>NC_136795.1:48270986-49550986 GCF_951216825.1 Electrona antarctica
CAATATACCGATGTCCTTGATACCACGATGACCATCAACTACACTTCATCAGATGGTCCGCCGTCTGTGCAACACTGACACCAGATGCATGTCCTTCTGTTACTGTACTTGTGCTGTTCTTTTCCATGTCTCATATCCTCTGCTTACGTCACTGCATGTGTATACTGCAGAGCCATCTTATAGAATAGTTACGACATTGAGGGGGGCAGAAACCGAGCGCTTGAGCGCTGTTCATGCAGCCCTGAACTGAGCCAAAATCCGACCGAGTCACTCAGACCAAAAAAAAATAATATATATATATATATATATATATATATATATATATATATATATATATATATATATAACGTAGCCTACACCTGCCCAAAGCCAAGCCAAGTTTTTCAAGTTGTTTAACGACGTACTTTAGGCTACTACGAGAGAGAAAAGTCGGCTTCTCCGTCCCGGAGAGCACGACGGGTGGATTGACGTTACTGTGTACTGGTTTGTCTTGCGCTGATTAGAATGAAAACACCGGCGTGCAATTATACTTTATATACGGATCCCGACAGTGTTGACCTCAACGAGGTGAAAGCAAACAAGCAATGCTCAAATCAAATTAATATAAGGAGGTTTAAAGCAACCATGACAACTCTTCTGTGTATCCCATTCCCCACACGTGGATAAAGAAGAGGGCAAAGTAGGAGCTGTTTATAAGCACTTGCATTGAGTTGCCTTAACCCTTGAACTCCCCTTGACGGGATTGACGGAATTAATCAATAAATCCAAACCTTCCGTTGACGGAATTGACGGGCTGTCAATCGGGAGCCTAATCGGGACCTTAATGTAGCAAAATTTAGCATTTTTTGGCTAATTTGGCTAACGGCCGATGTAATGTTCCTAAAACCGGCCGAAATCCGCGCGTGCATGGTCGATCACGCACGCGCATGATCGCGCATGCATCGCTGCGTAAAATGCGATGTTTTGGGCTTGATTAGAGCTTAATTTGACTTAGTTATGAAAAATACGATGATAGCTTAGCATTCCGGACATCTGATGGTGTTGCACAGTAGCAAAGATACTACCGGATATTTTGATCCAAACCGGAAGTCGTCATCGCTCACTCGCTCTATTTGGTCAGAATCGGCATAATGGTGACGTTACCGCCACCATCAGGACTGATTGTCCCAATACTATGGTCTTGCCCCGTCAAAATGAGATATAGTGTGTATACCGCGGATTTTTCTTTTGGAATTAAAATGAATTAAAAATATGAATATATGTCACAAAAGGGCTGTTATTGGGGGTGGCACCCCAAGGGTTTTAATATTCCATTCAGCCAAGACCGGTATCTGCCTCTGCTAAAACTGTTAAGAGACGAGACTTTTTTTTTTTCTCTCACCCTCTACTGCAGCACGCAGCCTGTAGAGAACCTCTCTCTCCGTCTGTCTGTCCACATGTACAGTATGTCTGCCTGGCTGGGTCGATCGGGTCTCTCGGAACGTCACAGATTTATTTTGGATTTCGGAACCATTTTTTTGGACCCGTGAAGAACTCTACTGTGTAGTGTGTGTGAGCTAGCTAGCTAATGTTAGCTATGTTTTTTGTCTTTTAACCTGTAGCACTAGCTAGCTATACTTATAGAAATATAAGTATTAAGTAAGAAATATTGAAGTTATTAAGAAGCCAAACTTCCCGCGAAAAAATAAAAATAATAAAATAAATTCCCTACCGACTCAAAAATGACAGCCAACCGGAGACCAATCTATTATTTTGCTTGGCCTAACAACTAAAGTCTCTTTAATGTTTATGTTGTACTATTACTAGAAAACAATTTAAAATAAAAGGGATTTAAGATCATTAAAGCTGGGCTGTTGCCTGAGTCCAATGCATTTCTGCCTACTTCCGGTCCAGGACTTGGCCCAGTTGGTTGTCCCCATGCTCAATAGAAGTCTATGTAGGAGAGCCGCCATTGGACTGGCCCTATGAAGTGAACGCAGTTTGCGTAACTCGGTCTACATCTAAGGCTCTGGTATACTGTATCTAATGTGTGTAATAACTATCAGAACTTGTGTGTAACTAATACACTGTCTCGGTGTAGCTTGTTCTCCGAACTCGTCTACTCAACTGAACACCCTTAGTTTGAGGGAGACAATCTCAGGACCACATGGGTCAGCTAAATGAGCAATAGGACCAGCAAGATAAACGTCCTAATGTGCAATTTCTCACACACACACACACACACACACACACACACACACACACACACACACACACACACACACACACACACACACACACACACACACACACACACACACACACACACACACACACACACACACACACACACACACACACACACACACACACACACACACACACACACACACACACACACACACACACTTTTGTATGAAATACCCAAGACTATTACAAATTCATGGATGATGCTTCGCTACTTTGACAACTTCAAATGCTCTTAATCTTCAATCGGCCATCTTTGCTGCGCAACATGCTTCCATAGAAGACATGCATGCTGCTGGCTTCTATATGGAGTCCAACTGACTGAAATCAGTCGTGGCGACTGAGAACTTTGGCGCGATTCATACTCCTATTTTAGAGCCGAATAAAAGTCGGTTCGGCTCTGTAGAGCCTACAATGTGACGCTATTTGAGGTTCGGGGGGGGCGGGTACCGTCCTAAAGTCGGCTCTTCGGTGCTACTGAAAATTTCTGACGAGCCGAAATCATTTCGGCACTACAGCGCCGAAACAGCGGTAAAATAGGAGTATGAATCGGCCCTTTGCCCCTGTGAACTTTCTGCCCTCAAGCGACCTCATCCTCTGTGCTGTAGCAGAGCAGTGTATGTCATCACCAGCCGTCCAGCCATCTGTGCAGTGGCGGAAAAAAGTACTCCATTGTTTTACTTAAGTAAAAGTACCAATACTGCAATTTAGAACTACTTCGTTACAAGTAAAAGTACGGAATTGAAAATGTAATTGAGTAAAAGTAAAAGTAAAAGTACGGAATTGAAAATGTACTTGAGTAAAAGTACAAAAGTATCGGCATCAAAATGTACTTAAAGTACTCGTATTGCAGAAAGTCCCATTTCACAAGTTCAAAATGTGTACAAAATCTATTGAAAATAGCAGATCTACAAGCTCACAATGCGTCGCGTTGCGACGCATTGTGAGCTTGTAGATCGGCTATTTTCAAATGGCCGAAATGTATAGTGTTGAAGTGGTTAATGTATGTTTTATAATCAAAATCGCCAAAGTAACTAGTAACTAAAGTTTTCAAATAATTGTAGTGTAGTAAAAGTACAAATTTTGGCTCTGAGATGTAGTGGAATAGAAGTAAAAGTACTGGAAATTGGAAATACTCATGTAATGTACGTCTATGTCTTGAACGGTTACGTCTTGGACGCAAAACAAATTTCAGTGCAAGCTGACAATAAAGTTGTATCGTATCGTAAGTACAGTACTTAAGTAAAAGTACTTAGTTACTTTACACCACTGCGTGTGTGGAACGCTCCCTCCTTCTTCCTCTTCCCTCAGAAGACCTGTTTACCTACCGTCCGCCTGATTAAACCAGAGCTCCACTTCCTGAATGCCAGGCCCCAGACAGGAAGTCTAACTACGGAGGAATCTAGGCATGAACAGCAGCCGGGGACACTTAAAAAAGGTGCAGTGAAACGGAAATGGTGCGCATTTTATTTTGAAGTTTCAGCTCGTCTATGCCAGAGCCTTAGAAAAAACAGAGTTCTGCAAACTCCGTTGACTTCATGGGGCCGGCGTAATGGCGGCATGTAGCGCTACTGGGGACGCCGATTAGGGACAGTTTGTGCGCCGGATGTTGACAGACTGCATGGCTCCGTCTTTTTGGCAAATCTAGAACTTCCTGTTTGAGAGCTAGCAAATTTAACAACTTTTTTACGTTATTTAATTACTTATTTTTACACAGAAACATAATGTGTGTCTTCACCATAACTGTAATGTAATAATAATACTAATAATGTAATGTAATAATTATTTAATTTACGACGCTTTATTCTGAAAGCAACCGGATGTCTTAAATTTGCTAGCTCTCAAACAGGAAGTTCTAGATTTGCCAAAAAGACGGAGCCATGCAGTCTGTCAACATCCGGCGCACAAACTGTCCCTAATCAGGCTCTCCATGAGAGCGCAGCTGTGCGCCCGAGCGCTTCCGGGATCACGTGAGCGGGCTGTTCCGTGCCCCCTCAATAACGCAACTCTTCTATTATATGGCTCTGGTCTATGCTGGAAACGCTGGATCTGAGGTTTCTGAAACAATCAGAGCGTTGCATCCCTCCAGGCAATGGGTCCAATACGTCCGTCTCATGCACAGTGGTTTGTTTACAAAGTGACAGAGAGACGGCAGAAAAGCCAGGGGATGTTTTTTCTAACCTGTACACAATCTATATACATATTTTAGCGTGATGATTCGGTTGAAAACGAGTAACACACTGACTGGATGTCATCTTCATTTGGATTAAAAACAGAGGATTTCTGTAATCAGTAGCACCTGTGTTTTTTTTTTTAATGTTTTTTTTGTGGCTTTCGCCTTTATTTTATATTTTGTATGGAGTATATACACTATCTGTCCCTATACTGAGAGGGACAGACAGTAGGCCGACAGGAAATGGGGAGAGAGATGGGGGGATGACATGCAGTAAAGGCCATCGGGATCGGGAGTCGAACCCGCGGCACACTGCCAGACTGGATTGCCAGCCAAGGTCCCTGGACCGCTGAGCCACGGCCCAGGCCAGTAGCACTTGTGTTCTGACGGACACGCAGATTTCATTTTTATTGGCTTTTATTGATGTGGGCCTCGACACGTCATCACGCAGCACGTTTACAGGAAGTAATTAAAAAAAGTTTTTTATGGACTTTCGATATAAAAACACACAAAAATGAGAATTTGCCCATTTTTTTGGCATCCATTGTTAGGTATGCCCATATGATGACCACGGATATGGTCTAAAAGTGTGAAAAACTTATTTTTCATTTCACTACAACTTTAAGACACCATCATCATCAGTGATGTAATGCAGTGGTTCTCAACCAGTGGTCAGGGGACCACCAGTGAGTGTCCTTGAAGGGAGTCCAGGTGGTCCCCCAGCTGAATGATGGAGAGTTGGTAACCAAATGGACCCTTACACACCACACTACACCCATTGACACCTTTAAATTAAGTGTGAATCGTGGTACCACCAAAGGGGGTGTGGCACCACAGAGGCACCACGGAGGCACTCAAGTGGCTCACTGCCAGTCTGCCAGTCTGCTCACCACTGTAGCTATCTCAAGAGTAACATTATTGTTAAACAATCTGCATTACTTAATTTACGAGAAGTCTACACAATTAGAGAATGTAGAATAATTGTTATTTTGATTTGATACATTTGCCTGTATGGTAACACATAAATACGGGGGGGTCCCCAGATGACAGTGAGTGAAGTGACAATTAAAATGAGTTTTAAGACATTTTTAATACCCAAAAGGAAAATTAATCAACAAACTATGCTATAAAAACTGGTCAGAAACTGGCCAAATTGTCAAGGCAGACATTTAGAAAATAGCCGATCTACAAGCTCACAACGGCTCGCAATGCAAAGTGTAGTGATCTTGTAGATCTGCTATTTTCACACTATTTTTGTGTGGAACCAAGTCAAACAAAATGTAATGGGGGGGGGATGCCCAGCTCAAATATGAATATTGATGGGGGGATCCCCAGCTCAAATATGAATATTGATGGGGTGGGATCGACAGCTCAAATATGAATATTGATGGGGACAGGCAGGGCCTGAAAAGGTTGAGAATCAATTATTTGAATTACATCATACATGCATGCAGTATAATTAAAAGGGGGGAGGGGGGGTGCTTTTATGAAAGGTAATGTATCTCCTCCAAAAGCAGGCCAACGTAGCCTACTACTGAAGATAAGACTGCAGAGAATAGGACTGAGAAATGCATCGTAAAGCAATAGGCCTATCTCACAGCCCGCTTTCCACGCCCACGTCCGGTAGATAGTGGTGTCATTTAACATTAGGCATTTACACTTTTTTTCTCTGGATAATCTAAGTACATTTCCTAATGTTAAAATGTCAAAGACCGATAATAATATGAAGAAAACACAATGGTATAACAACTCAAATAAGTAGAATAAACCTTACCTTTACAAAACGGTAGTTTGTGGCTTGTGAAAATACCTCTTTTAACATGGAAGCCTATGGACCGAAAAAAAAAATAACACCACTAGCTCTAAAAGGGACGCCCCCTTTTAGAGCTAGTGGTGTTATTTTTTAAAGGGGGCGGGGAAATGCTGTGAGATAGGCATATTACAATGTCAATCACATTGCGAAAGGGGAGCCCAGAGGGGACTTCTAAACTAAAATATTTTGGTCTATGAATCCAATGCAGTACAATAATAACAACTTCACTCTAAATGGTCTTCTTTTCCTGTCGGCTGAATAATCTGCCCCCCATCTCCCCTAGCTGTCCTCTGCCTCCTCTTCTCTCACACCAACTGTACTATAATAAACAAGACCAATGTATTTTCCATGTTTAGCTCACATTACTTTCATTAAATTGTGCATTTCTATAGCACTTTCATCCAAAGCGCTTTACAGTACATATTCACACACACACACACACACACACACACACACACACACACACACACACACACACACACACACACACACACACACACACACACACACACACACACACACACACACACACACACACACACACACACACACACACACACACACACACACACACACCAATGGTGGATGCAAAGCACCAACCTACACATTGGGAGCAATTAGGGGTTCAGTAGGACACTAACTCTGGGGGAGCCCGGGATCTAATTGGGAACGTTGCGGTTCCCATAAGGCCGCTCTACCCCTGAGCCACTGCCGCCCCATTATACTCACTGCTGACAAATTCCAGTTGTCTTGACATTCCAACGAAGCATTTGGTTACTTTAGTTTGCACTACTGATACTTTTTACTAAAGAATGCGCCTACTTAAGTGTTTACACCACTGCCTGTGTGTCATGTGATGTCAGGCCTTATGTGTACGACAGCTCACTGCAATAACAACTAGAACTGCACTCTGTCGAGCGAGCAAGTACTGTCGACCGCTACGAACTTTCAAATCTCAGCCTCTCTGTAAAACATTGAAATTAAATACTAAAGTCGGGTTATAACTGGCTGTCAATGGTAATTACGATGTTTCAATATGGGTTGGGTAGCAGGTAACGTATACGTATGTATGCAACCAGTGCTGTCCAGGTAAACAAAATTATGTTTTTAAAGTGGCAGTATACATATTAACCAGTTAACAGTTTCTTCAATATTATTTTCCAAAAGTGAAAAGGTAATTTCCAAAAGTGAAAAGGTCAATTGCCTTCTTAGTTAGGTAAAGTTAGCTTAAGTTGTGGCAAATCTGCAAAAAAAATGCTTACCACTAGCTTTCTTCACAGATGTGTTCATAAAGGTGTCTACTATCACAGAAAAATGTGTTCCAACCCAACTCCCTTGGGAAACGTTGTGACAGCTGCTGAAAGTTGGGGTACCATTATCAACCAATATATAAGAATGCCCATAGCCGTCATCACATTTGGGCAAGTAGCTATGGCCGAATTTAGCCCAAGGAGTATTTTCGTGCAAAACTCATGCTTGGAATGAATTCAGCATCATGAAAACCCCCTAGTTTGACACGTCACATGCTACTTAAAGTATAATGAAATTTGGAATTTGTTGCCTTATATTGGTTGATAATGGTACCCCAACTTTCAGCAGCTGTCAAAGTTTCCCAAGGGAGTTGGGTTGGAACATTTTTTTCTGTGATAGTAGACACCTTTATCAACACATCTGTGAAGAAAGCTAGTGGTAAGCATTTATTTTGCAGATTTGCCACAAACTTAAGCTAACTTTACCTAACTATCTGTCGGTTAGAAAAGTACTGTTTTTGAAGGCCATAGTAAAATATACTTGTTCTGTTCAGAAGTTGTCGTCTCCCGTCATTCCACAAAATAATAGAAAATGCTCGATAGTGGGCTCGATAAGAACCCGGCTCGATAAGTCTAATCGATAACGTGCTCGTTATCAATAAAATCACACCCGTGTGAACTGAGTGGTGTAATACAGCCTGTCTGACGTAATGAAATCATGTCTGACGTAATGAAATCACACCCGGGTGAACAGGGTGAACATAGCAACCATGCTCATTTTTTCTGCACAGACTAACAAAGCCAGTTGTAGGAGTGGTTTACAATACTCAAAAATCATGTCTGACGTAATGAAATCACACCCGGGTGAACAGGGTGAACATAGCAACCATGCTCATTTTTTCTGCACAGACTAACAAAGCCAGTTGTAGGAGTGGTTTACACCACTCAAAAATCATGTCTGACGTAATGAAATCACACCCGGGTGAACAGGGTGAACATAGCAACCATGCTCATTTTTTCTGCACAGACTAACAAAGCCAGTTGTAGGAGTGGTTTACACCACTCAAAAATCATGTCTGACGTAATGAAATCACACCCGGGTGAACAGGGTGAACATAGCAACCATGCTCATTTTTTCTGCACTAACAAAGCCAGTTGTAGGAGTGGTTTACACCACTCAAAAAATGAACAAGCTCCATCCCTACTTTGCACCGACAACGCCATGCAGATATCACATGGTCGGAAGGAAGACAAACGGAACTATGTGCACCTGTGCACAAGATGTACCAATGACGTCCCTTGAGCCTTTGACTTAGCAGACTAGACCCCGACTGTCACCGAACGATATTGAATAGATCAGTGGTTTCCAAACTTTTTAGCTCGAGACCTGTGACTTTTTAACACAATCAGTGCCGGAAGTTCTTCAAAATAGGAGCTCTGGGGTGCCGGAACAACATGGCCGCTTTTACTCGGAAAGCCATGACCCGGAAACAATCCACTAAAAATAGCTACTTTACATAGCTAGCTTACATTGCGATCGTTTTAGTTTATACGATATTTGATCCAAAAAGCGTTCATATTTTGCGGGAGAGACGGATGAGGAGCAGAAATTAAGCGCCAGTATATCGATCCGTTCAACACCACGGAAAGTGCCCTGGATTAGGAGAGACGAGTCATTATTTCCGCCACGCTAACGGCTAACTCAATGATAAGCTAACATGGGGACAGAGCGGAGCATACGGTAGCCGAAAGGCAAACTGAAAAATAAAAAAGGGAAAAATTCAGAATATTCTTATCTCGCCCCGTATCATTGAGGATGCGCTAGGACGTCCTCACACGTCTTTAGGACGCGTCAATTGGGACCCCTAGGACGTGCTGACACGTCGGATGGACGGAAACGGTTAAGGGGCGCTAGCCCCTCCTATGGCTATGTACAGCTTTTGTCCCCACACGTCTCATATTTGCCATCGGCAATGAAAGGAGAAATTAGGCCTCAATTATGGCGTAAGTTTGTGGCAACACAAACATTAAATGCCATTGACAATGAAGGGATAATTTAGACGAGCAAATCGGCTAACCAATCACATAAATTCAGTTGTTCATGAGATGATGTTGTATAATGTTAAGAGCGCCCCTCACTTCACACGGGTGTGATTGTTTTTGTTTTTTTTAGGGGCGCTAGCCCCTCCTACGTATGCCCAGCTTTGTGTATTTGCGTGAACACAAACATTGGCTGATGATTGGCTGATCACCCCATAGCAATGATTTGATTGGCTGAGCAAAGTCCATATTGAGGATAAAAGTGAGGGCAGAAAAGTGAAGACGCCAAAATAGTCATTGGCTCGGAATGACATTTGTGACGATTTGATTTTGATGGCTGAGCAGGGAATGTGATGCATGATGATAAGAGCTCCCCTCACTTCACACAAGTGTTATTTAAAAAAATAAATAACACAAAGTAAGGGATACATTTCTTTACTTTTGACCCATAAAAATGAATATGCGACCCGCACATGAGTCCCAACCCTACTATCCCACTGGGAAACAATGGAATAGATAGTGTTCTGCAGTCTTTGTGTGTCCTACATACAGTCTGGCAAATAATAAAGCATTTATCAGGTAGTTCTGCCAACTGTGCATACACAGTTGGGTGCCACCGATATTGTCCCTCATCATTTGACCCATTTAGGCCTGACCTCAAAATTTTAAAAAAATCCTTCTAAATCCTCCAGTTTTCTGAAATAAATATTTTCACGATTTTTCAAAAATAGCAGACCTACAAGCTCGTAGCACGCCACTCGGTGGCGCGCTATGAGCTTGTAGATCTGCTATTTTTCAATAGCTAAATTATAACATAATGTTTAAAACACCAAAAGGGGTTCCCGCCCAAAATGGGTTAACTGTCCTTTTGCGCAGATCACGCAAACCTCAGCAAAAAGAAAAGGACAATATCGATGGCCTCCAACTGTAGCAGTCGGACCGTGCTGGACTCTCCTTCAGACACAGGTGCCAAGAGTCACTCGTCATCATCAGCACTTTAAAAAAAAAAAAAAAACACACAGACACAGAAAGAAACCGGCCACCTGGCCGTACGTTTCATCTTTCTCGTAATGATAAAAAAGGTTGGTTTCTTTCTAAACAGGGCTTTACAACAACAGCTGGTTCAGCAGTGTGATAACGGCAACAATAATGTTGTTCACTGCAATGTTCTTTCGCTGTTTAGCCCGGTGGTTATTTTGGTCTGCAGACTCACTGCATGTGATTACAGGGCCATGCGGGTCACTGTGATGATGGCACGCTCTGCATTCAGGCTGCTACTAAAGGCTCCTCTAGTCTCCACTGCTGCCATGTCTGCTTATTATAAGCGACTGTGGGCTTTGTTTAGACCTGAGCTCGATTCTACAAATGTCTCCTAAATCCTGACAGTTTTCTGAAAAAAACCTATGTTTCCATGTCAGTGGTTCTCAAAACTATTTCATGTCAAGGACCCCTAGAATTGTATGTATTTGCCCCCCCCCCCCCATCTGGAAAATATGTAGTTCCAGGGACCCTCCAGACACAAAGATTTGAGTTAAAAACGAATATTCAAATGTTCACGATTTTACAAAGATAGCAGACCTACAAGTTCATAGCGTGGCACTCGGTGCCGCGCTATGAACTTGCCTAAATGCCTAAATGGGCTAAAACAAACTGGTCAAATACTGGACAAATTGTCAAATAGTATAAATAGTATAAGAAAGAGGCAAAAAAATAAAAATAGGCAATCTACAAGTTACTATACTGTAGAAATACTAGTCTGCCACAAGTAAAAATCAGATAATCAAAACATGAGTGTAAAAAGTACTCATTGCAATCGTTTACAATCTTTTGAAAATAGCCATTTGAAAACAAGCTCACAACGTGTCACTTTGCAATGTGTTGTGAGCTTGTAGATCTGTTATTTTCACATTTCTAATTATTTTCAAATAGCCAACGTATGCGTTTGCCCTGAGCCAAAACAAAGTTTGAGAACTACTGCTCGTCTTGGCCTCCTCGTCCCTCTTGCTATGTTATATCAACGAATACGAGACATCTCACCCCGGTGAGTTGTCTTCACTTTTTGACATGTCGGGGTGAGTTGTCCGGACAGCTCACCCCGGACAGCTCACCCCGGAAAGTGAAGACAGCTCACCCCGGAAAGTGAAGACATCTCACCCCGGTGAGATGTCTTTACTTTCCGGGGTGAGCTGTCTTCACTTTCTGACATTGCGGGGTGAGTTGTCTGTACTTTCCGTGGCACCCATTACAGTAGGCATAATTCAATTTCGGATCTAACTATCGGTTCCTACAGACGTGCGCAGTCACGGCTAATTATTTATTTATTTAACAGTAAAATCCGGTGAAAGCGAACTTTCGGACAATGATCTTGCTACTGCTAGTTACATTAGCATGTGAGAAAAGTGACAGCCATCTGGAGTAACCAAATTGAGAGGGGTTCAGTTCACATTTCTTCAGAAGTTTGCACACACACACACACACACACACACACACACACACACACACACACACACACACACACACACACACACACACACACACACACACACACACACACACACACACACACACACACACACACACACACACACACACACACACACACACACACACACACACACACACACACACACACACACACACACACACACACACACACACACCTTGAATTCATGGTGATCTTTTGTTTAAAGACATTTTCAACAATTTAAGATCTCCATTTTGGCAGGAATATGCTTGGAAGATGGAAACAATGTTGCACATTCATCTAATCATATGGGTAGGCTACTGGGTAGCCTACATACAAACAATAATGTTTGTATTTGTAAGGTTTATTATGCATTTGACCTTGACATACTTAAAGGCGAATTCGACATTTTACTGTGTCATAAATATATTTACATCTGTAGCCGTCAGCTGCGTATGGTGTCAGAGAACAAGCTACGCCGCTACCAGCGAAAGCAGACCAAGGCTACACAGGGCAATCTGGCCCAGTTGTGGAAGGACTTGGAAAGGAACGATCTGACCATCATGGACATGCTAACTCTCGCTTCTGAAGTGAATGCCCCAGTGTGGAGATGAGCACACTGCACTGCACAACTTTTGACCAAAATGGGACAGCACACTGCACACTGCACTGCACACAGCACAACTTTTTTCTTTCTTTTTGTAGATATGACAACTTTTTAGTGTTTTTGTAGCAAACTGATGTTTTTTTTTTTTTTTATGACAACTTTTTACTATATTTTTTAGTTTACATTTTTTCTATACTTAACTTTTTTCTATATTTTTTTGTACAAACTGATGTTTTTCTAAACTTTTGATGTTTACCTTTTTTTTATATTTTTTGTACAAACTGCTGTTTGAACTTTGTTTACAATGTTTCTATATTTAAATAAACTACATTACATTTGACCGTACATTTGACTCTTGTGTTATATTCTTGTGAAATATTCAGTAAAGTATAGCTCAAAGGCTACATATTCAGTCAGACTTTTGGTGAGTTGTCCTGACAACTCACCCCTAAACGTGAAGACATCTCACCCCGAAAGTGGCCAAAAGTGAAGACATCTCACCCCGGAAAGTGAAGACATCTCACCCCTAAAAAAGCAGGGGTGAGATGTCTTCACGTTTAGGGGTGAGTTGTCTGGACAACTCACCAAAAGTGGCTTTAGGGGTGAGTTGTCTTGTTACCATATCAACACCTTGGTGTGTGTGTGTGTGTGCGCGCGTGCGTGTGTGTGCAGCCATGCAGCGTTCTTCGCACTCCATGACCCCGGCAGCGCTGTGTGTGTGTGTGTGTGTGTGTGTGTGTCTGTCTGTGTTGTATAGTATAGTTTCAGTAGATGACTCGGTCGTGGCACAGTGAGACACACACAGACACACAAGCACAGTCCCACGGTGGCTGATCAGTTACTTCACACATCAGGGCTTTTATCCTCTGAATAGACGGGACTGTAATGAACTGCCCTGGTGTTATCCGGGCGGACCGACCACGCTACACTGGCCGGAGGGGAGGCAGCCTGAGAAGGAGTCGATAGAAAAAAGCTGGAGAAAAAAAAAGAAACGAGCCTGTTGTGCAGTGTTTTTGGCAGCAAATTTTGATTTTAGTTTTAGTCATAGTCTCAATAGTTTATTTAGTTTCAGTCAGTTTCAGGCATATGTTAGTCACCTGGAATGTTTTAGTGTTAGTCTAGTTTTGGTCGACTAAATATCATAAGATTTTAGTCGACTAAAATGTATTTTGGCCACCCTTGATGCCGTCGTAATGGCTGATTTTGCACTTGCTGAAAAATAGCCGATCTACAAGCTCACAATCCGCCGCAGTGCGACGCGTTGTGAGCTTGTAGATCGGCTATTTTCAGCATTGATTGATTGAAACAGTTTGCAGAATTACAGTACATTTCAAGCACAACTCAATACAAAGACTGTTAACTGTGAGTGGACGACCCAATAAAGCATTACACTTGTTTACATGCAACCAAGTGTAAAATGACTTATACTGGATCTCTTGTCCACTAGTCCCTTCCTAACATTTTAGTCTAGTATTTATTTGTTGACGTAATTGTCAGTATATTTAGTCTTAGTTTTAGTTATCACTGTTTCGTTTATTTAGTTTCCATTTATTTTTCGTCGGTGAAAAAAGGTAGTCGACGAACATTTTTCGTCTTAGTTTTAGTCGACGAAATTAATTAATTTCGAACTTGCAGATCTGCTGCTTTTGATGATTTTGTTTGACACTGCTGTATGATCAAACTATAGGGCGGCCGTTAATTCACAGGAGAAAAACAAAACAGAAACAGTTAGAATATGGAGATAAGAGCATTCTGCCTCCCGACAGCAACAAAAGAAAGTTATGAGGAAACGACTACACATAAATAACTCAGTGCAGGGCTTCAGTCCCGGCCTCCTACGAGGACATACGCAAATGTTTGTAACAGTCAGAGCTGCTGGTCCTCACAGCCACGTGACAGACACACATTTAATCACATTTTGTTGGTTTTTCATCCATTGATTGAATACTTTAAATTGCAGATAATATAGTTATACGATAATGCTAAAAGGATAACACGGAATACAACTCCCTGGGGGCTTGTTTCCTTTATGGTCCCATCTATAAATGCACAATGTCTCTGTCTGTCTATAGTCAGAGGCGTCTGGGAGAAATGCGAGGCCCTGTGCGATATTTCGGGGGGGAACAATGTGCGCGCGCGTCAGCGCGCGCGCAGATTTTTTGAATTAATTAATTAATTAATTAATACTTACTTTTGCGTGAGAGAGAGAGAGAGAGAGAGGACGACCTCTCTCTCTCTCTCTCTCTCTCTCACGCATAGTCATGTGTGACTAATTATTTGAAATAAAACCTTTTTTGTCCACACACAGTCCTACATGACATGATGGCATACCTTTTCACTTCACTCGAGTGCCGACTGCCGAGTCGTTTTGTTTGTGACCGGGAGCGGTTGTGCACTCAACTAGCCTACATGTGTTCAACTTGTTTTTGTTTCGTTTCCAGTGTGTGTATAATTCGACTGCGTTGCGCGGTGGCGCGGCCGATCTCCAAGCTCACAACGCGTCGCGCCGCAACGCATTGTGAGCTTGTAGATCTGCTCTAATTCTGCAGCGCAAGCTAGCACAGCACTGCGCAGCGCAAAGGGGGACAACAGGGGGCCCCACGACCGGACGGCCGGGCGTTGCTTAACGGGAGGCTGAATAAGTGACGCCGGTTGGGAGGAGGAGGCGACGCGCGGCCGTCGGAGGCCCCCCTGGGGGGCGGCTCCAAGCCGACCGCAGCTTAAATAGGTGAAAAATCAACTGCGACGGAACGGGCTGCGATGCGATTATTGTTTCTTAAAAAAAAACACTGCCTAGCGCGAGGCCTCGCATGCGCGAGGCCCTGTGCGGCCGCACCATTCGCACTACCCTTAAAGCGGCCCTGTCTATAGTATAGACGTATAGACTCTATACGTACGTATGTACGGCTGTAATGCACGTAACTCAAGAACCGTTGGCCCCACGGACTTCAAATTTGACACACGCCTTGTCCAGAACCGGGCTCTGGACAGGGCCCCTGACCATGCTCCATAGATGGAGCTGCATGGCCTATTTGGGCATGCCTGACACAGAACTCCATATATAGTAATAAAGGGACACAGAGAGACATACAGAAATCTCCATATATGGGCATAAAAGGGACACAGACAGATGGGTGGAACGGGTACAACGGGTATTGCATAGCCGGGTGGGGCACGGATCTCCAACTTCCATCGTTACTGACTCGGTGCTCTATACAGCCGGGCACCAATCTAGTGTATTCGATTCATAAAGACGTACAATTATATACAAGAAATTGTCAGTACTAGGAGCAGTAAACAGTATAGTTACAGTCAAAACAGTGAGGGGTAATTTATGTTGGCAAAGCTAGAAGACTTGTCTAGGACAGGTGCTCTTATATGAAAACGTAAGACTTAATATGAACAGGAAGGATTGTAATGTCAGTTGTTTTCTATTTATTTTGTTAAATGTGTCATATAATCCCAAGTGGGATGGGCCAAAGTGGCATGACACGAAAAGAAAATGTCCATTCATTCATGGCTGTTTTGAAGCAGGGTAGGGGGGTTACACTTATCAGCGGAGCTCTCTCTGGTGTGGTGACCGTGGGTGTTTCTCACTCCTTTGAAGTATTTTGACAGGTACATGGACACTGGTCCATTGAGTCATCTTGAAATGACTTACCAGGCCCTTTGCAAGTTGTCTCTATAGTCTAGCCTGAGCCATCAGCGAACCTTTGTGCTGCATAGAAATGACACTAACAATCCATTCAGCTGTATTGAATTGAAGCAACCCGTGACTCACTCCAATGAGCTGTGCAAGAAAGGCTGCTAGCTCAGTGGTCACACATCCGGGATGCCCCCTCACTCCCCACCTTCAAAACCGCACTGAAAACCCACCTGTTCAGAATAGCATTCCCGAGCTAATGTGTTTTTAACCTGTTACATGTTTTTACTCTTAGTTTTACTTGTTTTTCTAATAAAGTTGTCATTTTCTCATGTTTCCCCCCCGGCCCCCACACATGTAAAGCGTCTTTGGGTATTAGAAAAGCGCTATATAAGTCCCAGATATTATTATTATTAGTGGTTCTCAAAGTGGGGCCCGGGGGACCCCCAGGGGGCCTGCATCCTTAGACTCCCTAAATTGAGAGAGGACGGGTCACGGTGGCACAGTCGCTAGTGCTGTCGCCTCACAGCTAGAAGGTCCTGGGTTTGATTCCTGCTGGGGACGCTGTGGGGGCTGGGGGCGTGTTCCCTCCTCCGCGTCATCAGTGCCCATACCCGAGGCGGGGTTGGCGAAAGGGCCTTTTCTGTGTGGAGTTTGCATGTTCTCCCCGTGTCCCCTATAGGGTAGGTACCCTCACAAAAACATGCCGTAATCCTGGTCTCTAAAACTACCTCCCCCTGGCCAGCCGGGGCACCTGATGGAGGGGAAAGGCGCTACGTCCGGCCGGGGAAACTCTCCCCTGTCAGGTGAAAAGAAGCAGCTTGGACTCCTCATGCTTAGAAGGGAGCATGAGGTTAATCCGCTCCCCCCCAGGTTGGCAGAGGAAGTGTAGCGCCAAGGATTACATTAGATAATTGACACTGGGTGAAAATTGTGGGATAAAAACATTAAAAAAAACAATTGAGAGGACGCAATCATGTCACCCTCCGGGAGTCATGGGATGCAATACTGTACTCAGTAATGTACTCCAACACCGTTGAAGACCACCCCCGGGTCCCATTACATTGAAAACCTATTTACATCACTGCGTGAGGGGGGGGGGGGGGGGGGGGGGGGGGCTGGGTCCAGGGGGTCACCGGCAACACGAAGAACAGTTTTAACCACTTAAAAGTCTTGTGAAACATTTTTGAATAATTTCCAAACTGCGCGCGCACACGCACACACACACAGTCTGTCTTTTAAAGTGTTTCAACTGGCCAGTCAAATGGTACTATCATATAAAACACATATTGCTCTAAACTGTAGGCCTACGTATATAAAATCCTGATCAAGGCTGATTTGACCTTTGAGACAAATACAAAAGTCAATGCCTCCAAAGATGTAGCCTATACCGTCTGCTGCACGTTGGCTAGTTTGCATGGAAGGACACAGACTGTACCATATCTTATCATGAAGAGGCTTAGCCAAGATGACACGGCTTGTATCATCAGGAGAGGAGAGGGAACTTGTCTTGCCACCAAACAGCCCTATTTACACACAGGCATTCAGGGAAGTCTACCTGGCTGCTATTTATACCGACAGGGGTTTCATTACAACAGTATAGCCTCTACTAGTAGGCTTCCTATCTCCCATCTTTGAAAATGATAAATATTTAAAAACTAGCTGGCCTGGGGCTGCATTTAGCCCCAACCTTACCTTACCCTCCTATTACCCGTAGCCTACAGTGTTCACATGTCACATCCCTCCCAAGGAAGGGGAGGAGAAGGAACTTGTAAAGTTTGTTTGTAAATGCCTGCATAGCATAGAAAAACACAAACTCGCATATCCAAAGAAGAATAGTGTATCATAACCGCAAAGGCACCGTTGAGTTTGTGTGCGGCGAACATGGTTAAGGAATGAATGAATGACTGCAGCTACATAGTAGCCAGTGTGTGTGTGTGTGTGTGTGTGTCAGCTGCAAACAAGCAAACGTCTTTCTTTGCAGAGAAAGCTGTCGCTTCCCGACCAAAAACAACAACGCGTTTAGCGAGCTTATAAAGGACGACCTGGTTCTTTGGTCGTGGAAGCGACGCCGTCTTTGTCTTTGAGTAGTAGACGTATAAATAAATTACGCATGGTGGTGTGTTCTTCATTTTATCTCACCTTCAGTCCCGTCGGAGGAGGAGGAGAGGTCTAGTAGTGGAGCCCATCCCGCTTACAGCAGTCCATAATTCTGTTCCGAAGAGAAGAGAGCCCCCCCACTCCAGCTGTCAGCGTGGTGGAACAAACTAGGCTGCTTTATTGTGTATTCGTGGATATGTTTCGGGTCTACTAGCCCCGTAATGTAGCCCTGCTGCTGCTGCTGCTAGTCCCGACAGTGTGTGTGTGTGTGTGTGTGTGTGTGAGACACCTCAGCCTCACGTTCTGTGCTGGAGAGCCAACCCACTATCACAATGATATCTATACCCCCTGTTCCCTTCCGGGGAAAGAAACAGGCAAGCAACACAAATATGAAGACAAGATTAAACCTCTATGCATTTAAGAACATTCAACGTTGTCCTCCAAAAGACATATGTAAGAAATAAATAGCACTTTTAGCGAACAGTCAGCAGCATTATCGGATCAGACTCAGACATACCCCATATGAAAACAGGGAGGTAAGAAAGTTGACCTTTTTCCATCGACGGCGTGACGTTTTAGAGGTTACTGTGGGGAAAGCTCGCACGCTGTTGGCTCGTGCCTCTGCGTGGGAGGCGCATCATCATCATTATCATCATCATCATCGTCGTCGGCGTCGTCATCATCATCATGATCATCATCATCATCAGGACCAGTGAATGATGAGGGAGTAAATGTTAACTGTAAACAGCATTAGTACCATATGGTGGTGGTAATATTGATTTCATATTTAGTAGGCCTAATGATTTAGGAAGCATCACAGGTAGATGATGATCAGCCTATTAATACACTATATGTAATGTAAACGGTGAGGTAATCTTATTACGTTTCTTATCTCACCGAGGCAATGCATCTAAGAAAGAAGCAATATATGGCTACTAAATATATGTAGGCTATATGATTCCCGTTGTGCAAATCAATAAAATCAATAAATTAAAAAAAATGTCAGTGATTTGTAAACAACATTGGAACATAATATCCATAATATAACCAGCTCAGTGGCCTTGTGGTTAGAGTGTCCGCCCTGAGACTGGGGTTCAATCCCCGGCCGGGTCATACCAAAGACTCTAAAAATGGGACCCAATGCCTCCCTGCTTGACACTCAGCATCAAGGGTTGGATTGGGGGTAAGTCCCTGTGACATACTAGCGTCATGTCCAGGGGGTGTACTTGTACATCAAGCTGCCTCACGCTACAGAAACAGGAGATAGGCTCATGGCTCGGCAAGGCTACTTATTGGAACATAATGAATACAAATAAATTTATCTTTGCCTTGCTTCGTAACCAAGTTGCATAGGGTAGATATGACCAATAACTTGAATACCAGTAGGCCTATGTAAGTGTGGTATATTTTAGTACATACCATCCAAAATACTGTACAGAGACTTAACCAAAAAACTGGAGAGCAGAAGAGAATTCTGACACGGCAGCAGACAGAGTGAGATGTTCCTTGATGATTTATTTCAGCAACACAGCACACAGCATACAGCATGGCACCGATGGCCTAACGCCGCCGGGTAGACTGACCAAGTTACATTCAATTGCATGGAATTAAGTACAGTTTCACAGACAGAGGTGAGAATGTAGGCGTGTTCACGGCTCCTCTGAAGACCATTTGCTCCCACAGTCCCACAGTGAACCACTGTTTAGCATGTAATTGTCCTCTGGGTGTGTCTCAGGAACTCAGAACTCAAACAAAAGGCACAGACTACAGTTGACCATTGACACCCCAGGGGTCCCGAGCCAAGAGGCTTGAAGTGAGACAATGTTAAGTTTACTGATAGGTGGCGCCCTTACTCTATCTGTTATGTACTGTGTTGTATTGTATGCTGTGACAAGGTTTACACACAGGACGTGACGTCATTACGTTCTCTCTGGAGAGCGCCAGTATATGCTGGACGCTGGAATGAAAACAACAGCCAGACTGTATGATACAAATAAATATGCCGGTAGGCTAATGATAATAAAAGGACTTGCTTATTCTCTATCACGCATTGATGCTGTGCATCACAAAGCTTGACAGGTTATGGGCCCAGGCGGAGTTGTACACAAGGATAGCGTTTGGTCCGAGGAAGAAGTTTAACGTGGCGGATTAACACGGCTCTTCGGTGGACAACTTGGAGATAAGTGAGTAAAGACTCGGAAGAAGTTTTTCGCAACGTATTACGTGAAAATGGCTAACAGAATGGGAACCGCAACTTATTTTTGATGGCTCGGAAGACAGATATGACCTATGGGAAACAAGATTTCTAGGTTACCTACACATTCTGAAATTAAAAGAGACCATCTTAAGTGAACCAACAAGCAGAAGACAGGAGGAAGAATGTCGACTGTTATGCTGAACTGATAAGACTGATTGATGACAAAAGCTTATCCATAATAAGACACGAGGCGGATGATGATGGCAGAAAAGCCCTGAAGATACTGAGGGAACACTATTCCGGGAAAAGTAAGCCAAGAATCATTAATCTGTACACCTCATTGACCAAGCTACACATGGTAGAGAATAAGAGTGTCACTGACTATATCATTAGAGCAGAGAACATCATAATGGCCCTGAAAGATGCAGGTGAGACCATTAGTGATGGACTAGCGGTAGCCATGGTATTAAACGAGCTACCAGACTCCTTCAAGCCACTAGCAGTGCATGTAACACAAAACGAAGATAATGTTACATTTGCAGACTTTAAAAGAAGACTGCGTGTTTTTGAAGAGAGTGAGAAAATGAACAAAGCAAAGTCTACAGATAATGTGATGAAGACATATGTGAAACCAGGCCGAGGCCCCACCAAGGCATACACTGGCAACAGGAAAGATGAGGATTTGAGATGTGAGCAGCTGGCCAGACAGCAGGTCACGTCGAAATGAATGAAAATGGCAAGCTCACGTTGCATCGCGGACACAATGCGTTGTGAGCTTGGAAAGTCTGACACCATGGCGAATAGAGCGAGAGTGAACCTCATGTATCTTGCCAATGGCCATGTCAACAAATTTTACTTCGCTATACGCAGATTCGAAATCCAACCTACTCCTTTGGATATTCAAGTGGCCATGACCTTGTGGGCACTCGAAATGCATGAACAAGCTCAACACCAACCGCCAGGTGTCAATTATACAGTGATGGACCTACCACAGCTACAGCTCTACCAAAGGGACTTCATATCGACAGCCATGCAGGTTGTCGACGGCAAAAGAATACTGGAGGTCACTATGTACCGGAGGCATGTTCCAGCGTTCCAGACTTTCACTGATGGTCAGCTCAACGCGCACTGGTACCAGTCACAGTACCTGACACAAAAAGCACCTGACCAGTGGGACTTTGTTCGTCTTCCGGGGGAACAGCCAAGTCAGGCATTCTTGCCATAACTTGCCTTTGAGAGTGAGACAATGTATTGCAAGTTGGACAAGCCATAATGTCAAACAGGTCAAAGCAGTGGAAAACTGCCATGGATGATGAGGTGAAACCACTGGAAGAGAATGAGACCTTCAGCCTCACCCACTTGCCACCAGGCAAACGGGCAGTGGGGGGCAGGTGGGTCTACGCACTTAAAAGTAACATTGATGGATCAGACAAATACAAGGCGAGATTCGTAGCAAAAGGCTACAGTCAAAAAGCAGGGATTGACTATGAAGAGACATTCTCACCCACAGCAGATATGACAAGCGTGAGAGTGATCATGCAAAAGGCAGCACAGGAGCAATTAGTCCTGCACCAAATGGATGTAAAGACGGCCTATTTGCATGCACTGATTGATTGCGAAATATACATAGAGCAGCCAGAAGGCTATGAGAAAGAGTCACCAGCCGGTGAAAAGCTAGTGTGCAAATTACACAAATCTCTCTATGGCCTTAAGCAGTCCGGTAGAAATTGGAATGCAATGTTACACACATGTTTAACTGAGAATGATTTTGTACAGGATCGTGAAAACAAAAGAGAAACATGATGAGAAGGTGATGTTAATTGTTTGGGTTGACGACCTTATCATAGCTGCTAGCAACAAGGGTGTGCTCAACAGTGTGAAAATGATGCTCACTGAAAAAATTCAAATGAAGGATCTAGGAAAGTTGAAGCATTTTCTAGGGATCGATTTTGACCAAACAGAAGGTGAAGTCAAAATGTCACAAAATAAATATGTGAACAAAATTCTAGAGCGATTTGAAATGCAGGATTGCAGGTCCAGGGAGACTCTGTGTGAGGCTAAACTAGAGTACACTGAAGATGCAGAAAAAAAGATGTGTCTGACAGGCGAAGCACATCAGGATATTGTGCCAGTCTGAGTGAAGGAAGCTCTCTGATCTCATGGAAGGCAAGAAAGCAAGCTACTGTTGCATTATCTACATGCGAGGCAGAGTACATGTCTTTAGCCTCAGCCATGCAGGAATGTATCTACCTAGAGCAACTACTCAGGGGTTTTGACAAATACAAATATGCACAAACAAAAGTATTTGAAGATAACCAAGGTACTATAGCACTAGCCGAAAACCCAGTGAATAGGCAAAGGTGTAAGCACATCGATATTAAGTACCATTTCATAAGGGAAATTATAAATAGTGGAAGAGTGATTTTGGAATACTGTCCTACTGAGCAGATGATTGCAGATGTGCTGACAAAGCCAGCCACCAAGATCAAACTAAAGAGGTTTGCTCGGGACATGTTCGGCACTTAGAAGTGCACTGTTTTTGTCAACATGGGAAAGGGAAACCATGTGATTGATATTTTCTTTTCTTGTGTTGTACTGTATTTTATTTTATTTTCTTCAAGGTAACCCAGTGAGAGCTAAGAGCGAGTGGGGGTGTTAAGTTTACTGATAGGTGGCGCCGTTACTCTATCTGTTATGTACTGTGTTGTATTGTATGCTGTGACAAGGTTTACGCACAGGGCGTGACGTCATTACGTTCTCTCTGGAGAGCGCCAGAATATGCTGGACGCTGGAATGAAAACAACAGCCAGACTGTATGATACAAATAAATATGCCGGTAGGCTAATGATAATAAAAGGACTTGCTTATTCTCTATCACGCATTGATGCTGTGCATCACAAAGCTTGACAGACAAGCTCTCGGATCGACACCTCCAAACAGGATGCAAGATAAGCACACATTACTTAGAATTATGGAATTCCAGATTCCACATAAGTAAATTAGGTACATTACAATTACAAGTAAGACGTGCGAACGCGGGAAGCGAACGCAGCTCGTAAATTGCAAAAACAACAATTAGAATAAATTACATAATTTTTTTTTTAAGTTCTCTTTTTTTTGTGTTTTTTAAGATTTTTTTTAAGTTAAGTTTTTTTTAAGTTTTTCCTTTTAAAGTTTTTCCTTTTGAAGTTTTTTTTTTAAGTAATTTTTTTTTTAAGTTAAGTTTTTTTTAAGTTAAGTTGTGTGTGTGTGCGTGCGTGCGTGTGTGTGTGTGTGTGTGCGTGCATGTGTGTTTTTGTGTGTGATACAGCTGCGCCCTCTGGTGGTGGGCGGGTGGTGTTACAGCGTGACACACACAGACACACAGACAGACAGACAGACATGATCTGCTGGGTCTCATAGTAAATGCTCACTGCGTTCGCAATCACTGCATTCGCAACTATAACCGTAAAGGCTATTTAAAAAAAGACACAAAGTGTCTATAGCTATTCCAGGCAGTACTAATTACCCATTAATCATTAAATTACTGGGGCAATGGAGTAATCTACAGCAACAGACCACAGGCTGCATTTGGCTGACAGCTTGTTGCCATGTAATCATGTTATCAACAACAGCTCTGGATAGGGACGTGCACACATAGACATCAAAGGGGGCTTCAGCCCCTGCCCTTTTACCCGTCTGTAAAACAACTGCCCTCTCCAGACCACGAATGCAGCATTTACTAATGGTGAAAGAAATGCAAATGCCACTCCTTTCCATGCCATGCCGGAAGGCAGCATTCAGGAGAAGTGCTTTTTTCCCCCGAAGTCTCCTGAACTTGAACGCAGTATTTTGCGTTGAACTAATTTGTTTAGAAATCCATGTCGTTACACCGCATCTCCAGTATATAAAGAGTGCTGGGTTGCGCCCCGAAAATAGCTGATCTACAAGCGACACGTTGTGAGCTTGGAGATCTGCTATTTTTTTACGTTTTTTTGTGGCTTTATTTTATATTTTTCATGGAGGGACAGACAGTAGGCTGACATGAAATGGAGAGAGAGGTGGGGGGGGTGACATGCAGTAAAGGCCGTCGGGATCGGGAGTCGAACCCGCGGCACACTGCCAGACTGGATTACCAGCCAAGGTGCCTGGACCACTGAGCCACGGCCAAGGCCTATTTTTGTCCAAAAGTGCCCTCTTATGGGATTTCAGCCCCTGCCCTCATTCTCTTTTAACATGGAAGCCTATGGACCGCAAAAAAAATAACACCACTAGCTCCAAAAGGGGGCGGGGAAATGCTGTGAGATAGGCCTATAGCAAAGAACAGTGCAGCCAATATCATAGTGATCTATAGCTAGTCTATTCTCATCTAGTTTGTAGATCTTTATTATTATTATTTTTTTTTTAAATAGCTTTTTAATGTGAATATTCTTAACACAAATCTTTGCTTCTGGAAAAAAATCCCAAGACTGAAAATGTTTTATTTTGCAAATCTGCACTGATCTCATTAAATGAACCCTAAGAAATCCTCAGGACTGAAATCCGTCCCCAGGACTGAGAACTTTAAGCCCTGGAAACACATATCATGGGTCCTTAACATGTAAAGGCCTATACATACAGTTGGGTGCCACCGATATTGTCCCTTATCATTTGACCTATTTAGGCCTGACCTCAAAATTTTTAAAAATCCTTCTAAATCCTCCAGTTTTCTGAAATAAATATTTTCACGATTTTTCAAAAATAGCAGACCTACAAGCTTGTAGCGCGCGAGTGGCGCGCTATGAGCTTGTAGATCTGCTATTTTTCAATAGCTAAATTATAACATAATGTTTAAAACACCAAAAGGGGTTCCCGCCCAAAATAGGTTAACTGTCCTTTTGCACAGATCACGCAAACCTCAGCAAAAAGAAAAGGACAATATCGATGGCCTCCAACTGTACTGCAGTTTTAGGTGATCCACCAAAATGGTGGTTAGTAAAAACACAGAAATGTGTGAGCGGTGAGTCGCTTATCACCGCAGCCGCACAGCATGATGTCATGTTGTAGTTTTCGGTGATCACCTAAAACTGGAGTATGAATGGGCCTTAAACGTTTTCAAACTATATGTGATTGTGACAGTATTAGACACTTTTTTGGCAGTTTGAAATTGTGACCACTTGCTGAGGAAAGGCTAAATACAGGCATTTTTGGGTACAGAGCCTGCTTTTAACTAATTCAGATGGCATATGATATATGAAATAATATATAATGAAATGAATGTCATAAGAATACACAACTGTATTACAAATGAGATACTACGGTAAATTTAAATTAAAAGGTTGAGTATGGGTATATTGTTTCACTCCTTGCCAGCAGCAATGTCATTGACAATGACAATCCCTAAAAATGCAGTGCAAATTACTTAGCTGGAATGTATAGTTGCTGTGGCCTCTGTCCTACTGCCACCTACTGTCCATTTATTATATTACACAGTGGGTGAAAAAAACACACCCCTTAAGGCTAAACCCCACCCATCAGAGGTGTGGCTACCAGAGGTACTTTTGGCCTGACAGACATTGATAGGTACCTACAGATGTCATGCAATGTTACAGATGTTACCTACAGACCAAGGGAATGGGACTGTAAATGTCTTTCTACAATAGCATTACAACGGTCAGAAGGACAGATTGCCGAGTATTACTTCTGACTCTCTCCCTGGTCTCTCCCTGGTCTGATGTCATCACTTTTTCTTTTGAATTAACTTCTGCATCCAAAACAAAGCAATCACATTTTATCACCCACCCGTGAGTTTGGAGATGGATCAACAGTAGCCTATAGAGCACCAAAGTCCTTACGTCACTGTCAGTAGAGGGCGTCAGTCCCCAGGTTCGTGTACTTTTTATTTGCATTGTAATCTCCATAGGGGGATTTTAGATCACGTCATATAAGAACTGTGTTTGAAAAATAAACCGATCATCCCGGCCTTTTCACTCATATGGATATGAAGCATCGACTGAAGGTGGAAATGTACAAATATACCCAAAGAGTAACAAAATAAGCGTTAGAAACGAGCCAAACAACCCAGAGACTACATTTCCGGGTAGGCGGGTGGCTGCATCTGCCCGTCGCACAACATAAACTGAATTAATTGTCTCCACCAGGCCGAAGGCATGGGGAGAGAGTATGTTTTGCACTCCGTCCGTGTGTGTGTCCGTGTGTGTGTGTGTGTGTGTGTCCGTCCTTCCGTCCGTCTGTTACCAGCTAATCTCCGGCACCGTTAACCCGGTCGATGCCAAACTTTGCACACACACTCCCTGGATGCCAACGATGAACCTCTGCCCCACATTTTCCAGAACGGCCTGTTATAGCGTCCACCATGAGGCAGCTTTTCACATTTTTTACCTAAAACTGCACCGATCTGCGTGAAACGTTGCATGCACACTCCCTAGAGGCCAAGGACAAACCTTTGACCTGCATTTTCCGCATCTGCCTGTTATAGCGCCACCAGGAGGCCGACTTTTGTAAAACACATTTATTGCCAGATTCTGTCCAAAAATCTCACAAATCGTTACACAGTATCTCTATGGTCATGTGCTCAAGTCGGATCTGTCCGATATTTCATATTCCATCCTAATTGGCTATAATTGGCTTTCACAGTTTGCAAGATTGCCCCGTTTTGAACAAAAGCCTCAAATCATGAACGCAGCATGCAATTTACGTGAAATCTTTCACACATTTTCTTACTAGACTGATGAATATATCCCACCCTTTTCACATTGGCCTGTTATAGCGCCACCAACAGGTTGATTTTTGCAAAACACATTTTTGGAACAAAATGCCTCAAATCATCCAATTGCCATCAAAGGCGTATGAAGAAATGGCACCTTTTTCACATTGGCCTATTATAGCGCCACCAGGAGGCCACAACCTGACCTGCCCTGGTGGAGACCTGTGCCCCGAGGGGCACTTTTTCTAGTTACGTTTATTTTTATTTTATTGATACTTAATGTTTCGTGGTTAGTACGAGTCGAGTCACCACCAGCTGAGCTTACGTCAACGAGGAATCTCAGGAACGCAATGTGTTGACAGCTGGACGTGACATATATTAGCAGCGACATTGCCTTCATATGTAGTTTCAAGGCTTTTGCGGCCACATTAATTCCATTTTCTCCAGAAACTGGCTGTATCAAATATGAATGGACATCATTAACGACGCACAGCCACTCCCCTGACAGAAAGGCCGGGGTGGTCGGTTTATTTTTCAAACACAGTTCTTATATGAAGCGACCTAAAATCCCCCTATGGAGATTACAATGCAAATAAAAAATTCACACCCGTGTGAACTGAGTGGTGCAAGGTCTTATATAGCCTGATCAGCTGTGGTCTGACGTAATGTCAGTGACCATAGTAACCATGCTCATTTTTTGGTACGAACAGACACGTAAACTAACAAAGCCGTAATGAAATCACACCCGTGTGAACTGGGTGACCATAGCAACCATGCTAAATTTTTTTGGTACGGACAGACACGTAAACTAACAAAGCCAGTTGTAGGAGTGGTGTGAGTGGTTTACACCACTCAAAAATACATGAACCTGTGTATTGACGCCCTCTACTGAAAGTGACGTCAGACTTCGGTGCTCTATATGGGAGCACAAGGTAGGCCTGGTAACATTACTGTTTGAGAAATGAAAACTGTTGAGACCAAATTGAATCAATAAAACATTATGCTTCAGGAGCAGTTCTCCTGTGTGAAGGTCCTACTTTAAACCCATTCCACCACAATCTGCGGCACAATCATATTAACCACTTGAACCATTTTGTTATACTTTTGCTTTTCGAAATATTAAAATTTTCTTGGATATGCTGAGAACTTCAACATCAATCTGGGCACCCCTCACTTCAAACAAGTGTGATTTGGTTTTTTTTAAGCAGAACATTTTAACTCAAATATTTGGTAATATACAGTATCACACACACACACACACACACACGCACGCACGCACGCACGCACGCACGCACACACGCGCACACACACACACACACACACACACACACACACACACACACACACACACACACACACACACACACACACACACACACACACACATACAGGTGAACTGGAGTTATAAAATATTTGACAAATTTGACACAAATTTGCCAGTGGACGGTGGACCCCCATTTGAAGAGATGTGCCACGGACCCCCATTACGGCCCTATAGCAGTGATTCTCAACCCATTTAATTTCAAGGACCCCCAGTTTGACATGCATTAGTCTACGGACCCCCATTTAATGGCATTTCTATCTGAGACCCCAATTATAATGATCGTAAAATCCATGTTAATTTAACTCTGAGAGACTCTCAGAGTTACAGACCCATAAGGGTCCATTTGGTTCCAACTATAATTTAGCTGGGGAACCCACTTTGAGAACCACTGCACTATTCACCAATTTAAAAATCACACTTGTGTGAAGTGAGGGGCGCTCTTATATCATCATCATAGTATAATTCAGTCAATGTCTGAATGTGTGTCTGAGTGTCTGTCTGAATGTGTGTCAGAAACACCGCCGTAGCTCCTCACTGCCTGCACCAATCACTCCCACTTTTCACACAGGCATTGGCCATAATAATATGGAGGTCTTAAAGGACCTATAACATAAAATTCAACTTTTTCAATTTATTTTGTGTTTTTGGGGCTCCCATATGTGTTTTCTATCCCCACAAATAACCAATTTTGAACAGTCAGGCTTTCATATCATATAGGTGCTTTAATGGAAATTGGAAACTGATTTTGTCCGCATCGTGATGTCATCAATGTCATCCTACTTTGTATAATTCCTCCTCTTCTTCAGTCTTCAGTTCCAAATTTGCATTTCCACCTTGTTTACAATGTCCACCATTGTTGATTTTCCAAGCTGGAATGGAATGGAAACAAGCCTGTTTTTTATCTAGCATCAGTATTATAATAACTCAAATATTAAATAATCTGCATATCAGCACCCCCACCACCTCAGGACATTGTGGTACTGCAGCTAAAACTGCTTTCAAAGTCAGAAAGAAATGACAAGGGCTGGGTTTCTCAAAGGACATTTCTTACACCTCTTCTTAAGAAGTGGTTCTGCACATGCTCAGTTGCTCCTCTAGGCCGCACACAGAAGCCTGTGAACATAGACATTTCGTGCATAGATGTGCCACGCAAAGGTAGGCCTCAGGCCTGGTATAGGCCTCAGGCTTGAGGCCTGGTATGGTAGGCCTCAGATCTACCATTCTGAAATTGAATTTAATAATATTTGGACTGCTGGACAGCTGACAGTAGGCTCTCTTTAAAAAAAAAAAAAAATATATATATATATATATATATATATATATATATATATATATATATATATATACACACACATATATATATACATACACATACATACATATACGCTTAAAAACAATATGATAGACAATTATAAAGTGGATTGATATCATAAAAGAATAACCAAAATACTTCCTTCCTCCTTCTTTTGCGTTTATTATTATTATTATTTTCTTTTGTTTTTTGTTTTTTGTCCTTTTCCGTTTTGTTTGTCTGTATGTTTTGTTTTGTTTGTCTTGTTTTGCTTTTGTTTGTTCTTTGTTTGTTTTTTTTCTGTTGTATTTTCATACTTTATAGCTTTTTTGAATATTAAAAGGCATTATAAGCGAGGCTTCTGCCAACACTTCCTTTTGGTCAACAAAAAACCGAATACATTGTATAAGGTGTGTTTATTTTAAATGACCAATAAACTTGAACTTGAATACACACATACATACATACATACAGAATGGTAGACCTGAGGCCTACCATAGCAACTGAGCATGTGCAGAACCACTTCTTAAGAAGAGGTGTAAGAAATGTCCTTTGAGAAACCCAGCCCAAGGACTGGTTATATAAGAGTGGTGAATGGTGATTGAGGCTCAAACCATTAGAAATAACTTTGAGGGACATAGACAATATGATATTAAATATTAAAAGCAGTTTTAAAATGCATGTTATTTGCGCTTTAACGAAGCCCTTTTTTCAATTTAACAAATTATAGATTAATAATGAATTTATTAGTGAATTAAAAACGCACACAGGGCGCAGTACCCCCCACGGCCACAAGGGGGGGGCAATATCTCACAACGGGTAAGGGCTAGTCATCATAAATCATCATATGTGCTCAGCCAATCAAATCACCTCAAATTTGGTACACACAGACGCACAAAGCTGGCCATATAGGAGGGGCCCTCAAAAATGTACTGGCAATTGACAGAAGACTTTAAAGTTTAAACCATAGCGACTGAAAACGCAAAGTATTTCCCCTAGGGGTCCTTGAGGGAGTTCCAACTGGGGTCCCCAGCTAAATGACAGTTTGGAACCAAATGGACCCTTATGGGCCTGTAACTCAGAGTGTACACATGGGTCACCATTTGTCTCATTAGCTATATTGTAAAATCAAAATAACATTGATTTTACAATATAAATTGGGGGTCCCAGAGATAGAAATGCCATTAAATGTGGGTTCGGGGGGTCCGTAATGCATGTCAAACTGGGGGTCCTTGAAATTAAACAGGTTGAGAATCACTGCTAGAGCTGTAAACATCTTCTTTTGGGGACCCTGGCATATCTTTTCAAATGGGGGTCTGCGGGATAATTAGTGTCCGTTTGGGGGTCCTTGTACTAAACTAAGTGTACAGTCCGGTCAAATATACCCGTAGACTTCAATGGCACGGAAATTATTTTGCAACCAGCGTGAGAGGAAATAGCAACACCTTCTCTAGGGCGCTAATGAGATCTGCAGTGATTTCATTACTTCCGCATTGGCTTCAGTTCCAGTGGCAGACTTGCTTCTGAATTGGAGGAAAGGGAAGGGTTGAGTTTAGACAGCCTGGCAGAGTATAGCTAATCTGTTTTATGTATCCATTTATTATTTTCATTTTGTTTTTGCATTATTTGTATACATTATCATGTATTCCAATCCATACTCCTTTGAGGTGTTGAGTCGTGAACATCAACACCATAACAGCTCAAAAGTGCGACACGTTTTGAGCTTATAGATCAGCTTTTTTGAGTGGTGTAAACCACTCCTACAACTGGCTTTGTTAGTGCAGAAAAAATGAGCATGGTTGCTATGTTCACCCTGTTCACCCGGGTGTGATTTCATTACGTCAGACATGATTTTTGAGTGGTGTAAACCACTCCTACAACTGGCTTTGTTAGTCTGTGCAGAAAAAATGAGCATGGTTGCTATGTTCACCCTGTTCACCCGGGTGTGATTTCATTACGTCAGACATGATTTTTGAGTGGTGTAAACCACTCCTACAACTGGCTTTGTTAGTCTGTGCAGAAAAAATGAGCATGGTTGCTATGTTCACCCTGTTCACCCGGGTGTGATTTCATTACGTCAGACATGATTTCATTACGTCAGACAGGCTATATAAGACCTTACACCACTCAGTTCACACGGGTGTGATTTCTTTTTACTATATTTGAATTGGAATCCTGAAAAATAACCCTTTTATTAAATTTCAAATGCATTTATTTATAGTTATGTCAAGTTTATGAACTAAATACAAATACATTGGACTAAAAAAAACATTTTAATACTAGTTCACTAGTACAGACCACACATTCAATCGAACATCGTTTGACATGGTTTAGCGTTTATTTAGAAGAGAGGAGGAACATGAAAAGGAATGATAGAAATGAGGTGCATGATGACATGCGTGCATATTGATATGCGTAGGATGGCCTTGGACTGTCCGTGGGGACGAGGGGGGAAGGGAGGAGGACGAGGGGTTGGGAATAGGGGAGGAAGGGGGGAGTGAGGACGAAGGGTAGTTTCCGAGGGCTGGGTGACGGGTGAAAGGGGGGGGGGGGAGGTTCGAGGGGTGAGGAAGACATGGATGATTTGGCGTTACAGGAGGGGGGAGGGGGTGAGGGGGAGGGATGATAGTGAAGACTAAGCCCCTGGGGGAGGTGAAGGAAGAGCCAGCTCGTTGCGAAGCTCTGTGGGGGGGGGAGGTGGTGGACGAAGGCCGGGTTCCAGGGGGGGTAGGATACCCTGGGTGTTTGGCATGGGGTCTGAGTAGCGGGCGTCCTGAACTGTGCGAGGACACGCCCCCAATCCGAGACCCCCGTCTGGAACCTGAAACTGGAGAACGAGAGTTAGTAAAGAAGAGGGAGGGAGGGAGGGGTACGAGATACGGTGCACGAGTGACAAGTGGAACAGGCTGGCATATATACTCTTCCCTTTAATGGAGCGAGGGTGGTGATAGGGCAGAGAGCCAGACAGTTGCCATGGCAGCAGGGCCTCGGTGAGTGGCGAGGGTGGCACCCTGGGCAGGACCTACGCTGAAAAGACTATCAGCGGAAGTGGCGGAAGTGTTGCGTGTAAGATAACTACGTCACGCGGTGCGGCTGTGTTTACTAGTCCCCACCCAATGATCATTTCAGCGGGAATACATTTTCGGGAACACAACGCGGCGATTGGTCAAAAAACGTTAACTTCCGGGGGGGGGGTTACACGGCGGAAGTCCTGCCTTAGATAGCTTATTTGTCCTAGGTTGTGACCAGGCTCTTCTTTTTCGCAGTTAAGTGAGCCTGGGACCGAGGCTACGAGGGTGGAGCTGGCATCGGTAGTCATGGCAGGTAAGTGGTGGAGTTGATTGTAGCTGTGGGGAAGGAGGTAGCTAGATACCTGAGGCTAGGAATAGAATTAGCATGGCATGGTGGCAGGGGAGGTCACCGATCTTAGCTTGTAGGCATGGCCTTCCTCCTGAACCTACGTTGTACCAACTCCATTTCACTAGTACAGACCACACATTCAATCGAACATCGTTTGACATGGTTTAGCGTTTATTTAGAAGAGAGGAGGAACATGAAAAGGAATGATAGAAATGAGGTGCATGATGACATGCGTGCATATTGATATGCGTAGGATGGCCTTGGACTGTCCGTGGGGATGAGGGGGGAAGGGAGGAGGATGAGGGGTTGGGAATAGGGGAGGAAGGGGGGAGTGAGGACGAAGGGTAGTTTCCGAGGGGCTGGGTGACGGGTGAAAGGGGGGGGGGGGGAGGTTCGAGGGGTGAGGAAGACATGGATGATTTGGCGTTACAGGAGGGGGGAGGGGGTGAGGGGGAGGGATGATAGTGAAGACTAAGCCCCTGGGGGAGGTGAAGGAAGAGCCAGCTCGTTGCGAAGCTCTGTGGGGGGGGGAGGTGGTGGACGAAGGCCGGGTTCCAGGGGGGGTAGGATACCCTGGGTGTTTGGCATGGGGTCTGAGTAGCGGGCGTCCTGAACTGTGCGAGGACACGCCCCCAATCCGAGACCCCAAAAGATGGATGTTGATCGAGAAGCGATCATGGAGCATTTACAGGACCAGAGATCCGTGAGCGGCTCTGAGGTCCTGGATGCTTGTTCGGATATACGCATGGTATGCTTGTGATGACCAGCGCCCTAGGAGTTGGACGGTGTGGTCAGTGATACCTTGTCTGGAGGCTGTGGAGGCTGCGCCGATCCGGAATGAGTGGCCGGAGAAGTCGGATGCTGAGTATCCGGCCTTGGTCAGGATCTGGCGGAGATGGTAGAGGAACCAGTGTCTGGTGGCTGTGGTGCCGGTCTCTGTAGTAAACAGGGGATCAAGAGGAGAGGCACGGGAAGAGAGCCTGGCGTGGAGGTGCCGGGTTAGGGGTTCGTAGGGGCTGAGGTAGGAGCTGAGTTTGAGGTAGATGGGTGTCGTTTTGCCGTATTGGTCAGTTTTGCTGTATTTTTGGGTGAAAATGATAGTGGTGGAATCTAAGATGCTCAGATCGGATAGGCAGGGGTGTTTGTTATGGATGAATGTGGAGTTAGGTGTGGTGAATTCGGAGCATCGAAGAAAGCCAAAAAATGCCAGGAGGAACATGGCTTCCAGGGTGGAATCTGTGGATGGGCTCGAATAACCGGAGCGGAGTGTATTGATGCATCCTGAGAGGATATCGGAGGTGATTGGTTGGCGGAGAGGGGGATTATGAGGCTCCTTTCTTTTCAGGCTCTTAAGGAGCAGGGTGACATGTGCGTGTAGGGCGAAGGGGTGAGGGGCTCCGGTTATGAGTTTGGAAATGAAGTTGATACCTGCTATGTATACTCGGATGGTGGATGGAAGCATGGCCCGTGAAGAATGGCAGTGGCTGATATAGGAGGTGAGTGTGATGAGGTCCAGGGACGGGAATGGTAGGCCGAAGGAGGAGTGGAATGACCGGAAACTGTTCCAGGCTGTCCAGTAGGACGAGAGTGTGGATGGAGCAATACCTTGGAGGATGAGGTTTCTGGAGATGGTCAGGAGGTCGTGGAGTGGATGGTCTAGGGGAAGGTCATCTGAGAAAACGGAGGGGCTGGAGTCGGGTGGAGGTCTGCTGATGGGGCCAATAGCTTGAATTTCTGGAAGGAGAAGCGTGAAAGTGAATCTGCTATTGCATTGTGGTGACCGGGGACGTGAGCTGCTTGGATTATGAAGTTGTGTGTGACGGAAATCCATGTGAGGCGTCTGAGGAGGGCCATGAGGGGTAGTGAGGAGGAGCGACCTTTGTTAATGATTTGGACAGTGGCTTGGTTGTCTGTGTGAATTAAGACTGAGCGGCTGGTCCATTCGTGACCCCAGAGAGAGGCCGCGACTATGACGGGGTACAGCTCAAAGAGGGCTGAAGAGTGGGCATGGGAGAAGGGGGGGGAGAATAGCTCTTCAGGCCACCTCTCGGCGAACCATCTCCCTCTGTGGTACCCTCCGAAACCGACGGAGGGGGCCGCGTCGGTGTAAAGATCTAGATCCTCGGGAGAGGAATGAAAATCATTGTAAAAGAAGGAAACACCGTTCCAGTTAGACAGCAGGATGTGCCAGAGCCTGAGTTCTGTGCGGCATTCTATGTCTAGGTTGACGTGGTGGTGGAGTGACGGTACGGACGCGGCGAGGTGGAGGAGGTGGGAGATGAAAGAACGGCCTTGGGGGATGATTCTGGTGGCATAGTTGAGGTGACCTAGGAGCTGTAGCAGTTGTTGTTTGGAGCATGACGGGATTTCTAGGAAGTTGGAGATGAGGAGTGAGATGCGGTCCAGTTTATCTTGGGGTAGTGAGGCTTGGAAGGTGACTGAGTCTAGGTTGATGCCCAGGAACTCGATTTTGGTCAGAGGCCCCATGGTCTTCTCTTCTGCGAGGGGGATGCCGAGCGCAGCGAAGGTAGCCTTGAGGCACGTTAGGCTGCGAGCGGGGGGGGATGATGGCGGGTCGATGGTGAGGAAATCATCCAGGAGGTGGACTAGGTGGGGGATGTGGTCGTTATTGAGGAGTATCCAGCAGAGGAGTTCTGATAGGTTGTTGAACAGTCTGGGGCTGCTTTTGCATCCGAATGGTAATCTGACGGAGAAGAAGTATTGATGGTCCCAGCGTGCGCCGAACAGGTGCCATGAGTCTGGATGGAGTGGGAGAATTTTGAAAGCCGACGTGATGTCGGCTTTTGACAGCCAGGCACCACGCCCGGCGAGTCTGATCAGGGAGATGGCGTGGTCTATGGTTGAGTAGTTGAGTGAGTAGTCGGCGCTGGGGATGAGGCTGTTGATGCTGGGAATGGATGAACCGTGGGGGGCGGAGAGGTCGATGATCAATCTTTTCTTGCCGGAGTATTTCCTGGTTGCCACGCCTAGGGGGCTGATGCGGTATGAGGGGAACGGGGGGGAGTCAAATGGTCCTATCATAAATCCTTGGTTTATTTCTTTGGTGAGTAGGGTGGTGACGGTGTCGGGTTCTGATAGGGCGGACTGGAGGTTATTGCAGGAGTGGGATAGGTCGGGGAGTGAAAAAAGGCCTGGTGCGAAACCTTGGATGAGGCCGTCTATGAAAAAACGGATGAAGGGGATGTCGGGATGGTAGGCTAGGGCTTTGGCTAGGGCGGGGATGTTGACGGGGGTGGCCAGGTGTTTGATCAGTCAGCTGGTGGCTGGTTTGGGGGGGTTGTGGGGGCAGCTGGGCCGATTATGTGCTCCGCCGCAATAGGAGCAAACGTGTAGCATTTTGCAGTTGTTCATGCTGCAACCCAGCGCATTAAAATTGTTGCAGAGCATGCGGGAGCCGATAAACATTATTTTTCGGCCCCGTTTGTCCAGGGCTTGGGAGGAAGAGGGGAAGGTGGTCGGGCCGGTGGGGCGGTTGGTTTTTTGCTTTTTTGCGGGGGATGGTTGGGAGTGCGGCGTGTACGTGTGAGCTGGGGCGGATGAGGCGGGTTTGGGTGGTGGTTTGGTGGCTGAGAGGACGCACTCGGTGGTGGGGTGGGAGGGGCAACCGCAGATGGTGCAGGCGAGAGCTCTACTGCCGGCGAAGAGCCGGCAGTAGAGCTCTACGTCGAGGGCGCCCCAGTAAGTGGAGACATTCCATTGCTGGAGGCGGGCTGCTGCTCTCGCCGCAAACTGTCGGTGGTATTCGTAGAATAGAGATCCGCTGAAGCGCGCTGCGAGGTCCGTGATGAGGTAGAGATAATGATTTAACTCTTGCCTCCTGTGTGGGTACTGGGAACATATGACGTCAGTGAATATGGAAAATGCTAGGGTGAATTCTGTGTGGGTGAGGGGGGAGTGGGCTGATGAGGAGGATGTGAGATCGCGGAGGGTTATTGAAAACCCTCCGCAGTCAATAGCTCGTGGCTGGAAGGAGTGAGAGGAGGGTTTGAGGATGGAGGAGAGGTCAATATCGTTACCCAGTAGGATCTGCTGACGGAGGTGGGTTGACACGGGAGGTGGGTTGAGGGCGAGTGCGTTTGGAGGCATCACGGCAGCGGCTGCGGAGGAGAGAGAAAAGGGGGGGGGGGGGAGACATGGGGGAGGGGGGGGGGAGGGAGGGGGAGGGAGGGGGGAAGGGTGCTCTGGGGCAGCTGGGCACCCAGAGGTGGGGGAGGTGCTAGCCAGCTTGGGTCGGTTGCCCTGGGAGCGTGGGGCTGGCTAGCGGCCTGGGGGACTGAGGGGGAGAAGGAGAGAGCTGGGGGGGGGGGGTGAGAGAAGTGTGCAGGGGGGTTGGATGACAGTGCAGCCTGCGAAGACGGGGATGTAAGCCTTCCGAGGAAGGCTTGGGAGGGGGGGGGGGGGGTTGAAAGAGGGGAAAGAGGGGGGAGCAGGCACGGGGGGGTGAGAGGTATGCTGGGGGGGAGGCAACGGTAGTCTGACCTGGGTGGCTGGAGGTCCGAGGCGGCTTTGGATAGACCGGCCTGGAGGTACAGGTGGGAGGTGTTGACCGGTGATGATGTGATAGGCAGTATTGTGATTATCATCATTATTATTATTATTTCGGATGGTTTGCTCACCTAGAGAGTAATGGACAGGCAGCGCAGGGACCTCTCTCCTGGTGACGCGTCGTCTGGTGGAAGGACCCGGGATGACGTCATCGGGACGCGCCGCTGTTGTTGTTGTCGGTCGTGCTGGAGTGGAGCACTGAATTAGTAAAGTAAAAAGCTGGCCTTTGTTGGCCTTTCTACAATGGGGCTCGTTTCGCTCGAGGAGAGCCCTTCTGAGCCCGGCGATGGTCCACTCATTATAAGGGCGGATGGTCGGCCTGGTTGGCGTGGCGGAGGAAGGTGGAGCCGAAGCGGCGGACGCTGTCAGGGACTCGAGACGAGGAGGGGGTGGAGGTGGGGGATCGATGCGAGACCGGCGTTGGTGAGGCGGAGGGAGAGGGGGGAAGACGCGGCGGCGAGAAGACGAGTACCGGGGGGGGCTTGGTTCCAGCCGGGTTGCCTCCGATGCCCTGAGGAAGCTGGGGGCGGACCGAAGCAGGACGCCGGCAGGCAGGAACCTCTGGACGGGCGGCGCCGGCGTCTCGGGAAGGTCCTGAAAATCATCGTCAGAGTCGGGGGGATGGAGGTCGAGACGATCCATTGCGAGAAACGAATTGCTGCAGCGAGTCGTTAGTTGTGCTGTGTATGGTACGAGTTGTACGAGATACGGTGCACGAGTGACAAGTGGAACAGGCTGGCATATATACTCTTCCCTTTAATGGAGCGAGGGTGGTGATAGGGCAGAGAGCCAGACAGTTGCCATGGCAGCAGGGCCTCGGTGAGTGGCGAGGGTGGAGCTGGCATCGGTAGTCATGGCAGGTAAGTGGTGGAGTTGATTGTAGCTGTGGGGAAGGAGGTAGCTAGATACCTGAGGCTAGGAATAGAATTAGCATGGCATGGTGGCAGGGGAGGTCACCGATCTTAGCTTGTAGGCATGGCCTTCCTCCTGAACCTACGTTGTACCAACTCCATTAATTAAGCTACTAATTTAGACTGATGTAATTAAAGCGAGTCATGTTTGCATGTTTGGAATTGTAACAGCTGAATCAACAATATATCAATATTCGGATATTAACCTGAGGGCCAAGTGATGGTGGGGGCCGCAAGTGACCCCCGGGCTGCCAGTTGCCCATGTATGGACTATTTGCTGACACTATGGCGTAAAATGCTCCATTCATTGTCAACGGGAATGTTTGTATATAGGACAAAGTTTGTGAACATACACTAAAATATGGATATAGCGTGCCGCCCCGTGTCCGAAACGGTTGAGAAATGACAGAGTTACCGTGTGCCGGTCCCTCTACTGTACCCTCTACTGTACTGTACTGTACTGTACTGTACTGTACTGTACTGTCACTGTACAATACTGGCACACCCAAAATCATATATACAGTTAATATGTGTGTGCGTGTGTGTTTGTGTGTGTGTTAGGTTGCGCACAGGTGGTGAAAAACAACCATGCTGTTTCCATGCTCATACCCAGCCAGGCAGGCACCCACCCACACACATAAGTCCGTAAGGGAGTGGTTGCACAACTTAAAAATAAACATGGATCTTTAAATCAAAGGCTTGCAGAACATCAAATTAGTATTTTAGACCCCAATCTACTCATAATTTAATAGGTTGCCATTGGTGGTTTAATACTGCCACCCAGTGGGCACATTGATGATATGCAGAGTTTCACCTCAGAATGGTTTGACTCATGCAGAGCCACCCGGATACTGTTATTGTCTCCACCAGGCCGAAGGCATGGGGAGAGAGTATGTTTTGCACTCCGTCCGTGTGTGTGTCCGTCCGTCCTTCCGTCCGTCTGTTACCAGCTAATCTCCGGCACCGTTAACCCGGTCGATGCCAAACTTTGCACACACACTCCCTGGATGCCAACGATGAACCTCTGCCCCGCATTTTCCACAACGGCCTGTTATAGCGCCACCATGAGGCAGCTTTTCACATGTTTTACCTAAAACTGCACCGATCTGCGTGAAACGTTGCATGCACACTCCCTAGAGGCCAAGGACAAACCTTTGACCTGAATTTTCCGCATCTGCCTTTTATAGCGCCACCAGGAGGCCGACTTTTGTAAAACACATTTTTGGATATTACTCCTCCACATTCTGTCCAAAAATCTCACAAATCGTTACACAGTATCTCTATGGTCATGTGCTCAAGTCGGATCTGTCCGATATTTCATATTCCATCCTAATTGGCTATAATTGGCTTTCACAGTTTGCAAGATTTCCCCGTTTTGAACAAAAGCCTCAAATCATGAACGCAGCATGCAATTTACGTGAAATCTTTCACACATTTTCTTACTGGGCCTCAGCCCATATATCCCACCCTTTTCACATTGGCCTGTATTTCTGTGGCCCTAATACATGGAATGACCTGCAAACTACATTCAAATTGACCACATTGGTAGGCTACCTCTGAGTCGCTCACCAAAAGCACACAGATCACCACAATATGTAACTGTTTTTAGATCGTTTTGAAATTTGTCTTAGCTTTTTATTTGTAAACCTATGTAATTCACATGTATACCTTTTGTTTTTTCTTTCCCTGATCTCTGATGTATTGTGATTTATTTTTATATGATATTGTATTACTTGACGACACTGAGTAACGACTGAGTTGAATTACTCAGTGTAATTTCGAGAATAAATAAAACTTAAATGAACATTGATAGAAAGAAAATAACCATTCTTTAATGTGAATTGTCAGCCGTGGTGGAGTTAGGAAGTAGGCTACATTTACTCAATTACTTGCGCAAGCAGAGCACGCAAGAACTGCGATCGGCTGTATGTATATGTCGGTATATATGTATGTATGTTGTTGGTGTACTCCACCGGCCAATAAGGGACCACTGTTCTGGATGACGTAACTAAAGTATGTTTCAAGGTTGGTATAAGGTCAATGACGTGTCTAAAGTATTTAGAATAGGCTAGCAGAGGGCTCTAGGACTCAGAGCAGCAGTCACACCCAGATAGACAGCAGAGAGCTCTATAGAGCGTCGCAGTCCCGCCCCCTACCATGGACCAGGAAATGAATCCCAATGCATTTTTCCCATAGACATTTCTTAAAGTATTTATTTAAAGACGCTTACGCCGCGGACAAAGCCAACTCGAGTCCACAACGGCCTGTTATAGCGCCACCATGAGGCAGCTTTTCACATGTTTTACCTAAAACTGCACCGATCTGCGTGAAACGTTGCATGCACACTCCCTAGAGGCCAAGGACAAACCTTTGACCTGAATTTTCCGCATCTGCCTTTTATAGCGCCACCAGGAGGCCGACTTTTGTAAAACACATTTTTGGATATTACTCCTCCACATTCTGTCCAAAAATCTCACAAATCGTTACACAGTATCTCTATGGTCATGTGCTCAAGTCGGATCTGTCCGATATTTCATATTCCATCCTAATTGGCTATAATTGGCTTTCACAGTTTGCAAGATTTCCCCGTTTTGAACAAAAGCCTCAAATCATGAACGCAGCATGCAATTTACGTGAAATCTTTCACACATTTTCTTACTGGGCCTCAGCCCATATATCCCACCCTTTTCACATTGGCCTGTTATAGCGCCAACAACAGTTGGTTTTTGCAAAACACATTTTTGGAACAAAATGCCTCAAATCATCCAATTACCATCAAAGGCAAACATGTTTATATTACTCCTAAACATTTTGCCAAACATCTCACACAGTCCTATCCTCCTGGTGGAGACCTGTGCCCAGAAGGGCACTTTTTCTAGTTGTTGTATCAGTCCTGTTGCTACAATGTCGAGGGACCAATCATGACTCTTGAATGCTTGTTTATGGCATGTAAAAATCTTGACAGCAGCAGAAATCTGTTCAAGAAAGAAGAATCCTAAATATTCTCTCTCTCTCTCTCTCTCTCAGCCTACCACACCCGGGCAAGTCATTTCCCCAAATTCAAGGTACCAAAAGTTAACTCTGAACTTGGTAGATCTGCTTTTAGCTTCTGTGGCCCTAATACATGGAATGACCTGCAAACTACATTCAAATTGACCACATTGGTAGGCTACCTCTGAGTCGCTCACCAAAAGCACACAGATCACCACAATATGTAACTGTTTTTAGATCGTTTTGAAATTTGTCTTAGCTTTTTATTTGTAAACCTATGTAATTCACATGTATACCTTTTGTTTTTTCTTTCCCTGATCTCTGATGTATTGTGATTTATTTTTATATGATATTGTATTACTTGACGACACTGAGTAACGACTGAGTTGAATTACTCAGTGTAATTTCGAGAATAAATAAAACTTAAATGAACATTGATAGAAAGAAAATAACCATTCTTTAATGTGAATTGTCAGCCGTGGTGGAGTTAGGAAGTAGGCTACATTTACTCAATTACTTGCGCAAGCAGAGCACGCAAGAACTGCGATCGGCTGTATGTATATGTCGGTATATATGTATGTATGTTGTTGGTGTACTCCACCGGCCAATAAGGGACCACTGTTCTGGATGACGTAACTAAAGTATGTTTCAAGGTTGGTATAAGGTCAATGACGTGTCTAAAGTATTTAGAATAGGCTAGCAGAGGGCTCTAGGACTCAGAGCAGCAGTCACACCCAGATAGACAGCAGAGAGCTCTATAGAGCGTCGCAGTCCCGCCCCCTACCATGGACCAGGAAATGAATCCCAATGCATTTTTCCCATAGACATTTCTTAAAGTATTTATTTAAAGACGCTTACGCCGCGGACAAAGCCAACTCGAGTCGAGATGGCTTTGTCCGCGGCGTAAACGTCTTTAAATAAATACTTTATGAAATGTCTATGAGGAAAATGAACGGAGAATAATTTCCTGGTCCAGGGTAGGGGGCGGGACTGCGACGCTCTATAGGGACTCAGAGCAGCAGTCGTACCGCAGGTCCTATGACTGTAAGTCATAGGAGATTTGACGGATCGTTACAGTTAAAGATTCATAAGCGCAGCTATACTGGCCTTACAGCTGTGAAGGTGTAAGGCCAGCTTTTACCACATTGTTCACAGCTGTATGTGGTAAAAGGTTCGCCTTTAAGAACTATCTTGTAACGCACAACAGTTTACACACAGGGGAGGAACCGTTTTCCTGCAACCAATGTGGTAGGAGTTATATTAAAGTCTACTCGTGAATCAATTCACTATGGGTTATGTCCATTCTTGGACGTAGACAGAAGAAATCTTATACACTCACGTTCTAATGGTATTAGAACGGGCTTTTACGTCATGACGCAGTGCAAGTCCCTCCCCCGAGGGCATAAGTACCTGCGCTGCTGTCTGGGCGTCATTCGTTTCTTCTTCTGCGTTAGACAGAGAGACAAGCTAATCACTGCAAAAGCCCAATTTCTTTAGAATCTCAACAGGACGAGTGGCCTTATACGGGTTGCTCGGTACCACGAGGTGGGATTGGAGTTTTCTCAGTGTAAGCTACACTCACGAAACAGATTTGCCGGTTAGTTCTACTGTGATAGCCTCAAAAGCCCTAAATAAACCACAACTTGTTTTCCGAAACACAGTTTCAAGCACAAGCTAATAGCGGCTAACCTGATAGCTCACGCCAGCAAGTTCGTAACAAACTGGCATTAGCATCTCCCGTCGAGGCATCAGAAGCCCAAAGAGACATTTTTTAGCTGTGAATTCAGAATTCCGCAAAAAAATGGAAGACAAAGCGGTGTCTCGGGCGGCGGCCCGTCGCCACCGTAGGGGTGCAGTTTCCCAGCCACAAAAGCGATGCCGTGTGGAACACTGCGGTAACGCTATGTCGGGGATGGACCCGCACAACACGTGCGTTTACTGCCTGGGTCTGCAGCACGACGAGGAGGATCTAAGCACCCCAGGCCAATGCCAGAAATGCGCAGCCATAGATCATCACATGAAGCTCAAGCGCCGGAGGCGAACTCGCCAGTATTTCCTTTCTCCAGTCGACGACTTATTCGAGGGGATGGAAGACGCCGAGGACGGCTATGAGGTACGCGACGACCCTCGCGAAGGCCTCCCGCTACCTCAAGACCTATGGCCGAGCCTAGTATTGAATTGTTTTCCTGGGGGGAGACTATGGAATGGCTTGCCATAAAGGCACCTGTAACAGATTCTTGCCTGAAGTCTATGTTTCCTTCCCCGGAAAGCATCAGGACTCACAGATCTGTTGTAGACGGTATAAAACATATTATACATGTAGCCACAGAATAATTTAAATCAAAATCTAATTACTACCGTACAATGAATATTTCCAAAATGTAGAACCCATGTGCTATTTCCGACTTTTCCACTGATTTTGGGAATGTGCTTAGGGTGAAACAAAATCTGAAGCATCTCTTTAATTCCAGACTTTTCAATTATTTCAGTATTCAAACAGAGGAAGAAGCTGAGGCACATCTCAACAAAAGAAAAGGCATGGCAATTGCAATCATGCAAAACACAGCATCCACAGCCAAAGTGCATTTTATTCAGGGCTGCATAGCCATCTCAATGTGGAAACAAGGGTGCCCAGGCAACATGTTCCAAACTCTCAGCTCCCTGGGTGTCTGTCAGTCCAAAGTCACATCCAGGCGCCTCATTGATGAGAGGAGAAAGGGACTTGAAAAAACATTAAACATCTGGAAGGACAAAATAGAGGTGAGAGGCTTACTCTGAAGTTGAATATGGCATGGCCACTGATAATGGGATAGTAACCATAGCGAACTGTAGTTATATTATTAAGTTATTCCATATTCCATTCCACATGCAGTAAAGGCCGTAGCTTAACTAATCATAAGACAATAAATATCCACCAAGAAATCCTGCCACACTAATAGCCAGCGCAACACCCCATCCTTTGTCCGCCTTCTCCTACCAAACCACACCGTTTGCACACATCTCACCATGCACAACACCAACAGCATGCCTGTCCAGACATCAACCACTACTTTGCATCCATGCAACTGTCATATTTACAGTACAATACCCATTTTTATGAAAGAACACATTCTTGCGCAAGACCACCAGCCTACGTCAAAATCGTCACCACTTTGCCGAGTTACGCCAACTCCGTTCACTTCATGGGGCCAGTCCAATGGAGCATTGTAGTCTACGGCCTTCACAGTGACACACGTGTTATTTCCGACCCCTCAATGTCGCTCCGCACCGCTGCGGAGGAGAAAAACGGGGGAAAAAAGTTCTGTTTAAAGTGTGATCATTTAGGCTGACCTAGGATCACGTTACTGTTGCAGCGACACAAACGGCTGTGTTACGTGTGATGATTATGCTGATTTAGGATCAGCAGCGCATGGTTTTGCCTTGCGCTGATTTGAATGAAAACACCGGCGTGCAATTATACTTTATATCACGACCACGGATCCCGACAACAGTGTTGACCTCAACGAGGTGAAAGCAAACTAGCAAAGCTCAAATCAAATTAATATAAGGATTAAAGCAACCATGACAACTCTGCTGTGTATCCCATTCCCTACACATGGATAAAGAAGAGAGCAAAGAAGGAGCTGTTTATAAGTAATAATATATATATAGGCCTATTATAATATTCCATTCAGCCAAGACCGGTACATGCATGATGTATCTGCTTCTGCTAAAACTGATGATTGTGTGTAAAATAACAAATGATCCGTTTGGTTACTTTTTAAATGCACGCACGCTGAGGAGCTGAGAAGAGACAAGACTCTTTTTTTTCTCTCTCTCTCACCCTCTACTGCAGCGCGCAGACTCTCTCTAGGCATGTTTCTAATCGGGTTAAAACAAGGTTTTAAATACACCCGATTTAAAATATCCATGTATACACCTAAATAAATCCGATCAAGTCCGACCCGATTTAAATTCTAATCGGGTGCAGAGGGGTGGTCTAGACTTTTTTTAGACCCGATCAGGAGGACATTTCTTCCATGTATACACCTTAACCCGATTATAATCTGATATGTTCTTTCTGCACATCAAATCGTCGGCAATTTCTGTTGCTTAACCTCCTTGTTTTTGGCAGTGCGATGAGGCGGTATTCCTCTCTCTCGTTCCCTCTCCCCCCTCTCTCTCTGCAAGCGCACGTGCGCGCGCGCACACACACACACACACACGGCACTATTGCCGAAAATCTCCCATGCAAATAAAAAGTATAAATAAATAAAAGTGTTGCAGCCACTGAGATAATGGATGATGAGAATCACTCGTAGGCTACCTGAAGTTGCATGCGCTGCCCCCCCTGCCTCTGTGATCGCAGATCTGTTTCTGTTTGGCTGAAGAAAGTTGATATCCAATACTATGCCTACATGCCATTATGGTTTAAACTTGAAGCCGTGCTGGTCAGTTTAGTGTGCTCCAAGTCAGAGTCGGACCAGCTCCGCTGCTTCAAGTCAGAGTTGGAACAGCTCCGCTGCAGCTACAGTAATTGATTTTACCTAGTTTCACGTCTTTTGCTAGTGATGTAATCAATTCATCATTTGGAACAACTGCGTAAAATTCCACATTAGCCTATTTGACATTTTAAATGGCTTGCATGCCATGTAGGCCTACTCTTAATATTTTTCATTGTATATAGATATTTAATATAATATTCTTTCCATTGCAACTATAGGGTAGGGTAAGATGTGAAAGCTGAATGAATAATAAATAGTATAAAGACGAGACGACTCAGACCATAAGGGTTATTAATTACTAGCCACAAAATAAGCTGGAAATCAATCAACTCCGACGTCTGAAGGCTCTACCATTCAGTAGCCTACCATTGCTAAACAGACACAGTCCAAGTAGGCTAGTTGCATTCTCGACAGAGATGAGAGAGGAGAGATGGAACCCAGCCAGCACGCCAGGGTCCCATGTGGTTTCAATGCGGGATACATGGGTACAAGTGGGAATGGGCTTGAACTGGGAACATGTAGTTCCAACATGGTCTACATGTGGGCTAACTTGCATGGGTTGGAACTGTGGGCAAGCCTATATAGGTCCCACGTGGTCTACACAAGGGCTAACTGGCATGGGTTGGAAGTAGGCAAGCCCATATTGGTCCAACATGGTCTACATGTGGGCTAACTTGCATGGGTTGGAAGTGGGCAAGCCCATGTAGTTCCAACATGGTCTACATGTGGGCTAACTGGCATGGGTTGGAAGTGGGCAAGCCCATCTACAAGTAGGGCTGTAGCCTGTAGGCCTACACAAACAGCAGCGTTGTAACAGTAGGCCTATAGAGCGTTGCAGTCCCGCCCCCTACCATGGCCCAGGAAATGATTCTCCGTTCATTTTCCTCATAGACATTTCAGAAAGTATTTATTTAAAGACGTTTACGCCGCGGACAAAGCCAACTCGAGTCGTGACAAATCATGACAACAAACACAATTTTCTGGGCCGAACAAATAATTAGAAAGAAGAAAAAAACGGCAGGTTACAACACTTTTTTTGTTGTTTTTCTTCTTTGTAATTATTTGTTTGGTCCAAAATATTGTTTGTGTTGTCATGAGTTGTCACGACTCGAGTTGGCTTTGTCCGCGGCGTAACCGTCTTTAAATAAATACTTTTTGAAATGTCTATGGGAAAAATGCATTGGGATTCATTTCCTGGGCCATGGTAGGGGGCGGGACTGCGGCGCTCTATAGCCTATAGGTATTAGGTAGGCCTACCATTATTACAATCCCTTTGTTCTTCTGCTCATCTTCTCCACTCATTTCCCCCATCAGAAAAGTTGAAGTCAAACTGCTCTGCTGCTTCATTAACAAAACAAATCCAAATACATCCAGTGGCGGCCTTATATATGTTTCAATCGTTTCAATTGAAACGGGCCTCGAGCATTGGTGGCCTCCCGATTAAAAAAAACCCAAACAAAAAACAGTTCAGTGTGTGTAAAGGCGGGAGGGAAGAATGGGTAAAAGTGGGAAAACACATGTGGTGACCCATTTTATAGTAATAATAGGCCTATTAATAATAATAGGGTTAGCTGTGTTTATAATAATAATAATGTATTATTGAGTGGTGCAGCAACTTAAGGAACGGCAATGTGTGACCCTATGTCTGTCTGTCTGTATGTATGTCTGTCCGTCCGTTTAGGGTACCAACAGGTGACAAAGTGGCGCTGTCGAGCTTCACACCGTGCACAGGTGCATGATGGGAAGTTGAGATTTTTTTAGTGGAGTGTACTCTCAGCCTACTGTACTGTACTATACTTTTACATAATAGGTAGTTAATCAACTAGTCGACTAGTAAACTAGGCAACTAGTAAAAATGACTAGAAGTGAATGCCCTACAGTATGAGTACAGTATAGTACAAGTAAGTACACTACGACTACAGTAAAAGTGCATTACAGTACGAGTACAGTACAGTACAATGTAGTAGGCTACAGTACAAGTACGGTATCAGTACAGTACAGTACAGTACAATGTAGTAGGCTATAGTACAAGTACGGTATCAGTACAGTACAATGTAGTAGGCTACAGTACAAGTACAGTACAGTATTAGTACAGTACGAGTACAGAACGAGTACAGTACATCCAGTGGCAGCCTAGTCAATTATTCATCCTCCTCCTGTACGTCCACTTACCACTAGTTGGCATCAGCTAATAATCACTGCAGGTAATTGACCTGTCATGTGTTGTTTGTTTGTAATTGTTCCCACTTCCCGGTGTGTGCACTCACTGCACTAGCAAAATGTTCTTTTTAATAATAATAATTATTAATTATTAAAATTATGACGTCATGATCGGGGCCTCCCGATCTCTAAGGCCGCCCCTGAGTACATCACCACTCTGTTCAGATGGGTCTGATTTCATTATACAAACAGCAGCTAATCTGATTAAAAGTGGGCACATGTAAACACCTGATCGGATTGAACTTGCCCCATGTAAACACTTGATCCAAAACCTTCAATCAGGTTTATTTTAATCAGATTGGAAGAAAGGTGTCCATGTAAACGCACCTACTGTCTGTCTGTGTCTCTCTCTCTTTCTCTCTCTCGCGCTTTAATCAGAAAATGGTAATTGGTCAATACGTTATATTATTATATTTATGTCTGCCTGGCTCAGCTGGGTCGGGTCTCTCGGAATGTCGGAAATAATCGGATTTCGGTCGGACTCGGCGCCGCAATTTGAAAGAAATCTTGGAACGGGTCGGAATCGGACGAAATTGTCATGGATCCATTCGGGTTTGGTTTAAATATTTGAAAATATTTTCGGAACGGGTCGGAAACGGTAACATGTCACAGATTAATTTGTGTGTGTGTGTGTGTGTGTGTGTGTGTGTGTGTGTGTGTGTGTGTGTGTGTGTGTGTGTGTGTGTGTGTGTGTGAGAGAGAGTGTGAGTGAGTGAGTGAGTGAGTGAGTGTGTGCTGCAACGTAACTCTAGGATGGGCCGCCTGAAGGGCGGAAAAATTCTAGTTACTATAATAATAGAATTAATTTCAGATATATGTGCAAGAAAAACTTCATGCAAGGAACAGCCATGTTCCGCACCCCAAGGGGAACTGCCCATAGATCCGAAGTCCCGTTAGTCCGAACATGCAAAGTCATGCTATGGGCACTTTCATTCGTCCACCTCAACAAGGTGTCCTTCAGCCACCTCACTGGATCTGGAATGAAGGCAATGGAAGTGTCCCCTTACCACATCTTACCATCCACAGAGGCAGATAGCCTGTTACAGTTTTGAGGAATAAGTAATGTATTTTAACAGGAACATATGTTAAATACAAATCTAAATCATTCCATTGTTACTATCTCATGTGAATTTCAGGCTGCTGATATTCTGTTCCTTGTAGGATTACAGTGCCATCACCTAGATAACGACCAAATGTGATCATTTGGTGATAAATTAGCCTTAAGGAGCAGGCAGCAATTGCCGCGGCACAACCTCTGTCAGGACTAGCAAAAAGGTTGGATGGACTCAAGTTCACTCTCTCTCTCTCTCTCTCTCTCTCTCTGCGCTATAGCTCAAGGCGCACGATGCACGCACGATTCCATGAGTGCTGCATGTGGCCGTGCTCTCTCTCTCTCTCTCTCTCTCTCTACTCATCTGATCATTTTCTAAGTTACATGGCCATTCAAAAAAATAATCAGACGAGTCTGTCAAATGCACACCAACTGTCTTGGATAACTGGGTTACATGTGTTTGGTCCGACGATTCATTGATCCGATACCCCTAACCCCTAACCTAACCATAACCGCAAGCACGGGAGCAGGTGTAGTAGATTGAAATTTGGTTGATTTATTATAAAACACATCTCTAAGCTATTTCTGTCCAAAGTACTTTGAACTAAGCTTTTATTTTGAGTAGCAGCTATTTTTGTATTTGGAGCATATTATTTATTTTGTACAACGTTGTGGGTCCATTTAAAACAGTTACAGTTTAAGACATTATATTGCTTACAGCATCACAGAGATCGATAGTTCTAGGATCGACTATTGTGTTTTGGTGAATCTGTGATCGATTGGTTTGGTCTGTCTCAGTTGTTGCTGTATGGGAACTGGCGCCGTTTCCTCTTCAGTAGCGTTTGTGCTCGGAAGAGAGACACTGCGTCGTGTGTTTGTTTGATTCACACATTGCTCCTTTTACAGGTAAAACTGCCGTCAGACGGCTCAAAGTATGAACCGAACGTATTGAGAATTGTGTATGACGTTGTGAACTGTATTTCCGTGTGTTTATAGTCACTTTAAGAGCTTAATACAGACCAAATACTTGATGAAGTTTATTGTGGTTTCAGAGACGCATGGTGTAAACTAGGCTCCGCCATCTTATGTAGCTATACACTGTGGTTGGCGTCGCATGTCGTCGTGTATAATGTTGTTTACATTTATTTCTGAACCATTTCGTTTTAGTAGGGGAGCCTATCAATTTCCGTGATTTTGGAATGTTAATTTTTGGAGACATGCATATCTTGATTCTTGGAGTTACCAGAATGCCAAAAACACATGTCTCCAATTTTTTATGTCAGGTTTAGCATGTTTAATTAGCATAATTAGCTAATTAATTGCCAAAAACCGGAAATGGCAATAACTTTGCTTCTAGATAACTTATAAAGGTGATCTAAGAATCTAAGTCCATGTTTGTGATGTCCAGAAATGCATCTGTTACCATCTTGAAGTCATACAACCTTTCCCAATTAGCATAAACTATGCAAAAACGAGGTGAAAATCAGCAAATTGCGGCATTTTTGTTACTTTTAGTAAACTTTGAAAGCTTCTCACAGACTTAATTTGCATATATATATATATATTAAGCTAATAAAGGAAATCAGTCATATAAAATAACGAACAATATGAGAAATGGTCACAGAATTATCATGTTGTTTATTCTAATATTTACAGAAATGTTGAATCAATAAACCAGTGGAGCCGAGTTTTTCATACCAGTGTTGCGGACTCTATTTATTCCTCTTGTACTGCCATTTGTCCAGCACCTGGGCTAGAGTGGAGGACGAGGTGCATGCTCTATTAGACTATTACCTTTGTTGTTTACATTACCACACACCTCTAATCATCTGCCCTACACATGCACATCTCAGAGCAGTTAAAAAATTGAGATCGACAAGAATAATGTCATGTGATATGCACTGGGATTTCTTGCACATTTGATCAGTTGGGTAATGGTGGCTGGGGCGTGGGTATCCTGTGTTGTGACTGGCAGCAGTTGAGCTCCCTCAGCGATGCGTCTCATCCATATTCAGTTGCTGGTGGCATCTGTGGGTTAGGTACATGGTCCTGATCCCATACCATTGCCTGATGATGTGAGAGGGCAATGGCTTGATTTAATGCTGCTTGTGTAGGTGGCAGCTTCTCTGCTTATAATTGTTTGAGCTCACCAACATCCACAGGATTTGTACCGGGCTCGTACAGCTGGCAAACAAATGCTTCAATCTTTTTTGACAGTTGTCCCCTGCCTGACCACTTCATAGCCACACTGGACAGGGAGACCAAAGAACATAGTGAGATCCATGTAGTATTTGACCGACACCAGGGTGGCAAGCCCCGAGCCCCTACCACTTATGGGCCCGGGGCAACACAGCTCTACATTGAGTCCCCTGACACTGATGTCTTTGTTTTTACAATCCGACGGTACCATCAGCTGTGCAAGGACATCTATTTCATCACCGGTGTGGGGAACAAAAAACGTATCATCGCTGGAGCCAGTAGTGTAGGCACTTGGTAAAACGACGACTTCAGCCTTACCAGGGTTCCATGGCGTCTCTGGAGCTGACCAGACAGGCCATTTTGCTGGCAAGGGAATTTAACCTGTTGGCCAGGCCTAAACAGGTGTGGAGGTGGTATCTGCAGTTGCTATATACTCTATGAGCTACAAAAAGGCTCAGTTCTGACGCAGCACATACCTAACCCACAGATGCCACCAGCAACTGAATATGGATGGGACGCTGAGGGAGCTCAACTGGTGCCAGTCACAACACAGGATACCCACGCCCCAGCCACCATTACCCAACTGATCAAATGTGTCTGCAGTGCATGTCATATTGTTCTTGTCAATCTCAAATTTGTAACTGCTCTGAGATGTGCATGTGTAGGGCAGATGATAGAGGTGTGTGGTAATGTAAACAAGGCACATCTGTTGGGGATTGACGCTGACGACGACAAGGATGAAGGCCCTTCAATTAAATGTGTTTTCAAAACTTTCTGTAAATATTAGAATAAACAATCTGATAATTCTGTGATAATTTCCCATATTGTTCTTTATTGCGACCACAGGTCGCATTTACTAGGCTATGAAATTATGCATTTCTTGTCAGTTGTTTGGTCATGCCTCGTGACATCACGTGACATCATCAGGGATGGAGATCCCTGATGTCATCAATATTGGCAAGCAACTGTACATCTGACCTCAAACCTCAAACCCTTAGATCTCCATATATGGAGCTGACCTGTTCTGACATTCCGGACATTATGCTGATCCTTCCCCATCCATCCTTCCTCTTTGATGTCTCCCTTTTGACTGATACCTGTCCATTTAAACTCTAGACGGGTGCAGTACTTACTACTTAGTTTAGACAGTACTTGGTTTAGACTAGTCATTGGTTAGACCAGTCATTAGTCCTACAACTACAACCTATCTCAAACCCTCACCCTAACCTCCCACGGGGCAGCACACCTAAACCTGTGCTTTCTTGGGTTATAAAATCCTCTTAGCAGACCTTGTATTGAACTGTAGGCTACGTTCCTGTGCTTTTTCTGCAAACTGTTTATAAAGTAATCAATGTATGGAGGTATATGCACCTAAAGGCTGGGCTCTCAACAGTTGCACGATTAATTTAGAGCCAAATCAAAAGCAGTTGAGTTGCTTATAAGTTGTAAAAATAAGTGCAGACAAATTGATTTTTATTTAATTCATGGCTGATTGATTTTGAGATGTTTCCTCAATGTGGATGTGGTGCAACTGGTGCAAGTTGCAACAACATTTGCAGGAAACTATGGCATCGCATTTATTGCACTTTGCGTGGTCAGCCTCAGTCATTTCCTTCTCTGTTAACCACACTCGCTCCGCGGCGGTGACCGCTCGCTGAATGCACAGAACAGTGGTATCCGCCCCACTCACTCACTCATCGCAAAGTGCAATAAATGTGATGCCATAGTTTCCTGCAAAGGGTGTTGCAACTTGCACCAGTTGCACGTCCACATTGAGGAAATATCTCAAAATCAATACGCCTACACGAGTCACAAGATGAATCTACTCATGTCAAGTAGTAGACGTCACCCCAGTAACTTGGCTCTGCATGCATGCATGCACAGACACAGCGGAGCTAAATGACGACTGATGAGAACCGTTTGGGGAACCATTAATAATAAAACGTTGGAACTGGCTCCGGATCCGCAATGTCGGAACCGGGTCTGAAATGGACCCGGTTCCGAATCCCAACCCTACCAATGACTAGTCTAAACTAAGTATGCACCCCCTCTAGACAGAGTTCTCAACAGGCCCGAAAATTAAGGTCCGGCCCAACCTGGGCCCTCATCAGACCCTGTACACTCAAGACACTGCCACCCTTAGATCTCTATATATGGAGCTGACCTGTTCTGACATTCCATATGTTGATCTGACCTCATCAAACCCTGTACACTCAAGACACGCTCCATATATGGCCAGTACATAATTCACTCCATATGTTGATCTGACCCCCCCCATGCCAAAGCACCAGCGCTTGCCCAGCAGTCTGCCATCACCCAGGTGGATATGTTGATCTGATCCCCCCCATTCCAAAGCACCAGCGCTCGCCATGCAGCCCTTATAGTGCGAGGTCGCTTCTCGCCCTCAGGCGTCTTACTGGATTTATATGAGGGATATATATATATATATATGCAAATTACACTAATAAGGAGGTTGCATATCCTAGCATGCAAACAGACTTACACTGTCTATAAGATCATGAGTATTAATTAACTTAAAGCAAAGAAATATAGCCATTTCTGGTTTTGGTGTGATTATTACATAATTATTATTAGACAAAAGGTTGCATGATTTATTTATAAGATGATAATAATTCCTGGAGTTATAAACATACACTTAGAGTCTGTGGGAAGCTTTCAAAGTTGACTAAAAGTAAAACATGCAGTAATTTGCTGATGTTTTTGCATATTTCTGGACATCACAAACATGGACTTAAACTCTTAGATCACCTTTATAAGTTACCTAGAAGCAAAGTTATTGCCATTTCCGTTTTTGACAATTTATTAACTAATTATGCTAATTGCACATGCTAAACTCAACAGAAAAAATTGGAGACATGTTTTTTTGGCATTCTGGTAACCCCAAGAATCAAGATATACCCGTCTCCAAAAATTAACATTCCAAAATCACGGGCATCAGAATCTGATTGATAGGCTCCCCTACTATTTATAGAACAGTGCAATACATTGGTGCATGTTTAAAACATGATGCATTTATAACTTAATTTGTCATAGCTAAAAGAATATGGACAACTGAGTTCATGAAAGAGCAAAAGGGTCATTTGAAAAGTAAAAAGAATAACTTATGGTTAAAAAGGGATAAAAGAGTACAATGAGAAATGCATTTATACTAATTAGTTAAAAACTGAACAACAGTGTATTTCATGTCATGTTTACAGACTGTGCATTGGTCATAATTGCATTTAAGCACTTTGATGCACTTCTAGTGGTAATGGTATATGCTGAAGCATACAAGGTGCCTTTCTGGATTAATGTGATATTGTGCCTTTTACTTATTACAGAATGTAATTTATGTGAAGTGTGATTATATTAGGGGTTCATCTGAACATTTACTGATGCTACAGTCATCTTGTTTAATTCATGAAGAAATGATAACAGAGTATGGTATTTGAATTCATGGGAACTATACCTATTGTGCACATACTGAGACTGGTATTTTGGTAATAGTTCAGGGTTAAAGGTCACATGATTAGTACAGTAGTGCTCGTGATATAATGCTGCTATTGTAAGACTATGAGAGAATGTATTCATGATTGTATGTATTTGATTATTTCTGAAATTGAGATAAAAGTAGCGTTTGTGCTCGGAAGAGAGACACTGCGTCGTGTGTTTGTTTGATTCACACATTGCTCCTTTTACAGGGGTACTACATTTTGGGGGCTCGTCCGGGATGGTGTCATCCGAAGTGGAAAAACTACAGGTCGAAATAATCAGAGAGCTATGTGAGCTTCCCAGAGACACTCTGGCAGAACTATGTGAGTTCTTACTAATAGCAGGAGGAGCACTTGAGCATGTGACTGGTAAAAGTCGAAGAGCACTCATCAAGCTAATTTCAGACCACATACAGAGAGAAGAGCTAGAAAAGCTAGAAGATGAGGGAATGGCTGGCCTGCTAGATTTTAGAGACAAAATCACAGAGCTCCAGGAAGCCGCCACCCTAGCGCAGCAACAGACACAAGAATCAGAGTTACAAGAGGAACAGAGGAAAAAAGAACAAGAGGAGGAAAGACTACGGAAAGAGATCAAGGCCTTGCAACTTCAGCTGGCTGCCACTCAGAAACAGAATAAGGTAGAGAAGTCAGACAGCAGAGAAGTCAAAACCCCGGCCCCTAGCAGGATGTTAACACAGAGCTCATCCCACAGTTATCCCTCTACTCCTTGGCACAAGGATTTTAAAATATCTGGTCAAATCGGAGAGCCAGGGCAGAAAGACCGTCTGACCTTTTCAAGTCTGGCCCGCCAAATTGAACATGGTTTAAGTAAAGGGGTTCCAGAGCTAGAGATAGTAGATGTAGTGATAAGAGCCATTATTCCTGGCATGGGGCTTCGTAGCTATTTGGAGGGGAAAGCTAACCTAACTCTCCCCACGCTCAGAAGAATACTCCGTTCTCATTATCAAGAGAAAAGTGCCACTGATCTCTACAAGCAGCTGACATCTGAAGTGCAGGGCATCAAAGAAACGCCACAGAACTTCCTCATTCGTTCTCTCGACCTGAGACAGAAGATCTTGTTTGCCTCACAAGAAGCAAGTATGACCCAGGTCTAGTGCAGAACATGTTCCTCCACACAGTGTTAACTGGTCTTCAGAATGACAGCATCAAACGTGATCTCCAGCCGTATCTGGAACAGACTGACATCTCTGATGAACTGCTACTAGAAAGAATGAACACTGCATGTGCATATGAGACAGAGAGGCAGAATAAGAAGAAATTATTAGGACAGTCTAAGCCTACTACTATCCATTCAGTTCAGTCGAGCGACGCTCCTGTTGAAAGGAATGACAAGTCACCTGCTCCACAGAACCCAGTTAAATTACCCCCTGCAGTAGTTTCCCAGCTTGAAGAAATGAGGTCTGAGATGGCCGTGCTGAAAGATCTCAAAGCAGAAGTGTCCCAATTGAGAGAGAGTATGCAGCAGTAGTCCCAGTTCCCCCCTCAACAACAACCCCAGTATACCCCAGCACAATGCCAATCGCAGCCACAGCCCACCCCTCAATGGCAACCTCAGTACAACCACCCCCAATGCCAATCTCAGCCCCAATACAATCCCCCACAACAACCACAGCCCCAATATAACCCCCAATATGGTTCACAACATCGAGGAGGACAGCGAGGAGGCCGCAGCTTTCCATCAAACCGTGGACGGATGAAGAGATGTCTCGGCTGTCAACAGAGTGGGACAGAGGATTACTGCACACACTGTTTCAGGTGTGGCAGCAGTGAACACTACCTGGCAGGATGTCGAGCAAGAGGACAACAAGGACAGTTTGGAGGTGAGCCTTTAAACGATCAAGGGTCACTCGCACGGGACAGGGAGTGACCAGTGACATAGCCATGTCCCAGCACTGTGTGCACTGTGGAAAACAGGGCGAAGAGATGAAGCAATGTGCAAAATGTAAAAAGGCCCTCTACTGTTCTAGACCGTGTCAAATTAACAATTGGACTGTGCACAGAGAACATTGTTCACCCTCATGTATGACTATGAACGCTGCCACCAGAAGAGAGAGAAAGGTCCAAGTAGCTCCACTAGTAGGTAAAAAGTATCTGATCGACTGTCACATTCAAGGCCAAGAGGTTCAGGCTCTGTGGGACTCAGGTTCTCAAGTGACAATCATTGATGAGCTATGGAAAGAAGAACACCTGCCACGCACAAGACTAAGAGACATTTCTGAGATTTTGGACAGGGCAAACCCTTTAGATATTGTTGCAGCTAATGGGGAGAACATGCCATATGTAGGATGGGTGGAGGTAACTTTCAGTCTAGCTTCAGGGGGAGCACCTACCACTACCGTTACTGTCCCCACTCTTGTAATGAAGGGTAACAAGCTTGGTCGACCAATCATTGGGTCCAATGTCATTGAGCTCATTATAGACAGTGAATTGAAACAGTCCAATACTCCTGAACGCTTGAGCCACACAGTGAGGACAGCATTCACCAACCTTGAACCAGAGCAAGCTCAAGCCTTTGTACAGCAAGTAAGTGTTGAGCAGAGAAGTGAATATACTGTGAAGACAAAGAAGAAATGGATCAACATACCTAAACACATGTCTGTCAAAGTTGAGTGTCACGTGCAAATGTATCCGCCACATGAAGATACCACACTCATCTTTGAGCCCGATGTCAACCCCCGCTGGACAGAGGGACTGGAAATCTGTGACACACTTGTCAGGGTGAGTAAAGACAACAGACCCCCTATCACTGTAAGTGTGCAGAACCCCACAGCCCATGACATCGTGTTGACAGGAAGAACTGTGATTGGAACTGTCCAGAATATTCAGACTGTGCACCCCGCTTCCATCCTAGAGGGGTCCCGCCCTCCACCGCCAGTTAGTATAAGTCACATCAGAGTTGAAGAGAACAAAACAGCTGATCTATGGGACCCGCCTGTCAGTGTGAGTCACCTTAGCGAGCCTGAGAGAGAAATAGTTCACCAGATGTTAAGAGAGGAGTCTGCCTCCTTCTCAAAAACAGATGATGATATCGGACGCATTGAAAGACTGCAACTCAGCATTTCCCTGAAAGACACTGAACCCGTTGCAAAGACCTACCTGGCTGTGCCCAAGCCGCTGTACAGGGAGATGAAAGACTACTTACTCGACCTCATCGCACAGGGCTGGGTCCAGAAGTCCAATTCAACGTATGCATCACCAGTCATCTGTGTTCGTAAGAAAGACGGGAGTTTACGGCTGTGTATCGACTTCCGTGAAGTGAACAGGAAAACTCTCCCTGACCGACAGCCTATCCCTAGAGTGCAGGACATCATGGATGGCCTAGGAGGAAACTCGTGGTTCTCACTTCTAGATCAAGGGAAAGCATATCATCAGGGCTTCATGGCCAAAGAGAGCAGACATGTGACAGCCTTCGTGACTCCCTGGGGTCTCTACGAATGGATTCGAATCCCCTTTGGCCTGATGAACGCTCCAGCAGCGTTCCAGCGTTGCATGGAAGAGTGTCTGGAGGGCTTGAGAGATGAAATCTGCATTCCATACTTAGACGACACTCTTTGTTTCAGTAGATCTTTCCAGGACCACGTACAGGATGTGAGAGCAGTATTGCAGCGACTCCGGCAGCACGGAATCAAGCTAAAGCCCAGTAAATGTGAAATATTCAGGCGTGAGGTCCGTTACTTGGGGCGAATTGTGTCTGCTGACGGCAGTAAAATGGATCCTGCCGATACACTCGCCGTGAGAGCATTAAAGGAGAAGAGACCAAAAACAGTAGGTGAGTGCAGGGCATTAATGGGTCTGCTGAGTTACTACCGTCAGTACATTAGAGACTTCTCCCGTATTGCTGGACCCCTGTATGCTCTGCTTGAAGCGGAACCTGGAGCAGATAAACAGAAAAACAGCAAAACAAGGACAACGAAAGGAAAAAATTAAGAACAGAGGGACACCTTCAAACAAGCCAATTATCTGGACTGATGAGCATCAAAGGATATTGGAGAGATTGATTGATCATCTAGTTGAGCCCCCTATTCTCGGGTTCCCGGACTTCAACAAGTCGTTCATCTTGCACACTGACGCCTCAAACCAGGGCCTAGGTGCAGTGTTGTATCAAGAACAGGAGGGAAAGCTACGTGTCATAGCATATGCATCTCGCACACTGACCAAAGCGGAGAAGAATTACCACCTTCACTCGGGTAAACTAGAGTTTCTAGCCCTGAAGTGGTCGGTGACCGACCGTTTTAGAGACTATTTGATGAACTCGAGAGAACGGTGACGCTGATGGCCTGTCCAGGATGCCCTGTGACATCGAGGAAATGATGGAGAACTGTACAGAGGAAATGTCCTCCCTCTCAGTACAAGCTACAGTGCAAGCCATAGAAACAAAAGACTCTGAAACAGCATGGTGCATGATGGCCCTAGGGTGTGAAGCAACAGATGAGGAGACACCTACACCCTTCTCAAGAGTGGACATCTATCAGGCTCAGAAGGACGACCCGAATATTGGCCCTGTTGGACTGCAGACAGTCAGATCAAAGACCTGTTGGACAAGAGCTGAAATCATTCAGTGCACAGAGCAAACGACTACTCAGAGAGTGGGACAAACTCAGTCTAGATAGAGATGGCATACTACACCGAAAGACTGCTACCAGAACACAACTGGTTCTACCAGAAAAGTACAAGACAACAGTCCTGAGACAACTCCATGATGACATGGGCCATCAGGGTGTGGAGCGCACAACATCACTTGTGCGGGATCGCTTCTTCTGGCCACATATGCAGCGAGAGGTAGAGATCTATATGTCCCGATGTTGTGCATGTCTTAAACAGAAGAAGCCCTGTAGAGAAACAAGAGCACCTCTCACCTCCATTGTCACAACACAGCCATTTGAGTTAGTATCCATTGACTTTCTGCATCTAGACAAATGTAAAGGTGGCTATGAATACATTTTGTTGATAGTTGATCATTACACCCGCTTTGCCCAAGCATATGCCACAACAACGAAATCTGCTAAATGTGTTGCTGACAAGATATTCAATGATTATGCCCTGAAATTCGGATTTGCCCAGCGGATCCACCATGATCAGGGAGCCGAATTTGAGAACCAGTTGATGGCACAGCTAAAGAAGAATTGTGGAGTGATGGGCTCGAGAACAACACCGTATCACCCTGAAGGTAACGGGCAGGTTGAGAGGATGAACAGGACTCTCCTGCAAATGCTGAAAACGCTCACTGAGAGGCAGAAGTCCAACTGGAAAGAGTCACTGAACAAACTCATGTTTGCATACAACAGCACCCGAAGTGAAGTTACAGGCTTATCTCCATTCTATCTGCTGTTTGGGAGAGCTCCAAGATTGCCTGTGGACTTGCTGTTTGGCTTGACTCCTGAGACAGGGACTGCAGATCACAAAGAATACATGAGAAAATGGAAAGCACAGATGCAGGAGGCGTATGACATCACGTCTGCAAATGCAAAGAAAACTGCAGGCAGGAACAAGCGGAATTATGACAACAAGGTGAGGAGTTCTGTATTGCACGAGGGAGACCGAGTCCTCGTAAGGAATATGACACCCAGAGGAGGAACTGGAAAACTGCGAAATCACTGGGAAGACAGTATCCACAGTCTTCCGAAGTCATCCGTCAGGTGGGAAAAGAGATGCCCATATATGAAGTTGTACCTGAACAAGGGAAAGGAAGAGGAAGTAGGATTCTGCACCGCAACCTCCTGTTGCCATGTGATAACTTGCCTCTAGAGATCCAGCTACAACCTGCCAAATCAAAGAGGAAAGCTACAGCTCAGACCAGTACAGACAAGGAAGTCACAAATCAAGAGGATGATGAGAGCGACAACGATGATTTTGGGTACTACTACAGGCCAATGGATCAGCCTTTGCCTGTGATGCAATCTGTGGATACAGACAGAGAGGATGTTAACGATGCTGAGCATCAGCAGCAAAACATACCCCAGCAGCATGAGGCTCAGGACATAGGAGATATGCTGAATGAAGAGGAGACATCGGATCAAGAGGAAATACAAGTTGAAGAGGAGCCTGTCATGGATGGAAGACTGTCAGACTGTCAGACTGTCAGACTGTCAGCACCAGGTGACAACAGTGAGGCAGCACAGCACTATCAGCGACCAGCAAGAGAGAGACGAGCTCCGAGAGTCTTCACGTATGACCAGCTCGGCCAACCAGCCTGTTATACTGCTGGACCTCCAGGTGACATCATGTACTGGTACCCTCCAGTGCCCCGGCCTTATGGAGCCATGCAAGCAGCAGGTGCGTGGATACCTACAGGACAGCCCTTCGCCTACCAGTCTGCCGTTCCTGGATACTGAATGAAGGTTATCACTCCCCCTTTTCCCCAATGCCCCACACATACACCATCACTCTATACACTCATGGACTTTGCGAGAAGCTGAGTGCCACATACATCCACACACAAATGCACTACACTCCTGAACTTTGAAATAAGTCGAGTGCTCCACACACACCCCTACACTCGTGGACTTTAAGTCGAGTACTACAACATAACATGCACACACTCGTTACACACTCCTGGACTTTGCGAGAAGCCGAGTGATATACACAACATACATACACTTCACATTCGTGGACTTTGAATCAAGCCGAATACTCTTACACACACACACACACTACTCGTGAACTGTTGTTGAAACAACCGAGTGCCTTTCGTACATTCATGGACTTTTGATTAGGCCAGTTACACGGAGAAGGTCGTAAGGTCGAGTTATTACAATTGAGTTATTGTCATGTTGAAAAAAAAAGACTGAAGAAAGGAAATAGAAAAGAGAAACTGCTTGAAAAAAGAAATGTTGATGGTACATTATTGCTGTTCTAATGTCGCGGACGACATTTATTTTGAAGGGGAGTGTGTAGTAGATTGAAATTTGGTTGATTTATTATAAAACACATCTCTAAGCTATTTCTGTCCAAAGTACTTTGAACTAAGCTTTTATTTTGAGTAGCAGCTATTTTTGTATTTGGAGCATATTATTTATTTTGTACAACATTGTGGGTCCATTTAAAACAGTTACAGTTTAAGACATTATATTGCTTACAGCATCACAGAGATCGATAGTTCTAGGATCGACTATTGTGTTTTGGTGAATCTGTGATCGATTGGTTTGGTCTGTCTCAGTTGTTGCTGTATGGGAACTGGCGCCGTTTCCTCTTCAGTAGCGTTTGTGCTCGGAAGAGAGACACTGCGTCGTGTGTTTGTTTGATTCACACATTGCTCCTTTTACAGGTAAAACTGCCGTCAGACGGCTCAAAGTATGAACCGAACGTATTGAGAATTGTGTATGACGTTGTGAACTGTATTTCCGTGTGTTTATAGTCACTTTAAGAGCTTAATACAGACCAAATACTTGATGAAGTTTATTGTGGTTTCAGAGACGCATGGTGTAAACTAGGCTCCGCCATCTTATGTAGCTATACACTGTGGTTGGCGTCGCATGTCGTCGTGTATAATGTTGTTTACATTTATTTCTGAACCATTTCGTTTATAGAACAGTGCAATACATTGGTGCATGTTTAAAACATGATGCATTTATAACTTAATTTGTCATAGCTAAAAGAATATGGGGTCATTTGAAAAGTAAAAAGAATAACTTATGGTTAAAAAGGGATAAAAGAGTACAATGAGAAATGCATTTATACTAATTAGTTAAAAACTGAACAACAGTGTATTTCATGTCATGTTTACAGACTGTGCATTGGTCATAATTGCATTTAAGCACTTTGATGCACTTCTAGTGGTAATGGTATATGCTGAAGCATACAAGGTGCCTTTCTGGATTAATGTGATATTGTGCCTTTTACTTATTACAGAATGTAATTTATGTGAAGTGTGATTATATTAGGGGTTCATCTGAACATTTACTGAGACTGGTATTTTGGTAATAGTTCAGGGTTAAAGGTCACATGATTAGTACAGTAGTGCTCGTGATATAATGCTGCTATTGTAAGACTATGAGAGAATGTATTCATGATTGTATGTATTTGATTATTTCTGAAATTGAGATAAAAGTAGCGTTTGTGCTCGGAAGAGAGACACTGCGTCGTGTGTTTGTTTGATTCACACATTGCTCCTTTTACAGGGGTACTACACAGGCGCTAGTCCAAGGTGCGGACGCATGTCGAACCAATGCTCCGTCGGACCATAGTATGCCTCCCGGATAACTGGCGCAAGTTGTAGACGTGCTTGAGAACGCAATGCATCGTTAACAGTAGTATTAGGTATATATTCATATACAATATAATAATATTCAAAGACATGCTAGTATGTCTGTCGTCTTGTAGAATGAAACCTTGCTTTCTGTGCTGGGTTTGATGCAGTGATAGTCTGAGAGAACAAAGTTTGCATGCCAAAACAGGTCAGGAAAAAAAAACAGCGAGAGATCTACAGTATGGCAATGGCAGCCAAACAACCTGGAATGACTATACCTCAGTCTAACAATAAGAGATTATCCATCATTTCCATCCTTTAAGTAGGCCTGGCTACAATCTCAAAAAATGGTTACTCGACAACCAAACCTGTGACAATATAGTCTAATAGTTTACTGTGGCTCAGGAGGTAGAGCAGGTCGTCCAATGATCCATGGGTCGGCGGTTCGAATCCCGGCTCCTCCTGTCTACATGTCGAAGTGTCCTTGGGCAAGACACTGAACCCCAAATTGCTCCCGATGTGCTGGTTGGTACCTTGCATGGCTTCCGCCGCAATCGGTGTATGAATGTGTGTGTGAATGGGTGAATGTAATGCACAATCTATGTAAAGCGCCTTGTATAAAGGCGCTATATAAAGAAATGCACCATTTACCAATAGTCTAGTGCACTTTGACAGCGTACCCTATATATATTACTTCAATCCATTTGAAGTAATACATGCACAGGTTACTTTAGTTTACTTATACCTTTGTACTTTCCTTGTGTATGTATATTTTTAATTGCTTTTTCCCCCTAATGTAAGGGGTACTGTTTGCGTGTTTTGTTTTATGTTTTTACGTGGGGACTGAGGATGACAATTATAGCATTGTTTTGCTAAATCCGGTGTATTTACATTGCATTTAAATGTCCATTAGTAAAGTAAAGTAATTAGCTGAGACCTGGACGAGGAGGGTGCCAATTAGCCAGGCTAGGTGCCAATATCCAAGTACATAACGTGTCAGAGCACGGCCACCCCACTGACATGGCCCTGATCCAAACCGGCCAAACAGGCCATGGTGGACGCCGTAGAGGCAGACCCCTCAAGGCCTGTGAAGGATTTGCATTTACAGATACATTTGCATGTATAGATCGGCTATTTGCAAAAGATTCTTATACAATTTAGAAATTTTAAAACATGAAATGGTACATTCTGCATAATGATTATACTTTTACTTTACTTAAGTATATTTTAAACCAATTCGTTGTTTTGTAAGTTTACTCACGTTATTTAGGCTATATAATTTCCATCTGGATTTTCCTGCGCCAAGTGAAGGACTCACGGAGGTCCAAACAGCAGCTGCTGAGAGAGGCGAGGCCAGACCAACACAGAGGAGAAAATGGAGGCGCCTGGAGGAGAGGATTACGCGTCTGAAACGCGATTACAATCAGGGTGTCCACACACTGGATGAGTACTGGGAGGCGATCTTCACTAGACAATTTAATGTGAAAGAAATGCATTTTCCTTTTTTTCATTATCGTTTTCTTCTTTTAACGTGGTTACATTTCATCTTGGAAAAAAGAGGTGATGAATCGCACACAGTGGCAAGAGCTATATGCCAATTATTTTTATTTTAGAGACTGTTCCAGCATTCATCAGTGTAAGAAGCGCACATTATTGTTTAGTTTTGAGTGGATAACGCACCAGAGCAACACAGTCTCATGAATTTTACCTCAAATGATGCCGTTTGGCAAACCATTCATTACTTCACATATTGAAGTAATATGGTATACATATTACGTCATGGCGTGACTTAAATTTAAAAAGGTCACGCTCTGACGTTTATTTAAACGCGGTTGCGTTGAGATTAAGCCGCTCGATTTTGACATTTTCATATCTGCGAGAGTGCCCTGTGGTCACTGCAGGGACACCAGGGCTGGCTCCATGGTCAGAGCGAACTGTAGCGGCCGGCTATGGCTCAGCCAATAGGAGTGACTTTGGGGTGGGACTTCCGGGACTGTGGAGTGAGTGACGGATTTAATGTGTATGTGCTGTGTGTGAAATGCGGTTGTGTGTGTGAACAACAACCGAGAGTTACACAGTGAATGATGATAAGTTGTACTGACTTGGTTATTAATAAATAGAGAACCTCAACTGGTGAACTACGTCTCCGCCTCTGGTTCCTGTAATCGTTACAAACAATGCCCTCTTGCCCCTCATGTTAGAGAGGCATGCGGTGTGCTTGTGCAATGTATTAGTCTGTCTGTATAATATAATATAATAAAGTATAAAGTATATTAATAATAATAATAATAAAGTCACATGGCGAGGTATTAAATACGGCATGGTGTAACTTAAATGCAAAAGGTCATGCTTTGACGTTTATTTGGAGCTCCATTAGACAGACAGACTTAATTGTAAAAAAGGTCATGCTCTGATGTTTATTAATAAAGTATATTAATAATAATAAAGTCACATGGCGAGGTATTAAATACGGCATGGTGTAACTTAATTGTAAAAAGGTCATGCTCTGACGTTTATTGGGGCTTCCGAAATTTCGACAGAATAGGCCACAGACGGGATTAAAACACTTCTTTATTGAAAACTACGACCTAATACATCGCAGAAGCACCTCTTTAACATTAAGAGTCTAATGTTTGGAGCCTTCATGTACTGGGTCTGATTTTGGATTTTAAATGCACGATTCTAGTGCTCACTAGAACATGCGTATTGCATCCGGATCCGGCACGGATTTCCGTATCCGCTTTTTAGACCGACATTGTTGTATTTAGTGCAACGATGTTAGTATTTAGTAGTGCCACCCACCAGTGCAACTGTAATGTAATGTGATGTGATGTTTACACCCCTCCCCCCTCCCTCTCTGTCAAGACCCCCACCCCAACTCTGCCCCCCCCCCTATCCTTCTTTCTTCTTCTTTTCTTAATTTTTCTGATGCAAGTAAGCTAAGGGCAGCGCCGAAATATGGCTGCAGCTGTGTAGCTCAATTTGCTGTCACCTTCCCCTGTAACTGCAATGAGTGTCTGCACAATCATGAATTTCACCCACCTTACTTGTAATGTGATGTGACAAATAAACCTGATTCTGATTCTGACCAGTGCTTATTTCAGCCGGAGCTTGGCGTAGCTCAGCTCCGGTACCTGTCACTAGAGCTCCCCCACCTGTAGAGGCAGCTCCGGTAGCTGTAGAGGGCGCTCCGCCACCCCAAATGCACATTACAATATACAATACGTCTCTATTATTATTTTAGTTTCATTTTCAAGTCAACTAGGCTTCTTCCTCGTCATAGTTACTTCTATTTCCAGTACGATTCCAAAATAAAACATGGCTTGAATGATCGCATTGCAACTTTGCAAGTACAAACAAAAAAACACTCGTGCCCGTTTTGAGAGGAAATAGGTGGCTATGGAAGTGAGGCTTGACGCCTTACTGTTGACGGTGTCGGATGCGTAAATAAAAACAACTCTCGTCTCGACTTTTGCAATTTGCATCTGTTGTCGTTCGTTGCATATGGAATATGGAACTTTCATACTTTTACGGAGCAATAGATTAACTCATGCTACTTGGAGTTTAGCCTTGGGGACAGCATGCGTTTTGTTTTCAATACAACATGGACATGGTGAGTTCTTATGAACAGAACTGACTGCATTGCCAAATCTTGCAAAGACACCCGGCTTTACAACATGGCTCGATCAGAATCGAATATCATCAACGCTTGCTTTGGTGGGCCCGAAATAAAAAAAAGACTAGTACAGAATTAAGTAGTAGTAGCATTATTGAGTTGTCATCGGAGGAGGAGGAGGAGGAGGAGGTGGTCATCGGAGGAGGAGGTGGTGGTCAGAGGAGGCGGAGATGGAACTTGGATAAGGACAACAACAACGCATGCAGGTATTTAGCATTGCGTACTGTTCTGATGATGGGCCACCCTAACTTAATACTGTATTTTATACAGTATCTAATATAACGTTGAGCCGCTGTGCCAACTGAACTGCAAATGCCTACTGTAGTTGTGTGTTGTGAGCCGGCGGGCCCCTGTGTAAACTGCTGCTGCAAATGTTATTGATTGACTGACATTTTATTCAGTTTGTAGAATGGGTACAGTTCAAACGAAAGTAGCCTACACAGGTCAATACAAAATCTGACTGCTACGAGTATGAAACCAGAAAAAGCTTAAGACTTGTTACTTCAGGGTCCTCCATTTTCAATTAATCAGAACATTTAAAGACAAAAACGTCTATATGCCTACTCGATTGTGTTCTGATGGGTGGGCTGGCCGTTGGTTGTGCTAAAAAAGGCAAAGAAACGGGATAAAAAAACGAATTTTGCGCGTGCATGTGCGTGCACGCACCCGAGCTCCGGCACCTAATAATTTAGAAATTAAGCACTGCCACCCACCTATAGCCTACACTTGTACATAATAGTAAGAGTAGTGTCAAATGACGTAACTTCCTGTAGCCTGGCCAGGGTTGCCATGTCCGCTTTTTTCCCCGCTGCTTTTTCCTCTTTTTTCTTCTTCTTCTTTCTTATTTGCTTATTTTAAAAATCCGGTGGCTTGTTTAGACAATCGAACAAGCCAACATTTCTTTGATGTATATACTATAAATTGCCATTGGTTTGGGAGAGTGTGAATCACATTGAGTGACACAACGTGCCTGTTGTCTCTACTTATTTAGCCCTGGCTATTAGTAGGCTATGTGTGTAATAGTATAATACATGACCAAAACATTCATTAGTAGGCCTATAGTCATACATAGTATTTATAATGATACATGCATAAAATATTTTTTATTAGAACTATATGGCCATATTATAGGGCTTGTTTTGCCGAGGTGGGTTGGCTTATATCTCTCACGAGAGTTGGCAACAATGCATTGCGCCCCTTTCAGGCTAACGCCGGTAAGTTGTGTTTTTCGACTTCATTGCGTTTATCTACGACTACAAATACATCTATAATCTGTATTCTGTACCATAAAATGACAGAACCAGACCATGGAATAATTGGTTACATGTTGGGGTGTGTACTATGTTAGAAAGTTGTCGGGTTTGTCTGTATAAGCATACGACTGATGTTCTTTGGTCATGTAGAATGAAGCTAAAACAGCATCTATTTTTGGCCATAATTTGTACATTTCATATTTATCATGTATGCCCTTTATGGACTTTGTTTGCAAAACACTAAAGGCAAACTAAGAGTGTACAAGTGGAATTAAGACAGTGTATGCAGCTCTTGGGAAGTATGAAACAGTTAAGCATTTTGTATGTCCACATGAGGCTGTTTACTTTTGTCAATGTAGGGTGTTCAAATCGTAATAGTTTTCTCTATCTTGCAGATCTTGTCAAGTTGTCGCCATGACAAAAAAGCCCTGTCCACAATGCCAGGAACCAAACGTGGCAAACAGAAAAAACTGTTTTAAGTGCAAAGGAAGCCTCCCTACAAAAGTCAAACAACAAGCCAAACTGGAGAAGTTCAGCTGCGAGTGGAGTGCAGGTGTAAAACCAAATATGAACGCTGCACGGGAGAAAGATAGAGCAGCAGTTACCGTAAGTAAAGCGACATTGTGTACTACTAGAAACTCTACACAACCTAGCCCTAGAATGTCTCTGTTGTTACATACAGTTGGTACAGTATTCCACATACAGGAGCTATAGATCAGTGTCATGACTTGCGGTTAATTGTTGGTTAAGCGGGGTATGGTAGCGACTCGCGAGTAATGTTATGAGCGGAAATGATGTCCTGCGTTCCGTCAACCCAGATAATCTGAATAGAAACATGTAGTGTGTGCTGACCATTAAACTACAGCAATGTTGCTTCTAAGATTATAATCTAGATGCGATTTGTGGCAGAGTAAAGTAGTTTTGTTAATTTCAGGTGACCAGACTTAATGCTTTAGGCTATCAACCAATTTTACTCTATGGCACAAAGAAAAGTAATGGATGGGTTGCCAACATTGAGACTCTGCTCCTTCCAAGCTCCCTGTTGAGCAATTTGCGAAGAATATACGAATTTCTCCTGAACTGTAAGAACTTTTTTTTAAATCTCTTCAGAATTTTGAAATGCACATTTGTCTTTGTACACAAAAATGAAAGTAAACATGTTGACCAATCAAAACCACTACAGGTCCCACTAAGGAGCAGCCATCCACCTCACAGGACACAGAGAGTCCCCCAGAGGAGGAGATGATTGTACTAGATCTGATTGAAGTGGACCCTTCTGCTCCTCTCCCTGGCCCCACTGTGCCTACACTTCTCTCTTCTTCTTCTACCTACCGTACCAGAAGTGGACCCTTCTGCTTCCTCTCACCACTCCTACCGTACCAGAAGTGGACCCTTCTGCTTCCTCTCTCACCACTCTACCTACACACCTATGCACATTTTAAACTGTATGCACAATGTTGCAATAATATAATACAGAAGTAGATTTTCTTTTTGTGTTTACTGCAGAGCTGCCTCAGCATTCTCTCATCCTTGATGTGAAGACTCGTTGGAATTCCCTGTACATGATGATAGACGATAAATTGAACAGTATCCGGCAATTCAGGTAGCCAGCTTGGATCAACGTGTGAGGAGGCCAATGGAGAGGGACCGGCTTGCTAGACTGACGGAGGAGGATTTCAGAAAGGCAGAGGAGTGTGTTCATCTGATGAGTGTTATACAACTGCACTCTCTGTGTGTCATCTGAAAAGAGCCCTACCAGATCAGATCTTACCACTTCGTAAGAAGCTTCAGGCTCATTACACTGTGAAAGAGGGGGACACAGTGTTTGCATCCAACCTGTATCCAAGGCTGTCTGGGGAAACATGTCAAAACGGTACCAGAGTGTTGACATCAGAAGCTTTCTTGAAGAGGCCACTGCCTTAGACCCACGTTTTAAAACACACAGTGGAGGACCGCACTGTATGGGATCGGGTCATAGAGAAGATGATGGAAGGAAAGCAGACAGATGAAGACGGAGAAGATGATTTGTCAGAGGCTGAGCCGGAGGAGGAAGAAAGAGGGAATGAAGAGGAAGGAGAGCAGAGTGAGGAAGAGGAGAATCAGCCACCTCCCTACAAGAGGGCTGCAATGTCTCCACTGGAGGAGCTTTTTGCTTATGAAGACGACCTGAACATGAAAGTCCTATCGATCAGAACCACATCCATCAAGCACCAAATTGAGACTGAGCTTAAAGGGGCATTCCACTCATTTTCAATATTTTACTATGTCATTAATATAGCTTAGAGTTGTTGTGTGGAAATTCTGTGTTTCCTAGAACTAGGTCTGAAAAACACAGACACACATCTTGATGTTTCACCATGTTAATGATTTTTGTCATGCTTTAACCCTTAGAAGAGCAAAGACGCCAATTGGCGTCAAGTAATTAAATTCCGAGCGAGAGCAATGACGTTAATTGGCGTCTTTCTCGTTTTTTATTAATTTAAACATATTAATATGCTCCGGAGCGCTGTTTAAATTCCTGAGCTGATATTCCAACTACATTACCCATAAAACCCGTGTCACGTGACACACCTGCATCCTTTGCTATAAAAGCTGGCCACCCCCCCCGGGATCTGCGTGGGGAGACAGTTTTGGAGAAGTCTATGGTGCGTGTCGAAAGCGAGTGAGTATTATATTGGATTGAGCGAGTTTTGCAGCAGTAGTAGTAGTTAGTATATTAGTAGTAGTAGTAGTAGTAGTAATAGTAGTAGTAGTAGTAGTAGTAGTAATTTAGGGTCATATTTAGTTTAGATTTATTAGTTAGTAGTCTGTTGTCTGTGTCTGTCTTTGTCTGTCAAAAAAAGCGACTCGCGAGTAATGTTATGAGCGGAAATGATGTCCTGCGTTCCGTCAACCCAGATAATCTGAATAGAAACATGTAGTGTGTGCTGACCATTAAACTACAGCAATGTTGCTTCTAAGATTATAATCTAGATGAGATTTGTGGCAGAGTAAAGTCATTTTGTTAATTTCAGGTGACCAGACTTAATGCTTTAGGCTATCAACCAATTTTACTCTATGGCACAAAGAAAAGTAATGGATGGGTTGCCAACATTGAGACTCTGCTCCTTCCAAGCTCCCTGTTGAACAAATTGCGGAGAATATACGAATTTCTCCTGAACTGTAAGAACTTTTTTTTTAAATCTCTTCAGAAATTTGTCTTTGTACACAAAAATGAAAGTAAACATGTTGACCAATCAACAGGTCCCACTAAGGAGCAGCCATCCACCTAAAAAAAAATAAAAAATAAAAAGTGTCCGCGTCTTGCCGTCTTATCTGTGTATAGTATAGCTTTAGATCGTTAGTTTAGTGTTTAGATATAGAATAGTGTTTAGTTTAGTGTGTTTATTTTTACCTGTTTAGTGTGTGTCTGTCTGTTGGTTGAGTGTTGGTTTGTCTGTACGTCCTGTTAGTTTATATAGTACGAGTTTAGTCGGTCAGTAGTCAGTGTAGTTCGACATGGTGCCAAAAAAACGCTCCAAAAAGCGTCCATCTCCCCTTCCCTCTACCTCCACTGGTGGTGTGCGTCAAACAACCATGGAGGAACATCTCCGCATGATCTTCGTCGGGAAGAAGGGCCGGCCCCGTAATCCGGATCCTCTTCCACCTCAGACCGACGATGAGCTCTCTGGTAGCGACGGAGAGAAGCCAGGAGATGAGGTGGTGCCTCTTGTCCCCCCCGGGCCTGATGCTAAGCCCCTTGTCCCCGATGTCGAGCCTACTGTCGTCCCCGATGTGAAGCACCTCTCGTCCCCCGTCAAGAAGAAGAGCAGGCAAGCGCCTTCGCCCGGTCCCCAGCCCGGTGGCAGCGGGTTGCAGGATCGCGGCCTTCTCACATCTACTAGCCCCAAGCCTGAGCCCAGTTGTAGCGGGCTTTCCGATCCCTCTCCCCGGCCAGGCTCGAGCGACGACACCGTGCTCCGCCGATCTACACGGGTTACCAGGTTTTCCAAGGGGTTGGTCCCCCCCCCCCCCCCCAATCTTCCTCCGAAGAGGACTTTGAGCCGTTTCGAGACAGCGATGAAGACGAACCGTCCCCCGATGAGCTCGATGGTAAGAATCTTATTGTCTGAAACATTGTTACGAAAAATGTCCATCGTTGTATCCCCCCCCCCCCACTGCTACAGCGGTGGAGTCCTAAGCGAACCAATGGGGCTTTCAAATAGATCTGTATTGAGCTTGCATGATGATCAAATTAACGTATTGTACCGTGGTTTATATGCTATATATTATGAGAAATGTTCCATTACTTTTTTCCCTCTATTCTATTCAGTGTTGTTGATCGTTTATTATGATCCCTGTTTTTTTTTATTACTTTTCCACGCCGCTGGGGGAAGGGTGGTGTAATGCAGGCCGCAAAGCTAAGCTAATTTATTATACACGCGTGTTCGTGTTCACTGCCGCTGCTGGCTGCTGGCTGCTAGCAGCAGCCTCCTCCTGAAAACCGTTGTCATCGTCAAAATACATTTTTTTATATGATCGTTTTATCGTGCATGCTACATAATCCTTCTTATATGATTTTGCCTATAAGCCACGGTACAATACATTATTTTGATTATCATGCAAGCGCAATACTATATAGATTTAGTAGTATAATAAATTAGCTTAGCTTTGCGGCCTGCATTACACCACCCTTCCCCCAGCGGCGCAGAAAAGTAAAAAAAACAATGACGGGCATTTTGTTGTGATAATAAAATGGATGATCAACATTTCTCATAATATATAGCATATAAACCACGGTACAATACGTTCATTTGATCATCATGCAAGCTCAATACAGATCTATTTGAAAGCCCCATTGGTTTGCTTAGGACTCCACCGCTGTAGCAGTGGGGGGGGATACAACGATGGACACTTTGCTTTGCTTTGATGTGTGTTGGCTACAATGTGTTGGCTGAAATGGATCAACACTGAATAGATGGATGTGTTGGCCACAATTCGTATGTGATTGGCTACATTTTTGTATGAAGGAATGTAATTGTAGCGTGCACTCCAGCTAAATGATTATTTATTTGTACATATTTAGAACCGGGTGATGAGGAGTGGCACGATGAAGATGAGGTGAACAGTGATGTGGATGGAGGTGAGTAACTAGAGAGCTAAATAACTTGTGGATGTGGCTAAAGTCTGTCTGCATTTGGCACTATGGAGAACGCTACACCATGCCTCTAATTGATTGAAATTGTTGTTGTTTTACAGATGATGAACAGCCCGTCATCTCGACAGCTGCAGATGCTGCCCCTGTGCCCATGGAAGCAGGTATAAATACAATGCACAGAACAAAATCATGTATATCATTTTATAGTCTCATCACATGTTACAGCTCCACCAGATTCTACATGAATAAAAACATGTTAATAATGTTAATAATTGTGTATTCCTGTAATTTAGGTGATGCCAACTCAACGGCTTCGCCAGGGTGGTCTGCTGGTGGGTGGGAGCCACAGGACATCCCGTTTACTGGAGAGCCGGGTGTTCACTGTAACCTCAGTGCAGAGAGTGATCCAGTGGACTTTTTTGAGCTGTTGCTGACAGATGAGCTGCTCCAGTACATCTGCGATGAGACCAACAGATATGCAGCGCAGTCCATCACAATTGTGTATATTCCACATTGATGTTTTCCCAAATTGATGACTTTGTTGTAATTTCTGCAAATAAATCTAACTTATATATCTATCTATCTAGATCCAGGACCCACTCCCACACTCCAGAGTGAAGAAATGGACGGATGTCTCTGTGATAGAGCTGAAGAACTTCTTCAGGCTCTATTTCCTGACGGGCCTTGTGAGGAAGCCAACCATCGTGTCCTACTGGTCCCGGCGTAAGGCTAATGAGACACAGCAGTTCAGGCACACCATGAGACTGGCCCGGTTTCTGCTGCTCAAGCGGTTCCTTCACCCTCAGTGACCAGGAGACTCCAGACACAGCGGACCGAATGTACAAAGTCAGATATCTTCTGAGCTACCTTCTGGCCCGGTTTCAGTCTCTGTACACCCCAGAGAAGAACATATCCATCGATGAAGGTGTTATGCTATGGAAGGGAAGATTAGCTTGGAAGTGCTATAACCCGCTGAAGCCGGTGAAATGGGGTATTAAGTCATACTGTCTAGCAGATTCAGCGACGGGCTACCTCTGGAACATGAAGCCATATACAGGAGTAGGCTGTGGGCTTGACACGACCGTGATGGAGCTTCTCGGACCGTTGTCCAACAAAGGCTACCATTTATACATGGACAATCTGTACAACTCAGTGAACAGGTGTAGTATGCTACTGTCTTTGGGAACCCATGTATGTGGGACGATGCGGAAAAACAGGGGGGAACCACCGGAGATGAAGCGGCTTAGCAAACCTGGCGACATGAAGCTGGGCGAGACTCTGATGCGCCACAACAACGACGGGGTGATGCTGTTGGCTTGGCGGGACAAGAAGGTTGTCAAGATGTGCAGCACCATCCACCCACACACGATGGTCACAGTCACTGAGAGGCGTAAGAAAGGCAAAGTGACGCCAGGCCAGCCAGTCAGGGATAAAAAAATTAAGCCACATTGTGTTGACGAGTACAACAAGTACATGAATGGTGTGGACAAACTAGATCAACACATCTCGTATTACCCGTTTGCCCGTAAGTCCTACAAGTGGCCTGTGAAGTTTGTGTTCTACATGTTTCAGATGGCGATGTACAATGCGTTTGTGTTGCACAGACTCAAGCAGGGCAGGACAAAAACTCTCCTGGACTATCTAATGTTGGTGGTGGAGAGGTGGACATCACTGAGACCAGGGAGGCCGGAGGAGGAGGAGGAGAGGGCAGTGGGGGGTGATCGTCCACTCAGGGCAAGGGCAGGTGACGACAATAGGAGACTTGAGGTGTAGGGTGTCCTACACACACAATGTCAACGTCAATAGGAAGTTTACTGTACTCTATTGCATTAGTATTTATTTATTTTCTGTAATTATTATAATGTTTTTATGTTATGAAGAAATAAAAGTGCACTTTTCCAATTTGAGATACCTGTCATGGCTATTTTTACACTATTCTGAGGTTTATGGTTTGACTAAGCGAGTTTCAACTGTGATTTACTCAAAGTCATATCAAAACAATGTCCTTGGATGTGTTTTTTATCAAAACTGTGTTTCTTCATAACAGATTTTTGAGATTCATGCATGAATAGACAAGGTACTGGTAAGACTATGTAAACACAGTTTCTATCACGTTCCAATTCAGAGCTATGGGAACTTTTAGCTGGATAGGGCAGATTGGTCATGACTGACCATGCTATTTATAGATGGCAAAATATCTACAGTGGTACATGTGAGAAACTTTTTTCTTTTTCTTTTTTTAACTAGACAACTCACCCTTTAAAATGAGATATGGCATGGGTGTGTACGCCCAGCAGAAAAAAAGTTATTTAGAAAACAAAACTTCAACCGGCCATAACTTTTTTTGTTGTCCTAGAAACACTACAGTGTAAATGCAGGCTCTTTTAAATGGCTTCCAACACAAAAACTAAACATTTTATCCTGGAAGCAGACAAGTCAACCTTTCTCTGAAGGTCTTTCGTTGTCGCACAGTCACAACAGAGAATTTTCAATAAATCATTCAAAAACGCAATCCTCTAGAAGTCTAGCAACTATTGCTAAACTCTGAAAGAGTTAAGATGTATCAAGAGACCCCAGGCCACCAATGCTGATGTCTGATGACCCTGCTGCCTGGTGGTGGAACAACAGAACGACGTATCCTTCACTGTCAGAGGTGGCCTTTTGGTATTTGTGCGTTCAGGCCTCCTCAACCTGCTAGTGAGAGGGTGTTTTCTACAGCTGGAGACACTATTTGCGCAGAAAGATCACCTGAAAAGGCTGATATGCTGATTTTTCTCAACAATTTTAATCTGTATGATTCATACAGCTATGCACATTTTACCATGTTTTACTATTTGTTTTTTATTGCTATGCTATTTGTGTCTTTGATTTGTTTTTTGATGTATTAATGCTGTAAAGTGCACAGAGACCCCCTGGGTGATTTTGTACTATAAATAAAATAAACTGAAACTGAACTGAAACCGAACAAGCATTGTTGAATTGACTACTTTAGTATACACTCTCCTCTATGACATGACATGCAGAATGTGCACCACATGAGACTATCTTTTTTTTTTTTACCTGATTTCTGACTTTGTGTTGCATTGATGTGTTGCAGTGATGTGTATATGTTGTATAGTCTCTCTCAGGCATATTTGTTGTCATTGTCAGTAGTAGTAGTAAGAGGTAACTGTAGTATCCACAAATGGCTCAACTGTTAAAGGAGAGGATGTTAGTCTATTCATCCGTCTTAAATCAAAGGCTTAAAAATAAAAGCTTTGTGAAATAAACATTTGACCTCTTAAAGTTTATACCATCTATTTTTTACCATATGGAAAACATGCACTATATTATCCACAAATGGCTCAACTGTTGAATAAAGGAGAGGATGTTACACTATTCATTACATGTCTTAAATTGACATTGAGCTTTTTTTGTTAAACATTTGACCTCTTTTATACCATTTTGGAACCGAAATAGAGAACCGTTAAGAACCGGAATCGATAAGCAGAACCGGAATCGGTACCGGACTCGAAGAAATCCTAACGATACCCATCCCTAGTTAGGTGTAGGTAGAGGGTTTATCTTGTGTTCAGTTCAGGTATAGCTGACTTTTGTTTGTTTCTCTGGGTTGCCCCATATAGCTAATTTATTCCATTGTATAATTAACTAACCTTTACACCTTTAAGTTAATGTAACCTTAGGCTTGAGCAGAGTGCTCAGCCCTCGTTTATTAGTTTGGTTGGAAACCCATTAAACTACCATACTTGTAGTAAATCACGGTTGTCTAGAAGGATATAGATACATACATATATTTATTCCATTTATTTATTTATTGCATTGTATTCTTCTAATGAATTATAACCTTGTTAAAGTATGGTGAATAATCTACAGTTCACTTTCCAGCCTTGTTGCATCCTTTAATAGGATGCAACCTGATGGATCGGGTAGATCTGCTACTTTGGTATTTTTGTGGACTGGTGTCAATATGTTTCCTTTTGGCCCAGACCGTGTTCATCTTGCCCTTTGACCATCGGTTTTATCATCAGCCTACTGCCTGTTTACTCTGGGTTGTTCTCCTTATCCTATTTATGTCATGTCACCATCCACGTGCCTGATCATCTCAGCCCTATTTTATCATTTATATTATGGATTGCCTGACGCCAAGTTAAGACTCACTGTCTGTCCCCCGTCCAAAGTTAACTTGCAATACTGAGAGGTCTATTTTGATTTGAGACACTGCATGTATTTGACCTTGATGCCTAGTGAGAAAAGAGATAGCTGCTCAGGGAGTATTTCTCTCTGTAAAGAGTTCACAGCTATCAGGGAAAGAATGTTATCTTCAGGTTGCCATAGCAACGCCAGCCTCAGTGCTTTCCCGGCCTATGGCTTTCAATGACGGAACTAAGGAAGTTGTCCCAATATCAGTTTCATCATCTATGTGCTGGTCCAATGAGCAGTGCCAGCGTGGCATAGTGGAAATTAACTGTGTAGTCAGCCAATGAAATGTGTATCAACAATAATTATTCTACAGTATTAATGCCTTTGAAATGAATTGTTCGTCAGAGACTACCCTGTGCCCTTTTGGTGGTACAGGGGAGAGTAATTTGGCTGTATGCGGATCTGTTCTGTCTCTCTGATCTGAAAATGAATAGACATTAATCATATACTGCTGACTGGACAATCCTTCTTCCTGGTGGTTTCATCTTTTTATTGGTTACTAAAGGTATTTTTCTAAAAGAGTATTTCCTGCTTAAAGTAATCCTGTTAAGGCTAATGGTTAACTTGGTCATAGGCTCTCTGCCTAGTGTTGTGGTGCTGAGTATTATGTGTACTCTTTGAGTACTTTCTCAAAAGTATTTTTTATAGTTATAGCCCTGTGTAGCTCAGTAATTCAGTATAATACAGTCCTTTATATCTTTGGGTCCCTTCTGCATTTTATATGCAACTAAATGGGTTTTTTCTTCATTATAAATCCATCACAACCCCTAGACCTAAGGGAATGTAACAATTGGCAAGCCATTCCTTGTCCTGTGGGGATGGCTTGATAGAGCGAATGACAGACTCCCACCACACAAGGGTCACCCATGACCCCCCAGAAGAGGCTTGTTGAAGCTCCTCAAGACTTTCATAAAGAGATGCTCCTTCTGCAGGTAACCGAATGTCAAGGGCCTGAATGACTACAGGCCTGTGGCACTCACCCCTATTGTTGCAAAATGTTTCGAGAGACTGGTTATGACACACATCAAAGCTGCCATACCGCCAACATTAGATCACTACCAGTTTGCCTACAGGAGGAACAGGTCAACAGAGGATGCCATAGCCCTTGTGTTACACACTCTGTTAGAACACCTAGAGCATAAGAACACATATGGGAGACTCCTTTTTATTGACTTTAGTTCAGCTTTCAACATTATCCTGCCTAGTAAACTCCACAGCAAACTACACAAACTTGGACTGAACACTACACTATGCAATTGGGTCTTGGGACTTTCTAACTAACCTTACACAACATGTCAAAATTGGCAAGCACATCTCCCCCACCCTGCCCATTAGCACCGGGGCCCCCCAGGGTTGCGTGCTTAGCCCACTTCTCTACACACTCTCCGCTCCTCCTCTCCATCTAACCTCATAGTCAAATTTGCAGATGACACAACAGTACTTGGCCTCATCACAGGATACGATGAGACCTTATACAGGAGGGAGGTCGAGGGTTTGGTGGCATGGTGCGGCAATCACAACTTAGCTTTAAATACATAAAAAACAAAGGAAATTATCATTGATTTCCGCAGGTCCGGACATCTCAGCCACTCCCCACTCTTCATCGGAAATGAGGAGGTGGAGAGGGTTTCGAACCTCAAGTTCCTGGGCTTGACTGTGGCCGACGACCTATCCTGGAGGACCAACATCACCTCTGCCGTGGGGAAGGCACAGCAACGCCTTTTCTTTTTAAGGAAACTTAAATGGGCAGGACTTCCACAAGCTCTGTTGATTAACTCTCTACTGTGCAGTAGAGAGTGTGCTCACCTATGGGCTACTGGTGTGGTTTACCAGCTGCACCAGGGCAGACAAGGAGGCCATCCACAGAGTGGTCAAGGCTGCAGGGAGGATCATTGGGACCATTCTCCCAGTTATCTCCACAGTCTTCACCTCCCGCTGCCTACGCCGCACAAATAACATCCTACAGGAGCAGTTCCACCCAGCACACCATCTTTTCCAACGTCTGCCCTCTGGTAGAAGATATCGATCCATTCGGTCCAGAACCAACAGACTGACCAACAGCCTTTACCCACAGGCTGTCAGGCTGCTGAATGAACAACCTGCCCCCCGCCGCCCCCCCATCCCAGAGACCCCTCTATAGTATTAAAAGGGTACTGAAAATGGACTTTGCACTATTACATTGCACCAGCACTATTGCATTTGGGTTATTGTACAGTATGGTTATTTATTTGTATGCCAGTGGTGAAGCTCTAAACTGAATTTCGTTGTTTCATGCAAGCAATAACAATAAAGATCTATCTATCTATGCAATTTGCAAGTATACAATCCATGTTATCACATCTGGTTTGCATCACATGTATACACTGCAGGATGACTTTAGGGAAGTTGTATTTATACAACGCAGTTTCGGGAGAAGAGGCCTCCTTCCGCTCGACCTTAACCACTCCCCCCTCCTTTTCAATCACTCTCCCCTCCTTATCAAACTCACCTGCCTTTCATTATCACCTGGCCAATCCTGCCACAATCACCACAGTATAAATACACCTGTTCTCACTGCCTACGTGGTCTAGAACAGACACAGTTGTAAGCTAGTTTTCGTCTCCTTATATCGTCAGTCTTCAGCCATCCTCGTTGCGAGCGATCAAACAAACGTAAGCGTCATTTTGACAGCCCGTCACTCTCATTTCCGACAGTTTACGTATTTTGATAAAGCTCCTCTCAGTCACTTTCTTTTTTTTTTTGTGTTTCCTTGAACGCCTGAAGCGCTGCTCAGCAGCAGCGGCGCACATCGTCTCCTTTTTTTTTTCTCTCTCTCTCGTTTAGTCCTTTGAAAGAAAAAAGAAAGAAAGAAAACCACCGTGGCTGCAGCACCGCTGCTCTTATGTTTATTCCCCATGGATTCACGCCACCAGCTCCTCTTCTCCAGCACCATCGTCCCCGACACCGGCATGTCGGGCTCCCGCTCGGTCTCCAGCCGAGGCCCGCGTCGCACTCGAGTAGCAGCCACAGCAGCAGCCGCGCTCCGTCCTCCTCCTCTCGGTCCTCCCGTTCCTTCACCCCGGTCGCCGCCAGTTTCGGCTCGCTCCAGCTGTCCGTCGCCGACTGGACGGTGGCCGGCCTCCAGCGCCTCCTCACGGCCAGAGGAATCCCGTTTCAACGCACCGACCGGAAGGCGGCACTGTTTGCTGCCTGGCTGGCAACCTCCTCAGGCCGTTCTGGACGCGGTGCGGCCCCGCCCACCTGGGCCACACCTCCCTCCAACTCCGCCCACCAGCCTCCTCCTGCTTCTCAGCAGCACCAACAGGCTCGTGCCTGGCCCACTTCCCCCCTCCCTCACCCACACGCTGGCCGGCGCACGCTTCGTCTGCCTCAAACCCCCCTCCCTCCTCCCTCCCCCCTCCCCCCCACGAGCATGCTGGCGGTTACGGCAATGCGCCACCCGGGCGGTCGCAGCGACGCACCTCGCCCTCTTCCAATCCCCTCCCCCCCGCACTTAGGCAGGCATCTTCCAAACACCCCCCTCCCCTCCCTACGAGCACGCTGGCAGGTGCGAGGTGCGGCAACGCACCTCGCCCTCTTCCAACCCCCCTCCCGTTATTTTCCCACAGGTCAGCAAGTGCCTCCTTCCTCTCCCCCTCAAGTCCGACGCCGCGCACCCCAGGACCCCCTTCCCCGTCCCCCCGCCGTGGTCGATCTCGACAACCAGCCCACAAACGCTCCCCTTCCTCCTCCCCATCCTCGTCCTAATCAGCGTCGCCAAGCGGGTGTACGCCCTCCACCTCCCCGTCTCCTCCCCTCCCCCTCCTCACAGAGACTGCCACCCCCACTCTCCCACCCGGAGCCCGCTCGTCGCCAGGCTCACCGCCGCTCCCCACTATCCCACACGGAGCCCACCCAGCGCCATGCTCGTCGCTAGGCTCACCGCCACTCTCCACTCTCCCACACGGCGCCCACCCAGCGCCAGGCTCGTCGCCAGGCTCACCGCCTCTCCCCACTCTCCCACCCAGCGCCAGGCTCGTCACCAGGCTCGCCGACGCTCACCACCCTCTCCTCCTCCCGCCGATCCGGAGCCCACCCGGCGCCAGGCTCGACGCCGCTCGCCTCCCTCCCCCCCTCGTGCCCACCTGGAGCCCCCACAGCGCCAGGCTCGCTACCGCTCGCCACACCTGCACTGAATCGTAATCAAGTGCGATTGGAAGCGAAGCGAAACCCCCGTTTTTGAATGCGGTTCTTTGATGCGCATTAGGATTCGAATGATAACTTTAAGTTTGCATCATTGTGTCTCTCAGTGCTATAGATGGGATTGCAAGGGGCCCTGGTCCAGTGTCCGAGAAGTTCAAGAAGCTGGTCATCATGGTGACGAACGGTGGGAAGATCACCTGGGAGGTGATCGCTGTGCTGTTCTATGTAGCGGGAAGACTGTGCGTCAAGGTGAGGAGGACACACAACCAAAACATGGATATATACCAGGATTATGGTCTTTCTAAATCCTAGGGTATGGTTGCCGAAACTACATAAATGTATGTGACTTTGGAGAACATATGTACGTTTATTTACTGGTTTGAGTGTTGTTAAGCCATGCTTTCTGGGAGGCATACTATGGTCCGACGGAGCATTGGTTTGACATGCGTCCGCACCTCGGACTAGCACCTGCTCCTGTGCTTGCGGTTACGGTTAGGTTAGGGTTTGAGGTGGGTTGTCGTGTTTCGGACCAATGACTAGTCGGACCAAACACATGCACTCATGCTTTCTGGTATCTGATGTGTTTGATTTTGTTACATGTGAGTACAGATCCATGCCTACAGATAACTGATTCCACTGTTTGGTCACTTGCTGTTAATTCCTGTGATGTATCTATCATTGTATAGATTATTCTTGTCATTTCAGTTTCATTACTTTAGTGATAACTCATAATAATGCTCATTTGTTTGATTATGCAAGTTGTGTACAATTATGTGGAATTCACACATGCTCCTTTCTCTCTTTGTAGTTTCACAGCTTCTATTAAAGATGTGTCAAGTTCAGCTCCTGTCTTGGCTGCTTTCTTAGAAGCCTGCATGGACAGCCAACTCGTGCAGATAGTAGTCTGTAAAAAATCCGACCTAGAAAAAATGAACAGGGGTAAGGTGAGTTGTATATAGGTAACAAGCAAGCAGTAGCCTCACTAGTTTGTTTTGGGATGTCTGGAGCCTTGTTTTTGAGGGGCGCCCTCCTATATACAGGTTTAATGTTTGTTTTTAGTTCAATGTTTGTTTTAAAAACGCCATTGACAATGAAGGGAACATTTTGTTTGTTTTTAGTTCCAATGTTTGTTTTAAAAACGCCATTAACAATAAAGAGAATGTAATGTTTGTTTTGTCACCGTTTGTTTTACGTCATCATTACATCACCTAATCATAGCAACATGAGTTAGAATTCCCTCCTCAATGTTGTAAGATGATAAGATAAGGTGTGATTTTTAAGGACTCTGTGGTGCTACGTTAATGAAATGTATCTATCCTTTCCGCAGGAGGTCTACTATCTGCTCAACAATAAAGAAGATGGCGGCTATCTGTACGGGAATCAGATAGTGGGAAATCCCAGACTCTACGACCTGGTCTACGAATTCCAACCTGAGGACTACGACGTCTTCATTGGATTCACATGCCTTATCCTTGAACGTTGGACGCCTTGAATGCACTTTCCACGGCCTGTGAACTTGTCTGATTTTCTCACTTTGAGACAAATGTTTGGTCAAATGGAAATCACTTAATTAAAGCATACAGAATTGTCGCCCAACACTAAAGTGTGTGTGTTTAATGAGGCGATTGATTGTTTGGGGATTGTTTGGGGAACAGAGCAGATTGTTATCTCTAATCTTACCATAGTTTGTTCAAAAAAACTTACATTTGTGACATCAAAATCATATGATTGCAGGGAAGAAAGGATTGGTAAAACTAAAGTATTCCAAAAAAGGGGTCAAATTACACCGAAATAAAAAGGTATCATGAACATGTATGATTAAAATGACATGACATGACAAGTGAAAATGCATTTTACAATCTAGGCATTTAGCAGACACTCTTAATCCAGAGCGATTTACATTAAGCAAGAACAAAAATCATGGCAATACATCACATACATAACAAGTAGTTATCATGAAACGTAGAACGTAACAGTGGAATATCTATATAATGAAATTATACATATAACTATACTATACTATTCTATACTATAGGGGAGAACTGGGGAAAATGAACCACTTTTTGCTTAAGTTGTCCTGGAAGCAAGGCAAAATGAGATGGAAGTAAAATCTAATGATCTACCCATATTTCAGGATGTCTTCTATCAATTGAAATGATGAGTAAGCATCTATGACAAAGGGCCATGAAAATATGACCTTTTTAAAAAAAGTGGTCATGTGGCTCAATTTGCCCCAGATAAGGGGTAAGTTGATCCAAGTTGAGGGGCAAGTCGAACCACATGATATTTTAATGTTAAAAGCTTAAACAGAACAGATAATGTATTCACTTATCAATAATAATATAATAACAGTTTTCCCTTTTGCAAATAGTCTTATTTATTTGTTTATTTATTATTTAAACAATATTAAGACAATTAAATAAAGTTTGTTATTCAGAACCTTATATTTGCAATATTGTTAATACAATTTTGCAAATTTCTCTTAAATGAGTATGTACATGCAAATTAAAGGTCATTCAGTATAATTTGAGTAGCAAAGACTTAATAAATTAATATGAATAGTGATTCCCATTGACTCAATTTACCCCCGGACATTGGTTCATTTTACCCCAGCCACCATTTAGAATAAGCTACTTCAGACAATTTAATTGCTAAATGATTCACATGGTTCTATCCATTGGCAAATCATCAACGTGTATGATATTACATTTTAGACCTAGGTACATTTTGCTTTGTATAACAGTCATTTTACATGATGTGTCGAATTTTGAAGTGCAGAAATGTCCCATTTTAGAAAGAAATGTTATACGAAAAACCTGTTCCTTCTCAAGATTGGTAGTTGAGACCTGTGTCTACAAATACATCCATTTGAGTTTAATGTTTCTTAAAGAAAAATCTGATTTTTGAGTTGTCCCTTATCTCAAGAATGAGTGATTCATGAAATCGTTATTAAAACATTGAGGGATCCCAAAACCAATCTGATTTTTGAGTTGTCCCTTATCTCAAGAATGAGTGATTCATGAAATCGTTATTAAAACATTGAGGGATCCCAAAACCTTCTTAAAAACGTCTTAAGTGGGCCAAATTTCCTCTTAAGAACTTCTTAAGAACGGTTGGCGCATGAGGCCCATTAACCTTTGCAACCACAACAAATAATTAAAACATGAATTAAAATAATAATAATAATACAATTTTATCCCCAAAATCATCCAGAAATGAATACTAGTCTGAAACCAGATATAATCATTAAGGAAAGTTTATGCATGTACTAAGTGTACTATGTAAACACTTCATTTCCATTTTCCAGCCATTCAGTTGCAAAAAAATTAATACATGAGAACCCCTGTTCTAGGGTTAAATCGCTGGAGACAGTTTGGCACTCATTCAGTTCACCCTCTGCACTGTGTAGGCCTACAGTAGCACTGTAGTGGTTTGGAAATCATTGCCTGCAAAAATAGAGCACTATATTTAGCCACAAAGGCTTCATATACTGTACAGGCTGTCGCATTATCTCCCTTCTCTATACCACATGTTTGTGCTTGAGGCTCCTTGGGTTTAGAAGTTCCACATGTCAGAAGGGAATTAGGGAAAGCTGCTTGCAGATTTTATGCAGCCATGTTAAATGTTATCTGCTGGTTGTGTGTTATGAGCTGACCACCCAAGTTTCTCCAGTTAAAGAGACGGTTTGTGACACCAAGGTACATTCAACAAGTTGGTTTATTTTCTCCAGTGAGCCATGGACACACAGCTGCAGAGAAGTGAGTGGTGTTGGTTAGACTCAGTCAGAGCTGCAGGTTCTGCGTGTGGCCTGTGTGAAGGCTGGAGACTGAGTGAGGGCTATGGAGTGAGTGATGGCTTATATAGGGCACACCTGAACTGTGATTGGTCAATGAGTTGAGTGGTGTGATGGCAAACACATGTGTCATTGTGGCTGCAGGGAATGGGAAATGTCCACCAGAGGCTGCCATTCAGACAGCATGCAGATAATCCACAACAGCCAACAAAGGCAAAAGATGATGGGATGATCTCAAGTTAAGAGTCTCACTCCGAGAACCACTAATGTCGATAAAAGGTTTATTCTTCTTACTGTATTTCTTTTAATTATTATTATTTCTTTTTCCATTTTAAGTATACTGTATTGTCTGTTCTTTGGCATTGCATAGGTGTACGTTTTTTTGTTTTGTTTTACCCTTGTTGACATTATGATATCAATGAGTCTTATTTTATATTACATGTGTGTCTGTGTCCACAGGTCATTGTGGAGGAGCAGCAAAGAAGCGGTATGTTCCTGGCAGTCAGCACCCGCTTCCAGCTGGCAGACAACCAACAGAAACTGCAGTGCTTTCTCCTCACAATATATATATCCGACTGATACTTGTTTTCCCTTCCTTTAACATTAGACTCAGTGTCTGTTCAGGTTTGGGGTTTTCATTTGTGAAGTGTTAGTGCCACCCCAAATGTTTTTGGTGTTTTAAGTTTGAGAACTGTATTCTTTGAGTTTTTCATTGGCTATGGTGGTATAGATCAGGGGTTCTCAACGTTTTTGGCCGGGGACCCCCGGAAATGCTTTGGCAATGTCTCGGGACCCCCGCCCCGCCCCCTCCCGACCCCCAATATAAATTGACTGCTACAATAACCTTAAACCATTTTGGGCGGGAACCCCTTTTGGTGTTTTAAGCATTGTTATAATTTAGCTATTGAAAAATAGCAGATCTACAAGCTCATAGCGCGCAACCGAGTGGCGCGCTATGAGCTTGTAGGTCTGCTATTTTTGAAAAATCGTGATCTTTTTTTTTTTTTTAAACCCTTTTTTTTTTTTTTTATATATAATTTGGGGACCCCCTAAAATAATTTGGCGACCCCCCGAGGGGTCGCGACCCACGGGTTGAGAACCCCTGGTATAGATCAGTGGTTCCCAAACTTTTACATGCCAAGAACCCCACAATTGACATGTATTAGCCTGCGGACCCCCATTTGAAAAAATATATGCCAGGGACCCCACATTAGAGAAGAATTGTATGGCTCTAGCAGTGATGCCCATTTAATGGCATTTCTATCTCTGGGACCCCCAATTTATATTGTAAAATCAATGTTAATGTAACTCTGAGAGTGTACAAATGGAACCAAATGGACGCGTTAGGGTCCATTTGTACACTGTCAGAGTTACAGACCCATAAGGGTCCATTTGGTCATTTAGCTGGGTACCCCCTGGAACTCCCTCAAGGACCCCTTGGGGTCCCTGGACCCCACTTTGGGAACCACTGATATAGATGCCTTAATCCCCCACGTCACAGAGACGTCTCGCTGGTGTGCGAGCGCACCGTGGCAGCAGAAAGCCGGTATACACAAATGCATTACTATTGAGTCCCTAATAATCCCTATAATACTACCGGTATAAAACGTAAGTCGCGCATTGAAATGTAAAGACTTTTTACTTATTTACTGAGAATGTCTACATATTTGAATAGCTTGTCTCTGGTCGATAGGCAGGCTTATGCTGCCAAATTGACTTTAAATAATGGGGTATCACTGACAGACCCGTTTTCACTTTCTTCATGTCACCCGACTAAATGGTCATCTCTTCAATGGCCAGATATTCATGAATACCTTATTGAAACACCAAGCACACGGGATAAATTACATTACAAGTCCCTCGAAGCCTACAATTTTGCACTATGTGGACATGTACAGGACATCTATTTCCACGATTACAAAATAGAAGGCTTTGTTGTGCTGAAGGCGCCCAACGGATCCCCCATCCCGCCGTCCGGCCACGCCACCACCGCGTCTTCAGTTCTGCCCCGAACCCACTCGCAGAGCAGCACCACCAGCAGTTCGCCCTCTCACCGCTGCAGCTCCACGAGAAGGGAACGCCGACCACCGTCCGCCCTCCTCCCGCCCCCCACCCAGCACAATGCTTCTCGCAGCTCCGCTGCCTCGCGCCACCGCCGTCAGCCACAACCACCCAGCCAGCCACAACCAGCCATCACGGACTGGACCGTAGTGGGTCTTCAGCGACAGCTCCGCACTCGCAACATTCCTTGCTGGTACCCCCCAGCGTCCTTTCCGACCCCGCCTCCCCCCCCCCCCCCCTTTCTCTCTCTCCACAGCTACCCCGGTGGTCGCCCCGCCCAACGCCCCCGCCAGGAACCCCCAGAACATCAGCGCCGCCCTCCGCAACCAGATACTCCAAGGTAATGACATCGACCTAGCCACCCTCCTCCGCCCCTCCACCACCAAGGTGGAGGGGCACCTCCACCCCCAGCATCAACAGCCTCATCCCCAGCCCCCCCTTCATCCTACCGGACAGCTTCCAGTCCTTCCACCTCCACCACAACCTACCCTTCCCCTCACTCGATCTCCTCTCCCTCTCCGCCTTCATCAGCTACAGCGCCTCCACCCTATCCACCCACTCCTCCACGATCAGAGTCTACCTTTGCGGGATCAGCTTCTTCACTAAATTCCTGACTGGTTCGCCCCATCCTTTCACCCAGCACCCCCAAATCATCCTCCAACTCAAAGGCTTGCAGCGCGGCGAACCGCGGCTTCCTCCCCGGCGCCTCCCCCTCACAATAGAGATCCTGGCCTCCTGCATCCACACCATCCGGTCCGGCTACGCCAACCAAACCCTCAACTCCACCCTCGAATCCATGTTCCTCCTGGCCTTCTACGGCTTCCTCCGTTGTTCGGAGTTCACGGCCGCCAACCAGAACTTCGACCCCACAATCCACCCCTGCCTCTCCGACATAACCTCCCACGACCACGACACGCTGGTCTTCACCCTGAAACGAAGCAAGTCCTCCCAGCATCGCCCAATCCCCATCTACCTCTTCCGCATCAACTCCCCCACCAGTCCCTTCGAATCCCTGGTCAACCACGTCCGCCTCAGACAATCCCAGCACGCTCTCCCCCAGGACCCCCTCTTCACCAACGAACACGGGACCGTCGCCACACGCGGCTGGTTCCTCCTCCACCTCCGCCAAATCTTCACCACCTCAGGCTACCCATCGGAAAACTTCTCCGGCCACTCCTTCCGCATCGGCGCCGCCTCCACCGCCGCCGGCCGAGGCCTCCAGGACCACACCGTCCGCCTGCTCGGCAGATGGTCCTCCCAAGCCTACCTGACCTACATCCGCTCCTCCCTCCACGACATCAAACAGGCCCAAGTCTCCACGTGTACCGCGGGCTGACCGCCACACGACCCCCTCCCCAAAGACTCCAGGGTCGGCGACCCCCCCGGAACCCACGCCCTGCTCCCCCCACTCTCCTCCTGATCATTCATTAATTCATTCAATAAAATCTTTAAACCTTCCACAATGGTGTGTTCATTCCAACTAGTGAAATGGAGTTGGAACAACAGATGTTCAGGAGGCGGAGGAACACACCTTGACCACACCTTCACGCCACTCTCCGCCCTCCACGCCAATCTACCTCTATGCTTTTCGTATCCCACCTCCATCCCCATCACCAACACAGGCCCAGCAGCATCTCCACTGCTCCACTTCCTCCTCCCGCTCTCCTCACCTTCTCCCTTCCTCGCAGTTCCCGGGGGGAGGTCAAGTCTCCACGTGTACCGCGGGCTGACCACCACACGACCCCCTCCCCAAATACTCCAGGGTCGGCGACCCCCCCGGAACCCACGGCCCGCTCCCCCCACTCTCCTCCTCATCATTCATTCATTCATTCATTCATTCAATAAAATCTTTAAACCTTCCACAATGGTGTGTTCATTCCAACTAGTGAATTCCAGGTTGGGGTCATGTTGCAGCCATGCAGCTGCACTGATGTTCAAAGTGGAGGTGTTTGTCAGAATGGGAAACACACAGGGTCATGGTGGCAGTCGGTAGTGCTGCCGCCTCACAGCTAGAAGGGACGCTGTGGGTGTGTTCCCTCCTCCGCGTCATCAGTACCCATACCCGAGGCGGGGTTGGCGAAAGGGCCTTTCTGTGTGGAGTTTGCATGTTCTCCTTGTGTCCCCTAGGGTAGGTACCCTCACAAAAACATGCAGTAATCCTGGTCTCTAAACTACCTCCCCCTGGCCAGCCGGGGCGCCTGATGGAGGGGAAAGGAACTGGTCGGAATAACGTGCTCCTCCTTCCACGCGCTACGTCCGGCCGGGGAAACTCTCCCGTCAGGTGAAAAGAAGCAGCTTGGACTCCTCATGCATAGAAGGAGGCATGAGGTCAGTCCGCTGCCCCCCCAGGTTGGCAGAGGAAGGGTAGCGCCCAGGATTACATTAGATAATTGACACTGGGTGAAAAAATGGGTTACAAAATCGTGGGATAAAAAAAAGAATGGGAAAGACAGAATCTTCTTGTACCTCTGGCCCTTGCATGTGGAACAACTCAAAGAGAATGGCGAAGCCAGCCAGATTGAGTGAAATTAGTTTTAAGAAGCCTAAGAGGACACCCATCTGCAGCCAGCCAGAGCAAAGCAGCCTACACTGACCAATGTCAAAGGTACTGTATGACAATCAGATTCATTACAGTACAATCAAACACCAACTCAAATCCTGTTTGTAGCTGCAACATAAACTTGATAGTTTATCAACCTGTATGACTGGACTCATTACATACTGTAATAGTATCACACACACACACACGCACGCACGCACACACACACACACACACACACACACACACACACACACACACACACACACACACACACACACACACACACACACACACACACACACACACACACACACACACACACACACACACACACACACCAGAATGTAATTAGTACAATTCAGTACATGGAGGAATCAGTTTTAGATCAGATTTGCTATAAAACATTGCCAATGCCAAGTAACACATTTGACACATGGAACAAACCTTTGTTAAAACATGTACGTATAAGAAGAAGAAGAAATATAGGTCATGGTTGTAATAATTAAAGGACCAAGCAGTCCTGAAAGGACTTGGTCCTCTTTTGGATTTGTAGTTTATTTTCTTCCGCCAAAAATAGCAGTTTTGGCTGAACCGTGCAGTCGGTTTTCGTGAAATTTGGAGATATGGTAGAGGGCCATGCCAAACGGTGAGGATGCGAAGCCCACAACCATCGGCCAAAGGGTGGCGCTATATTGAAAATGCAAACTTTGACCACGCATAGCTCATGAACCGTTTGACCGGCGGCAATGAAACCTCGACACACATATATATAAACTTTATTACAGGCTCGTGGCCCACAAGGTAAGACAGTACATCACAAATAGAGAATAAAAATAAATAAAAATACAGTACATTTACCCAGCCCCACAGGTTACTACTCTAAGCGAGGCACTCGTGCCAGTGTCCTCTGATGGTAGAAGTGTACCTTACAGAACTACGGCCTGGGTCTGTCATCTGTCCAATGAGTCCATTCAGTGAGCGATCCAGCCTGCTCATGAATTTGAATGTCAGGTTCCTCAACAGAGCCATGAATGTAGTGAGACCCAATGAACAGAAAAGCCCACTGGCTCTAGTGCTCCTGGGTTTTTTTAACAGGATTCGAAGACAGTCATTATAGGCTACTTGCAGCTTGCGTAGACTCTCCTTCTTATACTTCACCCACAGTGGAGCTGTGTAGAGAGGGGTGCAATAAGCTCTACATATGCGTCTCCTCATGCCGAACAAGTTCTGTGCTGTTATGTTTGACCTCTGACCTCTAGATCACCCGCCATTTTGAATTATATGAAAATCAATTAAAATGCATCCCATGATCTTTGATCAAAATGCTAGAAAACTTCTACACGTGAACTTTGGACCTATATGGACATGGGAAAGTATGGTACGTTTTTTTAAGTGATAAAATGAAGGTTTTATGAGCCAATGAAAATTGCCGTTTTGTGAAATTTTGTCTTTACTTTGTTCTGTTGTAGTGCCTCACGTGTCAATCACCTGAGAGTTCTGGCTGCCACACCCTATGTCTGTTTCAGATGGGCTGGTCATAAGTATTCTTGTCCATCAGTCCCTGTTTTGCAATGCAGGATTTTAAATAAATGTGTAATATCTTTGTAAACTTTTGATCTGACTTTGTGTCATTTTATGTTAGCCCTTGGTTGAGCCAAGTTTAAAGGTCCGTAACAATGCTAGAAACTGATTTGTTTAGTGAGAAACGTGTATAAAGAACTTGATCCTGATCAAATCAGGTTCTTTACTCATGAATTGATAGATTATTTTATGTTGTACAACAGTAATTTTGAAACAAAGCCTGATTTGGACACCTGGCCTTTCAGTTCAGGTTTTTTGTGTCCTGAAAGGATTCCCTTGCATGGATGGTTCTGGTACCGGATGGTACCCAGACCTGGCGAGCCGACCCGGAGCTCTGAACCCCCCCTTCACCCACAAATGTGGTAATCTGGTTCTCCAAATTGGAGAAAGAGACTGCTTTCCATGAACTGAACTGGGACTTTTCAAGTCAACAACTTAAAGTGGGCCCATTTGTTTGTTTTTCATGAATGTTCAAAGCTGTTTATTTTCTCTGAAGTTTATTAATAATTTTTCAGTTAACCTTTAATCCCTGTTTCAGACTAATTTCATTGGTTTTCACTCATTGAGCTCCTCATCCGAATCTGTTATATTTTCTGGTTTATACGCAGTCAATTCATAAAACTTTATACCCACCTTATCATTAGTTATCCTTGCACAACTTGTTACAAAAACACTGAATGATTTTGCTTGTTAGCTCGGTAGAGCTCTTGCCTTTGCAACACAAAGTCATGGGTTCTAATCTGGGCACCGCCAACTCTGTGTATGAGTCTTCAAGAACCCTTACCTGCCTCCCACTATAAAAAGCCGACCCTGTCACAATTCCATGGTCTTTTTCTCAAGTAGTCTTCCATGTTTCTATGGTTTATTGTGGCTTATTCTTATTGCCTTCCTGCTTGGTCCTGCCTTATCGCTGCTTGCTTGGACCTATACGGACATGGGGTAAAAAGTGAAAAAATAAGGTTTTATGAGCCAATGAAAATTGCCATTTTGTGAAAATTATTTTGTCCCTAATACATGCAGCGTCATATGCTTTTGCAACTTTACAGTATGGTAGAGGGTCATGCCAAATACCACTGAAACCAAGCAGTCTTACTCCAATTGGTCGACATAGTCCTCCTGGCTCCTGCTCTACAGAAGATGCCTGGATATTGTTCAAACTGGAGGCTTATGATATACCAGAGTAACTCAGATTATGAATTTTAGAAAAAATGGTACAGAAAGATCTCTTCAGAATTTCTCATTTGGTATCCTGCCTCTGGACTAAACTGAAGCATATAAGTACTTGAGTTTTATGCTGGATGATTCCATGTCTCAGGATCTTGGAATTGGAACATTGGTGGACTCTGCTGGTAGAGCGGTTAGGTCAATAATTAGTCAAATGAAAATGTGTAAAGATATTGGTTTCTTTGGGGTACATGCATTTGCCCCTTCTCTTGCAATCTGACAGAAGATAAATTAACAAAGGTTGTCAATTGGGATAAGGCAAACAATGGCCCCTGGACAAAGGACGTTTTTTTCCCCCCCTACTTTTAGAGAGGGAGATCTGTCTTATATCTTTCAGAATATGCTTTGTGGTAACATCAATAGGTTGAAACAAAACTATTTTGTAATTACAAATAAATGGTCAAATGACATATGGTCCCCTGGGATTTAATATAAATAATGTAGCCACACATTTTTTCATGAATTTCATTACTAACACTGGCTACGGATAGAGATAATAGGTTGCACTACGCTACAAGGGATGTCAACAGATTGGGCAGCCCAATCAAAAGAAAGAAGGTGAAGAAGGCGGTCTAAAGTCTAATAATTACCATGTGGTTTTCTTACAAGAGACTCATATATCTAAAGAAGAGTCTGAAAGCGTGTGTAGAGGTTGGGTGGGACATGTGTTCTTCAGTGAGGGCTCTAGCAGGAGTAAAGGAGTGGCAATTTTGATTAGTAAATGGTTCAGCCAGCATAGCTATATCTCCTGCCTGGCAGCTTTACACAGGAACGTTAGTTTTACTGGGGTTAAAATGATTATGATTATGAACACAAGACCATGTTGTATGCAGAAGGTTTCTGTTAAACACATTTTTCACACAGTATTCTCTAATTTGGGGAAAGTCACTATAGTCAACAAATGCATCAAATCTTGGTGGTCAATTGTCACATATTTTGCAGAAAGTGAGCAACAATATCAGATTTACAAGCTCACGACTTTCATGTATCATGAACTTGTAAATTGTCTATTTTTGCTATTGAACAGACATCAAAGTACTTTAGCATAGGATTTAATTGGTTAAAATGTTTGGAGTCATGACCTGAACTGGTTTAGTTTCCTGTCCTTGTAAACATAACACTCAACTCCAATTGAGACCAGAGATAAAGACATACACTACAGACTACACAATACTGAGTTGAACATTTGAGGATGATACACAAAAGAATACAAACTTTTGGATTGTTTGTTAACCTTTTTCTTGTAATGTTAGAAATTAATACAATAAAGAAAATAGCATATTGATTAAATGTGCTGTGTTGCTTTTATTCTATTTCAGTGTTCATAGAACACAGACAGTGCAGTATGTGAATGTGGTGAGCCTGAACAGTGCAGACCATCTAAAAAACATCTGTTTTGGGAGATGATACCCAAAACTAGGAAACACATTTTGCAACTGATGGTGTCCAGATAGCTCAGTTGGTAGAGCTCTTTGGAACACAAGGTCATGGGTTCAAATCCAGGTACAGACAACTTGGCATAAACTGACTCTGTCACAATTACATGGTCCTTTTTTCACGTTCAGTCTTCCATGTGGCTTATTATGTATATTATTCTTATTACCTTCCTGCTTGGTCCTGCCTTATCGCTGCTTGCAGCAATCCTTTTCTAGTTGTCTTTATTTTTTCCCCCAGTGTTGACAGATGACGATATACTAGAACTGAGAACAGTGGCACCTAAAGCAGTTATTCTCACAGCTATGGACAACAGTGACACTGACACAGCATCAGAAACAGAGGACTGTGACACTCTGGCAGGTTTGGTCTGTATGATGCCTTAACCTAAATGAAATACAGGCGAGGAGTGAATTAACATTTAACCAACTAAGACAGCTGAGGTTAACTCATGAGCAGTGTGTAAATCTTAAGGTTACAAGTAAGCCCAATCGAAGGCCTGGCACACACAGAATTGGAAGAATAACTAGCATCACCTTTCATCGCACATGCACAGTGAAAGCTGATTCAGCTAAAATTACACTAGTCAAAGATATAATGCATTGCAACGATGTTGATTTGAACTGCAATGCTGTCATTTGGGGAAGAGAAAAGGAGGACATAGCCAGAAGACAATACATAGAATTGATGCAAAAAAAACCCATAAACACTTTGAAGCAAAACCATGTGGTCTATTTGTACATGAAGACACACCACATCTTGGGGCATCATCACCAGATGGAGTGACGACCTGTTCCTGTTGTGGAGAGGAACACTTGAGACTAAGTGCCCATACAAATGCCGTGATGGACTGGCAGGGAGTAGGGAGGACACACAGTTCTGCCTATACAAATCTTTTAAATTTAAGAAAAGTCATCAGTACTACCACCAAGTCCAACTTCACATGGCAGTATGCGATGTCAAGTACTGTGACTTTGTTGTTTGGTCAAAGCAACGTGTAATCATCAATCACATTCCCAAAGATGAAGAAATGATGCAAGCAGACCTGCCTAAAGCTGAATTATTCTTTAAACAACATGTATTGCCAGAGTTATTAACACGTACTGTAGCATGGATCCACTCACAGCAACACCTTCTGTCTGCTCATACTGTAACAGGGCAGACTTTGGCAAAATGATAAGCTGTGACAAATGCAAAAGTTGTTACCATTATATTAGGCTATGTGTACAAATAAAAAGAAGACCTGCGAAATGGCATTGTGAACAATGAAAAAAAAACAATGACTTCAAAGTACACTCTTACACAGAGGTGTTAATGGTCCACAAATGTATTTTTTTCTACAAAAAAGATGTAGTTTAATGTTAATGCTCCACATACAATTACTTTTTCCATCTACCTATTATTCTTTCAATTCTAACATTAGACAACTGCCTTGATGTATTCCCTTCTTGAGCAGAGAGCTGCTTCTTACCTTTAATAAAATGAGGGATTTTAAGGGGCAAAAGGTTACGTGGATTACAACTGTACGCACGCACGCGCACGCACGCTCTTGTCAGCCCTGTAGTTCCTTGCACTTGAGGTTAACCACTGTGTGTTGGTCAATTCAAGCTGAAAGTTTGTTACAACTAAGGTTGGTATAATTCCTTCTCGTTCCTACCTGAGCTTGTGTGTGTAGTTGATGGGAGTTGAAATGATAGATAAATGGTAGGAGAGCAAGGCAATAAGATAAATAAGCTTGCTCCACCCTATGTAAACAAGTGTAATGCTTTATGTTATCCACAGTTTTGTATACTTGTGCTTGAAATGTACCTATTCTGCATACAGTTAATACTTCAATCAGTCAATGAAAAGGGACGGGGGTGGAGGAATTCAGGTGTGCTCTGTTCTGTGTGAGTGTGTGTCTCTAGAGCAGTGGTTTTCAACCCATTTCACATCAAGGCCCATTACTTATTTGGCCACGGACAACCATTTGATGACATTAAGCCTCTCAAACATGTACAAAACTAAAATAATATTCCGTTATTGTTGGATAAGATTCACAATTCCATGCTGCATTGATGTTGGTACCATTGCATTGATTGTTGGTACCCCTCTCTTTTAATATTTAGAATGCCTGCCTGTCATATTTGTCTGAAGACGCTGACGGTTGGCTCTATGTCGGGCCACCTGAAGCTAATTCATTTTGTCAGGAACGTAAAGGAGAGGAAATATCTCCTCAACCTTTGCAACAACCGGACAAACATCCGCTGCTGCCCCTATCCAGGTACTATATACGTTTATTATTTTCTTGTAGAAAGAGACCCTTATTTGTGTTTTTAGTGTAGATAAGATAACCCACTTTTTTACTTGTAAAACTGTGATGTGACAATAAAGATGATTCTGATTCTGTCCAGTCCCAGGGTGTGATCATAGGGGCAGGTTTTTGGAGCGGCACCAGGACCGGGTCCATGTAGCTCTAGGCCAGGGAGAGCTGGACCTTCTTAAGGACCTCGCCAGGAGACGGGAGACAGACCGCCTCCTCCGGCAGCTCAGGGACACCAACCCTGAGATCCCGTTGACGACCACCTGGAACGACGTATGTACAATATATGTTGTATTATGTTGGGCTTAGCTCCTTCATCCTCAACCTTGTTCTCCCTCCGATTTCCTAGTCTATCTAGTGCTCCTATTGTGCATGCAGATCATGTTTCTTCTCTCCTTCACACAGAATAATGATCTGGTGATTACCGATCTGCCCCCAACCAAGAAGCCAGCCAGGCGGGCCTGTCATAGGCGTGCATGTCTGGCACTCCACCAGAGACATCAGACTCTGCAGAGGAACTGGAGGTGGCTAAAAGAGGAGCACCAGAGGGGGCGAAGAGGGAGCTCTGGGCCTTCCGGAGAGTTCCCACACGGTGGTGCCAGAGGTGAGAAATGTATGTAGTCAGTCGTATTTGTCAAGTTGCGTTGTATACCTAACAACGTGTGATTACCTAAAAAAAATCACACGTGTGTGTGTGTGTGTGTGTGTGTGTGTGTGTGTGTGTGTGTGTGTGTGTGTGTGTGTGTGTGTGTGTGAAGTGAGGGGCGCTAATATATTAAAGTCTAACTCATGTTGATTAGGTGATGTCATGTGATGTAAAACAAACAGTGCAAACACAAACATTAAATGCCATTAACAATAAAGAGACAACAATGTAATGAGGGACAATATGAAGTAAAGTTTCCCTTCATTGTCAATGGCGTTTTAAAAACAAACATTACACCTGTAGGGGAGAACGGGGGAAGATGAGCCAGCGGTTAAGTTGAACCACCCCCTTTATCTAGAAAACTAGAAAACTGTGTTGCCATGTGACCTTAAATCTAGTAAGCATCCATCATTTACACCTGGCTGTGAAGTTGGGAAGCACGTGAGGAAAGTAGAAAACATTCGTTTACACAAAAAACAGGTTTTTGTCGGTCAAAGTAAAATTTCATGTAAAATGACTGTTATACAAAGCAACATGTACCTGGGTCTAAAATGTAATATACACGTTGATGATTTGCCAATGGATAGAACCATGTGAATCATTTAGCAAATAAATGGTCCGAAGTAACTTATTAGTCATTGTTTAAAAAAAATGGAGGCTGGGGGTAAAATGAACCAATTGAGTCAATGGGTAAATTGAGCCAATGGGAATCACTATTCATATTTTTTTTATTAAGTCTTTGCTACTCAAATGATACTGAATGACCTTTAATTTGCATGTACATACTCATTTAAGAGAAGTTTAATGGCCAAATATAAGGTTCTGAATAACAAACTTTATTTAATTTACTTAATATTGTTTAAATAATAAATAAGACTATTTGCAAAAGGGAAAACTGTTATTATATTATCGATAAGTGAATACATTATTTGTTCAAGCTTTTAACATTCAAATATCATGTGGTTCAACTTACCCCTCGACTTGGATCAACTTACCCCTTATCTGGGGCAAATTGAGCCACATTACCACTTTTTTTAAAAAGGTCATATTTTCATGGCCCTTTGTCATAGATGCTTACGCATCATTTCAATTGATAGACATCCTGAAATATGGGTAGATCATTAGATTTTACCGCCATCTCATTTTGCCTTGCTTCCAGGACAACTTAAGCAAAAAGTGGTTCATCTTCCCCCGTTCTCCCCTATATAGGAGGGGCTAGCACCCCTCAAAAATCAGACCCGTCTGAAGAGAGTGGTACTGTACTGTACAAACCCTCCTCCCTGGCCTGTGAGTGTCTGTCTGTGTGTTAGGCTGTGCAGCAGTGACACTTGGTGGTGAACAAACACTATGGTCCTCATTCACAAAGGAGAAATACGCCATAGTGTAACGGAAGCGTAACGGAAGCGTAAACAGATGCGGGAAATTCCGTCCGATCACGCAACGTTGTTTTGCCGTGCAATTCAAAGAGCGGTGTGTACCACAGGTACGCAGGTGTATGTTGAGGTACGCAGGTGAATGCGAGCGGGTGCCAAATGATCGGAAAATCACCGGATAACTTAATTTGCATTGATCCACGCCCCATTTCACACCATAAAAGGCCTCAAGCATGACTCAGCAGTTTGTGAGATCACCATGGCGGCGAGAATAAAGAAACGCAATTACAGCTTTGTCGAAATTGAGGTCATGTTAGACGGCGTAGAACGCCACAAAAATGTATTATTTTGCAGTGTGAGCAGTGGCTTCACCAATTTTAACAAATCGGATTGTTGGAAAGAAATCACCCAGCAAGTGAACTCCGTCAGTGCTGTGGAGAGGTATGAATATGAATATAGGCCTACAGCCCGTTCTTTTAATTTGATACACGCATGGACCACAAACAAGGCCTATAGGGCTTTTATGTATATCATTTGCACCATTGTATTATCGTAGGCCTATGCTTATTTACAAACCGACACTGTTTATTATTCAATCTATTAAAGGACAGCGAAGGAGGTAAAAAAAAAATGGAGCGATTTAAAATTGGATTGCAAGAGGAGGCTGACCAGGCAGCGCCAATCCATGAGTGCTACCGGGGGGGGGGGGGGGGGGGGGGCGACGCACCACCACCTTCGCCCATGGACGAGCGAACCAGTCTACTTTTTATATCCATATACCCTTACATTTGTGCATGATTGTTGTTTCTTTTCTATATGCCTACATTAAACAATACACAATTCTTATAGGAGAGGTGTCGTTGTACGGCATAGAAGGTGCGGTGGGGATGGACACCAATGCGCTGGATTTAGATCTCCAGCTGGACGCATCTGATGGTATTTAAACTATTAGGCCTATAGGCTTGCATTTAATCAACACATTATAGACTTGAACTGCCCTGCTTCTCCTTTGATATTGAGCACAACACAGGCTACACACACTCGATTCAAGCAGCATTGCTCCATAACTAAATGTAGATAAAATATACGATGTTGTTAAATAAGGAAAAAGGCACAATAAATAATTGTAACTGATTTTTAATGGGGGAAAAAGGCTCATCAAATGATAATCTTCATTTTTTTTTAACAGATGATGCTGCTTCCGTGGCGTCCGCGTCCTCGCGGCGCTCCAGTGCCTCCACCACCTCGCAGGCAGCTCGGTGCCGCACGCTGTCCTCGACCACCACCACCACCTCCCAGGCCTCGTCTGCAGGGCCATCCGCTCAGCCTCGGGCTCAGCGCTCCACCACCACCACCACCTCCCAGGCCTCGTCTGCAGGGCCATCCGCTCAGCCTCGGGCTCAGCGCTCCACCACCACCACCACCACCTCCCAGGCCTCGTCTGCAGGGCCATCCGCTCAGCCTCGGGCTAGATATGGTTAGCCATACAATTCTGTCAATTTAATGTCCATGAGCCAAGTGAGGGGGAATGGCACTAAATATATACAATTGAAAAAACACTCACCAATGAGCCATGCGTCTCCAGCAGCCCCCTGTGCGAGACGCATGCCCACACTGCTGTTTTGCAGGATGAAGGAGTCATGGCTGCCGCCCCCCCAACGGGCAACTGCATTTAAAATAATCATTTGTGCGTCACAAATCAACTGCACGTTGATGGCATGGTAGCCTTTTCTATTTAAAAATGGGTATGGTTCCACAGGTGCCCTGATGCGCACATGGGTAAAGTCTATTGCCCCGATGACGTTTGGAAATCCTGCAGTGAAATGGAAGTCCTGTTTTATTGGTCGCTGTTGTTCAGCATTGTAGGGGAATGAAATGTATTTTGGAACCATGTGGCGGATGATGCCATCCAGCACCTTGGGGAGCGTGCGGCTGAGGGATGGCTGAGAGATCCCGGATCTATCGGCTACTAATCTTTGAAAGGATCCAGTGGCCAGGAATCCTAGCGTGCAGAAAACCTGCACATGTGCAGGGATGGGATGTGACCTATAATAATAATAATAATAATTAATTACGGCAACAGCCTTCATTTATTTTATATAATGCATTGTAAACAAATAACTGCTGCATGGCATAGGTCTAAATCTGGGCAAAAATAATTCAATTGAAACCATTTTCCGTACCTGTTTGTTTGTCTGGTCAGCTCTGGCTCCAGTGCATCGCACAGCTCGACCAAACAGTGCCTTGGCAACCGAAAGCGGCACCGTAGCCACTCGTCATCCTCCTCAAAAAAATTAGCCCGGTCTCTGAAGATGAGTTCTCTCCGCATAGCTCGGTTGGCCAAATAATCTAGCAGCAATAAATCAGCCATATTGTTGATTGTTCACACAGGTTGTATGCTGCTCCCCGGGGTCCTTATATAGTGCCATTGATCACTTAGAACAAGCTGGTCCTGATTAGCGGCACATTTTTGATTTATTTTTTATTTTGAGAGAGACTTCTGAGAGTGAGCATGCTAGAAATATCCTAATAAATAAATAAAAAGGTGTCGAGCTTGCGGGGCAGTTTCTGTATAGGATCATAGGTTAACTTGACCAATATGCCTCTAGAATGTATCTGAGGTTTGGGGACTTTTAATTGATTCAGCATGAAGACTAAAGCCTTCAGAATAAATCTACGCAAGCCGTACACTACCCTCTGAGGTGGCGCAGCTTTTAGCGGAGATTCCGACCATCCGACGTCACCGTCAAGTTCACGTTCAAGTTCATGAATTCCCACGTAATGTGGGAATCCACGTAAATGCCTGTCCGCTCACGCTCCGCTCACGTTACGTAACGGTATGAGCGTAAACGCCGTTGTGAATGAGGCCCAATAACACCATTTCCGTGCTCGGACAAACACAGGGACAGACCCAGCCACACAGCTGTCTATAGGAGTGGTTGCACCACTCAAATGTACACGTTCAGACAGTGGTCAATAGAAAAAACTATGACTCATGTAGAACCATTCACTTCTCATAATTGCTATGCAGCAGTTACAGTTGCAACTCCTATTCATGTACATCTGTGCGGACTATATTTCTCAGCTGAGTCCAGGTTTAACTGTAAGTTGCCTCTCTATATCAGCAGAGTCCATAATCCAGAGGGATTCTCCTGACAAAGTGACCCCTGTAAAGGTATCATCTAATTCAATTCACTTTCCCACTCAACATCAAGCACAAGCACTATGTAGAGATCTCTTTTAATCTCGTTTGTGTATATTTTATGTAATGGTTGATGTCGGCTGGTATGTTTTGTCTTACACCTAGTTTGTGACACTGTCACCTGATGGATCGGAGAAAATACAAAGGATGAAAGTGTCTTCATTACGTTTGGAGCAGATCAAACCCTGGGCAGAGGGGAATCGCCGGGGAAACCGCATGAGAACTATTGCGGTGCCTACGTCCTTTGGTGAGTGTGCACCTCTATGGTAGAGGGTCATGCCAAATACCACTGAAACCAAGCAGTCTTACTCCAATTGGTCGACATAGTCCTCCTGGCTCCTGCTCTACAGAAGATGCCTGGATATTGTTCAAACTGGAGGCTTATGATATAACAGAGTAACTAAAAAAATGGTACAGAAAGATCTCTTCAGAATTTCTCATTTGGTACCCTGCCTCTGGACTAAACTGAAGCATATAAGTACTTGAGTTTTATGCTGGATGATTCCATGTCTCAGGATCTTGGAATTGGAACATTGGTGGACTCTGCTGGTAGAGCGGTTAGGTCAATAAATAGTCAAATGAACATTTGTAAAGATATTGGTTTCTTTGGGGTACATGCATTTGCCCCTTCTCTTGCAATCCATCTCATTAATCTGACAGAAGATAAATTAACAAAGGTTGTCAATTGGGATAAGGCACACAATGGCCCCTGGACAAAGGACGTTTTTTCCCCCCCTACTTTTAGAGAGGCAGATCTGTCTTATATGTTTCAGAATATGCTTTGTGGTAACATCAATAGGTTGAAACAAAACTATTTTGTAATTACAAAGAAATGGTCAAATTACATATGGTCCCCTGGGATTTAATATAAATAATGTAGCCACACATTTGTTCATGAATTTCATTACTAACACTGGCTACGGATAGAGATAATAGGTTGCACTACGCTACAAGGGATGTCAACAGATTGGGCAGCCCAATCAAAAGAAAGAAGGTGAAGAAGGCGGTCTAAAGTCTAATAATTACCATGTGGTTTTCTTACAAGAGACTCATATATCTAAAGAAGAGTCTGAAAGCATGTGTAGAGGTTGGGTGGGACATGTGTTCTTCAGTGAGGGCTCTAGCAGGAGTAAAGGAGTGGCAATTTTATTTAGTAAATGGTTCAGCCAGCATAGCTATATCTCCTGCCTGGCTCTAGTGCCATAGCAGCAGCTTTACACATGAACGTTAGTTTTACTGGGGTTAAAATGATTATGATTATGAACACAAGACCATGTTGTATGCAGAAGGTTTCTGTTAAACACATTGTTCACACAGTATTCTCTAATTTGGGGAAAGTCACTATAGTCAACAAATGCATCAAATCTTGGTGGACAATTGTCACATATTTTGCAGAAAGTGAGCAACAATATCAGATTTACAAGCTCACGACTTTCATGTATCATGAACTTGTAAATTGTCTATTTTTGCTATTGAACAGACATCAAAGTACTTTAGCATAGGATTGAATTGGTTAAAATGTTTGGAGTCATGACCTGAACTGGTTTAGTTTCCTGTCCTTGTAAACATAACACTCAACTCCAACTGAGACCAGGGATAAAGACATACACTACAGACACAATACTGAGTTGAACATTTGAGGATGATACACAAAAGAATACAAACTTTTGTATTGTTTGTTAACCTTTTTCTTGTAATGTTAGAAATGAATAAAATAAAGAAAATAGCATATTGATTAAATGTGCTGTGTTGCTTTTATTCTATTTTAGTGTTCATAGAACACAGACAGTGCAGTATGTTTTGGGAGATGATACCCAAAACTAGGAAACACATTTTGCAACTGATGGTGTCCAGATAGCTCAGTTGGTAGAGCTCTTTGGAACACAAGGTCATGGGTTCAATTCCAGGTACAGACAACTTGGCATAAACTGACTCTGTCACAATTACATGGTCCTTTTTTCACGTTCAGTCTTCCATGTTTCTATGGCTTATTATGTATATTATTCTTATTACCTTCCTGCTTGGTCCTGCCTTATCGCTGCTTGCAGCAATCCTTTTCAAGTTGTCTTTATTTTTTCCCCCAGTGTTGACAGATGACGATATACTAGAACTGAGAACAGTGGCACCTAAAGCAGTTATTCTCACAGCTATGGACAACAGTGACACTGACACAGCATCAGAAACAGAGGACTGTGACACTCTGGCAGGTTCGGTCTGTATGATGCCTTAACCTAAATGAAATACAGGAGAGGAGTGAATTAACATTTAACCAACCAAGACAGAGGTTAACTCATGAGCAGTGTGTAAATCTTAAGGTTACAAGTAAGCCCAATCGAAGGCCTGGCACACACACAGAATTGGAATAATAACTAGCACCTTTCATCGCACATGCACAGTGAAAGCTGATTCAGCTAAAATTACACTAGTCAAAGATATAATGCATTGCAACGATGTTGATTTGAACTGCAATGCTGTCATTTGGGGAAGAGAAAAGGAGGACATAGCCAGAAGACAATACATAGAATTGATGCAAAAAAACCCATAAACACTTTGAAGCAAAACCATGTGGTCTATTTGTACATGAAGACACACCACATCTTGGGGCATCATCACCAGATGGAGTGACGACCTGTTCCTGTTGTGGGAGAGGAACACTTGAGACTAAGTGCCCATACAAATGCCGTGATGGACTGGCAGGGAGTAGGGAGGACACACAGTTCTGCCTAGACAAATCTTTTGAATTTAAGAAAAGTCATCAGTACTACCACCAAGTCCAACTTCACATGGCAGTATGCGATGTCAAGTACTGTGACTTTGTTGTTTGGTCAAAGCAACCTGTAATCATCAATCGCATTCCCAGAGATGAAGAAATTATGCAAGCAGACCTGCCTAAAGCTATAATTATTCTTTAAACAACATGTATTGCCAGAGTTATTAACACGTAGCATGGATCCACTCACAGCAACACCTTCTGTCTGCTCATACTGTAACAGGGCAGACTTTGGCAAAATGATAAGCTGTGACAAATTTAAAAGTTGTTACCATTATATTAGGCGTGTACAATGTGTACAAATAAAAAGAAGACCTGCGAAATGGCATTGTGAACAATGAAAAAAAAACAATGACTTCAAAGTACACTCTTACACAGAGGTGTTAATGGTCCACAATTAATATTATTTTGCATGTATTTTTGTGTTAAAAAAAAGATGTAGTTTCATGTTAATGCTCCACATACAATTACCATGTCATCTAAGAGATCAGCCTGAGTGACTGGAAGAACAGTTGATAGAATTTTGAATTTTTTCCATCTACCTATTCTTTCAATTCTAACATTAGACAACTGCCTTGATGTATTCCCTTCTTGAGCAGAGAGCTGCTTCTTACCTTTAATAAAATGAGGGATTTTAAGGGGCAAAAGGTTACGTGGATTACAACTGTACGCACGCACGCACGCACGCACGCTCTTGTCAGCCCTGTAGTTCCTTGCACTTGAGGTTAACCACTGTGTGTTGGTCAATTCAAGCTGAAAGTTTGTTACAACTAAGGTTGGTATAATTCCTTCTCGTTCCTACCTGAGCTTGTGTGTGTAGTTGATGGGAGTTGAAATGATAGATAAATGGTAGGAGAGCAAGGCAATAAGATAAATAAGCTTGCTCCACCCTATGTAAACAAGTGTAATGCTTTATGTTATCCACAGTTTTGTATACTTGTGCTTGAAATGTACCTATTCTGCATACAGTTAATACTTCAATCAGTCAATGAAAAGGGACGGGGGTGGAGGAATTCAGGTGTGCTCTGTTCTGTGTGAGTGTGTGTCTCTAGAGCAGTGGTTTTCAACCCATTTCATATCAAGGCCCATTACTTATTTGGCCACGGACAACCATTTGATGACATTAAGCCTCTCAAACATGTACAAAACTAAAATAATATTCCGTTATTGTTGGATAAGATTCACAATTCCATGCTGCATTGATGTTGGTACCATTGCATTGATTGTTGGTACCCCTCTCTTTTAATATTTAGAATGCCTGCCTGTCATATTTGTCTGAAGACGCTGACGGTTGGCTCTATGTCGGGCCACCTGAAGCTAATTCATTTTGTCAGGAACGTAAAGGAGAGGAAATATCTCCTCAACCTTTGCAACAACCGGACAAACATCCACTGCTGCCCCTATCCAGGTACTATATACGTTTATTATTTTCTTGTAGAAAGAGACCCTTATTTGTGTTTTTAGTATAAATAAGAGAACCCACTTTTTTACTTGATTTTACTTGATGTGACAATAAAGATGATTCTGTCCAGTCCCAGGGTGTGATCATAGGGGCAGGTTTTTGGAGCGGCACCAGGACCGGGTCCATGTAGCTCTAGGCCAGGGAGAGCTGGACCTTCTCAAGGACCTCGCCAGGAGACGGGAGACCGACCGCCTCCTCCGGCAGCTCAGGGACACCAACCCTGAGATCCCGTTGACGACCACCTGGGACGACGTATGTACAATATATGTTGTATTATGTTGGGCTTAGCTCCTTCATCCTCAACCTCGTTCTCCCTCCGATTTCCTAGTCTATCTAGTGCTCCTATTGTGCATGCAGATCATGTTTCTTCTCTCCTTCACACAGAATAATGATCTGGTGATTACCGATCTGCCCCCAACCAAGAAGCCAGCCAGGCGGGCCTGTCATAGGCGTGCATGTCTGGCACTCCACCAGAGACATCAGACTCTGCAGAGGAACTGGAGGTGGCTAAAAGAGGAGCACCAGAGGGTGCGAAGAGGGAGCTCTGGGCCTTCCGGAGAGCTCCCACACGGTGGTGCCAGAGGTGAGAAATGTATGTAGTCAGTCGTATTTGTCAAGTTGCGTTGTATACCTAACAATTAAAAAATCACACGTGTGTGTGTGTGTGTGTGTGTGTGTGTGTGTGTGTGTGTGTGTGTGAAGTGAGGGGCGCTAATATATTAAAGTCTAACTCATGTTGATTAGGTGATGTCATGTGATGTAAAACAAACAGTGCAAACACAAACATTAAATGCCATTAACAATAAAGAGACAACAATGTAATGAGGACAATATGACGTAAAGTTTGCCTTCATTGTCAATGGCGTTTTAAAAACAAACATTACACCTGTAGGGGAGAACGGGGGAAGATGAGCCAGCGGGTAAGTTGAGCCACCCCCTTTATCTAGAAAACTAGAAAACTGTGTTGCCATGTGACCTTAAATCTAGTAAGCATCCATCATTTACACCTGGCTGTGAAGTTGGGAAGCACGTGAGGAAAGTAGAAAACATTCGTTTACACAAAAAACAGGTTTTTGTCGGTCAAAGTAAAATTTCGACACATCATGTAAAATGACTGTTATACAAAGCAACATGTACCTAGGTCTAAAATGTAATATCATACACGTTGATGATTTGCCAATGGATAGAACCATGTGAATCATTTAGCAAATAAATGGTCCGAAGTAACTTATTAGTCATTGTTTTAAAAAAATGGAGGCTGGGGGTAAAATGAACCAATTGAGTCAATGGGTAAATTGAGCCAATGGGAATCACTATTCATATTTTTTTTATTAAGTCTTTGCTACTCAAATGATACTGAATGACCTTTAATTTGCATGTACATACTCATTTAAGAGAAGTTTAATGGCCAAATATAAGGTTCTGAATAACAAACTTTATTTAATTTACTTAATATTGTTTAAATAATAAATAAGACTATTTGCAAAAGGGAAAACTGTTATTATATTATCGATAAGTGAATACATTATTTGTTCAAGCTTTTAACATTCAAATATCATGTGGTTCAACTTACCCCTCGACTTGGATCAACTTACCCCTTACCTGGGGCAAATTGAGCCACATTACCACTTTTTTTAAAAAGGTCATATTTTCATGGCCCTTTGTCATAGATGCTTACGCATCATTTCAATTGATAGACATCCTGAAATATGGGTAGATCATTAGATTTTACCGCCATCTCATTTTGCCTTGCTTCCAGGACAACTTAAGTGTCTGTCTGTGTGTTAGGCTGTGCACCAGTGACACTTGGTGGTGAACAAACACTATGGTCCTCATTCACAAAGGAGAAATACGCCATAGTGTAACGGAAGCGTAACGGAAGCGTAAACAGATGTGGGAAATTCCGTCCGATCACGCAACGTTGTTTTGCCGTGCAATTCAAAGAGCGGTGTGTACCACAGGTACGCAGGTGTATGTTGTGAGGTACGCAGGTGAATGCGAGCGGGTGCCAAATGATCGGAAAATCACCGGATAACTTCATTTGCATTGATCCACGCCCCATTTCACACCATAAAAGGCCTCAAGCATGACTCAGCAGTTTGTGAGATCACCATGGCGGCGAGAATAAAGAAACGCAATTACAGCTTTGTCGAAATTGAGGTCATGTTAGACGGCGTAGAACGCCACAAAAATATATTATTTTGCAGTGTGAGCAGTGGCTTCACCAATTTTAACAAATCGGATTGTTGGAAAGAAATCACCCAGCAAGTGAACTCCGTCAGTGCTGTGGAGAGGTATGAATATGAATATAGGCCTACAGCCCGTTCTTTTAATTTGATACACGCATGGACCACAAACAAGGCCTATAGGGCTTTTATGTATATCATTTGCACCATTGTATTATCGTAGGCCTAGGCTTATTTACAAACCGACACTGTTTATTATTCAATCTATTAAAGGACAGCGAAGGAGGTAAAAAAAAAATGGAGCGATTTAAAATTGGATTGCAAGAGGAGGCTGACCAGGCAGCGCCAATCCATGAGTGCTACCGGGGGGGGGGGGGGGGGGGGGGGGGGGGGGGGGGCGGGCGACGCACCACCACCTTCGCCCATGGACGAGCGAATCCGCGTGCCATAATTGGTACCAGTCTACTTTTTTATATCCATATACCGTTACATTTGTGCATGATTGTTGTTTCTTTTCTATATGCCTACATTAAACAATACACAATTCTTATAGGAGAGGTTTCGTTGTACGGCATAGAAGGCGCGGTGGGGATGGACACCGATGCGCTGGATTTAGATCTCCAGCTGGACGCATCTGATGGTATTTAAACTATTAGGCCTATAGGCTTGCATTTAATCAACACATTATAGACTTGAACTGTCCTGCTTCTCCTTTGATATTGAGCACAACACAGGCTACACACACTCGATTCAAGCAGCATTGCTCCATAACTAAATGTAGATAAAATATACGATGTTGTTAAATAAGGAAAAAGGCACAATAAATAATTGTAACTGATTTTTAATGGGGGAAAAAGGCTCATCAAAATAATGATAATCTTAATTGTTTTTTTAACAGATGATGCTGCTTCCGTGGCGTCCGCGTCCTCGCGGCGCTCCAGTGCCTCCACCACCTCGCAGGCAGCTCGGTGCCGCACGCTGTCCTCGACCACCACCACCACCTCCCAGGCCTCGTCTGCAGGGCCATCCGCTCAGCCTCGGGCTCAGCGCTCCACCACCACCACCACCACCTCCCAGGCCTCGTCTGCAGGGCCATCCGCTCAGCCTCGGGCTCAGCGCTCCACCACCACCACCACCTCCCAGGCCTCGTCTGCAGGGCCATCCGCTCAGCCTCGGGCTCAGCGCTCCACCACCACCACCACCACCACCTCCCAGGCCTCGTCTGCAGGGCCATCCGCTCGGGCTCAGTGCTCCACCACCACCGCCGGCTCTGCCCCTGCTGCTCGCAGGCCTCCACCAGACAACGACGAGGTGCCCTCTACCTCGGCTTCTGCTCCTGGTTCTGCAAGAACCAGAGTTAGGCGAGCCTCGGAGCCTGCCCCCGTGGCTGACCGGGACGCCCGGGTGGAAGTTGTATCAGCCGAGGTCTTGCAGAACCAGGGGCATTTGCTGAGGGCGGTGGAGAGGGTTGCGTCTGTCGTGGAGGAGGGTGTGAGGGCGGTGGAGAGGGTCGCGTCTGTCATGGAGGAGGGTGTGGGGATTCTGGGCAGGATCGCCACAGCCCTCGAATCCATAGCCCCTGCCAGGAGAAATGAATAAATTCATTAAACGAAATGTTGAATTTGCTTCATGTGTCTATTCTTCAAGGTTATTATATAGTTAACTAAAACTAACGAAGTAACAAACTGAAGGGAAAAAAATGTACAACGAAAACAACCGATATGAAACTGTATTGTGTAACTATTACCATGTGATCAAGAAACAAACTGGCTATATCAAATCCGCTAAACTATTTAAAACTAACTGAATTAGAGGGTCGAAAAACGTAAAGTAAAATGATAAATTAAATTAAACTATATTCATCCTTACTTCAAAAACGAGCGATCAGTTGTCGGCGCAGGGCCAGTCCTGGCCTGTTGGCCTCTGCGCCAATGGGTGGGTCCACCGGCATGTCTGCAGGTGGGGGCAGTGCCAGTCCCTCTGGAAGGGGCACACCATGCCGTTCGGCGATGTTGTGGAGCGCGCAGCAGGCCATCGTGATCTTGCAAACCTATAGATGGGAACAAATTAATAGACTGAACAAAACCTGTTCTGTTATAGCATGCCTTAATGCCTACCGTTTTCAGCTCATGATGGTCTAATGTGTGTGTGTGTGTGTGTGTGTGTTAAGGCTGTACCCAAGCCCTGTTTTTAGGACTCGAACTTCGGCAGGAATTTTCGAGCGAACATCCGAACCATTTGTTTCCAATTAATTAATTTCTCCGAGTGCTTTTAACCAGGCTGCAATTCAATACGTTATATCCGACTTGAACATGATTAGCGCAGCGCTGAAGAGAGCGCAGCGCCCTCTCTTTATGAATCTCTCTCGTCTCTCCCAACACACACACATGCTGCACACATGCACGCACACACACACACACAGAGAGAGAAGTGGCTCTGACATGTGCTCCGCGAAAACAGCTGATCTCCGAGCTCATCATTCCATAAAAAATGAGCCATGATTTCTCAAGCAGCCCCCAAAACATGGTAATTGTGAGTACCTGTACGACTGTCCATATTTTTTGTCAGACCAAAAATCCTTTCCAATGTCTCTGTTAAGCTTGCTGGCAGGCAGCTAAAACGAGAGCTTGCTCGGTAGCTACTCAGAAGCGCATTGTGTGTGTGTGTGTGTGTGTGTGTGAGACACGACACGTCAGACATTCCATTCAATGGAACTCTTTTGTTCTCACAGAACAAGGTGAAAAAGGTCAATCACCTCAGCTGCAGGCCAATCACCAAATTGGGGGACAGCAGAACAAGGAGATATTTCTTTAAAATATCATAACTTCTGACAGGAATGCACTAGAAACTTACTTTTTTTACATGCTCATATCGCTTTTTTTTTTTTAATAATATAAAAAAATAAAAAAACCGAATGGTTCAAGCCCATTAATTAAGATTCGAGTGTCAACCCTAACGAGCGAACATTCGAACCTTGAATGTTTGGGGACAGCCTTAGTGTGTGTGTGTGTGTGTGTGTGTGTTTTTTGAAAAATACCTTATCGGGCTTGTAGAGGAGCGTCCCTCCTGCCGTGTCCAGGCATAGCCAACGGACCTTCAGCCTCCCGATGGCACGCTCCACAACTGCACGTGTTCTGACATGGCAGTCATTATATTCCCTCTCTTGTTGGGTCTCGGGCGTGAAAAGTGGCGTCATGAGCCATGTTGCCACGGCATATCCTTTATCACCTGGTATAGAGATAGATATGGTTAGCCATACAATTCTGTCAATTTAATGTCCATGAGCCAAGTGAGGGGGAATGGCACTAAATATATACAATTGAAAAAACACTCACCAATGAGCCATGCGTCTCCAGCAGCCCCCTGTGCGAGACGCATGCCCACACTGCTGTTTTGCAGGATGAAGGAGTCATGGCTGCCGCCCCCCCCCCCCAACGGGCAACTGCATTTAAAATAATCATTTGTGCGTCACAAATCAACTGCACGTTGATGGAATGGTAGCCTTTTCTATTTAAAAATGGGTATGGTTCCACAGGTGCCCTGATGCGCACATGGGTACAGTCTATTGCCCCGATGACGTTTGGAAATCCTGCAGTGAAATGGAAGTCCTGTTTTATTGGTCGCTGTTGTTCAGCATTGTAGGGGAATGAAATGTATTTTGGAACCATGTGGCGGATGATGCCATCCAGCACCTTGGGGAGCGTGCGGCTGAGGGATGGCTGAGAGATCCCGGATCTATCGGCTACTAATCGTTGAAAGGATCCAGTGGCCAGGAATCCTAGCGTGCAGAAAACCTGCACATGTGCAGGGATGGGATGTGACCTATAATAATAATAATAATAATTATTAACGCAACAGGCTTCATTTATTTTATATAATGCATTGTAAACAAATAACTGCTGCATGGCATAGGTCTAAATCTGGGCAAAAATAATTCAATTGAAACCATTTTCCGTACCTGTTTGTTTGTCTGGTCAGCTCTGGCTCCAGTGCATCGCACAGCTCGACCAAACAGTGCCTTGGCAACCGAAAGCGGCACCGTAGCGACTGGTCATCCTCCTCAAAAAAATTAGCCCGGTCTCTGAAGATGCGTTCTCTCCGCATAGCTCGGTTGGCCAAATAATCTAGCAGCAATAAATCAGCCATATTGTTGATTGTTCACACAGGTTTTATGCTGCTCCCCGGGGTCCTTATATAGTGCCATTGATCACTTAGAACAAGCTGGTCCTGATTAGCGGCACATTTTTGATTTATTTTTTATTTTGAGAGAGGCTTCTGAGAGTGAGCATGCTAGAAATATCCTAATAAATAAATAAAAAGGTGTCGAGCTTGCGGGGCAGTTTCTGTATAGGATCATAGGTTAACTTGACCAATATGCCTCTAGAATGCATGTATCTGAGGTTTGGGGACTTTTAATTGATTCAGCATGAAGACTAAAGCCTTCAGAATAAATCTACGCAAGCCGTACACTACCCTCTGAGGTGGCGCAGCTTTTAGCGGAGATTCCGACCATCCGACGTCACCGTCAAGTTCACGTTCAAGTTCATGAATTCCCACGTAATGTGGGAATCCACGTAAATGCCTGTCCGCTCACGCTCCGCTCACGTTACGTAACGGTATGAGCGTAAACGCCGTTGTGAATGAGGCCCAATAACACCATTTCCGTGCTCGGACAAACACAGGGACAGACCCAGCCACACAGCTGTCTATAGGAGTGGTTGCACCACTCAAATGTACACGTTCAGACAGTGGTCAATAGAAAAAACTATGACTCATGTAGAACCATTCACTTCTCATAATTGCTATGCAGCAGTTACAGTTGCAACTCCTATTCATGTACATCTGTGCGGACTATATTTCTCAGCTGAGTCCAGGTTTAACTGTAAGTTGCCTCTCTATATCAGCAGAGTCCAGAGTCCAGAATCCAGAGGGATTCTCCTGACAAAGTGACCCCTGTAAAGGTATCATCTAATTCAATTCACTTTCCCACTCAACATCAAGCACAAGCACTATGTAGAGATCTCTTTTAATCTCGTTTGTGTATATTTTATGTAATGGTTGATGTCGGCTGGTATGTTTTGTCTTACACCTAGTTTGTGACACTGTCACCTGATGGATCGGAGAAAATACAAAGGATGAAAGTGTCTTCATTACGTTTGGAGCAGATCAAACCCTGGGCAGAGGGGAATCGCCGGGGAAACCGCATGAGAACTATTGCGGTGCCTACGTCCTTTGGTGAGTGTGCACCTCTATGGTAGAGGGTCATGCCAAATACCACTGAAACCAAGCAGTCTTACTCCAATTGGTCGACATAGTCCTCCTGGCTCCTGCTCTACAGAAGACTGGAGGCTTATGATATACCAGAGTAACAAAAAAAATGGTACAGAAAGATCTCTTCAGAATTTCTCATTTGGTACCCTGCCTCTGGACTAAACTGAAGCATATAAGTACTTGAGTTTTATGCTGGATGATTCCATGTCTCAGGATCTTGGAATTGGAACATTGGTGGACTCTGCTGGTAGAGCGGTTAGGTCAATAATTAGTCAAAATTTTGAAGGATATTGGTTTCTTTGGGGTACATGCATTTGCCCCTTCTCTTGCAATCCGTCTCATTAATCTGACAGAAGATAAATTAACAAAGGTTGTCAATTGGGATAAGGCAAACAATGGCCCCTACTTTTAGAGAGGGAGATCTGTCTTATATCTTTCAGAATATGCTTTGTGGTAACATCAATAGGTTGAAACAAAACTATTTTGTAATTACAAATAAATGGTCAAATGACATATGGTCCCCTGGGATTTAATATAAATAATGTAGCCACACATTTTTTCATGAATTTCATTACTAACACTGGCTACGGATAGAGATAATAGGTTGCGCTACGCTACATTGGGCAGCCCAATCAAAAGAAAGAAGGTGAAGAAGGCGGTCTAAAGTCTAATAATTACCATGTGGTTTTCTTACAAGAGACTCATATATCTAAAGAAGAGTCTGAAAGCGTGTGTAGAGGTTGGGTGGGACATGTGTTCTTCAGTGAGGGCTCTAGCAGGAGTAAAGGAGTGGCAATTTTGATTAGTAAATGGTTCAGCCAGCATAGCTATATCTCCTGCCTGGCAGCTTTACACAGGAACGTTAGTTTTACTGGGGTTAAAATGATTATGATTATGAACACAAGACCATGTTGTATGCAGAAGGTTTCTGTTAAACACATTTTTCACACAGTATTCTCTAATTTGGGGAAAGTCACTATAGTCAACAAATGCATCAAATCTTGGTGGACAATTGTCACATATTTTGCAGAAAGTGAGCAAAAATATCAGATTTACAAGCTCACGACTTTCATGTATCATGAACTTGTAAATTGTCTATTTTTGCTATTGAACAGACATCAAAGTACTTTAGCATAGGATTTAATTGGTTAAAATGTTTGGAGTCATGACCTGAACTGGTTTAGTTTCCTGTCCTTGTAAACATAACACTCAACTCCAATTGAGACCAGAGATAAAGACATACACTACAGACTACACAATACTGAGTTGAACATTTGAGGATGATACACAAAATAATACAAACTTTTGTATTGTTTGTTAACCTTTTTCTTGTAATGTTAGAAATGAATAAAATAAAGAAAATAGCATATTGATTAAATGTGCTGTGTTGCTTTTATTCTATTTCAGTGTTCATAGAACACAGACAGTGCAGTATGTGAATGTGGTGAGCCTGAACAGTGCAGACCATCTAAAAAACATCTGTTTTGGGAGATGATACCCAAAACTAGGAAACAAATTTTGCAACTGATGGTGTCCAGATAGCTCCGTTGGTAGAGCTCTTTGGAACACAAGGTCATGGGTTCAATTCCAGGTACAGACAACTTGGCATAAACTGACTCTGTCCCAATTACATGGTCCTTTTTTCACGTTCAGTCTTCCATGTTTCTATGGCTTATTATGTATATTATTCTTATTACCTTCCTGCTTGGTCCTGCCTTATCGCTGCTTGCAGCAATCCTTTTCTAGTTGTCTTTATTTTTTCCCCCAGTGTTGACAGATGACGATATACTAGAACTGAGAACAGTGGCACCTAAAGCAGTTATTCTCACAGCTATGGACAACAGTGACACTGACACAGCATCAGAAACAGAGGACTGTGACACTCTGGCAGGTTCGGTCTGTATGATGCCTTAACCTAAATGAAATACAGGAGAGGAGTGAATTAACATTTAACCAACCAAGACAGAGGTTAACTCATGAGCAGTGTGTAAATCTTAAGGTTACAAGTAAGCCCAATTGAAGGCCTGGCACACACACAGAATTGGAATAATAACTAGCACCTTTCATCGCACATGCACAGTGAAAGCTGATTCAGCTAAAATTACACTAGTCAAAGATATAATGCATTGCAACGATGTTGATTTGAACTGCAATGCTGTCATTTGGGGAAGAGAAAAGGAGGACATAGCCAGAAGACAATACATAGAATTGATGCAAAAAAACCCCATAAACACTTTGAAGCAAAACCATGTGGTCTATTTGTACATGAAGACACACCACATATTGGGGCATCATCACCAGATGGAGTGACGACCTGTTCCTGTTGTGGGAGAGGAACACTTGAGACTAAGTGCCCATACAAATACCGTGATGGACTGGCAGGGAATAGGGAGGACACACAGTTCTGCCTATACAAATCTTTTAAATTTAAGAAAAGTCATCAGTACTACCACCAAGTCCAACTTCACATGGCAGTATGCGATGTCAAGTACTGTGACTTTGTTGTTTGGTCAAAGCAACGTGTAATCATCAATCACATTCCCAGAGATGAAGAAATGATGCAAGCAGACCTGCCTAAAGCTGAATTATTCTTTAAACAACATGTATTGCCAGAGTTATTAACACGTAGCATGGATCCACTCACAGCAACACCTTCTGTCTGCTCATACTGTAACAGGGCAGACTTTGGCAAAATGATAAGCTGTGACAAATGCAAAAGTTGTTACCATTATATTAGGCTATGTGTACTGTGGTGACTGGTACACACACCCAGGAGACAGAAGGACGTTTGCCTATTCCAAGGCTTTTAATCACAGAATTCAGTTAACAGAATAGTACTTTCAGATTCACTTGCATGGCATGTCACAGTAGTGAGTTACAACACAGATAGTTCAGTTCCTTTGTTCGCCCACTTGATGGTGCTGGCGGGGCGCCACTGGACCTCGTCTCGGGACTGCGATCAAACGTGCGTATATGACTTCACACAGGTTGGCATGACATTTACTCTCTCGGCAAGGAATGTGAATGATTGAGTACAACTTAGGCCAGACACGCTCTCCGCAGAGCTGCCGGTTGCAAACGGGAACGCAGGTACGTGATCAAACAGTCTGTGCAGCCCTCGGCCTCTATATATAAGCACGGGAAGTATAGTGGATACTCAGCATTGGATGAGTGCGTCACTCCGCTTCCTCTGCTGTGTACTAAGGGATTTACTCCGTTTCCATCCCGTGCATGTTTCTGTATGTGCTGTACTAAGGTATTTACTCCGTTTCCATCCTTATGTGTTCCTCTTTCCTCCTCCTCTTCACCAGTCAGTTATGTGACTGTCCGTCAGATAGGCGCTCACTGAGTGCGCCGTAGAAGCCTATAGTCGGACACAGGATAGGACACAATAAGTATAACATCTATTCACGTTTACACATAGAATGGGTAGTGAATCGTGGTGCTCGACTTACCGCCCAACTCGCCCGATAGCGTGCTGCTTCACCCCTGGAGACTGGATCTGTACTAAGGCAGAGAGAGCTGCCTTTTGTACTGTCCCGCCCTTCTGACAGAACGCAGGTGACGCGCATTGCAGCTGATCCAGAATGTGACGCGGGACATACCTGCCCTCTAGGACCCGCCCTAGAGGTTGGTGCGCTCTTCTCTCTCTCTGCCTCTGCTGGCCTCCAGGGGTGCGCTTACCTGTTGGGCGGTGTTCTGCCATCGAGACACCACAGTACAAATAAAAAGAAGACCTGCGAAATGGCATTGTGAACAATGAAAAAAAAACAATGACTTCAAAGTACACTCTTACACAGAGGTGTTAATGGTCCACAATTCATATTATTTTGCATGTATTTTTTTCTACAAAAAAAGATGTAGTTTAATGTTAATGCTCCACATACAATTACCATGTCATCTAAGAGATCAGCCTGAGTGACTGGAAGAACAGTTGATAGAATTTTGAATTATTCTTTCAATTCTAACATTAGACAACTGCCTTGATGTATTCCCTTCTTGAGCAGAGAGCTGCTTCTTACCTTTAATAAAATGAGGGATTTTAAGGGGCAAAAGGTTACGTGGATTACAACTGTACGCACGCACGCACGCACGCTCTTGTCAGCCCTGTAGTTCCTTGCACTTGAGGTTAACCACTGTGTGTTGGTCAATTCAAGCTGAAAGTTTGTTACAACTAAGGTTGGTATAATTCCTTCTCGTTCCTACCTGAGCTTGTGTGTGTAGTTGATGGGAGTTGAAATGATAGATAAATGGTAGGAGAGCAAGGCAATAAGATAAATAAGCTTGCTCCACCCTATGTAAACAAGTGTAATGCTTTATGTTATCCACAGTTTTGTATACTTGTGCTTGAAATGTACCTATTCTGCATACAGTTAATACTTCAATCAGTCAATGAAAAGGGACGGGGGTGGAGGAATTCAGGTGTGCTCTGTTCTGTGTGAGTGTGTGTCTCTAGAGCAGTGGTTTTCAACCCATTTCATATCAAGGCCCATTACTTATTTGGCCACGGACAACCATTTGATGACATTAAGCCTCTCAAACATGTACAAAACTAAAATAATATTCCGTTATTGTTGGATAAGATTCACAATTCCATGCTGCATTGATGTTGGTACCATTGCATTGATTGTTGGTACCCCTCTCTTTTAATATTTAGAATGCCTGCCTGTCATATTTGTCTGAAGACGCTGACGGTTGGCTCTATGTCGGGCCACCTGAAGCTAATTCATTTTGTCTGGAACGTAAAGGAGAGGAAATATCTCCTCAACCTTTGCAACAACCGGACAAACATCCGCTGCTGCCCCTGTCCAGGTACTATATACGTTTATTATTTTCTTGTAGAAAGATACCCTTATTTGTGTTTTTAGTGTAAATAAGAGAACCCACTTTTTTACTTGTAAAACTGTGATGTGACAATAAAGATGATTCTGATTCTGTCCAGTCCCAGGGTGTGATCATAGGGGCAGGTTTTTGGAGCGGCACCAGGACCGGGTCCATGTATCTCTAGGCCAGGGAGAGCTGGACCTTCTTAAGGACCTCGGCAGGAGACGGGAGACAGACCGCCTCCTCCGGCAGCTCAGGGACACCAACCCTGAGATCCCGTTGACGACCACCTGGGACAACGTATGTACAACATATGTTGTATTATGTTGGGCTTAGCTCCTTCATCCTCAACCTCGTTCTCCCTCCGATTTCCTAGTCTATCTAGTGCTCCTATTGTGCATGCAGATCATGTTTCTTCTCTCCTTCACACAGAATAATGATCTGGTGATTACCGATCTGCCCCCAACCAAGAAGCCAGCCAGGCGGGCCTGTCATAGGCGTGCATGTCTGGCACTCCACCAGAGACATCAGACTCTGCAGAGGAACTGGAGGTGGCTAAAAGAGGAGCACCAGAGGGTGCGAAGAGGGAGCTCTGGGCCTTCCGGAGAGCTCCCACACGGTGGTGCCAGAGGTGAGAAATGTATGTAGTCAGTCGTATTTGTCAAGTTGCGTTGTATACCTAACAATTAAAAAATCACACGTGTGTGTGTGTGTGTGTGTGTGTGTGTGTGTGTGTGTGTGTGTGTGTGTGTGAAGTGAGGGGCGCTAATATATTAAAGTCTAACTCATGTTGATTAGGTGATGTCATGTGATGTAAAACAAACAGTGCAAACACAAACATTAAATGCCATTAACAATAAAGAGACAACAATGTAATGAGGACAATATGACGTAAAGTTTCCCTTCATTGTCAATGGCGTTTTAAAAACAAACATTACACCTGTAGGGGAGACGGGGGAAGATGAGCCAGCGGGTAAGTTGAACCACCCCCTTTATCTAGAAAACTAGAAAACTGTGTTGCCATGTGACCTTAAATCTAGTAAGCATCCATCATTTACACCTGGCTGTGAAGTTGGGAAGCACGTGAGGAAAGTAGAAAACATTCGTTTACACAAAAAACAGGTTTTTGTCGGTCAAAGTAAAATTTCGACACATCATGTAAAATGACTGTTATACAAAGCAACATGTACCTAGGTCTAAAATGTAATATCATACACGTTGATGATTTGCCAATGGATAGAACCATGTGAATCATTTAGCAAATAAATGGTCTGAAGTCACTTATTAGTCATTGTTTTAAAAAATGGAGGCTGTGGGTAAAATGAACCAATGTCCGGGGGTAAATTGAGTCAATGGGAATCGTTATTCATATTTTTTTTATTAAGTCTTTGCTACTCAAATGATACTGAATGACCTTTAATTTGCATGTACATACTCATTTAAGAGAAGTTTGCAATATTGTATTAACAATATTGCAAATATAAGGTTCTGAATAACAAACTTTATTTAATTGACTTAATATTGTTTAAATAATAAATAAACAAATAAATAAGACTAATTGTTATTATATTATTATCAGACCTGTCTGAAGAGAGTGGTACTGTACTGTACTGTACTGTACTGTACTGTACTGTACTGTACTGTACTGTACTGTACTGTACAAACCCTCCTCCCTGGCCTGTGAGTGTCTGTCTGTGTGTTAGGATGTGCAGCAGTGACACTTGGTGGTGAACAAACACTATAACACCATTTCCGTGCTCGGACAAACACAGGGACAGACCCAGCCACACAGCTGTCTATAGGATCAAATGTACACGTTCAGACAGTGGTCAATAGAAAAAACTATGACTCATGTAGAACCATTCACTTCTCATAATTGCTATGCAGCAGTTACAGTTGCAACTCCTATTCATGTACATCTGTGCGGACTATATTTCTCAGCTGAGTCCAGGTTTAACTGTAAGTTGCCTCTCTATATCAGCAGAGTCCAGAGTCCAGAATCCAGAGGGATTCTCCTGACAAAGTGACCTCTGTAAAGGTATCATCTAATTCAATTCACTTTCCCACTCAACATCAAGCACAAGCACTATGTAGAGATCTCTTTTAATCTCGTTTGTCTATATTTTATGTAATGGTTGATGTCGGCTGGTATGTTTTGTCTTACACCTAGTTTGTGACACTGAGAAAATACAAAGGATGAAAGTGTCTTCATTACGTTTGGAGCAGATCAAACCCTGGGCAGAGGGGAATCGCCGGGGAAACCGCATGAGAACTATTGCGGTGCCTACGTCCTTTGGTGAGTGTGCACACACACACACACACACACACACGCACGCACACACACACAGAGCTGGCCAGGGCCACACAAAGCATTATCCACTGTATGAACTATCCAGGCACAAAAAGATTGTATTCAACAATGTGTGTTACATGTGTCATTACAGAGTGTGTCATCGAGGCGTACCAAGCGGCCCGTGAGGGAATGGACCCAAGCTCAACTGCACACAATAATGCTGGGTCCAAAGTCAGCCGCATAAAGGCATTCATTTTATATATGTCTGTAGGTGTGAGCAAGACCTCGGACTGGAGGTTCCTGTTTAACGTGGAGAGGATCAAAAGGTGAGTTTTGTTGGAGAGACTGATGGTCGATCTGTGATACAGACATGTTTGTACGGTAACCGTCCAGTGTTGGATTTGCCTAAAAGAATCACAGTATATTTTTGCTGGGTCCTCAGTTCGAACAGTCTAATCTTGCCTCTCGGTTCCAAAGCTGTAAATGGGAAAATTAATGCCTCTACATTGATAGGTTTGGGGTGACTACTTTTTGGAAAGGAACATGGATCATGACTGGTCTGGCCCTTATATTAGCTGAGTCCAGGGCCGGTCAGTCAGTCCGATTGCAAACCATTCCCCTTAGTTTGCCAACCTGTCAGTCCGCCATCCGACTTGCTTGCTGCTATTGCAATGTTAGCCTTTTTTGTGTTATCTGTTCATATATCACCATCAACATAACATTATCTCCAACATTTTGCAGCTTTTACAAGAGCCTCATGACATCTTCAAACCTGAAGCCTACATCAGTGTTCCACTATACCTCCAGAGTATAAAGCAGTTCCTCGTGCACGCAAGTGCGACCCAGGTTCCGGCCTGCAAGCTGAACAAGGCTGAGTGGTTCACCATAATCAGCACATTCAGCATGCTCGTAAAGAGCATCCGCAGGCCGGTCGTGCGGCACCAGCAGGAGACCAAGAGGGCCAAACACGAGGTGCTCCCCACCAAGCAGCATCTGCGGACCTTCCAGGTGCAGGCCAGGAAGAAGATTCCTCTGGTCCTGGGTATGTTTTACCCTCTCATCTCATCAGAGATGAGATTCCCACACATAACCAGAGCTATTAACCTTCAATCACAATATAGCAATATTCCAAGAGTTTTAGCCTATAAAAACACAATACTTATAGTTTGCACTTCTGTCTCTTTTCACCCCCCTGTCCCTTTTTACCCAGAGAAACTCAGGAGGAAACCAGCAAACACCAGCCTGAGGTATGAGTTTTACGGCCTCCTGTCTGGCTACTGGTCAACCCTCTATGGACACAGGCCATGTGTTCTAAAGAACATGGTTGACCAGGAGGTGACGGTAGCCAGACTCACCAGGGACAGGACCGTGGAAAAAGACTTCCTGATACTGGTGAGTGCTTGTTTAGATTTATTCACTTTCTTCCTGGGACCATGTTAACAACTAATTTGACTTTTCATGTATAGGTGGCATGGTAGCTGAGTGGTTAGCACTGCTGCCTCACTAACTTACGTCTTCATTTCAGCTGAATCCAGGTTTAACTGTAACTTTCCTCTCCATATCAGCTGGCCTAGGTGCGGGGGCGAGCCCCCCTTACATCCGGTGGCCAGCATGGGGCGCCTCTGCAGGACTGTGTCCCAGATGTGGGAAAGTTGGTTCGTTTACGGTTTTCCACTGCTTCTCTTATCCACCGTCCCTATGAAATATCTTACCCCTCTCCCAGTCCATCAGGAGGTTTCTTTAAAGTACTCCTGTACTATGTCAAACAATCTGCCTGTCACACTTTTTCAGCTTCTAACTTCCCCCATCCCGTAAAGCAGGTGTGGGCAACTTTGATGATGGAGACGACCACTATTTTCACACTCACTCCAGAGGGTCACTATATTTCCTCACTCCAGAGGGTCACTATATTTCCTCACTCCAGAGGGTCACTATATGTCCTCACTCCAGAGGGTCACTATATTTCCTCACTCCAGAGGGTCACTATATTTCCTCACTCCAGAGGGTCACTATAGTTCCAGAGTCACTCCAGAAGGTCACTATAGTTCCAGAGTCACTCCAGAAGGTCACTATAGTTCCAGAGTCACTCCAGAGGGTCACTATAGTTCCAGAGTCACTCCAGAAGGTCACTATAGTTCCAGAGTCACTCCAGAGGGTCACTATAGTTCCAGAGTCACTCCAGAGGGTCACTATAGTATGCTGTAAAGTGTCAGCCTGCTACCTAGAGCATCTTTTCCTTTTCTATGTGTAAATCTTTCTCTCTATCCTATGATAGGTGAAGGAGCACAAGACAGCCAACATGTTTGCAGAGGCATGCATTCATGCAACGGAGGAGGAGTTTGCATGGGTGGAGGAATGGCTAAGTATCAAGGTTAGTTAAGTTAGATCAGTGCTATCATAAGGTGGTTCACTTTTCTATACCTTTATGCACACACAAACCAAACGCATACAACATGCATACATCACACATAAATCAACTGACATATAGTGTCGCAGTCCCGCCCCCGTCGAGAGACCTGGAAGTGAATTCCCCATTAATTTATGTAGCACCCCGGTACCGTCTTAAAGGGAATAACGGGGTGTTTGAGTTCGTTAACTTAACCTCTGTATAACCCTGTATTTATAGAATAAACCACAAGGCTGAATAACTTGACTTTAACTGCAAACTAGCAGATCTACAAGCTCAGTATACCTATTTCGAAGAAATATACCAGACCACACTTTAAATGAAAATCAGATTTACTGATAGGGTTATTAGGTCATTTGCTTTTACAAAACCAACCCTTTTTAAAGTGTTAAAGAAAATAATAAAAACATGAAATATACAATACAGTAGACAATACAAGAACAGTGGTAAACCCTTTTTAGAATGAACCAACACTAGGCCTTGTAGGCCTTGTAATATAACCAAATAGGCTCTGGCCTTTAAACCAGTGAAACCAAATAAACTCTACCTAATGTAGAGTCCCTTAATTAGCCTTAATTACCTTCACAAAACCAAACCCTCTTGGCTTGGCTTAAAATAAAATATCAAAAACCCAACTCTCACAATCTTTATATTTCGTACCAAAATCCCTTTTCAATTAGTTCAACCAAAATCAGATTACTATTCCTACATAGCAAGACAAAATACAAAACACTAATACATTAAACACACAGTGGGCCCACACTCATACACACGCGCGCACACACAAACCAAAAGTTGCAGGCCTGATCGTGGTGATGGTGGGGTGATGATGCTTTAATCCTCCTCAGTCCTTGTTGATGTTGAGCAAAAGTCCTACTCACAGTTCTTTGTCAGATCTGTAGAACAGTTTGTGAGATGGTGAGATGTGATGAAGCCGAGCAGACTGCAGGAACGTCGAATCCTCGTCAGGAACACACTCCAAAACACAGTCTCTTAGAATGAGCCAAAGTCTCCTCTTGTTGAGAACTAACTTGCTTTCTTCACTCAGTCCAAGCACATGTTACTTTACCACTCACTTAAGACTTCTTATAACTCACTCAAACAAAACAGACACAAGAATCATGCACTGTGCATCAAACTATCAGAAAACTTCCACTTCACTTCTGTCTCATGTCAACCTGTGTCAGGTCATACACACTCTGGTGAAACTGTCCAGTAAAGTTCCACTCACTCAATATTCTCTCTCCTCCCCACTTCACCCAATTGAGAAACCCCCAATCAGAACACATCACATGATCATACACCAATCAGAATGAAGAACTCCAGTACCTGGTTAACTGTCTCATTTACTCTTGGCTCAGTAAACTCATTAACCCTGGAACACACCTGTTTAACATTGCACCTCGTTATTGGGGTTTTTCCACAGTCTCTCCTGTGCATTTTACCCTTTAACTGCTATGAACGGCATGCATCGTTTTACACATAAGTCTTGTACTAAAACCTATTTATTTAGAGATCTATTTATAACAGACAACTTTTTATTAAAGGCATACATTTTTAACTTAGTCAACTGTTTTAGAATGACTTGTATTATGTATTAAAATATAAGAATAAGGCTAAAGGCATGAAATAACCACTGGGCTACATTTATATTCCCTGTAGACTTTCAAAAATGATTTATTTAAAGACGTTCACGTCGCAGACAAAGCCAACTCTTGTTGTGACAAATCTATGACAATAAACACTGTTGTGGACCGATCAAATTAGAAAGAAGAAAAAAAAATGGCAGGGTACAACACTTTGTTTTGTTTTTCTTCTTACTAATTATTTGGTCGGCCCAAAACATAGTTTGTTGTCATGATTTGTCACAACAATAGTTCACTTTGTCCGAGGCTTAAACGTATTTAAATAAATACTTCTATGGGAAAACGTCTATGGGAAAAATGAATGGGGAATTCCCTTCTGGGCCTCTCGTCGTCATGAAAGGGGGTAGGACTGTGTACCCACTCAGCTTTTTTTTGTGTCTAATAGATGTCTAATATTCGTCTAAAGGGCCGTCTAAAAATGCGATAAACGGCAAAAGATTTATTTTTTATTTTTACGTCGATACTTAGATTAGACATTGATTAGTGGTTGTTTAAAAAGTGTGTGTGTGTGTGTGTGTGTGTGTGTGTGTGTGTGTGTGTGTGTGTGTGTGTGTGTGTGTGTGTATGCACACACATTTAACAACCGCTAATCAACGTCTAAAAAACTTTAATTTTTAGACGCACGTATAATAGCCGGCTATTGCTCAGTGGGTAGGTTAATTAGTACATTACCTTACTACCTTATTGTTACTTAAAATTTGTCCAACCCAGCAATTAATAAAAACAAATGTATTTATTAAAGGAGAAGTACACCAGGAGGAAGAACAGCTTTGTGTTCTTCACAGGAGGAAAAAGAGGGTGCGATGGACTCCTTGGTTACTTTCAAAAGGAGTGGACCAGGTGTGGCCTTCCTGGGAAGCCCTTCTTCATGCTAATCAGGACTGCCATCTCATTTTATGTAAGCAGCATTGGCCAACATTAGATCATCAATTTGTTTGCTGAATATATTGACTGTGTGCACCAATTTAGATTTATTTTAATTTATTTGGTGTTTTGTATGTGCTAAATGAATTAGGCGCGACGCGGAAGAAGGTAACCGATCTGATGGCACACAACATCGACATAGCAGATCGGTTCTATGCGCTGAACCGACGTTTTGTGAGCTTGTAGATCTGCTATTTTCAGCATGCAACCAAGCATAAAATGATATTTCTTTTAGTTAGATTAATTCTATTTATTCTCCACTAGTCCCTACCTAACATTATATATATATATTTTAGTGGTAACATGTTCCTATACTTCACAGATGGTGACAAGCCTGGTGGTCAGAGCTGAAGGATGTAGTGACTGGCCGCCACAGTCGATTCCCTTCAGTGCGGAACCGTTCCAGCTTCTCATGCGCTGAATGCACTTCAGCGAGAACTTGGGCATCGACAATTCAACACACACACATAGAAACGTCCAGTTTACACAAATGCACTGAAGACTATACTTGCTCTTGAAATGATTAGACTTGACATTGAAGTGAAATGTCAATGTAAAACTGTATATGTATATGTGACCAGATTTGACTGAGAGACTGCCATCGCGCAAATTACAGCTTTTCACCAGAGGAGAAAAACTTTTTTTAATTCTTTTTTTCCAAAATGAGTTTATAGCACAGACAGACTCTTCACATACTAGAGCATGTCTGAAATAAGTGTCAGAGCTGAAATCGACATGTAAATATGAAATAAATGCTTAAACATGTAGCTAGGTGTAATGTTAGAGACCACAGAAGTGAATCTTTCAAGCCTATTTTCTCAACTCGCTGTTTTCTGCAAGACATAACTCTATAAGCCATATCTCCACAACTGGTGGGTCAAACTGAACAACCAATATGTCAATTTGAAGCTATGATTCCCTGCTTTCATATGACATGAAAAAACGAAAATTCAAAAAAATCCAATGGCAGTCCCTCAGTCAAATTTAGTCACATATATACACACACACACACACACACACACACACACACACACACACACACACACACACACACACACACACACACACACACACACAGGTATGTTATCATAGTAAAAAGGTTATTTTGATTGATGTGAGGTGTATAAAATGGTAAGCGTCAAATGTCAACCGCATTGTTCTGTCTGTTCTATTCACTGTTTCCCAGGTTTCTAGTTGGACGAAGGGGGTTTCGACAGCTTATAATTCAAACATGGTAGAAGCTACAAACTCAGTTTGGACAAAAGTACACATTGTAACCTGTCTTTTGGTATATAAACTGAGTTCGTAGCTTCTACCATGTTTGAAATATTGCCAGTCGAAAACAGGTTGGTCTCTCAAAATCCAGTAGTATGTTGAGAAACTATACTCCATTCAAATGATAATCATTTCATAAGGGCCCATCTGAGAAGCTTGGTTTATTTTGTAAACTAAACTAGACATCTTCACCTTTCATTTGAGATATGCCATGGCTATGTGGGCCTACCAGAGAAAGAATTATCGCACTTTGTTTCACTTTTTTTTTTAAATCGACTGTAACTCCAGTTCTATTTCTGAGAAGGCTGTATTTACTGAAAACAAGCTGAATTTGATTGATCACAACTACATACCAGAACATCCTATCCACCCATGTGCACGAGGCTCAAACAGAGAATATTCTAAAAATTCTTAAATACTGTATGATATGACAAATAGATGGGCATGGGCTTGATCCCTGACCCCTGACCCCTGGGCAGTGAAAGTGTTAACTCATGAGCAGTGTGTAAACCTTAAGGTTACAAGTAAAGAACAAGCCCAATCGAAGGCCTGGCACACACACACAGAATTGGAAGAATAACTAGCACCACCTTTCATCGCACATGCACAGTGAAAGCTGATTCATGTAAAATTACACTAGTCAAAGATATAATGCATTACAACGATGTTGATTTGAACTGCAATGCTGTCATTTGGGGAAGAGAAAAGGAGGACATAGCCAGAAGACAATACATAGAATTGATGCAAAAAAAACCCTTAAACACTTTGAAGCAAAACCATGTGGTCTATTTGTACATGAAGACACACCACATCTTGGGGCATCATCACCAGATGGAGTGACGACCTGTTCCTGTTGTGGGAGAGGAACACTTGAGACTAATAAGTGCCCATACAAATACCGTGATGGACTGGCAGGGAATAGGGAGGACACACAGTTCTGCCTATACAAATCTTTTAAATTTAAGAAAAGTCATCAGTACTACCACCAAGTCCAACTTCACATGGCAGTATGCGATGTCAAGTACTGTGACTTTGTTGTTTGGTCAAAGCAACGTGTAATCATCAATCACATTCCCAGAGATGAAGAAATGATGCAAGCAGACCTGCCTAAAGCTGAATTATTCTTTAAACAACATGTATTGCCAGAGTTATTAACACGTAGCATGGATCGGTTACATGTGTTTGGTCCGACGATTCATTGATCCGATACCCCTAACCTAACCATAACCGCAAGCACGGGAGCAGGCGCTAGTCCGAGGTGCGGACGCATGTCGAACCAATGCTCCGTCGGACCATAGTATTCCTCCCGCATGGATCCACTCACAGCAACACCTTCTGTCTGCTCATACTGTAACAGGGCAGACTTTGGCAAAATGATAAGCTGTGACAAATGCAAAAGTTGTGTGTATGTGTACAAATAAAAAGAAGACCTGCGAAATGGCATTGTGAACAATGAAAAAAAAACAATGACTTCAAAGTACACTCTTACACAGAGGTGTTAATGGTCCACAATTCATATTATTTTGTATTTTTCTACAAAAAAATATGTAGTTTAATGTTAATGCTCCACATACAATTACCATGTCATCTAAGAGATCAGCCTGAGTGACTGGAAGAACAGTTGATAGAATTTTGAATTTTTTCCATCTACCTATTATTCTTTCAATTCTAACATTAGAATGTTAGGCAGTGCCTTGATGTATTCCCTTCTTGAGCAGAGAGCTGCTTCTTACCTTTAATAAAATGAGGGATTTTAAGGGGCAAAAGGTTACGTGGATTACAACTGTACGCACGCACGCACGCACGCTCTTGTCAGCCCTGTAGTTCCTTGCACTAGAGGTTAACCACTGTGTGTTGGTCAATTCAAGCTGAAAGTTTGTTACAACTAAGGTTGGTATAATTCCTTCTCGTTCCTACCTGAGCTTGTGTGTGTAGTTGATGGGAGTTGAAATGATTATGGTGAACCCTTACAAGTTAAAAAGCGGGTGAAATTTGTTTTTGTACATAGTTCCCATCATGTTATGGGGGGGGGGGGGGGGGGGGGTGGTAGGAGAGCAAGGCAATAAGATAAATAAGCTTGCTCCACCCTATGTAAACAAGTGTAATGCTTTATGTTATCCACAGTTTTGTATACTTGTGCTGCAATGTACCTATTCTGCATACAGTTAATACTTCAATCAGTCAATGAAAAGGGACGGGGGTGGAGGAATTCAGGTGTGCTCTGTTCTGTGTGAGTGTGTGTCTCTAGAGCAGTGGTTTTCAACCCATTTCATATCAAGGCCCATTACTTATTTGGCCACGGACAAGCATTTGATGACATTAAGCCTCTCAAACATGTACAAAACTAAAATAATATTCCGTTATTGTTGGATAAGATTCACAATTCCATGCTGCATTGATGTTGGTACCATTGCATTGATTGTTGGTACCCCTCTCTTTTAATATTTAGAATGCCTGCCTGTCATATTTGTCTGAAGACGCTGACGGTTGGCTCTATGTCGGGCCACCTGAAGCTAATTCATTTTGTCAGGAACGTAAAGGAGAGGAAATATCTCCTCAACCTTTGCAACAACCGGACAAACATCCGCTGCTGCCCCTATCCAGGTACTATATACGTTTATTATTTTCTTGTAGAAAGAGACCCTTATTTGTGTTTTTAGTGTAGATAAGATAACCCACTTTTTTACTTGTAAAACTGTGATGTGACAATAAAGATGATTCTGATTCTGTCCAGTCCCAGGGTGTGATCATGGGGGCAGGTTTTTGGAGCGGCACCTGGACCGGGTCCATGTAGCTCTAGGCCAGGGAGAGCTGGACCTTCTTAAGGACCTCGCCAGGAGACGGGAGACAGACCGCCTCCTCCGGCAGCTCAGGGACACCAACCCTGAGATCCCGTCGACGACCACCTGGGACGACGTATGTACAACATATGTTGTATTATGTTGGGCTTAGCTCCTTCATCCTCAACCTCGTTCTCCCTCCGATGTCCTAGTCTATCTAGTGCTCCTATTGTGCATGCAGATCATGTTTCTTCTCTCCTTCACACAGAATAATGATCTGTTGATTACCGATCTGCCCCCAACCAAGAAGCCAGCCAGGCGGGCCTGTCATATGCGTGCATGTCTGGCACTCCACCAGAGACATCAGACTCTGCAGAGGAACTGGAGGTGGCTAAAAGAGGAGCACCAGAGGGCGAAGAGGGAGCTCTGGGCCTTCCGGAGAGCTCCCACACGGTGGTGCCAGAGGTGAGAAATGTATGTAGTCAGTCGTATTTGTCAAGTTGCGTTGTATACCTAACAATTAAAAAATCACGTGTGTGTGTGTGTGTGTGTGTGTGTGTGTGTGTGTGTGTGTCTAACTCATGTTGATTAGGTGATGTCATGTGATGTAAAACAAACAGTGCAAACACAAACATTAAATGCCATTAACAATAAAGAGACAACAATGTAATGAGGACAATATGACGTAAAGTTTGCCTTCATTGTCAATGGAGTTTTAAAAACAAACATTACACCTGTAGGGGAGAACGGGGGAAGATGAGCTAGCGGTTAAGTTGAACCACCCCCTTTATCTAGAAAACTAGAAAACTGTGTTGCCATGTGACCTTACATCTAGTAAGCATCCATCATTTACACCTGGCTGTGAAGTTGGGAAGCACGTGAGGAAAGTAGAAAACATTCGTTTACACAAAAAACTGTTTTTTGTCGGTCAAAGTAAAATTTCGACACATCATGTAAAATGACTGTTATACAAAGCAACATGTACCTAGGTCTAAAATGTAATATCATACACGTTGATGATTTGCCAATGGATAGAACCATGTGAATCATTTAGCAAATAAATGGTCCGAAGTAACTTATTAGTCATTGTTTTAAAAAATGGAGGCTGGGGGTAAAATGAACCAATTGAGTCAATGGGTAAATTGAGCCAATGGGAATCACTATTCATATTTTTTGTACATACTCATTTAAGAGAAGTTTAATGGCCAAATATAAGGTTCTGAATAACAAACTTTATTTAATTTACTTAATATTGTTTAAATAATAAATAAGACTATTTGCAAAAGGGAAAACTGTTATTATATTATCGATAAGTGAATACATTATTTGTTCAAGCTTTTAACATTCAAATATCATGTGGTTCAACTTACCCCTCGACTTGGATCAACTTACCCCTTACCTGGGGCAAATTGAGCCACATTACCACTTTTTATAAAAAGGTCATATTTTCATGGCCCTTTGTCATACTGTAGATGCTTACGCATCATTTCAATTGATAGACATCCTGAAATATGGGTAGATCATTAGATTTTACCGCCATCTCATTTTGCCTTGCTTCCAGGACAACTTAAGCAAAAAGTGGTTCATCTTCCCCCGTTCTCCCCTATATAGGAGGGCTAGCACCCCTCAAAAATCAGACCTGTCTGAAGAGAGTGGTACTGTACTGTACAAACCCTCCTCCCTGGCCTGTGAGTGTCTGCCTGTGTGTTAGGCTGTGCACCAGTGACACTTGGTGGTGAACAAACACTATGGTCCTCATTCACAAAGGAGAAATACGCCATAGTGTAACGGAAGCGTAACGGAAGCGTAAACAGATGCGGGAAATTCCGTCCGATCACGCAACGTTGTTTTGCCGTGCAATTCAAAGAGCGGTGTGTACCACAGGTACGCAGGTGTATGTTGTGAGGTACGCTGGTGAATGCGAGCGGGTGCCAAATGATCGGAAAATCACCGGATAACTTCATTTGCATTGATCCACGCCCCATTTCACACCATAAAAGGCCTCAAGCATGACTCAGCAGTTTGTGAGATCACCATGGCGGCGAGAATAAAGAAACGCAATTACAGCTTTGTCGAAATTGAGGTCATGTTAGACGGCGTAGAACGCCACAAAAATATATTATTTTGCAGTGTGAGCAGTGGCTTCACCAATTTTAACAAATCGGATTGTTGGAAAGAAATCACCCAGCAAGTGAACTCCGTCAGTGCTGTGGAGAGGTATGAATATGAATATAGGCCTACAGCCCGTTCTTTTAATTTGATACACGCATGGACCACAAACAAGGCCTATAGGGCTTTTATGTATATCATTTGCACCATTGTATTATCGTAGGCCTAGGCTTATTTACAACCCGACACTGTTTATTATTCAATCTATTAAAGGACAGCGAAGGAGGTAAAAAAAATGGAGCGATTTAAAATTGGATTGCAAGAGGAGGCTGACCAGGCAGCGCCAATCCATGAGTGCTACCGGGGGGGGGGGGGCGGGCGACGCACCACCACCTTCGCCCATGGACGAGCGAATCCGTGCCATAATTGGTACCAGTCTACTTTTTTATATCCATATACCGTTACATTTGTGCATGATTGTTGTTTCTTTTCTATATGCCTACATTAAACAATACACAATTCTTATAGGAGAGGTGTCGTTGTATGGCATAGAAGGCGCGGTGGGGATGGACACCGATGCGCTGGATTTAGATCTCCAGCTGGACGCATCTGATGGTATTTAAACTATTAGGCCTATAGGCTTGCATTTAATCAACACATTATAGACTTGAACTGTCCAGCTTCTCCTTTGATATTGAGCACAACACAGGCTACACACACTCGATTCAAGCAGCATTGCTCCATAACTAAATGTAGATAAAATATACGATGTTGTTAAATAAGGAAAAAGGCACAATAAATAATTGTAACTGATTTTTAATGGGGGAAAAAGGCTCATCAAAATAATGATAATCTTAATTGTTTTTTTAACAGATGATGCTGCTTCCGTGGCGTCCGCGTCCTCGCGGCGCTCCAGTGCCTCCACCACCTCGCAGGCAGCTCGGTGCCGCACGCTGTCCTCGACCACCACCACCACCTCCCAGGCCTCGTCTGCAGGGCCATCCGCTCAGCCTCGGGCTCAGCGCTCCACCACCACCACCACCACCTCCCAGGCCTCGTCTGCAGGGCCATCCGCTCAGCCTCGGGCTCAGTGCTCCACCACCACCACCACCACCACCACCTCCCAGGCCTCGTCTGCAGGGCCATCCGCTCAGCCTCGGGCTCAGCGCTCCACCACCACCACCACCACCTCCCAGGCCTCGTCTGCAGGGCCATCCGCTCAGCCTCGGGCTCAGTGCTCCACCACCACCACCACCACCTCCCAGGCCTCGTCTGCAGGGCCATCCGCTCAGCCTCGGGCTCAGCGCTCCACCACCACCACCACCACCTCCCAGGCCTCGTCTGCAGGGCCATCCGCTCGGGCTCAGTGCTCCACCACCACCGCCGGCTCTGCCCCTGCTGCTCGCAGGCCTCCACCAGACAACGACGAGGTGCCCTCTACCTCGGCTTCTGCTCCTGGTTCTGCAAGAACCAGAGTTAGGCGAGCCTCGGAGCCTGCCCCCGTGGCTGACCGGGACGCCCGGGTGGAAGTTGTATCAGCCGAGGTCTTGCAGAACCAGGGGCATTTGCTGAGGGCGGTGGAGAGGGTCGCGTCTGTCGTGGAGGAGGGTGTGAGGGCGGTGGAGAGGGTCGCGTCTGTCATGGAGGAGGGTGTGGGGATTCAAGGCAGGATCGCCACAGCCCTCGAATCCATAGCCACTGCCAGGAGAAATGAATAAATTCATTAAACGAAATGTTGAATTTGCTTCATGTGTCTATTCTTCAAGGTTATTATATAGTTAACTAAAACTAACGAAGTAACAAACTGAAGGGAAAAAAATGTACAACGAAAACAACCGATATGAAACTGTATTGTGTAACTATTACCATGTGATCAAGAAACAAACTGGCTATATCAAATCCGCTAAACTATTTAAAACTAACTGAATTAGAGGGTCGAAAAACGTAAAGTAAAATGATAAATTAAATTAAACTATATTCATCCTTACTTCAAAAAGCGATCAGTTGTCGGCGCATGGCCAGTCCTGGCCTGTTGGCCTCTGCGCCAATGGGTGGGTCCACCGGCATGTCTGCAGGTGGGGGCAGTGCCAGTCCCTCTGGAAGGGGCACACCATGCCGTTCGGCGATGTTGTGGAGCGCGCAGCAGGCCATCGTGATCTTGCAAACCTATAGATGGGAACAAATTAATAGACTGAACAAAACCTGTTCTGTTATAGCATGCCTTAATGCCTACCGTTTTCAGCTCATGATGGTCTAATGTGTGTGTGTGTGTGTGTGTGTGTGTGTGTGTGTGTGTGTGTGTGTGTGTGTGTGTGTGTTTTTTGAAAAATACCTTATCGGGCTTGTAGAGGAGCGTCCCTCCTGCCGTGTCCAGGCATAGCCAACGGACCTTCAGCCTCCCGATGGCACGCTCCACAACTGCACGTGTTCTGACATGGCAGTCATTATATTCCCTCTCTTGTTGGGTCTCGGGCGTGAAAAGTGGCGTCATGAGCCATGTTGCCACGGCATATCCTTTATCACCTGGTATAGAGATAGATATGGTTAGCCATACAATTCTGTCAATTTAATGTCCATGAGCCAAGTGAGGGGGAATGGCACTAAATATATACAATTGAAAAAACACTCACCAATGAGCCATGCGTCTCCAGCAGCCCCCTGTGCGAGACGCATGCCCACACTGCTGTTTTGCAGGATGAAGGAGTCATGGCTGCCGCCCCCCCCAACGGGCAACTGCATTTAAAATAATAATTTGTGCGTCACAAATCAACTGCACGTTGATGGAATGGTAGCCTTTTCTATTTAAAAATGGGTATGGTTCCACAGGTGCCCTGATGCGCACATGGGTACAGTCTATTGCCCCGATGACGTTTGGAAATCCTGCAGTGAAATGGAAGTCCTGTTTTATTGGTCGCTGTTGTTCAGCATTGTAGGGGAATGAAATGTATTTTGGAACCATGTGGCGGATGATGCCATCCAGCACCTTGGGGAGCGTGCGGCTGAGGGATGGCTGAGAGATCCCGGATCTATCGGCTACTAATCGTTGAAAGGATCCAGTGGCCAGGAATCCTAGCGTGCAGAAAACCTGCACATGTGCAGGGATGAGATGTGACCTATAATAATAATAATAATTAATAACGGCAACAGGCTTCATTTATTTTATATAATGCATTGTAAACAAATAACTGCTGCATGGCATAGGTCTAAATCTGGGCAAAAATAATTCAATTGAAACCATTTTCCGTACCTGTTTGTTTGTCTGGTCAGCTCTGGCTCCAGTGCATCGCACAGCTCGACCAAACAGTGCCTTGGCAACCGAAAGCGGCACCGTAGCCACTCGTCATCCTCCTCAAAAAAATTTGCCCGGTCTCTGAAGATGCGTTCTCTCCGCATAGCTCGGTTGGCCAAATAATCTAGCAGCAATAAATCAGCCATATTGTTGATTGTTCACACAGGTTTTATGCTGCTCCCCGGGGTCCTTATATAGTGCCATTGATCACTTAGAACAAGCTGGTCCTGATTAGCGGCACATTTTTGATTTATTTTTTATTTTGAGAGAGGCTTCTGAGAGTGAGCATGCTAGAAATATCCTAATAAATAAATAAAAAGGTGTCGAGCTTGCGGGGCAGTTTCTGTATAGGATCATAGGTTAATTTGACCAATATGCCTCTAGAATGTATCTGAGGTTTGGGGACTTTTAATTGATTCAGCATGAAGACTAAAGCCTTCAGAATAAATCTACGTAAGCCGTACACTACCCTCTGAGGTGGCGCAGCTTTTAGCGGAGATTCCGACCATCCGACGTCACCGTCAAGTTCACGTTCAAGTTCATGAATTCCCACGTAATGTGGGAATCCACGTAAATGCCTGTCCGCTCACGCTCCACTCACGTTACGTAACGGTATGAGCGTAAACGCTGTTGTGAATGAGGCCCAATAACACCATTTCCGTGCTCGGACAAACACAGGGACAGACCCAGCCACACAGCTGTCTATGGAGTGGTTGCACCACTCAAATGTACACGTTCAGACAGTGGTCAATAGAAAAAACTATGACTCATGTAGAACCATTCACTTCTCATAATTGCTATGCAGCAGTTACAGTTGCAACTCCTATTCATGTACATCTGTGCGGACTATATTTCTCAGCTGAGTCCAGGTTTAACTGTAAGTTGCCTCTCTATATCAGCAGAGTCCAGAATCCAGAGGGATTCTCCTGACAAAGTGACCCCTGTAAAGGTATCATCTAATTCAATTCACTTTCCCACTCAACATCAAGCACAAGCACTATGTAGAGATCTCTTTTAATCTCGTTTGTGTATATTTTATGTAATGGTTGATGTCGGCTGGTATGTTTTGTCTTACACCTAGTTTGTGACACTGTCACCTGATGGATCGGAGAAAATACAAAGGATGAAAGTGTCTTCATTACGTTTGGAGCAGATCAAACCCTGGGCAGAGGGGAATCGCCGGGGAAACCGCATGAGAACTATTGCGGTGCCTACGTCCTTTGGTGAGTGTGCACCTCTATGGTAGAGGGTCATGCCAAATACCACTGAAACCAAGCAGTCTTACTCCAATTGGTCGACATAGTCCTCCTGGCTCCTGCTCTACAGAAGATGCCTGGATATTGTTCAAACTGGAGGCTTATGATATACCAGAGTAACTAAAAAAATGGTACAGAAAGATCTCTTCAGAATTTCTCATTTGGTACCCTGCCTCTGGACTAAACTGAAGCATATAAGTACTTGAGTTTTATGCTGGATGATTCCATGTCTCAGGATCTTGGAATTGGAACATTGGTGGACTCTGCTGGTAGAGCGGTTAGGTCAATAATTAGTCAAAATTTGTAAAGATATTGGTTTCTTTGGGGTACATGCATTTGCCCCTTCTCTTGCAATCCGTCTCATTAATCTGACAGAAGATAAATTAACAAAGGTTGTCAATTGGGATAAGGCAAACAATGGCCCCTACTTTTAGAGAGGGAGATCTGTCTTATATCTTTCAGAATATGCTTTGTGGTAACATCAATAGGTTGAAACAAAACTATTTTGTAATTACAAATAAATGGTCAAATGACATATGGTCCCCTGGGATTTAATATAAATAATGTAGCCACACATTTTTTCATGAATTTCATTACTAACACTGGCTACGGATAGAGATAATAGGTTGCGCTACGCTACAAGGGATGTCAACAGATTGGGCACCCCAATCAAAAGAAAGAAGGTGAAGAAGGCGGTCTAAAGTCTAATAATTACCATGTGGTTTTCTTACAAGAGACTCATATATCTAAAGAAGAGTCTGAAAGCGTGTGTAGAGGTTGGGTGGGACATGTGTTCTTCAGTGAGGGCTCTAGCAGGAGTAAAGGAGTGGCAATTTTGATTAGTAAATGGTTCAGCCAGCATAGCTATATCTCCTGCCTGGCAGCTTTACACAGGAACGTTAGTTTTACTGGGGTTAAAATGATTATGATTATGAACACAAGACCATGTTGTATGCAGAAGGTTTCTGTTAAACACATTTTTCACACAGTATTCTCTAATTTGGGGAAAGTCACTATAGTCAACAAATGCATCAAATCTTGGTGGACAATTGTCACATATTTTGCAGAAAGTGAGCAACAATATCCGATTTACAAGCTCACGACTTTCATGTATCATGAACTTGTAAATTGTCTATTTTTGCTATTGAACAGACATCAAAGTACTTTAGCATAGGATTTAATTGGTTAAAATGTTTGGAGTCATGACCTGAACTGGTTTAGTTTCCTGTCCTTGTAAACATAACACTCAACTCCAATTGAGACCAGAGATAAAGACATACACTATACAGACTACACAATACTGAGTTGAACATTTGAGGATGATACACAAAAGAATACAAACTTTTGTATTGTTTGTTAACCTTTTTCTTGTAATGTTAGAAATTAATAAAATAAAGAAAATAGCATATTGATTAAATGTGCTGTGTTGCTTTTATTCTATTTCAGTGTTCATAGAACACAGACAGTGCAGTATATGAATGTGGTGAGCCTGAACAGTGCAGACCATCTAAAAAACATCTGTTTTGGGAGATGATACCCAAAACTAGGAAACAAATTTTGCAACTGATGGTGTCCAGATAGCTCAGTTGGTAGAGCTCTTTGGAACACAAGGTCATGGGTTCAAATCCAGGTACAGACAACTTGGCATAAACTGACTCTGTCACAATTACATGGTCCTTTTTTCACGTTCAGTCTTCCATGTTTCTATGGCTTATTATGTATATTATTCTTATTACCTTCCTGCTTGGTCCTGCCTTATCGCTGCTTGCAGCAATCCTTTTCTAGTTGTCTTTATTTTTTTCCCCCAGTGTTGACAGATGACGATATACTAGAACTGAGAACAGTGGCACCTAAAGCAGTTATTCTCACAGCTATGGACAACAGTGACACTGACACAGCATCAGAAACAGAGGACTGTGACACTCTGGCAGGTTCGGTCTGTATGATGCCTTAACCTAAAAGAAATACAGGAGAGGAGTGAATTAACATTCAACCAACTAAGACAGAGGTTAACTCATGAGCAGTGTGTAAACCTTAAGGTTACAAGTAAAGAACAAGCCCAAACGAAGGCCTGGCACACACACAGAATTGGAAGAATAACTAGCACCACCTTTCATCGCACATGCACAGTGAAAGCTGATTCAGGTAAAATTACACTAGTCAAAGATATAATGCATTACAACGATGTTGATTTGAACTGCAATGCTGTCATTTGGGGAAGAGAAAAGGAGGACATAGCCAGAAGACAATACATAGAATTGATGCAAAAAAACCCCATAAACACTTTGAAGCAAAACCATGTGGTCTACTACATGAAGACACACACCACATCTTGGGGCATCATCACCAGATGGAGTGACGACCTGTTCCTGTTGTGGGAGAGGAACACTTGAGACTAAGTGCCCATACAAATGCCGTGATGGACTGGCAGGGAGTAGGGAGGACACACAGTTCTGCCTAGACAAATCTTTTGAATTTAAGAAAAGTCATCAGTACTACCACCAAGTCCAACTTCACATGGCAGTATGCGATGTCAAGTACTGTGACTTTGTTGTTTGGTCAAAGCAACGTGTAATCATCAATCACATTCCCAGAGATGAAGAAATGATGCAAGCAGACCTGCCTAAAGCTGAATTATTCTTTAAACAACATGTATTGCCAGAGTTATTAACACGTAGCATGGATCCACTCACAGCAACACCTTCTGTCTGCTCATACTGTAACAGGGCAGACTTTGGCAAAATGATAAGCTGTGACAAATGCAAAAGTTGTTAACATTATATTAGGCTATGTGTACAAATAAAAAGAAGACCTGCGAAATGGCATTGTGAACAATGAAAAAAAAACAATGACTTCAAAGTACACTCTTACACAGAGGTGTTAATGGTCCACAATTCATATTATTTTGCATGTATTTTTTTCTACAAAAAAAGATGTAGTTTTAATGTTAATGCTCCACATACAATTACCATGTCATCTAAGAGATCAGCCTGAGTGACTGGAAGAACAGTTGATAGAATTTTGAATTTTTTCCATCTACCTATTATTCTTTCAATTCTAACATTAGACAACTGCCTTGATGTATTCCCTTCTTGAGCAGAGAGCTGCTTCTTACCTTTAATAAAATGAGGGATTTTAAGGGGCAAATGGTTACGTGGATTACAACTGTACGCACGCACGCACGCACGCACGCTCTTGTCAGCCCTGTAGTTCCTTGCACTTGAGGTTAACCACTGTGTGTTGGTCAATTCAAGCTGAAAGTTATTTACAACTAAGGTTGGTATAATAATACCTGAGGGGGGGGGGGGGGGGGTGGAGGTGGTAGGAGAGCAAGGCAATAAGATAAATAAGCTTGCCCCACCCTATGTAAACAAGTGTAATGCTTTATGTTATCCACAGTTTTGTATACTTGTGCTTGAAATGTACCTATTCTGCATACAGTTAATACTTCAATCAGTCAATGAAAAGGGACGGGGGTGGAGGAATTCAGGTGTGCTCTGTTCTGTGTGAGTGTGTGTCTCTAGAGCAGTGGTTTTCAACCCATTTCATATCAAGGCCCACTACTTATTTGGCCACGGACAACCATTTGATGACATTAAGCCTCTCAAACATGTACAAAACTAAAATAATATTCCGTTATTGTTGGATAAGATTCACAATTCCATGCTGCATTGATGTTGGTACCATTGCATTGATTGTTGGTACCCCTCTCTTTTATTATTTGTCTGAAGACGCTGACGGTTGGCTCTATGTCGGGCCACCTGAAGCTAATTCATTTTGTCAGGAGCGTAAAGGAGAGGAAATATCTCCTCAACCTTTGCAACAACCGGACAAACATCCGCTGCTGCCCCTATCCAGGTACTATATACGTTTATTATTTTCTTGTAGAAAGAGACCCTTATTTGTGTTTTTAGTGTAAATAAGAGAACCCACTTTTTTACTTGTAAAACTGTGATGTGACAATAAAGATGATTCTGATTCTGTCCAGTCCCAGGGTGTGATCATAGGGGCAGGTTTTTGGAGCGGCACCTGGACCGGGTCCATGTAGCTCTAGGCCAGGGAGAGCTGGACCTTCTTAAGGACCTCGCCAGGAGACGGGAGACAGACCGCCTCCTCCGGCAGCTCAGGGACACCAACCCTGAGATCCCGTCGACGACCACCTGGGACGACGTATGTACAATATATGTTGTATTATGTTGGGCTTAGCTCCTTCATCCTCAACCTCGTTCTCCCTCCGATTTCCTAGTCTATCTAGTGCTCCTATTGTGCATGCAGATCATGTTTCTTCTCTCCTTCACACAGAATAATGATCTGGTGATTACCGATCTGCCCCCAACCAAGAAGCCAGCCAGGCAGGCCTGTCATAGGCGTGCATGTCTGGCACTCCACCAGAGACATCAGACTCTGCAGAGGAACTGGAGGTGGCTAAAAGAGGAGCACCAGAGGGGGCGAAGAGGGAGCTCTGGGCCTTCCGGAGAGCTCCCACACGGTGGTGCCAGAGGTGAGAAATGTATGTAGTCAGTCGTATTTGTCAAGTTGCGTTGTATACCTAACAATTCAAAAATCACACGTGTGTGTGTGTGTGTGTGTGTGTGTGTGTGTGTGTGTGTGTGTGTGTGTGTGTGTGTGTGTGTGTGTCTAACTCATGTTGATTAGGTGATGTCATGTGATGTAAAACAAACAGTGCAAACACAAACATTAAATGCCATTAACAATAAAGAGACAACAATGTAATGAGGGACAATATGAAGTAAAGTTTCCCTTCATTGTCAATGGCGTTTTAAAAACAAACATTACACCTGTAGGGGAGAACGGGGGAAGATGAGCCAGCGGGTAAGTTGAGCCACCACCTTTATCTAGAAAACTAGAACACTGTGTTGCCATGTGACCTTAAATCTAGTAAGCATCCATCATTTACACCTGGCTGTGAAGTTGGGAAGCACGTGAGGAAATAGTACAGGAAATCTATGGAAAATACAGGATCAACCTCTAACTAATTGCAAAAAAAACGAACTCAGCTGATTTTGCATCTTCAATATATCCTGAATAACAGAAAAAAAAGTTGCCTGGAATTGTCTGAGGGGAAAGTGTTGAAAATAGCCTCTACAGTCTGGCCACCATTGACATCCTATTATAAGGTAATATTTTCTAAATGTCCTTATGCTTTAAGTAGCATGTGACATATCAAACTAGGGGGTTTCCATGAAGCTGAATCCATTACAAGCATTAGTTTTGCATAAAAACACTCATTGGGCTAAATTTGGCCATAGCAACTTGCCCAAATGTGCTGACCTCATTACATTTTGGCAAGTTGCTATGGCCAAATTTAGCCCAATGAGTGTTTTTATGCAAAACTAATGCTTGGAATGGCTTCAGCATCATGACAACAACCTAGTTTGATATGTCACATGCTACTTTGCTAAATGCTAAATTTAGAAAATATTGCCTTATAATAGGATGTCAATGGTGGCCAGACTGTACAGGCCATTTTCAACACTTTCCCCTCAGACAATTCCAGGCAACTTTCTTTATGTTATTCAGGATATATTGAAGATGCAAAATCAGTTGAGTTTGTTTTTTTTGCAATTAGTTAGAGGTCAAATTACATTATTACTGGACTAAAAGTAGAAAACATTCGTTTACACAAAAAACTGGTTTTTGTCGGTCAAAGTAAAATTTCATGTAAAATGACTGTTATACAAAGCAACATGTACCTAGGTCTAAAATGTAATATCATACACGTTGATGATTTGCCAATGGATAGAACCATGTGAATCATTTAGCAAATAAATGGTCCGAAGTAACTTATTAGTCATTGTTTTAAAAAATGGAGGCTGGGGGTAAAATGAACCAATGTCCGGGGGTAAATTGAGTCAATGGGAATCACTATTCATATTTTTTTTATTAAGTCTTTGCTACTCAAATGATACTGAATGACCTTTAATTTGCATGTACATACTCATTTAAGAGAAGTTTAATGGCCAAATATAAGGTTCTGAATAACAAACTTTATTTAATTTACTTAATATTGTTTAAATAATAAATAAGACTATTTGCAAAAGGGAAAACTGTTATTATATTATCGATAAGTGAATACATTATTTGTTCAAGCTTTTAACATTCAAATATCATGTGGTTCAACTTACCCCTCGACTTGGATCAACTTACCCCTTACCTGGGGCAAATTGAGCCACATTACCACTTTTTTTAAAAAGGTCATATTTTCATGGCCCTTTGTCATAGATCCTTACGCATCATTTCAATTGATAGACATCCTGAAATATGGGTAGATCATTAGATTTTACCGCCATCTCATTTTGCCTTGCTTCCAGGACAACTTAAGCAAAAAGTGGTTCATCTTCCCCCGTTCTCCCCTATATAGGAGGGGCTAGCACCCCTCAAAAATCAGACCCGTCTGAAGAGAGTGGTACTGTACTGTACAAACCCTCCTCCCTGGCCTGTGAGTGTCTGTCTGTGTGTTAGGCTGTGCAGCAGTGACACTTGGTGGTGAACAAACACTATAACACCATTTCCCTGCTCGGACAAACACAGGGACAGACCCAGCCACACAGCTGTCTATAGGAGTGGTTGCACCACTCAAATGTACACGTTCAGACAGTGGTCAATAGAAAAAACTATGACTCATGTAGAACCATTCACTTCTCATAATTGCTATGCAGCAGTTACAGTTGCAACTCCTATTCATGTACATCTGTGCGGACTATATTTCTCAGCTGAGTCCAGGTTTAACTGTAAATTGCCTCTCTATATCAGCAGAGTCCAGAATCCAGAGGGATTCTCCTGACAAAGTGACCCCTGTAAAGGTATCATCTAATTCAATTCACTTTCCCACTCAACATCAAGCACAAGCACTATGTAGAGATCTCTTTTAATCTCGTTTGTGTATATTTTATGTAATGGTTGATGTCGGCTGGTATGTTTTGTCTTACACCTAGTTTGTGACACTGTCACCTGATGGATCGGAGAAAATACAAAGGATGAAAGTGTCTTCATTACGTTTGGAGCAGATCAAACCCTGGGCAGAGGGGAATCGCCGGGGAAACCGCATGAGAACTATTGCGGTGCCTACGTCCTTTGGTGAGTGTGCACCTCTATGGTAGAGGGTCATGCCAAATACCACTGAAACCAAGCAGTCTTACTCCAATTGGTCGACATAGTCCTCCTGGCTCCTGCTCTACAGAAGATGCCTGGATATTGTTCAAACTGGAGGCTTATGATATACCAGAGTAACTAAAAAAATGGTACAGAAAGATCTCTTCAGAATTTCTCATTTGGTACCCTGCCTCTGGACTAAACTGAAGCATATAAGTACTTGAGTTTTATGCTGGATGATTCCATGTCTCAGGATCTTGGAATTGGAACATTGGTGGACTCTGCTGGTAGAGCGGTTAGGTCAATAATTAGTCAAAATTTGTAAAGATATTGGTTTCTTTGGGGTACATGCATTTGCCCCTTCTCTTGCAATCCGTCTCATTAATCTGACAGAAGATAAATTAACAAAGGTTGTCAATTGGGATAAGGCAAACAATGGCCCCTGAACAAAGGACGTTTCCCCCCCCCCCCTACTTTTAGAGAGGGAGATCTGTCTTATATCTTTCAGAATATGCTTTGTGGTAACATCAATAGGTTGAAACAAAACTATTTTGTAATTACAAATAAATGGTCAAATGACATATGGTCCCCTGGGATTTAATATAAATAATGTAGCCACACATTTTTTCATGAATTTCATTACTAACACTGGCTACGGATAGAGATAATAGGTTGCACTACGCTACAAGAGATGTCAACAGATTGGGCAGCCCAATCAAAAGAAAGAAGGTGAAGAAGGCGGTCTAAAGTCTAATAATTACCAAAAAAACATACATTACCATGTGGTTTTCTTACAAGAGACTCATATATCTAAAGAAGAGTCTGAAAGCGTGTGTAGAGGTTGGGTGGGACATGTGTTCTTCAGTGAGGGCTCTAGCAGGAGTAAAGGAGTGGCAATTTTGATTAGTAAATGGTTCAGCCAGCATAGCTATATCTCCTGCCTGGCAGCTTTACACAGGAACGTTAGTTTTACTGGGGTTAAAATGATTATGATTATGAACATAAGACCATGTTGTATGCAGAAGGTTTCTGTTAAACACATTTTTCACACAGTATTCTCTAATTTGGGGAAAGTCACTATAGTCAACAAATGCATCAAATCTTGGTGGACAATTGTCACATATTTTGCAGAAAGTGAGCAAAAATATCAGATTTACAAGCTCACGACTTTCATGTATCATGAACTTGTAAATTGTCTATTTTTGCTATTGAACAGACATCAAAGTACTTTAGCATAGGATTTAATTGGTTAAAATGTTTGGAGTCATGACCTGAACTGGTTTAGTTTCCTGTCCTTGTAAACATAACACTCAACTCCAATGAGTACCACAGACGAAAAACAGTCTAAGTCCAAATTTCAGACTGACCCCTCCACGAAAAGACCTTGTTGTCCTGAACCCTTATCTATCATTTATATATTATGGATCAATAGTGTGGACTTAGACTGTTATTCGTCTGTGGTACTCAATTGAGACCAGAGATAAAGACATACACTACAGACTACACAATACTGAGTTGAACATTTGAGGATGATACACAAAATAATACAAACTTTTGTATTGTTTGTTAACCTTTTTCTTGTAATGTTAGAAATGAATAAAATAAAGAAAATAGCATATTGATTAAATGTGCTGTGTTGCTTTTATTCTATTTCAGTGTTCATAGAACGCAGACAGTGCAGTATATGAATGTGGTGAGCCTGAACAGTGCAGACCATCTAAAAAACATCTGTATTGGGAGATGATACCCAAAACTAGGAAACAAATTTTGCAACTGATGGTGTCCAGATAGCTCAGTTGGTAGAGCTCTTTGGAACACAAGGTCATGGGTTCAATTCCAGGTACAGACAACTTGGCATAAACTGACTCTGTCACAATTACATGGTCCTTTTTTCACGTTCAGTCTTCCATGTTTCTATGGCTTATTATGTATATTATTCTTATTACCTTCCTGCTTGGTCCTGCCTTATCGCTGCTTGCAGCAATCCTTTTCTAGTTGTCTTTATTTTTTTCCCCCAGTGTTGACAGATGACGATATACTAGAACTGAGAACAGTGGCACCTAAAGCAGTTATTCTCACAGCTATGGACAACAGTGACACTGACACAGCATCAGAAACAGAGGACTGTGACACTCTGGCAGGTTCGGTCTGTATGATGCCTTAACCTAAATGAAATACAGGAGAGGAGTGAATTAACATTTAACCAAACAAGACAGAGGTTAACTCATGAGCAGTGTGTAAACCTTAAGGTTACAAGTAAAGAACAAGCCCAATCGAAGGCCTGGCACACACAGAGAATTGGAAGAATAACTAGCACCACCTTTCAACGCACATGCACAGTGAAAGCTGATTCAGGTAAAATTACACTAGTCAAAGATATAAGGCATTACAACGATGTTGATTTGAACTGCAATGCTGTCATTTGAGGAAGAGAAAAGGAGGACATAGCCAGAAGACAATACATAGAATTGATGCAAAAAAAACCCTTAAACACTTTGAAGCAAAACCATGTGGTCTATTTGTACATGAAGACACACCACATCTTGGGGCATCATCACCAGATGGAGTGACGACCTGTTCCTGTTGTGGGAGAGGAACACTTGAGACTAAGTGCCCATACAAATGCCGTGATGGACTGGCAGGGAGTAGGGAGGACACACAGTTCTGCCTAGACAAATCTTTTGAATTTAAGAAAAGTCATCAGTACTACCACCAAGTCCAACTTCACATGGCAGTATGCGATGTCAAGTACTGTGACTTTGTTGTTTGGTCAAAGCAACCTGTAATCATCAATCGCATTCCCAGAGATGAAGAAATGATGCACGCAGACCTGCCTAAAGCTGAATTATTCTTTAAACAACATGTATTGCCAGAGTTATTAACACGTAGCATGGATCCACTCACAGCAACACCTTCTGTCTGCTCATACTGTAACAGGGCAGACTTTGGCAAAATGATAAGCTGTGACAAATGCAAAAGTTGTTACCATTATATTAGGCTATGTGTACAAATAAAAAGAAGACCTGCGAAATGGCATTGTGAACAATGAAAAAACACCTCTTACACAGTCCACAATTCATATTATTTTGCATGTATTTTTTTCTACAAAAAAAGATGTAGTTTAATGTTAATGCTCCACATACAATTACCATGTCATCTAAGAGATCAGCCTGAGTGACTGGAAGAACATTTGATAGAATTTTGAATTTTTTCCATCTACCTATTATTCTTTCAATTCTAACATTAGACAACTGCCTTGATGTATTCCCTTCTTGAGCAGAGAGCTGCTTCTTACCTTTAATAAAATGAGGGATTTTAAGGGGCAAAAGGTTACGTGGATTACAACTGTACGCACGCACGCACGCACGCACGCACGCTCTTGTCAGCCCTGTAGTTCCTTGCACTTGAGGTTAACCACTGTGTGTTGGTCAATTCAAGCTGAAAGTTTGTTACAACTAAGGTTGGTATAATTCCTTCTCGTTCCTACCTGAGCTTGTGTGTGTAATTGATGGGAGTTGAAATGATAGATAAATGGTAGGAGAGCAAGGCAATAAGATAAATAAGCTTGCTCCACCCTATGTAAACAAGTGTAATGCTTTATGTTATCCACAATTTTGTATACTTGTGCTTGAAATGTACCTATTCTGCATACAGTTAATACTTCAATCAGTCAATGAAAAGGGACGGGGGTGGAGGAATTCAGGTGTGCTCTGTTCTGTGTGAGTGTGTGTCTCTAGAGCAGTGGTTTTCAACCCATTTCATATCAAGGCCCATTACTTATTTGGCCACGGACAACCATTTGATGACATTAAGCCTCTCAAACATGTACAAAACTAAAATAATATTCCGTTATTGTTGGATAAGATTCACAATTCCATGCTGCATTGATGTTGGTACCATTGCATTGATTGTTGGTACCCCTCTCTTTTAATATTTAGAATGCCTGCCTGTCATATTTGTCTGAAGACGCTGACGGTTGGCTCTATGTCGGGCCACCTGAAGCTAATTAATTTTGTCAGGAACGTAAAGGAGAGGAAATATCTCCTCAACCTTTGCAACAACCGGACAAACATCCGCTGCTGCCCCTATCCAGGTACTATATACGTTTATTATTTTCTTGTAGAAAGATACCCTTATTTGTGTTTTTAGTGTAAATAAGAGAACCCACTTTTTTACTTGTAAAACTGTGATGTGACAATAAAGATGATTCTGATTCTGTCCAGTCCCAGGGTGTGATCATAGGGGCAGGTTTTTGGAGCGGCACCTGGACCGGGTCCATGTAGCTCTAGGCCAGGGAGAGCTGGACCTTCTTAGCCCATTGATGCCTGATGCAACGTATACGTTGTTCTACCCTTGATGCCGGCGCGCTCTCTGCGTCTCATCAGCTATTGCTATACATGTAGCAACATAACTATTTAAAAAAATAATAATCAGAATTTGAAGGTTTTTAGAAACCTTAGGTCAGGCCCTAGAAGGCGTTCCCAGATTCGGCCTCAGGCATCAATGGGTTAGGACCTCACCAGGAGACGGGAGACAGACGGGAGACAGACGGGAGACAGACGGCAGCTCAGGGACACCAACCCTGAGATCCCGTTGACGACCACCTGGGACGACGTATGTACAACATATGTTGTATTATGTTGGGCTTAGCTCCTTCATCCTCAACCTCGTTCTCCCTCCGATTTCCTAGTCTATCTAGTGCAGGGGTTCTCAACGTTTTTGGCCGGGGACCCCCGGAAATGCTTTGGCAATGTCTCGGGACCCCCACCCCGCCCCCTCCCGACCCCCAATATAAATTGACTGCTACAATAACCTTAAACCATTTTGGGCGGGAACCCCTTTTGGTGTTTTAAGCATTGTTATAATTTAGCTATTGAAAAATAGCAGACCTACAAGCTCATAGCGCGCCACCGAGTGGCGCGCTACGAGCTTGTAGGTCTGCTATTTTTGAAAAATCGTGAAAATAAAATTTTAAAAATGATCTTTTTTTTTTTTTGAAAATAATTTGGGGACCCCCTAAAATAATTTGGCGACCCCCCGAGGGGTCGCGACCCACGGGTTGAGAACCCCTGATCTAGTGCTCCTATTGTGCATGCAGATCATGTTTCTTCTCTCCTTCACACAGAATAATGATTGGTGATTACCGATCTGCCCCCAACCAAGAAGCCAGCCAGGCGGGCCTGTCATAGGCGTGCATGTCTGGCACTCCACCAGAGACATCAGACTCTGCAGAGGAACTGGAGGTGGCTAAAAGAGGAGCACCAGAGGGGGCGAAGAGGGAGCTCTGGGCCTTCCGGAGAGCTCCCACACGGCGGTGCCAGAGGTGAGAAATGTATGTAGTCAGTCGTATTTGTCAAGTTGCGTTGTATACCTAACAATTAAAAAATCACGTGTGTGTGTGTGTGTGTGTGTGTGTGTGTGTGTGTGTGTGTGTGTGTGTGTGTGTGTGTGTGTGTGTGTGTGTGTGTGTGTGTGTGTGAAGTGAGGGGCGCTAATATATTAAAGTCTAACTCATGTTGATTAGGTGATGTCATGTGATGTAAAACAAACAGTGCAAACACAAACATCAAATGCCATTAACAATAAAGAGACAACAATGTAATGAGTGACAATATGACGTAAAGTTTCCCTTCATTGTCAATGGCGTTTTAAAAACAAACATTACACCTGTAGGGGAGAACGGGGGAAGATGAGCCAGCGGGTAAGTTGAGCCACCCCCTTTATCTAGAAAACTAGAACACTGTGTTGCCATGTGACCTTAAATCTAGTAAGCATCCATCATTTACACCTGGCTGTGAAGTTGGGAAGCACGTGAGGAAAGTAGAAAACATTCGTTTACACAAAAAACTGTTTTTTGTCGGTCAAAGTAAAATTTCGACACATCATGTAAAATGACTGTTATACAAAGCAACATGTACCTAGGTCTAAAATGAAATATCATACACGTTGATGATTTGCCAATGGATAGAACCATGTGAATCATTTAGCAAATAAATGGTCCGAAGTAACTTATTAGTCATTGTTTTAAAAAATGGAGGCTGGGGGTAAAATGAACCAATTGAGTCAATGGGTAAATTGAGCCAATGGGAATCACTATTCATATTTTTTTTATTAAGTCTTTGCTACTCAAATGATACTGAATGACCTTTAATTTGCATGTACATACTCATTTAAGAGAAGTTTGATGGCCAAATATAAGGTTCTGAATAACAAACTTTATTTAATTTACTTAATATTGTTTAAATAATAAATAAGACTATTTGCAAAAGGGAAAACTGTTATTATATTATCGATAAGTGAATACATTATTTGTTCAAGCTTTTAACATTCAAATATCATGTGGTTCAACTTACCCCTCGACTTGGATCAACTTACCCCTTACCTGGGGCAAATTGAGCCACATTACCACTTTTTTTAAAAAGGTCATATTTTCATGGCCCTTTGTCATAGATGCTTACGCATCATTTCAATTGATAGACATCCTGAAATATGGGTAGATCATTAGATTTTACCGCCATCTCATTTTGCCTTGCTTCCAGGACAACTTAAGCAAAAAGTGGTTCATCTTCCCCCGTTCTCCCCTATATAGGAGGGGCTAGCACCCCTCAAAAATCAGACCCGTCTGAAGAGAGTGGTACTGTACTGTACAAACGCTCCTCCCTGGCCTGTGAGTGTCTGTCTGTGTGTTAGGCTGTGCACCAGTGACACTTGGTGGTGAACAAACACTATGGTCCTCATTCACAAAGGAGAAATACGCCATAGTGTAACGGAAGCGTAACGGAAGCGTAAACAGATGCGGGAAATTCCGTCCGATCACGCAACGTTGTTTTGCCGTGCAATTCAAAGAGCGGTGTGTACCACAGGTACGCAGGTGTATGTTGTGAGGTACGCAGGTGAATGCGAGCGGGTGCCAAATGATCGGAAAATCACCGGATAACTTCATTTGCATTGATCCACAGCCCCATTTCACACCATAAAAGGCCTCAAGCATGACTCAGCAGTTTGTGAGATCACCATGGCGGCGAGAATAAAGAAACGCAATTACAGCTTTGTCGAAATTGAGGTCATGTTAGACGGCGTAGAACGCCACAAAAATATATTATTTTGCAGTGTGAGCAGTGGCTTCACCAATTTTAACAAATCGGATTGTTGGAAAGAAATCACCCAGCAAGTGAACTCCGTCAGTGCTGTGGAGAGGTATGAATATGAATATAGGCCTACAGCCCGTTCTTTTAATTTGATACACGCATGGACCACAAACAAGGCCTATAGGGCTTTTATGTATATCATTTGCACCATTGTATTATCGTAGGCCTAGGCTTATTTACAAACCGACACTGTTTATTATTCAATCTATTAAAGGACAGCGAAGGAGGTAAAAAAAAATGGAGCGATTTAAAATTGGATTGCAAGAGGAGGCTGACCAGGCAGCGCCAATCCATGAGTGCTACCGGGGGGGGGGCCGGGCGACGCACCACCACCTTCGCCCATGGACGAGCGAATCCGTGCCATAATTGGTACCAGTCTACTTTTTTATATCCATATACCGTTACATTTGTGCACGATTGTTGTTTCTTTTCTATATGCCTACATTAAACAATACCGATGCGCTGGATTTAGATCTCCAGCTGGACGCATCTGATGGTATTTAAACTATTAGGCCTATAGGCTTGCATTTAATCAACACATTATAGACTTGAACTGTCCTGCTTCTCCTTTGATATTGAGCACAACACAGGCAGAGGTGGAGCAGGCAGACAGCTTCAAGTTCCTTGGCCTTCATGTGTCAAAACATCTGGGCTGGAAGGAAAACACTGTTGCTACAGTGAAAAAAGCACAGCAGCGGCTATACTTTATTAGGATGCTGAAGAAGGCCGGACTTGGTCCTCAGCCCCTTACTCTGGCCTACAGAGGACTCGTTGAAAGCATCCTCACCAGCGGCATCACGGTGTGGTTTGGAAACACTACCCAAGCTGAGAGGAAATCGTTGCAACGAGTTGTCAAAAGTGCGGAGAGAATTATAGGATTAAATCTCCCTGCCATGGACACAATCTACACACAGCGCTGTAGGAGGAGAGCACAGAGCATCCTTAAGGATCCACACCATCCTGCTCACTCTCTGTTTGTGTGGAGGGACTCAGGACACAACCTGAGACACCACCGGCCAGAGAGCATCTCCACCCACACAACACGCTTCTCCAACAGTTTTTTCCCTGCTACTGTGCGATTAGTAGCCGAGGACATTAAGGAAGGAAATCATTATGATAGATAAACTTAATCGAGAAAGATGAATTGAACTATGCACTGTTTTTAGGCAGATTATGATTCAGGAAGCACTTTATTTGATTCGATAGATGAACTGAACATGCATTGTTTTTAGGTAGACTATGACGCACTTATTTATTCTAGGATTGTATGTTCTATGTTTCTTTTCTCACCTGTCCCTCCCTTTTAATGCTGACCCTGGGAGCTGTGCTCCAAGATTTCCTATGCACTTGTGCAAATGGCAAATAAAGTCTATTCTATTCTATTCTAAACTAGAGTTCTCAAATTCTGCCCGAACCCGAGGGTACCCGACCCGACCCGACGGGTTCGGGCCGAGCCGGGCTGAAATATATGCTAATTGGTAGGGCCGGGTCGGGCTCTCGGGTTGGCGCTGCTAAAGGGGATTTTTTTTTTTTTTTTTTTTTTCTTTCAATAAAAATGATTCTGTTCTGTCAATCTGTCTTTGTGTATTTATTTATTAATAATGAACAGCAGTGCTGTCAGTGTGTTGTGTTGCTCCGCTGACAGTGACTGGATTGGGAATTTGGGATGTAAAACTTTTGGAGAGAGAGAGAGAACAGCACGCGTTGCGCTGCTCGCGCAGCATAAAGTCTGTCAGACTGAGTGAGGCCTATGTATGACTATGAATATGATTAACGACTGACTACTGCGGAGTCTGGCTGGCCTGGTCATGAGGTGGTAAACTGGTAAGTGTTGTTATAGGTGTTATAGCCTTCCCTTTGTTAGAAGAAAGAAAATAATAGCCTGAATTTACATGACTAAAGGTGTTACACTTACAGCCGCGGCACGGCGGTGCTCAGCAGCACGCAGCAGAGCAGACGCACGGATTCAAGGCAGACAGATAAAGCATTGATTGATTGACTGAATACTTTATTAGCAGTTTACATACAAGCGCAAGACAGTAGGCTACAGTTCAAAATACAAGGTCTGCTTGAGCTTGCCTTGTTCTCATACTAGAATATGATTTGTTTTGTACTACTGCTACTACTGCACAGCGCAAGTGCATGCATGGTCAGTGGCGTCTGTCGCTCACCGAACATAGCAGGTCTGCGACTGCAGTAGAACATGTTTTGGGTTTGTAACTTTGTTTAACTTTGTAGACTAGAAAAGATCTCTGCTCTGCTGATAAAATATAAATTACACGAGCAGCGGCAGCGCCGTCAGGGAGAGAGAGAGAGAGAGAGAGAGAATGAGAGCTACAAAGGGGATTTAACATTCTAGTGCTAAATACCTATTTCGTAGGCCTACTATAACCTATTTCGCGCAGAAGAGAACTTACTAAGTTAACATTATGTTTTCAACAACTGAACATGATTGTGATGTTTCCATTTAGAAAACTATTATAATGTCCGTTGACTCCATTCTCTCTCTCACTCGCGAGTCGCAACATGGCGCTGCCTGCGCAGTGCGCACACTAACAATCTTTTTTTTTTTTTTTTTTCTCTCGGGTTTTGTCGGGTTTTCGGGCCTAAAATGATGAGAACTGTTCGGGCCGAGCCGGGCCTCGGGCTGGCCCAGTCGGGCCCAGTTAGAGCCGGGCTTTAATTTTCAGGCCCGTTGAGAACTCTATTCTAAACACACTCGATTCAAGCAGCATTGCTCCATAACTAAATGTAGATAAAATATACGATGTTGTTAAATAAGGAAAAAGGCACAATAAATAATTGTAACTGATTTTTAATGGGGGAAAAAGGCTCATCAAAATAATGATAATCTTCATTTTTTTTTAACAGATGATGCTGCTTCCGTGGCGTCCGCGTCCTCGCGGCGCTCCAGTGCCTCCACCACCTCGCAGGCAGCTCGGTGCCGCACGCTGTCCTCGACCACCACCACCACCTCCCAGGCCTCGTCTGCAGGGCCATCCGCTCAGCCTCGGGCTCAGCGCTCCACCACCACCACCACCACCTCCCAGGCCTCGTCTGCAGGGCCATCCGCTCAGCCTCGGGCTCAGTGCTCCACCACCACCGCCGGCTCTGCCCCTGCTGGTCGCAGGCCTCCACCAGACAACGACGAGGTGCCCTCTACCTCGGCTTCTGCTCCTGGTTCTGCAAGAACCAGAGTTAGGCGAGCCTCGGAGCCTGCCCCCGTGGCTGACCGGGACGCCCGGGTGGAAGTTGTATCAGCCGAGGTCTTGCAGAACCAGGGGCATTTGCTGAGGGCGGTGGAGAGGGTCGCGTCTGTCGTGGAGGAGGGTGTGAGGGCGGTGGAGAGGGTCGCGTCTGTCATGGAGGAGGGTGTGGGGATTCTGGGCAGGATCGCCACAGCCCTCGAATCCATAGCCACTGCCAGGAGAAATGAATAAATTCATTAAACGAAATGTTGAATTTGCTTCATGTGTCTATTCTTCAAGGTTATTATATAGTTAACTAAAACTAACGAAGTAACAAACTGAAGGGAAAAAAATGTACAACGAAAACAACCGATATGAAACTGTATTGTGTAACTATTACCATGTGATCAAGAAACAAACTGGCTATATCAAATCCGCTAAACTATTTAAAACTAACTGAATTAGAGGGTCGAAAAACGTAAAGTAAAATGATAAATTAAATTAAACTATATTCATCCTTACTTCAAAAACGAGCGATCAGTTGTCGGCGCAGGGCCAGTCCTGGCCTGTTGGCCTCTGCGCCAATGGGTGGGTCCACCGGCATGTCTGCAGGTGGGGGCAGTGCCAGTCCCTCTGGAAGGGGCACACCATGCCGTTCGGCGATGTTGTGGAGCGCGCAGCAGGCCATCGTGATCTTGCAAACCTATAGATGGGAACAAATTAATAGACTGAACAAAACCTGTTCTGTTATAGCATGCCTTAATGCCTACCGTTTTCAGCTCATGATGGTCTAATGTGTGTGTGTGTGTGTGTGTGTGTGTGTGTTTTTTGAAAAATACCTTATCGGGCTTGTAGAGGAGCGTCCCTCCTGCCGTGTCCAGGCATAGCCAACGGACCTTCAGCCTCCCGATGGCACGCTCCACAACTGCACGTGTTCTGACATGGCAGTCATTATATTCCCTCTCTTGTTGGGTCTCGGGCGTGAAAAGTGGCGTCATGAGCCATGTTGCCACGGCATATCCTTTATCACCTGGTATAGAGATAGATATGGTTAGCCATACAATTCTGTCAATTTAATGTCCATGAGCCAAGTGAGGGGGAATGGCACTAAATATATACAATTGAAAAAACACTCACCAATGAGCCATGCGTCTCCAGCAGCCCCCTGTGCGAGACGCATGCCCACACTGCTGTTTTGCAGGATGAAGGAGTCATGGCTGCCGCCCCCCCCCAACGGGCAACTGCATTTAAAATAATCATTTGTGCGTCACAAATCAACTGCACGTTGATGGAATGGTAGCCTTTTCTATTTAAAAATGGGTATGGTTCCACAGGTGCCCTGATGCGCACATGGGTACAGTCTATTGCCCCGATGACGTTTGGAAATCCTGCAGTGAAATGGAAGTCCTGTTTTATTGGTCGCTGTTGTTCAGCATTGTAGGGGAATGAGATGTATTTTGGAACCATGTGGCGGATGATGCCATCCAGCACCTTGGGGAGCGTGCGGCTGAGGGATGGCTGAGAGATCCCGGATCTATCGGCTACTAATCGTTGAAAGGATCCAGTGGCCAGCAATCCTAGCGTGCAGAAAACCTGCACATGTGCAGGGATGGGATGTGACCTATAATAATAATAATAATAATTAATAACGGCAACAGGCTTCATTTATTTTATATAATGCATTGTAAACAAATAACTGCTGCATGGCATAGGTCTAAATCTGGGCAAAAATAATTCAATTGAAACCATTTTCCGTACCTGTTTGTTTGTCTGGTCAGCTCTGGCTCCAGTGCATCGCACAGCTCGACCAAACAGTGCCTTGGCAACCGAAAACGGCACCGTAGCGACTGGTCATCCTCCTCAAAAAAATTAGCCCGGTCTCTGAAGATGCGTTCTCTCCGCATAGCTCGGTTGGCCAAATAATCTAGCAGCAATAAATCAGCCATATTGTTGATTGTTCACACAGGTTTTATGCTGCTCCCCGGGGTCCTTATATAGTGCCATTGATCACTTAGAACAAGCTGGTCCTGATTAGCGGCACATTTTTGATTTATTTTTTATTTTGAGAGAGGCTTCTGAGAGTGAGCATGCTAGAAATATCCTAATAAATAAATAAAAAGGTGTCGAGCTTGCGGGGCAGTTTCTGTATAGGATCATAGGTTAACTTGACCAATATGCCTCTAGAATGCATGTATCTGAGGTTTGGGGACTTTTAATTGATTCAGCATGAAGACTAAAGCCTTCAGAATAAATCTACGCAAGCCGTACACTACCCTCTGAGGTGGCGCAGCTTTTAGCGGAGATTCCGACCATCCGACGTCACCGTCAAGTTCACGTTCAAGTTCATGAATTCCCACGTAATGTGGGAATCCACGTAAATGCCTGTCCGCTCACGCTACGCTCACGTTACGTAACGGTATGAGCGTAAACGCCGTTGTGAATGAGGCCCAATAACACCATTTCCGTGCTCGGACAAACACAGGGACAGACCCAGCCACACAGCTGTCTATAGGAGTGGTTGCACCACTCAAATGTACACGTTCAGACAGTGGTCAATAGAAAAAACTATGACTCATGTAGAACCATTCACTTCTCATAATTGCTATGCAGCAGTTACAGTTGCAACTCCTATTCATGTACATCTGTGCGGACTATATTTCTCAGCTGAGTCCAGGTTTAACTGTAAGTTGCCTCTCTATATCAGCAGAGTCCAGAATCCAGAGGGATTCTCCTGACAAAGTGACCCCTGTAAAGGTATCATCTAATTCAATTCACTTTCCCACTCAACATCAAGCACAAGCACTATGTAGAGATCTCTTTTAATCTCGTTTGTGTATATTTTATGTAATGGTTGATGTCGGCTGGTATGTTTTGTCTTACACCTAGTTTGTGACACTGTCACCTGATGGATCGGAGGAAAATACAAAGGATGAAAGTGTCTTCATTACGTTTGGAGCAGATCAAACCCTGGGCAGAGGGGAATCGCCGGGGAAACCGCATGAGAACTATTGCGGTGCCTACGTCCTTTGGTGAGTGTGCACCTCTATGGTAGAGGGTCATGCCAAATACCACTGAAACCAAGCAGTCTTACTCCAATTGGTCGACATAGTCCTCCTGGCTCCTGCTCTACAGAAGATGCCTGGATATTGTTCAAACTGGAGGCTTATGATATACCAGAGTAACTAAAAAAATGGTACAGAAAGATCTCTTCAGAATTTCTCATTTGGTACCCTGCCTCTGGACTAAACTGAAGCATATAAGTACTTGAGTTTTATGCTGGATGATTCCATGTCTCAGGATCTTGGAATTGGAACATTGGTGGACTCTGCTGGTAGAGCGGTTAGGTCAATAATTAGTCAAAATTTGTAAAGATATTGGTTTCTTTGGGGTACATGCATTTGCCCCTTCTCTTGCAATCCGTCTCATTAATCTGACAGAAGATAAATTAACAAAGGTTGTCAATTGGGATAAGGCAAACAATGGCCCCTGAACAAAGGACGTTTCCCCCCCCCCCCCCCTACTTTTAGAGAGGGAGATCTGTCTTATATCTTTCAGAATATGCTTTGTGGTAACATCAATAGGTTGAAACAAAACTATTTTGTAATTACAAATAAATGGTCAAATGACATATGGTCCCCTGGGATTTAATATAAATAATGTAGCCACACATTTTTTCATGAATTTCATTACTAACACTGGCTACGGATAGAGATAATAGGTTGCACTACGCTACAAGGGATGTCAACAGATTGGGCAGCCCAATCAAAAGAAAGAAGGTGAAGAAGGCGGTCTAAAGTCTAATAATTACCAAAAAAACATACATTACCATGTGGTTTTCTTACAAGAGACTCATATATCTAAAGAAGAGTCTGAAAGCGTGTGTAGAGGTTGGGTGGGACATGTGTTCTTCAGTGAGGGCTCTAGCAGGAGTAAAGGAGTGGCAATTTTGATTAGTAAATGGTTCAGCCAGCATAGCTATATCTCCTGCCTGGCAGCTTTACACAGGAACGTTAGTTTTACTGGGGTTAAAATGATTATGATTATGAACACAAGACCATGTTGTATGCAGAAGGTTTCTGTTAAACACATTTTTCACACAGTATTCTCTAATTTGGGGAAAGTCACTATAGTCAACAAATGCATCAAATCTTGGTGGACAATTGTCACATATTTTGCAGAAAGTGAGCAAAAATATCAGATTTACAAGCTCACGACTTTCATGTATCATGAACTTGTAAATTGTCTATTTTTGCTATTGAACAGACATCAAAGTACTTTAGCATAGGATTTAATTGGTTAAAATGTTTGGAGTCATGACCTGTCCTTGTAAACATAACACTCAACTCCAATTGAGACCAGAGATAAAGACATACACTACAGACTACACAATACTGAGTTGAACATTTGAGGATGATACACAAAATAATACAAACTTTTGTATTGTTTGTTAACCTTTTTCTTGTAATGTTAGAAATGAATAAAATAAAGAAAATAGCATATTGATTAAATGTGCTGTGTTGCTTTTATTCTATTTCAGTGTTCATAGAACACAGACAGTGCAGTATGTGAATGTGGTGAGCCTGAACAGTGCAGACCATCTAAAAAACATCGGTTTTGGGAGATGATACCCAAAACTAGGAAACAAATTTTGCAACTGATGGTGTCCAGATAGCTCAGTTGGTAGAGCTCTTTGGAACACAAGGTCATGGGTTCAAATCCAGGTACAGACAACTTGGCATAAACTGACTCTGTCACAATTACATGGTCCTTTTTTCACGTTCAGTCTTCCATGTTTCTATGGCTTATTATGTATATTATTCTTATTACCTTCCTGCTTGGTCCTGCCTTATCGCTGCTTGCAGCAATCCTTTTCTAGTTGTCTTTATTTTTTTCCCCCAGTGTTGACAGATGACGATATACTAGAACTGAGAACAGTGGCACCTAAAGCAGTTATTCTCACAGCTATGGACAACAGTGACACTGACACAGCATCAGAAACAGAGGACTGTGACACTCTGGCAGAGCGGGGTCTGTATGATGCCTTAACCTAAATGAAATACCGGAGAGGAGTGAATTAACATTTAACCAACTAAGACAGAGGTTAACTCATGAGCAGTGTGTAAACCTTAAGGTTACAAGTAAAGAACAAGCCCAAACGAAGGCCTGGCACACACACAGAATTGGAAGAATAACTAGCACCACCTTTCATCGCACATGCACAGTGAAAGCTGATTCAGGTAAAATTACACTAGTCAAAGATATAATGCATTACAACGATGTTGATTTGAACTGCAATGCTGTCATTTGGGGAAGAGAAAAGGAGGACATAGCCAGAAGACAATACATAGAATTGATGCAAAAAACCCATAGACACTTTGAAGCAAAACCATGTGTTCTACTACATGAAGACACACCACATCTTGGGGCATCATCACCAGATGGAGTGACGACCTGTTCCTGTTGTGGGAGAGGAACACTTGAGACTAAGTGCCCATACAAATACCGTGATGGACTGGCAGGGAGTAGGGAGGACACACAGTTCTGCCTAGACAAATCTTTTGAATTTAAGAAAAGTCATCAGTACTACCACCAAGTCCAACTTCACATGGCAGTATGCGATGTCAAGTACTGTGACTTTGTTGTTTGGTCAAAGCAACCTGTAATCATCAATCACATTCCCAGAGATGAAGAAATGATGCAAGCAGACCTGCCTAAAGCTGAATTATTCTTTAAACAATGTATTGCCAGTTATTAACACGTAGCATGGATCCACTCACAGCAACACCTTCTGTCTGCTCATACTGTAACAGGGCAGACTTTGGCAAAATGATAAGCTGTGACAAATGCAAAAGTTGTTACCATTATATTAGGCTATGTGTACAAATAAAAAGAAGACCTGCGAAATGGCATTGTGAACAATGAAAAAAAAACAATGACTTCAAAGTACACTCTTACACAGAGGTGTTAATGGTCCACAAATGTATTTTTTTCTACAAAAAAGATGTAGTTTAATGTTAATGCTCCACATACAATTACCATGTCATCTAAGAGATCAGCCTGAGTGACTGGAAGAACAGTTGATAGAATTTTAAAATTTTTCCATCTACCTATTATTCTTTCAATTCTAACATTAGACAACTGCCTTGATGTATTCACTTCTTGAGCAGAGAGCTGCTTCTTACCTTTAGTAAAATGAGGGATTTTAAGGGGCAAAAGGTTACGTGGATTACAACTGTACGCACGCACGCACGCACGCACGCTCTTGTCAGCCCTGTAGTTCCTTGCACTTGAGGTTAACCACTGTGTGTTGGTCAATTCAAGCTGAAAGTTTGTTACAACTAAGGTTGGTATAATTCCTTCTCGTTCCTACCTGAGCTTGTGTGTGTAGTTGATGGGAGTTTAAATGATTATGGTGAACCCTTACAAGTTAAAAAGTGGGTGAAATTTGTTTTTGTACATAGTTCCCATCATGTTATGGGGGGGGGGGGGGGGGGGGGGGTGGAGGTGGTAGGAGAGCAAGGCAATAAGATAAATAAGCTTGCTCCACCCTATGTAAACAAGTGTAATGCTTTATGTTATCCACAGTTTTGTATACTTGTGCTTGAAATGTACCTATTCTGCATACAGTTAATACTTCAATCAGTCAATGAAAAGGGACGGGGTGGAGGAATTCAGGTGTGCTCTGTTCTGTGTGAGTGTGTGTCTCTAGAGCAGTGGTTTTCAACCCATTTCATATCAAGGCCCATTACTTATTTGGCCACGGACAACCATTTGATGACATTAAGCCTCTCAAACATGTACAAAACTAAAATAATATTCCGTTATTGTTGGATAAGATTCACAATTCCATGCTGCATTGATGTTGGTACCATTGCATTGATTGTTGGTACCCCTCTCTTTTAATATTTAGAATGCCTGCCTGTCATATTTGTCTGAAGACGCTGACGGTTGGCTCTATGTCGGGCCACCTGAAGCTAATTCATTTTGTCTGGAACGTAAAGGAGAGGAAATATCTCCTCAACCTTTGCAACAACCGGACAAACATCCGCTGCTGCCCCTGTCCAGGTACTATATACGTTTATTATTTTCTTGTAGAAAGAGACCCTTATTTGTGTTTTTAGTGTAGATAAGATAACCCACTTTTTTACTTGTAAAACTGTGATGTGACAATAAAGATGATTCTGATTCTGTCCAGTCCCAGGGTGTGATCATGGGGGCAGGTTATTGGAGCGGCACCTGGACCGGGTCCATGTAGCTCTAGGCCAGGGAGAGCTGGACCTTCTTAAGGACCTCGCCAGGAGACGGGAGACAGACCGCCTCCTCCGGCAGCTCAGGGACACCAACCCTGAGATCCCGTTGACGACCACCTGGGACGACGTATGTACAATATATGTTGTATTATGTTGGGCTTAGCTCCTTCATCCTCAACCTCGTTCTCCCTCCGATTTCCTAGTCTATCTAGTGCTCCTATTGTGCATGCAGATCATGTTTCTTCTCTCCTTCACACAGAATAATGATCTGGTGATTACCGATCTGCCCCCAACCAAGAAGCCAGCCAGGCGGGCCTGTCATAGGCGTGCATGTCTGGCACTCCACCAGAGACATCAGACTCTGCAGAGGAACTGGAGGTGGCTAAAAGAGGAGCACCAGAGGGGGCGAAGAGGGAGCTCTGGGCCTTCCGGAGAGCTCCCACACGGTGGTGCCAGAGGTGAGAAATGTATGTAGTCAGTCGTATTTGTCAAGTTGCGTTGTACACCTAACAATTAAAAAATCACACGTGTGTGTGTGTGTGTGTGTGTGTGTGTGTGTGTGTGTCTAACTCATGTTGATTAGGTGATGTCATGTGATGTAAAACAAACAGTGCAAACACAAACATTAAATGCCATTAACAATAAAGAGACAACAATGTAATGAGGGACAATATGAAGTAAAGTTTCCCTTCATTGTCAATGGCGTTTTAAAAACAAACATTACACCTGTAGGGGAGAACAGGGGAAGATGAGCCAGCGGGTAAGTTGAACCACCCCCTTTATCTAGAAAACTAGAAAACTGTGTTGCCATGTGACCTTAAATCTAGTAAGCATCCATCATTTACACCTGGCTGTGAAGTTGGGAAGCACGTGAGGAAAGTAGAAAACATTCGTTTACACAAAAAACAGTTTTTTGTCGGTCAAAGTAAAATTTCGACACATCATGTACAATGACTGTTATACAAAGCAACATGTACCTAGGTCTAAAATGTAATATCATACACGTTGATGATTTGCCAATGGATAGAACCATGTGAATCATTTAGCAAATAAATGGTCCGAAGTAACTTATTAGTCATTGTTTTAAAAAATGGAGGCTGTGGGTAAAATGAACCAATGTCCGGGGGTAAATTGAGTCAATGGGAATCGTTATTCATATTTTTTTTATTAAGTCTTTGCTACTCAAATGATACTGAATGACCTTTAATTTGCATGTACATACTCATTTAAGAGAAGTTTAATGGCCAAATATAAGGTTCTGAATAACAAACTTTATTTAATTTACTTAATATTGTTTAAATAATAAATAAGACTATTTGCAAAAGGGAAAACTGTTATTATATTATCGATAAGTGAATACATTATTTGTTCAAGCTTTTAACATTCAAATATCATGTGGTTCAACTTACCCCTCGACTTGGATCAACTTACCCCTTACCTGGGGCAAATTGAGCCACATTACCACTTTTTTTTAAAAAGGTCATATTTTCATGGCCCTTTGTCATAGATGCTTACGCATCATTTCAATTGATAGACATCCTGAAATATGGGTAGATCATTAGATTTTACCGCCATCTCATTTTGCCTTGCTTCCAGGACAACTTAAGCAAAAAGTGGTTCATCTTCCCCCGTTCTCCCCTATATAGGAGGGGCTAGCACCCCTCACAAATCAGACCCGTCTGAAGAGAGTGGTACTGTACTGTACAAACCCTCCTCCCTGGCCTGTGAGTGTCTGTCTGTGTGTTAGGCTGTGCACCAGTGACACTTGGTGGTGAACAAACACTATGGTCCTCATTCACAAAGGAGAAATACGCCATAGTGTAACGGAAGCGTAACGGAAGCGTAAACAGATGCGGGAAATTCCGTCCGATCACGCAACGTTGTTTTGCCGTGCAATTCAAAGAGCGGTGTGTACCACAGGTACGCAGGTGTATGTTGTGAGGTACGCAGGTGAATGCGAGCGGGTGCCAAATGATCGGAAAATCACCGGATAACTTCATTTGCATTGATCCACGCCCCATTTCACACCATAAAAGGCCTCAAGCATGACTCAGCAGTTTGTGAGATCACCATGGCGGCGAGAATAAAGAAACGCAATTACATCTTTGTCGAAATTGAGGTCATGTTAGACGGCGTAGAACGCCACAAAAATATATTATTTTGCAGTGTGAGCAGTGGCTTCACCAATTTTAACAAATCGGATTGTTGGAAAGAAATCACCCAGCAAGTGAACTCCGTCAGTGCTGTGGAGAGGTATGAATATGAATATAGGCCTACAGCCCGTTCTTTTAATTTGATACACGCATGGATACACGCGTGGTGCGTCGCCACCGGGCGACGCACCACCACCTTCGCCCATGGACGAGCGAATCCGTGCCATAATTGGTACCAGTCTACTTTTTTATATCCATATACCGTTACATTTGTGCATGATTGTTGTTTCTTTTCTATATGCCTACATTAAACAATACACAATTCTTATAGGAGAGGTGTCGTTGTACGGCATAGAAGGCGCGGTGGGGATGGACACCGATGCGCTGGATTTAGATCTCCAGCTGGACGCATCTGATGGTATTTAAACTATTAGGCCTATAGGCTTGCATTTAATCAACACATTATAGACTTGAACTGTCCTGCTTCTCCTTTGATATTGAGCACAACACAGGCTACACACACTCGATTCAAGCAGCATTGCTCCATAACTAAATGTAGATAAAATATACGATGTTGTTAAATAAGGAAAAAGGCACAATAAATAATTGTAACTGATTTTTAATGGGGGAAAAAGGCTCATCAAATGATAATCTTCATTTTTTTTTAACAGATGATGCTGCTTCCGTGGCGTCCACGTCCTCGCGGCGCTCCAGTGCCTACACCACCTCGCAGGCAGCTCGGTGCCGCACGCTGTCCTCGACCACCACCACCACCTCCCAGGCCTCGTCTGCAGGGCCATCCGCTCAGCCTCGGGCTCAGCGCTCCACCACCACCACCACCACCTCCCAGGCCTCGTCTGCAGGGCCATCCGCTCAGCCTCGGGCTCAGCGCTCCACCACCACCACCACCACCTCCCAGGCCTCGTCTGCAGGGCCATCCGCTCAGCCTCGGGCTCAGTGCTCCACCACCACCGCCGGCTCTGCCCCTGCTGCTCGCAGGCCTCCACCAGACAACGACGAGGTGCCCTCTACCTCGGCTTCTGCTCCTGGTTCTGCAAGAACCAGAGTTAGGCGAGCCTCGGAGCCTGCCCCCGTGGCTGACCGGGACGCCCGGGTAGAAGTTGTATCAGCCGAGGTCTTGCAGAACCAGGGGCATTTGCTGAGGGCGGTGGAGAGGGTCGCGTCTGTCGTGGAGGAGGGTGTGAGGGCGGTGGAGAGGGTCGCGTCTGTCGTGGAGGAGGGTGTGAGGGCGGTGGAGAGGGTCGCGTCTGTCATGGAGGAGGGTGTGGGGATTCTGGGCAGGATCGCCACAGCCCTCGAATCCATAGCCACTGCCAGGAGAAATGAATAAATTCATTAAACGAAATGTTGAATTTGCTTCATGTGTCTATTCTTCAAGGTTATTATATAGTTAACTAAAACTAACGAAGTAACAAACTGAAGGGAAAAAAATGTACAACGAAAACAACCGATATGAAACTGTATTGTGTAACTATTACCATGTGATCAAGAAACAAACTGGCTATATCAAATCCGCTAAACTATTTAAAACTAACTGAATTAGAGGGTCGAAAAACGTAAAGTAAAATGATAAATTAAATTAAACTATATTCATCCTTACTTCAAAAAGCGATCAGTTGTCGGCGCATGGCCAGTACTGGCCTGTTGGCCTCTGCGCCAATGGGTGGGTCCACCGGCATGTCTGCAGGTGGGGGCAGTGCCAGTCCCTCTGGAAGGGGCACACCATGCCGTTCGGCGATGTTGTGGAGCGCGCAGCAGGCCATCGTGATCTTGCAAACCTATAGATGGGAACAAATGAATAGACTGAACAAAACCTGTTCTGTTATAGCATGCCTTAATGCCTACCGTTTTCAGCTCATGATGGTCTAATGTGTGTGTGTGTGTGTGTGTGTGTGTGTGTGTGTTTTTTGAAAAATACCTTATCGGGCTTGTAGAGGAGCGTCCCTCCTGCCGTGTCCAGGCATAGCCAACGGACCTTCAGCCTCCCGATGGCACGCTCCACAACTGCACGTGTTCTGACATGGCAGTCATTATATTCCCTCTCTTGTTGGGTCTCGGGCGTGAAAAGTGGCGTCACGAGCCATGTTGCCACGGCATATCCTTTATCACCTGGTATAGAGATAGATATGGTTAGCCATACAATTCTGTCAATTTAATGTCCATGAGCCAAGTGAGGGGGAATGGCACTAAATATATACAATTGAAAAAACACTCACCAATGAGCCATGCGTCTCCAGCAGCCCCCTGTGCGAGACGCATGCCCACACTGCTGTTTTGCAGGATGAAGGAGTCATGGCTGCCGCCCCCCCAACGGGCAACTGCATTTAAAATAATCATTTGTGCGTCACAAATCAACTGCACGTTGATGGAATGGTAGCCTTTTCTATTTAAAAATGGGTATGGTTCCACAGGTGCCCGGATGCGCACATGGGTACAGTCTATTGCCCCGATGACGTTTGGAAATCCTGCAGTGAAATGGAAGTCCTGTTTTATTGGTCGCTGTTGTTCAGCATTGTAGGGGAATGAAATGTATTTTGGAACCATGTGGCGGATGATGCCATCCAGCACCTTGGGGAGCGTGGGGCTGAGGGATGGCTGAGAGATCCCGGATCTATCGGCTACTAGTCGTTGAAAGGATCCAGTGGCCAGGAATCCTAGCGTGCAGAAAACCTGCACATGTGCAGGGATGGGATGTGACCTATAATAATAATAATAATAATGAATAACGGCAACAGGCTTCATTTATTTTATATAATGCATTGTAAACAAATAACTGCTGCATGGCATAGGTCTAAATCTGGGCAAAAATAATTCAATTGAAACCATTTTCCGTACCTGTTTGTTTGTCTGGTCAGCTCTGGCTCCAGTGCATCGCACAGCTCGACCAAACAGTGCCTTGGCAACCGAAAGCGGCACCGTAGCCACTCGTCATCCTCCTCAAAAAAATTAGCCCGGTCTCTGAAGATGCGTTCTCTCCGCATAGCTCGGTTGGCCAAATAATCTAGCAGCAATAAATCAGCCATATTGTTGATTGTTCACACAGGTTTTATGCTGCTCCCCGGGGTCCTTATATAGTGCCATTGATCACTTAGAACAAGCTGGTCCTGATTAGCGGCACATTTTTGATTTATTTTTTATTTTGAGAGAGGCTTCTGAGAGTGAGCATGCTAGAAATATCCTAATAAATAAATAAAAAGGTGTCGAGCTTGCGGGGCAGTTTCTGTATAGGATCATAGGTTAACTTGACCAATATGCCTCTAGAATGTATCTGAGGTTTGGGGACTTTTAATTGATTCAGCATGAAGACTAAAGCCTTCAGAATAAATCTACGCAAGCCGTACACTACCCTCTGAGGTGGCGCAGCTTTTAGCGGAGATTCCGACCATCCGACGTCACCGTCAAGTTCACGTTCAAGTTCATGAATTCCCACGTAATGTGGGAATCCACGTAAATGCCTGTCCGCTCACGCTCCGCTCACGTTACGTAACGGTATGAGCGTAAACGCCGTTGTGAATGAGGCCCAATAACACCATTTCCGTGCTCGGACAAACACAGGGACAGACCCAGCCACACAGCTGTCTATAGGAGTGGTTGCACCACTCAAATGTACACGTTCAGACAGTGGTCAATAGAAAAAACTATGACTCATGTAGAACCATTCACTTCTCATAATTGCTATGCAGCAGTTACAGTTGCAACTCCTATTCATGTACATCTGTGCGGACTATATTTCTCAGCTGAGTCCAGGTTTAACTGTAAGTTGCCTCTCTATATCAGCAGAGTCCAGAGTCCAGAATCCAGAGGGATTCTCCTGACAAAGTGACCCCTGTAAAGGTATCATCTAATTCAATTCACTTTCCCACTCAACATCAAGCACAAGCACTATGTAGAGATCTCTTTTAATCTCGTTTGTGTATATTTTATGTAATGGTTGATGTCGGCTGGTATGTTTTGTCTTACACCTAGTTTGTGACACTGTCACCTGATGGATCGGAGAAAATACAAAGGATGAAAGTGTCTTCATTACGTTTGGAGCAGATCAAACCCTGGGCAGAGGGGAATCGCCGGGGAAACCGCATGAGAACTATTGCGGTGCCTACGTCCTTTGGTGAGTGTGCACCTCTATGGTAGAGGGTCATGCCAAATACCACTGAAACCAAGCAGTCTTACTCCAATTGGTCGACATAGTCCTCCTGGCTCCTGCTCTACAGAAGATGCCTGGATATTGTTCAAACTGGAGGCTTATGATATACCAGAGTAACTAAAAAAATGGTACAGAAAGATCTCTTCAGAATTTCTCATTTGGTACCCTGCCTCTGGACTAAACTGAAGCATATAAGTACTTGAGTTTTATGCTGGATGATTCCATGTCTCAGGATCTTGGAATTGGAACATTGGTGGACTCTGCTGGTAGAGCGGTTAGGTCAATAATTAGTCAAAATTTGTAAAGATATTGGTTTCTTTGGGGTACATGCATTTGCCCCTTCTCTTGCAATCCGTCTCATTAATCTGACAGAAGATAAATTAACAAAGGTTGTCAATTGGGATAAGGCAAACAATGGCCCCTGAACAAAGGACGTTTCCCCCCCCCCCCCCCTACTTTTAGAGAGGGAGATCTGTCTTATATCTTTCAGAATATGCTTTGTGGTAACATCAATAGGTTGAAACAAAACTATTTTGTAATTACAAATAAATGGTCAAATGACATATGGTCCCCTGGGATTTAATATAAATAATGTAGCCACACATTTTTTCATGAATTTCATTACTAACACTGGCTACGGATAGAGATAATAGGTTGCACTACGCTACAAGGGATGTCAACAGATTGGGCAGCCCAATCAAAAGAAAGAAGGTGAAGAAGGCGGTCTAAAGTCTAATAATTACCAAAAAAACATACATTACCATGTGGTTTTCTTACAAGAGACTCATATATCTAAAGAAGAGTCTGAAAGCGTGTGTAGAGGTTGGGTGGGACATGTGTTCTTCAGTGAGGGCTCTAGCAGGAGTAAAGGAGTGGCAATTTTGATTAGTAAATGGTTCAGCCAGCATAGCTATATCTCCTGCCTGGCAGCTTTACACAGGAACGTTAGTTTTACTGGGGTTAAAATGATTATGATTATGAACACAAGACCATGTTGTATGCAGAAGGTTTCTGTTAAACACATTTTTCACACAGTATTCTCTAATTTGGGGAAAGTCACTATAGTCAACAAATGCATCAAATCTTGGTGGACAATTGTCACATATTTTGCAGAAAGTGAGCAAAAATATCAGATTTACAAGCTCACGACTTTCATGTATCATGAACTTGTAAATTGTCTATTTTTGCTATTGAACAGACATCAAAGTACTTTAGCATAGGATTTAATTGGTTAAAATGTTTGGAGTCATGACCTGTCCTTGTAAACATAACACTCAACTCCAATTGAGACCAGAGATAAAGACATACACTACAGACTACACAATACTGAGTTGAACATTTGAGGATGATACACAAAATAATACAAACTTTTGTATTGTTTGTTAACCTTTTTCTTGTAATGTTAGAAATGAATAAAATAAAGAAAATAGCATATTGATTAAATGTGCTGTGTTGCTTTTATTCTATTTCAGTGTTCATAGAACACAGACAGTGCAGTATGTGAATGTGGTGAGCCTGAACAGTGCAGACCATCTAAAAAACATCGGTTTTGGGAGATGATACCCAAAACTAGGAAACAAATTTTGCAACTGATGGTGTCCAGATAGCTCAGTTGGTAGAGCTCTTTGGAACACAAGGTCATGGGTTCAAATCCAGGTACAGACAACTTGGCATAAACTGACTCTGTCACAATTACATGGTCCTTTTTTCACGTTCAGTCTTCCATGTTTCTATGGCTTATTATGTATATTATTCTTATTACCTTCCTGCTTGGTCCTGCCTTATCGCTGCTTGCAGCAATCCTTTTCTAGTTGTCTTTATTTTTTTCCCCCAGTGTTGACAGATGACGATATACTAGAACTGAGAACAGTGGCACCTAAAGCAGTTATTCTCACAGCTATGGACAACAGTGACACTGACACAGCATCAGAAACAGAGGACTGTGACACTCTGGCAGAGCGGGGTCTGTATGATGCCTTAACCTAAATGAAATACCGGAGAGGAGTGAATTAACATTTAACCAACTAAGACAGAGGTTAACTCATGAGCAGTGTGTAAACCTTAAGGTTACAAGTAAAGAACAAGCCCAAACGAAGGCCTGGCACACACACAGAATTGGAAGAATAACTAGCACCACCTTTCATCGCACATGCACAGTGAAAGCTGATTCAGGTAAAATTACACTAGTCAAAGATATAATGCATTACAACGATGTTGATTTGAACTGCAATGCTGTCATTTGGGGAAGAGAAAAGGAGGACATAGCCAGAAGACAATACATAGAATTGATGCAAAAAACCCATAGACACTTTGAAGCAAAACCATGTGTTCTACTACATGAAGACACACCACATCTTGGGGCATCATCACCAGATGGAGTGACGACCTGTTCCTGTTGTGGGAGAGGAACACTTGAGACTAAGTGCCCATACAAATACCGTGATGGACTGGCAGGGAGTAGGGAGGACACACAGTTCTGCCTAGACAAATCTTTTGAATTTAAGAAAAGTCATCAGTACTACCACCAAGTCCAACTTCACATGGCAGTATGCGATGTCAAGTACTGTGACTTTGTTGTTTGGTCAAAGCAACCTGTAATCATCAATCACATTCCCAGAGATGAAGAAATGATGCAAGCAGACCTGCCTAAAGCTGAATTATTCTTTAAACAATGTATTGCCAGTTATTAACACGTAGCATGGATCCACTCACAGCAACACCTTCTGTCTGCTCATACTGTAACAGGGCAGACTTTGGCAAAATGATAAGCTGTGACAAATGCAAAAGTTGTTACCATTATATTAGGCTATGTGTACAAATAAAAAGAAGACCTGCGAAATGGCATTGTGAACAATGAAAAAAAAACAATGACTTCAAAGTACACTCTTACACAGAGGTGTTAATGGTCCACAAATGTATTTTTTTCTACAAAAAAGATGTAGTTTAATGTTAATGCTCCACATACAATTACCATGTCATCTAAGAGATCAGCCTGAGTGACTGGAAGAACAGTTGATAGAATTTTAAAAATTTTCCATCTACCTATTATTCTTTCAATTCTAACATTAGACAACTGCCTTGATGTATTCACTTCTTGAGCAGAAAGCTGCTTCTTACCTTTAGTAAAATGAGGGATTTTAAGGGGCAAAAGGTTACGTGGATTACAACTGTACGCACGCACGCACGCACGCTCTTGTCAGCCCTGTAGTTCCTTGCACTTGAGGTTAACCACTGTGTGTTGGTCAATTCAAGCTGAAAGTTTGTTACAACTAAGGTTGGTATAATTCCTTCTCGTTCCTACCTGAGCTTGTGTGTGTAGTTGATGGGAGTTGAAATGATAGATAAATGGTAGGAGAGCAAGGCAATAAGATAAATAAGCTTGCTCCACCCTATGTAAACAAGTGTAATGCTTTATGTTATCCACAATTTTGTATACTTGTGCTTGAAATGTACCTATTCTGCATACAGTTAATACTTCAATCAGTCAATGAAAAGGGACGGGGGTGGAGGAATTCAGGTGTGCTCTGTTCTGTGTGAGTGTGTGTCTCTAGAGCAGTGGTTTTCAACCCATTTCATATCAAGGCCCATTACTTATTTGGCCACGGACAACCATTTGATGACATTAAGCCTCTCAAACATGTACAAAACTAAAATAATATTCCGTTATTGTTGGATAAGATTCACAATTCCATGCTGCATTGATGTTGGTACCATTGCATTGATTGTTGGTACCCCTCTCTTTTAATATTTAGAATGCCTACCTGTCATATTTGTCTGAAGACGCTGACGGTTGGCTCTATGTCGGGCCACCTGAAGCTAATTAATTTTGTCAGGAACGTAAAGGAGAGGAAATATCTCCTCAACCTTTGCAACAACCGGACAAACATCCGCTGCTGCCCCTATCCAGGTACTATATACGTTTATTATTTTCTTGTAGAAAGATACCCTTATTTGTGTTTTTAGTGTAAATAAGAGAACCCACTTTTTTGTAAAACTGTGATGTGACAATAAAGATGATTCTGATTCTGTCCAGTCCCAGGGTGTGATCATAGGGGCAGGTTTTTGGAGCGGCACCTGGACCGGGTCCATGTAGCTCTAGGCCAGGGAGAGCTGGACCTTCTTAGCCCATTGATGCCTGATGCAACGTATACGTTGTTCTACCCTTGATGCCGGCGCGCTCTCTGCGTCTCATCAGCTATTGCTATACATGTAGCAACATAACTATTTAAAAAAAATAAAATCAGAATTTGAAGGTTTTTAGAAACCTTAGGTCAGGCCCTAGAAGGCGTTCCCAGATTCGGCCTCAGGCATCAATGGGTTAGGACCTCACCAGGAGACGGGAGACAGACGGGAGACAGACGGGAGACAGACGGCAGCTCAGGGACACCAACCCTGAGATCCCGTTGACGACCACCTGGGACGACGTATGTACAACATATGTTGTATTATGTTGGGCTTAGCTCCTTCATCCTCAACCTCGTTCTCCCTCCGATTTCCTAGTCTATCTAGTGCAGGGGTTCTCAACGTTTTTGGCCGGGGACCCCCGGAAATGCTTTGGCAATGTCTCGGGACCCCCACCCCGCCCCCTCCCGACCCCCAATATAAATTGACTGCTACAATAACCTTAAACCATTTTGGGCGGGAACCCCTTTTGGTGTTTTAAGCATTGTTATAATTTAGCTATTGAAAAATAGCAGACCTACAAGCTCATAGCGCGCCACCGAGTGGCGCGCTACGAGCTTGTAGGTCTGCTATTTTTGAAAAATCGTGAAAATAAAATTTTAAAAATAATCTTTTTTTTTTTTTTTAAATAATTTGGGGACCCCCTAAAATAATTTGGCGACCCCCCGAGGGGTTTCGACCCACGGGTTGAGAACCCCTGATCTAGTGCTCCTATTGTGCATGCAGATCATGTTTCTTCTCTCCTTCACACAGAATAATGATTGGTGATTACCGATCTGCCCCCAACCAAGAAGCCAGCCAGGCGGGCCTGTCATAGGCGTGCATGTCTGGCACTCCACTAGAGACATCAGACTCTGCAGAGGAACTGGAGGTGGCTAAAAGAGGAGCACCAGAGGGGGCGAAGAGGGAGCTCTGGGCCTTCCGGAGAGCTCCCACACGGCGGTGCCAGAGGTGAGAAATGTATGTAGTCAGTCGTATTTGTCAAGTTGCGTTGTATACCTAACAATTAAAAAATCACGTGTGTGTGTGTGTGTGTGTGTGTGTGTGTGTGTGTGTGTGTGTGTGTGTGTGTGTGTGTGTGTGTGTGTGTGTGTGTGAAGTGAGGGGCGCTAATATATTAAAGTCTAACTCATGTTGATTAGGTGATGTCATGTGATGTAAAACAAACAGTGCAAACACAAACATTAAATGCCATTAACAATAAAGAGACAACAATGTAATGAGTGACAATATGACGTAAAGTTTCCCTTCATTGTCAATGGCGTTTTAAAAACAAACATTACACCTGTAGGGGAGAACGGGGGAAGATGAGCCAGCGGGTAAGTTGAGCCACCCCCTTTATCTAGAAAACTAGAACACTGTGTTGCCATGTGACCTTAAATCTAGTAAGCATCCATCATTTACACCTGGCTGTGAAGTTGGGAAGCACGTGAGGAAAGTAGAAAACATTCGTTTACACAAAAAACTGTTTTTTGTCGGTCAAAGTAAAATTTCGACACATCATGTAAAATGACTGTTATACAAAGCAACATGTACCTAGGTCTAAAATGAAATATCATACACGTTGATGATTTGCCAATGGATAGAACCATGTGAATCATTTAGCAAATAAATGGTCCGAAGTAACTTATTAGTCATTGTTTTAAAAAATGGAGGCTGGGGGTAAAATGAACCAATTGAGTCAATGGGTAAATTGAGCCAATGGGAATCACTATTCATATTTTTTTTATTAAGTCTTTGCTACTCAAATGATACTGAATGACCTTTAATTTGCATGTACATACTCATTTAAGAGAAGTTTGATGGCCAAATATAAGGTTCTGAATAACAAACTTTATTTAATTTACTTAATATTGTTTAAATAATAAATAAGACTATTTGCAAAAGGGAAAACTGTTATTATATTATCGATAAGTGAATACATTATTTGTTCAAGCTTTTAACATTCAAATATCATGTGGTTCAACTTACCCCTCGACTTGGATCAACTTACCCCTTACCTGGGGCAAATTGAGCCACATTACCACTTTTTTTAAAAAGGTCATATTTTCATGGCCCTTTGTCATAGATGCTTACGCATCATTTCAATTGATAGACATCCTGAAATATGGGTAGATCATTAGATTTTACCGCCATCTAATTTTGCCTTGCTTCCAGGACAACTTAGCAAAAAGTGGTTCATCTTCCCCCGTTCTCCCCTATATAGGAGGGGCTAGCACCCCTCAAAAATCAGACCCGTCTGAAGAGAGTGGTACTGTACTGTACAAACCCTCCTCCCTGGCCTGTGAGTGTCTGTCTGTGTGTTAGGCTGTGCACCAGTGACACTTGGTGGTGAACAAACACTATGGTCCTCATTCACAAAGGAGAAATACGCCATAGTGTAACGGAAGCGTAACGGAAGCGTAAACAGATGCGGGAAATTCCGTCCGATCACGCAACGTTGTTTTGCCGTGCAATTCAAAGAGCGGTGTGTACCACAGGTACGCAGGTGTATGTTGTGAGGTACGCAGGTGAATGCGAGCGGGTGCCAAATGATCGGAAAATCACCGGATAACTTCATTTGCATTGATCCACGCCCCATTTCACACCATAAAAGGCCTCAAGCATGACTCAGCAGTTTGTGAGATCACCATGGCGGCGAGAATAAAGAAACGCAATTACAGCTTTGTCGAAATTGAGGTCATGTTAGACGGCGTAGAACGCCACAAAAATATATTATTTTGCAGTGTGAGCAGTGGCTTCACCAATTTTAACAAATCGGATTGTTGGAAAGAAATCACCCAGCAAGTGAACTCCGTCAGTGCTGTGGAGAGGTATGAATATGAATATAGGCCTACAGCCCGTTCTTTTAATTTGATACACGCATGGACCACAAACAAGGCCTATAGGGCTTTTATGTATATCATTTGCACCATTGTATTATCGTAGGCCTAGGCTTATTTACAAACCGACACTGTTTATTATTCAATCTATTAAAGGACAGCGAAGGAGGTAAAAAAAAAATGGAGCGATTTAAAATTGGATTGCAAGAGGAGGCTGACCAGGCAGCGCCAATCCATGAGTGCTACCGGGGGGGGGGCCTGCCGACGCACGACCACCTTCGCCCATGGACGAGCGAATCCGTGCCATAATTGGTACCAGTCTACTTTTTTATATCCATATACCGTTACATTTGTGCATGATTGTTGTTTCTTTTCTATATGCCTACATTAAACAATACACAATTCTTATAGGAGAGGTGTCGTTGTACGGCATAGAAGGCGCGGTGGGGATGGACACCGATGCGCTGGATTTAGATCTCCAGCTGGACGCATCTGATGGTATTTAAACTATTAGGCCTATAGGCTTGCATTTAATCAACACATTATAGACTTGAACTGTCCTGCTTCTCCTTTGATATTGAGCACAACACAGGCTACACACACTCGATTCAAGCAGCATTGCTCCATAACTAAATGTAGATAAAATATACGATGTTGTTAAATAAGGAAAAAGGCACAATCAATAATTGTAACTGATTTTTAATGGGGGAAAAAGGCTCATCAAATGATAATCTTCATTTTCTTTTAACAGATGATGCTGCTTCCGTGGCGTCCGCGTCCTCGCGGCGCTCCAGTGCCTCCACCACCTCGCAGGCAGCTCGGTGCCGCACGCTGTCCTCGACCACCACCACCACCTCCCAGGCCTCGTCTGCAGGGCCATCCGCTCAGCCTCGGGCTCAGCGCTCCACCACCACCACCACCTCCCAGGCCTCGTCTGCAGGGCCATCCGCTCAGCCTCGGGCTCAGTGCTCCACCACCACCACCACCACCACCACCTCCCAGGCCTCGTCTGCAGGGCCATCCGCTCAGCCTCGGGCTCAGCGCTCCACCACCACCACCACCACCACCACCTCCCAGGCCTCGTCTGCAGGGCCATCCGCTCAGCCTCGGGCTCAGCGCTCCACCACCTCCCAGGCCTCGTCTGCAGGGCCATCCGCTCAGCCTCGGGCTCAGCGCTCCACCACCACCACCACCACCACCTCCCAGGCCTCGTCTGCAGGGCCATCCGCTCAGCCTCGGGCTCAGTGCTCCACCACCGCCGGCTCTGCCCCTGCTGCTCGCAGGCCTCCACCAGACAACGACGAGGTGCCCTCTACCTCGGCTTCTGCTCCTGGTTCTGCAAGAACCAGAGTTAGGCGAGCCTCGGAGCCTGCCCCCGTGGCTGACCGGGACGCCCGGGTGGAAGTTGTATCAGCCGAGGTCTTGCAGAACCAGGGGCATTTGCTGAGGGCGGTGGAGAGGGTCGCGTCTGTCGTGGAGGAGGGTGTGAGGGCGGTGGAGAGGGTCGCGTCTGTCATGGAGGAGGGTGTGGGGATTCTGGGCAGGATCGCCACAGCCCTCGAATCCATAGCCACTGCCAGGAGAAATGAATAAATTCATTAAACGAAATGTTGAATTTGCTTCATGTGTCTATTCTTCAAGGTTATTATATAGTTAACTAAAACTAACGAAGTAACAAACTGAAGGAAAAAAATGGACAACGAAAACAACCGATATGAAACTGTATTGTGTAACTATTACCATGTGATCAAGAAACAAACTGGCTATATCAAATCCGCTAAACTATTTAAAACTAACTGAATTGGAGGGTCGAAAAACGTAAAGTAAAATGATAAATTAAATTAAACTATATTCATCCTTACTTCAAAAAGCGATCAGTTGTCGGCGCAGGGCCAGTCCTGGCCTGTTGGCCTCTGCGCCAATGGGTGGGTCCACCGGCATGTCTGCAGGTGGGGGCAGTGCCAGTCCCTCTGGAAGGGGCACACCATGCCGTTCGGCGATGTTGTGGAGCGCGCAGCAGGCCATCGTGATCTTGCAAACCTATAGATGGGAACAAATGAATAGACTGAACAAAACCTGTTCTGTTATAGCATGCCTTAATGCCTACCGTTTTCAGCTCATGATGGTCTAATGTGTGTGTGTGTGTGTGTGTGTGTGTGTGTTTTTTGAAAAATACCTTATCGGGCTTGTAGAGGAGCGTCCCTCCTGCCGTGTCCAGGTATTGCCAACGGACCTTCAGCCTCCCGATGGCACGCTCCACAACTGCACGTGTTCTGACATGGCAGTCATTATATTCCCTCTCTTGTTGGGTCTCGGGCGTGAAAAGTGGCGTCATGAGCCATGTTGCCACGGCATATCCTTTATCACCTGGTATAGAGATAGATATGGTTAGCCATACAATTCTGTCAATTTAATGTCCATGAGCCAAGTGAGGGGGAATGAAACTAAATATATACAATTGAAAAAACACTCACCAATGAGCCATGCGTCTCCAGCAGCCCCCTGTGCGAGACGCATGCCCACACTGCTGTTTTGCAGGATGAAGGAGTCATGGCTGCCACCCCCCCAACGGGCAACTGCATTTAAAACAATCATTTGTGCGTCACAAATCAACTGCACGTTGATGGAATGGTAGCCTTTTCTATTTAAAAATGGGTATGGTTCCACAGGTGCCCTGATGCGCACATGGGTACAGTCTATTGCCCCGATGACGTTTGGAAATCCTGCAGTGAAATGGAAGTCCTGTTTTATTGGTCGCTGTTGTTCAGCATTGTAGGGGAATGAGATGTATTTTGGAACCATGTGGCGGATGATGCCATCCAGCACCTTGGGGAGCGTGCGGCTGAGGGATGGCTGAGAGATCCCGGATCTATCGGCTACTAATCGTTGAAAGGATCCAGTGGCCAGCAATCCTAGCGTGCAGAAAACCTGCACATGTGCAGGGATGGGATGTGACCTATAATAATAATAATAATAATTAATAACGGCAACAGGCTTCATTTATTTTATATAATGCATTGTAAACAAATAACTGCTGCATGGCATAGGTCTAAATCTGGGCAAAAATAATTCAATTGAAACCATTTTCCGTACCTGTTTGTTTGTCTGGTCAGCTCTGGCTCCAGTGCATCGCACAGCTCGACCAAACAGTGCCTTGGCAACCGAAAACGGCACCGTAGCGACTGGTCATCCTCCTCAAAAAAATTAGCCCGGTCTCTGAAGATGCGTTCTCTCCGCATAGCTCGGTTGGCCAAATAATCTAGCAGCAATAAATCAGCCATATTGTTGATTGTTCACACAGGTTTTATGCTGCTCCCCGGGGTCCTTATATAGTGCCATTGATCACTTAGAACAAGCTGGTCCTGATTAGCGGCACATTTTTGATTTATTTTTTATTTTGAGAGAGGCTTCTGAGAGTGAGCATGCTAGAAATATCCTAATAAATAAATAAAAAGGTGTCGAGCTTGCGGGGCAGTTTCTGTATAGGATCATAGGTTAACTTGACCAATATGCCTCTAGAATGCATGTATCTGAGGTTTGGGGACTTTTAATTGATTCAGCATGAAGACTAAAGCCTTCAGAATAAATCTACGCAAGCCGTACACTACCCTCTGAGGTGGCGCAGCTTTTAGCGGAGATTCCGACCATCCGACGTCACCGTCAAGTTCACGTTCAAGTTCATGAATTCCCACGTAATGTGGGAATCCACGTAAATGCCTGTCCGCTCACGCTTCGCTCACGTTACGTAACGGTATGAGCGTAAACGCCGTTGTGAATGAGGCCCAATAACACCATTTCCGTGCTCGGACAAACACAGGGACAGACCCAGCCACACAGCTGTCTATAGGAGTGGTTGCACCACTCAAATGTACACGTTCAGACAGTGGTCAATAGAAAAAACTATGACTCATGTAGAACCATTCACTTCTCATAATTGCTATGCAGCAGTTACAGTTGCAACTCCTATTCATGTACATCTGTGCGGACTATATTTCTCAGCTGAGTCCAGGTTTAACTGTAAGTTGCCTCTCTATATCAGCAGAGTCCAGAGTCCAGAGGGATTCTCCTGACAAAGTGACCCCTGTAAAGGTATCATCTAATTCAATTCACTTTCCCACTCAACATCAAGCACAAGCACTATGTAGAGATCTCTTTTAATCTCGTTTGTGTATATTTTATGTAATGGTTGATGTCGGCTGGTATGTTTTGTCTTACACCTAGTTTGTGACACTGTCACCTGATGGATCGGAGAATATACAAAGGATGAAAGTGTCTTCATTACGTTTGGAGCAGATCAAACCCTGGGCAGAGGGGAATCGCCGGGGAAACCGCATGAGAACTATTGCGGTGCCTACGTCCTTTGGTGAGTGTGCACCTCTATGGTAGAGGGTCATGCCAAATACCACTGAAACCAAGCAGTCTTACTCCAATTGGTCGACATAGTCCTCCTGGCTCCTGCTCTACAGAAGATGCCTGGATATTGTTCAAACTGGAGGCTTATGATATACCAGAGTAACTAAAAAAATGGTACAGAAAGATCTCTTCAGAATTTCTCATTTGGTACCCTGCCTCTGGACTAAACTGAAGCATATAAGTACTTGAGTTTTATGCTGGATGATTCCATGTCTCAGGATCTTGGAATTGGAACATTGGTGGACTCTGCTGGTAGAGCGGTTAGGTCAATAATTAGTCAAAATTTGTAAAGATATTGGTTTCTTTGGGGTACATGCATTTGCCCCTTCTCTTGCAATCCGTCTCATTAATCTGACAGAAGATAAATTAACAAAGGTTGTCAATTGGGATAAGGCAAACAATGGCCCCTACTTTTAGAGAGGGAGATCTGTCTTATATCTTTCAGAATATGCTTTGTGGTAACATCAATAGGTTGAAACAAAACTATTTTGTAATTACAAATAAATGGTCAAATGACATATGGTCCCCTGGGATTTAATATAAATAATGTAGCCACACATTTTTTCATGAATTTCATTACTAACACTGGCTACGGATAGAGATAATAGGTTGCGCTACGCTACAAGGGATGTCAACAGATTGGGCAGCCCAATCAAAAGAAAGAAGGTGAAGAAGGCGGTCTAAAGTCTAATAATTACCATGTGGTTTTCTTACAAGAGACTCATATATCTAAAGAAGAGTCTGAAAGCGTGTGTAGAGGTTGGGTGGGACATGTGTTCTTCAGTGAGGGCTCTAGCAGGAGTAAAGGAGTGGCAATTTTGATTAGTAAATGGTTCAGCCAGCATAGCTATATCTCCTGCCTGGCAGCTTTACACAGGAACGTTAGTTTTACTGGGGTTAAAATGATTATGATTATGAACACAAGACCATGTTGTATGCAGAAGGTTTCTGTTAAACACATTTTTCACACAGTATTCTCTAATTTGGGGAAAGTCACTATAGTCAACAAATGCATCAAATCTTGGTGGACAATTGTCACATATTTTGCAGAAAGTGAGCAAAAATATCAGATTTACAAGCTCACGACTTTCATGTATCATGAACTTGTAAATTGTCTATTTTTGCTATTGAACAGTAAAGTATCAAAGTACTTTAGCATAGGATTCAATTGGTTAAAATGTTTGGAGGCATGACCTGAACTGGTTTAGTTTCCTGTCCTTGTAAACATAACACTCAACTCCAATTGAGACCAGAGATAAAGACATACACTACAGACTACACAATACTGAGTTGAACATTTGAGGATGATACACAAAAGAATACAAACTTTTGTATTGTTTGTTAACCTTTTTCTTGTAATGTTAGAAATGAATAAAATAAAGAAAATAGCATATTGATTAAATGTGCTGTGTTGCTTTTATTCTATTTCAGTGTTCATAGAACACAGACAGTGCAGTATGTGAATGTGGTGAGCCTGAACAGTGCAGACCATCTAAAAAACATCTGTTTTGGGAGATGATACCCAACTCTTTATTTTTTCCCCCAGTGTTGACAGATGACGATATACTAGAACTGAGAACAGTGGCACCTAAAGCAGTTATTCTCACAGCTATGGACAACAGTGACACTGACACAGCATCAGAAACAGAGGACTGTGACACTCTGGCAGAGCCAGAGCGGGGTCTGTATGATGCCTTAACCTAAATGAAATATAGGAGAGGAGTGAATTAACATTTAACCAACTAAGACAGAGGTTAACTCATGAGCAGTGTGTAAACCTTAAGGTTACAAGTAAAGAACAAGCCCAATCGAAGGCCTGGCACACACACAGAATTGGAAGAATAACTAGCACCACCTTTCATCGCACATGCACAGTGAAAGCTGATTCAGGTAAAATTACACTAGTCTAGAATTTAAGAAAAGTCATCAGTACTACCACCAAGTCCAACTTCACATGGCAGTATGCAATGTCAAGTACTGTGACTTTGTTGTTTGGTCAAAGCAACCTGTAATCATCAATCGCATTCCCAGAGATGAAGAAATGATGCAAGCAGACCTGCCTAAAGCTGAATTATTCTTTAAACAACATGTATTACCAGAGTTATTAACACGTAGCATGGATCCATTCACAGCAACACCTTCTGTCTGCTCATACTGTAACAGGGCAGACTTTGGCAAAATGATAAGCTGTGACAAATGCAAAAGTTGTTACCATTATATTAGGCTATGTGTACAAATAAAAAGAAGACCTGCGAAATGGCATTGTGAACAATGAAAAAAAAACAATGACTTCAAAGTACACTCTTACACAGAGGTGTTAATGGTCCACAATTCATATTATTTTGCATGTATTTTTTTCTACAAAAAAAGATGTAGTTTAATGTTAATGCTCCACATACAATTACCATGTCATCTAAGAGATCAGCCTGAGTGACAGGAAGAACAGTTGATAGAATTTTGAATTTTTTCCATCTACCTATTATTCTTTCAATTCTAACATTAGACAACTGCCTTGATGTATTCCCTTCTTGAGCAGAGAGCTGCTTCTTACCTTTAGTAAAATGAGTGATTTTAAGGGGCAAAATGTTACGTGGATTACAACTGTACGCACGCACGCACGCACACACGCACGCTCTTGTCAGCCCTGTAGTTCCTTGCACTTGAGGTTAACCACTGTGTGTTGGTCAATTCAAGCTGAAAGTTTGTTACAACTAAGGTTGGTATAATTCCTTCTCGTTCCTACCTGAGCTTGTGTGTGTAGTTGATGGGAGTTGAAATGATTATGGTGAACCCTTACAAGTTAAAAAGTGGGTGAAATTTGTTTTTGTACATAGTTCCCATCATGTTATGGGGGGGGGGGGGGGGGGGGGGGGGGTGGTAGGAGAGCAAGGCAATAAGATAAATAAGCTTGCTCCACCCTATGTAAACAAGTGTAATGCTTTATGTTATCCACAGTTGTGTATACTTGTGCTTGCAATGTACCTATTCTGCATACAGTTAATACTTCAATCAGTCAATGAAAAGGGACGGGGGTGGAGGAATTCAGGTGTGCTCTGTTCTGTGTGAGTGTGTGTCTCTAGAGCAGTGGTTTTCAACCCATTTCATATCAAGGCCTGATGGATTTATAATTAAGATAAAACCCATTTGTTGCATATAAAATGCCAAAGGGACAATTAATGATTCCCAGGATAGAAAAGGACTGTATGATACTGAATTACTGAGCTTCACAGGGCTAAAACTATAAAAAATACTTCTAAGAAAGTATTTAAAAAGTACTGATGAATACTCAGCACCACAACAGGTTAACTTTAACAGGATTACTTTAAACAGGAAATACTCTTTTAGAAAAATACCTTGTACCCAATAAAAAGATGACACCACCAGGAAGAAGGATTGTCCAGTCAGCAGATTATGGTTTAGGTCTATTCATTTTCCGATCAGAGAGACAGAACAGATCCGCACACAGCCAAATTACAAAAAACTCTCACCCTGTGCGACAAACGGCACAGGGTTCTCTCTCTGCCGGACACAATCATGTGCCAGGCATTCATACTGTAGAATACAATTGTTGATACACATTTCATTGGCTGAATCCACAGTTAATTTCCACGATGCCACGCTGGCACTGCTCATTGGACCAGCACTTAGCTGATGAGACTGATATTGTGACAGCGTTGAATGTTCCGTCATTGAAAGCCATAAACCGGGAAAGCACAGAGGCTGGCGTTGCTATGGCAACCTGAAGATAACATTCTTTCCCTGCTAGCAGAGACAGAGAGAAATACTCCTATCTACTTTCTCACTGGGCACCAAGGTCAAATGCATGCAGTGTTTATCCAAATAGACCTCTCAATATGCCAGCTAACTTTTGACTGCAGGCAGACAGTATGGAGCCTAATTAAGATATAAAATCTGAGCTTGGCGTCAGGCAATCCATAATATAATATGATATAATAATATAGGTCTGAGATGAGTAGGCCTGTGGAGGGTGACATGACATAAATAGGATAAGGAGAACACGGTCTGGGTCAAAAGGAAACATATTGACACCAGTCCACAAAAAATACCAAAGTAGCAGATCTACCAGATCCATCAACTCCATCACGTTTTGTGGATGAAGTGTCAAATGTGATCAATAATCAATCTTCTATATTAAATTAAAATAATATAAGGGTCTCAGGAGGGGAATAGAACCAGAATGGAAACAGTGGAACCAGGAACAATGAAAAATAAAAAATAGTTTTGACTTAAGACTAGGCAAACAATCACTCCTTATTTAGATGGTACTGTGGGAGAGAGACAGAATGACTTTTCTCTCTCGAAGTCTTCTGTCTTCGGGGTTCTCAAAGAACTCAGCAATGTTGCAGCGTTCCTACGCCGTCGAAAGTGTCATTTGACAACAAAGTTCATTGTGGCTCATCAGAGCAGACACTGGATGGTTTGGCTCGTTGTCGGAGCCGAATCTTCGCCCTGTCCCCCAGGATGGGTGACATAACAGGTGACCCATAGGTGACAATCTCAGCCTATACTTTCTCATTGACAGATACTTGATCTCTGTGATTCAAACGGGAGAAAACGGCCGGAGATGCCCCTAACAGTTCTTATACCAAGCAGAGCTTGGAAAGGGGGGGGGACAGGGTAATTGATGATGTCGTGTCGCTTCCTGGCGAGTCCATTAGTACCATGAAGGCCAAATATAGAATCAAATCTATCCAGGGGAGGATATATGCCTAATCAAGTCAAACTCAAGGTGATGAAAACAAAATAATAAAATGAAATGGAAGGGAAAGATGTCCCTATTCTAAATATCTCAATGTAAGGTCAAGGGGTGGTTCGGGGATAGTAAAGGTTAAATGTTTACAATGGAGGGATATTCCAAATTCAGAGGTAAAATATGAATCAAATTAAAATAATAAAAATATGATGAGGTGGGATAATGAATCCTAATGGAAGGAAATTTAGATTGTCCAAAGATGGGATAATTCAGTTTACATAATCTATATAATGAAGCAGATCTGGGATCTGGAAAATGAATTGTCAAAAAACCATATTAATTAATTGAGGGGAGAAGGAATGATCAAATGAATCCTAATACTAGGTAGGGAGGGGTAACAGCGTTTTAGCAAAATACAGTGTCTTAGAAAAGAAAAACATAGAACAATTATGTGCATGGTGAAACATGAGTGGAATTCTAATTTGTTCCCGATGGGAAATCTATGGGCAGATGGCATAAGGCCTATACTGTTCTAGGGGGTCGGGCCTAATACTGTTTTTTAAACGGTTCTGAGTGGGTCGGGGTCTAAGGGCAAACCCTAAACTTAAGGGAAAAGGGATCTCGAGGTCGACAACACATTCCTTCACTCTATTCTCCATCACTTTTGTTGACCTTGAGATTACTCTGTCCCGGGTTTGTTCCCACCCACGAAACCACCAGAAATCCGTATCTGTGAGATAAAAACAGAAAGAGAAAAACAAACTGGTGAATGAAATGAAACAACAATACTTATAAACAATTCATCAACAGGGTAAACATCCACAGGGTATGGTTTTAAAAAAAAATGAAAATGACTGTTCTACCAACCGCGCATGTTACACAGCCAAGGGTGAAAGTAGGGCGTGTAGGTAGACAGGGAGACAGAGAAAGATAGAGAACCAGCATTCTACGTATGTATATGCACCTTAACGATAAAGGGCAGGGAGAATACAATAAAACGATATCTCAAGTAGAAAACAAAGTATATAGACGAAGATTTGCCCAAAATGGGGCGCAGAATCGTTTATATGTTCTGCATAGGATGGAAAGCCTTCTGAACGCCTAAGAAAAAAAATCAGTGAATACAGAGAACTGTACCACTCTGGGATTTAACTTAAATCAAGACCCCCTTCCCATGTAGTCCGGTGGCTTATACGACCCCCCTGGGTCGCACAATGTCCCCTGCGCGTCATTAAGACGTAGCTAATCGCCACACGCAGGTTAGCCAAGGTCAAGATAGACCGAAATTGACCATGATTTGTACACATCAGGTCTCAGAGAGATAGAGCAAAAAGTTTAAACCAAAAAAATCCAAAAAAACCCTAAAATAACAGGAATAAAATGTCTTGGGAAAGAATGGTTGACACCACTCAAAAAAAATAAATGAAATGAAATAATAACAAAATAAGAAATGAATGAAATCAATAAGGGGATTGGTTGAAATCAATAATAAATTGTCATGATAATGGGCATTCAAATGTTGCAGGGGTGCTATCTAAAAATGAAAAACCATGGCATGGCCACTAGGCAATTATAAAGTGTATGAAATGATGATAAATGGCGGAACACGGAGCCTGACAGATAAATAAATCAATAATCAATAGTCGTCACGCATCCCTAATATTATCCTGTCATACCCTTCCAAAATAAGTGTTTCACCCACACACACACGCATGAACATGGACAAACACATATGCACGCACACACGCACCCTGTGCGTAATTGTCTCAGCTACTGACACACGCACGAACGCATGCACACACACACATAGATAAGGGCAACATATCCGCCCACAGGACCAACGTACTCACTCAGTCACTCTAAATACAAATAAAATTATGTACAATATAAATAGGTGACATTGAACGAATGGCACGCTACACACACACCCACATCATTCAACTATTAGGCCTAAAAGAAGAATAACTGTTCTACGGGACAACATATACATCCATCCAAACACAAGACAGTGATATACACAGCTACGCACGAACACGCACGCAGACAGACAGAGAGGAGAGAAGGAGAGAGACAGCTAGATGGAGCCATGCGTTCTAACACGCACGCACACGCACGAAGGAGAGCCTGTTGCTCTCCTCCCTAAATTCCTTAGATAAGGAGCCTACACACTCTAAAAACAATGTAAAAAGGGGTGATAAAAAATAATCATGTGTAATGCAATGGTGAAAGGGCTCACAGACCTTTTATGGTATAAAAAGAACCTACTCTACTCTCGCACCCTGGCCGAGGTTTGAGAGAAAGAAGACTATAAATTAAGTAACATCTATGGATTCCTACAGCGATATATCAACATAAAACAAGGGGGGATAAGACAAATGATAACCGCATGTAGGAAGGCAAACATATTATAAAAAGATAAGAAATCGAAGCCGATAGATAAAATAGAATTAGGACGCAGCGCCCCGGAGCGTTGCCGCCTGAAAATCTAAAGTGAAGAAAAGTAATGTGACTGAGACATGTTCAGGGATTAAGTCCCAGACATGAATGTACGGCAATAAATTATAATAACAGTATAATCTAAGAAAGATACAGAAAGGGTAAATTACTTAACTTGAGAAAGGCAAGCTGGGAGAATCACGTAGGCAGACCGGACCCAGACAGAGGGCACCGAAGCGGAGAGGAACCGGGTCTGTGGAGGACCGGCCAAGGCAAGCTGTATAACTCATGCTTCGTTCGTTCGTCCACAGATCCGCGGCTTGTATGTTCCCAAAAATGGGGAGGATCGATTCCAGAACTGAACATGCATCGACCAAACCACTGCTCCAAAAATATGACTATGGACTTTGTTCTTCCGGCAGAAAAAAAAAAAAATGAAAATGGGGATGGGGCTGGTTCCTTTTTGTCGGAGGTGCTAATTAAATAAATTAGACTTATACTCGGAAAAAAGACGGTTCGAAATGGACCAATTTGATGGATTTATAATTAAGATAAAACCCATTTGTTGCATATAAAATGCCAAAGGGACAATTAATGATTCCCAGGATAGAAAAGGACTGTATGATACTGAATTACTGAGCTTCACAGGGCTAAAACTATAAAAAATACTTCTAAGAAAGTATTTAAAAAGTACTGATGAATACTCAGCACCACAACAGGTTAACTTTAACAGGATTACTTTAAACAGGAAATACTCTTTTAGAAAAATACCTTGTACCCAATAAAAAGATGACACCACCAGGAAGAAGGATTGTCCAGTCAGCAGATTATGGTTTAGGTCTATTCATTTTCCGATCAGAGAGACAGAACAGATCCGCACACAGCCAAATTACAAAAAACTCTCACCCTGTGCGACAAACGGCACAGGGTTCTCTCTCTGCCGGACACAATCATGTGCCAGGCATTCATACTGTAGAATACAATTGTTGATACACATTTCATTGGCTGAATCCACAGTTAATTTCCACGATGCCACGCTGGCACTGCTCATTGGACCAGCACTTAGCTGATGAGACTGATATTGTGACAGCGTTGAATGTTCCGTCATTGAAAGCCATAAACCGGGAAAGCACAGAGGCTGGCGTTGCTATGGCAACCTGAAGATAACATTCTTTCCCTGCTAGCAGAGACAGAGAGAAATACTCCTATCTACTTTCTCACTGGGCACCAAGGTCAAATGCATGCAGTGTTTATCCAAATAGACCTCTCAATATGCCAGCTAACTTTTGACTGCAGGCAGACAGTATGGAGCCTAATTAAGATATAAAATCTGAGCTTGGCGTCAGGCAATCCATAATATAATATGATATAATAATATAGGTCTGAGATGAGTAGGCCTGTGGAGGGTGACATGACATAAATAGGATAAGGAGAACACGGTCTGGGTCAAAAGGAAACATATTGACACCAGTCCACAAAAAATACCAAAGTAGCAGATCTACCAGATCCATCAAGGCCCATTACTTATTTGGCCACGGACAACCATTTGATGACATTAAGCCTCTCAAACATGTACAAAACTAAAATAATATTCCGTTATTGTTGGATAAGATTCACAATTCCATGCTGCATTGATGTTGGTACCATTGCATTGATTGTTGGTACCCCTCTCTTTTAATATTTAGAATGCCTGCCTGTCATATTTGTCTGAAGACGCTGACGGTTGGCTCTATGTCGGGCCACCTGAAGCTAATTCATTTTGTCAGGAACGTAAAGGAGAGGAAATATCTCCTCAAACTTTGCAACAACCGGACAAACATCCGCTGCTGCCCCTGTCCAGGTACTATATACGTTTATTATTTTCTTGTAGAAAGAGACCCTTATTTGTGTTTTTAGTGTAGATAAGATAACCCACTTTTTTACTTGTAAAACTGTGATGTGACAATAAAGATGATTCTGATTCTGTCCACTCCCAGGGTGTGATCATAGGGGCAGGTTTTTGGAGCGGCACCTGGACCGGGTCCATGTAGCTCTAGGCCAGGGAGAGCTGGACCTTCTTAAGGACCTCGCCAGGAGACGGGAGACAGACCGCCGGCAGCTCAGGGACACCAACCCTGAGATCCCGTTGACGACCACCTGGGACGACGTATGTACAATATATGTTGTATTATGTTGGGCTTAGCTCCTTCATCCTCAACCTCGTTCTCCCTCCGATTTCCTAGTCTATCTAGTGCTCCTATTGTGCATGCAGATCATGTTTCTTCTCTCCTTCACACAGAATAATGATCTGGTGATTACCGATCTGCCCCCAACCAAGAAGCCAGCCAGGCGGCCCTGTCATAGGCGTGCATGTCTGGCACTCCACCAGAGACATCAGACTCTGCAGAGGAACTGGAGGTGGCTAAAAGAGGAGCACCAGAGGGGGCGAAGAGGGAGCTCTGGGCCTTCCGGAGAGCTCCCACACGGTGGTGCCAGAGGTGAGAAATGTATGTAGTCAGTATTTGTCAAGTTGCGTTGTATACCTAACAATTAAAAAATCACACGTGTGTGTGTGTGTGTGTGTGTGTGTGTGTGTGTGTGTGTGTGTGTGTGTGAAGTGAGGGGCGCTAATATATTAAAGTCTAACTCATGTTGATTAGGTGATGTCATGTGATGTAAAACAAACAGTGCAAACACAAACATTAAATGCCATTAACAATAAAGAGACAACAATGTAATGAGTGACAATATGACGTAAAGTTTCCCTTCATTGTCAATGGCGTTTTAAAAACAAACATTACACCTGTAGGGGAGAACGGGGGAAGGTGAGCCAGCGGGTAAGTTGAGCCACCCCCTTTATCTAGAAAACTAGAAAACTGTGTTGCCATGTGACCTTAAATCTAGTAAGCATCCATCATTTACACCTGGCTGTGAAGTTGGGAAGCACGTGAGGAAAGTAGAAAACATTCGTTTACACAAAAAACTGTTTTTTGTCGGTCAAAGTAAAATTTCGACACATCATGTAAAATGACTGTTATACAAAGCAACATGTACCTAGGTCTAAAATGTAATATCATACACGTTGATGATTTGCCAATGGATAGAACCATGTGAATCATTTAGCAAATAAATGGTCCGAAGTAACTTATTAGTCATTGTTTTAAAAAATGGAGGCTGGGGGTAAAATGAACCAATGTCCGGGGGTAAATTGAGTCAATGGGAATCACTATTCATATATTTTTTTTATTAAGTCTTTGCTACTCAAATGATACTGAATGACCTTTAATTTGCATGTACATAGTCATTTAAGAGAAGTTTAATGGCCAAATATAAGGTTCTGAATAACAAACTTTATTTAATTTACTTAATATTGTTTAAATAATAAATAAACAAATAAATAAGACTATTTGCAAAAGGGAAAACTGTTATTATATTATCGATAAGTGAATACATTATTTGTTCAAGCTTTTAACATTCAAATATCATGTGGTTCAACTTACCCCTCGACCCCCCTACCACTTTTTTTAAAAAGGTCATATTTTCATGGCCCTTTGTCATAGATGCTTACTCATCATTTCAATTGATAGAAGACATCCTGAAATATGGGTAGATCATTAGATTTTACCGCCATCTCATTTTGCCTTGCTTCCAGGACAACTTAAGCAAAAAGTGGTTCATCTTCCCCTGTTCTCCCCTATATAGGAGGGTGCTAGCCCCTCCTATATAGGGGAGAACGGGGGAAGATGAACCACTCAAAAATCAGACCCGTCTGAAGAGAGTGGTACTGTACTGTACAAACCCTCCTCCCTGGCTTGTGAGTGTCTGTCTGTGTGTTAGGCTGTGCAGCAAACACTATAACACCATTTCCGTGCTCGGACAAACACGGGGACAGACCCAGCCACACAGCTGTCTATAGGAGTGGTTGCACCACTCAAATGTACACGTTCAGACAGTGGTCAATAGAAAAAACTATGACTCATGTAGAACCATTCACTTCTCATAATTGCTATGCAGCAGTTACAGTTGCAACTCCTATTCATGTACATCTGTGCGGACTATATTTCTCAGCTGAGTCCAGGTTTAACTGTAAGTTGCCTCTCTATATCAGCAGACTCCAGAGTCCAGAATCCAGAGGGATTCTCCTGACAAAGTGACCCCTGTAAAGGTATCATCTAATTCAATTCACTTTCCCACTCAACATCAAGCACAAGCACTATGTAGAGATTTCTTTTAATCTCGTTTGTGTATATTTTATGTAATGGTTGATGTCGGCTGGTATGTTTTGTCTTACACCTAGTTTGTGACACTGTCACCTGATGGATCGGAGAAAATACAAAGGATGAAAGTGTCTTCATTACGTTTGGAGCAGATCAAACCCTGGGCAGAGGGGAATCGCCGGGGAAACCGCATGAGAACTATTGCTGTGCCTACGTCCTTTGGTGAGTGTGCACGCACGCACGCACGCACGCGCACACACACACACAGAGCTGGCCAGGGCCACACAAAGCATTATCCACTGTATGAACTATCCAGGCACAAAAAGATTGTATTCAACAATGTGTGTTACATGTGTCATTACAGAGTGTGTCATTGAGGCGTACCAAGCGGCCCGTGAGGGAATGGACCCAAGCTCAACTGCACACAATAATGCTGGGTCCAAAGTCAGCCGCATAAAAGCATTTATTTTATATATGTCTGTAGGTGTGAGCAAGACCTCGGACTGGAGGTTCCTGTTTAACGTGGAGAGGATCAAAAGGTGAGTTTTGTTGGAGAGACTGATGGTCGATCTGTGATACAGACATGTTTGTACGGTAACCGTCCAGTGTTGGATTTGCCTAAAAGAATCACAGTATATTTTTGCTGGGTCCTCAGTTCGAACAGTCTAATCTTGCCTCTCGGTTCCAAAGCTGTAAATGGGAAAATGAATGCCTCTACATTGATACGTTTGGGGTGACTACTTTTTGGAAAGGAACATGGATCATGACTGGTCTGGCCCTTATATTAGGGTCCAGGCCCGGTCAGTCAGTCCGATTGCAAACCATTCCCCTTAGTTTGCCAGCCTGTCAGTCCGCCAGCCGACTTGCTTGCTGCTATTGCAATGTTAGCTTTTTTTTGTGTTATCTGTTCATATATCACCATCAACATAACATTATCTCCAACATTTTGCAGCTTTTACAAGAGCCTCATGACCTCTTCAAACCTGAAGCCTACATCAGTGCTCCACTACTTACAGAGTATAAAGCAGTTCCTCGTGCACGCAAGTGCGACCCAGGTGCCGGCCTGCAAGCTGAACAAGGCTGAGTGGTTCACCATCATTAGCACATTCAGCATGCTCGTAAAGAGCATCCGCAGGCCGGTCGTGCGGCACCAGCAGGAGACCAAGAGGGCCAAACACGAGGTGCTCCCCACCAAGCAGCATCTGCGGACCTTCCAGGTGCAGGCCAGGAAGAAGATTCCTCTGGTCCTGGGTATGTTTTACCCTCTCATCTCATCAGAGATGAGATTCCCACACATAACCAGAGCTATTAACCAATCACAATATAGCAATATTCCAAGAGCTTTAGCCTATAAAAACACAATACTTATAGTTTGCACTTCTGTCTCTTTTCACCCCCCTGTCCCTTTTTACCCAGAGAAACTCAGGAGGAAACCAGCAAACACCAGCTTGAGGTATGAGTTTTACGGCCTCCTGTCTGGCTACTGGTCAACCCTCTATGGACACAGGCCATGTGTTCTAAAGAACATGGTTGACCAGGAGGTGACGGTAGCCAGACTCACCAGGGACAGGACCGTGGAAAAATACTTCCTGATACTGGTGAGTGCTTGTTTAGATTTATTCACTTTCTTCCTGGGACCATGTTAATAACTAATTTGACTTTTCATGTAGGGTGGCATGGTAGCTGAGTGGTTAGCACTGCTGCCTCACTAACTTACGTCTTCATTTCAGCTGAATCCAGGTTTAACTGTAACTTTCCTCTCCATATCAGCTGGCCTAGGTGCGGGGGCGAGCCCCCCTTACATCCGGTGGCCTGCCATGCAGCATGGGGCGCCTCTGCAGGACTGTCCCAGATGTGGGAAAGTTGGTTCGTTTACGGTTTTCCACTGCTTCTCTTATCCACCGTCCCTATGAAATATCTTACCCTTCTCCCAGTCCATCAGGAGGTTTCTTTAAAGTACTCCTGTACTATGTCAAACAATCTGCCGTTCACACTTTTTCAGCTTCTAACTTCCCCCATCCCGTAAAGCAGGTGTGGGCAACTTTGATGATGGAGACGACCACTATTTTCACACTCACTCCAGAGGGTCACTATATTTCCTCACTCCAGAGGGTCACTATATTTCCTCACTCCAGAGGGTCACTATATGTCCTCACTCCAGAGGGTCACTATATTTCCTCACTCCAGAGGGTCACTATATTTCCTCACTCCAGAGGGTCACTATAGTTTCAGAGTCAATCCAGAGGGTCACTATAGTTCCAAAGTCACTCCAGAAGGTCACTATAGTTCCAGAGTCACTCCAGAAGGTCACTATAGTTCCAGAGTCACTCCAGAGGGTCACTATAGTATGCTGTAAAGTGTCAGCCTGCTACGTAATGCAATTTTTCCTTTTATATGTGTAAATCTTTCTCTCTATCCTATGATAGGTGAAGGAGCACAAGACAGCCAACATGTTTGCAGAGGCATGCATTCATGCAACGGAGGAGGAGTTTGCATGGGTGGAGGAATGGCTAAGTATCAAGGTTAGTTAAGTTAGATCAGTGCTATCATAAGGTGGTTCACTTTTCTATACCTTTATACACACACAAACCAAACGCATACAACATGCATACATCACACATACATCAACTGACATATAGTGTCACAGTCCCGCCCCCGTCGAGAGACCTGGAAGTGAATTCCCCATTAATTTATATTCCCTGTAGACTTTCAAAAATGATTTATTTAAAGACGTTCACGTCGCAGACAAAGCCAACTCTTGTTGTGACAAATCTATGACAATAAACACTGTTGTGGACCGATCAAATTAGAAAGAAGGAAAAAAAATGGCAGGGTACAACACTTTGTTTTGTTTTTCTTCTTACTAATTATTTGGTCGGCCCAAAACATAGTTTGTTGTCATGATTTGTCACAACAATAGTTCACTTTGTCCGAGGCTTAAACGTATTTAAATAAATACTTCTATGGGAAAACGTCTATGGGAAAAATGAATGGGGAATTCCCTTCTGGGCCTCTCGTCGTCATGAAAGGGGGTAGGACTGTGTACCCACTCAGCTTTTTTTTTTGTCTAATAGATGTCTAATATTCGTCTAAAGGGCCGTCTAAAAATGCGATAAACGGCAAAAGATTTATTTTTTATTTTTACGTCGATACTTAGATTAGACATTGATTAGTGGTTGTTTAAAAAGTGTGTGTGTGTGTGTGTGTATGCACACACATTTAACAACCGCTAATCAACGTCTAAAAAACTTTAATTTTTAGACGCACGTATAATAGCCGGCTATTGCTCAGTGGGTAGGTTAATTAGTACATTACCTTACTACCTTATTGTTACTTAAAATTTGTCCAACCCAGCAATTAATAAAAACAAATGTATTTATTAAAGGAGAAGTACACCAGGAGGAAGAACAGCTTTGTGTTCTTCACAGGAGGAAAAAGAGGGTGCGATGGACTCCTTGGTTACTTTCAAAAGGAGTGGACCAGGTGTGGCCTTCCTGGGAAGCCCTTCTTCATGCTAATCAGGACTGCCATCTCATTTTATGTAAGCAGCATTGGCCAACATTAGATCATCAATTTGTTTGCTGACTATATTGACTGTGTGCACCAATTTTGATTTATTTTAATTTATTTGGTGTTTTGTATGTGCTAAATGAATTAGGCGCGTCAAACACTGTCGGGGGATACGCGGAAGAAGGTAACCGATCTGATGGCACACAACATGGACATAGCAGATCGGTTCTATGCACTGAACCCCACACCAACAGAGACGGCCGAGATCAGGGAGCTTATCCAGTGCTCTCTGGATGGGCCGCAGCCTGATGCCACAGCAGAGGAGATGGAGAAGCTGGTGGAAACAGCTAGAGTTCAGGCCATTCAGGAGGGGGAGATAGTGGCATGCTCTCAAGAGGAAGAGGTTAGTCAGGCTCTTAACTATCCCCCCGCCCCCCCCCCCCCCCCCCCCCCCCCACATCTAACTATCTATCAGCATCCAACTATACCTCTCTCTCTCTCTCTCTCTCTCTCTCTCTCAGATGGCAGAGCCCCCCTCTCAGATGGAAGAGCCCCCCTCTCAGATTGCAGAGACCCCCACCAAGGGGAAAGGTGGGAAAGCTTCCCGAAAGACCAACCGCAAGACCCAGGAAGAGGTTAGTCAGGCTCTAACTCGCCCCATCAGCTAACTATCATTCATGAGATGAATTTGTACTGTGCCTCGTGTTCTGTAATTGTTCATCTAACAAGTTTATCTAGTCCTCTCTCTCTCTCCCTCTCTCTCTCCCCCTCTCCCTCAGATGGCAGAGCCCCCCTCTCAGATGGCAGAGTACCCCACCAATCGGGAAGGTGGGAAAGATTCCAGCAAGACCCATGAAGAGGTTAATCAGTCTCTAACTATTCCCATCAGCTAACTATCATCATTCATGAGATTATTTTATCCTGTGCATCTCGTATTCTGTAATTGTTCATCGAACAAGTTAATCTATATAAATAAATAAAAACAAGCCAAAAGACGTGGTAAATAAGCGTAAACTTATACGTTTAATTGTCAAAGAAAGTGCCAAGAAAGATATAATAAAAAAACAGTTGAAAATGGGTAAATATACAGTTGGAGACAGCATTTAGTAAACAGAGCTATGTCACATTGCATCGTTATATACATGTTATAACAGGGTATAAAACCTTTTTTTCAAACAAATGGCATCATTTTTTTCCAGTCACTTTGGGTCAAATAGCAGAATTTAAATTAGACTATTTAAATAGCATAGATAAAACAACAGACTATGTAAATAGCATAGAGAAAACAACAGACTATTTAAATAGCATTTAGAAAACAACAGACAATTTAAATAGCATAGAGAAAACAACAGACTATTTAAATAGCATAGAGAAAACAACAGACTATTTAAATAGCATATAGAAAACAACAGAATATTTAAATAGCATATAGAAAACAACAGACTTTTTAAATAGCATACAGAAAACAACAGACTATTTAAATAGCATATAGAAAACAGACTATTTAAATAGCATACAGAAAACAACGGACTATTTAAATAGCATATAGAAAACAACAGACTATTTAAATAGCATATAGAAAACAACAGACTATTTAAATAGCATATAGAAAACAACTGCTATTTTAGGGGTACATGTGTTTGGTCCGACGATTCATTGATCCGATACCCCAACCCCTAACCTAACCATAACCGCAAGCACGGGAGCAGGCGCTAGTCCGAGGTGCGGACGCATATCGAACCAATGCTCCGTCGGACCATAGTATGCCTCCCATTTCAGCTATTTCTGTCCAAAAGTGCCCTCTCACGGTATTTCAGCCCCTGCCTAACACTCTCTGCACGGCCCAGTGCAGTATAGAGACACACGGGGACTACAAATTTCACGCCCCCAAATGAGACAGCGGCCCCACTTCTGGTCCGTTTCAACTGTGTACTGCAGCTGCCAATGCATCATAAAATACCCTAATTTCACTGGTTCATTACTGAGGCTGTAGCGATTTTTTTTGTGTTCTAATAAAGTGTCCCATATGTTTGATTTGTCCTTTTCAATGTCACATACCTGCCATCTCAATATACATCCTACAATGTACTATAATGTACTCCATCAGTTTGTGAAAAGTACTAGCATTGTAATTCTCAAGTCAAAGTGGTCGCACGGTATATACGTCACGGTTGCATCCCTTGAGGTTTTCAATACCCAGATATATATAACGTGTGTGTGTGTGTGTGTGCACGCGCAGCAATGGCGGCACGGTGGAACGTCGGTGGACGCCAACTTTGCTTGTTCTTTAACATCTAACAACTGCACCCGTTCTAACTACGATCGTTAATGTAGTGGGTGCAGCTTTTGGAACTTTTGCAACTCCTGTGGCGGTGGCTGTGTGTCAGGATATCACGTCAAGATGTACTCAGCGACGTAGTCTACTACCGGCGACCACGCTGCCTGACGGCCCCTCCCGTGAACAGGTGCCGGGAGGAGAGGCAGTGGGACCCGGTGACTTCCCTGCAGTGTGTCGGTCCACCATCGGGGCAGCGGTGTGTGGACTTCCAGCCAGGCCCATGAGAGCGGCTGTGGAGTGTGGAGGGCGCAGCGTCACCGGGAGAGACCCGGTGAGTCGGCGACTTTCCTACGGCGTATACGTCCGCTGTCGGAGCAGACGCGGAGGACGCCGCGTGTTGTCACCGGGCCGCCGTGTGAGACTGCTGGCTCCGTTCTCTCTGATGGTCCAGCCTGGGACATGTCCACAGACAGTTGTGGGAGCGTTTCGAACTCTCGACAGCTTGGAGTGTCCAGAGGATGAGGCAGAAGGACTTGCGAGGTGTTGCACTGTCCCTGTTGTACTGTCTATGCCACCATATGAGAACAAGCCTAGTCCTGAGCACCGTCATGTGAACGAATATGGCTATCAGAGACGCTGCTGAGTGACATTCTTGCTGTATCATGATTCCAAGACATGTGTACATTCTGATTGTAATATAACTGCACCCATAGTGTTTGTGTCCTTGTGCATTTTCCTTTGTGTGGACATAAATACATTCTTAAAATGTGTGTGTGTGTGTGTGTGTGTGTGTGTGTGTGTGTGTGTGTGTGTGTGTGTGTGTGTGTGTGTGTGTGTGTGTGTGTGTGTGTGTGTGTGTGTGACAACTAGCCGGTCATGTTGCCTAATAGTTTGCTAAAAACATAGTTTCAAAGCTGATATAACAACCAAATTGACCAATGGTCTGATGATATATAACGCGTAGCCCTATAGTATTATATACACTTATTATGCAGATCTGTACACATACATGATAAAAGTACATTAAACATGTTCATGATTACTTTATGTATTAAATGTGTTAATGTGACATGAATACGGTAAACTCCAGTTGAATGTATTGCATCATATCACCTGCCCTCTTTCTTTCTTTCTGTGTGTGTGTGTGTGTGCCCTGCCCCCCCCCCCCCCCCCCACACACACACACACACACACACACACAGGGGGGTCACTGAATGTGTGTGTGTTCAGATCACTGAATGTGAAGGGAAGGGGGTGACAAACTGACCTGTTGAGCCATATACAACACAGTATGGCAGCCCCCTATAGAGCTCCGAAGTCTGACGTCACTTTCAGTAGAGGGTGTCAATCTCCAGGTTCATGTATTTGTTTTTTGCATTGAGATCCCCAAACGGCGATTTTAGGTCGCTTCATATAAGAACTGTGTTTGAAAAATAAACCGACCACCTCGGCGTTTCTGTCAGGGGAGTGGCTGTGCATCGTTAATGATGTCCATTCATATTTGATACAGCCAGTTTCTAGAGAAAATGGAATTAATGTGACCGCAAAAGCCTTGAAACTACATATGAATGCAATGTCGCTGAGCATATACGTCACGCCCAGCTGTCAACATATTGCGTTCCTGAGATTCCTCGTTGACGTAAGCTCAGCTGGTGGTGACTCGACTCGTACTAACCACGATACATTATATATCAATAAAATAAAAATAAACGTAATTAACGTTCAGTTTCTGTTGTGCGACGGGCTGCGGGCAGAAGCAGCCTACCCGGAAATGTAGTCTCTGGGTTGTTTGGCTCGTTTCTAACGCTTATTTTGTTACTCTTTGGGTATATTTGTACATTTCCACCTTCAGTCGATGCTTCATATCCATATGAGTGAAAAGGCCCGGGTGATCGGTTTATTTTTCAAACACAGTTCTTATATGAGGCGATCTAAAATCCCCCTATGGAGAGTACAATGCTTATAAAAACATACATGAACCATGGCGCTCACTGCCCTCTACTGGTAGTAGAGGGCAGTGACGTCAGGACTTCGGTGCTCTATAGTACAGAAACTATAGTAAAATACGCACATCACTTCATGGAGGTGCTGGGTTCAAAAAGTAACATAGGAAAAGAGAAGGGAAGCCGCACACTCATATGCTCCAAAGGATACATTTCATTCAGTAGATCCTGTGATCTGTTGTTGCCAGATGTAATTTCCTGGGGTCTAGTAGGACGATAGTAAATAATAATAAAATAAATCGCTATAAGATTTTGTAAAAAAATACATATTTAGCCCCATGTTCGAATGCCCTGCCCCCTGTCAAAATTTGCTAAAATCGCTAAAACGAAAGAAAGCAGCAAATTAAAACATTCTCTAATAACAACCTAAAACATGAACCTTGGTTGAAAAAAACTAAAGTTGTCCTTTAAAGAACTTTAGTCTGAACATTTTTATTTCTGGAAAAACAAAAAAAAGGTTTTATTCTATGACTCTTATTTGGTGCCCATTTCTGTCTGTGTGTGTGTGTGTGTGTGTGTGTGTGCGCGTGCGTGCGTGCACGCCAGTCCCTCTGCTGAGCTGAAGCTGGAGTGTGGGAGCTGTCCAATGTTCAGCTTCAACGCAGGGACAAACTAGAAAAAGTGCCCTTCTGGGCACAGGTCTCCACCAGGAGGATAGGACTGTGTGAGATGTTTGGCAAAATGTTTAGTAGTAATATAAACATGTTTGCCTTGTATGGCAATTGGATGATTTGAGGCATTTTGTTCCAATCAACCTGTTTTGCAAAAATCAACCTGTTGGTGGCGCTATAACAGGCCAATGTGAAAAGGGTGGGATATATTCCTCAGCCTAGTAAGAAAATGTGTGAAAGATTTCACGTAAATTGCATGCTGTGTTCATGATTTGAGGCTTTTGTTCAAAACGGGGCAATCTTGCAAACTGTGAAAGCCAATTATAGCCAATTAGGGTGGAATATGAAATATCGGACAGATCCGACTTGAGCACATGACCATAGAGATACTGTGTAACGATTTGTGAGATTTTTGGACAGAATCTGGAGGAGTAATATCCAAAAATGTGTTTTACAAAAGTCGGCCTCCTGGTGGCGCTATAAAAGGCAGATGCGGAAAATGCAGGTCAAAGGTTTGTCCTTGGCCTCTAGGGAGTGTGCATGCAACGTTTCACGCAGATCGGTGCAGTTTTAGGTAACAAATGTGAAAAGCTGCCTCATGGTGGCGCTATAACAGGCCGTTCTGGAAAATGTGGGGCAGAGGTTCATCGTTGGCATCTAGGGAGTGTGTGTGCAAAGTTTGGCATCGACCGGGTTAACGGTGCCGGACCGGGTTAACGGTGCCGGAGATTAGCTGGTAACGGACGGACGGAAGGACACACACACGGACGGACACACGGACGGACACACGGACGGAGTGCAAAACATACTCTCTCACCATGCCTTCGGCCTGGTGGAGACAATTAGCCATTGGGCCAGTGGCCCAGGGGCCCTTGGCTCTCAGGGGCCCTTTGAGGAAATTGGACTGCAAGGTACTAGGTTTGACGCCCTGAAAAGGGCTTCTGGAGCCCTTCATTGGCCATTGATTTAGTTAAAGTTAGGTCAAAAAGATGATAAAAACACAGAAAAACAACAAAATGTCGCGCGCACGCGCGCTATGGGGCCCCTGCAAAAATTACCGGCCCAGGGGCCCTCGTTGGGGTTAATCCGTCCCTGCTTCAACGGTCGCTGCTACAAGTACGTGCCTACACCAAGGAGCTGGAACGACGCAGATAAGTACTGCCTGTCTCAAGGCGCCCGCCTGGCGTCCATCCACAGCAACCAGGAGCACAACTTCGTCCTGACCCTGATCCAGAACTATGACCAAACGAAGCGAGACACCTGGATTGGACTGAATGAGCTCTACGTAGAGGGTGAATGGATGTGGTCTGACGGCTCTGATGTGAACTACATCACGTGGTTGTCTGGTCAGCCAGCTGGTGGTGAACACTGTGTGGTAACAAACTGTGAACATAACTGGTGTGACTGGGGGTGTTCTAATGCAGCACCTTCTGTGTGCGTGCTTCGTGCATAAACATGTCCTCGTTGAGTGGAATGTGTGATTCAACTCTCACTGACGTGTACTGAGTCTCTCCACAATAAAAGAGCATGAAATATAATCCATGAGTTTACTGGTGTCTCCATTGTGAAGCACATTCAGAGACATTCATTATAATAAACTAGATTAGCTACAGTGGTCATGAAGAAGTATACTTGAAGCTAATTATTTATTGGTATCACAATTTTTTTCTCCACTCAAAATGTAGCTCTAGCGTCAGCTCAGGCTACGAGCAGTAGGTGAACTTCCTCTTTTCGTGCTGGAGTCAAGTGAAGAAGCAGATCAGAATGCAAGCCTTGAACTCCATCCGGGACTCCCTCATCGCGGTAACGGATGTGGTGGCAAAGCAGCAGCCACCGATGGCCAACACTCAACAGATGAATGGATTCTTGCTTCTGCCATCGGAGTGGAGCAAGGTCAAGCAGGAGAGGCATCGCGTCTTGGACATTTTACCACGATTAAACAGAAGGTCATTAATCTGTTTACCATGGCCCCTCTTGGTCACCCCCTGAAAGGCACTATGGACGAGATCCGCCAGATCTGCGAGTTAAACGAGCAAAAGAAAGCATGAAGTCATGGACGTCCCCCCCCCCGCAATGTGGAGCAGTTGGTGTGTGGATTCCTCTGGGACCCAAACCACTGAAAATAGTCAATCTACAAGCTCACAAGCTATTTTCACTAGGCTACTTCTTTATAATGTTTTGTCTAATTTATACAATTTCTTAGATTACACCAAGAAACGGGACCATATTACACCTGTACTTGCGACTCTCCACTGGCTGCCTGTGAGTGCCAGATGCGACTTCAACATTTTACTCATAACATAGAAAGCCCTAAATGGGCTGGCCCCTACCTACATCCTCGAAATGCTGTCCCCACCTAAATCTGAACGCATCCTCAGATCATCGGATATAAGGCCCTCCTTGACGAACCTAGTCACCAGAGGTGATCTGGCCTTTGCCGCCCGGGCACCTAGATTATGGAATGCTCTACCGGTGCAAGTAAGGTTAGCACCATCTGTCCCTGTGTTTAAGTCACTTTTAAAAACTCACCTTTACACAGAATGTTTTTTACCCTTTCTATAGGTGATTGTACATATCCAACTGCTGCTATTTTCCTTTTGTGTTTCTCATTTTCAAACTGCTCTTGATTGTGACTTCTTGATTGTGATGTGTAACGGGCCCAGAGTGGAAAGCTTTTAATTTGAAAGGTCTTCCGGACACACAGGAAGCTCGCTAACCTACTGGGACCAAATTACTATATTAAGGCCGGCCCAACATGAGTTGAAAATGTTTGTTTGCCATGTGCTCATCATGGAACGGAACAGAACGGACGGATGGGAAAGTGCACAGTGAAGGATTGTGAGTTGCGTCCAATCATAATATTTTATATAAAGATCACCGACATGAAATGGATGGAATGAGTTTTAAGGGTTGACATTGAATGTATTGTTTCAGTTATCTGTTGCCAATGGAACCAACATGCCATTAGTTTATACCATGTTGGTATATGTACTGACGTCAAGCGATGACGCTGAAATAAGTTATTAAGGGGTACGGTTATATAAGTTTTTTACTTCTACCTACTCCTTTCCGAACATATAAAAGTAAAAAAAAGAAAAATAATTATACTTGCAGCCAGTGAGGCTTGGTTTTTTTGTTGTTGTTTTTGTTTTGGGAATATTATTTTTTTTGTTCTATATAGGCCTATCTCACAGAATTTCCCCGCCCCCTTAATACGCCCCCTTTCCGAGTTAGTGGTGATAGCGTGACGTCACTCCATAGACACTACATGTTAACAGAGGTAATTTAAGAAGTCTACAACTTTTGTTTTCTCAAGGTAAGGTTTGTTCTATCTGTTCGAGCTGATTTACCATCTTGTTTGCTTCATAATAATATTGGTCTGTCACATTTTTACATTAGGAAATGTACTTAGATTCTCCAGAGAAAAAAACGTGTAAATGCTAATGTTAAATGACACCACTATCTACCGGAAGGGGGCGTGGAAAGGGGGCTGTGAGATAGACCTATTGCACTTATTTTAATTCTTTGACTTTTGTCTAATTCTATCATGTTCGGAATAAAGTTTTTCATTCATTCATGGTGAATAAGTCTAGCACCCAGCTGGAAAGGTGAAAAAAGGTTTGTCACTTTAATCATGTTTGGAAACTAATATTGTTCACTGTTAACTGTCGTATTGTTGCAGAGTTTTATGTCCGATACCTTTTCCATTGTATTGCAACACCTTTGATTATGAGTTATGCCAATATGTCCTGACTTGTGTTTGCTGTCAATGTTGTGTTTTATTATATTTGATTTGTGATTATTGACGCTGTGATGTCTCTTTGTCCCCTTCCCCTGTGTTTTGTAGTTTCACGTTGATTCATTAAAGAGATTCAAATCATCAGTTGGACTTCACCTTATTATCCATCCGGGGTCTGCTACATGATGTTCTTTGACTTCTCCAGTGCGTTCAACACCATCCGGCCCCCTCTGCTGGCTGAGAAGCTAACAGCGATGCATGTAGACCACATCCTGGTGGCCTGGATTACGAACTACCTCACCCTGAGGCCACAGTACGTCCGGCTTCAAGGCTGCCAGTCCGACGTGGTGATGGGAAGCACCGGAGTACCCCAGGGAACCGTTCTGTCACCCTTCCTGTTCACCATCTACACTTCTGACTTCAGCTTCATGACTGGAACATGCCATCTCCAGAAGTTCTCTGATGATTCCTCCATTGCGGGTTGTATCACTGAGGACAATGACACAGAGTACAGAGGTGTGGTGGAGAACTTCATCAGCTGGGCTGAACAAAATCACCTTCTTCTCAACATCAAGAAGACCAAAGAGCTGGTGATAGACACGAGGCGGAGCAAAAGGATGACCCCAGTACCCATCAACATCCAGGGGGAAGAGGTTGAAATTGTGGACTGGAGTTTCAGGAGAAGGCAGGCCAGCTAGTGGGGGGGGGTAGACAGTGAGGGCTCAGTAGACATGTGGAATAGCTCCCTGTGTGCAATGATTCATTTTGTATTATATTAGTTTTTATTAGGTTTTTTTATAGACATGACAAACAAGACATACATAACAATGACACATACACCAGACTGGGCAATGTATATAAAACGAGTGGCCATGATTCATGACGCGGCAAGGAAAGTTATAAAAGGAGCAGCTGGAGAGCCTTCTGTGAGCAATTAGGACCAGAGACGCTTGGGGCAGCTGTGGGGGGTGTGTACAGGAAAAGGTCCATCCCAGTGCTACAGAAGTGGGAGGCGAAGGCAGCGTCGAGCAAGGATAAGGCGGATATGCTCGTAGACAGTTTCCAGGCAGTACACAGATCGGAGTGTGTGGGAGAAGAGAGAGCGAGGAGGAGGGCAGAGATATTGGCAGCCAACATACGGAAGCTAGAGGTTAATACGGAGAACGACAGCCCAACCAATGTACAGTTTTCCAGGAGGGAGCCAGGGCGGGATAGGCTCTCATATGAGATGCTGAAGCACGTAGGTGAGTTGGTGGAGGACGAGATCCTAGCGCTAGTCAACACAGTGTGGGCAGAAGGGCGCCTGCCAAAGGAGTGGAAGCATGCTGTAGTGATCCCTATTGTGAAGCCAGGCAAGGAGGCATCTGACCCGGGGTCATACAGACCCATAGCTTTGACTGCAGTGCTCTGCAAAGTTATGGAAAGGATGGTCACTAGTAGGCTGGTGTATTTCTTGGAGTCTAGGGGGCTGTTTTCAAACATAACGGCTTTAGAGTCCATCGCAGTTTTGGACCAAGACATCAAACGGGCCTTTAGGGCTAAAGAGGTGGTGGTAGGCGTATTCCTGGACATAGAGTAAGCCTATGACTCGCTATGGAAGGAGGGACTCTTAATCAAAATGTATGACCTAGGGGTCAGAGGTCGCATGCTGAACTGGGTGCAAGACTTCCTAAGGGACAGAACAATACATGTGCGGGTGGGAGGCGTGAGATCTAAAGTAGTGGGGATAGAGAATGGTACCCCGCAAGGGATTTCCCCCGTGTTGTTCAACATCATGATTAACGATATCTAAAATAGGAGGGGGGTATGGGCTGTCCCTGTTTGCAGACGATGGGGCAGTTTGGAAGAGGGGGCGCAATGTAGGCTTTATTCTAGGGCCGGTCCAGAAGGCCTTGCAGGCAGTAGAAGAGTGGGGGACACCTGGGGCTTTAGGATCTCGGCACCCGAGTCCAAATACGTTATCTTTGGGTTTAAGAGGAAGTTGCCAGACCTTGGGCTGACTATGTATGGGTCCCCAGGAAGATGTCAGACCTTGGACTATGTATGGGTCCCCACTTGAGAAGGTTAAGGCAAATTATTGGGGTTCTGGTTCGAGGAACGTATGACCTGGTAGAACAGTGGAGAAGTGTGAAAAGGTAATAAACGTATTGAGAAGTCTGGCGGGGTGTGAATGGGGGGCTGATATAGGGGGACCCTGCGCCTAATCTATCAGGCCATGATTAGGCCAGCGCTGGACTACGGCAGCGTGGTGTACGGATCTAAGACAGCGCTAGATAGGCTGGATGTTCTGCAAGCCAGGGCACTGTAGTTTTGTTGTGGGGCACATTGTGAATGGGCAAGGAAGATCAAAAGAAGATCAGGGTTGCGGTGAATGCTGGCGATACCGCCACTTTGGATGATCTACTCAGGAACTTGAACGATCGCCGAAGAAACAGACTCATGAAAGAGCTCAAGGCATCCGGTAAAGCTGTCAGCACGGAAGATGTCAGTAATGCATCGACACGTCAACCGGGTACCGGGAAAAAGAAACGCAAGGTGGCAGATAATGTAATGGCTGATGCCCTGTCTAGATGCTGGTAGAGAGGGTCAAACTTTGTTTGGTTTTGGGGGTGGGGGTGTTACATACATGTGGGATTCATGTATGTAATTGGGTACTGGGAGAAGTACTGATTCAGCTCTCAGCCTCAGGTCCTGTGTGGGAGGAGACCTACGTGCCACCTCATCAAGCCACCTCATCAATCACCTGAAGAAGGCCGTCAATCAGCACCACTATTTAAGCAGTGTTCACAGCTTTGCTAGTTGGCATTGTGTCTCAGTCTGCCATACTGAGCACACAATGTCCAGAGCGCTGCTGCATGTGTATTATCTAAACTCTCTGGGACTCCGAATGTTTGGAGCTCCCTGAGTGGTTGTTCTTCCTCTGTCTCAGCATGTTGAAGTTACATTAAGTTATATACTTAAGTTGGGATTACTTTAGTATGATAATTTAATGGAATATGGGAGCTTGCGTTTTGTGAACGCTACTATTTTGGTTAGGCATGTGTTAGAGTAGAGAGTTTATATAGTTTAACTATCTGTAACCCTTTTCCTTTTGTTGGTTAGGTGTAGGTAGAGGGTTTATCTTGTGTTCAGTTCAGGTAGGCTATAGCTGACTTTTGTTTGTTTCTCTGGGTTGCCCCATATATTTATTCCATTGTATTAACTAACCTTTACACCTTTAAGTTAATGTAACCTTCGGCTTGAGCAGAGTGCTAAGCCCTCGTTTATTAGTTTGGTTGGAAACCCATTAAACTACCATACCTGTAGTAAATCACGGTTGTCACAGAAAGACCACAGTCCAGTCCATGCTACCAAGATCAGCATCTGTCCAACCCAGCACAAACAACTCGGCAACAGTCAAATCCATAACCACCTATCTCTTCAGATTTCTACCTGCAAAGATGGCTGAACCAGAGATTGAGACCGGCGAGCAGACCTTGGCTGATCCAGAGATGGGGAACGAGGAGACCTTGTCTGAACCAGAGACTGAGGACGAGGAGACCTTGGCCGGACCTGTTGAACCAGACTTTGAGAACGAGGAGGAGGCCCTGAAGCATCTCTGCAAGAAGCAGAGGCTGAGGCATCTTATTGACAAACAGACCACTAGTATAGAGAAATAACTTAAGAGGGACCACCCAGACAGGGCATATACAAATATACAGGCAAGATTTTGAATTGAAAGTAAAATTACTTTTCTATTAGTCACCATTGCAAAATAAACATTACAATATTTGTTTTGTAATCATTACCAGAGAGGCTAACATAAACTTTAGTAGTGCAGTCACCGATTTGATCAATTAACTGTAATACAGTGCAAGGAATAAGTGCATTCGCCATCTATTTGAAAGAAGTCTGATTTACATCTAACCGAGATGTGGATGGAGATGACAGTATAGTAGATGCTGCTGGAACGCTGAACCTGAGGATCAGGGGCGTAGGAACCACGGGGGTCCCTCGGGGTCGGGGAAGAGAAAAGGAATAAAAAAGCCTCAAATAGGGGCAGGCACTTGGACCATGCGGCCGCTGACTTGGAGGGGGAAGCGGCTTTACCTGCTGTGTGTGTGATTACAGCCAGGGCTGCGGCATTCAAACACGCCACGGTAAATCAATGGAGAGAAGAGAGAGAGAGAGAGTCAGAGAAATAGAATTGAGAGAAAAATAGCAATGCCGAATATTACGAAACGTAAGGGAAAGGGGGGTGCTGAAAAGCAGAGGGCTAAGAAGGCAAAACAATTAATGCAGGAAGCCAACTCCTGTTATAAAATAAATTATATGTTTAAGTTTAATACTGCTGCTGCTGCTGGTGGTGGTGGAAGCAGGGCTGCTTCTCCAACTCCTGTTGCTGTTGTCCCGAAAAATGTACCCCCTCCTCCCCCGGTGTGTGCAATAAACACACTCGTCAACAACAACAACACTGACGACCATTGTGCAGTAGTTGAACCGGTAAGCAACTATAAGCAGTGTGGCAATTTCAGTGTATTTCTAAGGGGGAACTTTGATAGGATTCAGGAATGTTGTCTGTTTATGTTATGCCAGTGTTGGTTAAAGCCGTCTCGGGCAGGCTCATCAAAAAGGTAAGATTTGCACTAGGTTATTTCTGCTGTGCAGACCCGTTTTTGACCCGAAAATAACGACTTTATAACCGGAAATACCCGTTTTTTTCCCGCACGGGCCCACATGCACGGGCGCTTCACGCCCGTGCATGTGGGCCGGTACCAATTGGACCCCCCCATCTGTGAAGTGCTGGATACGGCCCTGTTGGGGATGCCCTGGTCTCCTGTGTGACCCCCCCCCCCCCCCCCCGGCTGCCAAGATGTCCATGTGAAGGTCACCATGGTTCTGCGTGGCCTCCAGGCCGACCACCCCATCCTGGCTGCTAAGATGTCCATTTGAAGGTCACCAGGGTTCTGAGTGGCCTCCAGGCCGACCACCCTAGGAGCCACACAGTGGAACAGCCTGGAAACCAGTGTTAAACTGACCTACAATTTGAGGACATTTAAACAGAAGACTAAACAATGGCTACTGGAAAAGGTTCCCCTATAAAGGGTCATCTTAGAGGGATGGATAGGGTCGTACTTGTTGTGTTGTGTATGTAATGTATATGTACTGTTATGTATTTGTCATGTATTTTAAAGTATTGTTCCGTTCAGTGTGAGAGGACCTCAGTGGAAATAAGTCTTTGGACTTTTCTGTGTAATCCTTGAATCGCTGATTATAATGTTGTATTATGATTGCTTTTCTAAATAAATCAAATCAAATAAAAAAAAAACCCATCCTGGCTGCTAAGATGTCCATGTGGACATTATAAGTGTTTGTATAGAGAGAAGCATGGCGGCGGCAGGTTGGACAGGTGTGCTGGTTGCTCTCAAGTTTCATGTCCTAGTTTTACACCTGATAAATAACCCAAACTCAACTACATTCTCAATTTTATCAATTGAACAAGGCCACTTTCCCAGTCTATTTAAATTGGCAAGAGTTGTACCCTTGTCTTGTACAAAAAGGGAACCAAATCGGAACCCGGAAATTATCGACCTATATCCATTTTATGTTCCGTCTCAAAGGTTGTGGAACGGATTATACATGAGCAAATTAATAATTATTTGACAACACACAACCTCTTGTTTGATTTAGAAAGTCTCACTCCACCGACACCTGTTTGCTCTATCTAACAGATTTTATTAGACTAGAGGTAGACAAAGGGAAATACTGTGGTATGGTGATGTTGGACCTCCAGAAGGCATTTGACACGGTGAACCACGACATTATTTTGAATAAACTCAAGGCTTTGGGTTTTGACAGTGTATCACTTCAGTGGGTGAGGTCCTACTTGGTGGGAAGGAAACAGGTGGTAGACATGAATGGCACCCTGTCTTCACCGCTAACTCTATCAAGTGGAGTCCCCCAGGGGAGCATTTTAGGTCCCCTGGGGACTATGTCAATGATATGAAGTCAGCCGTTAACTGCAACTTATTTCTTTTTGCGGATGATTCAGCACTGGTAGTCTCTCATAAGGAGAAAACAGAGGTCGAAAAGCTACTTAGTGCTGAACTCCTTAAAGTTAGTGTCTGGCTATCAGACAACAAACTGTCTCTCCATCTCAGTAAAACTGAGTCCATTCTTTTTGGGTCAAATTACAAACTGAAGAAGTCTCCTGGGTTTAAAATAGTGGTGGGGGACTTTGAAGTGACAGCCAAGGAATCCATTACTTACCTGGGGTGCATTTTGGACAAGCTTTCAGGAGAAAATATGGCACAAAAGGTAGTCTCAAAGGTAAGCCAAAGAATACAATTTTTAGCTAGAATATCCAGCCTTTTAGGTCACTCATTCTTGAGATAAGGGACAAAACCTTTTTCAAATCAGATTTATTTTTATTTTAAGAACCATTAAAATGAAATGGATGTATTTGTAGACACAGGTCTCAACTACCAATCTTGAGAAGGAACAGGTTTTTCGCATAACATTTATTTCTAAAATGGGACATTTATGCACTTTATAACTGATTTATGTCAACTCCGTCAGACACACTTTTATTTTAATTTGATAATTTCAACAATACTATAAAGTCCTCAGTTATCTTATAATGGCTTTTAGTAGTCAAGTTAAGTAATACAATTAATTTAATATTGTTTTATTCCAATATCACACTATTATGAAATATCCCATTTCTCAAATCCTTCATTTTCAACCTTTACTTTCAATATTATAACATAAAAACCATGTTAAAAAAAATAAAAAGCATCATTAAGTAGTATTTCAGTTGGTGTTTCAATACATAAGCACAAAATATTTGACATTGAATCATCTATTTCTTTGGAAATTAACAAAAACATCATGTGACCAACGTCTGACGGAGTTGACGGACATCTGACGGAGTTGACAAGTTGAACTGATTTAGGTTCTAGACCACCTAGGATCTTGATTCTGGTAACTAATCCCACATTTTCAAGGATGAGGAATACAGTGGTACTATTTAGATTTGCCCTGTGACCATGGAAGCCATTTTTCAAAATGGCCGCCACCTGCTGTTACTTTACAATAACTCAAGTTCTACACCATCTAGGATCTTGATTCTGGTGACTAATACTACATTTTCAAGGATGTGGGATACAGTAGTACTATTTAGATTTATCCTGTGACAATGGCAGCCATTTTCAAAAATGGCGGACCTGCTATTATTTTACCAATTAGTCAGGGAATATTATCAGAATGTCAAATCTGGGAATACATTTCTTACCAAGAATTTTCTTGTTTGTAAAGGTGTCTACTAACATATCCAACATTGGTTTCTATTGAACCACCCTAGGGGAATTTTTGACAGCTGCTGAAAGTTGGGTACCATCAACAACCAATATAAGGCTAAATGTTCTAATTTTCATTATGCTTTAAGTAGCATGTGGCATGTCAAACGAGGGGGTTTTCATGATTCTGAATCCATTGCACGAAAAACACTCCTTGGGCTAAAAACGGCCATAGCCATCATCACAGATGTGATGAGGTAAGCACATTTGGGCACATTTGGGCAAGTGGCTATGGCCAAACTAGGGGGTCTATGGCCAAACTAGGGGTCAAACTCCTTGGGCTAAATTCGGCCATATCCACTTGCCCAAATGTGCCCAAATGTGCTGACCTAATCACATTTGTGATGACGGCTATGGCCGTTTTCAGCCCAATGAGTGTTTTTCGTGCATAGCTAATGCTTGGAATGCATTCAGAATCATGAAAAACCCCTAGTTTGACATGTCACATGCTATAAGCATAATGAACATTTTGCCTTATATTGGTTGTTGATGGTACCCCAACTTTCAGCAGCTGTCAAAAGTTCCCCTAGGGTGGTTGAATATAAAGCAATGTGGGATATGTTAGTAGACACCCTTCCAAACACATTGGTGAAGAAAATTCTTGGTAAGGAATTTATTACCAGATTTTATTAATATCCCCATACTAAATAACGTTCTAATAATGTTCTAGACCACCTATAGACCCGACTTCACCAACAGAGACCCGGGTGACACCTAAACAACAAGTTTGGACAGCCCCACGAATTAGTGTTACGGAAAATAGCAAGTGTCTTGGAGGCAGCCAACATCTGTCGAGGCGATGGGGTGGCCTTTGAGAAGTTTGCGCTTCAAGTACAGTCGCTGGTGGGCATGCTAACAACCCTAGGCCCAGAGGGAGACACAGCACTTAGATGCGGCTCACAAGTTGCACGACTCCTCAACAAGCTGCCACCAGAGATAAGAGTTGAATTCCGCCGCACAATGCTCTGCGGCCCAGGAGCAACCAACACCCTGTTGGAGTTCTCGGAGTGGTTGAAGCACGAGTCCTAGCCATATAGCCTGTGCAAAGGCAAACACCTTGAAGTCCTGCTTGAGGTGAACAGTGAGCGAAAGACTCTGCCTCAACGGAAAACCTGAAGATCTGCCTTCAGAACTATCAGGCAGGATGTGCAGACACTGAAGGCATCAGTGTCGTTCTCTGTGTCCCCAGCATGTCAACCAAAGCAATGTTACCAAATCAAAGGAGCCTTCACCTCAAGTCACCTGGGGCTGGGTGAGCAATCGTATCCTGTATCTAGCCTCACAACTAAATACAGACACTTGGCCAGACTGCCGCTACAACGGTTTGAAAGGGTCAAACCCCTCATCCTGATTGGGGAAGACCACCCCACCTAATCACACCAACCGAACAATTGAGGTTGGGGCCTCCAGGTGGGCCAGCAGCCATCTGCACAAGACTGGGCAGGACCCTGCAGGAAAGCAATCTCCAGCCAAGACAATGTAAGAGCCCCAGAACACAGAGCTCATGAGGACGGAGAAACACTGGCAGGAGGCCACCAAGATACAACGCCCAAGAGACCCAGAGTGTGCCACCGCTCGCAGTAAGAAGATCAACTGCTGCAGCAACGATGTCATGAAAGGCAAGTCTCTACCAAAAAACCCCTGAACCTAATCGGGGTGTCAAGAGACCAAAGTTTCTCCCCCACAGTTCCCTGCAGTGGCCAGTGAAGTCAAACTGTGCGTCTGTGCCTGAAAGGGACAAGTCAAAGGCCATAAAGCCTACTGTAATGTCCTGTCAGTAGCAACTCAACCTGCACCTGAAATAAGCCCTGACCCCTCCCAGAGAAAGTTCATCCTTGAAAATGTAATGATTAGTCGCCAGATCCAAGATCCTTGGTGGACTAAAACTTGAGTTATTGGTAAAATAACAGCAGGTTGGTGGCCATTTTGAAAAACAATGGCTTCCATGGTCACAGGACAAATCTAAATAGTACCACTGTATTCCTCATCTTTTAAAATGTATGATTACATTGATTAGTCACCAGAATCAAGATCCTAGGTGGTCTATAACTTGAATTATTGGTAAAATAACAGCAGGTTGGTGGCCATTTTGAAAAACAATGGCTGGCATGGTCACAGGACCAATCTAAATAGTACCACTGTATTCCTCATCTTTTAAAATGTATGATTAGTCACCAGAATCAAGATCCTAGGTAGTCTAAAACTTGAGTTATTGTAAAATAACAGCAGGTGGCGGCCATTTTGTAGGGAAAATCTAAATTGTACCACTGTATCCCTCATCCTTGAAAATGTAATATTAGTCACCAGAATCAAGATCCTAGGTGGTGTAGAACTTGAGTTATTGTAAAATAACATCAGGTGGTGGCCATTTTGGAAGATGAAATGAAATGAAATGAAATGAAATCTATATTTACCCAGGGTATCTGGGCTAAGCTCAAGAACTTGTTTCCAGCCAGGCCCTGCTCATAGAACACATTTCATCGTAGTGGTTGATGCCTTGTTCAAGGGCATTTCAGCGGTGGTAATTTTAACGTGTCGGACGGCTGATTCGAACTGGGAACCTTCCGGTATCTAGACCGCGCCGCTATCCGTTCGGCCACCGCTGCCACGATGGCTGCCATGGTCACCACGAGACAAATCTGTGATGGCCCTATAGCCAAAAATGTTCCTTAAGGCATGCTCTAACTGTCTGCCAAATTAGAATACTTCCCATTATTCAAAAACTATCATTTTATTGTTTTGGGAACACTTTTGTCAACTCCGTCAGATACATGTCAACTCCGTCAGACACAAAACCTGATGGAGTTGACGTCTGACGGAGTTGACAAAATGGCATTTGTTTTCATCTTAACCCTCTGTAGTACAATTTATCCATTTAGTTTTTCTTCAGTTGTTAGCTAAACCTAACCCTAAACTAAAATACTAAACATTATTTTGGAATTCTTAACAAAGATCATAATAATGTCCTGACGGAGTTGACATGTAAAAGCTGTGACCACATTGATATCAACATTGTTTGTTTAAAATATCAAACAATTGAATGCTTGTCAGACCAGGTGCTCCACTGTTGCAACAAATATAAACAGGACTTGGAAAAGGAGTCTTCAGGCTAAATCTGTCGACAATATTTTCTGATTAATTTAAGACTTTCAAAAAACCTGACGGAGTTGACGGAGACATGGGACACACATTTGATATGAGATATTTAATTTAAAATATAAATTAAAATTAACTGTGTATATTGTTTGCTATGTTGTTGACAATCTACTTTCATTTAGTATGTATATTTATGTGATTGTGACAGTATTAGACACTTTTTTGGCAGTTTGAAATTGTGACAACTTGCTGGGGACAGGCTAAATACAGGCCTTTTTGGGTACAGTGCCTGCTTTTAACTAATTTAGATGGCATATGAAAAAATATATAATGAAATTAATGGCATAATAATACACAACTGTATTACATTTAACTTTGCAAGTGCTTTTATTTTTATGAATTAATCTATTTTGAACATAAATAAGGCTCTTATGTGTGGGACATGTTTGTTCCACTTTTGTCCCTCATCTCAAGAATGAGTGAGATACAAACACCCTACAGATCCTGGCTGGGGCTCTTGTACAATGTCAATTTGACTATGCCTGTACATCTTGGTATAATGGCATTTCTATGACCCTCAAGAAGAAACTCCAAACCTCCCAAAATAAATTGGTTAGAGTGATCCTTAAGTTGCATCCTAGAACTCATCTTCTCCCTGCCCACTTCACCAGTCTGGGGTGGCTTAAAGTGGAGGAGAGAGTATCCCAATTTAAAATGTGTCTAGTTCACAGGATTAGAAATAATGTAGCACCCAAATATTTCAGTGACTACTTTTCAAAGGTTAGTGATACTCACAGGCACTACACCAGAGGGAGCCCTACTGATTTCAAACCCTGCCATTTTCACAGCAATATGGGAAAAACATCATTGATATACTCGGCAGCAGTTCAGTGGAATGGCTTGCCTTCCAGCCTCAAGGTGATCAGTTCCTTTGAAAACTTTAAATCCACATTAAAAAGATGGTTGGCTGATAACATGTCCTAATTTTTAATTTTAAGTATACTGACCTTTTTTAGTGTAGAATAGATAGCACAAATGAAAAAAAAAAAAAAGGAAAAAAAGAAAAGAGATTCAGTTTTATTGGTCAGTTTTATTTGTTTCTGTTTTGTGTTTTTGTTTTATGTTTGTTTTTTTGTCTCCTGGCAAAATACAAAGGTATTTTTGTTTTTGTCTGTATTGTATTGTTGCTCCCCTTCCCCTTTCCCCAAGAGGACCACAACGGAAACAAGCCTTTCTTGTGACTATCCTTTTGAAATGTATTTTTCAATAAAGTAATCAATCAATAACTTAAACTCATTTGGTTCTAAAAATGTGTTTTGATTTAAAATTTTAGATTTATAATTGGCCTATAATTTGTTTTAAGACTAGGTTTAGTGTTTAAGTTTACCATAACGTTAAGGTTTTTAGTCTTATTTAGATTTGTTGAGGTTAGGGTTAATTCACCCCGTGGCTCCTCAGGGTGAAACTGAAACTAGCCAGTGGCAGGTTCTTGACTAGCCCGTGGCTTCCTGTGAGGTTAGGTTTAGACTGGGTTAGGGACAGTTCGGGGGTAATTGGGTGATTTAACATTGAGTTGATGAGGAACCGGCAAAGACCCAATTTTCCTATAACAAAATCCGGGATCTCATCAACTTGATAAGAAAACGGATTAATGGGATTGATATGTCTTTGGATGTGTTGGTTGATAGGTCGTTGGGTACGCACCCTATTTCCAGAACCGGCCACCAGGGGGTGCTGTTTCTCACGCCCGTACCACCCCGTACCAGTAGGGGGCGCTATAGTTCACCCAATATCTGCCCAATAACCAATATACTATCAATAACAGTCAACTTTTCCCTAACCCCCTAACCCTATGACCCCACCCCAAAAACCATAAAGACCCTAACCAATGATATATCAATTCCACATCAATTATCCCTAACCCCCTAACCTATGACCCCCACCCCAAAAACCATCAAGAGCCTAACCAATGATATATCAATTCCACATCAATTATCCCTAACCCCCTAACCTATGACCCCCACCCCAAAAACCATCAAGACCCTAACCAATGATATATCAATTCCACATCAATTATCCCTAACCCCCTAACCAATGACCCCCCACTCCATTAACACCAAAAAAAAGAACACTATCTGCCTTATCCTCTGCTGCCATCTGCTGTTGCACTATCTGCCTTATCCTCTGCTGCCATCTGCTGGCAAAGTGTAAAGAGTTTGGAAATATTTTTTCAACATAATATATGGTGGAAATACAAATCCTACACATGTGGAAACCCTAACCAAATCTAGAGCCACCCTAACTGCTGATCCATCCCTCCACCCTGTAGTAGGAGCTATTTACATGCTTTTAGGGATTGCCCCAATGACATGTACCATCAAGGTCGTAATTAGAGGCCTTTACGTATCATGCAAATGCCACCCATTTTAGTGTTGAAATCCTAACCCTGACATTTGACCTACCATAAGTCAGGTCATGGGGTCCCGCAGGTGTTCAATCACCATCCATTCTTTTCAGAATTATCTACTGAATGCGTAGACATCTGCATTATGATCCTAGCATGTACGGTTCACGAGAGGTCAATCAAAATATGTATGACCCCCAAACTTTAGTAAGGCTTCATTCGAGGCCTCCGCCCAGCTAACTATCAACCTCCCTTTACTGTTCACCCAATTACCAGTTACCACCCTAACCTTTTTCTGCATGAGTCAGGAATCAAGCTCTGACATGTGTGGCACCTCACTGCTGACCTCCATGGTCATGGGTCTGGTGGAATCGAAAGAGAGAGCTCGACCCCTAACCAAAGTTGTGTTTGCGGCCTACTCCTGTCTAATATCGGGGAAGGGTGGTCCAAACGGTCCGTCCTTAGAAGGTCACGTCCCCTAGGGCTTGCAGAACATGTGTATACATTTTGGGGAGCAGAAGATAATTCTATCTAAATGGTTTAAAAAAAGCAAATGGAGGTTTGGTCAGGACCGATGATATATCAAGCCCTATTGTTCAATGGCCCCAAAAAGGTGCAAGACCCTAACCCTGCCCCCCGGACACGTCTCGGCAAAACCAAGACCATATGTGTATCCGTGCACACAGACTTACGGTTCATTTAATTGGCTAGGGTTAGGGTTACTTTTCGATGCACGATAGCTCGCCAACGAAAAGTTGGCGAGCGAAGTAATTTATAGGGCCGCGTTCAGCTTGCCCAGATCTACGCTCTGATATGTTCGCCATTTCCGTGCGACCCTTGTAGGAGGAGTTTTCCAACTATGGCCTGTCTTTCGAATGGTACATAGAAGTATACCCTCTAACACCATAGTGAATGTGAAAATGTTAACCCTAATTTTGAGAACCATAAATCCGTGTGCGGGGAAACAAATATGGGCGCGTTCGTAAAATCGAGAGCTATGCGTGGATGTGCGGCACGCCCCTTTTCGACCTTTGTGGGCGGAGTTATCGTGCGTCAAAGTGTAACCCTGATTTTATGAACCACATGACTGTGTGTGGAGAAACACATAACAACGTGTTCGTCTCGTCGAGCCCTACGCATGGATGTGCGCCACGCCTCCGTGCGGCCTTTGTGGGCGGAGTTAAACACTCGTAATTAGGTGCACTATAGACATTTTTCTTATTCCAAAAAAGGACAACTTAGTCTGACTTACTTTTTCATGCTGAATCGAATGGTGTTGGTCGCGTGGCTGTACCACGTCGGGAAAGTGGTTAATTAGTGTGCACAATTTTATAGACGGGTTAGTGTTGCAGGGGTCTTTTGGGCGTGATTATCATGGAGATTGATTACTAATTGGAACAAAGATATATCATAAATGGGGCGTCCTTTTCGCACAGACAGGACGTTTTCTGAATCGTGAAGCCGAGCCCAATCCGTCGTTACAGGCCTCGAGCCGGTGCTGTAAACGGCTGTCGCGTGGTTTCGAAAGAGCAAGCTCCCCAAACTTTAGTAAGGCTTCATCCGAGGCCTCTGCCCAGCTAACTATCAACCTCCCTTTAATGTTCACCCAATTACAAGTTACCACCCTAACCTTTTTCTACATGAGTCAGGAATCAAGCTCTGACATGTGTGGCACCTCACTGCTGACCTCCATGGTCATGTGTGTGGTGGTTTCGAAAGAGCAAGCTCTACCCCTAACCAAGGCCTCTATTACGGCCTTCTGCTGTCTAAAAGCTCAGAACTCAGGGGGCGACGGTCCAAGTGGCCCGTCCTTCGAAGGGCACGTCCCCTGGGGTTCAGCAAACATGTGTATAAAGGTTGTTGAGCAGAGATTCATTCTATCTCGAATGGTTATAAAAAAAGAGATTGACCCAATCACCCGTTAACATATAACGCTAACCCAGCTCATATGTTTGGAGGGCTGAGGTCGGTTTCGCAGGGCTCAGGGCCTAGTGCTCAGAATACAGCAGAGATCACAGCCCTGGGTACGTCTGGTCCGAAAAACAGACCCCAGACGCCATCCAGTTGGTATTTAGAGGCCCCCAATTATCATGCAGATGCCACCCATTTTAGTGTCGAAACCCTAACCCTGACCTTTGGCCTGCCATATGTCAGGTCATGGGGTCCCGCAGGTATTCAATCACCATCCATTCTTTTCGGAATTATCTGCTGCACGCGTAGACATCTGCATTATGATACTAGCATTTACGGTTCACGAGAGGTCAATCAAAGTACTTACGATCCCGGAAATTTACTAAGGCTTCATTTGAGGCCCCCACCCAGCTAACTATCAACCTCCCTTTACTGTTCACCCAATTACAAGTTACCACCCTAACCTGATGACCAGGAGGAAGAGGATGAGGAGGAGGGGTTACCCCAACATCTCCAGCCTAACCCCCCTCCTGAGGTTGCACCTAATCCCCCAGAGGTGGAGGAGGATGAGGAGGACGATGATGAAAAGGAGTTTGAACTAGCAAAGGGTTTAGGGACAATTAATATGTAATAGCTCTAACCCTAACCCCAATAACCCAGCAACTTCCCAGAATCGCTCCCCACCTTGCTCCCAGGCATCCAGTCAATATCTGTGTCAGATCCCCCTCAAGGATTTTTCATCGGGGGAGGGGAATGGTAGGATTAAGGGCTCATTCCGCTAATTGGGCATTTTATTAATTATGTTTGATAGTTTATTGTTTGCATTGACATGCATGGCCTAACCCTAACCTACATACCTAACTCTATAAAGATAAGATAAAGATAAGATATTACTTTACGGAAGACCATTGGATTCGCAGCGACGAGGTGTGCCGGAAATCATACTTGATGTTTCTGTCAGGACACTGTGGGGGCACTTGGGGGGGAACTGTCTGGGGAGGCACTGGGGGGACACTAGGGGGCACTATCTGGGGAGGCACTGGGTGGGCACTGGGGGACACTAGGGGGGCACTGTCTGGGGAGGCACTGGGGGGACACTGGGGGGCACTGTCTGGGGAGGCACTGAGGGACACTGGGGAGGGCACTTGGGGGGCATTGTCTGGGGAGGCACTGGGGGACATTGGGGGAAACTGGGGGGGCACTTGGGGGGAGCACTGACTGGGGAGGCACTGGTGGGGCACTTGGGGGGTGGGCACTGTCTGGGGAGGCACTGGGGGGACACTGGGAGGGGCACTCTGGAGAGGCAATGGGGGGACACTGGGAGGGGCACATGGGGGGGATAATGTCTGGGGAGGCAATGGGGGGGCACTTGGTGGGGCAATGTCTTGGGAGGCACTGGGGGGCACTTGGGGGGGCACTGTCTGGGGTGTCACTAGGGGGACACTGGGGGGCACTGTCTGGGGAGGCACTGGGTGGACACTGGGAGGGCACTTGGGGGGCACTGTCTGGGGAGGCACTGGGGGCCAGTGGGGGACACGGGGGGGGGGCACTTGGGGGGGCACTTGGGGAGGCACTGGGGGGGCACTTGGGGGGTGGGCACTGTCTGGGGAGGCACTGGGGCGACACTTGTGGGGCACTGTCTGGGGAGGCACTGGGGGACACTTGGGGGCACTTGGGGGGAGAACTATCTGGGGAGGCACTGGGGGACACTGGGGGGGCACTTGGGGGGAATTGTCTGGGGAGGCACTGGGGGGCATTGTCTGTGGAGGCACTGGGTGGGCACTGGGGACACTGGGGGGGCACTTGGGGGGAACTGTCTGGGGAGGCACTGGGGGGAAACTGGGGGGCACTGTCTGGGGAGGCAATGGGGGGACACTGGGTGGGCACTTGGGGGGATTACTGTCTGGGGGGGCACTGGCGAGACACTGGGGGGGACTGTCTGGGGAGGCACTTGGGGGGCACTTGGGGGGATCTGTCTGGGGAGGCACTGGGGGGCACTCTCTGGGGAGGCACTGGGGGGACACAAGGGGGGCACTGTAACCCATCGTATCCTTCCGCCAAGGTTTTTCCTGCCGCCTGTCCGTCCCTCCAGCCCAGCAGAGCCACAAGGTGAGAACAATTACTCAAGAGGAATTGATTGTGTGTGTGATTGAATAATTGTTTGTGTGTGTGTGTGTGTGTGTGTGTGTGTGTGTGTGTGTGTGTGTGTGTGTGTGTGTGTGTATGTGTGTGTGTGTGTGTGTGTGTAAAACTAAATCAATAATCTTTATTTCAACAGATACAGCTCCCCCAGCAGTGGAAGGATCCACTGGAGGACTTCAACCTCCTTTCCCTACCTCCCCCATCCACTTTAAAGATTCAGATTCAGATGAGGAAGCCTCCCCCCTTCCTCCCACTACCACCCCCATCCACTTTGAAGATTCAGATGAGGATGAGGAAGCCTCCCCCCTTCCTCCCACTACCACCCCCATCCACTTTGAAGATTCAGATGAGGATGAGGAAGCCTCCCCCCTTCCTCCCACTACCCCCCCATCCACTTTGAAGATTCAGCTGAGGCTGAGGAAGCCTCCCCCCTTCCTCCCGCTTCCACACTTGGCTGTTCCTCCGAAGAGATGTGAGCCGTGCCTCAAATGTTTTCTTTTTGTTTGTTTGTTTTTATTTTTTTCTCATTGAAGTCACCTGAGGCAGGTAGTTTTATTTTGTTTTAAAATTAATAAATGTTTGAACTTTGAGCTATGGTTGTTTCTTTCAAGACTTGGGTTGGCCAGGGATACGTGTGAGGCTTTGGTTAAAATTTAGAGATAATAATGTAATTGATATGCTATTGGGCTGGGTTGATGGGTTCTGGTGTGGGGGGCTAAAATAGGGTTTAGGGACAATTTAGTATGTAATTGGGGGAGGGTCTTTGATCCGTTTTAACTGGTTAGCTAGGGTTAGCCAACCCTAGGATAAGCTAGGGTTATCTAGAGTTAGCAAACTCCAGGGTCAGCTAGGAGTAACCAACCCTAGCATCTGCTTGGGTTAGCTATCCCGAGAGTCAGCTAGGGTTAACCAACCCTATTTTCAGCGAGGGTTAACCAACGCTAGGGTCAGCTAGGGGTAGCCAACCTTAGGGTCAGCTTGGGATAGTGAACCTTAGGGTCTGCTTGGGTTTGGGGTTAGCCCTAATTGCGACACTTATTGGGTGAAAAAATTAAAAAAGTGAATTTATGATTACTATTATTTTTAAATCAAGGGGTATGTATTCCGACTTCGTTTTTGATGCTGAGTCCAATGGTGGTGGTCCTGAGACTCTGAGATGCTGGGAAAGTGGTCCACCAATATCTGAAGCCGGAAGTGATACTTTTTGGGTGAAAAATGAATGGACTTGATAAGATATTGGGGTGCCCAATTCCGTATCAATTCCATTCATTTTTCAATCTGAAACTGCAGGTGGGCGGGGCTTAGGGATATTATTTTGGCCAAAATGGGGGGGATTGGGGGGGCGCTGTCTGGGGAGTCACTGGGGGGGCACTTGGGTGGGCACTGTCTGGGGAAGCACTGGGGGGCACTGTCTGGGGGGACACTGGGGGGGGCACTTGGGGGGAGCACTGTCTACGGAGGCACTGGCTAAGATATTGGGGTGCCCAATTCCGTATCAATTCCATTCATTTTTCGCCCAATATCTGAAACCCGGAGGTGATACTTTTTGGGTGAAAAATGAATGGACTTGATAGGATATTGGGGTGCCCAATTCCATATCAATTCCATTCATTTTTCACCCAATATCTGAAACTGCAGGTGGGCGGGGCTTAGGGATATTATTTTGGCCAAAATGGGGGGAATTGGGGGGGCACTTTGGGGGGCACTGTCTGGGGAGGCACTGGGGGGACACTGGGGGTGGGGGGCACTTGGAGACACTGAGGGGGCACTGTCTGGGGAGGCACTGGGGGGACACTGGGGGAGACTGGGGGGGCACTTGGGGGACACTGGGGGGGCACTTGGGGGGCACTGGGGGACACTGGGTGGGCACTTGGGGGGAGCACTGTCTGGGGAGGCACTTGGGGGGCACTTGGGGGACACTGGGGGGGCACTTGGGGGACACTGGGGGGGCACATGGGGGGCACTGGGGGGACACTGGGGGGGCACTTGGGGGGAGCACTGTCTGGGGAGGCACTTGGGGGGCACTTGGGGGGGCACTGTATGGGGAGGCACTGGGGGGACACTGGGGGGCACTGTCTGGGGAGGCACTGGGGGGACAGTGGGGGGGCACTTGGGGGGCACTGTCTGGGGAGGCACTGGCACAATATCTGAAACCGGAAGTGATACTTTTTGGGTGAAAGATTAATGTACTTGATCAGATATTGGGGTGCCCAATTCCGTATCAATTCCATTCATTTTTCGCCCAATATCTGAAACCCGGAGGTGATACTTTTTGGGTGAAAAAGGAATGGATCCATATCAATTCCATTCATTTTTCACCCAATATCTGAAACTGCAGGTGGGCGGGGCTTAGGGATATTATTTTGGCCAAAATGGGGGGGATTGGGGGGGCACTTTGGGGGGCACTGTCTGGGGAGGCACTGGGGGGACACTGGGGGTGGGGGGCACTTGGAGACACTGAGGGGGCACTGTCTGGGGAGGCACTGGGGGGACACTGGGGGACACTGGGGGGGCACATGGGGGGCACTGGGGGGACACTGGGGGGGCACTTGGGGGGAGCACTGTCTGGGGAGGCACTTGGGGGGCACTTGGGGGGGCACTGTATGGGGAGGCACTGGGGGGACACTGGGGGGCACTGTCTGGGGAGGCACTGGGGGCACACTGGGGGACAGTGGGGGGCACTTGGGGGGCACTGTCTGGGGAGGCACTGGCACAATATCTGAAACCGGAAGTGATACTTTTTGGGTGAAAAATTAATGGACTTGATAAGATATTGGGGTGCCCAATTCCGTATCAATTCCATTCATTTTTCGCCCAATATCTGAAACCCGGAGGTGATACTTTTTGGGTGAAAAATGAATGGACTTGATAGGATATTGGGGTGCCCAATTCCATATCAATTCCATTCATTTTTCACCCAATATCTGAAACTGCAGGTGGGCGGGGCTTAGGGATATTATTTTGGCCAAAATGGGGGGGATTGGGGGGGCACTTTGGGGGGCACTGTCTGGGGAGGCACTGGGGGGACACTGGGGGTGGGGGGCACTTGGAGACACTGAGGGGGCACTGTCTGGGGAGGCACTGGGGGGACACTGGGGGGGGCACTTGGGGGACACTGGGGGGGCACTTGGGGGGCACTGGGGGGGGCACTTGGGGGGAGCACTGTCTGGGGAGGCACTTGGGGGGCACTTGGGGGGGCACTGTATGGGGAGGCACTGGGGGGACACTGGGGGGCACTGTCTGGGGAGGCACTGGGGGACACTGGGGGGGGCACTCGGGGGGGGCACTGTCGAAATGGTCGTTGGGAAATGAGCTAGGAGCATGTTTCAGACGATTTGGAGTCGATTGGTAAGGGTTTGTAGTGACACATTTTTGGGTCCCTAAGCTCGCAAGAAAAGTGTATTTATGATTATTTTTATATTTCAAAGGGAATGTATTCCGACTTAGTTTTTGACGTTGGGTCCAAGGTCAGCGGTATTGGCTTTTGGGGTGGGGTGTTGTTGTTGTTGTTGTAATGTTGTTGTTGTTGTTGTTGTGTTGTTGTTGTAATGTTGTTGTTGTTGTTGTTGTTGTTGTAATGTTGTTGTTGACAATTAAGGAGCAGGTTAGGGTTCAGGGACAATTAATATGCATTGAGGGGTGTTCCTTGATGTGTTTTGGGGTGGGGGGCTAGGTTAGGGGTCATGGACAATTAATATGCATTGGGGGTTGTCCTTGATGGGTTTTGGGGTGGGGGTCTAGCTTAGGGTTTAGGGACAATTAATAAGCATTGGGGTTGGTCCTTGATGGGTTTTGGGGTGGGGGTCTAGCTTAGGGTTTAGGGACAATTAATAAGCATTGGGGGGTGGTCCTTGATGGGTTTTGGGGTGGGGGTCTAGCTTAGGGTTTAGGGACAATTAATAAGCATTGGGGGGTGGTCCTTGATGGGTTTTGGGGTGGGGGTCTAGCTTAGGGTTTAGGGACAATTAATACGCATTGGGGGGTGGTCCTTGATGGGTTTTGGGGTGGGGGTCTAGCTTAGGGTTTAGGGACAATTAATAAGCATTGGGGGGTGGTCCTTGATGTGTTTTGGGGTGGGGGTCTAGCTTAGGGTTTAGGGACAATTAATAAGCATTGGGTGGGGGTCATTGATGGGTCATTGGGTGCTCAAATCCAGCCGTTACGCCCCCCTCAATTGTTGGTGAAAATTGTGTACTGCCCCCCTAAAAACCCCTAACCAAAAAGGTTTCAAAAAATATCTCTGGCTAGAAATGAGATAAAGACCCCTCTGTATTTTTAGGGGATAGACAGGGGTGGGAACTTAATATCTCACCTGTCAATGATTTTTTATAACATGATTAAACATGTGGAAAGAAATTAATAGGGCAATACCCAAATTCCTATCAACCTAACCCAATAACCCACCAACCCCTAAACCCAATAACCCATCAAAACAAGACCCAATTACCCCCCAATACCCAATTAACCATATTAATGTCCCTAATTAGAGTTATAGTTTAGGGTTACTTATATTCTTTTTTTTTTAATTATTATTATATTCGGTCTATTATTTAAAACTATATATGGCTATTTGAGTTTCCTCTATTTTTGTAGGAGCTCACTCAGGCATATTTCAAGGTGTCTCTGTCATGGTGTCCTCCTTGTTTAATTTTTTAAGGCTATTGGCCTATTTGGTACTAATGACACCTTTTGCCCCCGTTGACTTGGTGTGAAAAACCCACTCTTCCTTCGGCTGCGCACAGAGCTCAGAGCCGGCTTCGCGAATGAGCTTATAGAGCGCAATCGGGATTCCAAAACTTCGCCCAACGCCAAAAAGAGGAGGAAGTGGAAAAGCAAAGCTCGACGCTGGCATGTCAAGAATACATAATAGAATACATATCTATATATTTAGGTAAATAAGGTAAATAGATAAAACAAACATGGCCAGTCCAGTGCACACCTGTTTGGGTTGTGGGGTGAAAATGCCCATGGAGGACGGCCATGAGAGTTGCATTCTGTGCTTGGGTCTGGACCATGCGCACATGGCCAGTTTGGACTCGGCATCTTGCATGAATTGTTTTATCCTGTGGGCTAGAGTGAGGGAGGCCAGAGCTCGGGCATTTTCTCTTTCACCGGTAGATGCTACTTTAGCTCAGCAGCATCTGGCCAAGCGGCTGAAGACTGTCGTTGGTGGCGACCAGCGGCCGAGGCAACCCCCGGCAGCCACAGCTCCACCAGCTCCACTGCATCCTGCAGCCACAGTAGCGGCTCCTCCGACTCTCCAGCGCCTTACAACCCTGCTGCGCCCTACGGCCACAATATTGTCCCCACCGACTCCGCGAAGGCCTGCTGCCACTGGGGCAGTAGGGCAGGAGGTGGTGCACCTGGAGGATGGGTCGGAGGAGGATGTTGATATTCTGGGGATGACCCTTATGAACTTGAGGAGGAAGATCTCCCCCCCTGGCAGGAGGATGTGGAGGAAGCATGGGCGGAGGAGGAGCAGAGGCTAGAGCAGTACTCCTCCCCCATTCATGAGCTCGTGGCTCGGCCTCTACAGGCTTTGGACGTTGAGCTTCCGTCAGGGCAGACACAGAGAACCTCCCTGTTCGACCATGAAGGCCGGCCGCACTCCCTCTTGGTGCCATTGCTCCCAGGCGTGGAGGACTTGGTGCTCAAGCAGTTTGAGAGGCCCATCGCTGGTCAGGCCTAGCTAGGCGACTAGGGAATGTGGAAGGTCGGGAGAGGATCGGCTGTGGCCCACCACCGCCCTTGGATCAGGCCTTCATCCCCCCCCGCCACGTCAGTTCTGGGGAAGCCAGCCTGCCCCACAAAAAACACCAAGGCCATGGATATCATGCTGGCCAAAGTGCATGGAGCCTTGGCGGTTCAGGGTCAGCTAGCCAATACAGCGTCTCTCCTAGCCCTGTACCAACGCCGTCTGGCCAGACAGCTGGACAGCGAGGGCCCCAACCTTGTTGCGGAGTTGCAGCAGGTGTCGTCGTATTGGCCAAATGAATGAAGGAGCAAACTGTGGCATCGGGCAGGGACGATGCCACAGAGCTGTCTGACGGAGCTACCCGTGGGGCCATCGGCCATGTTTGGGCGCGGGAGGTCCGGCCGAGGACAGCGGTCGAGGTGGGGGCGGGGCAGATGGCCCAGTGCGCCCCCGTCTCGGTCCTGACGGTGCGGGGAGCCCAGCCCCCTCTTGCCATGGAACAGACATTGTTCTGGGGGACGGTTGGGACATATCCCTGGGTGACTTCCACCATGACCCAGGGGCACCGCCTGCTGTTCCTGCGCTGCAGTCTAGCTCGGACGATATGGTTCTGGTTCTCAGCAATTGCTCCCCTCCTTCAAGGCCGGCCCTGAGGCACAGACGCCTTAAGTAATGGCATGATGTGCAGCCCAGACCTGGAAGTTGTATGGCAGCGGCAGCACCACACACACACACACACTTATTAATAAATGATTGATGAGAAAAAAGAAAAAAAAGGCCGGCCCTGAGAGCTCCCGGTGCATCAAGGCCTCCTGTCTCAAGCCCACGGGTCACATTTCCATCCCTTCCCCGGGGGACTCTGGCTCTGGGCCTAGACCCCGGGAGGGCAGAGTTTCTGGCTATGGGGTGGCCCCCATCGGTAGCTAGGACTCTGCAGGAAGCTCCACAAGGGGGAGAAGTGGGATCAGCGGGCAATCTCTGTTATGCCCTGTCAGGGCCCTGAGGATGTACCATCGGCAGACTCAGGACCTCAGGACAACGGACCAGTTGTTATAGACATAATTGCCTCGGGAAGCCAGTCTCGAAGGCTTTCTCACTGGGTAGTGAAAACCATCCAGGAGGCTTACAGACAGTCAGGCAAGCCAGCCCCGTCAGGGGCGCAGGCACATTCGACTCGGGGCCTCGCTGCCTCAGGATTTGTACAGCTGCGTCTTGGTCGACGCCCTCTGTGTTTACAAGGTTCTACTGTGTGAACGTGGCAGCCGGCATCCCGTTCACAGAGCGCGTGCTGGGCTCAAGGCAGTAGCACGTACTTACTCACCATGCCTCCGTGACCTCGGCCCCTGGGGATGGGCCTTGGCTCGGAGTGATGTTTTACCGGATGCTAGCCCTGCGTCTTGCGGGCTAGCAAACCTCTTTTGACTGGCCTTAGCGTCTTGTGGGGCCAGCTGGGCCTAGGTTGCGTCTTGCACCTAGGCCACAAGCTTTTGTTGACTGGCCTCAGTGTCTGGCTGGGCCAGCTGGGCCTGGGTTGCGTCTTGTACCTAGGCCATAAGCATTATATTCTTGCTTAATACTAAGGGTTTTGGAGCACATTGGTGAGCTGGTGGCAGGGATAGCCACAGTCATGGTGCTCACCACTTATAGGCTCTGATGGAATTCTAACTGCCTCGGGCTGCTGCGAGGGCGGCTGGGTCTGCTTATTTCCTCGCGGTGTGTCTTAGAGTGTTCCCGTACATATTGAAATATGTAGTGTAGAGCCAGTCTCAAACACGATAGAGAACGGAGGGTTACACGGGTAACCCAGGTTCTCTGAGTGTTCAAGAGTTAATCGAAGTGGCCATGCCCAGATGGGGCTTAAATAGCCCACTGATTGGCATCAGGGCAGGGCCACCGTAGATGATGTGTCTTAACTCATCCATCGCCACTAGGGGGCGCCAAAAGGCCCTGACCGCCACCATATATCTTTTATTTTATTTTATATATTTTTATTTTTTTCAAAAAAAAAGTCTAAAAAAAAACCTAATTATTATTATTTTTTTTTACCATGTTATAAAACACGAAAAACACGTCCTTGGCGCTCCAGGACATCATGAAAAAGAAGTTAAATAAGTCCTTGGCGATGGATGAGTTTTAAAGAGATATCCACGTCCACTGCCCCGTGGGGTCAGTTCCCGTACATATTATATATATTGAAATTTTATTTCCTTTAGAGGATAGCCCCTTGAGATGTATCATCCTCGACATATGTAGTGGAGAGCCAGTCTCTCCACTCAGAGAACCCGGGTTACCCGTGTAACCCTCCGTTCTTCAGCATACATCACTGCCTGTGCAGCCAACTTCCTGGGCATTGCACGGGCAGATGATGATGTCCCAGAATGTAACCTGGCTGCTGACCAACTGCAGTGGCTCCATGACCTTGCAGAGAGAGTAGTTGCATTCTGTTGGTTGGCTCCTAAACAGGAGGAGATCGACATGGTGGCCACACTTGCCAAACATGACGATGGCAGCCAAAATAAATATCCTTTGTCATTGCAAGGAAGGTAAAGAAATGTTAACACCAAAAGTGCAATTGTGGGTGGTCAAATCATTGTTCAATAAACTGCACAGTGTACCATTACGATTTAACATTGTTGTTGAAGCAGTAGTTGTACAATTGGACATAGCTCAAACATGGTGAAGATAAAGGCTAATAATAAATAATATACTAAAGACCGCAACTTCAGATGGGAGACAAGTTGTTTGTGATTCACCAAGCCTGTTATGTTTCCTCAACAGAAAAAGGTGGAGAAATGCTACTGTGCTTCAGCTACGACTGTCCTCAGATGTGGACCCACTTGGCCTGTACCAATCTTCTGTCTGTGCCAAAAGGGGATTGGTACTGTAGTCCCATCTGTGAGGACAGTTGTTTTCTTCCTTTGCATCACGTCAGTTAAGTGATCAAGCCGTGATCAAGCCATTTGGGATTGGATCCCACGTCGAGGACAGCAAAAGTACCCCTGGCGTCCTTTGGCAGCAGAGAGCAAGCTTTTCCTCCTCTGCTCGACCCCTCTTGAAAGAGGATGACAACTTCCGCCGGCCCATTGAGTTGTAAACGTAAACACGATCGGCATGGATATATCACATTGAAAGTTAAACAGGACATCATCGTTCGAAGCACTGCTTTGCAAACTTGTTCCATTAATAACTTTGGGGCAGGCCCGTCTAGTGTTTGAAATTTGACCAACACACGGAAATGCACGATTCCATAGTTAACTGCAACCTTCAGTCGCAATAACAAAACAGTTTATCTGTAATAATGTAAGAATAAAAAGTACTGGTAACAATAGTATGGATAGGCAACCACACTAAAAATAAAGTGTGACAATTACTATAGTCTGGTTGCCCTGTTATGGAAACCACACTAATAATGATAATTTGTTGTTATGTTTATATTTGTTCTCTCTCTTTTTGCTATTGTTCGGTTAATAAAGACACAAATGTAACTCCATAATCCTGACATATTTTTTTCAGACAAACATGGAGTAATTCCAGGCTGTTACAAGAGCAAACCATCTGTGCTCAACTGCACAGAGATACTCCAAGCTATCAACCAAGGATATTGCAGGATACAGATGACTTGACCCTCCATTTGGATCTACAGACGACAACAGTCACCAGGCTCAGGGAAATTATGCCAAAACATGTGAGTATAGGACAACTGAAAATGCCAGTTCTTCTTCCAGAGTTCAGAACTGGAGGTACTTCTGCAAAATCATATTTAGCAGCAGCAACTCTGGGTTCAAAGGGACCCACAAAACGAAATGTTTGGGGGAAGTCACGGCAGCAGTTAATATAGTATCTAGTGAGGAGCGTACAGGAGCCGATGTAAAACAAAAATCACACCCGTGTGAACTGAGTGGTGTAAGGTTTTATATAGCATGATTTTGAACATAGCAACCATGCTCATTTTTTTCTGCACACAAAAGCCAGTTGTAGGAGTGGTTTACACCACTCAAAAATGGTTCGACCTCAAGTCTGAGGCAAAAAAAAGAATAGCCGAACATAGACGGGAGTCATGGGAGGTGAGTAGGCTACTATATATGCTGCTATCCCTTTTGGACTAAATGTCTGACTGTACTCAGTTGAGCTGTTTTTTACATTTCTGTCTAATAAACTTTTCAAACAGGTGGACAGGGTCCTTCTAATCTGGAAATAACCGACCTGGACGCCAGAATTGGGGACATCATTGGAGAGACTGTAGTGTCCGGTGTTCCTGGCACAGAGGGGCTGGATTCAGACCTAACCACCGTGACACTGCCCTCACCTCCTCTCGTCTCAGAACCCGATGGTAAGCTTTAATTTCATGTATTTAATTTCATTTCATTTATGGTTTAAAATATGTATTTGACCCTTTAGGCTACTTTTTTACAGATTCCATAAAATGGAGCGTTATGTCATTCTAAATTAGGCATATCTTTTTAGAATTAGTTTTCCCTGGCTTCAATAGGTCTTGCAGGCCCAAATTAACTTAAACTGTGTATGTATTTGTATGTTGGGGGCAAATGGAATACTGCTACCAATTTTAAATCCTGGTGTGTTCCCTCCCTCTTTCAGCCCCCCGGGAAACGCCCCCGATTTATCCCAGTGTGGGCGGACAAGAGGGGGGTACCTCCCGTCTCCCCTTGAAGACGAGGAGGACACCCCCGCTCGCCAGCCCACAACAGAGGCCTCCATCCCAGCTCGCCAGCGCACAACAGAGCCCGCCACACCAGCTCGCCCGCCCACAAAAGAGCCTGCCACACCAGCTCACCCGCCCACAAAAGAGCCCGCCACACCAGCTCACCCGCCCACAAAAGAGCCCGCCACACCAGCTCTCCTGCCCACAACAGCTCGCCCGCGCACAATAGAGCGCTCTGCAGCCTGGCAGAAATATGCAGCATACATGCCCATATTTGGGGGGGTGGGAAAGGCGTCCGCGATGAGGACCCAAGTTATTGTGGTAACAAAACAATGTTTTATAATATTTATAAATTCCTGATTAGAGTTACATTTACCTATCAAAGGCGGAGGCAAACTGAATCTTAACATGTTTATGTCTGTCTCTCTCTCGACAGATGCTATGCTGAAGAAGTGGCTAGAGTTTGTTAAACTGTCAGACAGGAAAAAGAGGCCAATGGCGAACGCCCAGTCCGCCTATGGTTACGTCCGGGCCATTATAAAGTATCTGATGGTTGGCTGGGAGGATGCTGGTCACGGGGTGGCGTTCAGCCAGTGGACCTTCCTCTACCAGCCTGATCATCTGCACAAGTAAGTATAGTTTACACAAAGTTGTATCATGTGTTTTTCTCCTCCTACTGGTATTGTCCCTCAAGCTGAAGAGCTGACTACATTTCTTTCAGACTGGAGAGGGTGCTAGAGGCGGCCGGGAAGACCCTGCCCACCCGGATAAAGTATTTTACAGCGATTGTAAAGTTCCTGAGATACTTCATAACAGAGAGGCCGGAATCGGCCCGCGTTAAGAAAGCGGCTCTTGTGGCAATCATCAAGAGGTTGGAGGCCCAGCTGAAGGGCATGAATAAAGAAATGGCTATCCATCAGGTTCAGGTATTGACTTGTTTGTAAAAAAAAAAGTTGGTAACCCCTGACAGGTCTGCACTCCGATCTTTCAATGTTATTCCCACACCCAAAAATATCCTTTATGTCTTACCCTAGACCTCTAGGCCCTAAGATGGCCCACTGGCGAGTGTTTCAACTGTTTTGGGTCAGTCTACGTGTAAAGGCTCATTCATAGTCTGGATTTTCGGTGGTGAAAATAACGTTGAGCGGTGGTGAGTAAAAACAGAGAGAAGGGCTGGAGCAGTGGCGGTGGTTTGCTCTTCACCGCGGCTCGTGACGTCATGTTGTAGATCGGTGGTCACCCCACCACCGAAAATCCAGACTATGTATGAGCCTTAAGTGCCCAAAGTTGAAGGAAGGTGGTCAAATGACCTGAAACCGAAGCAATACACGTGTTAAAATGTTCCCTTGTTTAACATTTTCTTTTGCTGTAGCCTGATGAAGCGGTGCGTAATTGAAACCCCACAAATAAATAAAGGTCCCTAATGGTTTAATTTGATTACAGGACGAACGCTGCAGTTATCTTCCGAGTTGGATGGTGAGTTTGGCGACACTGGACAGTCTCGGGACTCACAGGAAACAACAGAACCAAGGCTGTCGCCATCCTCCTGCAGTGGTACTGTGTCCACTCGAACACCACCACCATCCAGGTCCCGTCCGCAGCCTGCCTCTGCCCCCCCCCCCCCCCCGACGGGTACTAACTGATGCGGTACTAGATACCCAGGAGAGGCTTGCTGTGTCAACAGAGAGCATAGCGCAGTCTCTCATCCAGATTGTGGATGTACTAAAAGGAATTGCTGCCACACAGGCCATGATATTAAATGAACTGACCGGCATAAATGTAAACATTAAACCTTAATAAATTACTCATGTTCTGAATCCTGGTGTGTTGTAATGGGAAATAATATGAAACTGACAAATTAGAAACGAGCAATTCATTGTTGCAAAATGTTGTTAGCATGCCTATCATCTTGGTTCTTCTGGTGCGTCATGACTTCACTTAGTGAATTGTCATTGTCATGACATTTTGGTCAACCTGATGTTAAACCTGATTTGTTTAATTTGCATTTTTTCTTTTTATATTGTGTTCTGCAGTAATTTAATCTTAATCTTGGATTTGTTTAATTTGCATTTTTCCTTTTTATATTGTGTTCTGCAGTGATTTAATCTTGGCTATTTGTTTAATTTGCATTTTTCCTTTTTATACATTGTCACTGTTTTATTAACCAATTTAGATTTAGATTCCAGTGTGAATTCTCTGGTGTGTTTTAAGGCTGTTCATTTGAGAGAAGTGCTGAGGACGAAATAAAAGAAACTGAAAGAATATATATTCAAAGATTTGTGCCGCATTCACAATTTAAAAAAAATAGCAGACCTACAAGCTCGTAAGCGCTATGAGCTTGTAGATCTGTGTTGGAATGTATTAAGATGATCTTTAAAACTCTAATCTTGCCATCTACGTACCCCCCCCCCCCCCCAGGGGACCTATTCTTGCCAACTACGTCCATGAACGTAGACTGGGGGTCTTCATTGATTCAGTTACTTTGATGTCCCGACCAACCTGGCAACCCACTTTTGAAGTCCGGAACACTCTGGAACATTCTGAAAACACGTGATGCATGAGACGTGTGATTGGCCTCCAGGTTTTCCTATAAAAAAAGACCCTCCGCCCACATTTCTTTGATGGGGAGAGACGGAATGTGGAAGTCTAGCAGGTTACAGGTAGAGAGCGATTGTTGTAGAGCGAGTTTGGATCATTTTATAGTAGGCATTTCGATTAGCGCACACACACACACACACACACACACACACACACACACACACACACACACACACACACACACACACACACGTAGGGTTTAGTATAGTATAGTATAGTTGTACATTATTTTTTTATTTTCCATAGTTATTTTGTAACTTTTTTTTGTCTGTGTTACTTGTATTTAGTTTTATTTATCGTTAGTCTTGTTTGTAGTGTAGTCAGTCGTTTTTGTTTAGTGTCGATTGTCTTTGTGTGGCCGCCATGCCACCTCGAAAGAGAAATTAAAGCTGTGCATAGCAGCCAGCAGGGCCTAACACATAGTTGATATACAAGCTCACAACAACAGACCAGGGTGCAACACATTTAGTTTGAGCTAAATGCAGAGAGACTGTAAACATCACAGAATATAGGACATTTTCCCCAGTACAACATAAAAACACCTGTCCAACATACAAAGCTGTGCATAGCAGCCAGCAGGGCCTAACAAATAGTTGATCTACAAGCTCACAACAACAGACCAGGGTGCAACACATTTAGTTTGAGCTAAATGCAGAGAGACTGTAAACATCACAGAATATAGGAACTTTTCCCCAGTACAACATAAAAACACTTGTCCAACATACAAAGCTGTGCATAGCAGCCAGCAGGGCCTAACAAATAGTTTATCTACAAGCTCAGGGTGCAATGTTACTCACTCAACTCTCCTATACATGTATGTATTTTACATTAGATTATAATATGACAGCATATGCAGGCTAATTCTTTGCATTGGCACTGGATAAGGGCTACATCATGCCTACATTGATTGAAATGGTTGTCTATTTACAGATGGTGATCAGCCCATCAGCTCTGCTGCTGCTGAATCCTTTCCCATGGAAATGGGTAAGAATATAATGCAAATCACAACATGTTTATACAATTTATATCAGATCAGAGGTTACAGTAAAAAGTGGGTGAAATTAGTTTTATACAATTTACACATGGTTACTGTACTGAGAGGGTACACAACGTGTGAGCATAGCATCAGATGTATATACACAAAAATGTATTGTATTGTGTATGTCTGTCATTTAGATGGTGACCAGTCGGATGAGAGTCCTGGCCAGGCAGGGTGGTTTGGTGCTGGGTCGTGGGAGCCAATTGACATCCCGTTCACTGGAGAGCAGGGGCCTACTGCAGAGACTGAGGGGCTGGGTGCGGACAGCAGTCCTGCTGCCTTCTTCCAGCTGTTCCTCACTGATGAGCTGCTCCAGCACATCGTCGATGAGACCAACAAATATGCAGAGCAGTGCATCAGCAAGGTGTGTCTTTTTTTTGTGCATAGTCCACGTTGTTGTTTTTCCAAATTGTGGCTGAGCATCCAATGATGTATGATGAGAGCGCCCCTCACTTCACACAAGTTTATAACTGCCAATAAATCTCCCATCTATCTATCTATCTATTTATCTATCTAGGTCAGGGACCAGCTTCCCCCACACTCCAGAAAGCGGCAGTGGCGAGAGACAGACATCCATGAGTTGAAGAACTTCTTGGGCCTCTTTTTTCTCACGGGTGTGGTGATCCTCCCAAGGCTCGACATGTACTGGACAAGGCGTCAGCCAGTAGAAACGCCCCATTTCCCCCGCACCATGTCACGGAACAGGTTCCAGCTGCTGCTGAGGTTCCTCCATTTCACCGACAACGAGACAGCTGATGTTACTGACATCAGCTGACATCAGCTGTCTCCCCTGGATGTGACGGTACCTAGCCTCCTGGGGGAGTTGAAAGGTCAGGGTCGCCATGTCTACATGGACAACTTCTACAACTCTGTGTCCAGGACCACACTGCTGCAGGGGTTGGGGACTCAGTGCTGTGGTACTATGAGAAGGTGTACGGGTGAACCCATGGCACTAAAGAAGATCAACCAGGTGAAACACCTGAATAAAGGTGAGCGAGTTGTCCGCCATAACGGCGATGGTGTCATGACCCTTGTGTGGAGGGACAAGAAACTGGTGAGAATGGTCACAACGATTCACCAGGACACCATGCAGACTGTAGTGGAGAGGGGCCCTGCCAACACTGCCAATACTGTGAAGAAGCCAGCCTGTGTGGTTGACTACAATAAATACATGAATGGGGTGGATAAGATGGACCAACTCATCAGCTACTACCCATTTCCCCGGAAGACCCACAGGTGGAACTTCAAGTTCACGATGTACTTGTTCCAGCTGTGCTTCGCAAACGCCCTGACCGTGTACAAGGCCAAAGGAGGGAAGAAGACGGCAACGATGCTGGACTTCATTCTGAGCGTGAGACGTGGACCGCAGTTCGGGCACCGGGGGGTGTTGGTGACCAGCAGGCAGAGGAGGGGGCAGTCGGTGGTGCCGAAGGAGCAGTCGGTGGTGCCGAACGAGCAGTCGGTGGTGCCGAGGGGGCAGTCGGTGGTGCAGGGGCAGATGGTGGTGATGAGGAGGGGTCGGAGTCGGACGAGGTGCGTCCTGCCCCTGGATATGATCCGGACGAGGTGCTTCCTGCCCCTAAATATGATCCAGAGTGCAGGAAGAGCGTCCGACTGGATGGCCATGACCTGCGTACGTTCCCTGAAGGGGTAGGGGGCAAAAAGAGGCCGTGTAAACCATGCAGGTGGTGCAAGGTGAAACGCAATGTCCGCCGTGAGACACGGTATTATTGTAAGGCCTGTAGCTTTCAGCCCCTGTGCATTGAATGTTTTTTTGAGTACCACAAAGAGTAAGCGCACCGTTTAGTGTACCCTGTTTAGCACCCTGTTTATACCATATACCCCGTTTTTAGCACCCTGTTTAGCACCCTGTTTATACCATATACCCCGTTTTTAGCACCCTGTTTAGCACCCTGTTTATACCATATACCCCGTTTTTAGCACCCTGTTTAGCACACTGTTTATACCATCTTCCCATGTACACAGAAATGTCTCATTTGGCTGAGCATCCAATGATGTATGATGAGAGCGCCCCCCTCACTTCACACAAGTGTGATTTTTTATTTTTATTTTTTACTGAGACGGTAACCTTGATCTCTGTGTTTAGCACCCTGTTTATACCATATACCCCGTTTTTAGCACCCTGTTTAGCACCCTGTTTATACCATCTTCCCTTGTACACAGAAATGTCTTGATTTGGCTGAGCATCCAATGATGTATGATGAGAGCGCCCCTCACTTCACACAAGTGTGATTTTTTTATTTATTTTTTACACAGACTGTAACCTTGATCTGTGTTTAGCACCCTGTTTATACCATGTACCCTGTTTTTAGCACCCTGTTTAGCACACTGTTTATACCATGTTCCCATGTACACAAATGTCTCTTGATTATTTGATTGGCTGAGCAGCCAATGTGATGTTTGATGAGAGTGCCCCTCACTTCACACAAGTGTGATTTTTTTTTATTTTGTTACTGAGACTAACCTTGATCTCTGGTCTGGTGTGTGTGCATTATCAGCTTGTAGATCTTCTATTTTGGAGGGCCCTCCTATACACTGCTTTATGTCCATGGCACACAATGCACTTATTTGATTGGCTGAGCATGGGATGGTATGTATGATGATGAGAGCGCCCCTCACTTCACACAAGTGTGATTTTTTTTTTTTTTTTTTTACTGAGACAAGACATGATTGAAATTGCACTTTTGAAATTGCACTTACTATTGCACTAATGGATGAATATGTATTTATATATATATATATATATATAGAGAGAGAAAAAGTTGATGTGATGTGGGTAAAATAAAGGATCTGTGAAATACCAGTTGAAATCTAGTTGGGCCTGATGCATCCGTCTTCTTTTCACTTCTACTCACAGGTTTTGTATGTTTGTTTGGTTGATGTTTGTTTGTTTCAAACACCTCTAGTCCAGGTTCTACTATAGCTACATATCCATGCCCTATATCAAATTAAACCTGAGGTTGTCTAGTGTAATTGTAAAAAAATAAAAATAAAAAATACAAATGGCATTATCAATATCGGCCTCTACAATGCAGCATGCATGTCAATATACTGCAGTATATTGTGGTCCCAATCCGTGTTCGACTGCTGAGAACTTTGAAATGGCAAATGGTAGAAGATTCATTTTTTTTGTGTCTGGAAGTGGACATTCTACACTGCATTTCGATATACATTATGTTCACATAGCAATAGCAGTACAATGTCTAGTGATGCTAGACACAGTTTCTTCTTCTACCATTTTGCCATTTCAGAGTTCTGAGCAGTCAACGGCGGAGTGGGACCACAAACTACACCAGTATGTTACATGCTTCATTGTAGAGTATTTTATTATGATAATGCAATTATTATTTTTGAATTTTTTTTTTTTACAATTACACTTGACAACCTCAGGTTCAATTTGATATATGGCATGCATATGTAGCTATAGTAGAACCTAGACTAGAGCTGTTTGAAACTTCAACTGCGTCTCACGCAAATAGTACTTTTCAGGGTACACATGGAGAACAAGCTTTATTTATCTTTTGATATCTACATAACGAAACATGTTATCAACTCAGTTTATTTTTTCCATGAATCCATACATTCTAAAGTTTCTTTTGATATATTCCGTGTTCATATAGGTCTAACAGAGAATTTTCAAAAAATAATAATGAAATGAATTGAAGTCAATGGCGGCATATACAATGGCAGGCTTGTGAATGGGGCCGGCAATGATAGAGTTAATTGCCTGTATATATATATCATTGTATGTATGTTTATATATATACTTCTGTATTGAGAGCACGTGACCTGATACACGCTAGCTTTGCTCAACAGGTCATGGAGCCCAGTGTTAGAAACAACAACAACCAATGGAGCCGAATTCGCTTTGACGGAGATGAAAGGAACTTTGAATTATGTTTGGTAAAACTTCTCGGTTACCTCCGGCTGAAAGGGCTGAAAGACACCATACTATACGAGCCTGATATCGACTACGAGGAAATACTCGATGCGGAGGAAGCCGCAGCAAGAGACGCTGCAGCCGAGGTGAAAACCATTGAGGACGCCGAGAAAAATGAAAACACATACGCTGAACTGGTTCAAGTGCTCGATGATACAAGTTTGTCGTTGGTTATGCGTGAGGCAGCGGATGACGGAAGAAAGGCGTTACAGATTCTGAAAGATCACTATGCGGGCAAGGGGAAACCGAGGGTGATCAGTTTGTACACAGAGCTGACGTTGCTCCGGAAGACTGCAGATGAAACAATGACAGACTATATTATACGAGCAGAAATAGCTATCACGGTACTGAGGAATGCGGAAGAGACTTTGAGTGATGGCTTGCTAACAGCTATGGTTCTGAAGGGGCTGCCAGAATCGTATAAGCCATTTTCCATCCACATCACACAAAGTGACGACATGATCACCTTCGCCGACTTTAAGTCCAAACTGAGGAGTTACGAGATCACTGAAAGGTTCAGTAGCAGTTCCGGGGATGACAGCGTGATGAGACTAAGAAGCAAGGACAACGACGTGAGACTGTCCTGTTATAATTGCGGCCAGAGGGGGCACAAATCGTTTGAGTGCGGAGATGCTGCTGGTCAGAAAGAACAGAGACAGTGGTGCAGTCTTTGCAGAAGTCCAACACATAACGACACCAACTGCAGACGGAGAAGACGGAAAGACAACGTCAATGTGACGCAGGATGAAGAGGAGCACACGTTCGCCTTCAAGGTGTGCCAGGTGAACCGCGACTCGGACGGCGCCGGGAGACCGAAGCAGAGACTTTGTCGGAGTAATACTCTGAGCAGAGGGCTGATGGTCGACACCGGGGCTACGTCACATATTGTGACCGACGTGAAGAAGTTCCGAAACTTCGATGAGAATTTCGAGCCACGGAGGAATGTTCTGGAGATGGCTGATGGAGTGAGGGCCTCTGGCGTAGCGCTGAAGAGAGGTACTGCAGTGTTTTACCTGAGAGATAACAAGGGTCGAGAGGTGGAAACGATGCTGAAGGGGGCGCTGTATGTTCCATCCTTTCCCCAAGACATTTTCTCAGTCAACGCAGCGACATCAAGTGGAGCCACATTCATCTTCAAAGAGGGACAGAACAAGTTCATCCAGAGAGACGGCACGACATTCGACATTACGGTACATGACAGGTTGTTTTATGTAAACACCGTTGATGAGAGTATTGATGTTGATGAGTGTCATGGGTGTTATGACATCAAGACGTGGCATGAGATTCTGGGACATTGCAACTACGAAGATGTGTTAAAATTGCAGAATGTAACTGAGGGTATGGAAATTAAAGGCAAGGTTGATATTTCCAAGTTGTCATGTGATGTGTGTATAGAAGGTAAATTTGCTCAGAGCCGAAATAGAGAACCAGACCAAAGAGCTAAAGCAGCACTAGAACTTGTACACACTGATTTATCTGGACCAATTGATCCAACGGCTAAAGACGGATTCAAATATGCTTTAGCATTTACTGACGACTATTCAGGAGCTACTTTTGTTTATTTCTTGAAATCTAAGAGTGACACAGTCCAAGCTACAGAGAAGTACATTGCCGATCTTTCACTTTATGGGAAAATTAAGTGTATTCGTTCGGATAATGGTACTGAGTATACTTCTGGTCACTTTCAGGCATTGTTAAGCAGAAATTCCATTAGACATGAGACCTCAGCTCCTTACTCACCCCATCAGAATGGGACAGCTGAAAGAAATTGGCGAACGCTGTTTGAGATGGCCAGATGTATGCTGATTGAGTGCAAATTACCAAGGGAATTGTGGACATATGCGGTAATGACGGCTGCTGTTATTCGAAATAGATGTTTCAATAAGCGTGTAGGACAGACCCCATATTACATGCTGACAGGAAAGAGGCCAAACCTTTCAAGAATGAGAACTTTTGGGTCCCCATGCTATGCATATAAACAAAATAAGAAAAAGTTGGATTCACGATGTGAAAAAGGGATATTTGTAGGATATGACAAAAATAGCCCAGCCTATTTAGTGTTTTATCCCGACACTGGGAAGGTAACTAAACACAGATTGGTAAAGTTCATTCAAAAGAATGTCATTGAGGTTCAGACCCAAACAGATTGGGATGATGATTGCAGTGGGGAAAGGACTGTAAACCACCTCCCTGAAGATAGGGAAACTAACGAGACACAAGAACAAGAGGTGGTTGAAATGAGTGATTTGGCAAATGTTCAGGCAGGTGAAGATGGCCAAACCAGTGAGACACAGGAACAAGAAGCAGGGGAGATGGATGATTTGGTCAGTGCTCAGGCAGGTGACAGTGGCCAGAGTGCAACATATCCCAGAAGAAAAGTGAAACCACCTCAGTATTTAAAGGATTATGAGTGTCAAGTAAAATCTGATGACCTAGATGACATAACCTTTGATTATTGTTATAGAGTCATTTGTGATGTGCCACACACAGTAAAGCAGGCAATGGCATCACCTGACTCTAAGTTATGGGCAAGAGCTATGGATGAGGAAATTGAATCACTAAAGGAAAATGACACGTTTACCCTGACTAAACTGCCAGAAGGCAAAGAAGTAGTGGGGGGTAGATGGGTGTATGCTTTAAAAACAAATGCAGATGAATCTAAACAATTCAAGGCTAGCCAAAGGATTCAATCAAAAACCAGGTGTGGATTATGAAGAGACTTTTTCACCAACGGCAAACCAGACTAGTGTGAGGGTATTGATGCAAAAGGCAGCACAAGAGAATATGATCTTACACCAAATGGACGTCAAAACGGCCTATTTGCATGCACCAATAGATTTTGAGATTTACATGAGACAACCAGAGGGATATGAAGTTACATCTGAGAATGGGGACATGCTGGTGTGTAAACTAAATAAATCTTTGTATGGTTTAAAACAATCAGGGAGAAATTGGAACAAGATGTTGCATGATTTTTTAACTAAAAATCAATTTATTCAGAACCCAGTTGATTATTGTGTTTACACAAGGGAAATGAAGGATCAAAAGGTATTCATTTTATTTTGGGTCGATGATATAATAATTGCAGCAAGTGATGACAATGTGATGATTGATGTCAAAGAGATGCTTACAGCAACATTCAGAATGAAAGACTTAGGCAAATTGAAACATTTCATTGGTATTGATTTTGAACAAGGTGAACATTGTGTGACTATGTCACAAAGGAAATATGTTGACAAAATATTGACTAGATTTGACATGCAGGACTGCAAGCCAAGAACAACACCCTGTGAGGCAAAACTGAACTACACTGACAGCAGTGAGTCATTGGGGGATGTGAGAAAATACAGGGAAGTTGTGGGTAGTCTAATATACTTGACTACTTGTACCAGGCCAGATCTGAGTTTTGTAGTGGGAAAACTTTCACAATATTTTTCTAAACCAACAGAAGAGCAGTGGATCACAGTGAAACATGTGCTGAGATATCTGAAGGGAACCAGGGAAAAATCCTTATGCTATAGGAAATGTGAGGAACTAGGATTGATAGCATATAGTGATGCAAACTGGGCAGAAGATGCAAGTGACTGACGTAGCACTAGTGGTTATTGTGTCAGCCTAAACCCAGAGGGCCCTTTGATTTCATGGAGGTCTAAAAAGCAATACACCGTAGCACTTTCAACTTGTGAAGCTGAGTACATGGCTTTAGCGGCAACTCTACAAGAGTGTTTGTATTTGATTCAATTGTTACAATGTATTGATGGATTTCATTACATGCAGCCAAAGATTTACGAGGACAATCAAGGTACAATAGCGTTAGCTAAAAACCCTGTACAGAGACAGAGGTCAAAACATATTGACATAAGATACCACTTTGTAAGATCAACTGTCAATGATGGTAAAGTGATTCTCGAGTATTGTCCAACTGAACAAATGGTTGCCGATGTTATGACAAAACCAGCCAAGCTTTGTCAATTGAAGAACTTTGAGGGTTTCATGTTTGGAGAGTAACATACAGTCCAAAGTTTTTTTGTTTGTTTCTCTTTCAAGGGTTCTTTTTTTTGTTATTTCTGTGTACCAATTCACGATCAAGTGGGGGTGTTGGAATGTATTAAGATGATCTTTAATTGCCTGTATATATATATATCATTGTATGTATGTTTATATATATACTTCTGTATTGAGAGCACGTGACCTGATACCGGTCACGTGATCATGCCTGATCTGCATTTAAGGAAGTGAAAATAAACACACTGCTCTCTCAGCCATTGTCTAAGAAGCAACGATATATCTGTCTCTCTGAGTTTCTTTATTCATCCTCCGTCATGTTTCCGGCTAGCTCTGAGTTGTGGTGTGTTTGACGCTATACACGCTAGCTTTGCTCAACAATCTGCTATTTTTAAGTAGCTAAAGTACAACATAATGCTTAGTTAAAACACCAAAAGGGGTTCCCGTCCAGAATGGGTTAATCCATCCAGCACTGGTGGCATGATGCGGCTGATGGTTGATTGAGAGATGCCCACCCACCATGTGCCAGTGGCTAAAAAGCCCAAGGTGGAAAGTAACCGCACATGTGTTGGTACTGGGTTAGAGCGTCTGGTGTGGCTCCGCAGTGCTGGCTCCACACTGTTACACAGCTCTGACAAAACAGCTCTTGGTAGTCTAAAGCGTGAAAATAAATATTCGTCACTTCGGGCGAATAAGTCCATATGGTCCTGAAAAACGTGTTCTCTCGAGGGCACGATCTGCTACATCTTGCAGCAGCAACACAATTGCCATTGTGAGTTGATGCAGGCAGAAAGAGACCTACTTTGGTCCTATATAAATACCAATGATCAATCACTGGCCATAATTTACATAATGGATGTGTGTGTGTGTGTGTGTGTGTGTGTGTGTGTGTGTGTGTGTGTGTGTATATCATGAAATCATTATTAAAACATTGAGGGATCCCAAAACCTTCTTAAAAACTTCTTAAGTGGGCCTAAGAACAAATTTCCTCTTAAGAACTTCTTAAGAACGGTTGGCGCATGAGGCCCATTAACCTTTGCAACCACAACAAATAATTAAAACATGAATTAAAATAATAAATTTTTATCCCCAAAATGATTATCGGAATATTTTATTATTATGACCCATCCATAATCTATTTCATGAAAAGATTTTACTTGATTATTAAAACAAAATAATATTTAGCTTGATAGCTTGATTTTAGGTTAAATAAGTTCATGTCCGCGGAATATTAACTAAGCCGCGGAATCAAGGATTGTTTTCCGCTGAATTAGGAATGTTCTCCGCGGAATCAAGACTTTCTCCGCGGATTCCTGTGGGGAGTGGGGACTACTAAGACACGTGAGAATGGTCCAGTGGATTCATGTGGGGAGTGGGGACTACTAAAACACGTGATAATGGTCCAGTGGATTCCTGTGGGGAGTGGGGACTACTAAAACACGTGAGAATGGTCCAGTGGATTCCTGTGGGGAGTGGGGACTACTAAAACACGTGAGAATGGTCCAGTGGATTCCTGTGGGGAGTGGCGACTACTAAAACACGTGAGAATGGTCCAGTGGATTCCTGTGGGGAGTGGGGACTACTAAAACACGTGAGAATGGTCCAGTGAAGAAATTAAATTCATTCATGAATCATGAATCATGAATCCACTTGCTGCCCGGCTGTCAGTATTGAGCAATTTTTTAAAGGGCTTTCTTGTTGGCCTCCAATTCACATCCTGTAGAATGAGGCCAAAATGTCATGACGGCTATGGGCATTTTTAGCCCAAGGAGTGTTTTTTTGTGCAAAACTAATGCTTGGAATAGATTCAGAATCCTGAAAACCCCCTAGTTTGACAAACTAGGAAAGTTGGACATTTTTGCCTTATACAGGATGTTAATTAGTAACCCCTATAAAACAAATTGCTCAATACCGGCAGACAGTCAAAAAGTGGATTCATGAATGTATGTATATAGACAATATATAATAAAGGGCAATAAAAAAGCCTATATACCACATTTCTCACTTTAAACAAAAGAAGCCTGTCGGCTGCCGGACTATCAGCAACATCATGAAAATTGCAAAAATATAATCGTCCGGGTGACAATCTCCCGTGTTTAGTGTTCTAGGGTTACATCGCTGGAGACAGTTTGGCACTCATTCAGTTCACCCTCTGCACTGTGTACAGTAGCACTCTGTGGTTAGGCACTCATTCAGTTCACCCTCTGCACTGTGTACAGTAGCACTCTGTGGTTTGGCACTCATTCAGTTCACCCTCTGCACTGTGTACAGTACGTAGCACTCTGTGGTTTGGCACTCATTCAGTTCACCCTCTGCACTGTGTACAGTACGTAGCACTCTGTGGTTTGGCAATCATTGCCTGCAAAAATAGAGCACTATTTAGCCACAAAGGCTTCATATACAGGCTGTCACATTATCTCCCTTCTCTATACCATTTCACGTCAATCAATGTTTGTGCTTGAGGCTCCTGGGGTTTAGAAGTTCCACATGTCAGAAGGGAATTAGGGAAAGCTGCTTGCAGATTTTATGCAGCCATGTTAAATGTTATCTGCTGGTTGTGTGTTATGAGCTGACCACCCAAGTTTCTCCAGTTAAAGAGACGGTTTGTGACACAAAGGTACATTAAACAAGTAGGTTTATTTTCTCCAGTGAGCCATGGACACACAGCTGCAGAGAAGTGAGTGGTGTTGGTTAGACTCAGTCAGAGCTGCAGGTTCTGCGTGTGGCCTGCGTGAAGGCTGGAGACTGAGTGAGGGCTATGGAGTGAGTGATGGCTTATATAGGGCACACCTGAACTGTGATTGGTCAATGAGTTGAGTGGTGTGATGGCAAACACATGTGTCATTGTGGCTGCAGGGAATGGGAAATGTCCACCAGAGGCTGCCATTCAGACAGCATGCAGATAATCCACAACAGCCAACAAAGGCAAAAGATGATGGGATGATCTCAAGTTAAGAGTCTCACTCCGAGAACCACTACTGTCGATAAAAGGTTTATTCTTCTTATCTTTTTTTAAATTATTTATTTATTTTTCCATTTTAACTCTTTGAGAGTTTCAAGTCAAATCAATGTAGTTGCTAGACTTCTCAATGGGAGAATTACGTTTTTGAATGATTTATTGAAAATTCTCTGTTGTGACTGTGCGACAACGAAAGACCTTCAGAGAAAGCTTGACTGAGTTGATAAAATGTTTAGTTTTTGTGTTGGAAGCCATTTAACACATAATTTGCTAACCACGTATCCGTACGTCTTTAATTAATCAAACGTCTGGTGCGAATCACGTATCCATACGTTTTAATCACTTTTTTATTGAATACTTTCATTCATCTTTTTACCCACCCGGACAATGAAGAACCATCCCCCTGTCATTGCTGCTTAGTCCCTCTCACATGATCAGAAAAAAAAAAAAGCCCCCTCCCCTCCTGAAAACAGGAGGGCGGGCCGCTTTACGTGTAGAAGCCAGGGTAAAATGGACGCGCCCATGCCATGATCTAGTCGGTGTGTGAATAGAAGAATCAAATTTCACCTAACCTCGCCTCACCAGGCTTTCCTCCACCTCCCCTCCTGTTTCTCCTGAGGAGGAGGACCTTGCGAGATGGGGGCTCTGTCTCTCGGAAAAAAACATGATGAACGGAACGCTGCCTAAACACATGATCTGCACCGGATCGGCATTGCATAACGTCTGCAACACACATGGACAGATGCATGTTTCCTTCTTCATACTACGAACTAACAAACGAACCACAGTATCGAGGGGCCGCCATGGGGGGGCCGAGGTCCGAGGGGGATCACGTATCGCCATGCAGAGCCGTCATAATCGGAGATCGCTCGGACGTGTGATTGTAACGCTTTTTTATTCATTATAATTGTAGTGATAAGACCGCAATGAACGCGTCGGGGACGTAATCGACCCGGGTGTAATGTATAACGAACTTTTCCGCGTCCTAAACCGTGGTGTTGTGATCTGTGGAAGTCATTTTTTCCTTGTCGTCGACATCACAGCCGGGCTTAGCACCTCTCTGGACGAGGTGAAGCTTTTTTCCATCGCTCCTACGGGGGAGCGATGAAAAGCTGCATGCCCAGGCATGTTCCCCTATACTAGCTTGCAAAACAAAATCAGCTAATGACAACGCGTCTCACCGTTATACTATAGTTCTGAACCGAACGGTGGAATGGGACTTTTTATAGCCGTACGGATCAAGACTTTTGCTGCCCAATGTGCCCATGGACCCCCCCCCCCATGTTACTGCAATCAAGACAATGAAAGCAGATCTGTGAGATAGATTAGGCGAGGCGAGGCGAGGCGGTCATCATCTAAGAAAGCAGAGTTATGAAGGTTTATAGTCAGACATCGACAGGCAGATATAAAAATAAACACAATAAATCAAAATCAAAATCACACCCCTGTGAAGTGAGCGGATATTTGTAATTAGTTACAAACTCTACTGACTCTCCATCAATAACACCGAAACCACCCACATCTCTGCAGTGTGTGTGTGTGTGTGTGTGTGTGTGTGTGTGTGTGCTGATTGGGGAAATGAGTGAGGGCGCAGCTCTTGCAGCGACCGGGAGCAGGTGGTGGAGCTCCGTGTTGTTTTATGTTCTGTTTTTGTTGTTGACCCACGTTCTATGTTTTCACAAGATCACAGTTACCTAAGTTAAGTGCTATAGGATTGGGGAAAACTGAACTGACCTCCTGCTACGAGGTTTATTAAATGACAACGTGAGCGCTTGTTTAACGTATGTCGTGATTGTTTGAACATGGATCTCGCCACTCTGCTATTGTTGTGGCTAATATGCCACCTGGCCCGGAGTATTGAGGACTTCCTCCCGTCCTCAAATCTCCCTGCACGGATCCAGTACAACAGAGTTTCTTCTCCATTTTGAGAAAACGTACGAACCCCCGGTGGACTTTAACCCACCCAATCTAGATGATTTTCGGATCACAGACCCGCGGCCGCGGGTCTCTGCCAGCGGATCACGCCGTAATCCATGGACTAGGAAGAGGGGAAGGAGAGGAGGCGCACGGTTAAAGGTAAAAAAACAGCCCCTGTCACGTACACCTCTTCCCTCTATTATGCTTTCCAATGTCCGATCCCTCCGAAACAAAACGGGGAGTAGTATGAAAACTATTGTAGGTCTCAAGGATGAGGGCAGGACTAAGATACAGCTTGGTGGCTATAATTCAGATCTGCAGCTAGCAGAAGAATTGAATGAGTTCTACACAAGATTTGATGTTCACGACTTTAAAGAACAACACTCTGAGCTGAAAGGGCAGTTGATGACATCCAAGGTTCACGATGTCTCTTTCGATGAGCTTAGTGTGATTAGGTGTTTTAAAAAGTGTAAACCTAAGAAAAGTCCAGGCCCTGATAACATTGGTGGCCGTCTGCTCACTATCTGTGCAGAACAGCTAGGCCCTATTTTTCATTTTATATTTAAATTATCTCTTACTCAGCAGAGGGTGCCATCTTTATGGAAGCGCTCCACTGTGGTGCCAGTAGCCAAGAACCCTCGTCCCAAGGCTCTAAATGACTTCAGACCTGTGGCTTTAACATCTGTGGTTATGAAGTCATTTGAGAGACTCGTTAAAGAAGAGCTCTTGTCAAAAACAGAGTGTTACCTGGACCCTATGTAATTTGCATACAGGGCTAGGAGAGGGGTGTCCGATGCTACCATCACCTTACTGAACCTTCTATTCAAACACCTGGAAGTTAGCAAGAAACATGCTAGGCTGCTTTTTGTTGACTTCTCATCAGCCTTCAACACCATTCAGCCACACATACTAGTCGGAAAACTAGCTAACAACTTTGGCTTAGACCCTGGTATCGTTGGTTGGGTTCTGGATTTCCTCACAAATAGAACCCAGAGGGCAAGGGTGAATGGGAAGCTGTCTGGTGAATTAACATCATCCACCGGTTCACCCCAAGGTTGTGTACTATCCCCACTCTTATACATCCTGTACACAAATGATTGCAGAAGTCAATATGCCGACAGACACATTATTAAATTTGCTGATGATTCTGTCATTGTTAGTCTGTTGGGTGATGGTGAGGTCAGCCATGGCCCAGTTGTGGATGATTTTGTTTCTTGGTGTGAAGAGGCATTTTTACAACTCAACGTCACAAAGACCAAAGACATGTTTATTGATTTTCGTCGATGTCCACCTGCTCCTCAGAGCAGTGTTATTGACGGCGAGTCAGTAGAGTTTGTAACTAATTACAAATATCTCGGGACAATAATAGACAATCGTCTCAAATTCGACTGCAACACTGAAATGGTGTGTAAGAAAGGCCAGCAGCGCCTTTTCTGCCTAAGAAAGTTGGCCAAATTTCAGGTCGATAAATCACTGATGGTTTTATTTTATAGATCTTTCATTGAGTCTGTCCTCACCTTTGCTGCCATTTGCTGGTATGGTAACCTTGGTGTCAGACAGAAAAATACCCTTAACGGGGTTGTTAAGGGGGCCAGCAAAATTGTGGGGGCAAAATTCAGCTGCCTGACTTATTTGTATGATGAGCAGGTGCTAAGAAAAGCATCATGCATTAGAGCAGACAGCTCTCACCCCCTATACCGGGAATATGAATTCCTGCCATCCGGCCAATGGTTAAAGACCCCTGTTACAAAAACAAACGGGTACAAATTTTCATTCATACCTACCTCCATCCGAGCCATCAACAAGGACAGCAGGAGGAGGTAGATGTAGTTACACTCGGTGCACTTTATCCCTGGTTGCACTTTATATTTAATGTAGCATTTGTATCTTGTGATAATGTATACGTATGTCTGTTGTTATGTATGTTGTACTGTTTGTAATGTCTTTGAGAGCTTTTATTATCTGCTGTAAAACGAAGTGCCCAGTTTGGGACATATGAATAAACTTGACCTTGACCTTGAGTTGGGCATCCCACAGAGTTGCACCACTCACTTCACACCCCTGTGAAGTGAGTGGTGCAACTCTGTCCCACAGAGTTGCACTGCTCACTTCACAGGGGTGTGATTTTTATTATTACAGTAGAAGTTTACAGACCAAACTGTAAATAAAAGGTTTACATGACTTTCTGTCTCAGTCCGTATATAGCGAGCTGTAGTGAATAAGTAGAGAAGTAGAGTTGCACCGCTCACTTCACAGGGGTGTGATTTTTATTATTACAGTAGATTTTTTTTCCTTATGAAAGCAGAGAGTCTTCTGTTTCATACGGTATATAGTATTATATGTCGCAGGTCCATGACTTCTCTGAAGTTATCTGGTGGGCACAAGCTGCATTCAATAACCAATTACTGTCAAACTGTAGATGGGATCAATGTGTACTGTTTTCCTCGTAAAAGTACACATTCAGGGCTTTCATTCGGTGTATATGATGTATAGGATATTTATTCTGTTCATTTTTATATCTGCCTGTCAATGTCTCTGACTTTAAACCATCCATAACTCTGCTCGCTGTTCAAGATAGCAAAAGCAGGTGTTGCAAAAAGGTCAATATCTCCAGAATGGAAGATGGTAAAATCAAAATTATTTTTTTAAATTGAAGTGGACAAGTTCAGCTTTGTTTTGATGTATGCGTGTGATTCTCGCTATAAGAGAACATTTTGCTGTGGCCCCCCGAACAGTGTCCTTCGTTCAATCTTAAGCCTATAGCACCAGAAGAACAGGCCTGGCTAGATTCTGTAGCAATCAATGTGTTAACACGAGGCCCGCCACAAACGAGGAACACAAGGGTGTAAATTAGTACCCTAGCCCGCCAAACACGAGTCAACTGTCAACTGTCTCAGTTGACAGTCTTCCTTCAGCACTTTTAGCTTTTTAGAGTCAACAGTGGCTGGTACTGGTCGGAAGAAGTCAACCCTATTCCTCTTGATTGTTTCATAGAAGGTGGATTCTTCTTTCCCCTCCAGTCCTTTCATAAACTTCTGGAAACGGACCTTGCCTTTCTCAAGGTGTGTGCCAATCAGCTCAGCGGCAGTGGGGTGAGCAATATCATTTGTATCAATCGAAAGCAGGTCCTGACCCTCCTCCTGGAAAGGATTGCCCATATCTTTCATGGCTTGTGAGAGCTTTTCTACTTTCTCAAGGAACCCTCTTTGTACTCGTTCTGTCTCCTCATGATGGCTGGTGTGTTTAGTACCCTCTTTGGCCCCACATACTGCCTCATACTGTGAAACCAAGTGGCTGCCTTCAGGACCAGCTATCATCCATCTTCTCAGTGCTGATGGGTCTTCAGTCACGCCAATCGCACCCCCGTCTGCCTTGATGACAGCGTTGGCCTGCTCGTGAGCTTGGTCAATAGCCATTGCTGAGAACTGTCGGCTAGATTTATGTACAACAAAGTTTCCGCTCTCGAACTCCTGAGCCAGCTGAGAATGCTTCTGTCCCAGGGTCACCATGTCTCTGTAGTGGATCGGAAGCCACCATGCATAGTGAACATTGTTGTTTGCAAAGAAGTACGGTATCAGCTCAGCCAGTGACTGACAGTACAGGAAGTAGTTGGCTTCTCTGATTGATCGGATCAACAAGAGTATCACCAGTTCCATTAACAGCACCATATACCAGAAATTAAACTGGGGACTTTCCTGTTTGCGCTGCTCACACCAAGCTTCGAAGCTAGGCACCTGATCGTTTTCATCTATCTCTTTCGAGTAGTCCGTGTAGGCTGCCTTCAGAAGCTTGTACAGACTGCATGCTGTTATCTGGTGCATCTGTCGTGTCCTAGTGATGTTCGAAGCTGTCAGAAATTAATCTGCTGTCCCAGGAGATGCTATCCCTGCCTCCAAAAGGGCTCCTGTCCAACCATGTATAGCCCCCTTACCCTTGGCTCGGCTCTCCCGCGCTGGCACACCCTGTCAATTCAGGCGTGGCTGTCTAACTAAACATCATACGTGGTAAACTACATGTAATCTACACTAGCTAACTGATGTGGGGCTTATTAGACAACATTTGGGACACTGAAGTCATTATTTAGCTACACTAAACTAATTACTCAGCTGATACTGAACCCCATGCTGAGTTTCACAGCAGCGGTGCCACCAGTGTGCCCTGGCTGTGCGTTGACATCCGCTGTTGAGTTACTACATTACATAACCCTAATGTACCATAGTCATATTTGTCAAGGCCTTTCAAAAGCAATTGTAGATATAGACACTCTTGGATTGTTGCAGCTAGTGCCATATATTATGCTTGTTGTCCAAGAAACCAAACTGCCATTTTTGTATAGGCCAATACAATAACCAGTAGTAGTCATTATCAGCCGCCCAGTCTGCATCACTGTATGCTTGAATATGAATACCCTGTGTTTCACACTTTCTGTAACACAACTCTTTGTCAACTGTACCTTTAAGATACCTCAGAACATGTTTGACTGTAACATCAGCTTGCTCTGCAAAGTGTTGTGACAGTTTGCTTACAATATAACTCAAATCAGGTCTTGTACAAACGGTCAAATAAATGAGGCTACCGAATGCCTCTTTGTATAATCTGACATCAGTCATCACGTCAGCATTATCAGTATAGTGTAAGAGGTTTTATATTCATTGAGTACACTGTGAAGAAAAAAGGGCATAACTGATTATTTTTCAGTCTGGGGGATAGTCGGACCTTTAGTGAGGTGACACCAGTTCTGAGGCGCGCGTTGTGTGGTGTTGTGTACATGGAAATGGAGGGAATATATTTTGACCTGCAAAGAGTTTAATGTCTCATTTTTGTTGTGGCTTTCGCCTTTATTTTATATTTTTTATGGAGAGACAAAATCTACCTTTATCTTCTCCGTTTTAAGGAACAAACACTTGGCTTTTATCTGTGATGCCTCAATAGCCGTCAAATGACCAAGTTGTTTTCCCACAGGGATGAAATAACTAGGGTTCTTAAACTGACCACAGATGTCATGTTTCTCTTTTTTGTAGTAACTCCCTACTGCATAGCATGTCTCCCCTTGCCATAGATCAGAGACAATGAAAGTCTTCACTGAGAAAATGCTCTCCTCACGATCATTTAGACCGTATAGGAATTTCTCCGGAAAGTACGTGTGTAGTTTGCAGAATGAATAATTTCACTGTTAACAACAGCTCTGCTGAAATACCTTACAGGGACTCTACGTACAGAACGGGAGATGCTACTCAAGGCAGAAACTCGAAACCAGATCCGACCCGCCCGTCAAAAAATGGACCCGTTACCTGCCCCGTTACCCGTGATTATTATATGAAGTAAATAGGCTACAAAAAATTATCACTCGATTTCAAAGTACTTTATTTGTACTGTATAGTGTACTTGCAATTTGCATATTTAACACAAGATGGAAGCAGCCTTTAACAACACTCTCAGCAGCGGTACTACTAACTACATTCAGTGGTGACAGGAGGATCAGTGTGTGACAAGGAGGACCGTTAACGTAACTCACAAAACACATTTAAGACATGAACTATTACACACACGTGCAACGGTGCGAGTCATGAATAAAAATAGAAACCGAACACAAACTAGCCACTCCATTTTACACAACAGACAATAGCTTACATTTTTACTGTAGCAGTAAATATATTGACCAAAATACAAACTGAATGAATGGGCCTGGGCGCCACTTTTTCTTTTTTTTTTTTTACAGCCGGGCGCCGGCACAACTAGACCAGTAGTACTCACTCAGTCACAATATGATGGCTGCCTGACATTTAATCCTTGACCCTAAGGTTGCTGTGCAGGAAAAGAATATCGTCCACAGTGTCTGGGTTAAGCTGGGTCCTCCGTTCTTGGATCACAAATCCTGCGGTAGAGAAGTCTCTTTCACTGGCTGCGCTCGAAGCTGGGATGCAAAGTACATTCCGTGCTATCATTGACAAGTTAGGAAACTCTTTAGTATGCTCCTTCCACCAAGACAAGACGTTGAAGCTGTCTTTCTCCTTCGGTGACTTGCGTTCGATGTAGGCTGAAACTTCGTCAACAGGTTGGTCGTCCTCTTCATCACTGGAATCCTCCACGTCTGCTAAATCATCACGATCTTGACGGGGTCTCTTTGCTGGTCGTGGGTCAGCGCCGGCGGCAGCCTCGGCCTGCTGCTGGCCCGGTGGGATTTCATCATCGTTATCCTTCAGTTCTACAGTATATTAAAGAAATAAAGAAAAAGGAAAATTAAGATCAATGCTATATTAAAAGGCTAAAAAGAAAGAAAACGAAACAAGGACAACAAATAAGATACATTGAAAGCTTACTGGTTAAGTTATAATGGCAGGGAACTGTAGTTAAAATAAAAATATTATTATAATAATAATAATAAAATTAGCTTACCTTGAACAAGACGCCGTGCTTCTCTGTGAACAGAAACCACATCAGCCTGGTTTGGCTGCAGCTTCATGCTTTTCAGTTTGGGATGCAGGAACAAAGCCAGCTTGTGCAGGAGGTTTAATTCGAGTTTATCGGTCAGGATTCTGAGGCATTTTCTCTTCATTGACTTAATTTCAATGCCGTCAGTGGCAACCAGTTCCAGGTTTTCAGCCGCTCCAACCACACAGCGGTCAGGTGAAGTGTAGGTGTTTTGGATGCCTCCAGGGCCTTTGTGGCTTCCCTGAAACGTGACAAAAAGGCAACCATGTCACCCAGAACGTCTTGGCCCAGGTCAGCCAGGCGGTGTTGTTCGCCTCGCTCCTCCAGAAGAGCAACAACTTCTTCATACTGGCTGTGGATTGAATCCAGCATTGTGTGGAGGGAATTCCAGCGTGTTTCGACGGATGCTTTCAGTGTTTTCGGCATGCGACTCTGGAGGTTGGTGTGCTTAAAATAAGTCACAAGGGACTTGGCGGCATTGATAAGAGTATCCACATCATCATAAAAGAGGTCACCATCCCCTCGTTTTCCAAGGGTGGTGTGAAGCACAGTGCTCAAGATGTGTGCCCCACAACTAAGCCTAGTAACAGCAGACAGTGCTGCCACTATGTTTGAGCCTCTGTCCGTCACGTACACCAGTTTGTTGTAGAACTCCGCCAGGTTGAACTTGCGAAGTATCTGTTGAGTTGTTGCTTACAGGTGCTCTCCCGTTTTGCGCAAAGTACTGTCCCATTCAGCAGTGCAAAGCACCCGTTCCTTCAGCTTCCATTTCGTGTTGATGTAATGTAAAGTGACACAAAGATAGGCAACTTTTTTGTAGTCATCGGTCCACATATCCAGCGTTGCTGCTGCGTTGCTTTCAGCCAGTTGCGTCCTCATAATCGGAATTAGTTTATCCCAAATACCATCTGCACACTTTTTGAGATTTCGTGACACTGTAGTTGGATCAGGCAGAAGCTTTGTGGCGTCAACCCTGCCACTCCGGGCCCCGACATCAATCAAGCCTTGTGTCATGGCTTTGAATCCTTCCCCATTAACAGTTTCAAACGACCTCACATCCAGAGCTACAAACTCCACTGCTAACTTGGTTATGGTGTCCTTGTCATCTCGTTGTGGCGGTAGACGGCCTTCTCTGCTGTTGTGTAGGAACCTATCAAGTGAAGTCGAACCACCTGGCAGCCCAGGGCAGCTGTCCAAATGTTTTTTGAGTGAAGAAGTCCCCAGCTTGCGGCTTTCGTAGCTTAGCACTTTTTTGCATGCCTTGCAGACGGCACAGCCAATAACTATGTTGTTTTCTTCGTCTTGAACCAAACCAAACTTGTCCCATACGTCCGACTTGGCCCTTGGCGAATTGTTGTTAACAACTTCATAAGCGTTCCTTATCTTTGATGCGATAGCGCTCTTCACCGTTTCGTCCATGTTTGTTCTTTGTTTTCGTTTCGTGGGTGTGTCTCAGTAGCAGCATGCGCGTTTATGTTTGTTTCTGTGACTGTGTCATGCTGGCGCTGCTCACGCACGGTGCTTAAGTGACGTTCTTTGGGCGGAAACATTGCTCAGATTATCACAATAAAATGTTACAATTGCAGGGCTTTATTGACAATTTAGTTGGCATGAGAAAACGTTTACAACTTTACACGGGTATTGCAAAGCAAAAAGGTTACCCGCCCGCGTTGCGTTGCGTTCCGCCCGCACCCGGACCCGTTCATTTATAAAGGTATATTGTCCCGCCCGTTCCCACCCGTCAAACACGGGTACCCACGGGGAATCACGGGTATCCGACCCGTTGCAGGACTCTGACTCAAGGCCAAAAAATCATACCTATTTTTGGCCTGCCAAGAGATGTAACACCATGAGAACGATTTACTTCTTGCATTTGTTTTTTCTGATTGGAAAAGGACTCAAACAGAGCCAAGCACTCATCGGAAGCTCCCTCCATGGCTTTCTTGGCAAGTGATGGCAATGCCATCTGTAGCCAAACGGTTTTTATGATTTGCTGAGAAACACTTTGACTGCTCTTGATCATGTCTAACATGACCCCATTGTATGACTCAAACACAAATGAAGACAGTGCCCAGAGGGGACCCCAGTTCCTCACAGTATTGGGCCGATGAAGGCTCAAGTGAACATTGAAAGTTGCATTATTGGTCCCATAAAGGAGCTCCATTTCTTTAACAAACTCAATAAGCAACTGCTCAGATTCAGAAATATGCAGTGCTGTTATCTCTTCACCAAGCAGTAGAGAAACCCCCTTAACCAACTTGAACCAGTGCTTTAGGTATTTCTCAGGTAAGACTCCCTTCAGTGTTGGTACACTGTAATAAAACAGCCACATGGCCCACTCATGTGCCTTCCAGAATGTCCTCTCTGTGAGCGGGGAACACGAGATACATTACAGGGGGGTTTAATTCTAGTTAAAGTCTCATCTATCTGTTCTATTGAGCGTCCTAGGTACCATTGAGATTGATAGTTCTCAGAATTAAACCACAGTGTGGTTATGCTTCTACTAACTCCAAGCAGCACACTGTGCATGTAATCTGGAACACAGCCATCAATGATGTTGAAATGGGGGAGACAAGACAAGACAAAATACTAGGCCCTTTTACACCATGTGTGGGTTTTCCCAAGAGAGCCTGTTCAACCAAATCCTCAGTTTGAGAGGGGTTCCTCAACTGCAATTTCATAGGGATATGCCCTCACACGCCCCCTGCGTTTCAACACCGTAGCTCCCTTCTGCATGCAAAAAGAGCATCCAAACTCTCCATTGAACTGCTTAAAATTCTGAAGAAGTGGCCGAGCAACTGAATCTGCCACCATGAAAACAGGAATCACTTTACTTGAGACCACTTTCCCACAATCATTTGTCCATGCAAGACCATTTTCATACAACTCTATGCATTCATCAACAAATGGCTTCATGTACGTGTTCATATTGGGTTTGTTTGAACCAAACCAGAGACCACAGACCATCACATGTTTTTTGTATTGGCAGTTCATTGATTGTACACAAAATTGGCCACAAGCTGTTTTACTTTTTTACTATTTGTGCACCGGCACTCCATCACAATTGAATGCAAGAGATATATTGTCTAGTGACGCAAGGGGTAATAGCTTTTTATACAACTCTCCGTCATACACATCTTTGATGATGGAGGGGTCCTTCTCTTCAAACCGGTGTGTTAAATGTTTCCCTAACTGGTGGTCCTGTAGCAATTTCTGGATTTGTGCTTTTCGAGGCAGGTACAAAAAGCACTGATCTTTTTGGGCATCTGCTTTAGAAATGACCTGGTCACAGGCGGGGCACTTGACCGTGCCAGGAGATTCCTCCATGCTCAGGTTGCAAATCTTGCACACATAGTGTAGTTCCAATAAATCTTTCACTGTATCGAAGGCCTTATAAAACAGGTACTTGGACCCACTAAGCGTTGGACCACCACTAAAGTTAATTAGTTTAAGAACATCCTCTAAAGCTGTGTGAGTTAGTCCGTGTTTGAGTTTTAATGCCAGAAGCAGCAATTCGACTTGCTCCTTTGATGGGGTCTGGTCTGATGACGGACTGCCTACTGGCTCCTCAGGTGGAGAGCTTGGGACAGGTGGTTGGTTCATCTGTGAATATGAAACAGTGGATTAGCAATCTCAATGCAAGACTGCACGGCATCAAATAAATGTACTTTTCTGGGTGGTAGGCAACCATCTGGATTAAAGCAATTCACCATATTCTGCGTGAATATCAAGACCTTGAGATGATGCAACTAGTAACTAGGTGATTGCTCTATTGCGCTATTTTTCAATAGCCAAAGTATAACATAATGCTTAAAACACCAAAAGGGGTTCCCGTCCTGAATGGGTTAAAAAGAGGCTCACCCTACAATAAAGTCAATATGCGCTATTGCTGGATTGTGAATTGCTAATGAAGTGCACAAAATATTTCTCACCAGTTTGACTAGTATATCACAATGTAAATACACAACCCAAACCTCTGCAAAAGTGTCCTATTGCTTAAATCAAAACTAATGTCTGAATAGGCTGTGGCAAGTCATATCAAGTTATTTATTGTGGGCCTAGTATTTTTCTTCTGTTCTTTATTGGCAGCATTTTCTTTACTTGCAATATATTTCCTCCACACTTGAATAATGAATTGTGTCTCTCTGTGATGGTGAATACAGGCCGGAAATGGCAAACAATTAACTTCTGACAGTCCACAGACCTATACAGGCCATTGAGAGTTTTATGTCTGGTGAAAAAAGTGACCATAGATTTTTTTATACATTTTAATTTTTTAATGTTTTTAACTGGTCTGTACTAGAATATTTTAGCCATTTTTTTGCAACTTACTTCGTCATCCGAAGCAGTACGGGCCTCAGCATCTCTGTCCAGGGTTCCCACAGTCATGACATTCCTGGAAATATTTTGATTGAAATTAGAAAAAACATTTTCCAAAACATGTATAGCATTACATGAAAGATGTAACATAAGTTGTTTTTCGACGAACAGGCTGTGTGATTGCTAGCCCTAGAATGTCTCGGTTGTTACATACAGTAGGTACAGTATTCTACTAACCGGAGCCATAGCCATAGCGGTTAGGGCGGCAAAATGTGATATTGCGATATTGTCCTCTAGTTTCACATCCATGGCACAAAACGTGTATTTAGTCAAATATCTCCACTTTTTCACGAGCTGCACCCGGATGCCTTTCTCTCCGGGCAAAGGGGCTCGAAATGACAGCTGGACTTCATTTGTCAAAACTTCCTTTGATCATCACAAATGTCATCAGGGAAACAGGTGGTGTGATTAATTACCCAGCACCTATCGCAATGCACCTGCCAATTGTGTGTCCCAAACACTTGTGCTTCCCTGGTCAATTGATGACGTTTGTGGTGATCAGAGGAGGTTTTGGTCAATATTCAGTCCATCGATCATTCCGGGCCCCTCGCCCAGAGAGAAAGTCTTCCGTGTGCAGCTTGTGACAAAGTGGAGATAATTGACTATACACGTTTTGTGCCTGAACCTTCACATGGATATTTAATGGGTGAGTACAAACGAAGCATTTATCACATTTATGCCGCGCATGTTTCATTCCAACCAGGAGCGGGTGCAACCGATCTGTGTATACTGTGTGTGTGTGTTGGAAACTTACTGTGATGTAGAAGCAGTAGAGGCATCATCATCAGCTTCATCAAGGCCCTCATCATCTTTGGTGGAATGCCTAAGATTAGAAAAATAGTTCAGGTCAGCCTCATTAGGATTATCCTATGTAGTGTGATACAAAACAACATGTAAAGTCACCAGAGTCATGATTATAATGTTTGTATAATTATTTTAAAAGGGGTGGGGGTGGGTATTAAATATGTTTATTTCTGTCCAACAACAGAATGCATGCTTTGACAATTTGCCTCATATCCCAGCAATGTTTGTTAGCATTAAAGAAGAGGATCCAACTCTTCCAAGCCTTTTTTATTAAGAGTTAAGGCATGGCAAAGAACATTACAAAAGAAGGATTTAACCTCGCCAACGAGCACCTGTATTCAGTTCAACAAACAAAGGACCACGGCAGCGCTCCCTTCCTCTATTCAATGTTTGTTAGCAATTGGATCAGCCATGCTTGGCCACAGCTTAAAGATTCCCCTACCAATTCAAATTTAATTTGCTCTATTGGCATTCGAAAATATACGTTTGCATCTCCAAAGCAAGTGTCAAATAAAATTAATGAAACTGAAATTCATTATAACGTTCGTTGTTGACTTTTGCATGATAGCGTTAGCATCGCTAGCAAACATTTTCATGGACAATAAAACGTACTGCTTTTCCATCTTTTCTTTGTTGTGCGTGGAATGGCTGCTTCGTCGTCGTCGATGAGGTATCGTTTATATCTCACAAGTCGATCCGATGGATCCATTGATGAACGTCTTTCGGGCAAATTAACGGGCGAACTGCTTGTTGTGTCTACTGTAAGAGGAGGAGGAAAGAAAAGTCCACTCGGAGGCTAATGCTATTTGACCGGAAGTTAGTGGCTCTGGTCACGTGATCATTTTCGGAGTAGTATAAAGTATATTATTTAATATTTTATAAATGTACATTATTGTTAAACATGCAATCTGAACAAACAGTTGTCACTATGTTACCCTTTTTATTGTTTATATATGTATATATTGTATATATTATTAGAGAATTAGATCATGTGACGTCACAGTAAAGCGACACTCACAACAAGCGTCGCGACCGTACTTATGCGCATGCGCACCCGTATACGGGTCTTTCTCCATGTTTGAATTCCACAACTTTTACGACAGATACTTTTGTTTGAGAATTAAAATACATTTATGCCATCATGGTCAAATTTGCCTTGGTGGAGTGGACAGAAAGCTCCGATAAAGGACTTCGGAGCATTCTCCCAATTGCATGTATTCGAGAGTTTGATGAAGAGTCCTACCTAAACGGAGACGACAGTAGTCCAGATGTATATTTGGTTGAATGGCGCCATGGACGCAAGGGGCCTAAGGGAACGTGGTAGGTATACCAAGCCAGGATCCTTAAGGTTGCAAGTATGTACATGATATATTTATTTAGCTTTTGTAACAAAATTAAATGAACAGTAAATACAATACAATACAATAAAAAAGTGCAAGTCAACATGCTCCAATCCATCTGCAAAAAGAAATTGCCTGTAGGACTACACCCACTAGTTTAATACAAATCCATCTCCCTTATACACCCCAGTCATTTAAAATGTCATGATGGTAACAAATTAACAATGGTACACAGATGAGTCAATATCACCATAAGGTACATTTGGGACTTTTTTTTAAAGCTGAGATTTTCCATTTAACTTTATACTCATTGTATTAAGTGGATGTTGTACTGTTAGAAATGCATGTTGGTCAAGTTACCACACTTTTTATGAATTAACTGCAAGCAGACAATATACATGCAAACAGTAAAATATGTCCACCCTGTCAGGGACAAATTCAAAGTAGACTTAAGTACATTGTAATTACATCATGATTATAAAATGTACATTTTCAGAAAGCTATTGTGTCCCTTTCTCAATAATATATTTGAGTTAATGGGAAAAGCATTAAGATAATAATGAAATGATGTTAAACTATTGGTTTCTCTATAAATATGCGAGAGTGGCACTTTATTTTCTAAATAAAATCTAGAAAAACAAATATTTTGTCAAACTTTCAATCAATACTATTTAGCTAGCCTGGATCCAGCCCAAAGATCCCGCCCACTCTCTGAGTGGGCAATCAGGCTACTATTTAGCCTCATTGGTTTATAAAGGAATCATACAAAAAGCAGAGCTAATTTGTGAAAATAATTGTTTATTTTCAAGATCACACACAGATGACAGGGCTGACAACGAAATTACAGGGTGGATCGTAGGCATGACTTTAGAACTTTAGAGCTAAAATAAAATATGAGAAATATATAAAATAATATAATATAAATAATAATAAAATAAACAATAAAATAAATAATAAAATACAAAATAATATAAAAATACAAAAACAATATAAAAACAATATAAAAACAATATAAAAACAATATAAAAATAATATAATTATTCACAGCTAAAGGACAGAAACAAATCAATCAACAAATAAAAGAAGACCAAGAAAGGTCTGAAAGGCTCCCAAGCCTAAGTGGGATAAACGATCTAGGAATCCCCAGATAAACCATCTTCCTCCCCAGAAGGAAAATTCAGTGCAGCGCTTGAAAAGTTTGAGGTAGAGTGTGTGTGTGTGTGTGTGTGTGTGTGTGTGCGTGTGCGTGTGCGCATGCGCGTGGGGGGAACCAAGTGGCACCAAACCCAACCCCATGTTAACAGTGGAACCAACCCTAACCAAAGAGACAAAGTACCTGCCAGTCATGGTACCAACATATGTCCTCACAGGGGCTTGGCCAGTAGAATTTGTTGATTCCATTCTTGTGCATGCACTTCACTTTTACACACCACTCTCCAATGTTTTTCCCATCTATGACTTCTGGTCTCCAAGGGTTTTCTGCTTGGGACTCAGGAACCGAGGGACCAGGAACATGAACAAGAGTAACATTTTGAAGGTCAAAGCAGGGGCAGTCCAAAACACCTTCCCCCCTTTTACACAGACATGACACATCCCTGTACTTCATCTGGCCAGGTGTTCTGGTGATGCACTGGTGGATCTTCATGGTGCCTTTAGCAGGTACCTATAGTGAGTGGATGAAGAATATAGACTTGATTTAAGGAAGGACTATGGAAACAAACGCTCAGGGCTTTTTGTGTTATGCTTTCAGCATCATTGTATAATGCACTTTTTGCAAGATGTTTATAAAGTATTAAATAAAAACAATGTGGTGCATTGGATAACAGACTATAGCTTTTACCTGAGACTTTGTTTCAATGTCCTGCTCTGAGACGAAGAACAGCTCAACAGATGTGTCCAGCTGTTTCAGCTTCTCATACAAGGTCTGGGCATCAGGGATGTCCCCTCCATGGGCTACGATTCGGTCTGCCGACCTCTTGAGGGCCCCACCCACACCGTCTGGTGCCCCCTTCCCATGACTTGCCTCAAAGAAGTTCCATGTTATTTCTTTGAAGCCATACTTGTAGGGTTCCGTTGAGAGGTAGAAGAAATTTCCCTTCTGTCGATACTGCGTTGCAGGTCCGTCACTGAAAAAATGAAGTGTACTGACTTGAGGGTGTCATTCTCTCACTACCTTCAGAACTGGATCAAGGTGGGCCCAGATGGCCACAGGGTCGTGTCTTCTGGAGGGTGATATGGAACAGAAGGTATGCGACGCTTGTTCACGAGCGGTGTAGAGCACTCCAGTGTGCAAACTGGCCTGGTGGTGTGAGCCTCCAAAATGCACAGATTGTAGTTTTCGCTGAAATCTATGTGCACAAGGCACTCACTGTTCTTCAGGCTCGTCCTGAGCTCCCTGTAGGCACCAAACTGCCATTTAATGTTGAAGACGTGACGCCTAAAAAGGAGAAGTCTCTCCTGGAATTCTGCATTAAGGTCCTGCTCTGTTTTTGTTATCTCCCTTTTCACTGTGATTATTGACACCTTCTCATCCTTCGTGATCTTCTCTGACATCCACTGAGATAAACCAATGATCTCTTCCCCAGGGGGTTTAAGCATTGGGTAACAAGTTAGGAGGCATTCACCGCACTCACCATAAGCACAGGACTTTGCTTTCGGGTCACACATGGTTGCTTCAGATATTTCTTTCAGATATTTCAGCAACCCTTGGCTCTGCAAGGCATTAGCCATGAACAGTTCTCAAGTTCTCATGTCTTTTGCAGAGACACGTGTCACGGTCAGAGGACGAGGGGGTTACCACCCAAAAGGGTCTGAGACGGAAAAAGGTGGTGTATGACACGTCGCCAATGTGCTCAGAGAGAAACTTCCTATGTAAGTTCTTCATTGTGTCGGTAAGCAACCTCTTCTGCATCTTTTTTGAGTGGTGTAAACCACTCCTACGACTGGCTTTGTTAGTTTACGTGTCTGTCTGTCTGTCTGTCTGTCTGTGCATGAAAAATGAGCATGGTGGCTATGGTCACCCAGTTCACACGGGTGTGATTTCATTACGTCAGACATTACGTCAGACCACAGCTGATCAGTCTATATAAGACCTTACACCACTCAGTTCACACGGGTGTGATTTTTATTTTAAGTCGTGTGACAGTTTGTTTGCGGCCAGTCGTCATTCTAAATAAAGAACCATCGGGCTATCTCAGCTCCTTTTGAGCTCATTCCTGGAAAAATACAATAATTATTATGCATAACAACTTATAACAAGGTGTATTAAGTATTATAACTTAATAATATTTGTATAAGTTCTGGTCATAATGCATTATAATCTCTCAGTGGAACAGCACATACCAGGTAACACTTTACCTAAAGGTTGGGTCTATAATGCATTATAATCACATTTATAATTCATTGAAATGTATCATCATCATAATAATAATAATAATAATAATAATAATAATAATAATAATAATAATAATAATAATAATTATATATTATACTTATTAATACTTATTGTAAAATAATATTGAAACATAACATGTTCCTTCACACACTTTAATTGGCAGTCCAGGTAAACTAAGCTTGCCTTGTCAAGCTATAGGCTTGCTCATAGGCTACTGATATGGTTAAAAAGTCCATATTGTATACTATACTTACTATGCATAGCATGTACTGTTATAACATGTATGTATAGCTGTTGTAATATATTTAATATTATCAGCATGTGGCATAAACTATGCACATGTCCACCCTGTCATGAGCCACATCCACCCTGTCATTGGAAGCTTTATGGCAGGGTGGACAATGACAGGGTGGAACTTTTGGGCTAGTTTTAGGATTTAATTGGCACATGCTGGACCTTCTGTTAGCAACTTAGCTCAGTTAGCAAGGTGACTCTATACTTTTTAACAGATATATTTCAAATTTCTGAAACGTTTTTATATTCATTGATATTTCAGTATGACAGAGTGGACATGCTAAGCTTGACAACATCCAACTACACACATAAATTATGAAAAATACAATATATATAAGTGTAAATACTTACTGGCAACTTGCCACAGCTTCAGCCTCCATTGAAGTAAGACAGGAAGAAGACAACAAGGGAACTTAAACTTAAGTAAGTTTCTTAAAGGGCCAGTTTACCCCCAAATGACAGGGTGGACAGCAATGTCAGGGACACACAAAAAATGTTCAATATGATTATAATAACAGACAGTCAAAATGACTTGTTTTATCAAATAACCTGTTGTGGACAATCAAACTATGTAAAAAGAAAAATCTAAAAATGAACCACTTATTAGACACACTGTAGTTAGCAGAGTGGTGTGTGGGACATGCCAAAATCATATACATCAAATGTTACAGATCTGTATAAAATGAAGGAAAAACATTTCAAGAGACTCTTCATTGTACTGATATGTGTGTGTAAATGTTTGGCCATTCATAATAAGACCTCAGAGTTTCATTATTTTGTTACATTTTCATGATATTTGAGTGATTGTGATGAGGACACCCAAATGTACCTTAGGGTGATATTGACTCAGTTACACATTGTTGGGTGCCAATTTTCTGTCCTTGGTGAAAATGAACAATTACCTTAAATTAAAGAACGATGTCTCAGCTCTGTACAGCATGTCACCTTGTTTGTCTGTAAAATTAAATCAAATTAAAGTCAAATGTATTTCAAATGTAACGGCAAACTTGAGGCAAGATAGCTTGTAGATCGGCTATTTTCAGCATGCAACCTAAAACTACATTTCAGATGACTAAAATGACATGAGGTACCAGAGAGAGAGAGACAACAGCAGGATCCAAGGGCCAATATATACAGTTACACAAAATATATGGCTTAACCTTGTTATGTAGCTGCTACTGTTGTGTAGTACTTTGCCATGATGTAACTGGAGTAGAAACCAGGGACAGGGCGATATAGAACGCAGGGTTCCAGTCCTGAGAAGTTTAGAGAGAGGAAAAGACAAAGATACAAAATTGATGTTTGTTTTCAGTAAAAAACGTTCAGTTGTTTCAATAAGTAATTACTTAATTCAGTGGTTCCCACCAAATAACTGTTCAGACAGAGCAGAGACAGGGCAGTTTTTGTGAGTTCCTTTAGAGGAGACAAGAACAGAGAGAAGAGTAAAATAAATGGCTCAGAACGTACCTGCATGGCAATGCCCATGTTGGTCACTGCATCTGCAATAATGAAAAAAGTTTGACGAAGATTTAGCCTTGCAGACCCATTAGTCCACATTTCCATGCTGTATTTAGTCTAGTCACTGGAAGTATCATGCACCCCCCGGAATTATACTTCTAATCAGTGTTTTCTTATTGGAAAAAATGTGCTGAAAATGATGAGTTATGATAAAAAGTTGTCAAAATGTCCCACCTACCTCAAAACCCCCTTTTTGGTATATGGCTCTGGCGAAATTGTGTAAAGGCAAATATTAATTCACTAAAATTACATAAATAGACATGGTGGTCTGAAATTGGTCATGGAGTATCTTGACACATAGGGGTAAGTAGCAGAACAGGATTTGGTTGGTTGCTACCATTATATTCTTAAATATGACCCACATCATCCTCAGAAACACACAAAAATATGGTGTCCGCTTGACTAATAACAACCAAGATGGTTATTTTCCAACACATTATGGTGAGTATCACTGCCTCACTTGTATATAGAAAACTTCCCATATCCCTAAGCTTCAATTTGAGCCCAAGATAACCTTTCTATCTTGTAAATTACTCTTTCTGTCGCCAAAATTCTGAACTATACCTCAAATCGGTGAAAATTGTATATTCAGTCAGTTTCAGCTATACATTTGGAATGAATGATTGAATAACCGAGTTTGAACTGACTCCACATTATGGAATATTTCTTGAATAAGCCATGTTAAAAAGTTGGCAAAGTGTCAACTCTCAGCCAATATTGCACTTAAATGAACAAATAAGGTGTCTAGACCTATGTTTTGAGGGTCAACCGGTCAAGGATCTCAGTGAAACTATTCTTAAAGTGACCACATGTGCCCGTGGCATGCTGGTGTACAAATCAGTGCTGCCATTACAATAAAGTCACATTTATACCAAGTAAGAGATACCAATATTGCATATAACTTTTACAAATAAGGTATCTAGACAGGTGCTGTGCATTTAAGCAAGCTTTATAATTTAGAATATACTGTAGCATAACATCAAAAACTAAAAACATTCTTAGTATGAACAATAGTATACGGCAGTATACACGCTATAGAATGGCCTGCAATATGCAGTACAAAATTCAAACAGTCACACAATCCTGTAACAGTATTCCATCCTATTACTATACACACTCAAAGGCAAAAATGTAAACAGTGTACAAACAGTGACCACCCTAGCCTGCACCATAAAGAACAAAATGCACAAACGTCACATTAATCAGTCATCGTGTTCATAGAACTCATCAGTCTTCTTTGTCTTCTTGTCCATGGTCTCCAATGACAATGATTTTCAACCATCTCTGCCCTTCATATGGTTTTGTTTTTACCACAATAGCTTCATCAGCTCGCTTGTATAAGGCGATGGTTCTCTTCAGAGCAGAGTAGCATGGAGGAAGACGAGCCAGGTCAACTTTAGATTTAAGAAGTGAGTTTGTCATTTGCCCCCACCATTGTCCGCAGCAACTTGGCACGGGTGACGTCCATTGGGGCGGCGGTGGCTCAGGGGTAGAGTGGCTGGATGGTAACCGCAAGGTTGCCAGTTCAAACCCGGGCTCCCCCAGAGTTAGTGTCGAAGTGTCCTTGAGCAAGACACTGAACCCCTAACAGCTCCCGATGTGCAGGTTGGTGCTTTGCATGGTTTCCGCTGCCATCAGTGTATGAATGTGTGTGTGAATGTGTGTGTCTATGTAAAGCGCCTTGGATAAAGGCGCTTTATAAATGCACCATTTACCATACTGAAGACTCGCAACTCTGTCCATACAGCAGACAGATGAATTGCTCCAACTATACTAATTAAGGATCTGTTCCATATAGTGTAGCACAAGGCACATTTGAAGGACCCCCATAACCCTTACAGGTCCATTTGGTTCCATTTGTACATTCAGAGTTGCACACCCGTAAGGGGCCCTGCATATCAACAGCTCAGTGGCCTTGTGGTCAGAGCGTTTGCCTTGAGACTGGGAGGTCGGGGTTCGATCCCCGGCCGGGTCATACCAAAGACTCCGAAAAATGGAACCCAGTACATCCCTGCTTGTCCCTGCTTGGCACTCAGCATCAAGGGTTGGATTGGGGTAAGTCCCTGATACATACTAGCGTCATGTCCAGGGGGTGTACTTGTACATCAAGCTGCCTCCTACTACAGAAACAGGAGATAGGCTCCTGCCCTATGGGCCTCATGGCTCTGCAAGGCTTACAGGTCCATTTGGTTCCATTCTGTACACACTGTAAAGTTACACACCCGTAAGAGGCCCTGGATATCATCAACAGCTCAGTGGCCTTGTAGTTAGAGCGTCCGCCCTGAGACTGGATGGTCAGGGGTTCGATCCCCAGCTGGGTAATACCAAAGGGTTGGATTGGGGTAAGTCCCTGCGACATACTAGTCATGCCAGGGAGTGTACTTGTTAGGCTCCTGCCCTATGGGCCACATGGCTTGGCTTGAGCTATAGAGCTATTTGAATTGTGAGTCTTCAGTGAAACAGTGGTGGGAGCAGATGACAAACTAATTTCTAAATCTAAAGTTGACCTGGCTCGTCTTCCTCCATGCTACTCTGCTCTGAAGAGAACCATTGTGTCTTATACAAGCGAGCTGATGAAGCTTTTTTGGAAAAACCAAAACCCTATGATGAAGGGCAGGGGGGGTTGAAACTAAAGAGTTTTTTAATCCAGTGTGTCCTGCGGTGCAGTCCTACCAACCTCACTGGTTGATCTCCTTGACACTGTCTGGAGAGCATGGACAAGAAGCCGACGAGATAGAGGAATTGATTTAATCGGCACTGATTTGTACACCAGCATGCCACGGGCACATGTGGTCACTTTAGGAATAGTTTCACTGAGATCCTCGACCCTCAAAACATAGGTCTAGACACCTTATTTGTTCATTTAAGTGCAATATTGGCTGAGATATAGTGAAAATCGATTAATTTGATAATGGAGGCACTCATTTGCATAAAAATGGTAGATGGGACACTTTGCAAACTTTTTAACATAGCTTATTCAAGTAAGAAATATTCCATGATGTGGAGTGAGTTAAAGTACAATTTTCACCGATTTGAGGTATAGTTCATAATTTTGGCGACAGAAAGAGTAATTTACAAGATAGAAAGGTTATCTTGGGCTCAAATTGAAGCTTGGGGATATGAGAAGTTTTCTATATACAAGTGAGGCAGTGATACTCACCATAATGTGTTGGAAAATAACCATCTTTGTTGTTATTAGTCAAGCGGACACCATATTTTTTGGTGTTTCTGAGGAAGATGTGGGTCATATTTAAGAATATAATGGTAGCAACCAACCAAATCCTGTTCTGCTACTTACCCCTATGTGTCAAGATACTCCATGACCAATTTCAGACCACCATGTCTATTTATGTAATTTTAGTGAATTAATATTTGCCTTTACACAATTTCGCCAGAGCCATATACCAAAAAGGGGGTTTTGAGGTAGGTGGGACATTTTGACAACTTTTTATCATAGCTCATCATTTTCAGCACATTTTTTCCAATAAGAAAACACTGATTAGAAGTATAATTCCGGGGGGTGCATGATACCCCCTTCCAGTGACTGTACTAATTGATGTGGTACCATATAGGAGATAACAGGCAAACATTGAACAAAATAATAATTCAGTGACACAATGTCTGCTTGTTATTGTTTGCCAAATAACGATTAACATTAGCATTGATATTTAAGTCCACAGTCATCACAGTATGCCTATACTTACTTTAGAAAATGCCTGAGTTTCATGGTGCAAGTTCTGAAACAAATGACAAAAACATTGATTTGCAGCTAAATGCTGTTGTTTATGTAGCCTACACAAGCAACGTATCAAATCTTATCTAATTCGAATAATTGTGTTTAAGGACTTATCAACATAAGACAGCATAAGAAGAAGTTACAAAAGAACATAATAGGCCTACATATAATTATTGTTCGCTACTAAACAATTTTACTTACTTCTGATATGAGGTTGTTTTCTCCAGCCTCCACCGTCTCCCTGTCTTGCTGTACATGCTCAGCTCTGTACAGCATGTCACCTTGTTTGTCTGTAAAATTAAATCAAATACCAGTACTAGTAACTTTTTCCTCTTGTGAAAACAAATCCCTTTCTGGACCAGAGCTACCTTAATATAAAACACCATAACGCTTAAGCTGCAGTAGCTTTCTCTTTCTTTCCAACAGAGCTAGATGTTTTTAAGCCTGTTAAAATAGGTAATACATGAGTAATACGTTTGCTAAACCCCATCTAGCTAGCTAGCGGGAAACGTGCACAGATAAAGATCGAAACGATTCTAACACGTGCAATTACACTACACAGTACACACGGTAGATAAAAAATACACTGACCTTTCAACTGAATTTCTCCGGAGAAAAACGGTGAAATATAAGCATTTGTTGCCCACTCTTGTGTCTTGTCTTTCTCTATTCTACCGAGTCTGCTCTCACCGTCAACAACTGTGGCTGCAGCGCCAGCCTGCCCTGCAAATCTGCAATGCATGCCGGGTACCCCACAACCACAATAAAGTGTTACAATTACTATAGTCTGCACGTAAATAAGAAGAAGAAGAAGAAGAAGAAGAAGAAGAAGAAGAAGAAGAAAATAAGAAGAAGAAGAAGAATCCACTTAATTATATTCAATAATAGTTAAAAAATAAATCATAATAATAATCCTACAAAATATATTAAAATATTCTCAAATGATTTATTTATACATACGATGCACATCCTTGTCTGAGAGAGAGAGAGAGAGAGCGAGAGAGAGAGAGAGAGGCGGGGGGGACAAGCCTCACGACAGCGTGAAGAGGGCTGTAAATTCACAGAGGCATGAAAATCTAACTGAGCAAGATTGTATGACGTGAGGACAGCGGGGGGAAGTCCGGGCCACGCCGGGCGTGCTACGCTGTGAAATAGACAGCGGGAGGCGTTAGCTAGCGGGGCAATGTTAGCTGGGTAGCCGCCCTACAGGCCTTTGCCGGAAAATGGCCGCCAAATGGGCGTTATTTTACAAATGCAGGTTCTAGACCACCTAGGATCTTGATTCTTGTGACTAATCCCACATTTTCAAGGATGAGGAATAGGCTACAGTGGTACTGTTTAGGTTTGTCCTGTGACCATTGCAGCCATTTTTCAAAATGGCCGCCAACATGCTGTTATTTTACCAATAACTCTAATAAGTTCTAGACAACTTAGGATCTTTATTCTGGTGACTAATACATTTTCAAGGATGAGGAATACTGTGGTACTATTTACAACATATTCGATAATAGTCAAACCATCAAATTGTGTAATATCGATGTAGTACTGACAGTACATGTTTTCAAACGGTGACATGTGAGAGTCAAGTGAGCCCAGGACATCAGCTGGCGTACTCCATGTAGGCCTACTCCTCATCAGACCCCCTTCCAGCTCGCAAACCAGCTCTGCCCCCGAGTCACCAGTACCCAGTGAGGTCAGCTTCAGAACACCAGTATGTGTACCTACTCTTAGCCAGACCCCCTTCCAGCTCGCCAACCATGCAGCTCTGCCCCTGAACTGCCAGTAGCTGTTATGTCTCACTGACAGCTGTTTGATTGTGCTGCGCTCGTTGCATATTCCTGTGTTGCCTTTGTGATGATCATCATTGATTCATTGAATACGAGACGGCTCGCCCCTTTGCCAACTCGCCCCAAGCGGCAAAGATCGGTCGCCCCAACGGGAAGATCGGTCGCCCCAAAGCCCGGAGAAGTCGCCCCCAAAAGTCCGGAGAAGTCGCCCCCAAAAGTCCGGACAAGTCGCCCCGTAAAACCGTTGTATTTTCGAGGTAACAGCAGAGAGAGAGAGAGAGATTTTTGATTGTGCTGTATTCTTGTGTTGCTTTTGTGATGATTGGGGGGATTATCTGGGATCGACTACTTCAGTCTTGAAATACAAGACTAAAGTAGTGATGATGTTCCTTTGTTGTTATTATGAAAGTTGTGTTTAAGCTGTTGTCATGGTCCACTGATTCACAATAGTAGCCTACTTTTAAACAGAGAGAGAGAGATTTTTACCTGTACTATATTTTTACCTGTAGAGATTTTTCCTGTACTTTTAAACAGAGAGAGAGAGAGAGAAGAGGAGGTAAAGTGTCTAGTTATAGTGAGAGTGGAGGGGGACCAAGGGGGGTCATCAGCCTCTTTTGTTTGAGTGTGCTGGGTCGTTACAACATTGCATTTAAAGCAACCAAAGGTATGGCTCCCCCATATCTTGCCAGCATGATTGAACCCTACAAACCCTCCCGCGCACTCAGATCAGCCAACGCAGGGAAGCTGGAAGTACCCTCACTAAAAACGCCGGGACAACGCTCCACACGTCCCAAACTCTTCTCCCTTCTGGCCCCAAAACTGTGGAATGCACTTCCCGTTGCAATCAGAACTGCAGCATCACTCCCGATCTTCCGCCGTAGTCTGAAAACCCACCTTTTCAGACTCCATCATGGCCCATAGCACTTACCCTACCCCCCTTAGACAGCACTTCTTAGACTTATATAGCATTTGAAACAGACTTATAGCATGTCATGTAGACAGCACAATAAGTGCATTGTATATAGTCATAGCACTTCATAGTATATATGTACAGCATCGTATAGCATATATGTATAGTTTATATGTATAGTGTCATTATATAGATATGTTCTAGTTATAGTTTATATGTATTCCCAGCTAAGTCCTGCCCGATGCGGGAGCTAACTATTTCCGTAGACAACGCCCTGGTAACGTCTGTCCCAACAGCCAGGAACCTTGGTGTTGTCCTGGACAGTCAGCTCTCGTTCAAAACTCACATCACAGCTGTCACTCGATCCTATAGGTTCACACTCTATAACATACGACGAATTAGACCGTTCCTCACCCAGGAATCATCCCAGCTCCTAATCCAGACAACAGTCCTGTCAAAACTTGACTATTGTAACTCTCTCCTTACTGGCCTACCGGCATGTGCACTGAAGCCTCTCCAACTGATCCAAAATGCCGCAGCTCGCTTGGTCTTCAACCAGCCAAAATTCTCACATGTCTCCCCCCTGCTCCGCTCCCTGCACTGGCTCCCGGTCGCTGCCCGCACAGAATACAAAACTCTGATGTTGGCATTTAAAGCAACCAAAGGTATGGCTCCCCCATATCTTGCCAGCATGATTGAACCCTACAAACCCTCCCGCGCACTCAGATCAGCCAACGCAGGGAAGCTGGAAGTACCCTCACTAAAAACGCCGGGACAACGCTCCACACGTCCCAAACTCTTCTCCCTTCTGGCCCCAAAACTGTGGAATGCACTTCCCGTTGCAATCAGAACTGCAGCATCACTCCCGATCTTCCGCCGTAGTCTGAAAACCCACCTTTTCAGACTCCATCATGGCCCATAGCACTTACCCTACCCCCCTTAGACAGCACTTCTTAGACTTATATAGCAATTGAAACAGACTTATAGCATGTCATGTAGACAGCACAATAAGTGCATTGTATGTAGTCATAGCACTTCATAGTATATATGTACAGCATAGTATAGCATATATGTGTAGTTTATATGTATAGTGTCATTATATAGATATGTTCTAGTTATAGTTTATATGTATAGTGTCATTATATAGATATGTTCTAGTCACGTTCTTAGCTTACGCATGTTTCGCGATAAATGCATTTTTACATATGTGATGTATTCCCATGCTTTTTGTTCTTGCTTATTGTAAATCGCTCTGGATTAAGAGCGTCTGCTAAATGCCTAAATTGTAAATTGTAAATTGTATAGTGTCATTATATAGATATGTTCTAGTCACGTTCTTAGCTTACGCATGTTTCGCGATAAATGTATTTTACATATGTAATGTATTCCCATGCTTTTTGTTCTTGCTTAATGTAACTCGCTCTGGATTAAGAGCGTCTGCTAAATGCCTAAATTGTAAATTGTAAATTGTAACAACAACAACAACAGATCAACTGTAGGAATGTATATATATATGTATATATATATATATATATATCAGCCTAGTATGAAAGTCTGTGAAATGTGCAATTTATATATATATATATATATATATATATATATATATATATATACATAAATTAGCCTAGTATGAAAGTCTGTGAAAGATTCCAGGTAAATTGCACACTGCCTTCATGATTTGAGTCATTTTCAAAAATCTATGCCTCAGCCTAAAATCTTCATGATTTGAGTCATTTTCACAAATCCACCTGTTGGTGGCGCTGTAACTGGCCAATGTGAAAAGGGTGGGATATATTCCTCAGCCTAGTATGAAAGTCTGTGAAAGATTCCACGTAAATTGCACGCTGCCTTCATGATTTGAGTCATTTTCAAAAATCCACCTGTTGGTGGCGCTGTAAGTCTCCAGGTCCCCAGCTTGGGGCGAGATATCCACGCTGTGGGGCGAGATATCCACGCTTTGGGGGCGAGCTATCCACGGCTTGGGGCGATCCGTCTTCACTTTTCGAAATTCCGGGGCGAGCCGTCTTCACTTTTCGCAGGGGAAAAGGGGCGAGATGACCTGTTACCATTGTAAAAGCGGGTAATATGAGACACTGGGTAAACTGATACACCCCCTGTATCACATGACCACAACACATTTGTGGTCATTTGACCATTATATTTTGAAGCCCCAAGCTAGCATGGTATTTCCTGCAGCTTCCATCTATTTCCCCCTGATTGGCTGCTCCCCCAACTTGCCCACCCCCCATATAGACCGTATCCACTTGATCAACAGTCTCTTTGGCAAGTTTCCCCATATCCCTGCCTTGCCCTCCCACACCTTCACTACCCAAGTAGACCAGATCCATTGGACACTACAGACAGCCAAAGCAACATCCCTCCTCTGGCTACAGCAGTTAAACTGCCAGGGCCCCTCTCCACCACGGGCGCGGGGAGGGGCGAGGTGTTAAATTTATCCAATAATACAACCCTCACAGCAGCCCAATCCTCCCTTCTCAGCAAAGGTCTTCCCTTCATCCCCACCCCCCACCCCACCCCTCAAAGATTTTGGGAAGACCTCTTAGGAGACACCGCAACCTACCACAGGAACCTCAAATTAGCGGCCTTCTTCCCAGAGACCCCCTCTGATCCCCCCTCCCTACCCACCCCTTTCACCTCCAAATCATCTTGGGAACCTGAGGGAGATCAAATCCCTGTCCCTCTCAAATACCTAATTAGACAAGACCTCAAATCCCTCCAATCCTTACCACCCCCTAACCCCTTACCCACCAACCTACCCAAAGATGAAGTAATTGCCCTCAAATCCCTCAAAAAGGACCAACAACTCATAATCAAGCCAGCCGACAAGTGTTCATTGGTGGTAGTTATGGACAGGGCCCAGTATGTCCAGGAAGGGGAACGCCAATTGAATGACCCCCAATATTACAGGAAAATCCCCTATCCGACCTTCCAGAAAGCGGCCACGGATATTGAATCCATCCTCCACCAACTCCACAACCTCAAATTCCTCAACCCCAAACAATTGGTCTACCTACTTGGTGACACCCCCCCTAAGGCCAGACATATATACTTCCTCCCCAAAATTCACAAAGACCCTGAAACATGGCCTACCCCCCACTCCATCCCATCAGGTAGACCTATAGTTTCAGACTGCGGCAGTGAAACTGACCACCTTTCAGAATACCTAGATAGCTTCCTAAACCCCCTTTCCACCCTCCACCCCAGCTTCATTAAAGACACTTATGACTTTGTCACCAAGATTAAGACCCTCTCCCTCCAACCCTCCGATTTCCTCTTTTCCCTCGACGTAGACTCCCTATACACCAACATAGACTCAACCCAGGCCCTTACCATTATTAAAACCGCCTTTGATGAACACCCCCAACCAGACAGACACGATTCCCTCACACTTTCCCTCCTTGAAATTGCCCTGACCACTAATAATTTCGACTTCAATGGCCAAACGTACCTCTAAACAAGAGGGGTCGCTATGGGCAAAAAGTTCGCCCAGCCCTAGCGAACTTATTCATGGCCGATTGGGAAGCCACAGCCTTGGCCAAATGCGCTCTCCGTCCCTCAGCCTACTACCGCTACTTGGATGACATCTGGGGAATTTGGCCCCACTCAGAGGGAGATTTCCAGAAATTTATGGAAACCCTCAACAGTCATTCTCCCTCCATTTCCCTCAAACATACCTTACACCCCACCTCCATCGATTTCCTGGACACTACCACCTTCAAAGGCCCTCAATACCCCACAACCCACCAATTAGACATCAAAGTATTCTTCAAACCCACTGACACCCACGCCCTCCTCCACCGTACCAGCTTTCACCCTGCCCATACCTTCAAAAGTATAATCAAGTCCCAACTTCTCAGATTTCGGAGAATCTGCACCCAGGATTCCGATTTTGAAGAAGCAACAACTACCCTATTTAGAGTCCTTAAGAACAGGGGTTACTCCCGAACCCTCCTCAACCAAACCAAAGCCACCTTCCTCAACCCGAAACCACCCTCAACCCAACCCCTCCTACCCCTCATCACCACCTTCCACCCATCCTCGGTAGAGGCCGCAAAAACCCTCAGAAACAACTTCAGTAGAGCGGACCTCTGCCCCCATTTCATCCCCAACAGGAGGATCCTCATTGCCCACCGCAGGAACCCCAACCTTAAGGACCTCTTGATCCGCAGTAAACTCCCCACCCTCAACCCACGTCCCCCTTCAGACCCCCACCCACATTTCCACCAGAATTATACCCTCATTCACAATGACCGGATTATCCGCACTCCCCAACAGGCCTCCCTCCAGGACCAGAACCTGGTTTACCTGATTAGGTGCACTCACTGTGGCCTAAAATATGTAGGGGAAACCCAACAGCCCCTCTCCACCCGTCTCTACCAGCACCTATACAACATATAAAACAAACACAAAACCGATACACCCCTCGTCCACCATTTCATCACCCATGGATCCAACAACCTCAAGATTTCCATTTTACAACACAACCCCACCTGGACCCCTACCTTTCGTAAAAAACAGGAATACCGTTGGATCAAACTTCTGGACACCCATGCCCCCAAAGGACTTAACCTCCGATAACCTCCCCCCTGGACATACCCCTCCCTTGGACCCTGAACTTCGATATACTATTATCTGTAAATATTGTACATATCTCTGACCCAATCTTCCTCATCTTAACCATTGTTTTTCTGGGTATAGTTCCCTGCTGATCATCCTTGTGTGTCATATATGTCAAGCTCAAGGCTTTAAAATGTGCATGAACTTCAGGTAGAGAAAGAAAAACTTTGGCTAAATTGGCTATGACCGCTTCTGACCGAGGCAGTCATTGAAAAATCACATCACAATCACACCACCTCAGCAATCCATCTCCCAGCCAGCAGGGGTCCAACGCACAGGGATGGACTCCCACGTTCTCGGCTTACACCAACAATAAGCCTCTCCGATCTATTTTCTACATGATTTACATTGATACTTGTATACCCAGGTTGTTTATCAAAGATCCCAAGGCAAGGCATGGAATTCAGTTTAACCTGAGCCATGCAAAAACAATGAATTTCAGTTGCAACTTCAGAGCCACGCAAACAGGGTATCCCACCTGGAGGATATACTTCATGGCAAACACTGAGGTGGTGCAGTCCCGTGCCCAGGCGGGCTGCACCGTCTGGCACACAGAAGCCCTGGTTGGCAGGGTTTTCTGTGGGGCTCTGCAGTGCGTCCACCGGTGGGGCAAAGCGGTATGCCTGGATGCCTTTCACCTGTACGTCTTCCACATAGCCCAGATGGACGGACCTGAGGACGACCAGGGAGGGCATATCAGTGGCTATATACGCCAAATCAGGCCCGTGAATGAATTATCTTTGGCCCACGGAATGATAATTAATTAGTATTAGAACTGGCCCTCTGCCCTATTGCACGGACCACCATAATACAAGTCCGACAATGCACTGTGAGTGCATTGGCACATATCACATACTATGAAAGCAGTGATTGGTGAGGATCATAGAACAGGAAACTGAGCTTAATAATAATGCAATTTCAGTTTTAAATGCATTTCCTTCTTTGCTGTTTGCCTGGGACTTCCTCATGACCGTGGTGCCCGTGTGTTGAAACACAGTCCGGCCCTTGACTTCTACCATTTCTTTATTTTGGCCCACTGTGTATTTGAGTTTGACATCCCTGTTATATATGAATAAATACTGTTCTTCTTTTATTATATATGGTATATATTATTATATTATTATATTATTAATATTGTTATATGCATTATTATCATCATTATTATTATTATTGTTATGATTGTTCTATGCTTATTTTTTTTACCTTTTAATAAATTTTACTCCCAAGCTAATTGATGGTTTTTTCCAACATTCCACCTTTATACCTCATATTCCCTTGCTTACCCTTACATGGCAATAGGTTTCAATAGCTAATTGGTGAATCTTTCCAACACGCTATAGGTTACTGGAAACTTTTGGGAACCTTTTAGAGGGTCATTACCACCACAATCCGTTTCCCTTACCTTCCCCCTCCCCCCTTCCCCCAACCCCACCTAACCCCTCACCCCTACCCCCTATCCTAACTAACCCCCCCCCCATACCCATAACCCTAACCTTAACCCTAACCCTTAACTCTAACCCTAACCCTTAGCCCTAACCCTTAATCCTAATCCCAACCCTTAAACCTAACCCTAACCCTTAACCCTAACCCTTAACCCATTCCCCACTTGCCATGGAGGAGAGGTGTGAGTACCGGATCGGCTCGGGTGCCAGATCTGCTCGGGGTCCTTCCTTAAGGCCTATTCATAGTCTGGATTTTCGGTGGTGAGGTGACCACCGCTCCGGTGGTGAGCTGACCACCGGAGCTGAAATAACGTTGAACGGTGATGAGTAAAAACAGAGAGAAGGGCTGGAGCGGTGGCGGTGGTTTGCTCTTCACCGCGGCTCGTGGCGTCATGTTGTAGTTCGGTGGTCACCTAACCACCGAAAATCCAGACTATGTATGAGCCTTTAGAGTCGCGCAGGAGATCTACGCCATCACGTATCGCCTTACGCACGCACGGGTGATTGGCTTAGACCGTTTCGTGGGAAATGTATGCGGAAACACGTTTATTCGTATATTGCAGTCAGTAAGATAGTTATAGACTTATAGTTTAAATATGCTTTTCGAGGAAATAAAGTTCTATATATTACCCGGACTTGGTCCTGGTTCATCATACCACCCTAGCACATTGAGCCACAAGAATCCAGAGAGCAGAAAGGCTGTCATTAGGAAGGCATCCAAGAGCTACACAGTGGAAGGTAAGTCACACAACGTGATTTTAACATTACGACTCGATCGATACTGAAGTTAGTCTCCAAGTAAGACCAAGTAAGTAAGTGAGTAAAGTGTATTTTAAATGTATTTATTTAACAGAGACCTGGTCCATGTGTGTCTGTTGTCTTGGCTCCATTGTGGAAAGGTTTAGATTTCATTAGAAACAAAACAAGACCTCATATACAAGAAGAAATACTTTTAAGAGATGTCTCTACTCACATACTTAGCTGTGAGCTGTAGGGCAAAGGACAGTATTAAACATTGTGTGTGTGTGTGTGTGTGTGTGTGTGTGTGTGTGTGTGTGTGTGTGTGTGTGTGTGCGCGCGCACACATACTGTACATACATATGGCTGTGGATTTATATAGCGCCTTTATCCAGGGCGCTTTACATAGATTTGCATTACATTCACCATTCACATTCACACACCTTTACATAGATTGTCCATTACATTCACCCATTCACATACATTCATACACCGATGGTGGCAGAAACCATGCAAGGCACCAACCTGCACATCAGGAGCAATTAGGGGTTCAGTGTCTTGCTCAAGCACACTTTGACACTAACTCTGGGGGAGCCCAAGTTCGAACTGGCAACCTTTCCAGCCACTCTACCCCTGAGCCACTGCTGCCGCAGGAAAAGAAAATGGGATTTTTAATCAAGTGGAACCCATACAAATTGGTCTGTGACACACAAATGGGTCCCCTATCCATTGGTGTTTGTCTTGCTGCTATTTCTGCATATCAGACGAAGACTGGGTCTGGGTGTTAGGTATTAGGCTTAGGCTTCACCACTATTCTGCTCCTGCTGTGACTTAAGGACAGTGGCATCAGGTTAGTAGTAGTAATACTAGTTGTCACGGGGCAACCTGTGCCCTATAGTCACTAAAAGACCCCACAGTGTAAAACTGACATGACAAACACACTGCACAGCTGTTGTTTGCATTAATTGACTGTCATCAAGCTGGCCTGGAGGTGTGGCTGTAGCAGCCAGGGATGTTTGTTGCCTTTAATGGTATCTGTGTTGCCTAATTCTGTTATTGTTTTGGGATTTATTTGATGCCTTGAAATACATTCAGAGTCTAGTTGATTATGCCAATAACTAATCATTGTGGGTGGGTCTCACTTGGTATATAAGGGAGGCTGGAAATGTTGGGAAACATTAAATATGAAACATCTACATTCTTGGACTTATGAACTGTTCTTTGGAGCCTTGACCACTCGGCCAACTGTTACACTAGTTATTATACACAACACAACACAAAGTGTAAATGGTTATTAGTTCTCTATGAGGTAAAAGTCTATATTCCTTCTAAGTACTATATGTAATGTATGTTGTATTCCACCAATTTGCAACATTTAAAGGCCATTTGATTGCTTTTAGTCATAATGTAACCCATGTCGTTATTGTACATACACTAAATGTTGTGTTTTTCTACTTCATCAGATGACAAGTTGTATTACCGACGTCAGGGGAAACTCTGCCTGGTGTTGTTCACCAAAGAGGAGGTAGCCACGGTCTTAAAGGAGTGCCACGACAACCTCGCCACCGGAGGTCATCCAGGACTGAAGAGAACCACAGAGAAGGTCACGATGTCCTACCACTGGGAAAACTTGCGCGAGGATGTAAAAAAATGGGTGAGAGATTTATGTTATGCTTCTGGAAAAAATTAAGTTTCTTTATTCATTGTAGTTTTAATGCCCCTTAGATCAGATGCCTTGTTAATTCTCCTGAGTCCTCACATAATTGCTCCACATATAACAAGTACTTGTTAAGAAATTACTCTAATACCCTGTTTTAAAGGTTGATGAGTGTCCACGCTGTCAGCACCATAACAAAATTAAGACCCTCGCACCTGTCCTCCATCCGATCGATGTCAAGGAACCATGGAGTGTCCTTGGGGTGGATCTGATCGGTCCGCTTCCCACAACATCAAAGGGAAAGAGGTATTATTATATTCTGTGAATTGTTGTTGTAACCCTCCTTTGAAGGAACAGTTCACCCAAAAAGTATGTCATCTTGTCGTTCGAGTAGATGATGACAGTATTTTCAACTTTGCGTGAACTGTTCCTTTTTAAAGTAAATGTTTTTTGTTTTTGTTTTTTGATTTAGTTTTTAAAGCAAGGAAAAAGTGACAGTCAGGAATGTAGCATATATTTACATGTGTATATATGATTTATTGTGTCACAGATTCATTCTGACAGCCACGGATCTCTTCACCAAGTGGGTTGTGGCAAAATCCCTGTACACCAAAACGGCACCCGAGGTGTCCAGGAAGATTATCAACATCCTAATGGACTTCGGACTTGTACAGCGGATAATCACCGACCAAGGACGTGAATTTGTAAATGAGGTAAATATTTAAAGAAGTGTATGTGTGACACTGACTGATTATCAAATCACGCATGTCAATGTTGTTTGTATAATGAATATGTCTGCAGCTCAACCGTGGTGTTTTTGAGGCCCTTGGGGTGGAACACTGTGTCACATCAGCCTACCATCCCCAGGCCAATGGACAGGATGAGCGTACCAATAAAAACATCAAGGACGCTCTCGCTAAATACTGTGGGGAAGACCAGAATGACTGGGATGTCCATATAAGGGGGGTTGTGGCTGCCATCAACACATCAAAACAGGTCATATTGTGTAACTACAGCAGATGGAAACTATATTTAACAGAGAGAAACTGTAAAATGCAATTGATTGTTCTTTTTTCTTTAACACAGAGGTCAACCAAGTACACACCTTATTGTGCACTATTCGGGCGACACCCTCGAGTCCCTGGTGTGATTAATGCTACAGAACAAGCGGATGATGAGAACCCTGTTTGTGTGGATGATGTGACGGAGGAGCACCTGGAGACCAAGGCCAAAGACATTGCAGATATGCATGCAAAGGTGATGGTGAAATGGCAATATGTTCTAGTTCTAGCAGCTTTGCTCTGATGCCTGGAAAAGGTCAGTTGGGCTCGGCTGGACATAGTGAGCCCGATTAAGCAAGTCGAATAATATGACTAAACCCATGCGGTAATACAGATTTTGGCCTCGCTCTGCGCCTTTTCGTATTATGGAAGCCGTGGTGAATGCTCACTCATATGGAATACCACGTTCCTGAATATTTTAGCATTGGGGGAGTGTCCATAAGTTAATTATTTTCGCTTTGCGCTATTTGCTATTAAGCCCCTTGACCTAAAAACACTCGGCGCATAACGATTCCACCTGGGTATGACCACCTCTTAAATGCAAAGAGCAATGTTTGATTTGACACGAAATTTGCACGTGCATGGGAAGTTTGGGAACACATGAACACACACGCTACTCCACGTCCTGACGTCAGTCAATCACGGTCACAGTTTAAATACCACCACTCTCACATGTCCAGCCTGAGAGAGAGAACAATGGAGTACGTTCTTGGTAGAGAATATGAGAGACGCCACCGCCGTGCCGAGAGGGTCTACAGACAACGCAATAATTACCTGGGACTGACAGGTATATGCCTATAGGCCATATAACCTTCTTCTCATTGTTTCTTTTATATATATATATATATATATATATATTATTATATATTATTATTATTATTATTATTTTCTCACAGAGACGCTGAGCTGCGCCTCTCCCGTCAGGCAGTAACCGACATTTGCCATTTGGTCAGCAACTGGTCAGTGTTGCACTATATTTCTATGCTGGTGGTTCATTCCAAAATCACCTCAGCTCACTTGGAGGAATGTCACAACCTTCCATAAGTCTGGCTTTAAATGCGGTCACTAAAAGTGAGTTTATCACGTTTCCCACAACACCTGAAAGCCAACATAGGGTGAAACAGGAATTCCTGGACAAGTATGGGTTCCCTGGAGTTCTGGGTGCCATAGATTGCACGCACGTCCAGATTCGGGCTCCGGATGTGAACAGTGTAGCCTATGTGAACCGTAAGGGAACCCATTCCATCAATGTCCAGGTAGTTTGCGATGCATTTCAATACATCACAAGTGTATGTGCAAACTTTCCTGGATCAAGCCATGACGCCTACATCATGGATAACTCTGTCATCCCTACAACTTCGGGTGGTTGTTAGGCGACAATGGTTATCCTCAAAAAACCTGGCTGATGGTCCCATATCTGGGGCCAACAACAGTGCGTGAGTTGTCTTATAATAGAAAACACTCACGGGCGCGTGTGGTAATCGAGCGAACATTTGGCGTGCTCAAAAAGCGATTCAGCTGTTTGGACAAGTCAGGTGGAGTCTTGCAATACACCCCTCAGAAAGTAGCATATTTCTTTGTCGCATGCTGTGTGTTGCACAACATAGCCATGCGTCATAGACTGGTGCTAGAAGGCTTTGATGAGGACAGGTGGTTGGAACATTACCGGAGAGAGCAAGCAGAGCTGCATGTCCCAGCTCCAAATGATTATAATATGCAGGCAAACGCAAAGGCAGCGAGGGACCAGGTGGCAGATGATCTGGTGCGACGCCGTCGCCGTTAGTTGCCTGGTAAGCAAACTACAAACAGATTATTATTAATTATTATTTTTCTTAGCCTATCGTAATTTTGATTTATTTCAGACGGGAGACGCCAGCTCACAGTATGTAGCCTCTGCATACTGGCACGCATCCCGTGCGTAATGGCCCTTTAGGCCTATACACTCATTCCTGCAGAGCAGAGGAGCTGAGGAACTTCAACTAAAAAGCATTCAGGTCTTTATTGCACTTTTTATTCACTCATTTTGTAATTTTTCGTTTTTATATTTGGCAACAATTTTTTGGAATAGATTAAAAGTGGTTAGCTTGTTTAAGGTGACTTTATTTGGATTTCGGGAATAAGAGGGACATTTAAGTTTGGAAGCACTTTTTAGTTTGACCATATTAATTCGACTATATAAGTACTGTGGACATTTGCTGGAAATCATGCACACTTGTTTCGTACAATCAAGGCCCTCGCCATCGGGAAATCTCTACTGCTCCGGAGACCCCTCTCTCGCTTTGCAACTCACATGCGGAGGTGTGTTTATTCTGAAATAAAACCAATGCAGCTGTTCCATTTTTAAATAGCGTCTCCCCTTTGTCTTCCTGTCTGCAGTTGAACTTAAACCAGATGACCTGTTCTTTCCTTGAACACATTTGAAGTTGAGTTTCACTCGCACAAAAAACGGGTAAGCTTGATTTCAAATGTATTTATTATAAATTAAAATGACAGCTTTGCTGTAAACTTATTAAAACAAAAAAAATCATTTAAATATAGAAAAGAAAAGGGTGCTCGTGCATGAGGTCAAAACAATCTTTTTTTTGCTCTCCCCCTCGGCAGACGCAGGCGTGGACCTCCACGGGTCAGCCGGCCATGGGAAGGACCAGGAGGAGTACTATCAGGCCGGCGACGGGCCGCTCTTGTGTTGTTGCTGGGGGAAGAGCGAGGTGCCGGTGGTGTTGCTGATGGTGGAGCTGGAGGTGCGGGAGGAGGTGGAGGGGCTTGGGCCGTCGGAGGAGCGTGCCTCAACGATCCCACATGAGCGAGCCGCTCCCATGCTACAGCGCAGCACTCCAGCGCATTAGCGCCTCGGTGGCCCGCTCATGTGAGGCCGCGACCCGTCCCAGGGTGGTCTCCAGCATTTGGAACCACGCCTGCTGCATGTCCAAGAACGGGCGATCCCCGTCCCTGGACATTGCTCGACGGGGTCCCCGCCTGAGACGACTCGCGGCCTCGGTCGCTGCCGTAGGCCCACTCCCCGACGGTCCTTCCCCGGGATCCACCTCCTCCTCCTCTCGCTCTCCCCCCGCTTCTGCTGGCTCCGACTCCGACTCGCCAACCTCCTCCTGGTCGGATTCAGCAGCTACGCTGGAGGCGGCCGAAGAGCCATCTGTGGAATTACCATTGAAAATAGCTGCATTGTTTGACTGCATTCGTTGCAATAAATTACAGTTTGGAGATTTGTGTGATGGTGTCTCATTCCTTTCCACTGGGTAAATGTTGTCCTATTCCCCCTGAAAGAAATACTGCGTAGTTGCACTTACCTCTGAAAATTGACTGCATTTATTTTCCTGTAAGAGAAAAGTTTCTGTTAACACTTTGATTGCTACAAGATCTCGGCAGGCCTATTTGGATGTTGCTACCGTTTAACATTGCACAAAGGCCTTGTTCGGGGGCCCACAGCAAAAATGTTCTCTTATAGCGAGAATCACACGCATACATCAAAAGAAAGCTGAACTTGTCCACTTCAATTTAAAAAATACATTTTGATTTTACCATGTTCCATTCTGGAGATATTGACCTTTTTGCAACACCTGCATTTGCCTGGAAGTGGTTATCTTGAACAGCGAGCAGAGTTATGGATGGTTTAAAGTCAGAGACATTGACAGGCAGATATAAAATTGAACCCAATAAATATCCTATACATCCTATACACCGAATGAAAGCCCTGAATGTGTACTTTTACGAGGAAAAGAGTAAACATTGATCCCATGTACAGTTAGACAGTAATTGGTTATTGAATGCAGCTTGTGCCCACCAGATAACTTCAGAGAAGACATGGACGTGAACTCCTCAATATTCACAAAATAAGGCCTATAGCGACATATAAATACTATATACCGTATGAAACAGAAGACTCTCTGCTTTCATAAGAAAAAAACTTCTACTGTAGTAATAATAAAAATCATACCCATGTGAAGTGAGTGGTGCAACTCTGTCCCATATTCTGTTCTCTGCTTATTCACTACAGCTCGCTATATACGGACTGAGACAGAAAGTCATGTAAACCTTTTATTTACAGTTTGGTCTGTAAACTTCTACTGTAATAATACAAATCACACCCCTGTGAAGTGAGCGGTGCAACTGTTCTCTACAGTTGCGCGGTGCAATGGTAGTTTACAGACCAAACTGTAAATAAAAGGTTTACATGACTTTCTGTCTCAGTCCAGATATAGCGAGCTGTAGTGAATAAGTACAGAACAGTTGCAACGCTCACTTCACAGGGGTGTGATTTTTATTATTACAGTAGAAGTTTACAGACCAAACTGTAAATAAAAGGTTTACATGACTTTCTGCCTCAGTCCGTATATAGCGAGCTGTATTGAATAAGCAGAGAACAGAATATGGGACAGAGTTGCACCACTCACTTCACATGGGTGTGATTTTTATTATTACTACAGTAGAAGTTTTTTTCTTATGAAAGCAGAGAGTCTTCTGTTTCATACGGTATATAGTATTTATATGTCGCTATAGGCCTTATTTTGTGAATATTGAGTTCGGGTCCATGTCTTCTCTGCAGTTATATCTGGTGGGCGCAATGTGCAATGTAACCAATTTATGACAAACTGTACATGGGATCAATGTTTACTCTTTTCCTCGTAAAAGTACACATTCAGGGCTTTCATTCGGTGTATAGGATGTATAGCATATGTATTGTGTTTATTGTTATATCTGCCTGTCAATGTCTGACTATAAACCTTCATAACTCTGCTTTTAGATGATGATGATGATTGCCTCATTGTCTTGATCGCAAAACATTGGGGGGGGGGGGGGGGGTTCATGGGCACATTGGGCAGCAAAAGTCTTGATCCGTACGGCTATAAAAAGTCCCATTCCACCGTTCGGTTCAGAACTATAGTATAACGGTGAGACGCGTTGTCATCAGCTGATTTTGTTTTTCAAGCTAGTATAGGGAAACATGCCTGGGCATGCACGTTGAGGGCGATGGAGAAAAAAAAGCTTCGGATCACAACACCACGGTTTAGGACGCGGAAAAAGTTCGTTATACATTACACCCGGGTCGATTACGTCCCCGATGCGTTCATTGTGGTCTTATCACTACAATTATAATGAATAAAAAAGCGTTACAATCACACGTCCGAGTGATCTCCGATTATGACGGCTCTGCATGGCGATACGTGATCCACCAACGGTAGACTGTCTTTTGTCATGGCGGCCCCTCTCGATACTGTAGTTCGTTTGTTAGTTCGTAGTATTGTAGGCTCGGGGATCGTTTGGTCGCTACAGTATGAAGAAGGAAACATGCATCTGTCCATGTGTGTTGCAGACGTTATGCAATATGCAATGCAATGCCGATCGGATCCGGTACATATGTGTTTAGGCAGCGTTCCGTTGATTATGTTTTTTTCCGAGAGCCATCTCGCAAGATCCTCCTTCTGGAGAAACAGGAGGGGAGGGGGGAATCGAGTACTATAGTGTTGGGTAAAAGCCAATAGGTGGAGGAAAGCCTGGTGAGGCGAGGTTAGGTGAAATTTGATTCTTTTCACACACCGACTAGATCGGCATGGGCGCGTCCATTTTACAATGGCTTCTACACGTAAAGCGGCCCGACCTCCTGTTTTCAGGAGGGGAGGGTTTTTTTTTTTTTTTCTTTTTTTTTCTGATCACGTGAGCGGGACTAAGCAGCAATGATAGGGTGATGGTTCTTCATTGTCCGGGTGGGTAAAAAGATGAATGAAAGTATGCTATAAAAAAGTGATTGAAACGTGTGGATACGTGGTTCGCACCGGACGTTTGATTAATTGATAACGTATTGATACGCGATTAGCGTTGGCTGTGTTAATAAACGGGCGCCATGTTAGGGCCCACCCTGGTTCTGTCCCTTGCTGTTGGTATCAATCCTCACAGCAGGCACTATGTTTTCTTCCCCAATTGTGATAAACGACTCCTAATTGAAATCAGGGGATTATGTAGTGCACATACCAGTAAACTGGTTTGAGAGAAAAAATGTCAAGGGAACTGAAGCCAACATCTAATATTACCCATTAAAACCAGGAAAGCATCTGTGATTTTAGATTTTTCCGTTGGCTATTCAAAAGGGTACAGGCTTTAGTTCCGACATACTATTGGTAGAACAACAACCTACCTCAAACCATAACCTAAAGTAGTTATGGTCATTTTGTGTGGGTCTGTGGGCCATGCATTAAAATGAATGAATACACAAAAGACAAAACTAGCATCAGTTGTATTGTTGGACCTATTTCAACCATATAGCACAACTTTCGTTCAACTTCTGTCACTATGCCAGCAGCATATACAAAACCATAGTTCATGTATTTCCTACAGCAAGTCCAAAAATCTGAACTAACCCTTTAATAATGGGATAAACTAGGATAGCTGCATCAACAACCGGAAATACCTTGAACAATGTAAAAAAAAAAAAAAAAGGATTTTATTGGCTCTCGACTAATGGACTAATTCTTTTTCAGATACTCAGTCAACATCGACCTGGACACAACTGTGGTCAATAAGGATGTCCTTAGCGACCCTGCCCTGAAGCGGAAGGCCAGGCAGGAAGCAAAGGTCAAGTTTGAGCAGAGGTGAGACCGTTATTATTTTGTGAGCAAATTGTTTTTCTATTGGGTCTTTGTGGAAATGTATATGCACATGGTAACACTTTGAAAGAAGACACGTGGATTTGATGTCCAATAAACATCTTGTCTTGGCATGAAAATAGACTGTTCGCTGTGATGTTGTAAATACTTTCTAAAGTCTTGTTTGATTTTTCCACAGGTACAAGACCGGCCAGAACAAGTGGTTCTTCCAAAAGCTGAGATTCTAGGCTCCCTTGGTTCTACAAATTTTATTTTTTTATTTTGTTATGTATACAAATATCACGATTTATTTGTATTTTTATATTGGTCATGTTTTCTAAATTTTTGAATAAAATGTGACATTGTATTGACATCTTATGGTACTGTTGGTTTTTACAGTTAATTGTGTTCCCATTTCCCACCGGCCAGAACAAGTGGTTCTTCCAAAAGCTGAGATTCTAGGCTCCCACAAATTTAATTTTCTTATTTTGTTATGTATGTATACAAATATCACGATTTATATTTGTCATGTTTTCTAAATTTTTGAATAAAATGTGACATGTTGCTTTTAGACAGCTCTGAATCTTTGTGATGTGCATATTATTATTATTATTATATATCTGAACTGCACAATGCCACATTTGATGCTAAACTATTATTATTTTTGTTTCCCCAGATCTACCACAACATAAAAATTGCTCAGGACTTCCAAAAAAAATAATATGAGAAACAAAAAGGAAAGAATGTCAAATCGTTCTCTTGTAAAGTTGGAGATGAGGTAAAGCCAACAAAAGGAAGGAAGGCCGAAAAGGAGGGCGACTGGAGCCAAACTGGACTGAGCCCTACCTTGTCGACTCCATTACAGCGAAGGGTGTCGCAAGTCTGTCCAGCATGACGGATCCTAAGCTGGTTACTTATTTTGTGGTACCACTTGTGCGTTTTCAGCGATCAGCACTGCCGATTACTTTATATTTAAGCATTTGCGCCTGCTAGCTGGCTGCGGTTTGTTTTCAGCCAGACACCAGCTAAATGGCTAGTTAGCTGTGGCTCGTCTTTAGCCTAGACGCTAACTTGTACTCTCTCCTACCCGTCTTTTGTTGGATTACTACTCACTGCGTCTAGTTGTGGTACTTTTTACTCCAAGACGGTTCATTCCTCGAGAGGTTTCTGGACCCATCGCACTGTCTCCACAATCCATGGTGATGCCTCCATATCGAGCCTGGTGAAGGATCTTCTACTGCGACAATCGCTCCTACAGGGCCGCCTGAGGTCAATGGAGGCTCTGGGACCCGGCGCTGTGCCCCGTGCGCCCGCCGCGGCTGCCGCCGTGCCGGGAGGCAGTGCCTCGGGGACCGGTAAGCGAAAGCCGGGGCCCGTATGCGCTGACTCCTGGTCCTCGGTGGTCAAGGGAAAGCACCGGAGGCAGGCGTTTCCCCTCTTCGACCCGTCGGGGTCAGAGGCTCACAGCATGGCTGAGTGGTTCCCGTGCTCCAACGCCTTCACACCGCTGCAGGAGCTATCGACTACGGCGAATCCTCAGCGCACAGGCTCGATGACGCGTCCAGCGAAACGCAACCTCCCGGATTCCTCCTCGGACACCTCGACCCGTTCTCTCACCTCGACTCCCAAACCTACACACAACGGCGGTCGGGAAGGTAAACGTCCCCGTCGTTCCCCACCCAGTGAATGCTGTTTCTCTATCGGTCATACACCCTGCGCGGGGTAACGCGACCACTGCTGCTGGTCGAGTGCACTCGCCCCCTCCCCCCCACTCATCAGATCCAGCTGTGTCCCTGTCACTCCACACAAGATCAGCTGCATCGATCTCCATTAATGACATGCACCATCCCCTTTCCCCCCCCACTGGATTACATACTTTTAGGTGACTCACTTATTCGTGGAGTATCGACCCCTAACTGTGCCACTTACTCTTTCTCTGGTGCTAAGATTATTGATTTGATCACCCACATTCCGGACATTCTTCAACGCCACCCCTCTGCTCACACAGTCATTATAAATGTTGGCACAAACGACATCAGGCAGAGGCAAGCACTCAAGATGCAGATAGATTATGAGGCATTAGCAGATGCTCTCATAAATATGAATAAATCCATTATATTTTTAGGATTAATCCCCACCCTCATGAAAGGCCCAGAAATTTTCAGCCGCATTTACTGCGCTGATAATTGGATGCGCAATTTTTGTTCAGCCTGCGGCCACGGCTACATCAGCAATTTTGATACATTTTGGAAAACCCCATCACTGTACCGGGACCTAGTTCACCTTAACCGCACTGGTATTCAAATCTTGGCTGATAGCATCTCTCTCCACATCTCAAACGTATGACGCCACTTTAATACTACACCCAGTCATCTAGTTTACTCAATGCCTATTCCAGTTCTCATTACAGATAGAGCACCTGCTATAACCACACCTCCATTGTGCAATAGAGGAGCAAACCTATGCAACATTATCTCACTTACATCTCACCAGTTACACTCACCCCCACCCCCTGTGGGACCCACGACCATCAAAATGGCTCTATTAAATCCCCGCTCCATTACTGAAACATCCTTCCTTTTAAACAATAACTTGGACATATTTTGGACATATCACAGAGACGTGGCAGAGGGCAGAGGAATATATGGCACTTATTGAACTATGTCCACCGAACTGTTCATTCACCTGCTCCTCTAGGCCAGCCGGGTCAAATGTCGGAGGCGGCTTGGCATTAATCTGCAGTGACCGTTTTCTCGGAAGGTGAGCACTGGCACCTATAGCTCTTTTGAAGTTTTAATTACCAAAGTAGGCCGCACAAATCCTTTTTATTGTATTTTAATTTATCGTCCTCCTGGTTTTAGCAGTACTTTTTTATCCGATTTTAGTGACCTTTTAACCTCTATTATTAAGTTGGAGAGATTCCTTTTGCTGGGAGATTTTAACTTTCACGTCAACAAGAGCACTGATCAGGCCGCACTTAACTTTCTCAATATTACTGAATATTTTAATCTTATTCAATATGTGACAGGTCCTACACACAACAAGGGAAACACTTTAGATCTTGTTTTTAGTTTCGGTTTGGTTGTGGGCAGCATTGTAGCGGAGGACATGGTCAGGACAGATCACAAATCCCTTGTTTTTAATATTTATTTTAATCCTGATTGTGTGGCTGGTACGTGGGTAAAGCGATCACGTCTGATAAATGGCCTCTCAGCTGAAAGGTTTTCTGCTGCCTATCTGTGACTATCAGATATTGATGCTTTAGTAAACTCTTTTAACCTGCAATGTTGTCGCCCCTTTGCACTGTGAACAAAGCCCCATGGCTAAATGAGGACATCCGCAGTCTCAGACGCAATTGCAGAAGTGCGGAGCGCCGTTGGAAAAACTCCAAATTGGAGGTCCGCCGTATCAATCTCAAATCTCTTTTAGTTGATTTCAATTCCAAGGTTAAGGCTGTGAGAACCGCATATTTTGCCAAACTCATCTCTTCCAGTAAACGCAACCCCAAGGTCCTCTTTGACACTATAGCATTGTCTGTCCACCAACTCCAGACCCCCCTGTTTTTTTCTGTCAGTGACTGCAATGAATTCCTCACATTTTTTGTAAATAAGGTTGCTAATGTCAGAGCAAGTATACCCCCCTCTTCTCCTCCTACCTCTCCCCAAGGCCCCACCCACCTGTCAATTCTGAACCAGTTTGAACCTATCTCCCTTCACCAGTTAACTAAGCTAGCCAGCACCATGAAAACGTCCTCCAGTCCACTGGATGTGATTCCCACCACCCTTTTAAAGGATGTTTTAGGCACCCTGGGCCCCTCCTTACTGGACATTTATAACCTCTCGCTGCTCTCATGTCATGTCCCCTCTTATTTTAAATCCGCTATTGTACAGCCACTAAACCTGGTTTAGACCCCTCCTTACACAATAACTACCGGCCCATTTCAAAACTTCCTTTTATTTCAAAGATTTTAGAAAAAATTGTTTCTAACCAACTCCAAACAGTTTTAATCAGCCATAACATTTTAGATATGTTTCAATCAGGTTTTAGGCAAAATCATTCGACAGAGACTGCTCTTCTTCGCCACTTTGACACCCCTGGTCTACAGGTTTAATGTGTGTGTGTGTGTGTGTGTGTGTGTGTGTGTGTGTGTGTGTGTGTGTGTGTGTGTGTGTGTGTGTGTGCGTGCGTGCGTGCGTGTGTGTGCGCTCTCTCTCTCTCTCTCCAGCTGGCCCGTCCCATGTGCATGGTGCCCAACATTCCTGGGATCCCTGGTCCTCCAGGCAGTGGCTCCAACTCGCCCTGTCCACTCGTCCACTCTCAGGCCAAGGTGGTTAGCAAAGGATTAGCATTATTGTCTCCACCAGGCCGAAGGCATGGGGAGAGAGTATGTTTTGCACTCCGTCCGTCCGTCCGCGTGTGTGTGTGTCCGTGTGTGTGTCCATCCGTCTGTGAACAGCTAATCTCCGGCACCGTTAACCCGGTCGATGCCAAATTTTGCACACACACTCCCTGGATGCCAACGATGAACCTTTGCCCCAAAATTTCCAGAACGGCCTGTTATAGGGCCACCAGGAGGCCGCTTTGTGCAAAACAAGTTTTTGGACAGTACTCACCTACAGATTTTGTCCAAACATCACGCAAATTGGTACACAGTCTCTCTAGAACCATTCAACGAAACGGGTCTTTCAGATTTCTCAGACTCCATCCTGATTGGCTAAGATTGGCTTCCAAAGTTTGCAGGAGTGCTCAGTTTCAAACAAAATGCTGCAAATCATGAACACATCGTGTGATTTCCGTGAAATTGTGCACGCACATTCCCACTAGGCCGAGGAAGAAATGCCACATGAACATTTTCAACTCAGCCTCATGGTGGCGCTATAACTGGCCGAAAAGTGTTTTTACCTCTAACTGCACGGATCTGTGGATAACTTTGTATGCCAACTCCCTAGAGGCCAAGGAAAAACCTTTGCCTGGAATTGTTCACATCTGCTCTTTATAGTGCCACCAGGAGGCCGACATATGTAAAACACATTTTCTAATATTACTCCTTCAGATTTTATCCAAATTTCACGCAAATCGGTACACATGCTCTTCATAGTCATGAGAATAGTCATTCTCATAATCCACCCTCATTGGCTACGATTGGCTTCTAAACTTTTCAGGAGTAGCCCGCTTTGTACCCGTTTTGTACAAATCGCCACAACTACTCAACGCAGCGTCCGATTGTGGTAAAACTGTGCATGCATATTCCCACTAGGCTTTGGAAGAAATGCCACTTGACAGTTTTCAAATCAGCCTCATGGTGGCGCTACAACAGGCCAAGCCGTGTCACACACACACACACACACACACACACACGTTTATATTGCTCCTAAACATTTTGCCAAACATCACACACACACTCCTATCCTCCTGGTGGAGACCTGTGCCCAGAAGGGCACTTTTTCTAGTTCTGCTCTATTTTTGTCTCCCTTCACCCTCCAGGCACACTTTGCTCATCATATACACATAACTCACATAACACATAACCGCTCCAGTACTACATATGTGACCACACGCGATATAGAGACTGCCATCGCGGGGGTGGCAACTGTCGAGGACAGCTGAAAAACTATTTTCTTTGTCCTTTTTTATTTTTCTGTCTAAAATAATCTGAAGCTATATTATTATTCATGTCATGTTAGAGCAGGTCTGAAATAAATGTCAGAGCTGATATCGACATATAAATATGAAATAAATGCTTAAACATGTCACTATGTCTAATGTTATAACCATTGGGTTAACCAATGCTAACTAGACATACGGCTTCCCTGCTAAAGTATGCAAATTCCGCTAAAATCCGCCTTTTTGTACACAATCGTTTTGGAAGATAATACTAGTCTTTTACTAACTGGCTAACAGAAATAGCACAGAAAGAAGTATTAACAACGATATTTTGTAAAAAGTGTGTTTATTTTGGTCCGCCTAAAGCTAATTCATGCTAATGTTCCAGCTGGGGGCACTGCTGACCTATTTCCAATAGTAGAAGAAGAAGACTTGAATGAATGTATTGTAAACATTGTAACATTATGTCACCATAACGTGGTTATTATTAGTTGCTTTGGAATGTACCTGCCATGAAAATGAAGGTCATAATAACGCAGATCGCATCGATATGTAATATAGCGCGATAATGTACTTGTTTTAGCTACACGATTGATATCAATATATTAGCTAAATGTAGCTAACGGCTATCATTGCGGGGTTGCCAGTTTCTGCGAGAGAAATAAGCAACCCGGTATATGAAAACAAGCCCAAAATAAGCGAAAATAGCAGATCTACATGCATACAAACAACACAAATCTTGTGTCTGGCATAAATTATTTACAGATGGGGGTCTGCAGACAAATAATAATAATAACAGGCTAATGAAACATTAAGAGAAGAGCCAAGAGGTTACAATTTGTGCTGGGAGGGTTTGAGAGCAAACTGTCCTGTTGTCTGTTGGTTACTGTTTTCTTAATTATGTGTCCATAATCAACTACACTTTAAAAACAAGCCCAAATAATCAACTACACTTTATTTTTGTCAAATACATTTTTATTAACAGGTTATAAATTATTATAAAATTGGTACAGTAGGCCTATGCATTATTTTTCTTTAGAAACAAGGCCAACTAATTATAATAAGCAGACATGGCAACACTGCTGGTTGACTAATGGAGGAATGAAGGGAAAACAGCGCCCCCTAAAGTCACAGATCACTGAACTAAAGCTTAGAAGTCCATTTTCTCTGCTTGGTCTTTTTTCCACTACTCCTGCAAGACATTTTTCTATAAGCCATATCTCCAAAACTGGTGGGTCAAACTGAACAACCAATATGTCAATTTGAAGCTATGATTCCCTGCTTTCATATGACATGAAAAAACGAAAATTCAAAAAGATCCAATGGCAGTCCTTCGATCAAATCTAGTCACATATTGTTGGCTTCATGTATTCAACCCCTACTTTTGGCTGGTAAGATGGCTACAAGTTTGAGTCAAAGCTTGTGTTATGGAGATCCAATATTATTCAACTCACTTTTCAACTTGATTACTGTAACGTTTGACTGATTTCGGAAAATAAGTACTTGTAGTGCTGAGCATGTAGTCTCCAAAGTCCTTCATATTGTTGTGTAACTGATTTAGACCTAGAGCAGAAAACTGGCAGTTCAGTCTATGCTGAAGTTTTTATTCATCTTTAAATGCATACTTACTTTGTTTACTGAAGCACAGTAGCTATACACTGACACCACGGCGCGCAAACAGCGCCTCAAACTGTGACTCCGCCCACAACCGGGGGAAGTTGTGATTTGCGCTCGTTCACTGCAATGCAATTTGCGGCATTTTCAAAACAATATTGAGCAGAGTAGCGATTATCAAACGTATTTGCAATGCCATACGTTGAAAGATCTGTTGCCCGTGGACAAGGCACGCCACCTCCGCAAGTTAGATAGCATCGGCATAGATGTTTGTCCGTATGTGATTAAGGATTGGACCAAGTTGCATTGGCAGCCATAGACAATTCTTACCCCAGGCTAAAACCGGATGTGACGTTTTTGGGCGTTCCTGTCTAGCGTGGTGTCAGTGTATGTTCCTTTTGTTCCGTTTTTGTATTAATGTTGTTTGATACTGTTGTCCTGCAGTGTTTGAAGCTGTCCCAGCAGAGCCCACCAGGACAGAGTCGAGGTGACATTTTGGAGGTATTGTTTGTTTTTGTGTTTTTACTTCAAACTGTAGGGTGTAACGATATAGTAACTGCATTGAAAAATCTATTAATTTCAAGAATCGAAATGTAGAATGTGTGACTTTGTATTGTGTTGTTTTGCAATGCAAATAATTGGTATCTAATCATTTGGCAATGAAAATAATCGATTATATCAATACTAAGTATCTGTGTGTTCTATTTAGAAATTTTCACAAGAAATAAAAAGAGGGGTTTAATTACTTTTCCATTACATATCGCCGTCTGTCGATAAATGTGTGTATTCTGTGTTCATGTCTAGGTGCGGGTTTGTCCATGTGTTCACATATTTATTTATATCCATATTCATACATTTTCCCTTACAAACTCTGCCCTATCCACATGTTTCACACAGATTTCATTTCTCTGCTAAGTAGTTCTGCATCGATTTCGAAACATTGGATCGGATAGCCATAATGAACCAATATCGATCCAAGTATCGTGAACCATGTATTTGTGATATGTATCGTATTGCTGTTAAAATGTATTGTTACACCCCTACTGCACATAGAATAGGAGGAAAAGCAAGACATAAAACATACAGCAGAATGTGTTATAGGTATGGGTGATTGACTGAACATTTCAATTCTCAATAGGAATCTCCTGTGCTGAAGGAAATGAAAGAAGCCTGCAAGTGGCTGGACATAAACAGGCACCTGTTCCAGGGGTCGGTCTGTCGACCCTCTATCATGGACAAGGGGGAGGAGGACGCTCTGGTGGCCCTGACAGCCTACAACAGTTTTAAAAAAAAATCATACTGGGGATGAAGACGAAGTCAGAGAACCGTTCGTATTTGGATTTCATAACTCTGCTGACATGGAACTTTTTTTTTCAGAGGTTCACGACAAAAGGAATGTTCGTGTGTCTGCTGTCTTATTTGAGTAAAGCTATTTTAATTTTATTTTCAACTTTGCTTTTATTGAGGGTTTACAGACATATATTCAAACTAGAACTGCATTCTGTCGAGTGCCTACTTGCTTGTTGCACACAAGTAGGCCATTAAGTAGGCCATTAAGCAGACTTTCAAATCTCAGTCAAAGAAATAATAAAGTCAGGACGTCACCGCCTCAAACTAGAGCCCTGCAACGGGAACGGGAGCGGGACCCAACTCAAAATGTTGCGGCGCGGGCGGTATTTAAATACCTGCGGGCGGGCGTGGGCGGTCAAGATAAAATAAGCGGGCACCGCAAAATCCCGCATCCTCCCGCAATTAAACCGGATGGAAAACCTCACCTGACCCAGCAGCATAAATGAATGAGTCGCACGCAGCCACGCACACACACAGGTGAAAAATGGCGGAACAGCAGCAACAACAAACTGAACAAAGCAAGAAGGAGACAACAAATGACGCTGAGAAGAAGCTCAAAGCAGAAGAGTATAAATTAAAAGAAAAGAAAGGAGCCAAGTCTGACATATGGTCACGTTTCTCCGTTGTTACAGACACAAATGGAAACGAACTGGAGTTCGCTAATTGCAGCAAATGCGATAAAGTGTTGACCTACAACAGCCACAAATCTGGTACGTCTGGATTAAGGAGGCATACCTGTATAACTCTTCCCGGCCAAACAAAGTTTGTCTTGAAACAAAATGTTCTTCCCGCAGCGGCTAAACAAGATGCTACCCAGCAATGTGTTACACTGTGTTGTAAAGATATTCGGCCATATGATATGGTCGCTGGGGCCGGCTTTGTAAACATTGTCCAGCACTTCGTTAATCTCGCTGCTAAACATGGCAAATTCAATGTGAAGGACGTCCTGCCTCATCCAACCACGGTATCCAGACACGTTGGGAAAAACGCCCAAGCCCTGAAGGCGTCCGTGGCAGAGGAAATAAAGCCCATCATTGAAACGTATAGATGTGCCATCACCACCGATATATGGACAGAGGATTACCATAGAACCTCGTTCATTTCCAGCACAATCCATTACACGGCTTTGGGCTTGTGTCGAGGGTGTTATTTGCGGCTCCATTTGAAGATGGTGTGTCCAAAACACAAGACAACATCAGGAACCTGATGTTCCAGAAACTCGCTGCGTTTGGGATAGACGCATCACTGTTGGTTAGCCGTGTTGTGTTCGTCACTGACCGCGGAGCCAACATCGTTGCTGCCCTGCACGCCTACACCAGGTTTAACTGCAACGCACACATCCTAAATGTCATCCTGTCAAGTGCATTTGCACCAGCTGTGTTGGAGAAGACACCCGCGCTGTCTGAACTGATAACTAGTTCAAAGAAGTTGGTCAAATATTTCAAACATTCAGGTCTGCAGAACAGCTTGGACACATCACTTAAGCAATCTATCGAGACCCGATGGAATTCAAATTATGACATGCTTGATTCCATACTGAAACGGTATGATGTGGTCTCCGCATTACTGTTGGCCAACAGAATTGCGCAGATCAATGTAAATACACTGAAAACCGTGGTTGAATTCCTAAAGCAATTCAAAGAAGCCACCAATGAGCTCGAGGGAAACAACTGCACAACCGCACCGCTTGCCCTGCCATGGTCCATCAAACTCATTGAACATTGCCAAGCGCACACAACGTCAGCCTTGCTCTCTGAAGTCACCAAAGTGTGCGTTAAAGGCCTGCAAGAACTCATGGGCACATCAACATATACACCAAATAAATCTCTCCACATGCTGTTTAGGCTGGCAACGTTCCTGACGCCTAAGCTGCGACTGCTACGGATGCTGGGCCCTGATGCAAGAGATGACGTAGTCAAAAGTATGTATTATATGTAATGTAATATGAATGAATTATGTGAACTAGACAGATAATATTATAGGCATATGCTAATTTATTGGCATTATTTTTGTTAACGTGTTGCCCTTTTTACCCATGTTTATATCTAGGCCTATATGAAAAGGCCAGGCCTATTAATAATCAATCATTCTAATTCAAAGGTGCAAAGGAATACATCCTAAAGATGGAGTTTGACCAGGTCCCACAAACGGAGGAGGATGCGCCAACGCCACCACCAGCGAAAAAGCAGGACTGATTTTCTGATTGGGAAGATGACCCAGCCTTGATCGAGAACAAAACTGTGGACGATGAATTAGCGTATTGCTGTTAAAATGTTTTGTTACACCCCTACTGCACATAAAATAGGAGGAAAAGCAAGACAGAAAACATACAGCAGGATGTGTTATAGGGTGTTATGGGAGATTGACTGAACATTTCAATTCTCAATAGGAATCTCATGTGCTGAAGGAAATGAAAGAAGCCTGCAAGTGGCTGGACATAAACAGGCACCTGTTCCAGGGGTCGGTCTGTCGACCCTCTATCATGGACAAGGGGGAGGAGGACGCTCTGGTGGCCCTGACAGCCTACAACAGTTGTTTTTTTAAATCATACTGGGGATGAGGACGAAGTCAGAGAACCGTTCGTATTTGGATTTCGTAACTCTGCTGACATGGAACTTTTTTTTTCAGAGGTTCACGACAAAAGGAATGTTCGTGTGTCTGCTGTCTTATTTGAGTAAAGCTATTTTTATTTTATTTTCAACTTTGTTTTTATTGAGGGTTTACAGACATATATTCAAACTAGAACTGCACTCTGTCGAGTGCCTACTTGCTTGTTGCACACAAGTAGGCCATTAAGCAGAGCGTGCAAGTACTGTAGACCCCTACAAAAATTTCAAATCTCAGTCAAAGAAATAATAAAGTCAGGACGTCACCGCCTCAAACTAGAGCCCTGCAACGGGAACGGGAGCCCGCGGCGCCCGCGAGACCCAACTCAAAATGTTGAGTCGCACGCAGCCACGCACACACACAGTTGAAAAATGGCGGAACAGCAGCAACAACAAACTGAACAAAGCAAGAAGGAGACAACAAATGACGCTGAGAAGAAGCTCAAAGCAGGAGTATAAATTAAAAGAAAAGAAAGTAAAGGAGCCAAGTCTGACATATGGTCACGTTTCTCCGTTGTTACAGACGCAAATGGAAACAAACTGGAGTTCGCTAATTGCAGCAAATGCGATAAAGTGTTGACCTACAACAGCCACAAATCTGGTACGTCTGGATTAAGGACGCATACCTGTATAACTCTTCCCGGCCAAACAAAGTTTGTCTTGAAACAAAATGTTCTTCTCGCAGCGGCTAAACAAGATGCTACCCAGCAATGTGTTACACTGTGTTGTAAAGATATTCGGCCATATGATATGGTCGCTGGGGCCGGCTTTGTAAACATTGTCCAGCACTTCGTTAATCTCGCTGCTAAACATGGCCAATTCAATGTGAAGGACGTTCTGCCTCATCCAACCACGGTATCCAGACACGTTGGGAAAAACGCCCAAACCCTGAAGGCGTCCGTGGCAGAGGAAATAAAGCCCCTCATTGAAACGTATGGATGTGCCATCACCACCGATATATGGACCGAGGATTACCATAAAACCTTGTTCATTTCCAGCACAATCCATTACACGGACAACGACTTTGGGCTTGTGTCGAGGGTGTTATTTGCGGCTCCATTTGAAGATGGTGTGTCCAAAACACAAGACAACATCAGGAACCTGATGTTCCAGAAACTCGCTGCGTTTGGGATAGACGCATCACTGTTGGTTAGCCGTGTTGTGTTCGTCACTGACCGCGGAGCCAACATCGTTGCTGCCCTGCGCGCCTACACCAGGCTTAACTGCAACGCACACATCCTAAATGTCAAGTGCATTTGCACCAGCTGTGCTGGAGAAGACACCCGCGCTGTCTGAACTGATAACTAGTTCAAAGAAGTTGGTCAAATATTTCAAACATTCAGGTCTGCAGAACAGCTAGGACACATCACTTAAGCAATCTATCGAGACCCGATGGAATTCAAATTATGACATGCTTGATTCCATACTGAAACGGTATGATGTGGTCTCCGCATTACTGTTGGCCAACAGAATTGCGCAGATCAATGTAAATACACTGAAAACCGTGGTTGAATTCCTAAAGCAATTCAAAGAAACCACCAATGAGCTCGAGGGAAACAACTGCACAACCGCACCGCTTGCCCTGCCATGGTCCATCAAACTCATTGAACATTGCCAAGCGCACACAACATCAGCCTTGCTCTCTGAAGTCGCCAAAGTGTGCGTTAAACGCCTGCAAGAACTCATGGGCACATCAACATATACACCAAATACATCTCTCTGCTACGGATGCTGGGCCCTGATGCAAGAGATGACGTAGTCAAAAGTATGTATTATATGTAATGTAATATGAATGAATTATGTGAACTAGACAGATAATATTATAGGCATATGCTAATTTATTGGCATTATTTTTGTTAACGTGTTGCCCTTTTTACCCATGTTTATATCTAGGCCTATATGAAAAGGCCAGGCCTATTAATAATCAATCATTCTAATTCAAAGGTGCAAAGGAATACATCCTAAAGATGGAGTTTGACCAGGTCCCACAAACGGAGGAGGATGCGCCAACGCCACCACCAGCGAAAAAGCAGGACTGATTTTCTGATTGGGAAGATGACCCAGCCTTGATCGAGAACAAAACTGTGGACGATGAATTAGCGTATTGCTGTTAAAATGTTTTGTTACACCCCTACTGCACATAAAATAGGAGGAAAAGCAAGACAGAAAACATACAGCAGGATGTGTTATAGGGTGTTATGGGAGATTGACTGAACATTTCAATTCTCAATAGGAATCTCATGTGCTGAAGGAAATGAAAGAAGCCTGCAAGTGGCTGGACATAAACAGGCACCTGTTCCAGGGGTCGGTCTGTCGACCCTCTATCATGGACAAGGGGGAGGAGGACGCTCTGGTGGCCCTGACAGCCTACAACAGTTGTTTTTTTAAATCATACTGGGGATGAGGACGAAGTCAGAGAACCGTTCGTATTTGGATTTCGTAACTCTGCTGACATGGAACTTTTTTTTTCAGAGGTTCACGACAAAAGGAATGTTCGTGTGTCTGCTGTCTTATTTGAGTAAAGCTATTTTTATTTTATTTTCAACTTTGTTTTTATTGAGGGTTTACAGACATATATTCAAACTAGAACTGCACTCTGTCGAGTGCCTACTTGCTTGTTGCACACAAGTAGGCCATTAAGCAGAGCGTGCAAGTACTGTAGACCCCTACAAAAATTTCAAATCTCAGTCAAAGAAATAATAAAGTCAGGACGTCACCGCCTCAAACTAGAGCCCTGCAACGGGAACGGGAGCCCGCGGCGCCCGCGAGACCCAACTCAAAATGTTGAGTCGCACGCAGCCACGCACACACACAGTTGAAAAATGGCGGAACAGCAGCAACAACAAACTGAACAAAGCAAGAAGGAGACAACAAATGACGCTGAGAAGAAGCTCAAAGCAGGAGTATAAATTAAAAGAAAAGAAAGTAAAGGAGCCAAGTCTGACATATGGTCACGTTTCTCCGTTGTTACAGACGCAAATGGAAACAAACTGGAGTTCGCTAATTGCAGCAAATGCGATAAAGTGTTGACCTACAACAGCCACAAATCTGGTACGTCTGGATTAAGGACGCATACCTGTATAACTCTTCCCGGCCAAACAAAGTTTGTCTTGAAACAAAATGTTCTTCTCGCAGCGGCTAAACAAGATGCTACCCAGCAATGTGTTACACTGTGTTGTAAAGATATTCGGCCATATGATATGGTCGCTGGGGCCGGCTTTGTAAACATTGTCCAGCACTTCGTTAATCTCGCTGCTAAACATGGCCAATTCAATGTGAAGGACGTTCTGCCTCATCCAACCACGGTATCCAGACACGTTGGGAAAAACGCCCAAACCCTGAAGGCGTCCGTGGCAGAGGAAATAAAGCCCCTCATTGAAACGTATGGATGTGCCATCACCACCGATATATGGACCGAGGATTACCATAAAACCTTGTTCATTTCCAGCACAATCCATTACACGGACAACGACTTTGGGCTTGTGTCGAGGGTGTTATTTGCGGCTCCATTTGAAGATGGTGTGTCCAAAACACAAGACAACATCAGGAACCTGATGTTCCAGAAACTCGCTGCGTTTGGGATAGACGCATCACTGTTGGTTAGCCGTGTTGTGTTCGTCACTGACCGCGGAGCCAACATCGTTGCTGCCCTGCGCGCCTACACCAGGCTTAACTGCAACGCACACATCCTAAATGTCAAGTGCATTTGCACCAGCTGTGCTGGAGAAGACACCCGCGCTGTCTGAACTGATAACTAGTTCAAAGAAGTTGGTCAAATATTTCAAACATTCAGGTCTGCAGAACAGCTTGGACACATCACTTAAGCAATCTATCGAGACCCGATGGAATTCAAATTATGACATGCTTGATTCCATACTGAAACGGTATGATGTGGTCTCCGCATTACTGTTGGCCAACAGAATTGCGCAGATCAATGTAAATACACTGAAAACCGTGGTTGAATTCCTAAAGCAATTCAAAGAAACCACCAATGAGCTCGAGGGAAACAACTGCACAACCGCACCGCTTGCCCTGCCATGGTCCATCAAACTCATTGAACATTGCCAAGCGCACACAACGTCAGCCTTGCTCTCTGAAGTCGCCAAAGTGTGCGTTAAACGCCTGCAAGAACTCATGGGCACATCAACATATACACCAAATACATCTCTCTGCTACGGATGCTGGGCCCTGATGCAAGAGATGACGTAGTCAAAAGTATGTATTATATGTAATGTAATATGAATGAATTATGTGAACTAGACAGATAATATTATAGGCATATGCTAATTTATTGGCATTATTTTTGTTAACGTGTTGCCCTTTTTACCCATGTTTATATCTAGGCCTATATGAAAAGGCCAGGCCTATTAATAATCAATCATTCTAATCCAAAGGTGCAAAGGAATACATCCTAAAGATGGAGTTTGACCAGGTCCCACAAACGGAGGAGGATGCGCCAACGCCACCACCAGCGAAAAAGCAGGACAGATTTTCTGATTGGGAAGATGACCCAGCCTTGATCGAGAACAAAACTGTGGACGATGAATTAACGGAATATATCAGCACCCGACTCGCGGAGAAGCCAGACCCAGAGAACGTTCTTCTGTGGTGGGGGTTCAATAAGGATCGCTTGCCAGCCCTCTCAAAACTGGCACGATTTATCCTGTGCATCCCCGCATCCTCTGTGCCCTCGGAGAGGGCTTTTAGTGTCTGGACGCATTATGGAGGAAAGACGCACAGGCCTGGACCCGCAGGCCATCAGCAATATTCTGTTCCTCAACAGCAATATGATGAGGTAGATTAGATTAGCCTTATTGTGTAACTGGTTTGTCACTATAGGCTACTTTGTTACACTTATTTTGTATCGTTTATTTCATGTTCTTGCATTTCATAATTGCATTGTGTGCGAGTGTGCGCTATAGCGGTGGATACTGCATGGATATAGGCTACTATGATTTGATTTAGATAGGCCTATATTTTGTGTTAAAGTTCGGCCTTATATAGGCCTATATTTGTAGGCTATTTTGGCTGCTGCGCTCAGTGCGCTGCCTTCAGTCAATGCCTTGTTAGGCTATACTACTGTGATTTGTTTTAATTGTTTTAATTGGCCTTATATAGGCCTATTTGTATTTGGCTGCTGCGCTCGTGCGCTGCCTTGTTAGGCTATAATAAAAAGGCCAACGTTATTATTTAATCTGTTTGTGTGGTCACTGGTCGTGCTTTTACATTTGTTATAGAGGAATCATTTTAAATGTTCCCGACAGGTATAGGTTAATCTGTTTCTGTCCGTTTTTCGATCTCAATAGAAATTTAGCGGGTTTAGCGGGACTAAACGATAAAACTGCGGGATGGTGCGGGACTAAATCTGACTTATTTTTTTGTTGCGGGCGGGAGCGGCGGACAGGCCGTCACCGCGGGCGGTCAAAAATAAAATCATTGCGGGCGCGGGAGGGAATGGGCTGAAATTCCACGGGAGCGGGCGGGAATGGGATCAATAAATCACTCCCGCGCATGCAGGGCTCTAGACTAGAGCAAACAGGCTTTGGGGTTGGTGCAAAAATAAGTAGGCCTACATGTCAGTGTTGACAGATAGTCTTAAGCAAAAATTGCAAAGATGTGATCCTGTTGCCCATGCCCACATATACAGTAAGTCAGCTCGAAGATGCATTTCCTGTATGTGTGTGGTCTTTGATCGTGGTCAGGGTTGGATTGCCTTTGGATTGCCAGGTTTCTTGTTGATTTTACTAGTTTTAATTGAGCTGCTCATTAGGATCTGGTCATTCTGGTGCACTGTTCCTGGATCAGCCCCAATCTGACGCGGTTGATAAATGTGGACCCTTAAAGGTTGTGTTTTTTCCAAGTAAGCAGATGGTAGCAGGTCTACAGAAACTGACAAATCTGTTCTGCTGTCTATGGAAAGTATGTCCTAGTCTGAGGTCACAGAGTTACAGTATCTGACATGTTTAGGTGAGTGCTGTATGTATGAAATGCAGCATAAGTGGGGCACGGTGGCACAGTCGGTAGTGCTGTCGCCTCACAGCTAGAAGGTCCTGGGCTCGATTCCCGCTCGGGACACTATGGGCGCTGGCGGCATGTCCTCTCCTCCGCGTCATCAGTGCCCATACCCGAGGTGGGTATGCAGTAATCCTGGTCTCCATTCAAGATGTGTGACAGTGTTTCAGTGATCAGCGTAGGGAAGACATGCAGGTTTATACACACACACACAGTATTATGTTACTTCTGGAGATACTGATGTAATGGTTCTCTGTTTAGCATTCCAAAAACACATCCCTTGTCCTATCTATCAGAAGCGTGGTACATAACTGCACACAGTTTGTGGCCTTGGTTTGGAGAAAACCTCTGTGAGAGGGCGCTCTTCCACAACCTGTGAGTTAATCTACGGCTTCAGGATCAGAGGATAACAGGTGAAAACATGATCAAAATAAGTTCAAGACGGTTTAGTGTAGTATTATAGGACATTTTGGATACAAAATGACCTTGACCTTTGAACCTATGACACTGCACTCGAATTGCTTCAGTCACCTCATAAATCAACTCGGCACCCCAGAAAACCTATACTTTGATGGCAGAATCATCCAAATCGTCCCATTATTTGCTTAGTTATGCCATTCACTATATACAATTTCATCAGATAAAAGGGCCGAAAACAAGTAATCAGCTGCCATTTTGACATTGCTATCACATCATTTCATAAACTACAGACATGTAGCAATACAAAAATCACAGTCCCTTTTTATGGCAACGATATCCGATAATGAGGCATCTGGCCTATGGACTACAGGTTGGCGGAGGGTATGTAGAGCCCAGGATCACATTAGATAATTGACACGGGTGAAAAATGGGTTACAAAATCGTGGGATAAAACTTCATTAAAAAAAATAAAGAAATGCAGCATAAGTAAGCAACAGAGTCCAAAACAGTGACTTCTTGAAGACATCTAAATCAATGACATGATACAATACAATGTAAAATTAACAGCTGCCATGCACAGCAGCAGCAGTAGGCTATCTGACCTAAAAGAAACATTATATATCACAGTTGTAATCTCAACACAGCGTCTTTACATTCTAATTTATTTAAATTGTGATTGACGTTTGATGTAAACTAACATGCATCAGGACAAAAGTGACACAGCAAGGTTGAGCATCGCAGAGAGTTGCACTCTGTATATCATACAGGAGGATATAGAACTACCACCAGTGCTTTTTTTGTTGCTTTGTGACACTTTTGCCTAAAGTTACTTGCATGTGAATAGGCCTACAGTCCAATCAGCAGTACAATCTACAATCTGCACAGTATGACACCATTCTCACATCTAATTATTAACCTTTTACCCTACATACATTGCCTATATGAAATGAGCAGATCTACAAGATCACAACATTGTGAGCTAGCAGATCTGCTGTAATAAATAGGTCTATCTGACCAGTTTGACCAGACTGACTTGACTATCTATAGCTCAATTATGTTTAGAAAGCCACATCATTTCTGGCAGTGTCCAGTATTAACCAATTTATGGGAAAATATTTGTAATAGGTTCTCCAGACCAGTGATTCCCAAACCTTTTCATGCCAAGGACCCCCAAATTGATACTTGCAGGGACCCCCATAAGAGAAGATTTGTACAGTTCTAGCAGTGATTCTCAACCAGTTTAATTTCAAGGAAGAACCCCCAGTTTGACATGCAACAGGCTACGGACCCTCGTTTAATGGTATTTCTATCTCTGAGACCACAATTTATATTGTAAAATCATTGTTAATTTAACTGAGAGTGTATCAAATGGAATCCGTTTGTACACTCTCAGAGTTACAGACCCATAAGGGTCCATTTGGTTCTAAACTATCATTTAGCTGGGGATTCCCTGGAACTCCCTCAAGGACCCCTGGGGGTCCCCAGACCCCACTTTGGGAACCACTGCTCCAGACAACTGGGAAAGGATATTCAGCCATTTGTTGAGGGGCGCTAGCCCCTGCTATACACAGGTTTAATGTTTGTCTTTAGTTCAATGTTTGTTTTGTAAACGCATTGACAATGAAGGGACATTTTACGTCATAATGTCTCATATTGTCTCTTTATTACTTGCGCAAGCAGAGCACGCAAGTAAGGCGGTCGTGCCGGCTTTTTTATGTCACGGTAGCAGAATGACTGAACCCAAAATGCAGAGCCACAAGCAAGTAGTAGTTTCAAAAACTGGTTTATTAAGGTAGAAGGCAGCTTAGCTTACAATCAAAAAGTAGAACAGCAAGCATAAACTCAGAATGCCAAAAGGCCAACCTTTTCAAAAGTACAAATCAAAAAGGCAAAACTAAACAAAACAAAATCCAAAACTAGACAAAGCACAAGGCACAGGAAGTCCAGAAAAATGCAACACCTTACAGAAGGAGAACGAGGATTTCCAGGTACAGCGGAACACCAAGATGAGCACCGGACAATGATTTATGTACTGACAGTTTGTGTGTGCAATGAGTCCAGTATTTATAGGAAGCAGGTTAATGGCAAAGGGTTCACAGGTGTGTAATGGGAAGCACTGCAGGGCTGATGAGTTGGAGACAGGTGTGCAGTGTGATGGAATGAAATGAGGGAGTGGCCAGGGAGGAGACATGGTCTGTGGAGTGACAGACCATGACATTTTATGCCTATGCCCGTGGTACTGATTGAGAGTGAAGATATGTATCAATGCCAGGGTATAACTGGCTTTCGATGGTGACATAATAAAGATATGTTTCAGTGTCGGGTGGATTAAAGGTAATGTATCTATGTACATGTATGTAATCTGAAACCTATCTTTATTACGTCACCATCTCAGCATTGATACATATCTTCAATACATCCCTCAAAATCAGTATATATACTACGGCATACGCATACAAAAGACAGCCGACCACAGTATAGTACTTTTCAACTTACAACTTACATACATACGTTACCCGTTAACTAAACAATATTGAAACATATCGTAATTACGTCACCATTGACGGCCAGTTATAATAACACAACTTTAGTATTTACAGAGAGGCGTACAGAAAACCTATGATAGTCATGGAGAGGTTTTACTGGCCAGGCGCAAATGTGCTATTGAAGAGTTTTGTAGAAGTTGCCCAGAATGCCAACTCACCGGCCCAGCGCAACCTATTGATTCCGCTCCCTATAATGCCATTATAGTGCCATTTTCACGTATAGCGATGGACATAGTGGGGCCGCTGCCCAAGTCAGCGCGAGTATATGTTGGTGATTGTCGATTATGACACCCGGTACCCTGAGGCCATCGGGGTACCATCAAAAGCCAGTTATAACCCGGCATTGATACACATCTTAATTACGTCACCATCAACATCAAACTTGCGCGCTCTGCTTGCGCACTAGTAGGCCATTTATGGCCAAGCGCAAGTAGGCACTCGACAGAGTGCAATTCTAGTTGTTAATGGCGTTTAATGTTTGCACCATTTGTTTTACATCACCTAATCAACATGAGTTAGACTTTAATATATTAGCGCCGCTCACTTCACACGGGTGTGATTTTTTTGATCTACTGACCAGCTTGGTCAGACTGACTGACTGAAATTTACGTCATCTTGGAGCAGGAGGTTGGAGCTGTGTTTGAGCTGAGTAGATGATATAGCTCCCATGGGCTGGGGCCAGACGGGGGGGTCGGGATACTCCAGCTGGGGTCCAGTGGTAGCCGTGAGCAGGTTTACATTCGATGGGCTGTAACCGCCGAGAGAGCCAGGCCTTCAACAAGCTCTGTAAGTGCCACGACCACGTCCCCCGGCTGCTGTGTACCCGGCCCGGCCCGGCCCGTGAGGGGGTCAGAGGCATGGGAGAGACGAGACGACAGAGAAAGCAGTAGAGAGGTTTCGGGAGGAGAGCTGGATGTGTAAACTAAAGAACAAGTAAATGAAGTAATGAACTGACGGAGAGCAGGGGATTTGGTTGTAGGGAAGGCGGTGGCACTACGCACTTTATAGTAAGACGCTCTGGATGGAGGATCCGTTGTGAAGAGCCAGAGGTGACCGTTCCAGTCCAACCAGAGGCGAGGCGGCGTTGCGGCGGAGAGGTTGCGATACTGCAAGCCAAAGACAGATGGGCACAGGTGAAAGCCTGGGGCGCCTGTAAGTATCCCACCGCAGTATTGCCAACGTGAACCTTGCTGTTGAGCTGTGAATATAGAGTGCCATGGACCAGATGAACTGGCGTATATTTCATTGTGTGTTTCAGTGACTACAAGAGGCGTAGAAGACTATACCTGTTAGAAAGGCCACACTGCTCTGACCTAATTGTGTGTATTGCCAGGTCACACTGACCTTAACTAATAATTGTGTTTGTTGCCTCCTGATTCTGATTGGTTCATTTTCATTGCTAGTTCATTACTTCTTGCATTAAAGAGAACATAGAGGACCCAGATGGTTCCAGAGCCCTATCATCTACGTCAGATAACAGGCCCCACCACTACAGATGCCCTGGTATCACATCCAGCTCCCGATGCCTTGTTATTGCCTCCAGCTCCCGATGCCTTGTCATTGCCTCCAGCTCCCCCAGTGTCCTTGCCATTACATCCTTCACCAGCGATGGTAACCACATATACTTAGACTACCAACGTTGCTCCACAAGCATCGTCAGCCAGGTTCCAGATCCCTGTTGCCCATCATCCGCTGCCACCAGGGCATGCCCCTCTTCCAGACTCCCATCTCCTGCAGCATCCCCTACTTGGACCTCAGGGTCATGTTGCGTTCCCAGCACCTCAGCGGCTAGGCTCTCGCTCTGCACCTCCAGTGGCCATGCCAACCCCTCCTGCACCACAAGTGGCACCTTTACTGACCCAGTCACTGCCTCCTATGCTACGAGCGGCTCCACCAGTAGCCCGGCCTCAGCCCGCAGCTGCACCAGTGGCTCCTCCCGTGGCACTGCCGCCACCTCCTGCACAACCAGTGGCTCCTGCAGCAGCCCTGCCACTGTATCCAGCATCAGCCTTGACACAACCACCGGTGCCACCTCAAACAGCAGCCTTGGGCCCACCTCCGGCACCACCTCCTGACCAGACCTTTGCATTATCTTCAGGTTCACCTTCGCACCTTCGCTACAGGGCTACATGTGATCCCTACTTCAGCATACCAGGTCCCACACACTGCACCGGTAAGCTATTCTCCCGCTTATGCACCTGCTACATCATACCAAGCTCCATACTCTGCTGCGGTAAACTATCACCCATCACAAACTCTCCCTCCTGATCAATCCAATACCAACGCTAACCAAGCAGCATCCTACACCCCACCAGCCAGTATCTCAGCTGATCCGTATCACGGTCAGGCCAGTGGTATGGATTTACTCATTGCCTCATCCTATGGCATCCCAAAGCCAGTCTTACACTACTTTGACAGTGGTAGAGAGTGATTTTGCCTTACTAAGGATGGCCCTTGACAACATGTTGAACAGCCACCGACACCTTAGTGAGCAATACAAGTATCAAGTGCTCCTTGGACACCTGAAACTACCCAGTGCACTCCAGCTCGCGAGGGCCTACATGCATGATCCGAGGCCTTATACCATGGCCATGCAAGCTCTACAAGATAAGTACGCCCAGGCCAGACAACTTGTCCAAAGTGAACTAGGTGCTATACTGAACGCTCCACCTCTCAAGTTTGGAGACTCCGAAGCTTTTGATGCCTTTGCCTTATCCATTCAATCCCTAGTGGGAATGCTTAAGACCCTGGAGGGTCAGAATGGCTACGAGCTACGATGTGGATCCCATGTGGATCGCTTATTGAGCAAGATGCCCCCGAGTGTCATACAGACACTCGGGGGCGGCTATGTTAGAAAGGCCACACTGCTCTGACCTAATTGTGTGTATTGCCAGGTCACACTGACCTTAACTAATAATTGTGTTTGTTGCCTCCTGATTCTGATTGGTTCATTTTCATTGCTAGTCACTTTGATCACAGGTGCTCTAGTCATTGCTGCCAGTTTTATCCTGACTGCCTGAAGTTTGTCCTGCTCTCATACCAATTCTACCATGTGGCTTGTGCTACTTGGTCTTCTATTATGTGCTGCGTGTAGATGCACAAAGGTATGTTTTCTAGACTAGACATTGCAGTTTGTTTGATGTTGTTTCTTTGATTAAACTGCATGTGTAGTTTATTCGATTAGTTTGTTTGTATTACCAGCAAACTAGTTGTTCTACAGTACCACATGTGTATTCTGTTTGTTGGCCATATCAATGTGAATCCATATGATGTTATTGTTGCCTATTTGTATCAGTGTGAGATTATTGTTACTAATTCTACAGCCCTTATTTCCTTTGTGTACTATGTTACATTTACAGTACTTTGTATGAATGTACAGACTCTGATTTACAGTCTATGGTAACATTTTGTATGTTACAGTCATTATTATATTGTTGTGATTTATTGTTTTACATATTTAGTGAGATGCATTTATGTTGTATGTTTCAGACCACAGCTGTAATAAATACCGTCATCTGGGAAAGTCTGGATTATTTCCGTGTCCTCTAACCGGGACACACCCCCATACCTTGCGCCACTCTAAACCACATTCCCTGGAGACCCCGTCTCCTTTACAATACCCCTTCCCTGATTGTCTGCACAACCTCCCCTTTGATCTGGGTCAATATCAAATTGCGGGAGTTTTTGAGTTTTTAAATTTCTGGAAAACAAGTTATTTTTTTCCAATATATTATATTATTATTATTATTAAGGAAATGTGCCTTTTTTTTGCATTAACCCCCCTACTTTCACTGAATGCAGTAACGGTCTACATGTTTTCTCCCAAAACTCCTAAAATTCATGATAATTTTCTTGATAAAATTATACTGAGCTACATATTTCACTGCTACTAAGTTGCTAAGTTCTTTACTTAGAGTTTATGGAACAACTAAATATATATATTTTAAGAAAAGCTAATGGTAACTTAGTTGACAGTATGGTAACATAGTTGACTAAAGTAACAGAGTTGACTGGACATGAAAAAGTACAATGATGTATTGTTCAAATAACCAAATCATGAACAAAATTAATTAATGATTATTATTTTATGTTAACAAGCTGCATATTCCACCTCTTGGTGTATTTCATTAGGACCATTTCATATAATTGTGACATAAACAAATGAACAAATACAGACTAGTTAGATCACTTGCATGTTTATTAACAGATATGCCATATAACAAGTAATAGAACTTTTCAACAAGATAGTTGGGCCGCAAAATGTGCCCTAGACAACCTGCAAGAATTGCTAATGCAGTAATAGAACATATTACTATATGCATTCCTAATTTCCTATAACGTAGAAAGTATTACGCTAATTCAGTAATAAAACTGGCTTCCCACCCAAGAAGCATCGAGCCAAACTGGATGAAGTCTGTTTATCTGTGTGTGTGTGTGTGTGTGTGTGTGTGTGTGTGTTCTTCTCCCTGCAGTGCTCTCTCTGTCTTCTCTTCTCTCTCGCATCATTGATTTTTCATTGGCTGATCACTTGTCTTGATCTCTCCTCTCCTCTCCTTAGCCACAAAGATATGCTTTCGAGATATCTTCCCATACTTCTCTTTTTATTTCAACATGACGTGCTGTCACGTGCTCGGGGCAGGAATTAACCTGAGCACATCCTCAAACGGATACCACAGTACATCATCTCGCATTGGCCAGAAGTAACGATTCTTTCCCACTCTGTGCATGCACTTCACATGCACATGTGTCTCGTTAAGTTCACATGTGTCTCGTTAAGTTCAAGAATGGTCTCGGGGTAAACCTGATTGTCATATCTGATGATACACCACTGACCAACAAGGTCATCTCTGTCCCATTGTATTTCAAGGTCTGGTTGTTCTTGGGGCAATGCAGGAGTAGCAGAGTTTACTTTGAAGTCGAAGGTCCGAGGTAGGTAACACTCACATTGCAGAATCTGCCTGGTGGAGCACAGGCAGCTCACATCACGGTATACCAGTTTCCCTGGTGTTAGTGCAGGGTACAACAGGGAGTCCTTGTGGCATTTCCTTTATGGCTTTCTCCACTGCAGCCTCTTCAACGTAGAACAGCTTGACAGCTGTATTGGCATTTACCAATGCATTGAATAGGTGCTTAGCCGTGGAGATGTCTTCACCTTGGCATACCAATCTATCAGCTGTTCTCTTCAGGACAGCTCCTACCCCATCAGGGGCACCCTTTCTGTGACTGGCCTCAAAAAAGTTCCAAGTGCCAGCAGTGAATCCTCGGTTGTACAGTTCTGTACTCAGTATGTAAAAGTTACCCTTCTGTCTGTATTGTGAGCATGGCCCATCACTGAAGAAGTGAATAACCGATACAGATGGGTACTTTTCCTTCAGGTGGTCAAGGACCGGGGAGAGGTGAGCCCATATCGCAGGTGGACCCTTTTCTTTGCATGGCGAAATTGTGGTAAAACACAAATCACTTCCACCCACATAGAGAACCCCTGTGTGAAGCGTTGCTTGTTGGTGTGAAGAGGCAAAATGGACAGCTTGGATCTCTTTGTGGAATTTACATGAATAGTTATCGGAGAAATCAATATGGATGAGGCATTCATTACTGGTCATGTTCAGTTTCAATTCAATTCAATATTGTGTGTTTATATTGAACAAATGTCTTTTGAAATGTTTTAATTGCTTCTGAAAAGTGTCAATCAGGTCCTCCAAAGAGCTCTCCATTTCCTTCTTCACAACAATTTTGACAGGCACCTTTTCCTTGTCTTCACCATGTTTCTTCTCTTTGAGGACAGTGTCAGTTGTCCACTGGACACATGAAACATGAGTTTGACCATCATACTCATTCTGGATTTCATACTCTTGTTCTTTGCAGTTCCTGCACTCTGCATACATGCAAGGCTTAAATGTTGGATCACAACATGTTTCTGCAGCGAGAGACTCCAACTCTGTGGTCTTCAGGAGTTTAAGTGCATGAAGTTTCTCTACCGTAAATGCCAAATTTTCATGCACTTTGCAGAGGCATGTTTCTCTGTCTCCAACTGTTGGATGGATCACCCAGTATGGACGCATCCGGCAGAAGACTGTATACGATAGCTTTCTAGTTGGATTTTCCATCAGAAATTTCCGATGGAGATTCTTCATTGTGTCATTCATGAAACGCTTCTGCTCTTTGCACTTTTCCTTTGTTAGTGTCTGTTTTTTCCCTGCTGTTGTTCGGCTTACGTCATCCCGTGTGAAAAAGGCAACAACACTGTCATGTAATTTGGATTGTGTGGAGTTGTACTTCTTCCTGGAAAACCGGGTTAGGGTTAGTTCTTCTGGATTGGACTTCAGATATTTGTGGAATCGTTTGGCTGAGACACCCAGTGTCTCCTGAATAGTTTTCTGGAGCTTGTACTTTTTTAATATCTTTCCACAAACAATTCTTGATATAATTTGCCTCGTCTTCTCTTGGGATGTACTACGGTATTTCTGTTTAATGTTTTTTAGCAGAGCATGATGGTAGACCAGAGTTCTCCGCACATGATCACTGACTGGACTCCTTCCGAGCATCCTTCGTGTTATTTTATTAGGAGAGTCGATGCTGCACAGTAACCGTTCATATCGCTTCCGGTATTTTTCTGAAGAGTTTATTTGAGCTTTAAGCTTTTCCTTCAGTTTCTGATTTTCTATGTAAATCTTCTGGTATTGTCTTCCTTTCACCCGTCTTCCTTGAAGCCTCTGTCTGAAATGAAATTAACACATTATTTAAAGACTTTTAATATTGCAGCTTTCACATTTCCTTTTTAAAATAATGAAGTGTCACCATGGGATGTTGTATTTTAATCTATCTATTTAATTTAATCTAGATATATTTTAATGTTTCATTAGTCGTTCGGTTTCAGGTACTTTCTACATACCTTCTAACCTTGATGGTCCTGGTTGTGGAACGGGTGGTGGTTGTGGAACGGGTGGTTGTTCATCGCTGTCAGGACTCATGGGTGGGGTCATGTTGACAATAGTAGAAGCCCGTTTCTTTTTGCCTCTGCTCTCTTTCTGGGCTCTCCTCCAGTACTTTCTCTTCAAACGCTTCTCTCTCTCACTCAGTTGATTCACAGTCTTAACTTTTTCTTCCATTCTCAGTTGTTTCCACTTCTGTCGGCCTTTCACCAGGAATGCCTCCCTTCTTGCAGGGTCGGCATCTCGCCGGGCACGATACCGACGCTGCTTCTCTGCAGCTGATAATCGTGGCATTTTCCTGAAAAACACGTTTACCTTTTATAATATTTATGGAAAACATTGTTTTTATTTATTGTTAGAATAGTAAAATAACAGCTGAAAACTATAAGAACATGTCATGAGTGTCAACTATGTTACTCTTAGCCCACTAAGTTACCTATACAAGGGTAACATAGTTGACAGTAACATAGTTGACATATTTGCTGTTTTCTGACCTAAAATCAACATGGCTGCCTATCACCAAACAACACATTGTCACGGTTTGCAGAAGATGGAACCCAAGCGCAGAGCCACAAGCAGAGAAAGTTCAAATTAACTTATTTATTAATTCCAACAAAGGTAAAGCTTACACAAAAATTACAAAGGGTGCAAGCAGAAACTCAGGTAAACAAAAGCTAAACTGCTAAACACAAAGCAGGGATGAAAAACAGTTCAAAAGTCCAAAAAGCCAACCTTACACGAAGCATAATGTCCAAAATACCAAAATCTCACAGAGGCACACGACGAAGACAGAACTGCAAGGAAACATGATCTCAGGAACAGATAGTATGTACTGGCAGTGTGTGTGTGGAAAGAGTCCAGTCTTATAGGGGGCAGGATGATTGGAGAAGTGTCCTCAGGTGTGAAAGGGGCATGGCACTGTTGGGCTAATGAGGGAGTGTGTGCAGGTGTGTGGCAAGGACTGAGAGCTGGAATGTAATGTGGGAGTGGTTGACATGGAGACATGGTCTGTGGGGCGACAGACCATGACACACATGGCATTTTTGCAGAAAGATTCTTCTAAGTATTAGATATACAATTGAGTAAAGTTGAAATTGAAAGTTATTTATAACAATATTCAAGTAACACTGTTGACATGCAAAAAATCCACCTTGATTCACACACTACTTCATGTTAAATATTTAAGAAAGATGAGCAATAACATACCTTGCAGCCTTGCCAGTCTGTTCATCAGTAGTTAATGACATCATATGGAGCAGGTCATGTGATTTGGAAATGATACACCCCCTTGACAGGTATATTTGGGGAACAGAGCGGCATTCCGACGCATCGCCATTCCGACCATTGTCTTCCATTGATCGGAATAGCGGGGTTTCTCCCCTTTGGTTAAGACCCCGCCACTCCAACGATTAAACACATCGCTATTCCGAACCCCGCCCCCCGCCTCCGATATGTACATCAATCAACCCCAACCCGCCACCCCGAAATGTCAACACCCCCAATCGACGCACAGGTATAATTAAGGGCGCAAACTTCCGCAAAGAATGCAGAATGCCTGCCAAATGATACGCACAGCCTGTGTGTGTGTGTGTGTGTGTGTGTGTACGGTCGAGATGTCATGATATGATATGTCTGTCTGACAGACAGACTCTATCTCTATTATTATTATTATTATTATTATTATTATTATTATTATTATTATTATAATACTGATGACAGAGTATGATTGCCAGACAGCGAGTTTTCTTCAATGATCGATAAGATATGCTATAGCCCGCATGCTGCATAACCTCAATATACGTGTTGCCCAGTGGGAATATTAAAACGCATTAATGTAATGCTTGTCACATATTGTATTATAAACATTGTCATCATCATCATCATCTTATTATTATTTGTATTATATTATTATTAGTATGTTGTTGTTGTTGTTATTAGGCCTATTATTCTTGTTATTGTTGTTATTTTCAATCTCCCTTGTGAGTACTAATCCAATATTTTCATGTTATCTTCCTTGTGAGTATAATCTAATATGCGCAGCCTATCTTTCACACCCAAAGTTCGCTTAGAAGGTCCGGATCAGAGACCAAAATGTTTAAATTTGTTGCATTTTGGTCCGTTTAGTTCACACAGGACTAGTTTGAACCAAATATATGTGAACAAATTGATCGATACTGACAGAATATGCTATTTCTATGGAAAATTACTTCACTGCCAAACCACACACACACACGCACGCACGCACACGCACACACACACAGTGCGAACCCGGTCTTACCCGGTCTTTTATTTAGGACTGATTCTAACGGAAAAAAGGAGGACACGATTTGAACTCTCTCACTCTCACAGATCACAGACACGCACTGCCCAGCTCGCTTTAAAACCCATGACTAGAGAGAGACTTATTGCATAGCATAGCCCACTGTGGTAGAATAGTGAAGTGCATCGCTCCTTTGCAGGACTTGTCGACAACCATACAAAGGTTTTTGAACAACGCTTATATTCTGCCCTCCCTAGTGGTGAATTAGCAGGCTAGTTTGGCAGATAGCGAACAGTCTTTCCAATGAGCACAAACGGTTTGCAGTAGTCTTGTTTATTGCCACTGGATAAGTTGTAAAACTGCAATAAGAAATTACAGAAAAATATGCATTCTGTAATATTAATGTCAAAACATACAACAAAAGAAAAAACATACAAATGCTGCCACCATATATAATGTAATGTACTTAAATGGCATGCAGTTGTAGCAAAGAGTGAGGTTGATTAGCTTAGTTAGCTTCAAACATAAACATCAACATTTGCTTCATGTAGTGTAGTTTCAAAGCATTTGGATGGATAAACATCACCAAATAGACTGACCGAAGACTACAAGAAAACAATACTTCAAGAAAACCAACAGAAATATGCTTACAGTCATATATTTCTCAAGGCTTGTCAAAAGAGCAGGATCTAGCATGTTCTCTCCTCTGCTGTCTTGCATACACTGAACACATACTGAACTATGGCAAGCTAGAAGGGTCAAAAAATATCACATAGCAAAACTAAACCTGTAAGAAAACCAACACTAGGTGGCAATAATGCACACTAACAGTGGGCAGAACAGCTTATATATCCACCCAGGTCCCAGACCACAAGACGTGAATGTATCTGAATTCTGCAATGCATATACGGCATAACTTTGCGCGGCGGCGCATACAAAAAAAAGCTAACATTCTAATCTGTAGGCCTACATAGTGTAGGCCTATGTGTCGATAGATTGTAAATCTGTTCTTTTTGCCAGCATGTTAATTTACAACCTTAAACCCTGACCAGGGGCAAAGGGACCAGGCAGAGACGTCGTCGAAGAGGATAGCGTGGGTCAGGGTTCCGGGGAGGCAGTCGTTGAAGCGTCGAGTCCGATAGGGGATTAGCAAAGCCGTGTGTCGGTGGGTCCGGTCCATGTTCGGGGGGGGGGCTGCGACCAGGGGCAAAGGGACCAGGCAGAGACGTCGTCGAAGAGGATAGCGTGGGTCAGGGTTCCGGGGAGGCAGTCGTTGAAGCATCGAGTCCGATATGGGATTAGCAAAGCCGTGTGTCGGTGGGTCCGGTCCATGTTCGGGGGGGGGGATGGGGGGGGGGGGGCAAAGGGACCAGGCAGAGACGTCGTCGAAGAGGATAGCGTGGGTCAGGGTTCCGGGGAGGCAGTCGTTGAAGCGTCGAGTCCGATAGGGGATTAGCAAAGTCGTGTGTCGGTGGGTCCGGTCCATGTGGGGGGGGGGGGGCAAAGGGACCAGGCAGAGACGTCGTCGAAGAGGATAGCGTGGGTCAGGGTTCCGGGGAGGCAGTCGTTGAAGCATCGAGTCCGATATGGGATTAGCAAAGCCGTGTGTCGGTGGGTCCGGTCCATGTTCGGGGGGGGGGGGGGGGGGGATGGGGGGGGGGGGGGGGGGGGCAAAGGGACCAGGCAGAGACGTCGTCGAAGAGGATAGCGTGGGTCAGGGTTCCGGGGAGGCAGTCGTTGAAGCGTCGACTTCGATAGGGGATTAGCAAAGTCGTGTGTCGGTGGGTCCGGTCCATGTTCGGGGGGGGGGGGGGGGGGGGCAAAGGGACCAGGCAGAGACGTTGTCGAAGAGGATAGCGTGGGTCAGGGTTCCGGGGAGGCAGTCGTTGAAGCGTCGAGTCCGATAGGGGATTAGCAAAGCCGTGTGTCGGTGGGTCCAGTCCATGTTCGGGGGGGCGGGGGGGGGGGGGGGGGGGGGGGGGGCTGCGACCAGGGGCAAAGGGACCAGGCAGAGACGTCGTCGAAGAGGATAGCGTGGGTCAGGGTTCCGGGGAGGCAGTCGGTGAAGCGTCGAGTCCGATAGGGGATTAGCAAAGCTGTGTGTCGGTGGGTCCGGTCCATGTTCGTTCACAGAGGTTCTGTCCAAACAGGCAGAAGTACAGAAGGCGGTAGGCAGAGAATAACTAGGTATGGCAGAGGTCCAAAAACAGGCAGACTATAACAGACATGCAGAATAACGGGTTCAAGATCAAGTTTAAAAAACGCGTGCTAAACTAAGGTAAACTTGGCTGAGCAGCAGGCAGAGAATTATTGATTGATTGATGAATTTATTAACAGATTGGAGAATTAGTAGCTTATACATTTCATGAAGCACAACTCAATACAAAACTGTTAACTGCATGCGGACGACACCATAAAGTGCCGCAATCTGGCAGAGTCAGGTCTTGAGACAGGCAATTAACTATATGGCTATTCTGCAGAGATGAACCAGGTGTGAGAGTAATCAAACTTTACGTAATCAAGCATTATTTGAGTCCCAAAGTGCATAATTATCATAGTGTCGAAATGTACAAGCAAAGAACAACTTTCTTTTTTTCTCCACGGGCACACTGTGGAATGCAACGTGCATGGACTACATTTCCAAATTAAATATATACATTAATTTGGAAATAACTCACCCAGAGAAGATCTATAAGAAGTTATGGACGCAGTGCTGCACCGCATCCCAGTACTGCTCCAGGGTTCGTGGTCCATGGCGGAACTGGCGAACGAGCCTCCGAATCCTGTTGGGAGAAAATCATTAGATAATTAATATTAGTCATTAGTAGGCTACTATTATTATATTAATGTTAGGTGAACGCATGACCAATTAAGCTAACATATAAGCCAAAGCCTCCACCTGCTCCCCTGGACCCCATGCTTAAAACCGTTGATTAATGAATTAGTAAAGAAACTCTCAAACCTTCTTTCCAGCTTTCGCCATTTCCTCCGCTGCTGGGGTGGTGGAGACCCGCGTTCGGCGATGGCGCACAAGGTCTCCACCATCCTCTGTTCGTCCTTCATGTGGCGGATGAAGACCCAGATGGAAGGGTGGCGCCTATCAACCCGCGCGTTCCATCTGTAATGCCAACCTGAAACAATCATATTTATAAGAATTAAGAACTACAGGATACATGCAGAACACATAGCACATTGCCCATTGACATTGCATTCACTTGCTTAGTGATATTGAAGCAAATCGGCCTACAACAGATTTGGAATGAGAAAACAATCAAATAAATAAAAACAATGAACAAATATAATAATAATAGTAATAGCATAATAATAATAATAATAATAATAATGTAAAAAATACACTGCGTTGTTGCTGCGGTTGTCGCCGCGGCAGAGATATACGCTCCAGATCCTCGGCAGGAACAACGCATGCTCCCCTACGTACGTGGCTTCCATATAATTTATGAAGTCACGTAACGTAGGGTAGCGACGGAGAAGATGGGGCGTCTCTCTGCTGGTGCAGAAAGTGTGGAAGGCGCGCCTCAGGTGATTAGCAGGGAGGTAGCCTGTGGCCATCACCTTCCTCAGCCACTGTTTCAGGCGCCTGTCACCCCTGTATGGACCTGCAAAAGTTGAGTGAAGAAGTAAGTTAACTTACTAAAATCGAGCTACTACTAATTTCATGAGAACTCAACAATCAATAGTAATATAATGTTTTTATTAAAGAAAAATATAATAAACCATGAGTATAATAAACCATCACTCACCTGCCAATCCAAGTTCCTGGATTTTACGCCATAGGCTCTGGCAGAGGTGAAAGAAGCAACCAGTCAACTGTGTTTCTGGCAGCTCCGCGCGAAAGGCGTTCATTAGGCCCATTTCAAAGTCCATCAGGACTGTGACTGGACTCCATCTTGTAGATGTATGAATGGAGGGGTGGATGGACGCAGGGCACATATGAAAGAAGGGGGGGAAAGATTAGCCTATTCACACACACATGTAACACACACACACACTGACACACACACACACACTCTCACGCACACACTCACACGCACACACTCACACTCACACACACACTTACTGTTGTTGTGTGACCCGCTGGACCCTCCTCTGAACATGACGGAGGACAGCGCGGTACATGTCCTCCGTTGCCGCTCATCAGAGTGAAAATGAATGGGACCACCCTGCCCAGGTATAGTCCGTGGATGGTCACGAACTGATAGTACGGGCGTGGGCAGGTCCGGAAGGTCCCGTCCATGTAGATCTAAAAGAAAATTATCATTTTATTCATGGGCCTACTGATAGAAGTTCGTATATATTATGTGGATACCCCTTATTCAAAATGTTGACCCCAGCACCTTTTCAAGCATTGATAATATTACATTATTTAAATTAATTATGTGGGAGAGGGATTCTAACCTGGTCACACTGGCCGAGTTTGGACACGTTCTCATCCGTCCCAAACACAAGAAACCCGTGCTGGAGGTTGTGCCTGGTGAGAAACTCATCCCCCCCCCAGGTCAGGGCCCACTCGCCGTCCACGGCGACCTCCTGCAGGTTTTGCGGGATGGGAGGCATCAGGCCCGCCCGCCGTCTCTCCAGCCTGCTCTTCACGGCATGGAAGGGAGGGATGTGGTGCTGTGCTGCTGCTGCAGTTTGGGCCACCACGTGGTCATAGACCCGCTTGACGGGCAGGGTGGGATCCGCAGCGACCTGCAATTTAGAATTACAATTTACAATTTAGGCATTTAGCAGACGCTCTTACTCCAGAGCGACTCACAGTAAGCAAGAACAAACACATGATAATGGTAATACATCAAATTCATAAGAACCTAACAAACCTGCTCAAGCATTTGCTCAATTAGAGCTGTGGTGGCCACATGGTCATCCTCCGGCGGGTGGGCATGATCCCCTGGAGGCCTCAGCACGACGATGGCTGGATCATCGGCCTCGAGATCCAGCCACCGCGTGTGCAGGAACACACCGCACCCACGGTGGGCACATCGCCAATAAATCTCAGGTTTGGATTTATTTCGGACGTACCGAAAATTCTCCACTATGAGGGTTTTCCCTCCGCGACTGTTCGCTATTTGGATGTACGGTTCTACAACAGGTTCTGCCATAACTTGACTTGTTTTTTGTTGAACAAGAGAATTTATTTCCGGTGGGACGCTAATTTATAGACGTAAACTTGATTGATTATCACCTGTTTCCAATACATTGGATGACCGCCCCAAACTCATTGGCCTTGGCAAATGGAATACTTTATTTGCAACACGTAAAACCAATTTTAATGATGAGCGGTCTATCTTTGGTGATCAGGAAATGTCCGTGGTGCTGAACTGTCTGTAGGTAGGTAGGTAGGTAGGTAGGTACTTTATTCATCCCCGAGGGGAAATTAAGGTGTTACAGCAACTCTCATAGAGACATCAATAAAAACACATTATAGTAATAGAAAACATCTAAAATAGGCATCTAAGCATAGTCAACCTACAATATTAAAAAATGACAATTGACAGACCAAACACTACTAAAGAGTCCGATGGCTTGCATCCCACATCCCTCATCCTAAACAACCTGATCAGCCTGATCAAGCCAACCAGATGTGGAGTTGTACAGTCTTATTGCTGTAGGCAGAAAAGATCTCCTATAGCGCTCCTTCTTGCAACTTAGGTGTTTCAGTCTGTTGCTAAAGGAGCTTTTCTGCCCTTTCACAGTGTCATGTAGGGGGTGGGAGGGATTGTCCATGATGGCCAGGAGTTTAGTCTTCATCCTGCTTTTGGCCACCTCCTCCACAGTATTCAAGGTGGTACCAAGGACAGATCCAGCTTTCTTGATAAGCCTATTCAGCCTCCTGCTGTCGCCTTCCTTGATATTACCCCCCCAACATACCACCGCATACAGCACTGCACTGGCCACCACTGATTGGTAGAACATGTTCAGCAGAGTCCTACACACACCAAAGGAGCTGAGCCTCCTCAGGAAGTAAAGCCGGCTCTGGCCCTTCTTGTATAAGACATCTGTGTTCCCAGTCCAGTCCAGTTTGTTGTCCAATTGCACGCCCAGATATTTGTAGCTCTGGACCACCTCCACATCCTCTCCCTCAATGGAAACAGGAGACAGGGGGGGAGCCCCCTTCCTCCTAAAATCCACCACGATCTCCTTTGTTTTGGCAATCTTGAGTAACAGGTGGTTCTGTTTACACCACTGAACAAAGCTGTTAACCAGTCCTCTGTACTCCATCTCTTGGCCTCCACTGACACGTGCCACAATAGCAGAATCATCTGCATACTTCTGCAAATGGCAAGTAGCTGTATTGTGCCTGAAATCTGAGGTGTAGAGACTAAAGAGGAAGGGAGCCAGAACTGTCCCCTGGGGGGCGCCAATGTTACTCACCACCCAGTCTGACACACATCCTAGTGTTGAGGGCCGCGCGGGCTTATGCCCGTTGCAACGTAGCCTCTAAGCCTGTATCGCTGATACACCTTAGAGTCTAAGGTGTATCAGCGATACAAAATCGTTAAGCCATATAGTAAAACAAAGGCCTACAGTAGGAGTGGTAGAGGAGGCTAAACATAGCCACAACTAACACGCACATCTATGCTCGGTGCTGGATCAAATATTTCTAGTAGGAGTCAGTTCCACTATGTTAAAATATTTTTGCTGCAGCGTCTGGTTCAATATTACTATACAATATACCATGCAAAAATGTTATCCCAAAATGGGACAATCTTTGGGCAAGACCAGAAGGTGTGACCCAGTGTACTGGAAGATGTTGCATCTGTCACAAATGTCGGAGACAGCTGGGTACATTTTGTTCGGTAGTGTAATCTGTGCATGACTTTAGAATGGACAAACTACAATCTGGCATTGACTAAGACAGAGTGAATCCTCCTCAAATAATGTCACATGCCTCCCAGGCAGACTTCATATCTTTGTCGACTGCATATTTCCGACTTATACCGCATATTTCAAATATAGTGTCCTGTCTTAATAACACTATAGCCTACCTGATAACACTAAACAGCCCGGGGTGTGACACCATTTGCCTCGTCCAAATAATAGCCCTCTTACACGTCTGAAGTTATAGTCAGTCTCATTTATATTTTGTTTAATGACGGCGCGGCGAAAATAGAAGATTAAAGATCCAAGGGTCGCGCTTGCAGCGTGTTGTGAGCGTGCAGATCTTATATAGAAGTGTATATTTGTAAGTCTCTAAATGTTATGGTGAATTGAACATGGTGGGCCCTATTGTAAACAAGTGTAATGCTTTATGGTGCCGTCGTTTTTTATATGCCTTTATTGAACGATATGGAGAGAGGGGCTGACATCGGGTAATATGTCCAAAGTGGAACGGGAAAGTTAATGTTCATGTTCACTGAGCTGTCGGTCTTGAATTAAGAGATTTAATTGTCATTACATTTTATACTGACACTTAGATGTGTATAACCTATACATTTTGGTTTTATTCAAATGCAACCAAAAGCTACAGCTTATAATGAAAGCATTTGTATATGCGGTGCACACACACACGCACGCACGCACGCACTCACACCTGTTCCATCCTTGTGGCACATTTAGGACTTCACAGAGCGCTTCCACTTTTCACCGTCTTTGGTCTTCCTTTTCTTCGTTTCCCTTCTGGTGCCCAAGTCAAATTTACTATACCTATGTTGCAATGACGTGTACACGTGGGCACCAGAAGAGACACACACACACACAGTCACACACGCAACAGATATGTCCAGCATGTAATTATGCATACAAGTTCAAGTTCAGTTTTGCTAAGAAGCAAAGAATTATAGCCAATTCATATTTTTTAATTGTGTATGAGACAACATTAAACGATAGAGCCTACACCGTTCAAAGATAAAGTTGACATGCAGCCTAGTGCCTACAGTGGGAATATATCAAATTAAGTGGGCTGTCCTATCAAAGTATCAATCATAGAAGAAGGCGCTTTCCCGGAATAATAATAATAATAATAATAATAATAATAATCCAATGCTTGCCCAACCATCTAGCTGCAGACTTGTAATTGCACCTAATGTTATTCAGCTTATCTCTCTCTCTCTCTCTCTCTCTCTCTCTCTCTCTCTCTCTCCACCTGCGCTGTGCGCAAGGCAGCCTTACTTTACATAATTACATTCCCCACCGGTTCAGAAAAAAACGGAATCTCTCTATTCCAGATGGAAGACATAAAGCAAGAATAACAGGCGAGACAGATGTACATCATGTACAGTTTATTTTTATTTAATAAAAGGATAGAAATATAGCCTACACATTCGGGAAGGAAATATCACACTGCTGTGGTATCATTAATTTATTATGCATTCTGCTGTTATGTGCGTATTGGATGGTTGGGGGGCGGGGTTGTGTGTTACGTCGGAATGGGGATGCGTCGGAATGGGGGGGCGGCGTCGGAATGGGGGTGCGTCGGAAAGGAGGGTTGTCGGAATGGGGGTGCTTCGGTGTGGCGGTGTGTAACCGTATATTTGTAATGGGTAACTTAGTTGACACTTGACAGTGACTTCTCGGACACAGATACAATGTGTTATTTTCCATATAATAGTTGATATATTGCCAAAAAAATCATATCTGCCATGATTAACTTAGCTGTATAAAAATAAAATGATCAAAACAATTTTTGATTTGACTCATTTTATTGCTGTTTAACTGATTAGAAGATGGTTGTTATTAAATTCGGACAGTAACTTAATTGACATTTTAGTGATATCCAGCCATCATTAATTAATGATAAAATTAGTATAAATAATTATGGTATTTGTAAAGACATGATCATAATGCACATAAAAAGCATTAGTTTTTTAAATTTTACTAAAAGTACACACAAGTTACATCCCTTGGACTTCAAAACTCCCGCAATTTGATATTGACCCTGCTACATTGCTCCGTTGCACATTGTTCTTTTGCACAATGCTCTCCAGTAGGCATGCCGCGGTTTACCGAATTTCGGTAATACCGCGACAGGAACAGCCACGGTGTTGATACCGTGAGATTTCCGAGCTTACGGTATTTTAATACAGCGTCGGTGGGCGCCGGTATAGTCCGTGGATGGTCACGAACTAGTAGTACGGGCGTGGGCAGGTCCGGAAGGTCCCGTCCACGTAGATCTAAAAGAAAATGATAATTTTATTCATGGGCCTACTGATAGAAGTTCGTATATATTATGTGGATACCCCTTATTCAAAATGTTGACCCCAGCACCTTTTCAAGCATTGATAATATTACATTATTTAAATTAATTATGTGGGAGAGGGATTCTAACCTGGTCACACTGGCCGAGTTTGGACACGTTCTCATCCGTCCCAAACACAAGAAGCCCACTCGCCGTCCACGGCGACCTCCTGCAGGTTTTGCGGGATGGGAGGCATCAGGCCCGCCCGCCGTCTCTCCAGCCTGCTCTTCACGGCATGGAAGGAAGGGATGTGGTGCTGTGCTGCTGCTGCAGTTTGGGCCACCACGTGGTCATAGACCCGCTTGACGGGCAGGGTGGGATCCGCAGCGACCTGCAATTTAGAATTACAATTTACAATTTAGGCATTTAGCAGACGCTCTTACTCCAGAGCGACTCACAGTAAGCAAGAACAAACACATGATAATGGTAATACATCAAATTCATAAGAACCTAACAAACCTGCTCAAGCATTTGCTCAATTAGAGCTGTGGTGGCCACAAGGTCATCCTCCGGCGGGTGGGCATGATCCCCTGGAGGCCTCAGCACGACGATGCAGGAACACACCGCACCCACGGTGGGCACATCGCCAATAAATCTTATCAGGTTTGGATTTATTTCGGACGTACCGAAAATTCTCCACTATGAGGGTTTTCCCTCCGCGACTGTTCGCTATTTGGATGTACGGTTCTACAACAGGTTCTGCCATAACTTGACTTGTTGAAGTTTTGTTGAACAAGATAATTTATTTCCGGTGGGACGCTAATTTATAGACGTAAACTTGATTGATTATCACCTGTTTCCAATACATTGGATGACCGCCCCAAACTCATTGGCCTTGGCAAATGGAATACTTTATTTGCAACACGTAAAACCAATTTTAATGATGAGCGGTCTATCTGTGGTGATCAGGAACTGTCCGTGGTGCTGAACTGTCTGTATAGTATTGAGGGCCGCACGGGCTTATGCCCGTTGCAACGTAGCCTCTAAGCCTGTATCGCTGATACACCTTAGAGTCTAAGGTGTATCAGCGATACAAAATCGTTAAGCCATATAGTAAAACAAAGGCCTACAGTAGGAGTGGTAGAGGAGGCTAAACATAGCCACAACTAACACGCACATCTATGCTCGGTGCTAGATCAAATATTTCTAGTAGGAGTCAGTTCCACTATGTTAAAATATTTTTGCTGCAGCGTCTGGTTCAATATTACTATACAATATACCATGCAAAAATGTTATCCCAAAATGGGACAATCTTTGGGCAAGACCAGAAGGTGTGACCCAGTGTACTGGGAGATGTTGCATCTGTCACAAATGTCGGAGACAGCTGGATACATTTTGTTCGGTAGTGTAATCTGTGCATGACTTTAGAATGGACAAACTACAATCTGGCATTGACTAAGACAGAGTGAATCCTCCTCAAATAATGTCACATGCCTCCCAGGCATGTGACATATGCAGTCCTTCATATCTTTGTCGACTGCATATTTCCGACTTATACCGCATATTTCAAATATAGTGTCCTGTCTTAATAACACTATAGCCTACCTAATAACAACACTATAGCCTACCTAATAACACTAAACAGCCCGGGGTGTGACACCATTCACCTCGTCCAAATAATAGCCCTCTTACACGTCTGAAGTTATAGTCAGTCTCATTTATATTTTGTTTAATGACGGCGCGGCGAAAATAGAAGATTAAAGATCCAAGGGTCGCGCTTGCAGCGTGTTGTGAGCGTGCAGATTTTATATAGAAGTGTATATTTGTAAGTCTCTAAATGTTATGATGAATTGAACATGGTGGGCCCTATTGTAAACAAGTGTAATGCTTTATGGTGCCGTCGTTTTTTATATGCCTTTATTGAACGATATGGAGAGAGGGGCTGACATCGGGTAATATGTCCAAAGTGGAACGGGAAAGTTAATGTTCATGTTCACTGAGCTGAGCTGTCGGTCTTGAATTAAGAGATTTAATTGTCATTACATTTTATACTGACACTTAGATGTGTATAACCTATACATTTTGGTTTTATTCAAATGCAACCAAAAGCTACAGCTTATAATGAAAGCATTTGTATATGCGGTGCACACACGCACGCACGCACGCACTCACACCTGTTCCATCCTTGTGGCACATTTAGGACTTCACAGAGCGCTTCCACTTTTCACCGTCTTTGGTCTTCCTTTTCTTCGTTTCCCTTCTGGTGCCCAAGTCAAATTTACTATACCTATGTTGCAATGACGTGTACACGTGGGCACCAGAAGAGACACACACACACAGTCGCACACGCAACAGATATGTCCAGCATGTAATTATGCATACAAGTTCAAGTTCAGTTTTGCTAAGAAGCAAAGAATTATAGCCAATTCATATTTTTTAATTGTGTATGAGACAACATTAAACGATAGAGCCTACACCGTTCAAAGATAAAGTTGACATGCAGCCTAGTGCCTACAGTGGGAATATATCAAATTAAGTGGGCTGTCCTATCAAAGTATCAATCATAGAAGAAGGCGCTTTCCCGGAATAATAATAATAATAATAATAATAATAATAATAATAATAATAATAATAATAATAATAATAATAATAATAATAATAATAATAATAATAATAATAATAATAATCCAATGCTTGCCCAACCATCTAGCTGCAGACTTTTAATTGCACCTAATGTTATTCAGCTTATCTCTCTCTCTCTCTCTCTCTCTCTCTCTCTCTCCACCTGCGCTGTGCGCAAGGCAGCCTTACTTTACATAATTACATTCCCCACCGGTTCCGAAAAAAACGGAATCTCTCTATTCCAGATGGAAGACATAAAGCAAGAATAACAGGCGAGCCAGATGTACATCATGTACAGTTTATTTTTATTTAATAAAAGGATAGAAATATAGCCTACACATTCGGGAAGGAAATATCACACTGCTGTGGTATCATTAATTTCTTATGCATTCTGCTGTTATGTGCGTATTGGATGGTTGGGGGGCGGGGTTGTGTGTTACGTCGGAATGGGGATGCGTCGGAATGGGGGGGCGTCGGAATGGGGGTGCGTCGGAAAGGAGGGTTGTCGGAATGGGGGTGCTTCGGAGTGGCGGTGTGTAACCGTATATTTGTAATGGGTAACTTAGTTGACAGTGACTTCTCGGACACAGATACAATGTGTTATTTTCCATATAATAGTTGATATATTGCCAAAAAAATCATATCTGCCATGATTAACTTAGCTGTATAAAAATAAAATGATCAAAACAATTTTTGATTAAGCTCATTTTATTGATGTTTAACTGATTAGAAGATGGTTGTTATTAAATTCGGACAGTAACTTAGTTGACATTTTAGTGATATCCAGCCATCATTAATTAATGATAAAATTAGTATAAATAATTATGGTATTTGTAAAGACATGATCATAATGCACATAAAAAGCATTATTTTTTAAAATTTTACTAAAAGTACACACAAGTTACATCCCTTGGACTTCAAAACTCCCGCAATTTGATATTGACCCTGCTACATTGCTCCGTTGCACATTGTTCTTTTGCACATCGCTCTCCAGTAGGCATGCCGCGGTTTACCGAATTTCGGTAATACCGCGACAGGAACAGCCACGGTGTTGATACCGTGAGATTTCCGAGCTTACGGTATTTTAATACAGCGTCGGTGGGCGGCGCATGCTGCGCGCATGCAGTGCAACTCCACTCGCAGACTAAGGCAAAACATGTATTTTCACCACACAGCTATAGTAGATTGAAAAGTTGCTTCCTACCTTTGAGTTAGTGTTGCTGAAAGACACCCAGATCCAATTGTATATTCCATATTTCCACATCTACTAAACTAAAAGTGTGAACTGTCAACAAGCAGGACCTCTGCTCCAGCGTGCAGGGTACAAAACGGCCATTAGGGGGAGCCATAGTACAGTGAAAAACAGTGGGGAATAGCTATTGATTCATTGATGAATACTTTATTGGCAGAAATGTAATCAGTATAGGGTACAGTACAGTCAAACACATGTCCAAAGGGATCACTGAAAAAAGTCCTTGCAGTCTTGTTTCCATTCGGTCCTGGGTAATCAATTCATAATCATGACAAGTCACATGACAAATAACAAAATTCAAATTATCATAAAAGGTCAAAATAAAATAATAAGATATGTAGGCCTACAGGTTGGGGAACACAGAAGGGCTTATATGGAGGTGGGGGTAGTCACCAGACATATGTTTTTTTATTTTTGTATATAAATACCGTGGAATACCGAGGTATAGGTTATCAATACCGGCACCGTACCGTACTGTAAAATCTCATACCGTGGCAGACCTTTTTAATTGTGATTGATTGTTTTGTTTTGTTTTGGTTAGGATTTTAGTTTAGTTAGTTATATAGGATTCGTTAGGGTTTTAGGCTTAGTGTGTTTTTATCATTGTATTTTCTATTGGCCATTTTAGCGTGCCCATCTGTATAAGGCAAATAAAATTACTTTTGTAATCCCCCACCTTCATTCTGGTTTGGTTTCAGTCTTTCCATGGTTTTCCTTAATTTATTGCTCTTTTTAAACTGGTTTTAATATCGAACCTGAGTGTCCTTTTATTGTTGAGTTTAAGAGTTCCCTTGACTCTTTTAATCCAAGGGTGGCGTAGTTGGCTACACTTTTAAATGAGTCTCACAGTACAATGCACCACGCACTTTAATTAGTGCACTTTAAATATACACTGTGTTTCTTGTGACTTAACCGGCCACACGTCACATGTACAGTATTTAACTTCCAGCTATTATACATCTCACTGTGATGAAAAGTAGCAGATAAAGGGAATCATGTTTTCATCATCAACAACATTCCTTAAAATCATGTGGAGCAGATGTGGACTAAACATGATCCACCATTTGGTGCAGGCAGGCTGGATAAAAGAAAACCTGTTTAAGGTTGTTCCAACACATCCATTAATTTGTTCACAGACGGTCTGAACTACAGACATAAGGAGACTACAGTACCTTTACATGGTCTCTGTGTATTCCAGGGTTTTGACCTTTTAGTGGAACCAGACGATCAGAGAGCCATGATGCTTAGTTGCACAATGTCAACACAGCCATGTGGAGTTGTGGACCAGTGTTCATTTTTTCAGCATATTTTGATTTCGTCTTAGTCTTTTGACTAACACACACACACACACACACACACACACACACACACACACACACACACACACACACACACACACACACACACACACTGTATAGTGTAAATTTAACAAAATCAATGGGCAATGCAGGTCTCCAGGAGCTCTTTTCAGGGCCATAAACCCAGTACAGAGCGGTCCAATTTCCCCAAAGGTCCCCTGAGAGCCAAGGGCCCCTGGGCCACGGCCCCACTGGCCCAATGGCTAATTTGGCCCTCTCTATGAGGTGTAAAACAACTGCCATCTCCGGACCACGAATGCAGCATTTACTGTGGTGAAATAAATGCAAATGCCCCTCCTCTCCTTTCCATGCCATGCCGGAAGGAAGGCAGCATTCAGGAGAATAGCTTTTTTCCAAATTTGTTTCGAAATCCATGTCGTTACACCTGCATCTCCAGTAGATAAAGAGTGTTGGCCCTGAAAATAGCTGATCTACAAGCTCTCAACGTGCCGCAGAGCGACGCATTGTGAGCTTGTAGATCTGATATTTTCCGAGATTTCAGCCCCTGCCTTTTTAACACTCTCTGCACGTCCCTGGGTCAGACTGCACCATTCTCATATACCGGAATGGGTGGACCCAATGGGAGGAGAAGTTCCCAGCTATAAATAATATGCACGTTTTTCACAGATTTTGCCCCCAGCTATGATATCTATTTTGTGGGTTTGTTTTGGTGAAAAGTCTTGATGAAATATTTAAGAAGATACCTAAGTTGCCATGTATTGTTGTACTTCAATATAGGCTATCTTGATGAGAAATATTTTCATGGAATATTTTACACTGGCTTAAAAATATACCCACCGTTTACTGATGGTGTAACAAAGGGTTCTAGGGTTAAAACATTTGGTTATGCAATCTAGAAACACATTCTTGACTCGCCCAAACCGAGTTGAAATGCCACACAGGGTGGTAAAACCTTTGATAGTTTTGAGAACCGCTGAAACATATAGGTTTTTCAGATGACCATCAAGAATGGAGCCGTGACGAAATGCTGTTTTTTGTTTCCCTAATATAATAATAAATAGGGCTTTTATTGTTTTTTATAAAGAATGAAAATGACATGGATAGGAAAGACAGGCAAGCTGTGAGCAACAAGGCATAACAAGAGAGACAATATTTAAAACATGTAGCAACAAGCATAAAGCACTTTTTAAATGTTTTAAAATGCAGGACCCAGGATTTTGTAACGTAACCTCAGTAAAACTATGTCTAAACCTAACCTTATTCCTAACCTTAACCTCAGTAAAGCTATGTCTAAACCTAACCTTATTCCTAATCTTAACCTCAGTAAAACATATGTCTAAACCTAACCTTATTCCTAACCATAACCTCATTAAAGCAATGTCTAAACCTAACCTTATTCCTAAACGTAACCTCAGTTAAACTATATCTAAACCTAACCTTATTACTAATCTTAACCTCTTAAACCCCATGGGGGTCCAGGAGGGAAAATCAAAAATATCGGAGTTGGAACCTGAGACCTTGACCAGCCCCATTTACCCACTGAGAGTGGTTCATGAGGTGGACAGCCGCTGCCCCCGCCGGTGGGGGATTGGGGCTTAAGAGGTTTTAACCTTATTAAAACTATGTCTAAACCTAACCTTATTACTAATCTTAACCGTATTAAAACTATATCTAAACCTAACCTTATTACTAATCTTAACCGTATTAAAACTATGTCTAAACCTAACCTTATTACTAATCTTAACCGTATTAAAACTATATCTAAACCTAACCTTATTACTAATCTTAACCGTATTAAAACTATATCTAAACCTAACCTTATTACTAATCTTAACCTTATTAAAACTATATCTAAACCTAACCTTATTACTAATCTTAACCTTATTAAAACTATATCTAAACCTAACCTTATTACTAATCTTAACCTTATTAAAACTATATCTAAACCTAACCTTATTACTAATCTTAACCTTAATAAAACTATATCTAAACCTAACCCTATTACTAATCTTAACCTTAATAAAACTATATCTAAACCTAACCTTATTACTAATCTTAACCTTAATAAAACTATATCTAAACCTAACCTTATTACTAATCTTAACCTTATTAAAACTATATCTAAACCTAACCTTATTACTAATCTTAACCTTAATAAAACTATCTAAACCTAACCTTATTACTAATCTTAACCTTAATAAAACTATATCTAAACTTAACCTTATTACTAATCTTAACCTTAATAAAACTATATCTAAACCTAACCTTATTACTAATCTTAACCTTATTAAAACTATGTCTAAACCTAACCTTATTAAACCTAACCTTATTACTAATCTTAACCTTATTAAAACTATGCCACTCAAGTTATGTCAAACCTTAACCTCAGTGAAAGGGGCTCTATGTTCCTCCATGCTAAACCCCTTATCCCCAATTAACTACTTTGCCTTTTTTACTATTTTGAAAAACATTTTTGAATATAGTTCAAAAAGCTGATCTACAAGCTCACAGCATGTCCATGTAGATCAGCTAGTTGAACTATTCAAACATGTTTTTCAAAGTCCTCCACTGTTCCACTGTTCCACTGCACTGACACACGCACGCACGCACGCACGCACGCACACACGCACGCACGCACGCACGCACGCACGCACACACACACACACTCTATGTGACCCAGTGTTGTGTCTATGCGTGTGCGCGCATCAGTCTGAGTATATCGGAGAACATCTGCTTCGGAGCGTCCAGCGCCCAGATGAAGTCCACATGCTGCCAGTCCTCTATGCGCTTGTGGAACACCAGCTTAGACACCTGCACACACACACACACACACACACAAACACACACGCGCACGCACGGACACACACACACAAACGCACACATGCACGCATGCACACACACACACACACACACACACGGGCGTCCACGCACGCACACACACACACATGCACAAACACACACACACACGCACGCAAACACACACACACAAAATACAGAAACAGATTAGACAGAGAGACACATTTGTTATAATGTAAACATTTCCAGTCCAACCCAGCGGTGTCTGGAAAGCGGACTCTAAACCGATGATGATAATGAGGATGATGTAGATGATGATGATGATGATGATGATGATTATATTATACACTACCGGTATATTATGTAAAGTAATGTATTGGTGATATAATGACTGTTGGTGCACAACTGCACATTGTCTGACTGTTGAAGGGTTAGTTCATAACTTTTGAACTTAAGCTGTATGAAATAGTGGTTGCAACTGTATTCATTGATTGTAAATTAATTGACCTACTTCTACCATATAGTGCAACTTTCGTTCATTTTCACCCCTCTATCACACGGAACTATATATGTTTTTTGTGTCCATATCACTACACCCAAAAAAAAGTTCCATGTGATAGAGGGGTCAAAGTTGAAGAAAGTTGCGCTAATATTTTAGAAATAGGTAAACAATATAAACTAGAAAGGTCGCAATTTAAAAAAATTGCAAAGTGTGGTTGCCGCAGTGGCTTACATATGCCCCTCCCACTGATATTGCCAGCCAATTACAATGTCACATCACCCCTGCGATCATGCGTAAGTAATTCGGAGGGGAATTATACCCCAAAAATCATGTTTTTGCGACAAACGGTTACATTTCTCGCATTTGCGGCGCCCCCTATGGATGAAAATGGAATTGCTTTTGGTACTTGGTTGATTGAACAACCCGCGACATGTGATTCAAATTTGGGATAAATCGGACATTCCGTTCGAGATTTATGGCCTTTTTTGTGAAATAGGCCCCTCCTACTATCTTCGGACGACGATTACGGCCGAACGACACGCACTACCAAAATTCTGCAGTTGGTGTTTTAATCGGATGGGTCCGGAGATCATGTGTGCCGATTTTTGTGAGATTTGGCCAAAATCTGTAGGAGGAGGAGCCAAAAGTGTGTTTTGGAGAAGATTCAAAATGGCGGAAAATCTATCATGACGCAAATGGGCGTGGCCTATATGGGGAGATGCGTCATGAACCAAGGAATCCAGGGAAAAAATAATTTTGATTTGACGACCTACGGTTCAAGAGTTATAAGCCAAAACGTAAAGTGGACTGTTATAGCGCCACCATGAGGCCGACCGATAACATTATAAGATAATTAATTTTAGTAATTATTATGAACCTCCCCTCCAAGTTTTGTAACTATAGCCCTTACAGTCTCTGAGGAAAAAATACTTGAATGTTATTTTTCGCACTTTCCAATTCATGTCAATGGGGAAATTTAAATCACTAATAAATTCATATCAATTAAACAATATAACATTTCTCTTATCAAAATACAAGCTCACGATTCCCGATGAAGCCGGTCAATTTGACATATGGCTCAAGTGCGTACAGTCAAAATTGTGGGAGAAGTAGCGTGCCAAAGTTTAGGGTTACTCTAGAAAGTGAAACTAGAAAGGTCGCAATTTTAAAAAATTGCAAAGTGTGGTTGCCGCAGTGGCTTACATATGCCCCTCCCACTGATATTGCTAGCCAATTACAATTTCAAGTCACACATGTGATCATGTGTAAGTATTGTAAGGGATTTATGCCCCCAAAAACCATGTTTTGGCTACAAATGGTTAGATTTTTCGCATTCGCGGCGCCCCCTAATAGAATTGCTTTTGGTAGTTGGTTGATTCAACGACCCGCAACATGTGATTCAAATTTGGGATGGATTGGACATTCCGTTCGTGATTTATGGCATTTTTTGTAAAATAGGCCCCTCCTACTATCTTCGGACGACGATTACAGCCGAACGATACGCACTATCAAAATTCTGCAGTTGGTGTTTTAATCGGATAGGTCTGGAGATCATGTGTGCCGATTTTTGTGAGATTTGGACGAAATCTGTAGGAGGAGGAACAAAAAGTGTGTTTTGGAGAAAATTCAAAATGGCGGAAAATCTATCATGACGCAAATGGGCGTGGCCTATATGGGGAGATGCGTCATGACCCAAGGAAGCCAGGGAAAAATAATTGTGATTTTACGACCTACGGTTCAAGAGTTATAAGCCAAAACGTAAAGTGGGCTGTTATAGCGCCACCATGAGGCCGACCGATAACATTATAAGTTAATTAATTTTAGTAATTATTATGAACCTACCCTCCAAGTTTTGTAACTATAGCCCTTACAGTCTCCGAGGAAAAAATACTTGAATGTTATTTTTCGCACTTTCCCATTCATGTCAATGGGGAAATTTAAATCACTAATAAATTCATATCAATTAAACTATATAACATTTCTCTTAAAAAAATACAAGCACACCATTCCCGATGAAGCCGGTCAATTTGACATATGGCTCAAGTGCGTACAGTCAAAACTGTGGGAGGAGTAGTGATACAAAGTTTAGGGTTACTCCAGTAAATGAAACTAGAAAGGTCGCAATTTTAAAAAATTGCAAAGTGTGGTTGCCGCAGTGGCTTACATATGCCCCTCCCACTAATAATATTGCCATATTACAATGTTGCATCACCCCTGCGATCATGCGTAAGTAATTCGGAGGGTATTTATCCCCCAAAAATCATGTTTTTGTGACAAACGGTTACATTTTTCGCATTTGCGGCGCCCCCTATGGATGAAAATTGAATTGCTTTCGGCTCTGGGTTGATTGAACCACCCCTGACAAGTGATTCAAATTTGGGATGGATTGGACATTCCGTTCGTGATTTGTGGAATTTTTGGTCAAATAGGCCCCTCCCACTAACTTCGGAAGCCAATTACGGCCGAACGATACGCACTATCAAAATTCCGCCTGTGGTGTTTTCATCGGAAAGGTCCAGAGATCATGTGTACCGATTTTTGTGAGATTTTGACAAAATATGTAGGAGGAGGAGCAAAAAGTGTGTTTTGGAGAAAATTCAAAATGGCGGAAAATCTATCATGACGCAAATGGGCGTGGCCTATATGGGGAGATGCGTCATGACCCAAGGAAGCCAGGAAAAAATAATTTTGATTTTACGACCTACGGTTCAAGAGTTATAAGCCAAAACGTAAAGTGGGCTGTTATAGCGCCACCATGAGGCCGACCGATAACATTAAAAGTTAATTAATTTTAGTAATTATTATGAACCTCCCCTCCAAGTTTTGTAACTATAGCCCTTACAGTCTCCGAGGAAAAAATACTTGAATGTGAGAAAATGCGAAAAATCGCATTTTCCCATTCATGTCAATGGGGAAATTTAAATCACTAATAAATTCATATCAATTAAACTATATAACATTTCTCTTAAAAAAATACAAGCACACCATTCCCGATGAAGCCGGTCAATTTGACATATGGCTCAAGTGCGTACAGTCAAAACTGTGGGAGGAGTAGTGATACAAAGTTTAGGGTTACTCCAGTAAATGAAATAAAGTGTTACGATTACAATAGTCTGGTTGCCCTGTTAGGGCAACCACACTAACTAGAAAGGTCGCAATTTTAAAAAATTGCAAAGTGTGGTTGCCGCAGTGGCTTACATATGCCCCTCCCACTGATATTGCCAGCCAATTACAATGTCACGTCACCCCTGCGATCATGCGTAAGTAGGGGATTTATCCCCCAAAAATCATGTTTTTGCACCATACGGTTACATTTTTGGCATTTGCGGCGCCCCCTATGGATGAAAATAGAATTGCTTTTGGCTTTTGGTTGATTAAACCACCCCAGACATGTGATTCAAATTTGGGATGGATTGGACATTCCGTTCATGATTTATGGCATTTTTTGTGATATAGGCCACTCCTACTAATTTCGAACGACGATTACGGCCGAACGATACGCACTACCAAAATTCTGCAGTTGGTGTTTTAATCGGATGGGTCCCGAGATCATGTGTGCCGATTTTTTTGAGATTTGGACATCATCTGTAGGAGGAGGAGCCAAAAGTGTGTTTTGGAGAAAATTCAAAATGGCGGAAAATCTATCATGACGCAAATGGGCGTGGCCTATATGGGGAGATGCGTCATGACCCAAGGAAGCCAGGAAAAAAATAATTTAGATTTTACGACCTACGGTTCAAGAGTTATACGCCAAAACGTAAAGTGGGCTGTTATAGCGCCACCATGAGGCCGACCGATAACATTATAAGTTAATTAATTTTAATAATTATTATGAACCTACCCTCCAAGTTTTGTAACTATAGCCCTTACAGTCTCCGAGGAAAAAATACTTGAATGTTATTTTTCGCACTTTCCCATTCATGTCAATGGGGAAATTTAAATCACTAATAAATTCATATCAATTAAACTATACAACATTTCTCTTAAAAAAATACAAGCACACCATTCCCGATGAAGCCGGTCAATTTGACATATGGCTCAAGTGCGTACAGTCAAAACTGTGGGAGGAGTAGTGATACAAAGTTTAGGGTTACTCCAGTAAATGAAAGTATAAAGTGTTACAATTACAATAGTCTGGTTGCCCTTTAGGGCAACCACACTAACTAGAAAGGTCGCAATTTTAAAAAATTGCAAAGTGTGGTTGCCGCAGTGGCTTACATATGCCCCTCCCACTGATATTGCGAGCCAATTACAATGTCGCGTCACCCCTGCGATCATGCGTAAGTAATTCGGAGGGGAATTATCCCCCAAAAATCATGTTTTTGCGACAAACGGTTACATTTCTCGCATTTGCGGCGCCCCCTATGGATGAAAATGGAATTGCTTTTGGTACTTGGTTGATTCAACCAACCGCGACATGTGATTAAAATTTGGGATGGATTGGACATTTCGTTCGTGATTTATGGCATTTTTTGTAAAATAGGCCCCTCCTACTATCTTCGGACAACGATTACGGCCGAACGATACGCACTACCAAAATTCTGCAGTTGGTGTTTTAATCGGATGGGTCCTGAGATCATGTGTGCCGATTTTTGTGAGATTTGGACGAAATCTGTAGGAGGAGGAACAAAAAGTGTGTTTTGGAGAAAATTCAAAATGGCGGAAAATCTATCATGACGCAAATGGGCGTGGCCTATATGGGGAGATGCGTCATGACCCAAGGAAGCCAGGGAAAAATAATTGTGATTTTACGACCTACGGTTCAAGAGTTATAAGCCAAAACGTAAAGTGGGCTGTTATAGCGCCACCATGAGGCCGACCGATAACATTATAAGTTAATTAATTTTAGTAATTATTATGAACCTACCCTCCAAGTTTTGTAACTATAGCCCTTACAGTCTCCGAGGAAAAAATACTTGAATGTTATTTTTCGCACTTTCCCATTCATGTCAATGGGGAAATTTAAATCACTAATAAATTCATATCAATTAAACTATATAACATTTCTCTTAAAAAAATACAAGCACACCATTCCCGATGAAGCCGGTCAATTTGACATATGGCTCAAGTGCGTACAGTCAAAACTGTGGGAGGAGTAGTGATACAAAGTTTAGGGTTACTCCAGTAAATGAAACTAGAAAGGTCGCAATTTTAAAAAATTGCAGAGTGTGGTTGCCTCAATCCCCAATATAGGACCCTCCCAGTAATTTCTTAATCATGCTTTCATGTTTTCCCATGCTGTCAGTGAGCACTATACTAACAAATCAAATTCTACTACCCAATCTGTAGCCATCCAATCAGCGATCGGGTTCCACCATTGTTTCAAATATCCCTGCTTCTTGCCTGTCATCTTGTCCTTTTAGTCAGCATCCAATCACCTCCTCCATCCCCACCTCAGTGCTGGAGGTAGTTCATGTCTGCACTGTCAGATGCATGGGCAAGGGGATTGCTCTCCTATTGATGTTTATTTCAAAATCGGTGTGATTTCTTCTTTTATTGAAATGTATTTAGTACACAAAATTACTTTACAAGGTTGTCATACCGACGGACAGAGTGTCCAAGATCTACTGGTGTCGCTCATTGTTCTGCCTAAATTGACCACATTAAGAAGAGCTCCACCATTTCACACATAGTAAAGGATGTCTTGTTCCAGCATTCAGCAACTGTCCTCGACCATTTCAGTGTCAAATAGTGATTCTTATATGGACCAATGCACTGAATGCAGTAATATTATTTGAAAAGGCAAATCAATGAACATGTTTACTCATGTTCATTGTAGGTCTCAAAATACAAATTTCGAACCGTATTGTTCTCATGTGAATTAGTGTTGTGGGTAAATAAGACTGTACCCTGTTTATATAGTAATTGGTTAACATATCAGAAGTTTTCTTGTACCATGTCTTCTGTTCGTAGCATGAATCGTAACATTCACAATAAAAGCATGTCAGCCATTACCAGTGAGAAAATACCTGTAGTAATGTATGACTAAAAGATTAAGTACTTTATTTTTCCAGCTTGAGAATATATGAATTACCTTGTAATTCATTTTGTATAGGGTTATACTTTGTGTGTATGGGCTTATGCAATAATGACATAGCATTTATTCCAAAGTTAACATTTTTGTTCAGCTTCAGTTTTGATGAACCCTTCCGATTGTGAATAGTAATTTCAAAAGAACCCAAAACACATCTGTATTCATTGTAAATATTTAGACAAAACAATTACCAAACTTCACATTTCAAACACATAGTAAAAATAAGTAGAGACAAAGCACAGCAGATATAGTTTAAAATGTTTATTAACAAAAATGTATTATTTGTACTTTTATTTTATATATATATATATATATATATATATATATATATATATATATATATATATATAATGGTAAGTATTATAATGCCAGTAAACCGATATTTTATGTTAGACGTTATCATGGTTATTATTACTACTATTATCAAGTTATATTCTAACCTTTTACTGAATTAAACATTTTCCAGAGTGAAGCAAAAAACCTGCCTCCTATTTCAGCCAATTTAGGAGTGCACAGGGAAAAATTCTTGCACCGACCCCTTTGTTAGAAAGGCGATCAAGCAAGCTCCTGGAAAATATATTCTACAAACAAGCTAATAAATCTAACTTTCTGAAAGATAGGTAAAACTATAGGGTTGCAACTATATTGAGAAAATGTATTAGTATAATTAAGCACTTAAGCCTATTTAAAGGTCATTTATTTGTCTACAATTTTCAAATAGGATTTTTTTTAAAGAAATAAGTATGTATTCTGTTAAGCCATTATTTTATTAATACATTATTTAAAGTTTAGAATTATTTTAACCATGTTATTATGATTATTAATCTCCCAAACTACTTTAGTCCAATAAAGTGTTACAGCCCTAAAAACAAAAGGTGAGTAAAAACATTATGACATGAACATGCAAATATAAGGTAGTGGCTCATGAACAAGCAGTATACAATGAAAAATGGTGTTAAGTATTTGTTAGAGATAATCATTTTATGGTGTTGTGTGGGGGGTGTGTGTTATATTAAATTCAGGGATGATATTATGGGAGTTTATACAAATTGACTACTACAGGTTCATGAGCTGCAACCTAAATGGAATGCAATTAACAAAAAGAAAATCCTGAAAAGTAGAAAAGGTTAAAGGCAAAAAAAATCAAACACTGTCAGCACTGCAGAATCACTCAACGGCTTCTGAAAAACAGAGAAAGAAGTGTTAGTTTTCTAACAAATGCAAACGATTCAGCATTCACATAAATATAAATACTTACTATCTACTCCTGAAAAGCAAAAGTGTTAAACACAAATCAAGGCCATAATATGAAATATACTCTCAAGTCAAATCTTTATTGATATAGCACATTTAACATCACAACGTCAAAAAAACTTATCACAAGGTCAAAACAAACATTACAGTATTGATTGATTTATTGAAACCATACAATACATATAATACAATACTCTCAAATCTTACATTTACCATCACAAGGTCAATAATAATACATTCGGAAACTTGTCCTCACAGGTTAAACAACTGTGAAAAACCTGGGTGTTATTCTAGACCACGAGTTAAACCTTGAAAAGCACATTAGTAATGTCACAAAAATATATTTTTACCACCTAAGAAACATCGCAAGAGTCAGACCTTTCCTCTCATTGGAGGACCCTGTATAGACCATCTACAACTAATCCAAAACGCAGCAGCCAGAATTGTAACAAACACCAGGAAAAGGGACCACATTATCCCACTACTATAAATAAAGATTATTATTACCATTATATTTTCTCATCGGACACCAGAGCATGGTCACCGTGTGGCTATGAAGAACATAACCGGTGCGAAAACATGTCTGTGGAGCGTGTCAGATGAAACGTGTTGCGGTGGTTATCATTATTATATTTTCTCATCGGACACCAGAGCATGGTCACCGTCTGGCTATGAAGAACATAACCGGTGCGAAAACATGTCTGTGGAGCGTGTCAGATGAAACGTGTTGCGGTGGTTATCATTATTATATTTTCTCATCGGACACCAGAGCATGGTCACCGTCTGGCTATGAAGAACATAACCGGTGCGAAAACATGTCTGTGGAGCGTGTCAGATGAAACGTGTTGCGGTGGTTATCATTATTATATTTTCTCATCGGACACCAGAGCATGGTCACCGTCTGGCTATGAAGAACATAACCGGTGCGAAAACATGTCTGTGGAGCGTGTCAGATGAAACGTGTTGCGGTGGTTATCATTATTATATTTTCTCATCGGACACCAGAGCATGGTCACCGTCTGGCTATGAAGAACATAACCGGTGCGAAAACATGTCTGTGGAGCGTGTCAGATGAAACGTGTTGCGGTGGTTATCATTATATTTTCTCATCGGACACCAGAGCATGGTCACCGTCTGGCTATGAAGAACATAACCGGTGCGAAAACATGTCTGTGGAGCGTGTCAGATGAAACGTGTTGCGGTGGTTATTATTATTATATTTTCTCATCGGACACCAGAGCATGGTCACCGTCTGGCTATGAAGAACATAACCGGTGCGAAAACATGTCTGTGGAGCGTGTCAGATGAAACGTGTTGCGGTGGTTATCATTATATTTTCTCATCGGACACCAGAGCATGGTCACCGTCTGGCTATGAAGAACATAACCGGTGCGAAAACATGTCTGTGGAGCGTGTCAGATGAAACGTGTTGCGGTGGTTATCATTATTATATTTTCTCATCGGACACCAGAGCATGGTCACCGTCTGGCTATGAAGAACATAACCGGTGCGAAAACATGTCTGTGGAGCGTGTCAGATGAAACGTGTTGCGGTGGTTATTATTATTATTCTCGCTCCTATGCCACCAAAATGTGGTACGCCCTACCAACAGTCATTAAGACATGCGAATCCCTTGACTCCTTCAAAACCGCTCTCAAAGGGCACTTACGGACGGCTGCAATTCGAAACTGGCCCCTGTAAAATCGGAATCCCTCAAACACGGACGCAAGGACAACACAAGAGACGGTCGCGGCCACACAGCCAACTCAAGGTATGGCCACTGAGCCGACTTGGGGACCCAACGCAAGGACAACACAAGAGACGGTCACGGCCACACAGCCAACTCAAGGTACGGCCACTGAGCCGACTTGGGGACCCAACGCAAGGACAACACAAGAGACGGTCACGGCCACACAGCCAACTCAAGGTACGGCCACTGAGCCGACTTGGGGACCCAACACAAGGACAACACAAGAAATGGTCACGGACACACAGCCAACTCAAGGTACGGCCACTGAGCCGACTTGGGGACCCAACACAAGAAATGGTCACGGCCACACAGCCAACTCAAGGTACAGCCACTGAGCCGACTTGGGGACCCAACGCAAGGACAACACAAGAGACGGTCACGGCCACACAGCCAACTCAAGGTACGGCCACTGAGCCGACTTGGGGACCCAACGCAGCTCCTCCAAGGAAATCAAACAAATGAATGGAGCTGAACTTGAATCCCCCCCACCAATCAATCAATCAATCATATTTTCTCATCGGACACCAGAGAATCGTGTGGCTTCACTACTCATGTTCGGAGGATAATACGCAATACACAGGATTGTGGTAGCTGTAGTAAGTACGCAGCACTCCAGACTGTAGACATTGCTGTGGTCTGGAGATGTACATGTGATCCAACAGCGTGTTCTTGTCTGTGGTCGCCTCCTTGATGAGTTGTGCATATCCTCTGGAGTCTAGCAGCCTGCTTATGGGCCCACCAAAAGTGGGCCCTTGAAGTAGATCTTCATTAAAATCTCCACAGAGTACGATGGGATGGTGGTCCATAATTTCTAAGCCGTCCAGGAGGGCCTTCAGGTTGTCCAGGAACGGGTCACCGTAACGTGGTGGTCTGTACACCGCAGCGATCAGAAGCTTGACAGGGGACTCGATCTTGACGACCACAAACTCCATGTTTGTCACATTGAAAATGTTCCGCCTTTCACTAGCCTGGAAATGGTCCTTCACATACACAGCCACACCTCCGCCGTTCTGTTCTGCACGGTCAGGGTTGCTTGCGTATGACACGTGTCTGTTGCGGCTGAACATGGTGTACCCATCCAATTGCAGACCGTCATCCACAACAGAGCCAGTGAGATGGGTTTCTGTCAAGCACAGTACATCTGCAAGTGGAAATTCGTGATGTTGCCTGATGTCCTGAATGTGAGCCCGTAAGCTTTGCGTGTTGTGATGGACAATCGTCAGCGTTTGCGCTTGGCCCATCCTCTCTCGAAAATGCAACAGTGGCATGACACTGTCCAGTGAGGCGGTCTTCATGGATTCCAGGGCGGCTGTGATTTCCGGATCAGCGTAGATTTTCTTCTCATCAAAGTCGATGATGTGCAATCCTTGCAATGACGTTGTCCTACTGAGGGCAACGTAGGCCATGCCTGGTTGGAAGATCCGTTTCAGGGAAACCACGGCGGATTGCGTAGTCATGCCTTGGACTTTGTGAGCTGTGCAAGCATATGCCAACTTGATGGGAAATTGCCTGCGAATCACTTTCTGGTCACTCAGGTATTCCTCCACCCTTATGATGTGCACTTGCTTAGCGCCAGGTGTAGTTCTGCGATATTTCAGCCCGGCATCAGGCTTGTCTAGCAGAAGCCAAAGCTTGGCTACCGTAGTGCCGTCCTGCTTCACCAGATACTCGACACTATCGATCTTGCCAAATGTCCCGTTGACAAGGCCATCTTCCACATCTATGTTCCTGATGATCATGACAGGGGCGCCTTCCGCAACTTGCAAATTGTCAAGAAGGTCCTTTTGCTGTCCTGTACAGGCTCTGTTAAGACGAGTCATCTGGTGATTCCGCTCATCTCTCCTGTAGTCTTCTGCAGGTATGTCAACGATGTGGGTGTGGAGCTCAGACAAGGACTTGTTGTTGTGTGCCGCAACTTCTTTGTTGGTTGCGAAGATGTGCACAACATCCTTGGGACAAAGGTGACGCTCAGTCACTCTCTGAGCAAGAAGATCTTTGTCTGCAACACTCAGCGGATCCTTCTTCCCTTTGACTCTCAGCCGATTGAGAAGTTCTGCGTAGGGCACATCATCTTTCTGTCGCATGATCTCCGTCAACGTGATCATCTGAAAGTGTTCGTGCAAAAGGTCCGGTTTGCATTCCTCGAGCACGCAGAGCGGTTTCCCTTGTGACGTTGGAGGGAGCTGGTGAAAGTCACCTACTGCAAGCACAGACATGCCTCCGAATGGCATCTTGCTGCCTTTAATCTCTTGCAGTCTCCAGTGGACGAAGGCAAACAAGTCTTTGGAAATCATCGACACCTCATCAATGACGATGATCTGCGCATTCCCCAGCTTCGCTCGCATGTCATCCAATCTATTTCCCAAGCCTGTGTAGGGGGGTTTGAGGCTTCTTGGCAACTTCAACAGGGAGTGCAGAGTGTTCCCTGAGATGTTGTATGCTGCAGTTCCAGTGAACGCAGACAGCAGCACTGTGGGCGTAGATGGATCAGTGTCTTCAAACAGTCTGGGGAGTCGACGGAGAATTCTTGTTCCCTCACCGTAGACGCACCTTATCAGGTGTGATTTGCCAGTTCCAGCACCTCCAGTGACAAAGTAAAAGAACGGGTCGGGGTTCTGCTCGTTCACGCTCTTCAAGCACCAGTCACGTACAGAGTGAAAGATGGAGGCTTGTGTCTGGTTGAGGTTTCGACACATAGTGAGCAGATGATCCAGGCTCACCTGTGGGGCCGATACAGCAACATGTGTAATATTAGGCACGTCTTGAGCACTGAACTCTGGCACGTCGTCTCGTTCCTCATCATCCAGCGGAATTTCATCTTGTTGGGCAAGACATTCCAATCGATCGAGCTCATTTTCTGCTGCAATGTCGGCCCACGCGTCTTCAGCAGGGCCATTCTTCAGGAACTCCTCCATGGCTTCTTCGATCGATTCACTGTGTTTCTCGAACTTCTTCCTGTTCCTAGCAACAATTATATTGGCTCCCCAAACCTCATCTGTTCCAGGTAATCTCACAGACGCGTTGTGGTAGAACTCTGTGTAGGAGGGGAAGGTTTCGGTTTTCAGCGATGTTTGGTAGCGATGGGGAAGGTAGACTTTAAGCAGGGTGCCATAGTATTTTTCGGGTTCCTTCTGTTCCGAAAATTTCGCATATCTGATGACTGCGGGGTAGCCAACCTTTTTGCGCTTCCTCATGGTTCCCATGTTGTCGGCGAGCTTTACGCAATCCCGCTGTTTAGCTTCATCACCGTACACAACCCTGTAGTCGGATGCAAATTCAGCTAGACACATGTTGTCAAACTCGGGGGATTTGGGTCTGGCATTGTATCTGTCCAGACATCCTGTCATCCATACGTGTTCTGAATCGTCTGGTCTTTTCTGCAGCGTGCTGAGCGGGAGGCTCATTCTCATGGCATCGTCATCCGTGGGGAGGAAGATAACTTGCCGGGAGCATTTCTTCAAATGCAAACTGCAAGTCCGGGCGACTGCCTCCTGTGCGCTAACCTGTCTGTTTTTGACATAGGAGTGAACCAGTTGGTTCATTGCATCTCTCTCGCTCACTTTCGTGGGGTCTATTCCAACCACTACTTGCTTGAGAAGTTCGCCCATCTCACTTTCGGCCTTGGATATGTAGGACAGCATGTAGGAGATGCAGACATAGTGGTCCAGGACAAACTGGATATCCATGTTCGCATTCCAGGCCTTCAGCAAAACTGGGTTGTAGTTATTCACAAAGCCGTCCTTCACTCCACGCTTCATCAAGAGGACATGTGTCTTCCTCATGTCTTCAAGAGAGGCATTGTACTCTTCCCGAGTCAAATTGCACTTTGCCAGCAAGTCCGCTAGGTCAGTCACTTCTGATGTGCCATCAATCAGCATATCAAACAGTGGTTTGAGTTTGGCCATAGCAGCTTGCGTCTGTGCCGTCCGTTTTTTGCCTAAGCCTTTTGCACCGTCCTTTGCCTCCTTTCTTGCACTCTTATTTGCTGCATCATTTCCAGCCGTTGCGCCATCATCCAAATCTTTTTCAAGTTCTTCCTGAATTGGATCAACTGGCGTCGGGTTTGTGATCCACGTTTTGTCCACTGGTGGTTTTGGGAATCCAAACCTGCATGTCTTGCGACCTTTCCTACACGATTTGGTATGGTTTCTGCTGTGCATCTGAACCTCTGTGACAATTTTGTAGAGTATGGGATCTTCGTTCGGATCAGGCAGCTGGCACTTAATGTAGCGGTCTGCAAACTCGCAAATCTTCTCGTCTGAGTCTTCTCCATATACGGGGGCGTCGGCTATCCACATTAAACAATGCAAATGTGGGGACCCTCTTGCTTGAAATTCCACGCGATGGAACCAATCGATGACGCGTCCAATTGGAAGAGCCTCCTTATCAAACAGCACGTTTCTATAATACGAACTAACTCGCTTGTCAAACATGCGCATGGTCGTCACTGCATTGCTTCTGAGGATGTCGCATTTGTCATTCCAGTCCAGCTTGTCGAAGTCCACTATTTGGCCTTGCTGTGCTTTGATTGCCTTTATAACCTCCGGCCATCTGAACTCTGCAGCACTTATGGTCAAAAAGAAGGTGGGTGGACCTATCTGACGGACCATGGCAAACAAATCCAACATGGTCTTCTGCCAGTAAGCTGGAGTCCCCCTCATTGGCGACATGAATCTTGTTGCGTCGCGGTTTTTGACCAGTCGCTCGACTTCAGACTTGTTCTGCAACATCTTGTTGTTGATCCGGCGACCATCTTTGGTTTTGGGTTTGCCTTTTCTCAATTGGATTGAGATGGTGTTTTTTGCCAAGTGTGTCTCTGAGACAAACTGTGCAAAGAAGAGATAGGTTTGGTCTCTTGCAAAACGTGCGTCAACACCGAAAAGTCTCGCGTTGAAGTACCTGCTTGGGGACAGTTTGACCCTTCTCTTCCGATCAAACGTGTTCTCTCCAGTGGGAAACAATGTCGGGAAGGCCTTTGCTTCGAGGTTAGGGACTGTGCTGTAGCTGACAGGCTTGTTTCCTTCCGCTGGGGCTATGGTGAATATGCCATCTCCATATGTCATCATGTCCTGCCCAATGTCGTCCGGTTGCAGGCAACTGTCTAGGCCATGTCCAGGTCTCAGCACATCTTGCTCATCCTCAGCACTGGGTGGATGCTGATCCACTGTCCGTGATGAGTCGAGAGCTTCCGTAGAATCAGCCACTTCCATCATTTCGGCCTCATCACAACTGTCCATGCCGTCGTCTGTGGCCGTCTGTTCAGAAGCGGGTAGTTCTTCAAGCGGGTCTACCACAGCTTCACCACTGATGTCGTCCTCGTCTCGGATTGTGATGTTCCTGTAGTCGGGGTGTGTCTCGATGAGTTTCCTCAGAGCCAAAACTACATTCCTCACATTGACAGTGTGAAACAAATGATGGCCTTTGTACCGCAGACGTCGCTTCAGCTTCACTCTGTACAAACCAGATGAGTCGAGCCTTCTGGGTAAGGCGTTTATGGTGGTTTCCACGTTTGATGGTACACACACCACAGCACCATGTACAGCTCCTTGTTTGCCTTTAGGGAGAGTGAGAATCTTGGCAAATGGGATGTCTAATGCTGTCATTTGTCTTTCCAGAACATTCAGTTGGCAAAGCTCTGGAGGAATGGCTGCTAGCTCCAAGTTGTTTGCAACAGCTATGTCTGGCATTCTTCCTGCTAGTACAATTCTGTGACAGCATTTACATATCCACTCTCTATGTCTTTCTTTGGGTACAGTGCACTCTTCTGGGCCTCCGCATTCATCGTCACAGAAATGAACGTATTTTCCAGTCAAGCATGCTGCAACTACGTCAGGGTTTGTCTTGTACTTTTCCCGATGACAAGGGTCCACTTGACCAGAGAACAGCGCCCGGTGGCACGTTGTGCACACAAATGTTGGTCCATCTTCTATGTCTGCGTGGAATTTCGCTATACAGCAGTCTTGGAGCTGCTTTTCTTGTAAAGCTTTCCTTGCTTCCTTTTCAACGCGCCTATCTTCTACTCGCCTCTTGTTGTCTTCAACGCGCAGTCTGAGCTGCACTCGACATAACTCCATGTACCTTCTTTTTAACTTCAAGGCTTGGCGCATGTCACGGCGCATCTTGAAGAACGCGTCTGTTTTGCATTTGTGGGCCATGTAAAACTTCATGTGTTTCCTGACCTTTTCCCTGAACTCCTCATCTACATGGAACCTCCTGTTGACATATGCCTTGCTAAATGCCTTGCGCTTCGCCCTGAACTTCTCATCTGTATTGTACCTACTGTTGTAATATGCCTTGTGCTTCACTCTGAACACCTCATCTGTCTTGTACCTGTCCCTGTGCTTCTGCAGTTCCTTCGCTCTGAAATCCAGCTGTTTGCTGTATTTGCTTCTGAAGTATGCGCTGTTGTATCCTTTTTGCTTAGCCCTGAATTCTGTATCTATGATGCACCTCTTTGCCCTGTACTTCCTGATATATTCCTTCTTCCTGGCCCTAATATCTTCAATTGTGTTTTTCCGAGTTGTTGGTTTCTGTGAATCTGTTCTTCTCAGTTTCTGTCGCCGGCGTTTGTTCAGTTTGTGAAAAGTGTCAGATGAAGTGTTGGACCTCACTTGTGTGGGTGATGAAATGCCTGACGGCCCAGTGTTTGTTTCATGTCTGCTAGTTGAGGGTGACGGGGCATTTGTCTCTACATGGGGTGATGGGGCATTTGTCCGTACAAATGTCACTGGCATGAAGTCAAACAGCATTCTGTCAATCGGTATGGAATGTACGCTGGCATTTAGATGGTCAATTTTAGCAACCAGATCATCCAAATGAGTGAAGGTCATCATTACTGCTGTTCCTCCTCTCCACGGAGGTAAAGGTAGGCCATCAGCATTTCTGCTGTGTGAGTCAAACATTCCATATCTTCCAGACGCGTCTCTAAATACAGCAATTGTGTATGGCGATACAGTTAGCAGTGCATGTGTCACACCTGCAGACAAACACTGGAGTCTTGCATGAAGATTCAGCAACCAATGCTGCCGTCTAGTATCCCCTGCTTCTCTCATGTATCCCGTCTCCACATTCGATTTGATCACAGAGTAGCGATTGTGTTCCGTTTCCACATTGAGAGGCGTTTCCTCCATCGTCAGGAAGAGGCTTTGAAACTGATTCAGTCTTTTTAGTCTATTGATTGTTGTTCTATACAGACGGTCACCCATGTCCAGTATCTTGTTCAGATCATCCTTCTTCAAGTCAAGTCCCTCATATTGGTGTGCCAGAAATGTGAGAGCCATGCATGTGCACTGATGATTTCTTGACATTTTGTTATATGAACGATGAGCCTGACTTCTGGATGCTTGAACAGATATCACAGAGGGTGGTGGAATGCATGGTTCTTGTACAGGGTCCCTGTTGGAAAGGTCCATGGCCTGCACACCGCCGTCTTGTTCATGAACTTCATGATGCAGAGCTTTTTTTGGAGAAGGCTTCATGAGTGGCGCAATTGTCTGCCGTTTCTCTGCATTGACTTGCTTTACTGTAGCGCTACCGTTTGGTGAACGGTTCGCCTTAGCAGCATTAGCAGCCCGGCTTTTCTTTGCAGCGACAGATTTCGGACTGGGACGAGGCATGATGTCACAATGTTATGTGACAAAATGACTAGATCTAAACTTTTAAAGACTAACCAAGAATGAACTTACCGTTAAATATATGCAGTCTAACTCTAAACAAGAATGAACTTACTTACCGTTAAATATGAAGTCACTCAATGGTGTAGCCGTTCAGACCTGTAAGCAGTAAAAAAAATATATATATTTCAGACGTGTTTTGGGTGAAAGTGTTTGTCTTAAGTAGTAAAAGTGTATACCCTGGAATTGCTCCATATACCGTGTGTGTGTATATATATATATCACTCATTCTTGAGATAAGGGACAAAACCTTTTTCAAATCAGATTTTTTTTTTTTTAAGAACCATTAAAATGAAATGGATGTATTTGTAGACACAGGTCTCAACTACCAATCTTGAGAAGGAACAGGTTTTTCGCATAACATCTTTCTAAAATGGGACATTTATGCACTTTATAACCGATTTATGTCAACTCCGTCAGACACACTAAAATCCCTTTTATTTTAATTTGATCATTTCAACAATACTATAAAGTCCTCAGTTATCTTATGGCTTTTAGTAGTCAAGTTAAGTAATACAATTAATTTAATATTGTTTTATTCCAATATCACACTATTATGAAATATCCCATTTCTCAAGTCCTTCATTTTCAACCTTTACTTTCATTATAACATAAAAACCATGTTAAAAAAATAAAAAGCATCATTACGTAGTATTTCAGTTGGTGTTTCAATACATAAGCACAAAATATTTGACATTGAATCATCTATTTCTTTGGAAATTAACAAAAACATCATGTGACCAACGTCTGACGGAGTTGACAAGTTGAACTGATTTAGGTTCTAGACCACCTAGGATCTTGATTCTGGTAACTAATCCCACATTTGAGGGATGAGGAATACAGTGGTACTATTTAGATTTGCCCTGTGACCATGGCAGCCATTTTTCAAAATGGCCACCACCTGCTGTTACTTTACAATAACTCAAGTTCTACACCACCTAGGATCTTGATTCTGGTGACTAATCATACATTTTCAAGGATGTGGGATACATGGTACTATTTAGATTTGTCCTGTGACCATGGTAGGCATTTTTCAAAATGGCCGCCAACTTTGTTATTTCCCAATAACACAAGTTCTACACCACCTAGGATTTTGATTCTGGTGACTAATACTACATTGTCAAGGATGAGGAATACAGTAGTACTATTTAGATTTATCCAGTGACAATGGCAGCCATTTTAAAAAATGGCGGACCTTCTATTATTTTACCAATTAGTCAGGGAATATTATCAGAATAATGTCAAATCTGGGAATACATTTCTTACCAAGAACTTCCTTGTTTGTAAAAGGTGTCTACTAACATATCCCACATTGGTTTCTATTGAACCACCCTAGGGGCATTTTTGACAGCTGCTGAAAGTTGGGTACCATCAACAACCAATATAAGGCTAAATGTTATAAATTTCATTATGCTTTAAGTAGCATGTGGCATGTCAAACGAGGGGGTTTTCATGATTCTGAATCCAGTCCAAGCATTAGTTTTGCACGAAAAACACTCCTTGAGCTAAAAAACGGCCATAGCCATCATCACAGATGTGATGAGGTCAGCACATTTGGGCAAAGTTCATCCTTGAAAATGTAATGATTAGTCGCCAGATCCAAGATCCTTGGTGGTTGAGTTATTGGTAAAATAACAGCAGGTTGGTGGCCATTTTGAAAAATGGCTGCCATGGTCACAGGACAAATCTAAATAGTACCACTGTATTCCTCATCTTTTAAAATGTATGATTACATTGATTAGTCACCAGAATCAAGATCCTAGCTGGTCTATAACTTGAATTATTGGTAAAACAGCAGGTGGCGGCCATTTCGAAAAATGGCTGCCATGGTCACAGGGAAAATCTAAATTGTACCACTGTATCCCTCACCCTTGAAAATGTAATATTAGTCACCAGAATCAAGATCCTAGGTGGTGTAGAACTTGAGTTATTGTAAAATAACATCAGGTGGCGGCCATTTTGGAAAATGGCTGCCATGGTCACCACGAGACAAATCTGTGATGGCCCTATAGCCAAAAATGTTCCTTAAGGCATGCTCTAACTGTCTGCCAAATTAGAATACTTCCCATTATTCAAAAACTATAATTTTATCGTTTTGGGAACACTTTTGTCAACTCCATACATGTCAACTCCATCAGACACAAAACCTGACGGAGTTGACGTCTGACGGAGTTGACAAATGGGCATTTGTTTTCATCTTAACCCTCTGTAGTACAATTTAGCCATTTAGTTTTTTCTTCAGTTGTTAGCTAAACCTAACCCTAAACTAAAATACTAAACATTATTTTGGAATTCTTAACAAAGATCATAATAATGTCCTGACGGAGTTGACATGTAAAAAGCTGTGACCACATTGATAAACATTGTTTGTTTAAAATATCAAACAATTGAATGCTTGTCAGACCAGGTGCTCCACTGTTGCAACAAATATAAACAGGACTTGGAAAAGGAGTATTCAGGCTAAATCTGTCGACAATATTTTTTGATTAATTTAAGACTTTTAAAAAACCTGACTGAGTTGACGGAGACACACATTTGATATGAGATATTTAATTTAAAATATAAATTAACTGTGTATATTGTTTGCTATGTTGTTGACAATCTACTTTCATTTAGTATGTATATTTATGTGATTGTGACAGTATTAGACACTTTTTTGGCAGTTTGAAATTGTGACAACTTGCTGGGGACAGGCTAAATACAGGCCTTTTTGGGTACAGTGCCTGCTTTTAACTAATTCAGATGGCATATGAAAAAATATATAATGAAATTAATGGCATAAGAATACACAACTGTATTACATTTAACTTTGCAAGTGCTTTTATTTGTATGAATTAATTTATTTTTTAACATAAAGGCTCTTATGTGTGGGACATGTTTTTTCCACTTTTGTCCCTCATCTCAAGAATGAGTGCTATATATATATATATATATATATATATATATATATATATATATATATATATATATATATATAATGTGCATTTTTGGTGTGTCATCAAATTAACATCTGTATTTGTATGTATGGTGCTTGTTTTGATAATCGATATACATCTATCCTTCATGCCATTATGGCTGCAACAACCACCATTTTGTCTAATGTGACATTCTCTTGTCTTTAAGATAACAGTGGAAAAGTACAATTGGAGTGAAGCAATATATAAGCATGTTTACTGAAGATTGTGTAAATGTTAAGTAAACCAGAGAATGGAAGAGAGTTGACACCAGCACATTTTGAGTGGGGATGCAACAGTCTTGAACGTAGTCAGAACGCTCTTCGTCTCTCCCTCTCTATTAAGTCAGTGGTTGTCAAGATTTTTCATATCAAGGTCCATTATTTATTCTGCATTTGAGCCACAGACCACCATTTGATGACATTTAGCCTTCCAGACCCAAACTAAAGAACTGTATTGATGTTGGTACCATTAGGAGATTTAACAGGGCAATGTTGCTCAAAATAACATGTTTTCTACATTCTCAAATTGTGTAGACTTCTAGTAAATAACGTAAGTAATGCAGATGTTTAACAATTATTCAACTGTTGAGAGTGAAATTGAACCAAATGGACCCAGATGGTTTAATGTTACACTCTCAAGAGTTAAAGGTTAATTTGGTTACTAACTCTCCATCATTTAGCTGGGGATTACCTGGAACCCCTTCAAGGACCACTGGTGGTCCCCAGACCACAGGTGCAGAACCACTGCTTTAGTGATTTTCAAGTTTTAAATAGTCTTAACATGGGAGAATGCTTGGTTTATCCATAGAGGGAAAATATGCTGAAAGCATAAACTCAACACACACACGTGCGTACACACAGTCAGGCTATCAACATTAGCTTTAGCATCCATTAGCATGGTCTGTGTAGCATCAAGCTTTCAAAAGTAACTGCTGTTTGTCAAGCGAAACTGTTAAGTTCAGGCTGCATGAACAGTGCTCGAGCGCTCGGTTTCTGCCCCCTCAATATTGTAACTCTTCTATTAGATGGCTCTGGGTCAAACCACCGTGATCATGGGAAATGCCTGGGAATGTGGCTGGCAGTCTAAATGGCCAATGCGAACTGTATAATTGTTGGCACAAACAAACTATTGGCGAAGAACAATATTGATGTAACTAAGAGATTTGATGAGTTAGCTATATTTTATATAAAGACATTTAGAAGGAATAAGCAAAGTCGTGATGTGCCAAGTCCTCGTCCTCCAGCCCGCTGTTTCTCTAGTGGAGCTAGTAGGCGAGATCACACTTTGTGGAGTGGGCGGTGGCTTCCAGGCGTGCGTGCGTGTGTGTTGGAGCCAATGGAGAGACTAGATGCAGTGTTGCCAGGTCCGTGAATTGTGAGTGAGTTGGAGTGTGTGTAAGTAGTGTGTTGAAAGGTAATTTTTGTGCGCTTTTGAAATATGCGGACTTGGCAACCCACTCCGCAGCAAGACTAGCGGTGTTAGTCTCCCGGTTGCAAGTTTTACACCTAGACATATTAACCAGCCGCTTTTGCAAAGCTGCTGGTAAAAACAGCTCAAATTATATTAGTAACCATTGATACAGAGTGTTCGTTCAGTAACAGTGGTCTCTGTGAATGTCCAGCTCTTTAGCAAACAGAACATCAGGTTGGGATCATTAACCCATTCAGGATGGGAAGTGGGAACCCCTTTTGGTGTTTTAAGCATTATGTTATACTTTAGCTGTTAAAAATAGCAGATCTACAAGCTCGCAGCGCGGCACCACGTTCACGCTACAAGCTTGTAGATCTGCTATTTTTGAAAAATGAAAATATATTCTTTCAGAGCGAACATTTTTAACTCAAATATTTGCTTCTGGGGGTCTCTGGAACAACATATTTTCAGATGAGACCTTGACCAGACCCATTTACCCGCTGAGAGCTGTTCATGAGGTGGACAGCCGCTGCCCCCGCCGGCGGGGGATTTGGGCTTAAGAGGTTTTAAGTAGCATGTGACATGTCAAACTAGGGGGTTTTCATGATTCTGAATCCATTCCAAGCATTAGATTTGCACAAAATACACTCCTTGGGCTAAAAACAGCCATAGACGTCATGACAAATGTGATGAGGTCAGCACATTTGGGCAAGTGGCGATGGCTGCTTACTATACCAAATCTCCCACTTTAAACAAAAGAAGCCTGTCTGCTGCCGGACTACATGGAAGCTACAGCATCATTAGACCCCGTCTTGTGAAGTGATGACACCTCATAGCAGATCTACAAGCTTGTGTTTTAAGCATTGTTATACGTTAGCTGTTGGAAAATAGCACATCTACAAGCTCATAGTGCGGCACCAAGTCCCACGCTACGAGCTTGTAGATCTGCCATCTTTGAATATATCTTTCAGAGCAAACGTTTTTAACTCAAATATTTGCTTCTGGAGAGTCTCTGGAACAACATATTTTCAGATGGGGTCCAGCTCTTTAGCAAAAAGATCAGGTTGGGATCATTAAAACTGACAAATTAGATTGGCCTGGAACATTGCCCAAATATAGTTGACTTGAATCATAGACTGACATGTGACGTTCAACATCCACATGGAAGCTAGTAGGTACAGAATCATTAGACCGTCTTGCTAAAGTGACGACACCGCATTAACTGACAATGGCTTGATAGCAAAACAGTGCTCATATGCCAACATTACAGCATTGTGTTGTGCACGTCAAGAGAAATATTAAAAGTGACAAACCTGTGCGAGTACAGTAGACTGGTAACTTATCCACTGGACCAGGACGTCTGTCGAGCAGTGGAACTGGAGGTCACCAGCTGTAAATAAAAAAATGTTAAAGCTTAGAAAGTGTCGCTGCGTGATCTTGTAGATTGGCCATTGTTGGTGAAGATTTTCTGGATATGGAGGTTTACCACGTCTATAAGTAATTCAGTTGTAAACTACAAAAAGCGCCCCTCGGGGCACAGGTCTCCACCAGGATAAGATTGTTTTTTACAAAAATGTCAAGTAGCATTTCTTCCTCAGCCTAGTGGGAATATGCGTGCAGTTTCACTGCAATCGGACGCTGCGATAATGATTTGCAGCATTTTGTACAAAACAGGCCACTCCTGAAAAGACCCGTCTTGATCACATGACTATAGAGATAATGTGTACCGATATGCGTGAGATTTGGGTAAAATCTGAAGGAGTAATAAATGCATTTCAATGTTTTGTTTTCCTTGGCCTCTACAGAGTGTGCATACAAAGTTTTACACAGATCGGTGCAGTTCTAGGTAAAACTTGAATGGGCCAGTTATAGCAGGACCATGAGCGATGTTGAAAATGGCACTTCTTCCTCTTCCTAGTGCATGCACTCTAGCCCCTTTCGGGACCCTCGGTTACCTTTTCTGAAGTTTGGATGCGGTACCCTAGGGTCCCTGACAGCTTATTCCACCCTCCATAGGATGCAGATGTACATACGCTCTGTTCACGGAGAGCGGCGGCACCGCTTTAGTGTTGGTGAGATGTTTCAAAGATGCATAACAGCTATAGGAAACTGCCGCAATGTGTATGAAATGGCATTAACCGCCGATGCTGTTAAGTATTTTTAATCTTTTTTTTAAGTTTTGCTTCGCTGAACTTCTCTCTCCTCTCTCTTCCTTGACTTACTTATTGACTTCCCATTGTACCGCCTCCCGAGCGCCGACTGGCTAGCTGCACGTCCTAGTTACTGCCTCTGACATACAGGACATACAGGATGTTTATAATGCTGTTGTGTCGTGGGAGGCGGGACATGGGAAGTGAGGAAGAGAGGATTTCAGAGAAGCCAAAACTTAAAAAAAAGATAAAAAATACTTAACGGCATCGGCGGTTAATGCCATTTCTTACATGTTGCGGCGGTCTCCTATAGCTGTTTTATGCATCTTTGAAACATCTCACCAACACTCAAGCGGCGCCACCGCTCTCAGTGAACAGTGTATGTACATCTGCATCCTATGGAGGGTGGAATAAGCTGTCAGGGACCCTAGGGTAGCGACGTCTAAAATTCAGAAAAGCTAACCGAGGGTGCTAAAAGGGGCTAGGTGGCACTATAACAGGTTGCTGTTGAAAAATTGGGGCATCCAATTTGCAGATCTGCAAGGTCGCGAGCTTGTAGATCTCATTTTGACCCCATCCGGGTCAATATGGAGTTGACTTTCATCCATGCGTGGTGTACATGTCAGGAAAAATAGCCGAAATGTTTAATCAATATCACACAAACCTCAGTATAATGTAGAGCGTCTACGGGACCAGCGTCTCCAGATGTCTGCGTAGAAGTGGAATGGCTGTCAGCAGCTGTGAATTGTTCATGAAAAATATATATATTTGGTATTTGACAGTTTCAGCATTCACATTCTAGAATAGCCAAAAATAGCCAATCTACAAGCGTACAACATATGGCAGCACGAGATTCACAGTGTGGTGCATAGATTTGGTGCCTGATATTGTAGATCGGCTGTTTTTGGTGCACATGGACAGTGTACAGCACTGCAGTGGGTGTCAAAGTGGGGTCCGGGGACTCCCAGGGGTCCTTGAGGGAGTTCCAGGGAGTCCACAGCTAAATGATAAGACAGGAACCAAACGGATCCTTGTCTAACTCAGAATGTACAAATGGAACCACATGGACCCTAATGGGTCAGTTTTGTACATCAACATTGGTTTTACAATATAGATGTGTCCCAGAGATAGAAATGCCATTAAATGAGAATCACTGCTAGAGCCATAAAATATTCTCATATGGGGGTCCCTGCCCTGGCATATCTTTTCAAATGTGCGGTCTGTGCATGAAAAGGTTTGAGAACCACAGCAGTACAGTACAGCATGCATACCAGGACCCCGGAGGGCGACATGATTGCGTCCTCTCAATTTAGTGAGTCTAAAGGCTCATTCATAGTCTGGATTTTCGGTGGTGAGGTGACCACCGCTCCGGTGGTGAGCTGAACACCGGAGCTGAAATAACATTGAGCGGTGGCGAGTAAAAACAGAGAGAAGGGCTGGAGCGGTGGTTTGCTCTTCACGTCATGTTGTAGTTCGGTGGTCACCTCACCACCGAAAATCCAGACTATGTATGAGCCTTAATGATGTAGCAGCAGGATGCTGGCTATTTGCATCACTGGTCTACAACAGAGGGTCCGGGACCGATAGGGTCCTCAAAGTTGGGGCTGCCAAATATGGTGTGATAGGAACCCTTTTTATTTTCCTTTTATTTTCCAACAGTCAATTTAGTATTGAGGGTATAAGAGATTAAATATCATTCATTAATACTAACATAAATTCAACATGTGAATAGAAAACATGAAACAAATAAACACAAAACATTTACATTATGTTTTACACTAGTGCCGTCAAAGAAGAATGTCCAGTTTAATCAGGAACAGTTTTATAATATAATAGCCCATGTAGTGGGGGTCCCTCACCCTGCGTGATGTCTGAGACTCTCTCAACATATTGGCGCGATTCATACTCCTATATGGGGGGGGGGGGGGGGGGGTACCGTCCTAAAGTCGGCTCTTCGGTGCTACTGAACATTTCTGAGCCGAAATAATTTCGGCACTACAGCGGTAAAATAGGAGTATGAATCGGCCCTAAGGGGTCCTTGACATGAAAAAACATTGAAGACCCTTATTAGATTATATGGATACATCCATCAGTAAAACCTTTTGAAAAGCATAGCAGATCCATAAGCTCACAACACGCGAGTTGGGGTCTGCTATTAACGCACGCCTAAAATAGCTGAACGACACACGGGTGTTTCGTCTTACAACATTATGCAATTAAACACAGCTTCTGATTATTATCCTCCCACACACACGAACAACAACGTTTATACTCCGCAGCACGACGGTGTCGCCAGAGTGTAGAGTAGGAGAGTAGCGACACGCTTTGATCTCGCCGCAAAGCGGGTGCCGAGAGTAATATGGTAAGAGTGGCCACACTAGCATGGACTCCCATTGTAACGATGGAATGCGGAAGTGCTCATTCTATCTCAATGGGATAGTTCCAGCCATAGGAGTAATGTTTGGAACTATAGCCCATATGCACACGCTGTGCGGCAGATCAAAGCGTGTCGCTACTCTCCTACTCTACACTCTGGCGACACCGTCGTGCTGCGGAGTATAAACGTTGTTGTTCGTGTGTGTGGGAGGATAATAAGCAGAAGCTGTGTTTAATTGCATAATGTTGTAAGACGAAACACCCGTGTGTCGTTCAGCACGCTGAAATGGTGTTGGTTGCGCGTGTGTGTGATGTTGCTCTTAAATGAGGTTTAAGAAGAAACAGCCGGTTGCGTTGTTCATGCAACATGGGGGGGTAATAAAACGCAGAAACAGTGTTCAATTACAATGATGTTTTAAGAAGAAACAGCCGAGTCGCTGAAATGGTGTTGTGTTGTTGTGGCATATTTCACACGTGGTGCTGTGTAGTTAGCATTCATTGTTACATTAATTTCATACCAATGAAACTCTTTTAACTGATGATTAAGAAAGGAGTTTATCATACCTTCAAATCTTGTCCTGTGAACGGGGAAAGCACACACACCAAAAAAACAAAAGCACAACAAACAATATACGGAGTATATACGATAAAAATAAAAGACAAAAGCACACAAGAAACACCAAAACAATACTATACGGAGTAGATAAGATGAAAATCCAAAAAAATGCAGTTGTGGGACGGTTTGTCAATCTCTCTCAGTCAGAAAACAACACGTCTGCGTCTCACAGTTAGCCTGGAGAGTGAGGGTTTGAAAGACTCTACATGGAAATTCGGCCAATGAGAAAGCAGCTCACGCATGAGCTCATGACTCACCCGCGCTGCTGGCCAATGGAGAGCGACGTCGCTACGTGGCGGCCATCTTACTGATTCTGATTACTGATTACAATTCTAAATAAACATAACTTGCTCAATTTTCAACCACATACTTAGGCTATATGCTTTTATATGACGTTCATATAAAAAAATAAAAGCAGATCCTGAATCATAGCCACGTTGATAACGTTTTCATTTGTATAACACAGTAGGCAGCCAGGTAGATTCATTTATTAGTGGTCTGGGAAATAATAATAATAATAATAATAATAATAATAATAATAATAATAATAATAATAATAATAATAATACAAAATGAATAACACAGTAGGCAGGTAGATATATGTATTAGTCCAAATGGTCTGGGCAATTAATAATAATAATAATAATAATAATAATAATAATAATAATAATAATAATAATAATAATAATAATAATAATAGGTCATAGAATTTGCATAGGCCCCTCCCAATAATTTCGCTTGCAAATTACAATGTCATCTCACCCCTGTGAAAATAACTTTTGAGTGGTGCAACCACTCCTATCTAGCTTTGTGTGTCCATGGGTCTGTCCCTGGCTGGCAGGCTGGGTCTGTCCGAGCACGAAAAATAGCGTTTGGTTGGTTTTCACAATTAACTGTAGCCTATATATGATGATTTGAGGTGTTACAGTACAGTGAAGGTACAGTACAGTAGAGGGACCCCCTGGGGGACCCCCACACTGTAACTCTGTCATTTCTCGACCGTTTCGGACGCGGGCTGGCTCGCCGGAACCGGGCTGGCACCCTGGCCGCGTTCCTGTGGGTCTGGGACTTCTGGGACCCCCCTGGGGACCCCCACACGGAGTTGCGCCACTAACTTCATACGGGTGTGATTTTCTGCAACAAGCGGTTAAATTTTTCGCATTTGCGGCGCCCCCTATGGATGAAAATGGAATCGCTTTTGGCTTTTGGTTGATTAAACCACCCGCGACATCTGATTCAAATTTGGGATGGATTGGACATTCCGTTCGTGATTTTAGGCATTTTTTGTAAAATAGGCCCCTCCCACTAACTTCGGACGACGATTAAGGCCGAACAATACGGACAAAAAAAAATCAAAAAATGTAAACGCGGTCCGATAGGTCCAGAGATCATGTGTACCGATTTCTGTGAGATTCAGACAAAATCTGTAGAATCAGAAAATAAAAGTGTGTTTTGAAGAAAATTCAAAATGGCGGAAAATCTATCCTGACGCAAATGGGCGTGGCCTATATGGGGAGATGCGTCATGGCCCAAGGAATACAGGGAAAAAGGAATTTTGAATTTATGACCTACGGTTCAAGAGTTATAAGCCAAAACGTAAAGTGGGCTGTTATAGCGCCACCATGAGGCCGACCGATATAATTATAAGTTCATTAATTTTAGTAAGTATTACGAATTATCCCTCCAAGTTTTGTAACTATAGCCCTTACGGTCTCCGAGGAAAAAATACTTGAACGTGATTTTTCGCATTTTCCCATTCATGTCAATGGGGAAATTTAATTCACTAATAAATTCATATCAATTAAACTATACAATATTTCTCTTAGCAATGAGCAAGCACACCATTTCCGATTTTTCCGGTCAATTTGACATATGGGTCAAGTGCGTACAGTTAAAACTGTGGGAGGAGTAGCGTTTCAAAAAAAGGGTTACTCCAGTATAAAAAATAAAGTGTTACAATTACAATAGTCTGGTTGCCCTTTAGGGCAACCACACTAACTAGAAAGGTCGCAATTTTAAAAAATTGCAAAGTGTGGTTGCCGCAGTGGCTTACATATGCCCCTCCCACTGATATTGCCAGCCAATTACAATGTCACGTCACCCCTGCGATCATGCGTAAGTCATTCGGAGGGGAATTATCCCCCAAAAATCATGTTTTTGCGACAAACGGTTACATTTCTCGCATTTGCGGCGCCCCCTATGGATGAAAATAGAATTGCTTTTGGGACTTGGTTGATTGAACCACCCGCGACATGTGATTCAAATTTGGGATGGATTGGACATTTCGTTCGTGATTTATGGCATTTTTTGTAAAATAGGCCCCTCCTACTATCTTCGGACGACGATTACGGCCGAACGATACGCACTACCAAAATTCTGCAGTTGGTGTTTTAATCGGATGGGTCCTGAGATCATGTGTGCCGATTTTTGTGAGATTTGGACGAAATCTGTAGGAGGAGGAACAAAAAGTGTGTTTTGGAGAAAATTCAAAATGGCGGAAAATATATCATGACGCAAATGGGCGTGGCCTATATGGGGAGATGCGTCATGACCCAAGGAAGCCAGGGAAAAATAATTGTGATTTTACGACCTACGGTTCAAGAGTTATAAGCCAAAACGTAAAGTGGGCTGTTATAGCGCCACCATGAGGCCGACCGATATAATTTTATGTTAATTAATTCTTGTAATTATTATGAATCTCCTCCCCAAGTGTTGTAACTACATCCCTTACGGTCTCAGAGAAACAAATAGTTGAATGTGAGTTTTCCCATTTTCCCATTCAAGTGAATGGGGGAAATTAATTCACTAATTAATTCATATCAATTAAACTATACAACATTTCTCTTATCAATCAACAAGCACACGATTCCCGATGAAGCCGGTCGATTTGACATATGGCTCGAGTATGTTCGGCAAAAACTGTGGGAGGAGTAGCACTGCAAAATAAAGTTTATACAGAATAAAATGAAAAGAAAGAAATAAAAGGTAAGGGGAACAATAGTATGGTTGCCCATAGGCAACCACACTAACTAGAAAGGTCGCAATTTTAAAAAATTGCAAAGTGTGGTTGCCGCAGTGGCTTACATATGCCCCTCCCACTGATATTGCCAGCCAATTACAATGTCACGTCACCCCTGCGATCATGTGTAAGTAATTCGGAGGGGATTTATCCCCCAAAAATAATGTTTTTGCACCATACGGTGACACTTTTTGGCATTTGCGGCGCCCCCTATGGATGAAAATAGAATTGCTTTTGGAACTTGGTTGATTGAACCACCCGCGACATGTGATTACAATTTGGGATGGATGGGACATTCTGTTCGTGATTTATGGCATTTTTTGTAAAATAGGCCCCTCCTACTATCTTCGGACGACGATTACGGCCGAACGACACGCACTACCAAAATTCTGCAGTTGGTGTTGTAATCGGATGGGTCCGGAGATCATGTGTGCTGATTTTTGTGAGATTTGGACAAAATCTGTAGGAGGAGGAGCCAAAAGTGTGTTTTGGAGAAAATTCAAAATGGCGGAAAATCTATCATGACGCAAATGGGCGTGGCCTATATGGGGAGATGCGTCATGACCCAAGGAAGCCAGGGAAAAAATAATTTAGATTTTACGACCTACGGTTCAAGAGTTATAAGCCAAAACGTAAAGTGGGCTGTTATAGCGCCACCATGAGGCCGACCGATAACATTATACGTTGATTAATTTTAGTAATTATTATGAACCTACCCTCCAAGTTTTGTAACTATAGTGCTTACAGTCTCTGAGGAAAAAATACTTGAATGTGAGAAAATGCGAAAAATCGCATTTTCCCATTCATGTCAATGGGGAAATTCTATTCACTAATAAATTCATATCAATTAAACTATACAACATTTCTCTTAAAAAAATACAAGCACATCCTTCCCGATGAAGCCGGTCAATTTGAGATATGGCTCAAGTGCGTACAGTCAAAACAGTGGGTGGAGTAGTGCGTCAAAAAAAAGGTTACTCCAGTAAAAAGAAACTAGAAAGGTCGCAATTTTAAAAAATTGCAAAGTGTGGTTGCCGCAGTGGCTTACATGTGCCCCTCCCACTGATATTGCCAGCCAATTACAATGTCGCGTCACCCCTGCGATCATGCGTAAGTAATTTGGAGGGGATATCATGTTTTTGCACCATACGGTTACATTTTTGGCATTTGCAGCGCCCCCTATGGATGAAAATGGAATTGCTTTTGGAACTTGGTTGATTGAACCACCCGCAACATGTGATTACAATTTGGGATGGATCGGACATTCTGTTCGTGATTTATGGCATTTTATGTAAAATAGGCCCCTCCTACTATCTGCGGACGACGATTATGGCCGAACGATACGCACTACCAAAATTCTGCAGTTAGTGTTTTAATCGGATAGGTCCGGAGATCATCTGTGCCGAATTTTGTGAGATTTGGACAAAATCTGTAGGAGGAGGAGCCAAAAGTGTGTTTTGGAGAAAAATCAAATTTGCAGGATTTTTTTCCCTGACGAAAATGGGCGTGGCATATATGTGGAAATGCATCATGACCCAAGGAATCCATGGAAAAAGACATTTTGATTTTACGACTTACGGTTCAAGAGTTATAGGGAAAAACGCAAAGTGGGCTGTTATAGCGCCACCATGAGGCCGAATGATGTAATAATGAATTCAATTAATTTTAATAATTATTATGAACCTCCCCTCCGAGTGTTGTAACTGTAGCACTTACGATCTCCAAGAAAAAAATACTTGAATGGGAGTCGTTGCATTTTCCTATTATAAATCAATGTTAAATACATAATTAACTAATAAATTAATATCAATTAAACTATACAACATATCTCTTAACAAAATACAAGCACACCATTCCCGATGAAGCCGGTCGATTTGACATATGGCTTGAGTGTGTGCCGCAAAAACTGTGGGAGGAGTAGTGTGTCAAAGTTTTTTTGTACAGGTACAATAAAACACTAGAAAGGTCGCAATTTTAAAAAATTGCAGAGTGTGGTTGCCTCAATCCCCAATATAGGACCCTCCCAGTAATTTCTTAATCATGCTTTCATGTTGCACCACTTCTGTTTTCCCATGCTGTCAAAATCCTGTCATTTATAAATGTAAGTGAGCACTATACTAACAAATCAAATTCTACTACCCAATCTGTAGCCATCCAATCAGCGATTGGGTTCCACCATTGTATCAAATATCCCTGCTTCTTGCCTGTCATCTTGTCATTGTCCTTTCAGTCAGCATCCAATCACCTCCTCCATCTCCAGCCGCACCTCAGTGCTGGAGGTAGTTCATCTGCACTGTCAGATGCATGGGCAGGGGGATTGCTCTCCTATTGATGTTTATTTCAAATCGGTGTGATTTCTTCTTTTATTGAAATGTATTTAATACACAAAATGACTTTACAAGGTTGTCATACGGACAGACACAGACAGTGTCCAAGATCTACTGGTATTGTCGCTCATTGTTCTGCCTAAATTGACCACATTAAGAAGAGCTCCACCATTTCACACATAGTAAAGGATTTGTCTTGTTCCAGCATTCAGCAACTGTCCTCGACCGTTTCAGTGTCAAATAGTGATTCTTATATGGACCAATGCACTGAATGCAGTAATGTTGTTTGAAAAAGCAATCAATGAACATGTTTACTCAAAAATGACCAGATGTTTTTTGTAGGTCTCAAAATACAAATTTCGAACCTTATTGTTCTCATGTGAATTAGTGTTGTGGGTAAATAAGACTGTACCCTGTTTATATAGTAATTGGTTAACATATCAGAAGTTATCTTGTACCATGTCTTCTGTTCGTAGCATGAACCAAAATATGCACACATCTGGTAACATACTCACAATAAAAGCATGTCAGCCATTACCAGTGAGAAAATACCTGTAGTAATGTATGACTAAAAGATGAAGTACTTTATTTTTCCATCTTAAGAATATATGAATTACCTTGTAATTAATTTTGTATAGGGTTATACTTTGTGTGTATATATGTGTATGGGCTTATGCAATAATGACATAGCATTTATTCCAAAGTTAACATTTTTGTCCAGCTTCAGTTTTGATGAACCCTTCCGATTGTGAATAGTAATTTCAAAAGAACCCAAAACACATCTGTATTCATTGTAAATATTTAGACAAAATAATTACCAAACATATAGATTCACATTTCAAACACATAGTAAAAATAAGTAGAGACAAAGCACAGCAGATATAGTTTAAACAGTTTATTAAGAAAAATGTATTATTTGTACCTTTATTGAAAGCAACACTATTTTATATATATATATATATATATATATATATATATGGTTGTATTTAAAGGTTATATATAATGGTAAGTATAATAATGCCAGTAAACCGTTTGTTTTATTATCGATATATTATGTTATTGACGTTATAATGGTTAATGTTACTACTATTATCAAAAGTTATATTCTAACCTTTTACTAAATTAAACATTTTCCAGAGTGAAGCAAAAAACCTGCCTCCTATTTCAGCCAATTTAGGAGTGCACAGGGAAAAATTCTTGCACCGACCCCTTTGTTAAAAAGGCGATCAAGCACGCTCCTGGAAAATATATTCTACAAACAAGCTAATAAATCTAACTTTCTGAAAGATAGGTAAAAACTATAGGGTTGCAACTATATTGAGAAAATGTATTAGTATAATTAAGCACTTAAGCCTATTAAAGGTAATTTATTTTATTAATACATTATTTAAAGTTTAGAATTATTTTAACCATGTTATTATGATTATTAATCTCCTAAACTACTTTAGTCCAATAGTGTTACAGCCCTAAAAACAAATGGTGAGTAAAACATTATGACATCTAAAAAAAATCCTGAAAAGTAGAAAAGGTTAAAGGCAGAAAGATTCAAACATCTGTCAGTGCTGTAGCATCACTCAGCAGCTTCTGAAAAACAGAGAAAGAAGTGTTAGTTTTTTCCAAACACAAATGGTTCACAATCAACATGAATGCAATGGTATTCGCATGAAGAAACAAATTATTTAGTTACTATTTACCGATGAAAAACAGAAAAGTGTTAACGACAAAATAAGGCAGTAATAAGAATTATACTCTCAAATCTTACATTTACCATCAAAAGGTCAATAATAATAATAATAATACATTCGGAAACTTGTCCTCACAGGTTAAACTGTGAAAAACCGTTAAACCTTGAAAAGCACATTAGTAATGTCACAAAAATATCTTTTTACCACCTAAGAAACATTGCAAGAGTCAGACCTTTCCTCTCATTGGAGGACCCTGTATAGACCATCTACAACTAATCCAAAATGCAGCAGCCAGAATTGTAACAAACACCAGGACCACATTATCCCACTACTATAAATAAAGATTATTATTACTATTATATTTTCTCATCGGACACCAGAGCATGGTCACCGTCTGGCTATGAAGAACATAACCGGTGCGAAAACATGTCTGTGGAGCGTGTCAGATGAAACGTGTTGCGGTGGTTATTATTATTATATTTTCTCATCGGACACCAGAGCATGGTCACCGTCTGGCTATGAAGAACATAACCGGTGCGAAAACATGTCTGTGGAGCGTGTCAGATGAAACGTGTTGCGGTGGTTATCATTATATTTTCTCATCGGACACCAGAGCATGGTCACCGTCTGGCTATGAAGAACATAACCGGTGCGAAAACATGTCTGTGGAGCGTGTCAGATGAAACGTGTTGCGGTGGTTATTATTATTATATTTTCTCATCGGACACCAGAGCATGGTCACCGTCTGGCTATGAAGAACATAACCGGTGCGAAAACATGTCTGTGGAGCGTGTCAGATGAAACGTGTTGCGGTGGTTATTATTATTATATTTTCTCATCGGACACCAGAGCATGGTCACCGTCTGGCTATGAAGAACATAACCGGTGCGAAAACATGTCTGTGGAGCGTGTCAGATGAAACGTGTTGCGGTGGTTATCATTATTATATTTTCTCATCGGACACCAGAGCATGGTCACCGTCTGGCTATGAAGAACATAACCGGTGCGAAAACATGTCTGTGGAGCGTGTCAGATGAAACGTGTTGCGGTGGTTATTATTATAATATTTTCTCATCGGACACCAGAGCATGGTCACCGTGTGGCTATGAAGAACATAACCGGTGCGAAAACATGTCTGTGGAGCGTGTCAGATGAAACGTGTTGCGGTGGTTATCATTATTATATTTTCTCATCGGACACCAGAGCATGGTCACCGTCTGGCTATGAAGAACATAACCGGTGCGAAAACATGTCTGTGGAGCGTGTCAGATGAAACTTGTTGCGGTGGTTATTATTATTATTCTCGCTCCTATGCCACCAAAATGTGGTACGCCCTACCAACAGTCATTAAGACATGCGAATCCCTTGACTCCTTCAAAACCGCTCTCAAAGGGCACTTACGGACGGCTGCAATTCGAAACTGGCCCCTGTAAAATCGGAATCCCTCAAACACGGACGCAAGGACAACACAAGAGACGGTCGCGGCCACACAGCCAACTCAAGGTATGGCCACTGAGCCGACTTGGGGACCCAACGCAAGGACAACACAAGAGACGGTCACGGCCACACAGCCAACTCAAGGTACGGCCACTGAGCCGACTTGGGGACCCAACGCAAGGACAACACAAGAGACGGTCACGGCCACACAGCCAACTCAAGGTACGGCCACTGAGCCGACTTGGGGACCCAACACAAGGACAACACAAGAAATAGTCACGGCCACACAGCCAACTCAAGGTACGGCCACTGAGCCGACTTGGGGACCCAACGCAAGGACAACACAAGAGACGGTCACGGCCACACAGCCAACTCAAGGTACGGCCACTGAGCCGACTTGGGGACCCAACACAATGACAACACAAGAAATGGTCACGGCCACACAGCCAACTCAAGGTACGGCCACTGAGCCGACTTGGGGACCCAACGCAAGGACAACACAAGAGACGGTCACGGCCACACAGCCAACTCAAGGTACGGCCACTGAGCCGACTTGGGGACCCAACACAAGGACAACACAAGAAATGGTCACGGCCACACAGCCAACTCAAGGTACGGCCACGGAGCCGACTTGGGGACCCAACGCAACTCCTCCAAGGAAATCAAACAAATGAACGGAGCTGAACGTGAATCCCCCCCCACCGCCCACCAATCAATCAATCAAATTTTCTCATCGGACACCAGAGAATCGTGTGGCTTCACTACTCATGATCGGAGGATAATACGCAATACACAGGATTGTGGTAGCTGTAGTAAGTACGCAGCACTCCAGACTGTAGACATTGCTGTGGTCTGGAGATGTACATGTGATCCAACAGCGTGTTCTTGTCTGTGGTCGCCTCCTTGATGAGTTGTGCATATCCTCTGGAGTCTAGCAGCCTGCTTATGGGCCCACCAAAAGTGGGCCCTTGAAGTAGATCTTCATTAAAATCTCCACAGAGTACGATGGGATGGTGGTCCATAATTTCTAAGCCGTCCAGGAGGGCCTTCAGGTTGTCCAGGAACGGGTCACCGTAACGTGGTGGTCTGTACACCGCAGCGATCAGAAGCTTGACAGGGGACTCGATCTTGACGACCACAAACTCCATGTTTGTCACATTGAAAATGTTCCGCCTTTCACTAGCCTGGAAATGGTCCTTCACATACACAGCCACACCGCCGCCGTTCTGTTCTGCACGGTCAGGGTTGCTTGCGTATGACACGTGTCTGTTGCGGCTGAACATGGTGTACCCATCCAATTGCAGACCGTCATCCACAACAGAGCCAGTGAGATGGGTTTCTGTCAAGCACAGGACATCTGCAAGTGGAAATTCGTGATGTTGCCTGATGTCCTGAATGTGAGCCCGTAAGCTTTGCGTGTTGTGATGGACAATCGTCAGCGTTTGCGCTTGGCCCATCCTCTCTCGAAAATGCAACAGTGGCATGACACTGTCCAGTGAGGCGGTCTTCATGGATTCCAGGGCGGCTGTGATTTCCGGATCAGCGTAGATTTTCTTCTCATCAAAGTCGATGATGTGCAATCCTTGCAATGACGTTGTCCTACTGAGGGCAACGTAGGCCATGCCTGGTTGGAAGATCCGTTTCAGGGAAACCACGGCGGATTGCGTAGTCATGCCTTGGACTTTGTGAGCTGTGCAAGCATATGCCAACTTGATGGGAAATTGCCTGCGAATCACTTTCTGGTCACTCAGGTATTCCTCCACCCTTATGATGTGCACTTGCTTAGCGCCAGGTGTAGTTGTGCGATATTTCAGCCCGGCATCAGGCTTGTCTAGCAGAAGCCAAAGCTTGGCTACCGTAGTGCCGTCCTGGTTCACCAGATACTCTACACTATCGATCTTGCCAAATGTCCCGTTGACAAGGCCATCTTCCACATCTATGTTCCTGATGATCATGACAGGGGCGCCTTCCGCAACTTGCAAATTGTCAAGAAGGTCCTTTTGCTGTCCTGTACAGGCTCTGTTAAGACGAGTCATCTGGTGATTCCGTTCATCTCTCCTGTAGTCTTCTGCAGGTATGTCAACGATGTGGGTGTGGAGCTCAGACAAGGACTTGATGTTGTGTGCCGCAACTTCTTTGTTGGTTGCGAAGATGTGCACAACATCCTTGGGACAAAGGTGACGCTCAGTCACTCTCTGAGCAAGAAGATCTTTGTCTGCAACACTCAGCGGATCCTTCTTCCCTTTGACTCTCAGCCGATTGAGAAGTTCTGCGTAGGGCACATCATCTTTCTGTCGCATGATCTCCGTCAACGTGATCATCTGAAAGTGTTCGTGCAAAAGGTCCGGTTTGCATTCCTCGAGCACGCAGAGCGGTTTCCCTTGTGACGTTGGAGGGAGCTGGTGAAAGTCACCTACTGCAAGCACAGACATGCCTCCGAATGGCATCTTGCTGCCTTTAATCTCTTGCAGTCTCCAGTGGACGAAGGCAAACAAGTCTTTGGAAATCATCGACACCTCATCAATGACGATGATCTGCGCATTCCCCAGCTTCGCTCGCATGTCATCCAATCTATTTCCCAAGCCTGTGTAGGGGGGTTTGAGGCTTCTTGGCAACTTCAACAGGGAGTGCAGAGTGTTCCCTGAGATGTTGTATGCTGCAGTTCCAGTGAACGCAGACAGCAGCACTGTGGGCGTAGATGGATCAGTGTCTTCAAACAGTCTGGGGAGTCGACGGAGAATTCTTGTTCCTTCACCGTAGACGCACCTTATCATGTGTGATTTGCCAGTTCCAGCACCTCCAGTGACAAAGTAAAAGAACGGGTCGGGGTTCTGCTCGTTCACGCTCTTCAAGCACCAGTCACGTACAGAGTGAAAAATGGAGGCTTGTGTCTGGTTGAGGTTTCGACACATAGTGAGCAGATGATCCAGGCTCACCTGTGGGGCCGATACAGCAACATGTCCAATATTAGGCACGTCTTGAGCACTGAACTCTGGCACGTCGTCTCGTTCCTCATCATCCAGCGGAATTTCATCTTGTTGGGCAAGACATTCCAATCGATCGAGCTCATTTTCTGCTGCAATGTCGGCCCACGCGTCTTCAGCAGGGCCATTCTTCAGGAACTCCTCCATGGCTTCTTCGATCGATTCACTGTGTTTCTCGAACTTCTTCCTGTTCCTAGCAACAATTATATTGGCTCCCCAAACCTCATCTGTTCCAGGTAATCTCACAGACGCGTTGTGGTAGAACTCTGTGTAGGAGGGGAAGGTTTCGGTTTTCAGCGATGTTTGGTAGCGATGGGGAAGGTAGACTTTAAGCAGGGTGCCATAGTATTTTTCGGGTTCCTTCTGTTCCGAAAATTTCGCATATCTGATGACTGCGGGGTAGCCAACCTTTTTGCGCTTCCTCATGGTTCCCATGTTGTCGGAGAGCTTTACGCAATCCTTCTGTGTAGCTTCGTCACCGTACACAACCCTGTAGTCGGATGCAAATTCAGCTAGACACATGTTGTCAAACTCGGGGGATTTGGGTCTGACATTGTATCTGTCCAGACAATGTGTCATCCATACGTGTTCTGAATCGTCTGGTCTTTTCTGCAGCGTGCTGAGCGGGAGGCTCATTCTCATGGCATTGTCATCCGTGGGGAGGAAGATAACTTGCCGGGAGCATTTCTTCAAATGCAAACTGCAAGTCCGGGCGACTGCCTCCTGTGCGCTAACCTGTCTGTTTTTGACATAGGAGTGAACCAGTTGGTTCATTGCATCCCTCTCGCTCACTTTCGTGGGGTCTATTCCAACCACTACTTGCTTGAGAAGTTCGCCCATCTCACTTTCGGCCTTGGATATGTAGGACAGCATGTAGGAGATGCAGACATAGTGGTCCAGGACAAACTGGATATCCATGTTCGCATTCCAGGCCTTCAGCAAAACTGGGTTGTAGTTATTCACAAAGCCGTCCTTCACTCCACGCTTCATCAAGAGGACATGTGTCTTCCTCATGTCTTGAAGAGAGGCATTGTACTCTTCCCGAGTCAAATTGCACTTTGCCAGCAAGTCCGCTAGGTCAGTCACTTCTGATGTGCCATCAATCAGCATATCAAACAGTGGTTTGAGTTTGGCCATAGAAGCTTGCGTCTGTGCCGTCCGTTTTTTGCCTAAGCCTTTTGCACCGTCCTTTGCCTCCTTTCTTGCACTCTTATTTGCTGCATCATTTCCAGCCGTTGCGCCATCATCCAAATCTTTTTCAAGTTCTTCCTGAATTGGATCAACTGGCGTCGGGTTTGTGATCCACGTTTTGTCCACTGGTGGTTTTGGGAATCCAAACCTGCATGTCTTGCGACCTTTCCTACACGATTTGGTATGGTTTCTGCTGTGCATCTGAACCTCTGTGACAATTTTGTAGAGTATGGGATCTTCGTTCGGATCAGGCAGCTGGCACTTAATGTAGCGGTCTGCAAACTCGCAAATCTTCTCGTCCGAGTCTTCTCCATATACGGGGGCGTCGGCTATCCACATTAAACAATGCAAATGGGGGGACCCTCTTGCTTGGAATTCCACGCGATGGAACCAATCGATGACGCGTCCAATTGGAAGAGCCTCCTTATCAAACAGCACGTTTCTATAATACGAACTAACTCGCTTGTCAAACATGCGCATGGTCGTCACTGCATTGCTTCTGAGGATGTCGCATTTGTCATTCCAGTCCAGCTTGTCGAAGTCCACTATTTGGCCTTGCTGTGCTTTGATTGCCTTTATAACCTCCGGCCATCTGAACTCTGCAGCACTTATGGTCAAAAAGAAGGTGGGTGGACCTATCTGACGGACCATGGCAAACAAATCCAACATGGTCTTCTGCCAGTAAGCTGGAGTCCCCCTCATTGGCGACATGAATCTTGTTGCGTCGCGGTTTTTGACCAGTCGCTCGACTTCAGACTTGTTCTGCAACATCTTGTTGTTGATCCGGCGACCATCTTTGGTTTTGGGTTTGCCTTTTCTCAATTGGATTGAGATGGTGTTTTTTGCCAAGTGTGTCTCTGAGACAAACTGTGCAAAGAAGAGATAGGTTTGGTCTCTTGCAAAACGTGCGTCAACACCGAAAAGTCTCGCGTTGAAGTACCTGCTTGGGGACAGTTTGACCCTTCTCTTCCGATCAAACGTGTTCTCTCCAGTGGGAAACAATGTCGGGAAGGCCTTTGCTTCGAGGTTAGGGACTGTGCTGTAGCTGACAGGCTTGTTTCCTTCCGCTGGGGCTATGGTGAATATGCCATCTCCATATGTCATCATGTCCTGCCCAATGTCGTCCGGTTGCAGGCAACTGTCTAGGCCATGTCCAGGTCTCAGCACATCTTGCTCATCCTCAGCACTGGGTGGATGCTGATCCACTGTCCGTGATGAGTCGAGAGCTTCCGTAGAATCAGCCACTTCCATCATTTCGGCCTCATCACAACTGTCCATGCCGTCGTCTGTGGCCGTCTGTTCAGAAGCGGGTAGTTCTTCAAGCGGGTCTACCACAGCTTCACCACTGATGTCGTCCTCGTCTCGGATTGTGATGTTCCTGTAGTCGGGGTGTGTCTCGATGAGTTTCCTCAGAGCCAAAACTACATTCCTCACATTGACAGTGTGAAACAAATGATGGCCTTTGTACCGCAGACGTCGCTTCAGCTTCACTCTGTACAAACCAGATGAGTCGAGCCTTCTGGGTAAGGCGTTTATGGTGGTTTCCACGTTTGATGGTACACACACCACAGCACCATGTACAGCTCCTTGTTTGCCTTTAGGGAGAGTGAGAATCTTGGCAAATGGGATGTCTAATGCTGTCATTTGTCTTTCCAGAACATTCAGTTGGCAAAGCTCTGGAGGAATGGCTGCTAGCTCCAAGTTGTTTGCAACAGCTATGTCTGGCATTCTTCCTGCTAGTACAATTCTGTGACAGCATTTACATATCCACTCTCTATGTCTTTCTTTGGGTACAGTGCACTCTTCTGGGCCTCCGCATTCATCGTCACAGAAATGAACGTATTTTCCAGTCAAGCATGCTGCAACTACGTCAAGGTTTGTCTTGTACTTTTCCCGATGACAAGGGTCCACTTGACCAGAGAACAGCGCCCGGTGGCACGTTGTGCACACAAATGTTGGTCCATCTTCTATGTCTGCGTGGAATTTCGCTATACAGCAGTCTTGGAGCTGCTTTTCTTGTAAAGCTTTCCTTGCTTCCTTTTCAAGGCGCCTATCTTCTACTCGCCTCTTGTTGTCTTCAACGCGCAGTCTGAGCTGCACTCGACATAACTCCATGTACCTTCTTTTTAACTTCAAGGCTTGGCGCATGTCACGGCGCATCTTGAAGAACGCGTCTGTTTTGCATTTGTGGGCCATGTAAAACTTCATGTGTTGCCTGAGCTTTTCCCTGAACTCCTCATCTACATGGAACCTCCTGTTGACATATGCCTTGCGCTTCCCCCTGAACTTCTCATCTGTATGATACCTACTGTTGTCATATGCCTTGCTAAATGCCTTGCGCTTCTCTCTGAACACCTCATCCATCTTGTACCTGTACTTGTGCTTCTGCAGTTCCTTCCCTTTGAAATCCAGATCTTTGCTGTATTTGCTTTGGAAGTATGCGCTGTTGTATCCTTTTTGCTTAGCCTTGAATTCTGTATCTATGATGCACCTCTTTGCCCTGTACTTCCGGATATATTCCTTATTCCTGGCCCTAATATCTTCAATTGTGTTTGTCTGTCTTCGAGTTGTTGGTTTCTGTGAACCTGTTTTTCTGCTCAGTTTCCGTCGCCGGCGTTTGTTCAGTTTGTGAAAAGTGTCAGATGAAGTGTTGGACCCCACTTCTGTGGGTGATGAAATGCCTGACTGCAGAGAAGGCTTGGTGCTTGATGGCCCAGTGTTTGTTTCATGTCTGCTAGTTGAGGGTGACGGGGCATTTGTCTCTACATGGGGTGATGGGGCATTTGTCTGTACAAATGTCACGGGCATGAAGTCAAACAGCATTCTGTCAATCGGTATGGAATGTACGCTGACAGTTAGATGGTCAATTTTAGCAATTAGATCATCCAAGTGAGTGAAGGTCATCATTACTGCTGTTCCTCCTTTCCACGGAGCTAAAGGTAGGCCATCATCATTTCTGCTGTGCGGGTCAAACATGCCATATCTTCCCGACGCGTCTCTAAATACAGCAATTGTGTATGGCGATATTGTAAGCAGTGCATGTGTCACATCTGCAGACAAACACTGGAGTCTTGCATGAAGATTCAGCAACCAATGCTGCTGTCTAGTATCTCCTGCTTCTCTCATGTATCCCGTCTCCACATTCGATTTGATCACAGAGTAGTGATTGTGTTCCGTTTCCACATCGAGAGGCGTTTCCTCCATCGACAGGAATTTGCTCTGAAACAGGTTCCGTCTTTTTAGTCTATTGATTGTTCTTCTATACAGACGGTCGCCCATGTCCAGTATCTTGTTGAGATCATCCCTCCTCAACTCAAGTCCCTCATTTTGCTGTGCCAGAAATGTGAGAGACATGCATGTACACTGCTTATTCCTTGAAAAATTGGGATATAAATTATGAGCCTGGCTTCTGGATGCTTGCACAGAGATCACAGCAGATGGTTGAACGAGTGGTTCATGCACAGGGTCCCTGTTGGAAAGGTCAATGGCATGCCGAGCTTTTTTTGGAGAAGGCTGCACGAGTGGAGAAATGGTCTCCTGTTTCTTCTCATCGACTTCCTCGACTGAAGCGCTACCGTTTGGTGATTGTGAAAGGTTGGCCTTAGCAGGGCTATTAGCCCAGAATTTCTTTTTAGCCGCAGATCTCTGCTTCGGACGAGGCATGATGTCACAATGTTATGTGACAAAATAATGACTAGATCTAAACGTGTTAAAAATCACAATTTACCTGTAAATATGCAGTCTGTAACCAAGAATTAACTTACTTACCGTTAAATATATGTACTCTCTAACTAACCAAGAATGAACTTACCGTTAAATATATGTAGTCGCCAACTAACCAAGAATGAAATTACTTACCGTTACTATATGTAGTCTCTAACTAACCAAGAATGAACTTTCTTACCGTTATATATGAAGTCACTGGTGTAGCTGTTCAGATCTGATGACCTAAGCAGTAAAAAAAAATAGTTCAGACTAGAGACTACATTTTGACTTGTTTCATTGTCTTTTAGATAACAGTGGAAAAGTACAATTGGAGTGAAGAAATATGTTAATATGTTTACTGAATATTCTGTAAACCACAGAATAGAGCATGATATACAATGACACTCATCTGAAATAGGCAAAATTAGAATAGCAATGTGGTATTACCGTATAACACAAAAAAGCAACCCCAATGACAAACTGAATTTAGTAGTGCAACCACTAACTAACGTTACAATTTATTTCTAAGAGTAGGAAGGTAACATTTGTAAAATGTGTGGACACAGGATGCAATTAAAGTGGTGAAGTGTTGAAAGCTAATAACATGTAGTGGCATGGAGGCATGTCCCATTATGTAAACTAGAGTAGACATCACATAAGGTCAATGTCCTAACATCAATCATCGTGGTTTGTTAATTAGCAGAGTTCAATGTAACAGTATTTAGGAGACATATTTAAAGACCTCCATGTAAGTTATGTGAAGTCCATAAGATGGTCACATAGGTCATCAGGTCACATAGGTCATCAATTTCACCATAACACTGCCATGCTGGAGTGACCGAGTGTGAGTGAGCAAGTGGCCAAGATTTTTGCTTTAGGATTCTTTACAATTAACTGAATGATGTCAAAGAAGTGTCCATTTGCTAACAATACAAAAGTGACAAACCTAGTGACGGACCAGTCCGGGTCACCACAGCCTGTGGTGACCAGTGTCTCCCTCTCTGGAACTGTAATTTGACACACACACACACACACACACACACACACACACACACACACACACACACACACACACACACACACACACACACACACACACACACACACACACACACACACACACACACACACACACACAGTTAGAGTATAGTATAACATTATTACACGAGTCTTCACAGTGATGTAAATAGGTTTTCAATGTAATAGGTCCTGGGACTCAGGGGTGGTCTGTTAGATGGGTCCCAGGGACATTTGATGAGTCCTACTTCAACAATGTTAGAGTACAGTACTGCAGTGGTTGTCAAAGTGGGGTCCAGAGACCCCCATGGGTCCTTGAGGAAGTTCCAGGGGGTCCCCAGCTAAAATATATAGACTGGAAGCAGATGGTCCCTTGTATCTGTATATCTGAGAACATACAAATGGCCACTGGGTCCATTTGTACACAGTTAAATTGACATTGGTTTTACAATATAGATTGGGGTGCCAGAGAAATGTCATTAAATGGGGGTCCAAGTTAAGGCCTAATACATGCCAGTTTGACATCTATTAGGCCTGGGACTAGTTTGACATGGATTAGGCCTTGGACCCCAGGTCCTTGAAATTCAAATAATTGAGAATCACTGAGCCATACGAATCTTGTATGGGTGTTGCTGCACTGGCATATATTTTCAAATGTTGGTCTGTATCAATTTGGGGGTCCTTGATATGAAAAGGTTTAAGAACCACTGCAGTACCCCACACACACACACACACACACACACACACCAAAATATTTTACAAACATAGCAGATGTACAAGCTCACAAGGCGTATGTAGTAGGGATGTGAAACGACTCATATTTGGCAAATAAGTCGAGACCGCAAATCAATGTGTCGATGGATTTTTTTCCTTTTGTGTTTTGCTGCGCAACTGTTGAGAACGCAACTATGCAGTCATTTAAGCAACACAACGTATGCAGCAGCATCCATATGTTTAGTTCAACCACACTGAACCCAACACACACACACACACACACACACACACACCTCGGTCATAGTTTTCAACAAAAACAACACTGCCACTGGTCTATTTCACGAGGCGCTGCTGCGCAGTATAAATGTTTTACAAACATAGCACAAGGGCTCACACGACGTATCATCCACGACGCTGTGAGCTCCTCGGTCTGCTATCTTAGGTGTGTGACATGCTAGTTTGACATGCATTAGGCCTCAGACCCCCAGGTCCTTGACATTGAAATGGTTGAGAACCACTGCTCAAGCTGTAAAGATCTTCTCGTTTGGGGGTGCCTTCCCTGGCATATATTTTAAAATGGGGGTCTGTATGCAATTTGGGGGTCCTTGACATGAAAAAGTTTAAGTACTGCAGTACTGAGTACAGTATTGCATTCCATGACCCCCGGAGGGTGACATGATTGCATCATTAACAATTAGCCATCATCCGCATTCTGAAGGGAACATTTGCTGAAAGTAGCAGATCTTCAAGTTCCCTTTTGCACAACCCAGATCGCTGGAAAGAAATATCACTCTGATATCAGAACAGCCCAACATATATATATTTTTTGTACAAAGTAACAGATCTACACGCTCCTTTTAGCACAACCTAGACCCCTGGTATAGAAAAATCACACCCGTGTGAAGTGAGTGGTGCAACTCCGTGTGGGGGTCCCCAGGGGGGCAAGTTCCTGACCCACAGGAACGCACCCAGGGTGCCGGCCCGATTCTGGTGAGCCGCCCCGTGTCCGAAACAGTTGAGAAGTGACAGATTTACCGTGTGGGGGTCCCTCTACTGTACTGTACTGGCACACCCGAAATCACCATATATACAGTTAATATGTGTGTGTGTTGGGTTGCGCACAGGTGGTGAAAAACAACCATGCTGTTTTCGTGCTCAGACACACCCACCCAGCCAGGCAGGCACCCAGCCAGGCACCCACACACATAGCTCTGTAATGGAGTGGCTGCACCACTCAAATAAATATCACACCGATATCAGAACATCCCAAAAAGCCACCTGGTTATAGAACCAGTGTCCTGTTCTTCAACCAACTAAACCCAGTAGAGCAGTGGTTTCCAAACGTTTTCATGTCAAGGACTTCCAAATTCACACCAATTAGCCTGCGGACCCTCATTTGAAAATATATGCCAGGGACCCCCATAACTCCATAAGAAGATTTTTTTTTACAGCCCTAGCAGTGATTCTCAACCCATTTCATTTCAAGGACCCCCAGTTTGACATGCATTAGTCTACAAACCCCCATTTAATGGCATTTCTATCTCTGGGACCACCAATTTATATTGTGAAAACAATGTTAATTAATTGCAAATGGACCCAAGTGGAGCCTAATGGGTTCATTTGGTTCCATTTGTATACTCTCAGAGTTAGACCCATAAGGGTCCATTTGGTTCCAAATTATCATTTTGCTGGGGACCCACTGGAACTCCCTCAAGGACCCCTGGGGGTCCCCGGACCCCACTTTGGGACGCCCAATTTATATTGTAAAATCATTGTTCATTTAACTCTGAGAGCACAAATGTAACCAAATGGACCCGTAACGGGTCCATTTGGTTCCATTTGTTACGGGTCCATTTGTACACTCAGAGCTACAGACACATAAGAGTCCATTTGGTTCCAAACTATCATTTTGCTGGGGACCCCCTGGAACTCCCTCAAGGACCCCTGGGGGTCCCCGGACCCCACTTTGGGACCCACTACAGTAGAGTACAACAAGAAACAACAAACTTTATAACCAACACCAGGTTACCCCTTTTAGACCTGAGGATGATTCTACAAATGCCCTCTAAATTTAAACAGTTTTCTGACCCCGATCTGAAAATATGTTGTTCCAGGGACCTCCCAGAATCAAAGATTTGAGTTAAAAACATTCGCTCTGATAGAATATATAAGGATTTGCACCACATTTTCACGATTTTTCAAAAATAGCAGATCTACAAGCTTGCTATGAGCTTGTAGATCTGCTATTTTTCAACAGCTAAAGTATAACAATGCTTAAAACACCAAAAGGGGTTACCGCCCAGAATGGGTTATACAACCAATGCCCAGTTATGCATGGGATAGTGCGGGTACAGTGACTGACCCCTGGTATAGAAAAAAATATCACACAGAACAGCCCAACATACGTATATTTGTTTTTTACATAATTAATTAGCTAGCATCACCATTCTGAGGGGAACATTTGCTGAAAGTAGCAGATCTACAAGCTCCCTTTTGCACAACGTAGACCTTTGGTATAGAAAGAAATCAGAACAGCCTAACAAGCCACCTGGTTATAGAACCAGTGTCCAGTGCAACCAACTAAACCCAGTAGAGCAGTGGTTCCCAAACTCACACCAATTAGCCCACGGACCCTCATTTGAAAATATATGCCAGGCCCAGGGCAGGGACCCCCATAAGAGAAGAATTGTATGGCTCTAGCAGTGATTCTCAACCCGTTTCATTTATTGCATTAGTCTACCGACCCCCATTTAATGGCATTTCTATCTCTGGGACCCCCAATTTATATTGTAAAAATCACACCTGTGTGAACTGAGTGGTGCAACTCCCCCCCCCCCCCCCCCCCCCTCTGTCTCTCATTAGCAGGCAGAAGTGCAGCACTATCTCTCTCTCTCTCCATTTCTGGCACAACAGCGCCACTTGTGGTAGTCATTGGTACTCGTGCTCATAGTGACATAGTCACATAGGTAGTCACATAGGTGAACACACGGACACGGACATTGCTGTTCGTTGGAGTGGTTGCGCCACTCAAAAATCTATGTTAATTGAACTCTGACTGTACAACATGGAACCAAATGGACCCTGGTTCCATTTGTACACTCTCAGAGTTACAGACCCATAAGCGTGCATTTGGTTCCAAACTATCATTTTGCTGGGGACCCCCTGGAACTCCCTTAAGGAGCCAGGTTAACACCATGTTATACAACCAATGCCCATGCAGTTCACCCACAGTGAACACACCATGTTTAGTACACACAACCACCAGTCACACACACACACACACACACACACACACACACACAACCACCTGACACACACACACACACACGGGGGGGGGGGGGGGTCCGCGGAGTACGGGGGGGGGGGGTCCGCGGAGTTCGGCGCGGGGGTCCGCGTTAGTATGCGTGGGAGGATACAGTGACAGACACTCAGTGTTACCGTCTGTTAACCATTATCAGCACTCCGCTGTTATTCTCAAAGTAGTTACCTAGAGAATTCTGAGGCAACGTGGCGACGACCGAATTATTCTCTCTTTTTTTTTACAACACGTTCTAACTCCTACATGGATTTAATTGTTTATAACGTCGGATGAGGTCTGATGCGGCCATGCAAAAATGATTATGGCGTGTAGACGATGGATTAACCACACACACACACACACACACACACACACACACACACACCACACACAGTCAACAAAAACACTGCCATTACCAGTGTCTTTAATTAGCTGTGCAGTGTGAAGGTTGTAGCTTGGTTATTTTACCAAGACGACGTCTTCAAACCAAGTTTCAATACAACACAAAGCAGCATTGGTGTGTGTGTGGTGTACTGGTTATGCCGGTGGCGTTAGCTGGTGTGTGTGTGTGTGTGTGTGTGTGTGTGTGTGGTTATGACGGTCAAACTTTTTTTTACCAAGAAAACAATTTTGATTAAGAAAAGGATTTGTTGTGAACTTACCTCCGATCTTGTTCCTGTAAGCCACAGAAAAGGACACACAAAAAAACAGCAAAACAAGAATACAAAAAATAGCAGTTGTACACAATAGATATATCCAGAGAAGTTGCAGTGGCGGGTCGAGTCAGTTTCCCTCAAAAACACGTCTGTTGTCGGCTCAGTGTCTGAGAGAAATGAGTGACGGAGAGAAATATTCAAACAACGCCAACAAAATTCGCCAATTGGAACGCAGCTCCTCAGTGTGAATTGATTACCATACAAGCTGTACTCAGTTCATTGATTGTCCGTAAAGTGAAGACGCACATGTGTCTGTCTGGCTGAGTGACAGTCCGTCCGTCCCCATTAGCCCGCCTACTGTATCCGGTTATTTGTGCACAGACAGGTCGTCAAACGGAAGACCATTTCCGTATCCTCTTCAGACAGGATACAACATTTCACAGAAGCGATTTAAGTATTTATTAACAGTTTGCAGAATTACAGTACATTTCAAGCACAATTCAATCCAAAAACTTAACTAAGGACGAGACCATACATTACACTTGTTTACAATATGGTCCACCATGTTCAATTCATCAGAATTATTTTGTGAAACAGTCAACTAAAAAGAAAGAAATACGCCTTTAGCTCTTGGCTGGGGGGTTATCATCATCATTGTGGGAATAAGAGGTTTTGTAGGCCTTTTTCCTCGTATTTACGGCTCAAATCGCGCTGGATAAACCTAGCGTGCATGTTTAGTGGCTCAATAGTAAATCCATGTCGCCACCTGATTAAAATATGAATGCTTCTAAAGACCCTTAAATAGACGTTGTTGACATTAGTGATATGCGAGGGGGGGGGGGGTCTCTTCTTCTACACGCGTAAATAGAATGTGACTGAACGGTGCCAGACGCCTAACTATCGCTACTGCCCCCTGGCGGCGGATAAGATATAGAGCCGTCCATTACAATGTCAAATCAGGTCTGTGATCGTGTGTAAATAATTGGGAAGGGATTCATCCCCAAAAAAACGTATGCATAGATTATTTTTCATAAATAATGATAACACAGTAGGCCAGGGAGATTTTTTTATGAGACTGGTCTAGGCAATAATAATAATAATAATAATAATAATAATAATAATAATAATAATAATAATAATAATAATAATTGTGCTAGCCAATTACACGGTCAAGTTACCCCATGTGTAAGTATTTCGGAGGGGATTTATCCCCCCCAAATCATGTTTTAGCTACAAATGGTTACATTTTTCGCATTTGCGGCGCCCCCTATGAACGAAAAAAAGCCCTCCCAGTAATTTTGCCAGACAATTACAATGTCACGTCACCCCTGTGATCATGCGTAAGTAATTCGGAAGGTATTTATCCCCCAAAAATCATGCTTTTGCGATACACGGTTACATTTTTCGCATTTGCGGCGCCCCCTATAGATGAAAATGGAATTGCTTTCGGCTCTGGGTTGAGTAACCCACCCGTGACAAGTGATTCAAATTTGGGATGGATTGGACATTCCGTTCGTGATTTGTGGCGTTTTTTGTAAAGTAGGCCCCTCCCACTAACTTTGGAAGCCGATTACGGCCGAACGATACGCACTATCAAAGTTCTGCCATTGGTGTTTTCATCGGAATGGTCCAGAGATCATGTGTACTGATTTTTGTGAGATTTGGACAAAATGTGTAGGAGGAAAAGCAAAAAGTGTGTTTTGGAGAAAATTCAAAATGGCGTAAAATCTATCATGACGCAAATGGGCGTGGCCTATATGGGGAGATGCGTCATGACCCAAGAAATCCAGGGAAAAAATAATTTTGATTTTACGACCTACGGTTCAAGAGTTATAAGCCAAAACGTAAAGTGGGCTGTTATAGCGCCACCATGAGGCCGACCGATAACATTATAAGTTGATTAATTTTAGTAATTATTATGAACCTACCCTCCAAGTTTTGTAACTATAGTCCTTACAGTCTCTGAGGAAAAAATACTTGAATGTGAGAAAATGCGAAAAATCGCATTTTCCCATTCATGTCAATGGGGAAATTTTATTCACTAATAAATTAATATCAATTAAACTATACAACATTTCTCTTAAAAAAATACAAGCACATCCTTCCCGATGAAGCCGGGCAATTTGAGATATGGCTCAAGTGCGTACAGTCAAAACTGTGGGAGGAGTAGCGTGTCAAAAAAAGTCTTACTCCAGTAAAAATAATAAAGTGTTCCAATTACAATAGTCTGGTTGCCCTTTAGGGCAACCACACTAATAAAGTGTTACGATTACAATAGTCTGGTTGCCCTTTAGGGCAACCACACTAACTAGAAAGAGGCAATTCTGGGAAATTGCAAAGTGTGGTTGCCTCACTCGCTGATATAGGCCCCTCCCGGTAATTTTGCTAGCCAATGACAACGTCAAGTCACCCTTGTGATCATGTGTAAGTAATTCAGAGTGTTTTTTCCCCCCTGAAATCATGTTTTTGCAATAAACGGGTAATTGTTTTTGCAATTGTAGCGCCCCCTATGGATGAAAATGGAATTGCTTTTGGCTCTGCGTTGATTAAGCCACCCTTGACATGTGATTTGGATTTGGGATGGATCGTACATTCCGTGCGTGAATTGTGGCATTTTTTGTAAAATAGGCCCCTCCTACTAACTTCGGAAGACGATTACGGACGAACGATACGGAAGATCAAAATTCTGACTGTGCTGTTTTAATCGGATAGGTCCGGAGATCATGTGTACCGATTTTTGTGAGATTTGGACAAAATCTGTAGGTGGAGGATCCAAAAGTGTGTTTTGAACAAAATTCAAAATGGCGGAAAATCTATCCTGACGCAAATGGGCGTGGCCTATATGCGGAGATGCGTCATGACCCAAGGAATCCAGGGAAAAAATAAATTTGTTTTTATGACCTACGGGTCAAGAGTTAGAAGGCAAAACGTAAAGTGGGCTGTTATAGCGCCACCATGAGGCCGACCGATATAATTTTATGTTAATTAATTCTTGTAATTATTATGAATCTCCTCCCCAAGTGTTGTAACTACATCCCTTACGGTCTCAGAGAAACAAATAGTTGAATGTGAGTTTTCCCATTTTCCCATTCAAGTGAATGGGGGAAATTAATTCACTAATTAATTCATATCAATTAAACTATACAACATTTCTCTTATCAATCAACAAGCACACGATTCCCGATGAAGCCGGTCGATTTGACATATGGCTCGAGTATGTTCGGCAAAAACTGTGGGAGGAGTAGCACTGCAAAATAAAGTTTATACAGAATAAAATGAAAAGAAAGAAATAAAAGGTAAGGGGAACAATAGTATGGTTGCCCATAGGCAACCACACTAACTAGAAAGAGGCAATTCTGGGAAATTGCAAAGTGTGGTTGCCTCACTCGCTGATATAGGCCCCTCCCGGTAATTTTGCTAGCCAATGACAACGTCAAGTCACCCTTGTGATCATGTGTAAGTAATTCAGAGTGTTTTTTCCCCCCTGAAATCATGTTTTTGCAATAAACGGGTAATTGTTTTTGCAATTGTAGCGCCCCCTATGGATGAAAATGGAATTGCTTTTGGCTCTGCGTTGATTAAGCCACCCTTGACATGTGATTTGGATTTGGGATGGATCGTACATTCCGTGCGTGAATTGTGGCATTTTTTGTAAAATAGGCCCCTCCTACTAACTTCGGAAGACGATTACGGACGAACGATACGGAAGATCAAAATTCTGACTGTGCTGTTTTAATCGGATAGGTCCGGAGATCATGTGTACCGATTCTTGTGAGATTTGGACAAAATCTGTAGGTGGAGGATCCAAAAGTGTGTTTTGAACAAAATTCAAAATGGCGGAAAATCTATCCTGACGCAAATGGGCGTGGCCTATATGCGGAGATGCGTCATGACCCAAGGAATCCAGGGAAAAAATAAATTTGTTTTTATGACCTACGGGTCAAGAGTTAGAAGGCAAAACGTAAAGTGGGCTGTTATAGCGCCACCATGAGGCCGACCGATATAATTTTATGTTAATTAATTCTTGTAATTATTATGAATCTCCTCCCCAAGTGTTGTAACTACATCCCTTACGGTCTCAGAGAAACAAATAGTTGAATGTGAGTTTTCCCATTTTCCCATTCAAGTGAATGGGGGAAATTAATTCACTAATTAATTCATATCAATTAAACTATACAACATTTCTCTTATCAATCAACAAGCACACGATTCCCGATGAAGCCGGTCGATTTGACATATGGCTCGAGTATGTTCGGCAAAAACTGTGGGAGGAGTAGCACTGCAAAATAAAGTTTATACAGAATAAAATGAAAAGAAAGAAATAAAAGGTAAGGGGAACAATAGTATGGTTGCCCATAGGCAACCACACTAACTAGAAAGAAGCAATTCTGGGAAATTGCAAAGTATGGTTGCCTCCATCGCACCCGTCGCACCGACGTCGTTGGGGACCCAAGGAGTCTGCCAGGAGGTGTTGTGTTAGAGGCCAAGGCCAAACAACATGCCATTCAAATTTGGCGCTGATCGGATCCTGATTTGGTGACATATAGTGTTTTAGTTTTTTCGAAAAAAATTGGCCCCTCCCACTAATTTTACGAGTCAATTAAATGGTCACATCACCTTTGAGATCATGTGTAAGTATTTTGGTGGGGATTGAGCCCCCCAACAAATAGTTTTTTCAACAAACGGTGACATTTTTGGCATTTGCAGCGCCCCCTATGGGTGAAAATGGAATAGCTTTTGGCGCTACATTGATTGAACCACTCTCGATATGTGATTAAAATTCCGTGTGGATTGAACGTTCCGTTCATTATTTGTGGCATTCTTTGTAAAATAGGCCCCTCCTACTAACTTCGGAAGCCGATTATGGCCGAACGGTATGGACTATCAAAACTCTGCCAGTGTTTAAGTAATCGGATAGCACCAGAGATGTTGTGTACCAATTTGTGTGAGATTTGGACAAAATCTGTTGGAGGTGGAGCAAAAAGTGTGTTTTGAAGAAAATGCAAATTTGGTGCGATTTCGTTCTAGACGGAAATGGGCGTGGCCTATGCGGGGAGATCCGTCATGATCCAAGGAATCCATGGAAAAGGACATTTTGATTTTACGACTTACGGTTCAAGAGTTATAGGGAAAAACGTGAAGTGGGCTATTATAGCGCCACCATGAGGCTGAGCGATGTAATTCCTTTTCAATTTATTTTCATAATTATTATGAACCTCCAGCCTAAGTCTTGTAAATATGGTGCTTATGGTCTCCAAGGGAAAAATTCCTAAAATTTGAGCCGTAATTAGTCTTCGATCTTCCCATTATAAGTCAATGGAGAACTAATTAATTAATATCAATTAAACTATACAACGGATCTCTTAGCAATGAGCAAGCACACTATTCCCGACGAAGCCGGTCGATTTGACATATGGCTCGAGTGCGTGTGGAAAAAACTGTGGGAGGAGTAGCGATACAAAGTATTCCAAAGTAGGGGAACAATAGTATGGTCGCCATAGGCAACCATACTAACTAGAAAGGTCGCAATTTTAAAAAATTGCAAAGTGTGGTTGCCGCAGTGGCTTACATATGCCCCTCCCACTGATATTGCCAGCCAATTACAATGTCACGTCACCCCTGCGATCATGCGTAAGTAGGGGATTTATCCCCCAAAAATCATGTTTTTGCACCATACGGTTACATTTTTGGCATTTGCGGCGCCCCCTATGGATGAAAATAGAATTACTTTTGGCTTTTGGTTGATTAAACCACCCCAGACATGTGATTCAAATTTGGGATGGATTGGACATTCCGTTCATGATTTATGGCATTTTTTGTGATATAGGCCACTCCTACTAATTTCGAACGACGATTACGGCCGAACGATACGCACTACCAAAATTCTGCAGTTGGTGTTTTAATCGGATGGGTCCCGAGATCATGTGTGCCGATTTTTTTGAGATTTGGACATCATCTGTAGGAGGAGGAGCCAAAAGTGTGTTTTGGAGAAAATTCAAAATGGCGGAAAATCTATCATGACGCAAATGGGCGTGGCCTATATGGGGAGATGCGTCATGACCCAAGGAAGTCAGGGGAAAAAGAATTTTGATTTTACGACCAACGGTGCAAGAGTTATAAGCCAAAACGTAAAGTGGGCTGTTATAGCGCCACCATGAGGCCGACCGATAACATTATAAGTTAATTAATTTTAGTAATTATTATGAACCTACCCTCCAAGTTTTGTAACTATAGTGCTTACAGTCTCTGAGGAAAAAATACTTGAATGTGATTTTTCGCACTTTCCCATTCATGTCAATGGGGAAATTTAAATCACTAATAAATTCATATCAATTAAACAATACAACATTTCTCTTAACAAAATACAAGCTATCGATTCCCGAGGAAGCCGGTCAATTTGAGATATGGCTCAAGTGCGTACAGTCAAAACTGTGGGAGGAGTAGTAGTTTGAAATTTAGGGTTACTATAGAAAGAATAATAAAGTGTTACGATTACAATAGTCTGGTTGCCCTGTTAGGGCAACCACACTAACTAGAAAGGTCGCAATTTTAAAAAATTGCAAAGTGTGGTTGCCGCAGTGGCTTACATATGCCCCTCCCACTGATATTGCCAGCCAATTACAATGTCGCGTCACCCCTGTGATCATGCGTAAGTAATTCGGAGGGGATTTAACCCCCAAAAATCATGTTTTTGCGACAAACTGTTAAATTTCTCGCATTTGCGGCGCCCCCTACGGATGAAAATGGAATTGCTTTTGGAACTTGGTTGATTGAACCACCCACGACATTTGATTCAAATTTGGAGTTGATTGGATGTTTGGTTCGTGATTTGTGGTGTTTTTTGTAAAATAGGCCCCTCCCACTAACTTCGGACAACGATTACGGCCGAACGATACGCAATACCAAAATTCTGCAGTTGGGGTTTTAATCGGATGGGTCCTGAGATCATGTGTACCGATTTTTGTGAGATTTGGACGAAATCTGTAGGAGGGGGAACAAAAAGTGTGTTTTGGAGAAAATTCAAAATGGCGGAAAATCTATCATGACGCAAATGGGCGTGGCCTATATAGGGAGATGCGTCATGACCCAAGGAAGCCAGGGAAAAATAATTTTGATTTTACGACCTATGGTTCAAGAGTTATAAGCCAAAACGTAAAGTGGGCTGTTATAGCGCCACCATGAGGCCGACCGATAACATTATAAGTTGATTAATTTTAGTAATTATTATGATCCTACCCTCCAAGTTTTGTAACTATAGTGCTTACAGTCTCTGAGGAAAAAATACTTGAATGTGAGAAAATGCGAAAAATCGCATTTTCCCATTCATGTCAATGGGGAAATTTAATTCACTAATAAATTAATATCAATTAAACTATACAACATTTCTCTTAAAAAAATACAAGCACTTCCTCCCCGATGCAGCCGGTCAATTTGAGATATGGCTCAAGTGCGTACAGTCAAAACTGTGGGAGCAGTAGTGCGTCAAACAAAAGACTCCTCCTATGGAATAATAATAATAATAAAGTGTTACAATTACAATAGTCTGGTTGCCCTTTAGGGCAACCACACTAACTAGAAAGGTCGCAATTTTAAAAAATTGCAAAGTGTGGTTGCCGCAGTGGCTTACATATGCCCCTCCCACTGATATTGCCAGCCAATTACAATGTCGCGTCATCCCTGCGATCATGCGTAAGTAATTCGGAGGGGTTTTTTCCCCCAAAAATCATGTTTTTGCACCATACGGTTACATTTTTGGCATTTGCGGCGCCCCCTATGGATGAAAATAGAATTGCTTTTGGCTTTTGGTTGATTGAACCCCCCGTGACAAGTGAATCAAATTTGGGATGGATCGGACATTCCGTTCGTGACTTTTGGCGTTTTTTGTAAAGTAGGCCCCTCCTGCTACCTTCGGACGACGATTACGGCCGAACGATACGCACTATCAAAATTCCGCCGTTCGAGTTTTCATCGGAAAGGTCTGGAGATCATGTGTACAGATTTTTGTGAGATTTGGACAAAATCTGTAGGAGGAAAAGCAAAAAGTGTGTTTTGGAGAAAATTCAAGATGGCGGAAAATCTATCATGACGCAAATGGGCGTGGCCTATATGGGGAGATGCGTCATGACCCATGGAATCCAGGGAAAAAATTATTTTGATTTTACGACCTACGGTTCAAGAGTTATAAGGCAAAACGTAAAGTGGGCTGTTATAGCGCCACCATGAGGCCGACCGATAACATTATAAGTTAATTAATTTTAGTAATTATTATGAACCTACCCTCCAAGTTTTGTAACTATAGCCCTTACAGTCTCAGAGGAAAAAATACTTGAATGTGATTTTTCGCACTTTCCCATTCATGTCAATGGGGAAATTGAATGCACGAATAAATTAATATCAATTAAACTATACAACATTTCTCTTAGCAAAATACAAGCACACCATTCTGATTTTTTTCGGTCTATTTGACATATGGCTCAAGTGCGTACAGTCAATACTGTGGGACTAGTAGCATTTCAAAATAAAGGTTACTCCAGGTGAAAGAAAGAATAAAGTGTTACAATTACAATAGTCTGGTTGCCCTTTAGGGCAACCACACTAATAAAGTGTTACGATTACAATAGTCTGGTTGCCCTGTTAGGGCAACCACACTAATAAAGTGTTACGATTACAATAGTCTGGTTGCCCTGTTAGGGCAACCACACTAATAAAGTGTTACGATTACAATAGTCTGGTTGCCCTGTTAGGGCAACCACACTAATTACAATAGTCTGGTTGCCCTTTAGGGCAAACACACTAATTACATTTGTTTTGTGGATTAATTTATTTTTACTGCATGGCCCCCAGTGCCCCCCACAGAATGACCGGAACTAGCCTACTTAATATTTCACCAAAACCAGAGCAGAACTCCCACCACGGGACTCGGGCAATCAATTAATACAGTTGCAACCACTATAATAATGGCAAGTATTTCATACAGCTTAAGTTACAAAATTATGAACTATCCCTTTAAGAGGTCCATGTTTGCGTCCGTCCGACCTGAGTGAGCAGCACGTCCACGTCCCTCGGGTCCGCCAGCGAATCTTGTCCCCCGGAAAACAGCGCGGTAGGAACCTTCATGTCCTCAACGTTGTACTGGGGAGGAGTGGACTGGGTGACACAGAGAGAGGGAAAGAGAGAGAGAGAGGGAGGGAGGGAGAGAGGGGGGGGGGGGATGGTGACAAAGGGAAAGAATGAATGAGGGAGGAGAGAGGACATGGGGAAGGAAGAAACAGACGAGAACAATTTAACTACGATTGTTTTGGTAACCCACCTGGTTATAAAGCCGTAATTACCACACCTGGTAACCCACCTGGTTATAAAGCCGTAATTACCACACCTGCATAATTATGCTAATGTTCTAAACATCAGATACCTTCTGTCACACGTGTTATTTCTGAATTCTTTAAATTGTTTCCCTTTTTTAAGATATTTTGTTGGCTTTTTCTGCCTTCACTGATAGGTTGAAAGTAGACTGACGGAAATGGGGAGAGAGTTGGGGGGAGACACGCTGCAAAGGCCGTCGGGATCGGGAATCGAATCTGTGGCATGCCGTCAGCCTGGCTCAGCAGCCTATTCAGTATTTTAGCCGTGACATGAGCGCCCCCCTCCAGAGATACTTCCGGGTCCTACTTTTGTGTGGCTTTTGTGTCCCCATAGAGTTATACTGTGTCCCTCCGTCGGACTAGATCTGAGACGAAAACAACCACGAAAGTCTCATTTTACTGCTTTCCTCGCAACAACAAAGCTGCTGCTCTCTCAAATCTGACTGTGACAGGCCGTCTGCTCCACACGGAATACTATCGCCATTTTATTTCATTGTGTCAACTAAATCCTCATTAATTGCAAACTAGATTCAACATACTCAAGCCTGCACACATTCTAAATATGCCCCCGAAATATTGTACTGAGCAAATGGACTGTTACCACCTTCAATATTAATGATAATAATAGTCTTTATTGTCTCCACATTATATATTTTCTTTGTCATGGACACTTGTACAAAACATTAATAATTCTACTCGAGTTGGAAGCATTAAGACCCATTTTAACCCCCAATGGCTTCCTTTCTTTCATTGTAAAAAGATTCACGCGTTTAGATATTCTATTTACAATGAGAAGCGGATGGGAGCTGGTGCCACTTGGACCCGGACGTAACGTAGCACTACAAAATGACGTCGGACTTAAATACTAAATAGGTGGCCAGACGGTTGAGCTAACAGTCAGGCTGGCTCAGCAGCCTAGGTGCCCAAACGGTTGAGCTAACAGTCACAGCACCCTATAGTAGCCCAGACGGTTGAGCTAACCGTCTGGGCCAAATTGTTTCCCTTTTGATCTCGCTCTCCTCTCTCTCTTGTTACGGAATACTATATACAAAACGATATGGAGTGAACACAAAAAAATGAAGCATTTCACCTAATTCTGTACACCTGTTCTGTGACAAATAAAAGCTGATTGTGATGAGGCCGGTGTTACCTGGTTATAGCGAGCCACGTTGCCTTTCCTTCCAAAGTCGAAGGCCATCAGTTTACCACTGTGTACCGCCTGGAAACACAACACCTTACACATCACCCAACCTCATTTAAACACATTTAGACCTAACTTAGATTCTACAAATGTCTTCTAAATCATGACAGTTTTCAGAAAAAACCCTATATGTTTCTCTGTTAGTGGTTCGCAAACTATTTCATGTCAAGGACCCCCAGAATTATATGAAATTGGCCGCCGACCCCCCCCTGAAGCAAAGATTTGAGTTAAAAACTTTGGCTCTGAAAGAATATACTGTATATTGAAAGATTTGTGCCACATTTTCACGATTTAAAAAAAAATAGCAGACCTACAAGATCGGAGCGCGGCACTCGGTCTCGGTGGCGCGCTATGAGCTTGTAGACCTGCTATTTTTCAATAGCTAAAGTATAACATTACGCTTAAAACACCAAAATGGGTTAAACACATTAACATAATCAGGCACCCTTTAGCAGGTGTGTGTGGGCTGTGCAGTGTGTATGAGGGTTCAAATGAAAGGCAAACACATCCAACAAGGAAGGAACATGAGCGTGTGCGTGTACATGTGCGTGCGTGCGTGCGTTACCTGGTCCCAGTGGATGAGGTTCTGCACTGAGGTGCCAGCAGGATTGTGTGCGGTGTACACTAAGATACGAGACTGGAGAGACACATGAGTAGTTAAACAGTAACCCATTAAAACTAGGGGTGCATGTTCTCCCCGTGTCCCCTATAGGGTAGGTAGGTACCCTCACAAAAAACATGCAGTAATCCTGGTCTCTAAACTGCCTCCCCCTGGCCAGCCGGGGCGCCTGATGGAGGGGAAAGGAACTGGTTGGAATAACGTGTTCCTTCCATGCGCTACGTCCAACCAGGGAAACTCCCCCTGGTTGGACGGAAGCATGAGTTCAAGTCCGTTGCTCTCCCCATGTCCCCCATATATGGGGACTAGGTAGGCGGAGGGTGTGTAGAGCCCAGGATCACATTAGATAATTGACACAGGGGTGAAAAATGGGTTACAAAATTGTGGGATAAAAATCATAGAAGAAAAAAAAAACTAGGGGTGCACGATTACGAAATTATGACCGATATCCGATCTCCGATTATTTGCAGGGTCATATCTGCCGATACCGATTCTGACCGATTCCGATATTATACAGAGGACCACAATGGAAACAAGCCTATAGGGCCCTATACGGGCTTATTGGCCCAAAGCCTGTTAATAAGGATTCAATCAATCAATAAATAGCATATACTCTGTTTTCACAACTGAATGACTTCTGAATGAGATGAGTAGTACACAAATTAAATGTAGAATTCATTTTTCAAAGTTTTTTTTTTTTTTTTTGGTGAAAACCGATTTAATAATCTGTATTATTTTGAGACCGTTCCGATACCGATATGGCCGATTCCGATTCTGCTACAAATGTCTTCTAAATACACACACACACGCACGCACGCACGCACGCACGCACACACACACACACACACACACACACACACACACACACACACACACACACACACACACACACACACACACACACACACACACACACACACACACACACACACACACACTGTACTCACCGCGTTGAAGTTTGGGTCAACACCGTTGAAGCCAGCGAGCAGGAAGTAGATGTTTCCACACAGCCTCTCTAGCAGCTTCCCGCTGCAGAAGTTTTCTGCAAACCACTTGGTTATGCCACTCTGAGGCAGGAAGTCCCGCCCACCGAACAGGTCCTGTATATGGAAGCAACCATTGGTCAACAACATGCCACTCTGAGGCAGGAAGTCCCGCCCACCGAACAGGTCCTGTATATGGAAGCAACCATTGGTCAACAACATGCCACTCTGAGGCAGGAAGTCCCGCCCACCGAACAGGTCCTGTATATGGAAGCAACCATTGGTCAACAACATGCTACTCTGAGGCAGGAAGTCCCGCCCACCGAACAGGTCCTGTATATGGAAGCAACCATTGGTCAACAACATGCCACTCTGAGGCAGGAAGTCCCGCCCACCAAACAGGTCCTGTATGGAAGCAATAATACGTGACTCTTTTTCATACGGAGACAGTCGTGGCGTAAAGGCTAACTGTTCAGGAGAGGAGAAAATGTATTTATTTTTTTGTAAAGCTATGATTCCCTGCTTTCATATGACATGAAAACATTTCAATTAAAAAAGGTTCAATGACTTAGCCCCGGTAAGAAGCGATCACATGTGTCCGTGGCAACTCAGCCTTTTTTGTCCGTTGGAACATTTTAGATTTTCTTTTTTACACACCATTATAATGTTCTTATTTTGATCATAAGACACACTTATTATATAACCCCATACCAAAACAAACTTTTCTAAATTAAAGATAGAATGGGCTGTGGAACGCCCTACCAACAGTCATTAAGACATGCGAATCCCTTGACTCCTTCAAAACCGCTCTCAAAGGGCACCTACGGACGGCTGCAATTCGAAACTGGCCCCCGTAGAATCTGAATCCCCCCCCCACCACCCACCCCCTTTTCCCCTCACTGTATATGTTTCTTTTCCCTTTTTACCTCCTTTATGATGAATTCCTGTTCTGTTCTTTGGCTATATAGAAGTGTCTATTTGTACGTCTATAAATGATTTGATGATTTGAACATGGTGGACCCTCTTGTAAACAAGTGTAATGCTTTATTGGGTCGTCCACTCACAGTTATTGAGTTGTGCTTGAAATGTACTGTAATTCTGCAAACTGTTAATACATATTTCAATCAATCAATCAATCAATCAAAGAATCAAATTGAATGACGCATTCCACTTCAAACTGATATTTGGAAAATGGTGCAGGGCTAGAGTTCCGACAATATGTATTTCAGAAATGTTGTTAAACTCTAGAAATGTATAGTGGCAGTTACATTACACAAGTTGTAGTTCTGTTTTAATGAAAGATGTTGAGGCCGGTCCACACACAATGAATTATGAAACTAGCCGCAACTTGCAACCAGTTGCAAGACATATAGCGGTATGGATTGACACAGCAGTTGCAGGCCGGTGCCTTTGCTTTTGGGGAAATGGTTGCAAGGAGTTGCAAGTGTTGCAGGAGTTGCGTTGCAAATCATTGGAGTGGACTGTCCTAATAAGGCCTTTACGAAAAGTTTTCTACTGCAAATAAGATTTAATGCCATGTTTACATACACGTGCGTGCGTGCATGCATGCATATTAATGCATAGGATAACTATTACTTTAGTTTACCATTACATACAATGAATATCACCTTTGCATGCAAAGCACCTCTATGGCTTGCAGAATCATTCATTCATTCATTCATTCATTCATTCATTCATTCTTTTTTACCTAAGTGGAACAAATCAAACTCATGCAGGCTCCTCCGTCCACCCCCAGTTAATGTAAACTAGGACCCCACATTTATTTAATCTAGGGGCAATAATTCTCATCGTGATTTTTGGGAAGGTATACAGCCCTATAAGTAGCCTTGCCGAGCCATGGGGCCCATAGGGCAGGAGCCTATCTCCTGTTTCTGTAGCGTGAGGCAGCTTGATGTACAAGTACACCCCCTGGACATGACGCTAGTATGTCGCAGGGACTTACCCCCAATCCAACCCTTGATGCTAAGTGTCTAGCAGGGAGGCACTGGGTCCCATTTTTACAGTCTTTGGCATGACCCGGCCGGGGATTGAACACCGACCTCCCAGTCTCAGGGCGGACACTCTAACCACAAGGCCACTGAGCTGGTATACAGCCCTATAGTTCGAGAAAATATGTGAGGGTCCTCCACGGCGAGTTTGAAGTCGGTCGGGCAGGCGTTTCTCAAGACACGTGACAACGTAAGAGATTGTATTTGCACATGCAGGTTCCTCTTACCCAGAAGGAAATCATCTTACCCGTATGAGGAATTCAGGCAGGACAGCCAGCTTGGCCAGCGGGCTGGAGATGGAGGCCACTGTTGCAATGGGAGCCAGACCCAGGAACAACTGGATCTTACTGGCCAACTCTGGCATGCTGGAGAACGCTATGAAGGCTGGGCGGACGCACGCACGCACGCACGCACGCACGCACCCACGCACGCACGCACATGCGTGCGTGCGTGCGTGCGTGCGTGCGTGCGTGCGTGTACCTATGGTGGTCCCCTGTGATTATGTGTGCGTGCGTGTACCTATGGTGGTCCCCTGTGAGTGTGTGTGTGCGTGCGTGTACCTATGGTGGTCCCCTGTGAGTATGTGTGCGTGCGTGTACCTATGGTGGTCCCCTGTGAGTGTGTGTGTGTGTGTGTGTGCGTGCGTGTACCTATGATGGTCCCCTGTGAGTGTGTGTGTGTGTGTGTGCGCGTGTGTGTACCTATGGTGGTCCCCTGTGAGTGTCCTATGTAGAAGATCTTCTCCTGGCCTGTTGTCTTCAGGATGTGGTTCACTACTGCTGGAAGGTCCTTTAGAGCCATCTCATCATAACTGCACACACGCACGCACACACACACACACACACACACACACACACACACACACACACACACACACACACACACACACACACACACACACACACACACACACACACACACACACACACACACACACACACACACACAGCTGAAGAACCAATATATTTGTAGGGGTTGACAACTTGACACTAACGGTTGCCCGACTGCCAGTTGCAGGCAAATAAAATGGTGGGCAAGTTCATTTTACATATTGAGGTATTCGAGGGATGACTTCCGCACACCCGGTTCAGTTTTATAGCAGGTGCGTATAGGTCCTGGCAGTACAGCAAACGTTATGAGGAAAAATCAGGCAAAACATGCCTGAAGAAGGCCGAAAGGCCGAAACGTTGCTATATGACTCTTTAAAATAAAGTTCTTGAACCAGCAAGTGGCAGTGTGCGGGTCTCTCCTCCTTCCTCATAACATATTGAGGTATGAATTGTGTCTATCTAGTGGAAATTGAAGTGTTAAAATGAAAAGTGATTGAAATTGTACCTATATCATTTTACAATATTGAATTTACCTTTCGGTTAAGACCTGTGGGGCAAGTAGAACATGACCTGTATACTTGCCCTACAGTAGGGGTGTCCAAAGTGCGGCCCGCGGGCCAAAGTTTGCCTGGGGACAGATTTTATACGGCCCTCTGCTTCATACCTGAATTGTGTTACCCCAAGATTTTTATATTTAAGTTTATTTTAATAACCTGAGCATTTCCCAGGGTATAATTTGTCAGGACTCCTTGTTCCTTGTTGTCTCATTCTGAAGGGGTCAAAAAAAGCTATTGTATGTCATGTTTTACCTGCACGTCTGGCCACATTTGGTAATGTGAAATAAGGCTGAGAAAAGGCTGAGTTATTTGTTGATCATTTGATGATGATATATGGTTTAAATGACATGCATATGTATGTGACTTTGTTTTAGTCCGAAGGTACATTACTGTATGTCATTTATTATTTGTTTTAGTCCGAATTTACATTTTATGTCAGTTGAGGAGATGCAGTCGGCCCTTTGGGTGTTTTAATATTTTCTAATCCCTTTGAAAAAGGTTTGAACACAACTGGCTTACAGGCAAGTGCCTCTAGCTGAGACCTTTATAGTGTCAACCCCTATAGTCAGTGTGTGTGTGTGTGTGTGTGTGTGTGTGTGTGTGTGTGCGTGTGTGCGTGCGTGCGTGCGTGCGTGCGTGCGTGCGTGCGTGCGTGCATGCGCGTGTGTGTGGGTGCGTGCGTGCGGTGCTTCTCCTCCAGGCGACAGGGTGCTGTGTTTCCTGGACCAGGTGTTTCCTCTGCTGTTGCCCAGCCACACGTCGTAGCCCGCGTCCGCCAGGACGTACGCCAGGCTGCCGTTGGGAGGGTTGCTCACCCAGTTACTGCCCGAGGCCAGGAGGCCATGCTGGAGCAGGACGGCTGGCCTGGGACCTGCAGGGAGGAGCATAGATATATATAAACTCTAGATAGCTCACCCGCGCTGTTGGCCAATGGAGAGCGACGTCGTTACGTGGCGGCCATCTTACCTCGGGACACATACCATTGTGTCTATGGGGCATGTACTCTTAAATGACCATAACTTGCTCAATTTTCAACCGATTTTCAAACGGTTTGGTTTGTTATAAACGTCAGAGACGTCCGCATACGTATATGATTTTATACGACGTTCATATAAAAAACATAAATTAAGCAGATAAGCGTCCTGAATCATAGCCACGTTGACAACGTTTGTAATAAACCAACCCGTTTGTAAATCCGTCAAGATTTGAGCGAGTTATGACTGTTGCTGCCATTGAACATACTGTACTGTAGCCCCGAAGTAAGATGGCTGCCGGGTGAACGACGTCAGAAACTCCGCCTTGAGCCATCTAGTGTTTATGGGGAGGAGGACCACAGCAATGGCAGAGCAGTTGATTCTCAACCTTTTACATTTGAAAGACGCGCCAGTTTAATATGCATTTAGACCTGAGACCATCCATCCATCCATCCATCCGTAGTCGGGTCGCGGGGGCAACAGCTCCACCAGAGTGCTCCAGACTTCCCTCTCCAGAGCAACATTAGTGACTTCCTCCTGGGGGATCCCGAGACATTCCAAGGCCAGTGAGTCGATGTGTTTCCTCCAACTGCGCCTTGGTCTGCCCCGGGGTCTCCTCCCAGTGGGACATGCCTCGAGGACCTCCCTAGGGAGGCGCCCGAGAGGCATCCTAACCAGATGCCCCGAACCCACCTAAGCTGGCTCTTTTCCAGGCGAAGGAGCAGCGGTTCTACTCCGAGTCTCTCTCGGGTCTCTCATGTGTCCCGTTAAATAAAACTCATTCAAAACTAAAGATTCTACAAAATGCCTTCAAAGCAAAATGCTGTGTTCAAGGTCAGGAGACCTCGGAGAAAAAAGCAATTCTCCTGAACGCTGCCTTCCGGCCCGCATGGTAAGGAAAGGAAAGGAGTGGCATTTGCATTTCTTCTGTAAAGAAGGAAAACGATATGCACATCCCAGTTTCAGAATACGGTGCCGGACCCAAAAAATGACTGAATGAAGAGAAAAGTGGAATGTCCGCACACGATATAGTTCTGCTCCCTGTCTTTTTTTATTTCAACCTAAATACAACAACGTTTCGCCCCCCTCCGGGCTTTCTCAAGTGAGGGGAGACGGGGAGCAGAACTATATTGTGTGCGGACATTCCACTTTTTTCTCCATTTGCATTTCTTCCACCATAGTAAATGCTGCATTCGTGGTCTGGAGAGGGCAGTTGTTTTACAGATGGGGAAAAGGGCAGGGGCTGAAGCCCCCTCTGATGCCTATATGTGTGCACGTCCCTGTGTACACACACACATACAGTACACACAGACATACTGTACATACTGTACACACACATACAGTACCTTGTGTGGCGGTGTCTGCGATTCCATGTGGGAGTCTGTTCACGGACAGGATGTATCCGTCTGACGTCACCACCTCATGCTCCTCCGCTGGGTAACCCCACCGCCTGACGATCTCTGACTGGAACACGCACGCACGCACGCACGCACACACACACACACACACACACACACACACACACACACACACACACACACACACACACACACACGTTCAGAATACAGCTGCTACAGGTTGCTGACCAGGTCCAGGAGATCCTGTCATATAACACCCTCCCTACGCTGGCTCCCAGTCAGGGACATTTTGAAAGACAGGCCTTTGCATAGCTGGCTTGGTTAAATGTTGATTGCTTTATTTTTGTCTTACTTTATTAGTGACTTGTTCTACTTTTATTGACTATTATTGACTTGTTTTACTTTTATTGTTGTTAAAGTACTTCGTGACTGCGATTGTCTGTGAAAGGTGCTCTACAAATAAACTTTACTTACTTACACGCACGCACGCAAGCACGCACGCACGCACGCATGCAGTTAGCTCTGGTCCATAGCTCTAATGCGTTGCATTTAGAGCTATGTTACTCTCGACTTCCGCCGTTCGCATGAATGCAGACCAGCCTCTCGTCTTTAGCGTAAATAAAAATAACGTTTTTTCTTCTCACCAAAACAGAGGCGGGTTGTGTCATTAGAAAGCCTACTTTCCTTAGTGGGAGCACTCTGAGCCCCCCACCACACATATAAACGGTAAAAAAATACTTGTAGTTACTCCACTGCACCTTCTACCGATATAGAATTGCCTCATAGAGAATATTTTTCCTCTGGTGAAAAAAATCCCTTTCTTCTGGCCAAAAAGTACCGTTTATACGTGTGGTGGGGGACTCAGAGTGCTCCCACTAAGGAAAGTAGGCTTTCTAATGACACAACCCGCCTTTGTTTTGGTGAGTAGCAAACACGTTCTTTTTATTTACGATAAAGACGAGAGGCTGGTCTGCATTCATGCGAGCGGCGGAAGTCGAGAGTAACATAGCTCTAAATGCGACGCATTAGAGCTATATGGACCAGAGCTAACACACATTACTGTACACTCACTATGTTCATGGTGACCTCTGGGTCCAGACCGATGGTGTCCCTGGCAAAGCGTGGCCTCATGTCTGATGTCCCTCTGATGTGCTTCTGGACAGAAGACCTGGTGTTGTGAGGACCGCCGTGGACCAGCCCGCTGACGGAAGACCTGGTGTTGTGAGGACCGCCGTGGACCAGCCCGCTGACGGAAGACCTGGTGTTGTGAGGACCGCCGTGGACCAGCCCGCTGACGGAAGACCTGGTGTTGTGAGGACCGCTGTGGACCAGCCCGCTGACGGCCAACACACACACTGCCACGCACAGCATCCTCATGCTGCAACACACACCAATACCACGTCTGTCAATCACGTAGAGTCAATCAATCAACAATCAATCAATCAACAATCAATCAATCAATCAATCAATCAACAGGTATCATTATAAGAGCCCGGACGGTTGTCATTATTTTACTTTTATTGTCTGATATTTGTTTTGACTTCTTGTACAAAAAAGGGGGAAACTATTTTTTCCTTGCAATATAGTCGCAACTCCTTGCAACAAAACAATGTTTTTCCTACATTTTCCCCCCACAAGTTTGTAACCCATTTTTTCACCCAGTGTCAATTATCTAATAATCCTGGGCGCTACACTTCCTCTGCCAATCTGGGGAGAGCAATGGACTGACCTCATGCCTCCTTTTATGCATGAGGAGTCCAAGCTGCTTCTTTTCACCTGACAGGGGGGGGAGTTTTGTTGGACGTAGCGTGTGGAAGGAACACATTATTCCAACCAGTTCCTTTCCCCTCCATCAGGCAGGGAGGTAGTTTAGAGACCAGGATTACTGCATGTTTTTTGAGAGGGTAGTCAGGGTACCTATACGCCTATAGGGAACGAGAACATGCAAACTCCACACAGAAAAGCCCTTTCGCCAACCCCGCCTCAGGTATGGGCACTGATGACGCGGAGGAGGGAACACGCCCCCAGCGCCCACAGCGTCCCCAGCGGTAATCGAACCCAGGACCTTCTAGCTGTGAGGCTGTGAGACAAAAATAAGTTAACAAAAACCAGAAGAGGCTATTGGAGAAGCTGATTTGGATAAGGACAAGTGTAAGATTGCGGCACCGTGACCACTGCAACAACCTTTTAAGGTCAACCACACCATTGCAACTCCTTGCAACTGCCTTTGGGGATAATGGTTGCAAGGAGTTGCATGTTGGTGCGCTCTGGGCTTTTACATTTACAATTAGTGATAACTATTTAAAACAAAACATTGATCTCTTGGAATGTAATGGTTTGATTGATTGATTGAAATATTTATTAACAGTTTGCAGAATTACAGTACATTTCAAGCACAAACTCAATACAAAGACTGTTAACTGTGAGTGGACGACCCAATTAAGCATTACACTTGTTTACAAGAGGGTCCACCTTGTTCAATTCATCAAAAAAGTTGTGGTAGCCTATACTCTTACAATTGACAAGTTTATAGGCATTTAAGACACTCTTAACCGGAACGACTTAAAGTAAGCAAGGTAATACATAAATGACATACTGTACATAGTATAGTGCCTAGTAGTACTGCACAATTAATAATAATAAAAAGATTGAGATCTAGATTCAGACACCTACGTATGCAATCCTCATTTCTAAATTTGAGCCAGAACGGTGCAGCACTATAGTTGGCTGTCCAATTCATTTTAGTTACTCGTGTTTTTGCTACAAGAGAAGAGACTTTAGAAGAGGTTTATGTCAAGCGCTTTGATGTTGTCTGTTTAAAGCCACAGTAGTTATGGCTCCAGGTGCCACATTTTGAATGTAGTAATGTTCAACAAACTACAGTCTATAAAGACAATAAATATTTTCATGGAAAAAATGAGAATCGTGGGAGAATCGTGATCTCTCTGCAAAAAATCGAGATCCACGTTTGAGCAAGAATCGCGCAGCACTAATAGTGTCTCAGTAATCCAGGACTTTGGTTCCCAAACTTCTCATACTGAAGTATAAAGTACCACCTCAGAAAATATGTTTTAACTGATAAAAATACAGGAGCGTACACCTGCCCCTTTTTGTTCCGTTAAAGCCAATAATGCTGCTGCTCTGACAAAACTCTGTCTAATCACTAATCAGCACAACTGATGATATTTCTAATGTGTTTCTCAAATCTTCTATTAACGGCTAGGTGTGCTGTGTCATGCTCAATTCAGCACGGCTGGAGAGAACTATTTCAACCAATTGCTTTTATTTGGTCAGAAGAACTACCTGTAGTAATATAAAAATTTCATTCCACTTTTGTCTTTCTCCTTTTTTGGGCGACTCCTTTGTGTAGCACCAGTGGTATCTAGTACCTGTGGTTGGTAACCTCTGGACTAGGATACCAGGTAATCCAAGAACCTAGCATCAAGAATCTGTACATTAATGCTAGGTAAACAATGAACCTAGCATCGGTCTAAATAAAAACATAAATAAAAAAAAGAACAATATGCTATCACAATAATAATGTGTATTCTGTACATTAATGCCAAGGAAGGAAGGAAACTACAGCGTCTGTCAAACACCTGCTATCTACAATGTATCTCATTTTGTATGCAATAAAATTAATATTTTGTCTTTGTATACGTATAATGTATAGGACCAAATAGGGATGGATAGATAGATAGATAGATAGATAGATAGATAGATAGATAGATAGATAGATAGATAGATAGAAACAGTTATAAATTAAAACAGTTATAAATTAAAACAAACAACTTTAGACAGAGGAGACTCACCCTGCTGTGTAGACGAAGCAGAACAGAAGAACTCTGACCATAACATGTTTCTACTTCTTAAAGACATTTACGAGAAGAGGAGGAGGAGGAGGAGGAGAGATCCTCTACGTCAGTGGTTCTCAACCAGTGGTCTGGGGGACCCACCGCTGGTCCTTGAGGGGGTTCCTGCAGGTGGTCCCCATGCAGCTAAATGATGGAGAGTTGGTAACCAAATGGACCCTTTACATATCTTTAACTCTTTAGAGTGTAAAACGAAACGGTGAAAATGGTTTCATTTCACCCTCTGAAGCATTCAATAACTGTTAAACATCTGCACTGCTTAATTTACACAATTGGAGAATGTAGTACAATTGTTATTTTGACGTTTGCCTGTTATCTCTCCTATGGAAACACATCAATACAAATATATGGAAGTGTGGCCTCACTGAATGAATGAATTACTTAATTAGTGGTTCTGCGAGCCATAGAGGTACTTTACTCACACACGCATGCACGTACGCACGCACGCACACACACACACACACACACACACACACACACACACACACACGCACACGCACACTCACACTAAATAATCTTTATTGTCCCGAAGGACAATACAATAATCTGTATTGTATTTAGTTTATTGAATTTCATAATACATTTCCTGAATCTGTGTATGTAAACATGGTATTAAATATTTAGGTTATTTGCAGTAGAGAAACCTTTTTGTGTAAAGGCCAGTCCACTCCAATGATTCGTAACTCCACTCCTGCAACACTTGCAACTCCTTGCAATACTTTCCCCCAATGGCACCGGTCTGCGACTGCTCAGTCCAGACCGATACTACAGTATGTCTTGCAACTGTTTGCAAGTTGTGGCTATAGTTGTGTTGTGTGTGGACCGGGCCTCAACATCTTTCATGAAAACAGAAGTACAACTTGTGTAATGTATCGTCATGATGTTGCCACTGCCAGTATACATTTCCAGAGTTGCTACATTTAACAACCTTTCTGAAAAACATTATTGTTGGACCTGTGCCCACCATTTTCCAAATGAGGTTTGAAGTGGAATGCCTCTGGGTACTCTGACAACAGGTACATTAAAATGGCTATTGTTCAAAGCAGTGTTTTTTTGACCAGACAGTGACCTTCTGGTTAGAGTGTCTGCCCTGAAACTGGGAGGCCGGGGGTTCGATTCCCCGGCCGGGTCATACCAAAGACTGTAAAAATGGGACCCAATGCCTCCCTGCTTGGCACTCAGCATCAAGGGTTGGACTGGGGGGTCAGTCCCTGCTTGGCACTCAGCATCAAGGGTTGGACTGGGGGGTCAGTCCCTGCTTGGCACTCAGCATCAATGGGTTGGTCCCTGCTTGAAACTCTCAGCATCAATGGGTTGGATTGGGGGGGGGTCAAATCAAAGTAATCAAATGATTCCCGAGCGCGGCACGGCTGCAGCTCACCGCTCCTTGGCTGCGGCTCACATGGGTCAAATGCGGAGAACAAATTTCACTGCGTAATGCGTGTACTGTGTGACACACGCACTGCGTGTGTGTGTGTGTGTGTGTGTGCGTGTGTGTGCGCGTGCGTGCGTGCGTGCGTGTCTATATATCATTGCAGCATTACACATAGGGAGTGAAGGTACAGAATTCCAGTGCCATCTGCTGGTTTCTACATAGATAATATTATTAACCTACTATTTTACAATCAGTTGAAGCTTGAAAACGTTCATTTAAAACAGCATTTTAAGACATCTTAAGCTCATACAAACATAGGATAAAAATCATGCACACCCGTGTGAAGTGTGAGGGGCGCTAATATATTAAAGTCTAACTCGTGTTAATAGGTGATGTAATGATGATGTAAAACAAACGGTGACAAAACAAACATTAAATTCTCTTTATTGTTAATGGCATTTAATGTTTGTCTTAGGGACAAGATGACGTACATTTCCCCTTCATTGTCAATGGCGTTTTTAAAACAAACATTGAACTAAAAACAAACATTATTTAAACCTGTCTAACAAACACAATAATAATGTTTATTCTATTATTTTTACAGTATGGGTGAGGTCAGGTTTTTTTTTTAAATCCGTGTTTTTTTCCATAGACTTATAAATAGTTTCCCCTCTCCTCCTCCTCCTTCTAACTTTATTGACACCTTTTGGGACTACACACACGCGCGCACCGCACAATGTACGTTGCGTGCCCACGTAATCACGTAATCACGTCATGACGTTGACATGTTGACGTTTTGACCCGAGTACTTTCCGTGTTGTGTTTTTTTTCCTCTCTTTTTAAGTTTATTATTTAAGTGAACGGACCTATAAGACCAGGTGGGTTTACAATATAACTAATTATAACCCGCAATAATTCACCTGACATGTTAATGTTTACTTTAATAACTTCAACACTTTAATTAATAGTTTTATTTTAAATGTCTGTCATGAAGTTTAACCACCTGTTGTTGCTAAGCTGGAAGCTAGCTGTCAGAACCACTCCTTTGGGGATTAATTATATGAACCAATAATACTGAAGGTTTGGTCTTTGTTTTTTATCAACTAATATCGTTGTTTAGATGCATTTTAGACACATGACGAACACAAGTTATTATTAACGTCACGTTAATTAGTTTATGTTTAGAATTAAGTATATGGAATGAAGGTCATTATTTAAATAAAATCAGTGGTTCTCAAAGTGGGGTCCCCCCGGGGGTCCTTGAGGGGGTTCCAGGGGGTCCCCGGCTGAACGAGGTAATAGCATCAACCATCACTTTGAATCACTTTAACCCTGCAGTATGATACTATGGGCTCCAATTTTGTCGCATCCTTTACCCGCAGCGCATCCTTTTCCTATAATCAGCAGAAGTGAGTGCCTGCCACTTCCTTGTGTCCATTGTGTTTATATAATTGTATAGTCAATTAAGTTATTTGTACGCGATTCCATTAAATCCATTTAATGTTCAGTTAAATTCAGTTCATCACCCCATAGCAGCAAATGGGGTTTAATGATGTCTAAATCCGAACTTTCCGAATCTTAGATCTCCTCATATAAGAACTGTGTTTTATTTGTATTGTAATCCCCATAGGGGGATCTTAGATCTCCTCCTATAAGAACTGTGTTTTATTTGCATTATAATCCCCATAGGAGGATCTTAGATCTCATCATATAAGAACTGTGTTTGAAACATAAATAAATCATCCCGGCCGTTTCACTGATATGGATATGAAGAATCAACTAATGTTGCAATACTTCTTTAAGAAGAAGCTTTTCTGATCCCATAGCCTGCAGGGATGATTGCTCAGTGAATCCAACTTCAGAAGACCATAGTTTCTCAATTTAATGTAAACATTATTTTATTTCTTACAGCTCAATGCAAAGGAACGGCCCCAGCAACCCCACGTGAGTGTGGTCAAACTAGGCTGACTCTAAATGGATTCATATTGTATTTGTGCTGCTAAATAAAACTGGTATAGTTCTCTATCGTATCGAGACTATCTCTCCACCCAACATATTTCATACGTATGGGGAATGACCCCACCTCACTTGTGACGTATATATCTCTTTAAGACACACCAGTTGTACTGGCACGCACGGGTATATAAGGCCCAGGTGTGCGTGACACTGATTTTTTGATCTCCACCGAGCAGTCCAGGTCTCCTCGACAGAAGTGCAGAGCAGGTTATCAACAATAACTGCATTTTTTAGACTTTTTGAAAAGCCGCAGGCTATGCACTGGACACATGTCTTCTAAATCTAGTCAACCAGGCCTGCAGTAGGCTATGCACTGGACACATGTCTTCTAAATCTAGTCTACCAGGCCTGCAGTAGGCTATGCGCTGGACACATGTCTTCTAAATCTAGTCTACCAGGCCTGCAGTAGGCTATGCACTGGACACATGTCTTCTAAATCTATTCAACCAGGCCTGCAGTAGGCTATGCACTGGACACATGTCTTCTAAATCTAGTCAACCAGGCCTGCAGTAGGCTATGCACTGGACACATGTCTTCTAAATCTAGTAACCAGGCCTGCAGTAGACTATGCGCTGGACACATGTCTTCTAAACCAAGTCAACCAGGCATGCAGTAGGCTATGCACTGGACACATGTCTTCTAAATCTAGTCAACCAGGCCTGCAGTAGGCTATGCACTGGACACATGTCTTCTAAATCTAGTAACCAGGCCTGCAGTAGACTATGCGCTGGACACATGTCTTCTAAATCTAGTCAACCAGGCATGCAGTAGGCTATGCACTGGACACATGTCTTCTAAATCTAGTAACCAGGCCTGCAGTAGACTATGCGCTGGACACATGTCTTCTAAATCTAGTCTTACAATTACAATTTACAATTTAGGCATTTAGCAGACGCTCTTAATCCAGAGCGACTTACAATAAGCAAGAACAAAAAGCATGGGAATACATCACATATGTAAAAAGCATTTATCGCGAAACATGCGTAAGCTAAGAACGTGACTAGAACATATCTATATAATGACACTATACATATAAACTATAACTAGAACATATCTATATAATGACACTATACATATAAACTACACATATATGCTATACTATGCTGTACATATATACTATGAAGTGCTATGACTACTATACACTATATACTATGAAGTGCTATGACTACATACAATGCACTTATTGTGCTGTCTACATGACATGCTATAAGTCTGTTTCAAATGCTATATAAGTCTAAGAAGTGCTGTCTAAGGGGGGTAGGGTAAGTGCTATGGGCCATGATGGAGTCTGAAAAGGTGGGTTTTCAGACTACGGCGGAAGATCGGGAGTGATGCTGCAGTTCTGATTGCAACGGGAAGTGCATTCCACAGTTTTGGGGCCAGAAGGGAGAAGAGTTTGGGACGTGTGGAGCGTTGTCCCGGCGTTTTTAGTGAGGGTACTTCCAGCTTCCCTGCGTTGGCTGATCTGAGTGCGCGGGAGGGTTTGTAGGGTTCAATCATGCTGGCAAGATATGGGGGAGCCATACCTTTGGTTGCTTTAAATGCCAACATCAGAGTTTTGTATTCTGTGCGGGCAGCGACCGGGAGCCAGTGCAGGGAGCGGAGCAGGGGGGAGACATGTGAGAATTTTGGCTGGTTGAAGACCAAGCGAGCTGCGGCATTTTGGATCAGTTGGAGAGGCTTCAGTGCACATGCCGGTAAGCCAGTAAGGAGAGAGTTACAATAGTCAAGTTTTGCCAGGACTGTTGTCTGGATTAGGAGCTGGGATGATTCCTGGGTGAGGAACGGTCTAATTCGTCGTATGTTATAGAGTGTGAACCTACAGGATCGAGTGACAGCTGTGATGTGAGTTTTGAACGAGAGCTGACTGTCCAGGACAACACCAAGGTTCCTGGCTGTTGGGACAGACGTTACCAGGGCGTTGTCTACGGAAATAGTTAGCTCCCGCATCGGGCAGGACTTAGCTGGGAAGAAGAGAAGCTCAGTCTTGTCTGGGTTCAGCTTGAGGTGGTTGGAGGACATCCACTGTGAGATGTCAGCCAGGCAAGCAGTGATGCGCTCTTCCACCTGGGTGGCAGAGGGGGGGAAGGATAGAAACAGTTGTGTGTCATCGGCATAACAGTGATAGGATATATTGTGAGCAGAGATGATAGTGCCAAGGGATTTTGTGTACAGTGAGAAAAGGAGGGGACCAAGTACAGATCCCTGTGGGACCCCAGTTTGGAGGGTTCGGGGGGATGATAACAGACCTTTCCAGGAGACCTGGTAGGTCCGGTCGGTGAGGTAAGAGGAGAACCACTTTAGTGCCGTCCCGCCGATGCCTAGATCCGCTAGGGTGTCTAGGAGCAGCTGGTGGTTCACTGTGTCAAATGCTGCTGATAGGTCTAGGGTGTCTTAGGGTGGCTTGCCGTACCAGAGGGGACCGCTAAGAGACTGGTGCAGCTAGGGGAATTTTTCCTCTTTACATATTAGCCCTGCTAATCTGGGGGCGGCTGTAGAAGATTCCCGATAGCTTAATTTATTTGCCTTACTTTGTACAGGCCTATTCTGGGCAACCTCTAGTCATTCTATAGGACCCAGTTTCCAACTTTAGTTCAGGCATCTGTTGGGGCACTCCCTAATGGAACAGGACCCCAGTTCTGTGACTGTGCAGTTCTAAAATGCAGCTGCACAGACAAACCTGACCAACAGAATGCGTTCTTGAGGAAGTAAGGCAATTATTTGTGTGTAAAGTACAATATAAATTCATGTTGTAACAATTCATGGTGATAGAACTAATCAAAATGTTGCTTAAAAAGTTCGTTTTTGGCATTCATTCATATGCTGAAACATGTGGCTAAGCTAACAGGGACTACCTTGTGTGTTAGCATGCTAAGTAGCCTAAGCTAGCCTTCTGCTTTCATGGCTCACAGTAAGCAAAGGTGTTAACATGTTTATTTCCATAGTTTCATGAGGCTTTGAGCTAAGCTTTAAAGCATTATTTACCATAAGCCTGTACTTTGTGCAGTGTTCACTTTAATTTATGTACCTTTCATTGCATACAGCTAAAGCTAAATAACTGACATGTTTCCTATTCATCTACAAAATGCAGTATGAAACCAGCTGTAATTTCTATTTCATTTCCCTAATATTCCCATGTATTTCTGTTACTGTATTGCAGATACCATTCATTCATTGAGTCATTCATTCATCAAACCAACCCTGTCTGTTTGTACATCTATCTTCATATAAAACCATAAATACCAACACTGTGTCAATCTTCTTCATGCTCTCTGACTGGAGCCCCGTGGTGGGCATAGCATCAACCCCCCTAAGTTTATACACGCCTCCACTAGGCTAGTAATATTTTACAAGTGTGGCAACCACACTAATAATAATAATAATAATTGTAATAATAATAATAATAATAATAAAGTGTTACAATTACAATAGTCTGGTTGCACTAACTAGCTTTGGGGATGCGTCAGAGCTGGATTCATGAATGGGAAATTCTGGGCACAAGCCCTGCAGGGCCCAAAGAGCAGGGTGGCACTGTAGAAAACTAGGCCAATTAAGTCAGAGGCATTCACCCTGGAAATCTTAATTATAGCGGCTCTCATATAATGTTATGTATTGTTACATATACAAAATGTAGCTGCAAGCAGCGATAAAGCGGGACCAAGATAGAAGAAGAACAATGCGCAATAAGAACAACATGCACAAATTAAACTGACGAGCTGAGTTGTCGGTACCGGGATTTGAACTCACAACCTTGTGGACCGAAGGCATGCAGGAGCTCTACTGACTGACCTACAGAAAGACAATCGGTGACTATATTGTAAACAGTAAAACCATTCAGTGATTTGGTAACAAGAAGGTGTGTCCTCATTTTGGGCATGTCTTTATCCATTACTACAGTGTGTTTTCACGCACAGTTAAAGTGTGTGTGTGTGTGTGTGTGTGTGTGTGTGTGTGTGTGTGTGTGTGTGTGTGTGTGTGTGTGTGTGTGTGTGCGTGCGTGCGTGCGTGCGTGCGTGCGTGCGTGCGTGCGTGCGTGCGTGCGTGCGTGCGTGCGTGCGTGCGTGCGTACAAACTTCTCTTTGTACGCTTTCGGTGCTATTTGGCATGACCCTCTACTATACTGTAAAGTGACATAAGCATATGTGTGTATTAGAGGCAGAAGAATAATTTTCACAAACCAGCAATTTTCATTGGTTCATAAAAACATTTTTTCACTTTATTTGTCCGTATAGGTCCAAAGTTCACGTGTAGAAGTTTTCGTGCATTTTGAGCAAAGATTCTGGGAGGAGTTACATTTGAACTGTTTTTCATATAATTCAAAATGGCGGGTGATCTAAAGGTCAGAGGTCAAAAGTCAGAACACGAAAGTTGTTCGGCATGAGGAGACACATGTGTATCAAAGTGTCATTGCCAACGGTCAAACGGTTCATGAGATATGCACGTTCAAAGTTTGCAAGTTTGCAAGTTTTGCATCAATTGAGTGCTATAGCGCCACCATTTGGCCAATCATGATGGGCTTCGCATAGTCACCGTTTGGCATGGTCCTCTATCATGTTGACAAGTTTTGCGAAAACCGACTGCACGGTTCAGTCAGAACAGCTATTTTTGGTGGAAGGAGAAGGAGAAGAAGTACTGATCATATAATTCAAAATGGCGGGTGATCTAAAGGTCAGAGGTCAAAAGTCAGAACACGAAAGTTGTTCAGCATGAGGAGACGCATATGGGTATCAAAGTGTCATTGCCAACGGTCAAACGGTTCATGAGCTATGCACGTTCAAAGTTAGCATTTTCAATTGAGCGCTATAGCGCCACCATTTGGCCAATCGTCTTGGGCTTCGCATATTCACCGTTTGGCATGGCCCTCTACCAGATTACCACGTTTCGCGAAAACCGACTGCACCATTCAGTCAGAACAGCTATTTTTTTTTTTTTTACCAAAGTCAGTGCGTGACTTCTTGGTCCCTAATAATAAAGTGGTGAAAGAACATAACCAGCTGATCAGTCAGTCTATCATATGATTCTAAAGTAAAGCCCCAGCACGAAAAGCTACTATAGTGTACCCGCATACGGCCTGTTTTGAAACCGAATATACAAAAGATATTTTGACACTACTTTTCTTTAACTTAAAGGAGGAAACTGATGACAAAAAGATACAAAAAGAGAGAACTATGACTCATTTCGACATGTTGACATATCTGTGGTGCAGTAGATCATATCATGGAGATGCGGTCCGGTACGCTCATAACCCATTTAGACCTGAAGACGTTTCTGCAAATGTCTTCTAAATCCTGACAGTTTTCTGAAAAGCCTATGTTTCTATGTCAGTCGTTCTTAAAGTTTTTCATGTCAAGGACCCCAAAAATATATGTAATTGGCCGCCGACCCCCATCTGAAAATATGTTGTTCCAGGGATCCCCCATGAAGCAAAGATTGAGTTAAAAACGATTGCTCTGACAGAATATATATTCAAAGATTTGCACCACATTTTCTCGATTTTTCAAAAATAGCAGATCTACAAGCTCGTAGCGCGGCACTCGGTGCCGCGCTATGAGCTTGTAGATCTGCTATTTTTCAATAGCTAAAGTATAACATAATTCTTAAAACACCAAAAGGGGTTCCCGCCCGTCACTACACCATTGGTTCTCAAAGTTGGGGTCTCAGCTAGTCCTTAGAAGGGTAGAAACTAAAATCAGTCAGATAATGTATCATTCATATACTGTACAGTACTATGCTGCGTGAATAAACATACAATTTGATAGCATACAGTAGATCACCCAGGTTTTATGCTTTTTCAATCCCCACACGTGTATGTATAAGTGTTGCAACACTTAAAATGCAGAATATGAAATTTTAACGGTAATATCGTATATCGTATCGATATCGCAATATTTTGCATAAATACAGAGATATGAGATTTTCTGTCTATACTCTATGGCTCTGTTGTAATCCAAACGTACACGCGTGTGGGTATAGGGATAGGGTGGCCTGGCTGGGTGTATGACTTGACTACCGCGGCCTGAATGATTCAGCCCTGCAGCCCTGGTGTGAGATATGATCTGGACAAGAGATGTCAATATGAAGTTGAGGATAACATTGACCACTTCTGTGTCTTAGTCATACTTCTCTCTCCTTTCTTTCGTAATCTTTTTTGTCATCAGACGGACAGCTTGGTCATATACTTCACACATACACACACACACTCTCTCTCTCACACACACACACACACACACACACACACACACACAGAGAGAGAGATACGTGATCGTGAGGTGACATCAGTTTGCGCAGAGAGACAGAACGGTGAAGACAGATATTTGGAAACTTGTAACTATATTTTGGAAACTTCTGAGTGAGTAGAGAGAAAATATATTTACAATGTTGTTTAAAACCATGTTTGAAGGTTTTTTCTCCATTATGAATGAACATACCGGTAGACTTTTTATATAGTTTCAAATAAGAACTTTTTGTTCCAAAAATAAATATAGAGAGATGACTTCCGCACACCCGGTAGGTAATTTGGAGCAGGTGCGATGATGACGAGGCATATACAGTGTGGAAAGGAGGGACACCCGCACACTGCCACTTGCTGGGTTCAGAGCATTTTATTAAAGCAACGTTTGGTGTTGTTACTGCTACTGAATTAGTTACATTTTCACTAGAAACAGACTGTATCATATTAACATAAGATTTAGACTCTCGTGCATGTATTGTATTTCATCGATTCTGACAAGATTGGAATATGACTGACTGACTGTCGTAAACGATACATTGTCTGGGCGACTAATACCGCCCAGACATTTTGTTAATTTTTGGACCACAATTCTTATATGAGACGATTTTAAGATTAAATAATTCTTCCGTGAAGCAGTGCCTTCAGGAATTCTGTGCTCTCTCTCTCTCTCTCTCTCTCTCTCTCTCTCTCTCTCTCTCTCTCTCTCTCTCTCTCTCTCTCTCTCTCTCTCTCTCTCTCTCCACGCACACGTAAACATGTTGGCATGTCAATCACTGTTCTTTACATGTTTGCTCACTTCTGATGTGGTGGAGTTATGACAGTGGTCCGGGGACCCCCAGGGGTCCTTGAGGGAGTTCCAGGAGGTCCCCAGCTAAATGATAGTTTTAGGAACCAAATGGACCCTTATGGGTCTGTAACTCTGAGAGTGTACAAACAATTGTACAATTTAGGCATTTATCAGACGCTCTTAATCCAGAGCGACTTACATTAAGCAATAACAAAAAGCATGGCATACATCACATACCGTATATAAAAAGTAGTTATCATGAAACATGTGTAAGCTAAGAACGTAACAGTGGAGTATCTATGTAAACTATACATACTATACTATATTATACATTATACATGTGTACTATAAAGTGCTATGACTACATAAAATGCAATACTAGTGCTGTCTACGTAACATGCTATAAGTCTGTTTAAAATACTATCTAAGTCTACATAAAGTGCTATATTTAAAATACTATCTAAGTCTACATAAAGTGCTATCTAAGGGGCTAGTGCTACGGGCCATGGTGGAGTCTGAAGGTGGGTTTTCAGACTACGGCGGAAGATTGGTAGTGAGGCTGCAGTTCTGATTGTGATGGTGAGTGCATTCCATAGTTTTGGAGCCAGAAGGGAGAAGAGTTTGGGACGTGTGCTTCAGCCCTGTTTACATTTCGGACATTTATTTTTGTACACTTTTGAAAACATTTTTTCATTATCTTTTTTTTTTTTACTTCCAGTATATAGGTAGGCCTATAGCCTATATATACTTTAAGTAAATATTGATGTCACTACGTTTGTACTTTTACTCAAGTAGATTTTGAATAAGGGACCTATTTTAGGGAACAAGTTGGGACAACGCTCCACACGTCCCAAACTCTTCTCCCTTCTGGCTCCAAAACGATGGAATGAACTTCCCATTGCAGTCAGAACTACAGACTCACTCCCAATCTAAACTATGGAATGAACTTCCCATTGCAGTCAGAACTACAGACTCACTCCCAATCTAAACTATGGAATGAACTTCCCATTGCAGTCAGAACTACAGACTCACTCCCAATCTAAACTATGGAATGAACTTCCCATTACAGTCAGAACTACAGACTCACTCCCAATCTAAACTATGGAATGAATTTCCCATTGCAGTCAGAACTACAGTCTCACTCCCAATCTAAACTATGGAATGAACTTCCAATTGCAGTCAGAACTACAGACTCACTCCCAATCTAAACTATGGAATGAACTTCCCATTGCAGTCAGAACTACAGACTCACTCCCAATCTAAACTATGGAATGAGCACCAGGACCGACACACCGCAGCACCAGGACCGACACACCCCAGCACCAGGACCGACCCACCGTAGCACCAGGACCAACACACCCCAGCACCAGGACCGACACACCCCAGCACCAGGACCGACACACCCCAGCACCAGGACCGACACACCGCAGCACCAGGGTAAGAGTAGGAAAGTGTTGTTATGATGTGAACTAGAATAAATTCCTCACCTTTATTTGTTTTATGATTTAATTTGAGAAAACAAATCTTTAGTCTGTTGTGTGACATGCCTGAAGAAGGTCTAATTGATTTGACCATTTAATTGTGCGGCTTTTAGGCTTTGTAAACTAAAGTTACACGGGGTGGGGGGGGGGGGGGGGGGGGGGGCAGATATGACAATGACTAATAAACCAAATAAATAATGTATAATGGCCAAAGTGTGCCACATTTAATATGTTATACTCCAAATGTATTAAAAAAATTGTAGAAATAGCCAATCTAAAAGCTAATCTTAGAGTTTTAGAGTTTTATTAGGATCCCCATTATCTGGTGCATAGCAGCAGCTAATCTTCCTGGGGTCCACACAGAACATAAAAACATGACATTCGACATGAATGACATTACAGGACAATGATATATAAATAAAATAAAAAATAAATAAATATATTTGATCAACAATTTCCTCATCCACCTTCTGATTCCCCATTTTCTTGGAAGAGAAAAAAAACCCAACAAGCATATCATCATATCTGCCTCAGTTACATATTAGCCTTCCATTCTCCTGGGGTAGAAAACAAAAGTAGAGATAAAAATTGAAAATATTATCCTAATCGATCATGACTGCTGTGTGTGTGTGTGTGTGTGTGTGTGTGTGTGTGTGTGTGTGTGTGTGTGTGTGTGTGTGTGTGTGTGTGTGTGTGTGTGCACGCTGTGGTCACATGGAGGAGTATTATTGCTGTAGCTGAACTGATATCTGATCATACATAGATAATAATGATCAGATAAAGTTGATCATCAAATTTTTTTTTTTTTTTACTTCCAGTATATAGGTAGGCCTATAGCCTATATATACTTTAAGTAAATTTTGATGTCACTACGTTTGTACTTTTACTCAAGTAGATTTTGAATAAGGGACCTATTTTAGGGAACAAGTTGGGACAACGCTCCACACGTCCCAAACTCTTCTCCCTTCTGGCTCCAAAACGATGGAATGAACTTCCCATTGCAGTCAGAACTACAGACTCACTCCCAATCTAAACTATGGAATGAACTTCCCATTGCAGTCAGAACTACAGACTCACTCCCAATCTAAACTATGGAATGAACTTCCCATTGCAGTCAGAACTACAGACTCACTCCCAATCTAAACTATGGAATGAACTTCCCATTACAGTCAGAACTACAGACTCACTCCCAATCTAAACTATGGAATGAATTTCCCATTGCAGTCAGAACTACAGTCTCACTCCCAATCTAAACTATGGAATGAACTTCCAATTGCAGTCAGAACTACAGACTCACTCCCAATCTAAACTATGGAATGAACTTCCCATTGCAGTCAGAACTACAGACTCACTCCCAATCTAAACTATGGAATGAGCACCAGGACCGACACACCGCAGCACCAGGACCGACACACCCCAGCACCAGGACCGACCCACCGTAGCACCAGGACCGACACACCCCAGCACCAGGACCGACACACCCCAGCACCAGGACCGACACACCGCAGCACCAGGGTAAGAGTAGGAAAGTGTTGTTATGATGTGAACTAGAATAAATTCCTCACCTTTATTTTTTTTATGATTTAATTTGAGAAAACAAATCTTTAGTCTGTTGTGGCCAATGAGGCGTCTACGTATTTATGCAAATGAGTCCCAGTGGCCAATGAGGCGTCTATGTATTTATGCAAATGAGTCCCAGTGGCCAATGAGGCGTCTACGGATTTATGCAAATGAGTCCCAGTGGCCAATGAGGCGTCTACGTATTCATGCAAATGAGTCCCAGTGGCCAATGAGGCGTCTACGTATTTATGCAAATGAGTCCCAGTGGCCAATGAGGCGTCTACGTATTTATGCAAATGAGTCCCAGTGGCCAATGAGGCCTCTATGTATTTATGCAAATTAGTCCCAGTGGCCAATGAGGCGTCTATGTATTCATGCAAATGAGTCCCAGTGGCCAATGAGGCGTCTACGTATTTATGCAAATGAGTCCCAGTGGCCAATGAGGCGTCTACGTATTTATGCAAATGAATCCCAGTGGCCAATGAGGCGTCTACGTATTTATGCAAATGAGTCCCATTGGCCAATGAGGCGTCTACGTATTTAAGCAAATGAGTCCCAGTGGCCAATGAGGTGTCTACGTATTTATGCAAATGAGTCCCAGTGGCCAATGAGGCGTCTATGTATTTATGCAAATGAGTCCCAGTGGCCAATGAGGCGTCTACGTATTTATGCAAATGAGTCCCAGTGGCCAATGAGGCGTCTACGTATTTATGCAAATGAGTCCCAGTGGCCAATGAGGTGTCACTAGAGATTTCACTGTATTGTTTACACGGTGTTTACTTTTGATCTGAGGACCAAGTGCGCATGCACGTTCATATAATAATGATGTTAGATATCTAGATTTGTGTTTTTTTCATAATCTTGAATCGTGACGTTTATTTTCCTAGATTTCTGGTCACATGGCAGAGATAGAAGAAGATGACCAGTAGACTGGCAAAGATGACCTCATCTTCAGGTTAACCAATCAATGATTAATATGATAATATTGTCCCGAATACTTTCAATTCTAAAGTAATATGTCGATCATTTATGACTATTTATATTGTATTTCCAGGTTCTAGTGAGAAACTCTCAGATATGAGAATTACACTTCTGGGACATCAAGGTTCAGGGAAGAGTTCATCAGGAAACACCATCCTGGGTTTAGAATCAGAGCAGTTTAGTTTAGAGAGAACAGCTCAGTGTGAGAAGAGACAGGGAGACGTAGCAGGGAGACATGTCACTGTGGTCGACACTCCAGGATGGTTTATTAATCTACCTCTAAATAGTACACCTGAGCTGACCAAACAGGAGATAGTTGTTAGTTCATCTCTGTGTCCTCCAGGTCCACATGCTCTCCTCCTGGCTATAGGAGCATATCTGTCATATGAAGCTGATTGGTATAAAAACATGGAGGAACACATGCAGCTTCTCGGTGAGACAGTGTGGGATCACACTATGATACTGTTCACACATGGAGACTACTTAGGGAAATCCCTGTTTTCTTTAGGTAAGCCCATTAAGAAGTACATTAAGAGTGGAGGAAAGGCCCTCCGGAGGCTTCTAGAGAAATGTGGGAACAGGTATCATGTCTTCAACAATGAGAACAGAGGTGATGACACTCAGGTCACACAGCTGTTAGAGAAGATAGAGCAGATGGTGGCAGGAGAGAAAGGAGGCTGTTTAGAGATAGACAGACGAGTGTTAGAGGAGACTGAGAAGAAAAGGAGAACCCAGGATGAGGGAGCAACACGACGACAGATGAAGGTGAAGAAAGAACGAAAGAGCATCAGGTCAAAGATGGGTATGTCATTATTTACATTGAAATCACATCTGTCACTTCACACACGCCTCAGCTACACAGACACAGCTGGACTGATAATCAATGATCACCATGGAAACAAATCAAAACATTTAACAAAAACTGTTGAAACGTTAGACTAATTTTAGTCAATGATAACTATTTTAGTGGACTTTTATTCCATGAAAACTAAACAGTTGTTCTAGAACCAATGGCCAGTTCAACCACACTGATCCCAGGGTTGCCAGTGTTGAGTCAGAAATAAGTAACCACGTCTATTAGCTTAAAGGAAGTAACTGTAGGTCACATGAGCACTTTAAACCATTTGAAAATAGCAGATCTACAAGCTCACTCCGCGTCATGATGTGACACCTTGTGAGCTTGTAGTTCTGCTAGTGTATTTTCAAAATAAACCTCTAAATCTATGTTCAGATGGAGGTCTGTGGACAAATACAGGAGCATGTTTTGGTTTTTTTAATGTGTTTTTTTGTGGCTTTCGCCTTTATTTTATATATTTTATTTTATATATTTTATGGAGGGACAGACAGTAGGCTGACAGGAAATGGGGAGAGAGATGGGGGGAAGACATGCAGTAAAGGCCGTCAGGATCGGGAGTCGAACCCGCGGCACACTGCCAGACTGGATTACCAGCCATGGCCCAGGCCAAATACAGGAACATGTTTGAGAACCACTGGTTTAAAGGGATAGTTCACCACAAACAATACTTAACTTCTACCAACCCCCAACAGTATTATTTACAAGTGACTTTACAGAAAAACAAGCCTAAAGTCACTTAAAATAAGCAGACATGGCAACACTGATTTAACCAAGTAACATAAAAACACCTCACTGCCACACATGCACGCACACGTACACGCACACACATACTAACAGATACATGTTTAATGTATTCTGTCTTATATTTCAGGTGATGACCTCCATCTGTCAGAAATGAGAATCACACTTCTGGGACATAAAGAGTCAGGAAAGAGTTCATCAGGAAACACCATCCTGGGTTCAGAATCAGAGCAGTTTAGTTTAGAGAGAACAGCTCAGTGTGAGAAGAGACAGGGAGACGTAGCAGGGAGACATGTTACTGTGGTTGACACTCCAGGATGGTTTATTAATGCTTCTCTAAACAGAACACCTGAGCTGATCAAACAGGAGATAGTTGTTAGTTCATCTCTGTGTCCTCCAGGTCCACATGCTCTCCTCCTGGCTATAGTAGCAGATCTGTCATATGAAGCTGATGAGTATAAATACATGGAGGAACACATGCAGCTTCTCAGTGAGTCAGTGTGGGATCACACTATGATACTGTTCTCCTGTGGAGACTGTCTAGGAGGTAGATCCATTGAGCAGTTCATTGAGAGTGGAGGAGAGGCCCTCCAGAGCCTGGTAGAGAAATGTGGGAACAGGTATCATGTCTTCAACAATGAGAACAGAGGTGATGACACTCAGGTCACACAGCTGTTAGACAAGATCGAGCAGATGGTGGCAGGAGAGAAAGGAGGCTGTTTTGAGATAGACAGAAGAGTGTTCGAGGAGACTGAGAAGAAAAGGAGAACCCAGGATGAGGGAGCAACACAACGACAGATGAAGGTGAAGAAAGAACGAGAGAGCATCAGGTCAAAGATGGGTATGTCATTATTTACATTTAAATCACATCTGTCACTAACACACTTCTCAGCTACACAGACACAGCTTCACTTTTTAATCAAATTTTGATAATCATAAAAACAAATCAACACATTTACAGAAGATATACATAAAACTAAGTAACAATACATTTTGTGTTATTTTATGTGCTAAAAGTGGTAATTTGAGATCTATTTAGTCGTGCATTGAGAGTGAATGGAGAGAGAAACATAAATGTTCTCTGTTGACCAATCACAGCACAGGAGTCACTGATAAAGATGATTGACCATATTGAGCAGTTCAACAATAATAATAATAATAATAATAATAATAATAATAATAATAATAATAATAATAATAATAATAATAATAATAATAATAGCTTGAATTTACATAGTGCCTTTCATGAACCCATGTACTCTACAGAATGTACCAACAGCAATCAACAACTATATGCCATACGTCTGAGAGAATAAGTGTATTTTCAAGGCAGCCTTAACAGAGTCCAGTGTTGGAGCATGGCCAATCTCTATTGAGTCCAGTGTTGGAGCATGGCCAATCCCTATTGAGTCTAGTGTTGGAGCATGGCCAATCTCTATTGAGTCCAGTGTTGGAGCATGGCCAATCTCTATTGAGTCCAGTGTTGGAGCATGGCCAATCTCTATTGAGTCCAGTGTTGGAGCATGGCCAATCTCTATTGAGTCCAGTGTTGGAGCATGGCCTATCTCTATTGAGACCAGTGTTGGAGCATGGCCAATCTCTATTGAGTCCAGTGTTGGAGCATGGCCAATCTCTATTGAGTCCAGTGTTGGAGCATGGCCAATCTCTATTGAGTCCAGTGTTGGAGCATGGCCAATCTCTATTGAGACCAGTGTTGGAGCATGGCCAATCTCTATTGAGTCCAGTGTTGGAGCATGGCCAATCTCTATTGAGGCCAGTGTTGGAGCATGGCCAATCTCTATTGAGTCCAGTGTTGGAGCATGGCCAATCTCTATTGAGTCCAGTGTTGGAGCATGGCCAATCTCTACTGAGTCCAGTGTTGGAGCATGGAAAATCTCTATTGAGACGAATAACCATCTAAGTCCATCATTTATTCTGACCCCTCTCAGAAAAGGCCTATGTTTCCTGACCACTTATCTATGATGTACACATTATGGATAATTAGTTTGGACTAATATGGTTAATATTCGTCTCAACTGCTCATATATGGACTTATATCCTGAGAAGGTAGCGTAGCTACAAGCCAAGGTTGTACAGATGTTCAACATGACTTTAACATACTTTAAAAACACGACCCTGTCAGGTTGTTATGATATAAATTAGAGGGCAGCACGGGTCCATAAAATTGGACCCGGTCCGAAACGGGAACGGTAATATCAAAACGGAACCGATCCGGATCCGAGAAACATTCCAATTGGCCGCACCCGCCCCGGAACCGGCCCCGCAAGTTGTGGATCCGGTTCCGAAGGAGGATTTGACTGTTTGGAACCGGTCCGACCAAAACGGCGCTGATCCGATCCGATATAGATCCGGTCACCGGACCCATAGCGTGTTCTCTGCAATATTATATACTTTAACATGACATGAGACTGCTCCCTATGAGCGACGTGCACCACGCCGCCTCTCAAGACAGCGCAGCGGAGGAGAACTTGTGCATTTTAGCGCTGATCCGATCCGATATAGATCCGGTCACCGGACCCATAGCGTGTTCTCTGCAATATTATATACTTTAACATGACATGAGACTGCTCCCTATGAGCGACGTGCACCACGCCGCCTCTCAAGACAGCGCAGCGGAGGAGAACTTGTGCATTTTAGCGCACCAACATTCTTACCAGAGCTGTTGACAATCACAACAACACTGTCCCACATTTTTCCTCCGAGGTGGAAAGCCTGGTGACGCGAGGTTAGTCCCACATTGCTTGTTGCTTTGCTCGCAAGCGAAAGGGAGAGAGAGAGCGCGTTCTGGCTCATGTCGAGGAGCATGACGAGACCCAGCCCTCGTTGACTCTGTTCAACAGACAATATGGACTTTAGAATGTAATAATTACAACGCACGCATGTCTATTTTTGAAACCTATTTTTAAAGTTGAAGGGTTTAATATATAAATCTCGGATCCTCACGGTTATTTCGGGTAACTGCATTTCAGACGATCCGACCCAGACCCGCGGCAATTTGGAGTGGATCCTACCCTGCCCGAGGGACAAGTCAATATTTTGGACCCGAACCGGCTCGGTTCTCGGTTCGGGTCTCGGGTGTTCGGTTCCGGATGTACCCGTGCTGCCCTCTAATATAAATATGATTATACACTAAAAATTGTATAATATAAACACACGCACGCACGCACGCATGCACACGATATCATGATACGTGTTGAATTTATTCTTTCTTATATTGCAGGTGATGACCTCCATCTGTCAGAGATGAGAATTACACTTCTGGGATATAAAGATTCAGGGAAGAGTTCATCAGGAAACACCATCCTGGGTTCAGAATCAGAGGAGTTTAGTTTAGAGAGAACAGCTCAGTGTGAGAAGAGACAGGGAGACGTAGCAGGGAGACATGTCACTGTGGTCAACACTCCAGGATGGTGGATTAATCTACCTCTAAATGAAACATCTGAGCTGATCATCCAGGAGATAGTTCTTAGTGTATCTCTGTGTCCTCCAGGTCCACATGCTCTCCTCCTGGCTATAGGAGCAGATCAGTCACATCCAGCTGATTGTTATAAAAACATGGAGGAACACATGCAGCTTCTCAGTGAGTCAGTGTGGGATCACACTATGATACTGTTCCCTGGTGGAGACCTTCTAGAAGGTAGATCCATTGAGCAGTTCATTGAGAGTGAAGGAACGGCCCTCCAAAGCCTGGTAGAGAAATGTGGGAACAGATATCATGTCTTCAACAATAAGAACAGAGGTGATGACACTCAGGTCACACAGCTGTTAGACAAGATAGAGGAGATGGTGGCAGGAAATGGTCATTATGTAACACGAAGTCCAGCAACACCAACACCTGCCGGTGAGTATTTAACTGTTTGGTCTTCTATTGAACATAATGCTAACATGCTAACTGTTTGGTCTTCTATTGAACATAATGCTAACATGCTAACTGTTTGGTCTTCTATTGAACATAATGCTAACACGCTAACTGTTTGGTCTTCTATTGAACATAATGCTAACATGCTAAAGGTTTGGTCTTCTATTGAACCTAATGCTAACATGCTAACGGTTTGGTCTTCTATTGCACATAATGCTAACATGCTAAAGGTTTGGTCTTCTATTGAACATAATGCTGACATGCTAACGATACCTGACAGTGAGTATTTAACTGTTTGTATTCTATTGAACATCAAATCAAAATCAAATCACCTTTATTTATAAAGTACATTTAAAAACAATTTCCATTGTACCAAAGTGCTGTACAGACATTTCATAGACATGAACGACAAATAGTGAGAACACAGACAATAAAAGCACAGTTGTAAGTGAACTAAGGTTATCATAAAATCAAACGATATACTGGTTTAAAAACAAGGATCAGGTCACGGGCAATCAAATACTGGGGAGTAAAACAGGGTTTTAAGTCTCAATGTAAAAACATCAATGGAGGGGGAGGTTCTGATGGAGTAGGGGATGGTGTTCCACAGCCTAGGGGCTGCAACCGAGAAGGCACGGTCGCCTCTAAGCCTCAGCTTGGTTGTCGGGACATCTAGGAGCTCAAGGTCTGTGGACCAGTATGAATGTGGCCATTCAGAGCTTTATAGACAAATAAAAGAGAAACTGTATTCTGAATTTCACTGGTAACCAGTGGAGGGAAGCCAGGACGGGGGTGATGTGGTCTCTCTTCTTGGTGCCGGTGAGGAGCCTGGCTGCTGAATTTTGGACCAATTGGAGACGGTTTAGGGCTGACTGACTGATACCGGTGAAAAGGGAATTGCAGTAATCTAAACGGGATGTTATGAGGGCGTGAATGGTGGTTTCTAAGTTGGGAGTGGAGAGGAATGGTTTAATATTTGCTATGGAGCGGAGGTGGAAGAAGCTTGATTTCACGACTGCGTTTACCTGTTTATCGAATTTATATTCTGAGTCAAAAAGCACACCCAGGTTTTTTGCGTTGGGTTTGACAAGGTGGGACAGGTTGCCTAGGTCCGTCTGGATCTGTGCGGTGGAGTCAGGTGGGCCAAATATAATGATTTCAGATTTGCTATCGTTTAACTGCAGAAAGTTTTGTGACATCCAGTGTTTGATATCCGTGAGACAGTTCCTCAGGTTGTCCAGTTGTGAGTGGTTGTTTGGTTTTATGGGAAGGTAGAGTTGTGTATCATCTGCAGTGGAATGAGATATTGTGTTTGTGGATAATTTGGCCTAGGGGGAGCATGTATATTGAAAACAAAATGGGCCGCAAGACCCCGCAAGACTGACGGGGGGGGGGGGGGGAGATGCCGCCGATGTTAACTGTGAAGGTTCTGTTGTTGAGGTAGGATGAAAACCAAGCCAGGGCGGTGCTATTGATGCCAGTATTGTGCTGAAGACGGTGGAGTAAGATGCTGTGATCTACGGTATCAAATGCCGCACTGAGGTCCAGAAGGAGTAAAATAGCGCAGTCCCCAGAGTCGGCGGTGAGGAGAAGATCATTTTGCACCTTCAGTAGTGCCAACTCTGTGCTGTGATTGGCTTTAAAGCCTGACTGAAATGTTTCTGTGATGTTATTATGGTTTAGGTAAGGAGTGAGTTGACTGAGAATATTTTTTTCTAGGACTTTTGAAAGGAATGGCAGTTTTGAGATGGGCCTGTAGTTACTGGGGAGAGAGGGGTCTTAGTTGGGCTTTTTCAGAAGGGGCTGGACCACTGCTTCTTTAAAGCAGGTTTGAACTGTGCCAGTGGCCAGGGAGCTGTTCATGATGGCGAGGATGCTGGGGCTGGCTGTATTAACAACCTCCTTCAGGAGGGTGGGGGGGATGGTGTCAAGTGGGCAGGTGGCAGTTTTCATAGAGGAGATGAGTTTGATGAGGGTTGGAAGAGAGACTAGTTGGAAGCTGTCTAGTATGGATGAGCAAACCGGTGTGTTGTTTGCGTGGGGTGTGGGTGGGGGCATGCTGTTTCGAATGTTATTGACCTTATTGACGATTTTTATTTGGAAATTTATGCATGTTGCTTCGGACATGTCCATGTTGGTACTAGGGGCCGGGTGAATGACAGAGTTTATGGTTTTAAACAGAATCCTTGGGTTGTGGGAGTTGTTGGAGATTATATTAGAGAAGTAGTTTATTCTCGCTGCGTTGATGGACTCTTGGTATATGAGATTATTGTTTCTGAGCATTTCAAATGAAATCTGAAGCTTGTCCTTTTTCCATTTCCTTTCGGTTTTTCTACATTCCCTCCTCAGGGCTCTGGTGGTGTCCTATTGTAGCCCCAGCCAAAGACCCACATCAGCCCTGCCACGCGGGCTCAGACCGGCGAGACTGGGGTTCAATCCCTGCCATCTGTGCATCACTACAATCACATCACTGGAGAAATCTTAAAAAATATGGAGAAAAAAATAAAAGTAAAAAGATAGCCTAGTGAAAATAGCAGATCAGTTTCTGTGGCTCTGATTGATCCGTTGCTCCGATCCAGGCACCACGTGTTTGGGTAGATATTCCTGCATTGTATCAAAACCTCCTAAATAAATGCCATCGCTGAAAGGCCCGTCAACAGCAACCCTTGACCGAACAGGATATGCAAACTTTGCACAAGTGGCAAACAATGTAATAATGTATCAGTCTCAAAAAGGGGCGTGGCCGAATGGATCAATGGCGCCCCACAATGCAGTTTCACTTACAGTGCAGGTACAACGTATACAAATTGATTATCTTGGGACCATGAACTAAACAGGATGTCACATATTTCATTTATTGTGGTGTTTCTAGTCCTTCATGCATCATTATGGATCCCATCAACGTTCTACGATAGACCCGCCCTACCTGTCTGATTGGTGTCTGATTGGCTTACTGGGAGGCACAGTTATTCTGAAGTTAGCGTTTTAATTTGCCTTCACTTTGTTCATGTATCTGATTGTTCTGGGAAAGAAGCTTTTTGCAGTTTATTTCCAGTAGCTTTGAAACTGCAAAACCATTTTTAATTTAAACCAAAAGCTTATTGGTTCTATTGAAGATAATTCCCCTTAGTGTAAATTAAGACTGTTGAGTTTATGAACAAATGAAGATTACAATGAAATGAAGGTTCACACAGTGAGATTCTGCTTATTATGAGCACTGCTCAGTAGTGCGAAGCCCTATTGAAATCACACTGATTTATATTATTCTTATTTTATCCTAAATGAATCACGTATTTGAGGCGAATACTCGAAAAGTTGCGTTAACGTTGCACACACATCACAAGTGAAGAAAAAATACGTATTTGAATCGCCTCAGAAAGGGGTGTGGCCTAATGGCTCAATGGAAGCCCCACAATACAATTTATCCTAAACGTATGCAAATTGGTGTATCATGTCCCAACTTACAAAAAAGTGTCTTGTCGCCATGGCCTAAACCCAACAGGAAGTCAGCCATTTTGAATGTATTGTGGTGTTTTATGCCATTTTCACGTGTCACATTTTAACAAGCTCCCCCTGGCAGGAAGGTCTGCGTACACTCCATCTTTAAAGCACATTCCCAGTAGGCCACACTAGAACCTCCCCCAGTAGGCCACACTAGAACCTCCCTCAGTAGGCCACACTAGAACCTCCCCCAGTAGGCCACACTAGAACCTCCCCCAGTAGGCCACACTAGAACCTCCCCCAGTAGGCCACACTAGAACCTCCCCCAGTAGGCCACACTAGAACCTCCCCCAGTAGGCCACACTAGAACCTCCCCCAGTAGGCCACACTAGAACCTCCCCCAGTAGAACACACTAGAACCTCCCCCAGTAGGCCACACTAGAACCTCCCCCAGTAGAACACTAGAACCTCCCCCAGTAGGCCACACTAGAACCTCCCCCAGTAGGCCACACTAGAACCTCCCCCAGTAGGCCACACTAGAACCTCCCCCAGTAGGCCACACTAGAACCTCCCCCAGTAGAACAAACTAGAACCTCCCTCAGTAGGCCACACTAGAACCTCCCTCAGTAGAACAAACTAGAACCTCCCTCAGTAGGCCACACTAGAACCTCCCCCAGTAGAACAAACTAGAACCTCCCTCAGTAGGCCACACTAGAACCTCCCCCAGTAGACCACACTAGAACCTCCCCCAGTAGAACACACTAGAACCTCCCCCAGTAGGCCACACTAGAACCTCCCCCAGTAGGCCACACTAGAACCTCCCCCAGTAGGCCACACTAGAACCTCCCTCAGTAGGCCACACTAGAACCTCCCCCAGTAGGCCACACTAGAACCTCCCCCAGTAGAACACACTAGAACATCCCCCAGTAGAACAAACTAGAACCTCCCTCAGTAGGCCACACTAGAACCTCCCCCAGTAGGCCACACTAGAACCTCCCCCAGTAGGCCACACTAGAACCTCCCTCAGTAGAACACACTAGAACCTCCCCCAGTAGGCCACACTAGAACCTCCCCCAGTAGGCCACACTAGAACCTCCCCCAGTAGGCCACACTAGAACCTCCCCCAGTAGAACAAACTAGAACCTCCCTCAGTAGGCCACACTAGAACCTCCCCCAGTAGAACAAACTAGAACCTCCCCCAGTAGGCCACACTAGAACCTCCCCCAGTAGAACAAACTAGAACCTCCCTCAGTAGGCCACACTAGAACCTCCCCCAGTAGGCCACACTAGAACCTCCCCCAGTAGGCCACACTAGAACCTCCCTCAGTAGAACACACTAGAATCTCCCTCAGTAGGCCACACTAGAACCTCCCCCAGTAGGCCACACTAGAACCTCCCCCAGTAGGCCACACTAGAACCTCCCTCAGTAGGCCACACTAGAACCTCCCCCAGTAGGCCACACTAGAACCTCCCCCAGTAGGCCACACTAGAACCTCCCCCAGTAGGCCACACTAGAACCTCCCTCAGTAGGCCACACTAGAACCTCCCCCAGTAGGCCACACTAGAACCTCCCTCAGTAGAACACACTAGAACCTCCCCCAGTAGGCCACACTAGAACCTCCCCCAGTAGAACACACTAGAACCTCCCTCAGTAGGCCACACTAGAACCTCCCCCAGTAGGCCACACTAGAACCTCCCCCAGTAGAACACACTAGAACCTCCCTCAGTAGGCCACACTAGAGCCTCCCCCAGTAGGCCACACTAGAACCTCCCCCAGTAGAACACACTAGAACCTCCCCCAGTAGGCCACACTAGAACCTCCCTCAGTAGAACACACTAGAACCTCCCCCAGTAGAACACACTAGAACCTCCCTCAGTAGGCCACACTAGAACCTCCCCCAGTAGGCCACACTAGAACCTCCCTCAGTAGGCCACACTAGAACCTCCCCCAGTAGAACACACTAGAACCTCCCCCAGTAGGCCACACTAGAACCTCCCCCAGTAGGCCACACTAGAACCTCCCTCAGTAGGCCACACTAGAACCTCCCCCAGTAGGCCACACTAGAACCTCCCCCAGTAGAACACACTAGAACCTCCCCCAGTAGGCCACACCTCCCTCAGTAGGCCACACTAGAACCTCCCCCAGTAGGCCACACTAGAACCTCCCCCAGTAGAAAACACTAGAACCTCCCCCAGTAGAACACTAGAACCTCCCCCAGTAGGCCACACTAGAACCTCCCCCAGTAGGCCACACTAGAACCTCCCCCAGTAGGCCACACTAGAACCTCCCCCAGTAGGCCACACTAGAACCTCCCCCAGTAGAACAAACTAGAACCTCCCTCAGTAGGCCACACTAGAACCTCCCCCAGTAGAACAAACTAGAACCTCCCCCAGTAGGCCACACTAGAACCTCCCCCAGTAGAACAAACTAGAACCTCCCTCAGTAGGCCACACTAGAACCTCCCCCAGTAGGCCACACTAGAACCTCCCCCAGTAGGCCACACTAGAACCTCCCTCAGTAGAACACACTAGAACCTCCCTCAGTAGGCCACACTAGAACCTCCCCCAATAGGCCACACTAGAACCTCCCCCAGTAGGCCACACTAGAACCTCCCTCAGTAGGCCACACTAGAACCTCCCCCAGTAGGCCACACTAGAACCTCCCCCAGTAGGCCACACTAGAACCTCCCCCAGTAGGCCACACTAGAACCTCCCTCAGTAGGCCACACTAGAACCTCCCCCAGTAGGCCACACTAGAACCTCCCCCAGTAGAACACACTAGAACCTCCCCCAGTAGGCCACACTAGAACCTCCCCCAGTAGAACACACTAGAACCTCCCTCAGTAGGCCACACTAGAACCTCCCCCAGTAGGCCACACTAGAACCTCCCCCAGTAGAACACACTAGAACCTCCCTAAGTAGGCCACACTAGAGCCTCCCCCAGTAGGCCACACTAGAACCTCCCCCAGTAGAACACACTAGAACCTCCCCCAGTAGGCCACACTAGAACCTCCCTCAGTAGAACACACTAGAACCTCCCCCAGTAGAACACACTAGAACCTCCCTCAGTAGGCCACACTAGAACCTCCCCCAGTAGGCCACACTAGAACCTCCCTCAGTAGGCCACACTAGAACCTCCCCCAGTAGAACACACTAGAACCTCCCCCAGTAGGCCACACTAGAACCTCCCCCAGTAGAACACACTAGAACCTCCCTCAGTAGGCCACACAGGAACCTCCCCCAGTAGACCACACTAGAACCTCCCCCAGTAGGACACACTAGAACCTCCTTCAGTAGGCCACACCTCCCTCAGTAGGCCACACTAGAACCTCCCCCAGTAGGCCACACTAGAACCTCCCTCAGTAGGCCACACTAGAACCTCCCTCAGTAGGCCACACTAGAACCTCCCCCAGTAGACCACACTAGAACCTCCCTCAGTAGGCCACACTAGTGTTTAAAATCCGGGTGACTGTAGGGCACTTCTCCCCAGATACTGTGCCATTCCACTGGGAGAGAACTGGGTCGCAAGTGACGGAACACAACCAGTTTTCACCGCTCTGACAACTTGTTGCTCATATCAACTTTTATTTATTTCCATAATAAATATGCTGTTTCTTACCAAATCATAATACAATATTACATACAGCCTCTATTTAAAAATAATGTATAATTTTATTTGGCTTTGTGCGGTCTGCTGTGATCAGAGCTTTTCTGCTGTGGTCAAATGAGCTACGCCCCGCCTCCTCAGACCACACTGCGCTCTGATTGGCTAGAAAAAAGCTAATATTCACGAGAAAAAAGCACAGCTAAATAAAAAAGCTATTAATTCCAAGCTACTAAAACGCTTCCTTGGTGTGACCGCGGCTTTAATAGAAGACACTAGCTGGCAGTCAAAGAGTTACATTTAAAGGAGAGATTTTCTTACTGTAATGATTACAATCATTACGATTAAGGCAAGGCGTAATCTGATCTTATTATATCGAACAGCCAGTGGTAGAGGTCATTATGAAAGACAGATATGTAGGGAAAAACAAAAAACAAAAAAACATTTAGCCTAAAACCCAGGTGATGCGCCCAGAATTCTATCACAAAAGTGTTTTTGTTTGTTTCTGTTTGATACAGTAGGTGAAACAAGCTGCCAAGCTGTTCATTTTGCTCAATATTTTGTGATCGCATAGCCTGGCAGGATGATCGCTCTGTGAATCAAACTTCATTAGCATAATATTAGCTTTTGTCCATCCATCCATCCATCTTGTGACTGAACTTCTCACCCTATCTCTAAGGGAGATGCAGGCCACCCGTCGAAGAAAACTCATTTCGGCCGCTTGTATTCGCAACCTTATTCTTTCAGTCGTGACCCACACTTCATGACCATAGGTGAGAGTAGGAACACTTCATGAACATAGGTAAGAGTAGGAACACTTCATGACCATAGGTGAGAGTAGGAACACTTCATGACCATAGGTGAGAGTAGGAACACTCCATGACCATAGGTGAGAGTAGGAAAACTCCATGACCATAGGTGAGAGTAGGAACACTTCATGACCATATAAGGTGAGAGTAGGAACGAAGATTGCTCGGTAGACAGAGAGCTTTGCCTTCTGGCTCAACTCTCTTTTTGTCACAACAGAGCGGTACTGCAATACCGCCCCTGCTGCTCCGATTCTCCGGCTGATCTCCTTCTCCGTCCTCCCCTCACTCGTGAACAATCCACCAGTGTCCTGAGAACCATGGCCTCAGATTTGGAGACGCTGATCCTCATCCCAGCCGCCGTACACTCTGCTGCGAACCGGTCCAGTGAGAGCTGAAGGTCTTGGACCGATGGTGCCATCAGGACCACATCATCTGCAAAAAGCAGTGATGTAAACCTTAGCTCACCGAGCCGAATACCCTCTCCGCCACGACTTCGCCTCGAGATCCTGTCCATGAAAATCACAAACTGTGTTTTAATTTAATTTCAACACTTTTATTTCTTCCAGCTCAATCGGACGGAGCAGCCTCGTCTGTCCTACCAGGTGGAGCATCCTCGTCTGTCCTACCAGGTGGAGCAGCCTCGTCTGTCCTACCAGGTGGAGCAGCCTCGTCTGTCCTACCAGGTGGAGCAGCCTCGTCTGTCCTACCAGGTGGAGCAGCCTCGTCTGTCCTACCAGGTGGAGCATCCTCATCTGTCCTACCAGGTGGAGCATCCTCATCTGTCCCAGCAGGTGAGAGCTGTTCAAACTGAGCCACTGCCATCCCTGCTGTGGTTTCCAGTAGGTTGCATGTGTAGTCATATGTGGCTGTCAGGTCCAGTAGAACTACCCAGACGGTGTCAGCTCCATTAGAACTACCCAGCTTTCTCTTTGGACTGGAAGCTTTCTTCCACGTCTTTCGTGAGCAGTATTTTTTTTTTTTAAAGATATTTTTTTGCGGCTTACGCCTTTTATTGGTTTTTTGAAGGGACAGACAGTAGGCTGACAGGAAACGGGAGAGAGATGGGGGAAGACATGCAGTAAAGGCCGTGTCGGGCTCGGGAGTCGAACCCGCGGCACACTGCGACTGGATTACCAGTCGGGTGCCCAGACGGTTACACCACCGCCTGGGCCAAAAACTTCGTGAGCAGTATTAACTGATCCACTGTTGACCTGCCCTGCTGGAAACCAGCCTGTTCCCTCTGAAGGTGTGGCTCCACCACTAGAAACCATCCTGTTCCCTCTGAAGGTGTGGCTCCACCACTAGAAACCATCCTGTTCCCTCTGAAGGTCTGGGTCCACCACTAGAAACCATCCTGTTCCCTCTGAAGGTGTGGCTCCACCACTAGAAACCATCCTGTTCCCTCTGAAGGTGTGGCTCCACCACTAGAAACCATCCTGTTCCCTCTGAAGGTGTGGGTCTATGCGGCATTGGATTATCCTCACCAGGAAATGTTAAATGTGACGCAGAGCAGCAATTTGGGTCTTTAGGACTTAGGTTCTTCTGCAGTTTTTTTTGTTTGGCTTAACAACTTAACATTTTTCTTCCAACTTTAGAGAGCGACCAAGTCCAGAAGCTGACGGCTCAACTGAAGGAGAGAGAGAGAGAACTGCAGAACTCCATCACAGCGATGGAGGAGAGCAAGAGAGAGCAGCAGAAACTGACCCAGGACCAGATGGACCACGCAAAGAAGCTCGCTGCTCAAAAAGGTCTTCTCTTTATTTCATTGGCGCAGCGAGCTGCTACCATTAAAGAGATGGAAGAGAGCAAGCAACAGCAGCAAAAACTGATCCAAGACCAGCAGGAGCAGAGAGACCAAGTAGAGAAACTCACAGCTCTACTGAAGGAGAGCAAGAGAGAGCAGCAGAAACTGACCCAGGACCAGAAGGACTATGCAGAGAAGCTTGCAGCTCAAATGAAACAAAAAGAAGACGCCATCAAAGAGATGGAGGACAGTAAGAGAGATCTACAAAAACTGGCCCAGGACCAGAGGGACCAAGAGCAACAAAAACTGATCCAAGACCAGCAGGAACAGAGAGACCAAGTAGAGAAACTCACAGCTCTACTGGAGGAGAGAGAGAGAGAGCAGCAGAAACTGACCCAGGACCAGAAGGACCACGCAGAGAAGCTCGCAGCTCAAATGAAACAAAAAGAAGACGCCATCAAAGAGATGGAGGACAGTAAGATAGATCTACAAACATTGGCCCAGGACCAGAAGGACCACGCAGAGAAGCTCGCAGCTCAAATTAAACAAAAAGAAGACGCCATCAAAGAGATGGAGGACAGTAAGAGAGATCTACAAACATTGGCCCAGGACCAGAAGGACCACACAGAGAAGCTCGCAGCTCAAATGAAACAAAAAGAAGACACCATCAAAGAGATGGAGGACAGTAAGACTCAGGAACAGAAACGCATCCAGGAACAACAGGATCAGAGTGACCACGTAGACATGCTCGCAGCTCAAATGAAAGAAATTGAGAAGAAGCTGGAGAAGATCAGCCAGAGGCAGATGGAGGCAGACCAGAAACGTGAGTGAAATTCTCTTTCAAACATGTGATCCCGATGCTGCTTCTATTTATTCTGATGATGCATTCAGTTTCATGTCAATACTTTGAATTATGTTAAAAAACAAAAGCTTATACTTCTACTGACAGGAATTCTACTACACAACAACCCTCCTCACGGCATAGTTGCCTGATGGGGGGTCAGAAGGGTCAGAATGTCCCCCCACTATTGGGAGATGACTGGTCTAATTATTATTTTTTATTTTTCCCGACTCTGGTTAACCATTTTGTCAGTCAGCCAAGAGAGCACGCACGCACAAATCATCAAACCTCTGTGAAATCAAGCATGGATTACTTTTTCATTGAGGTGAAAACATGCGATTTAATTTCATATCATTCTGGTGCGTGGGTGCCTCTTTCTATTTTATTTATTTTATGTTGGCTCCACTCGGATCTCAGAACCAATTCCAGAGGTCCATTAGGGTTTGGGTCCATTATTTTTAACCCATAAAGAGCTCTGTGTATACTAGGTGAGGTGTATTCAATCCAATGTTTCGCACTTTTGAGTGAATATGGCTGTACAATGAAGGTCATTATGAACACATGAATATGAACTTCATTGTCATTGGGTGTGAATGTTCACAAACAATGTGAGACTGCTGTAGTTATATCTTTGAAAAGTGATACCTTCACAACAAACAAGCAAAATAATGTTTCTGCCTAGTAGTCTTCAGAGCTGTGATTAAGGAGGCAAAAACCTTTACAGCCTTTGGTAGAGGTTTGGGTTGTGTAGTTAGCTTGGTAGAGGTTTGGGTTGTGTGTAGTTAGCTTGGTAGAGGTTTGGGTTGTGTATAGTTAGCTTGGTAGAGGTTTGGGTTGTGTGTAGTTAGCTTGGTAGAGGTTTGGGTTGTGTGTAGTTAGCTTGGTAGAGGTTTGGGTTGTGTATAGTTAGCTTGGTAGAGGTTTGGGTTGTGTAGTTAGCTTGGTAGAGGTTTGGGTTGTGTGTCGTTAGCTTGGTAGAGGTTTGGGTTGTGTAGTTATCTTGGTAGAGGTTTGGGTTGTGTAGTTAGCTTGGTAGAGGTTTGGGTTGTGTAGTTAGCTTGGTAGAGGTATGGGTTGTGTGTCGTTAGCTTGGTAGAGGTTTGGGTTGTGTAGTTAGCTTGGTAGAGGTTTGGGTTGTGTATAGTTAGCTTGGTAGAGGTTTGGGTTGTGTAGTTAGCTTGGTAGAGGTTTGGGTTGTGTAGTTAGCTTGGTAGAGGTTTGGGTTGTATAGTTAGCTTGGTAGAGGTTTGGGTTGTGTAGTTAGCTTGGTAGAGGTTTGGGTTGTGTAGTTAGCTTGGTAGAGGTTTGGGTTGTGTGTCGTCAGCTTGGTAGAGGTTTGGGTTGTGTAGTTAGCTTGGTAGAGGTTTGGGTTGTGTAGTTAGCTTGGTAGAGGTTTGGGTTGTATAGTTAGCTTGGTAGAGGTTTGGGTTGTGTAGTTAGCTTGGTAGAGGTTTGGGTTGTGTAGTTAGCTTGGTAGAGGTTTGGGTTGTGTATCGTTAGCTTGGTAGAGGTTTGGGTTGTGTATCGTTAGCTTGGTAGAGGTTTGGGTTGTGTAGTTAGCTTGGTAGAGGTTTGGGTTGTGTAGTTAGCTTGGTAGAGGTTTGGGTTGTGTAGTTAGCTTGGTAGAGGTTTGGGTTGTGTAGTTAGCTTGGTAGAGGTTTGGGTTGTGTATCGTTAGCTTGGTAGAGGTTTGGGTTGTGTATCGTTAGCTTGGTAGAGGTTTGGGTTGTGTAGTTAGCTTGGTAGAGGTTTGGGTTGTGTAGTTAGCTTGGTAGAGGTTTGGGTTGTGTAGTTAGCTTGGTAGAGGTTTGGGTTGTGTATCGTTAGCTTGGTAGAGGTTTGGGTTGTGTAGTTAGCTTGGTAGAGGTTTGGGTTGTGTAGTTAGCTTGGTAGAGGTTTGGGTTGTGTAGTTAGCTTGGTAGAGGTTTGGGTTGTATAGTTAGCTTGGTAGAGGTTTGGGTTGTGTATCGTTAGCTTGGTAGAGGTTTGGGTTGTGTAGTTAGCTTGGTAGAGGTTTGGGTTGTGTAGTTAGCTTGGTAGAGGTTTGGGTTGTGTATCGTTAGCTTGGTAGAGGTTTGGGTTGTGTATCGTTAGCTTGGTAGAGGTTTGGGTTGTGTATCGTTAGCTTGGTAGAGGTTTGGGTTGTGTAGTTAGCTTGGTAGAGGTTTGGGTTGTGTAGTTAGCTTGGTAGAGGTTTGGGTTGTGTAGTTAGCTTGGTAGAGGTTTGGGTTGTGTATCGTTAGCTTGGTAGAGGTTTGGGTTGTGTAGTTAGCTTGGTAGAGGTTTAGGTTGTGTAGTTAGCTTGGTAGAGGTTTGGGTTGTGTAGTTAGCTTGGTAGAGGTTTGGGTTGTGTAGTTAGCTTGGTAGAGGTTTGGGTTGTGTAGTTAGCTTGGTAGAGGTTTGGGTTGTGTAGTTAGCTTGGTAGAGGTTTGGGTTGAGTAGTTAGTTTGGTAGAGGTTTGGGTTGTGTAGTTAGCTTGGTAGAGGTTTGGATTGTGTAGTTAGCTTGGTAGAGGTTTGGGCTGTGTCGTTAGCTCGGTAGAGGTTTGGGTTGTGTAGTTAGCTCGGTAGAGGTTTGGGCTGTGTAGTTAGTTTGGTAGAGGTTTGGGTTGTGTAGTTAGCTTGGTAGAGGTTTGGGTTGTGTGTTGTTAGCTTGGTAGAGGTTTGGGTTGTGTAGTTAGCTTGGTAGAGGTTTGGGTTGTGTAGTTAGCTTGGTAGAGGTTTGGGTTGTGTAGTTAGCTTGGTAGAGGTATGGGTTGTGTGTCGTTAGCTTGGTAGAGGTTTGGGTTGTGTAGTTAGCTTGGTAGAGGTTTGGGTTGTGTATAGTTAGCTTGGTAGAGGTTTGGGTTGTGTAGTTAGCTTGGTAGAGGTTTGGGTTGTGTAGTTAGCTTGGTAGAGGTTTGGGTTGTATAGTTAGCTTGGTAGAGGTTTGGGTTGTGTAGTTAGCTTGGTAGAGGTTTGGGTTGTGTAGTTAGCTTGGTAGAGGTTTGGGTTGTGTGTCGTCAGCTTGGTAGAGGTTTGGGTTGTGTAGTTAGCTTGGTAGAGGTTTGGGTTGTATAGTTAGCTTGTGTAACCAGATGGAGTCGCTACGTACTCCTAATGTCACAGTGATACTACGCCACTCCCAATTACAGGGTGGGAGACCCGGAATACATATGAAGGTAAGTGTTCAGTTGAGTGAACAATAATTGTCGGTTGCTTCATGGGAACATAACTTTATTCGGAGAAAGTACAGAGTATTGACATGTCCTTTAAAACGTATATTCACTATTCACAGTATTGACATTTCCTTTAAAACGTATATTCACTATTCACAGCGTTACCAATAAAAGGTTATCAAGTCTTCCACTACACAGATAAAAGGGATTTGAATCAATTGCACTAGGATGCACTCATTTCCTATGTCCATAGACACACAGTTAAGCACTGCAAAGAAACGCAATAGCACTCTGAGCCAAATATGGTTGGCATTAAACACTGCAAAATAACACAAAGGCTAAAAGCCAAAAAGAACACCACACGGTAAAAAGGGACAGTAGTCCTTGAGTGCAACTCTGCAATATAATCCTTAAACCAATATATCCGTCTTTGGCGGTTAACTAGTTAACTCCTTGGTTAGAGCAGTAAAAGTGAGGACCCTTATAAAAACACCACTTGGGTGTGATCTAGTACAAAACAAATATAACAACTATAGCAGCATAGACTTGAATTCAAAACAAAAAAGATGAAAAGAACAGCGGTTCACAGTATGAGGTCCAATCTGTAATGGAACACAAACCTCAATTAGCCTCATGATTTACCATATAGTTAAAGCGCTTTCATGGTTGTACTCAGATTCTGAGTACAACGCTGAGGTAGCCAAACAATCATACATAACATGCATTAAATGTACTTTGTACTGCTAATGAGCACATACCCTGTTAAGGTGATCAGGGCATCCAGGTTGTTGGTAAAACAGTCAGTGTTTGCTCGGTCGGGACACCGTCTGTGTAATATAAACATATCATGAGGACTTGCATTTTACTCATAACAAAGACTGCTATGCTGTCGCAGTATGGACGTAAGCCTACCTCTAAACTCTGGTGTGTAGGCTTACACACACACGCACAACGGACACCACGCTAGCCAGCTCTTGTCAGTGTATTACTGGGTAGAAACACCGTCTGTGTAACAAACGTATCATGAGGACTCACGTCATTCATCAAACACAAACTTTTATGCTGTCAAAATACGGACGGAAGCCTACCTCAAGACTCTGGTGTGTACACACACACGCACACACATTAGCCGGCTCGTTCGCCGCTGCGTCTAACAACGAGACAAGCATTTGCATAATTAACTGGGAGACAATTTAACGTAACGGCTCGTTTGTGCTGTTGCGGTATGAGGCAAGCCTACCTTGGTTTCTCTGAACTGTGTACACACACACGCTGACAGGGCTGTCACTAGATCAGAGCTCCACAGTTTCTGACGAAGAAAAAGAATAAATAAACTGGAGGTTGTTGACATAAATCAACCTAGAGACAGGTAACCCTATATTAGTAAAACCAAGAGCTTACCTCGATGCTACGAGCACAAACAAAACACCACCCAACAGCCTGACTGGAACAGGAAACAACCTGGGTAAAACACCGCCTATTCCCTATGCCTGGCCAGCTACCCTATATGCTGAGCTGAGGGGGTGGTGCTATGAAACGTATTGGTTCCCAGTCCCAGTGGGACTGTCCCACTGATTACATTCGCCCCTCCTAAATTGAATCGCCGTCCCGACGATGTATCAACCTGGTACTGGGACGAGCAGGCCCCCATTCTCCCCCCCTGTGCTGGTGACACCGTTTGTCTGTATGGTAGCCGGTGAGGGTTGGGGTGGAAACCAGCATTACGCCGGCTGCTGCGGCGCAGGCCAGGAGAAGGTGGTGATAAATGTTCTTCCGAGCCTTCAGTTGATCTTGGGCTACCTCCCTGGTCTGGTACCGGATGCGGTGGGCTCCCATGAGCCTCCGGTTCTGGTGTTCGTACACCTGGGTCTCCTCTCTCATTATCCTCTACTACCAGAACGATAGACTCATCAGAGTCACTTGTGGCATCAACTGGAGGTGTATGGTCTAGAGTGACCTGTACTGGAGTCACCGGTTGGGCATCGGGCCCCCCTCCCTCTGGTGCAGTCCGCAGCTTGGTCCGGTGTATTCGCAGAGCAGGGCCATCCTGGTGGACAGGGGCGATGGTATACACCATTCCCTGATCGAGGGGTCTATTCACCACTCGATAGAGGCAGGGGTGCCAGAGGTCTTGGATCTTGTTCCTGCCTCTAACCTGGTGGTTCCTCCTGTAGACAAGCTGACCCTCTTCTAGACCAGGATTGGTCACCTGCTGGTTGTGCTTTCGGTTCCGTCGTTCTGCTTTGGCCTGCAGTTGCTGTCGGACATGGTCATACACTGTCTTTAGGGATTCTTGATGTTTCTTGACCCATTCCTCTGGGGCCTCCTCACCAGATCCTTCGTCAGCACCAAGGAGAAAGTCGACCGGTAGCTGGGGTTCACGGCCAAACATGATGTAATGTGGAGCCAAACCGGTGGTCTGATGAGCAGTGGTATTGTAGGAGTAGGTTACCTGGGACAGATACTGGGGCCAACGCCTCTTCTTCTCTGGTGGCAGAGTGCGAAGGAGGTTGTGGAGCGTCCGATTGAACCGCTCACATTGGCCGTTACCTTCAGGATGGTATGGGGTAGTCCTGGTTTTCTTAATGCCATAGGTATCACACAGCTGCTTTATGATCTTGCTCTCGAAGTTTCTACCTTGGTCTGAATTAATGCGGCTGGGGACTCCGAACAGGTGGAACCAGTGTTTGACCAAGACATCTGCCACTGTGCTCGCCCGCTGGTCTCTTGTTGGTATAGCTTGTGTAAACTTGGAAAACACGTCCGTGAGGACTAAGACATTTTCCCGTCCATCACTGGCTGGCTCTAGTAAGGTGAAGTCCATAGCCAGTAGCTCGTTGGGTCGACATGCCTGGAGGCTTCCTCTGTATGCCTTGATTCGAGGGCCTTCTTTTGCTAGCATGCACCTCCCACAGCTACGGCACCAATGTTCAATGTCTTTAGCCATACCTGGCCAGTATCCACGATCCCGTGTCAACTGTAAGGTGCGGTCAACGCCCTGGTGTCCGTGGCCATCATGCACGCTCTGGAACACTTTTTCTCTAAGACACTGGGGTAATAGTATTTGGAATAGTTCTTTACCACCTCCGGGGGGGTAGATCTTCCGATACAGCACTCCATCTCTCTCCACCAGGCGTCCCCACTGGCGAAGTAGCTCCCTACTCTCCTGGCTCAGATGTTCACGTTCCTCTCGTCCGGGGGTCTGTCCTTCCTTCCAGTACTTCAACACCGGGCTAATGACAGGGTCTTGCTTCTGTAAAGATGCCAATTCAAGTTGTGAAAACCCTGGCATAGCAGCCATCTCACGAATGTGAGTTTCCTGGAAGACAGAGGAATCCGACAGTGGGTGGCGTGGGGCTGGGGGAACTTCCATCCCAGTGGTGAACTGGTCCAGGTACTGTCTGGATAAAGCGTCAGCATTTCCATTACTACGACCTGGACGGTATTCTAAGGTGTAGTCGAAAGAGGCCAATTGAGAAGCCCATCGCTGCTCCAGTGCACCAAGCTTGGCCGTTTGGAGGTGCCGGAGAGGGTTGTTATCTGTGTAGACAGTGACTTTGTTGCCTAGGAGGTATTCTCTAAATTTTTCAGTAACAGCCCATTTAAGAGCCAGGAACTCGAGCTTCATGGAGCTATAATTATCCATGTTTCGCTCAGTTGGCTTAAGTCCTCTGCTCGCAAAGGCTATCGGCCGGCGCTTCCCATCATGGTCTTGTGAGAGTACTGCGCCCAATCCACCATGGCTGGCGTCGGTCTCAAGAATGAAAGGCTTTTGGAAGTCTGCATAAGCCAGGACTGGGGCTGTAGTCAGACCTTCCCTCAGCGCAAGGAATGCATGCTCGCATCGCTCATCCCAGAAATCTGATAGGGGGGTTTTAGGGGTCTTACCCTTCTTGTTGGGCCCACTCAACCTTGCCACCAGGTGATGGAGGGGAGCTGCTAGCTTGGCAAACCCCTCCACAAACCTTCTATAATAAGAGGCGAAACCAAGGAAAGAGCGTAACTCGGCCAAGTGCGAAGGCCGCTTCCACTCCCGCACCGCAGCCAACTTTTCTGGGTCGGTAGCTACCCCCTGTTCGGAGACAACATGGCCCAGGTACTTTACTTCCTTTTGGAAAAAGTGGCATTTGAACAGTTTTACCTTCAACCCTTGTTGGTCAAGTCGCGAGAACACTTTTTCTAAGCGTTCCAGGTGTTGGTGAACTGTAGATGAGAAAACAATGATGTCATCAAGATATAACAGGACCGACTGGAAACGTTGGTCCCCAAACATGCGCTCCATTAAGCGCTGGAAGGTCCCGGGCGCATTGCATAAACCAAAGGGCATTCGGTTAAATTCAAATAGCCCAAAAGGAGTGCAAAAGGCTGTTTTGGCCCGATCAGCTTCAGCCATTGGCACCTGGTTATATCCACTTGCCAAGTCTAGTGTGGAAAACCACTTTGCTCCAGTTAAGGCGTCCAAGGACTCTTCAATTCTTGGAAGTGGATAGGCGTCCTTCCGTGTCTTCGCGTTCAGTTGCCGATAATCAACGCACATACGTAGCCCTCCTCCCTTCTTCATCACCAGCACAATGGGGGAAGAATAGGGGCTGCAACTCTCTCTGATTACTTGGCTATCCAGCAATTGCTTAATGTGTGCCCTGACTGCCTCATACTGTGAAGGGGGAATACGCCGGTAGGGTTGTCTTACTGGTGCCTCTTCTAACAGTGGGATTTCATGGGTAATAAGGTTAGTACAGCCTAAGTCACCCTCATTTTTAGAAAATACATGCTGGTATTTAGTTAGTAACCGCCTAGCCTCAACCGTGTCACTGGGATCGAGGCCAGGAAAGTTAAACTGTTGTACATCGCTCGCAACATTATGGTCAATGTGCACAGACTGCACTGAAACGAAAGCTGTACATTCTCTTGTGGACTCATCTAAAGAGAGTTCAACATGTGGTGCATCACCAGTTACAACGTCCCTTTCCTCAACAACTTGTACCGTTCCTATCACTCTCCGTGGCACTAGCCACACATCAGACTGTCCTACATTAGTGATAGGGGCATGGAGGGTACCTCTCTCAGCATGGACTAATGCAGGGGAGACGAGCAACCCCTCCGGGAGGCCAACGTCCAAGGGACCAAGGGGTTCCAGCAAAAACTCCATAGGTGGGACCTGGGGACAAGTAACAGGGATCATGGAAAGGGTTCCAGCAGCAATACATATGGGGCTTTTACCCTGAACCCTAACTTTAAATGCAGAGGAGGAACTTACTATGGCTTCCACCCTCTCACAGTGACGAAAGGCCAGTTTCCATGCCACAGCAGCAGCCTGCAAGGTGGGACTCTGAAATAGGTTGGTGCCATGCTGTGCAAATAGCCCCCGGTAACAGTCAATGATAATGTTCATGCCAAGAATACCAGGTGTAGCCCTCTTACGATTAGTGAGGACACCCTCCGGTGGATCTTTTACAATCAGTATACCCATACTAGGCAAACACGTGTCTAGCACTTTTACATCCAGCTCAATGTAGCCCAGATAAGGTATGTCCAACCCATTTGCTGCTTTGAGACCCAGCCACCTACAATCATGCAGTTCACTAATGATTGTGTCATTGAGTGCAGGTGCAAGCGGCTCCAGACCAGCCAATCATGATGCAGTACTCTTTTCAAAAGCAGGAAGTCCTAGTGCAATGGCAGATCTGACTGATTCTCCACAGGCGAGCAGAGTGGTTCTCAGCGCTACCATGGTATGGTATTTTAATGTCGTTTAAATAATGAAGTTTATCCAATTGGTTAGAATGCAAGTTGGGCCAGTAGCTGTGAGGCAGCTTTCTGCCAGAGGTGCGCTTCCACTCTGCTTGCCCTGTGTTAAGGTATATTATGTGCACATAATGTTATTGTTTCCTGTGTGATGTATGTATTTTATTTTGTAGTTCTCAACCCACTGTAAGGCTTGACCTCCTTCACTGTTTGCATGTTTAGACGTTAAGAGTAGTTAAACTAATTGTGTGTTTTTGTTGCAGTGAAACTAACCTACTTGAGTTGATACTCCTTTTGATGTGATGTGCCTTAACTGCTCATGATGTATGGAGAAGAAATGTGTTCTACAGTGTTGAGAACTGCCATTTTGTATATTAAGCCATGGTACTATTTATAACCAAGTTAATGTGAAATAAATGTCAACCTTTTGTAAATTCTGGTGTCTTCACTCAGCTCCTCATCCCAGTTTCTTAAGCTCTGTTTTACGAACCTGTTTAAGCCTTAATTGGTTGTTGGTGCAATTCCAACTGGCGTAGTCTGTAGTGTTAAATGCATTTTAGTAACTCCTATTTCGGCCATTTGGTTACACTTGGTAGAGGTTTGGGTTGTGTATCGTTAGCTTGGTAGAGGTTTGGGTTGTGTAGTTAGCTTGGTAGAGGTTTGGGTTGTGTAGTTAGCTTGGTAGAGGTTTGGGTTGTGTAGTTAGCTTGGTAGAGGTTTGGGTTGTGTATCGTTAGCTTGGTAGAGGTTTGGGTTGTGTATCGTTAGCTTGGTAGAGGTTTGGGTTGTGTAGTTAGCTTGGTAGAGGTTTGGGTTGTGTAGTTAGCTTGGTAGAGGTTTGGGTTGTGTAGTTAGCTTGGTAGAGGTTTGGGTTGTGTAGTTAGCTTGGTAGAGGTTTGGGTTGTGTATCGTTAGCTTGGTAGAGGTTTGGGTTGTGTAGTTAGCTTGGTAGAGGTTTGGGTTGTGTAGTTAGCTTGGTAGAGGTTTGGGTTGTGTAGTTAGCTTGGTAGAGGTTTGGGTTGTATAGTTAGCTTGGTAGAGGTTTGGGTTGTGTATCGTTAGCTTGGTAGAGGTTTGGGTTGTGTAGTTAGCTTGGTAGAGGTTTGGGTTGTGTAGTTAGCTTGGTAGAGGTTTGGGTTGTGTAGTTAGCTTGGTAGAGGTTTGGGTTGTGTATCGTTAGCTTGGTAGAGGTTTGGGTTGTGTATCGTTAGCTTGGTAGAGGTTTGGGTTGTGTAGTTAGCTTGGTAGAGGTTTGGGTTGTGTAGTTAGCTTGGTAGAGGTTTGGGTTGTGTAGTTAGCTTGGTAGAGGTTTGGGTTGTGTAGTTAGCTTGGTAGAGGTTTGGGTTGTGTATCGTTAGCTTGGTAGAGGTTTGGGTTGTGTAGTTAGCTTGGTAGAGGTTTGGGTTGTGTAGTTAGCTTGGTAGAGGTTTAGGTTGTGTAGTTAGCTTGGTAGAGGTTTGGGTTGTGTAGTTAGTTTGTTAGAGGTTTGGGTTGTGTAGTTAGCTTGGTAGAGGTTTGGGTTGTGTAGTTAGCTTGGTAGAGGTTTGGGTTGAGTAGTTAGCTTGGTAGAGGTTTGGGTTGTGTAGTTAGCTTGGTAGAGGTTTGGGTTGTGTAGTTAGCTTGGTAGAGGTTTGGGCTGTGTCGTTAGCTTGGTAGAGGTTTGGGTTGTGTAGTTAGCTTGGTAGAGGTTTGGGCTGTGTAGTTAGCTTGGTAGAGGTTTGGGTTGTGTAGTTAGCTTGGTAGAGGTTTGGGCTGTGTAGTTAGCTTGGTAGAGGTTTGGGTTGTGTAGTTAGCTTGGTAGAGGTTTGGGTTGTGTATCGTTAGCTTGGTAGAGGTTTGGGTTGTGTATTGTTAGCTTGGTAGAGGTTTGGGTTGTGTAGTTAGCTTGGTAGAGGTTTGGGTTGTGTAGTTAGCTTGGTAGAGGTTTGGGTTGTGTAGTTAGCTTGGTAGAGGTTTGGGTTGTGTAGTTAGCTTGGTAGAGGTTTGGGTTGTGTATCGTTAGCTTGGTAGAGGTTTGGGTTGTGTAGTTAGCTTGGTAGAGGTTTGGGTTGTGTAGTTAGCTTGGTAGAGGTTTGGGTTGTGTAGTTAGCTTGGTAGAGGTTTGGGTTGTATAGTTAGCTTGGTAGAGGTTTGGGTTGTGTATCGTTAGCTTGGTAGAGGTTTGGGTTGTGTAGTTAGCTTGGTAGAGGTTTGGGTTGTGTAGTTAGCTTGGTAGAGGTTTGGGTTGTGTATCGTTAGCTTGGTAGAGGTTTGGGTTGTGTATCGTTAGCTTGGTAGAGGTTTGGGTTGTGTAGTTAGCTTGGTAGAGGTTTGGGTTGTGTAGTTAGCTTGGTAGAGGTTTGGGTTGTGTAGTTAGCTTGGTAGAGGTTTGGGTTGTGTAGTTAGCTTGGTAGAGGTTTGGGTTGTGTATCGTTAGCTTGGTAGAGGTTTGGGTTGTGTAGTTAGCTTGGTAGAGGTTTAGGTTGTGTAGTTAGCTTGGTAGAGGTTTGGGTTGTGTAGTTAGCTTGGTAGAGGTTTGGGTTGTGTAGTTAGCTTGGTAGAGGTTTGGGTTGTGTAGTTAGCTTGGTAGAGGTTTGGGTTGTGTAGTTAGCTTGGTAGAGGTTTGGGTTGAGTAGTTCGTTTGGTAGAGGTTTGGGTTGTGTAGTTAGCTTGGTAGAGGTTTGGGTTGTGTAGTTAGCTTGGTAGATGTTTGGGCTGTGTCGTTAGCTCGGTAGAGGTTTGGGTTGTGTAGTTAGCTCGGTAGAGGTTTGGGCTGTGTAGTTAGCTTGGTAGAGGTTTGGGTTGTGTAGTTAGCTTGGTAGAGGTTTGGGTTGTGTGTTGTTAGCTTGGTAGAGGTTTGGGTTGTGTAGTTAGGTTGGTAGAGGTTTGGGTTGTGTAGTTAGCTTGGTAGAGGTTTGGGTTGTGTAGTTAGCTTGGTAGAGGTATGGGTTGTGTGTCGTTAGCTTGGTAGAGGTTTGGGTTGTGTAGTTAGCTTGGTAGAGGTTTGGGTTGTGTATAGTTAGCTTGGTAGATGTTTGGGTTGTGTAGTTAGCTTGGTAGAGGTTTGGGTTGTGTAGTTAGCTTGGTAGAGGTTTGGGTTGTATAGTTAGCTTGGTAGAGGTTTGGGTTGTGTAGTTAGCTTGGTAGAGGTTTGGGTTGTGTAGTTAGCTTGGTAGAGGTTTGGGTTGTGTGTCGTCAGCTTGGTAGAGGTTTGGGTTGTGTAGTTAGCTTGGTAGAGGTTTGGGTTGTGTAGTTAGCTTGGTAGAGGTTTGGGTTGTATAGTTAGCTTGGTAGAGGTTTGGGTTGTGTATCGTTAGCTTGGTAGAGGTTTGGGTTGTGTAGTTAGCTTGGTAGAGGTTTGGGTTGTGTAGTTAGCTTGGTAGAGGTTTGGGTTGTGTAGTTAGCTTGGTAGAGGTTTGGGTTGTGTATCGTTAGCTTGGTAGAGTTTTGGGTTGTGTATCGTTAGCTTGGTAGAGGTTTGGGTTGTGTAGTTAGCTTGGTAGAGGTTTGGGTTGTGTAGTTAGCTTGGTAGAGGTTTGGGTTGTGTAGTTAGCTTGGTAGAGGTTTGGGTTGTGTAGTTAGCTTGGTAGAGGTTTGGGCTGTGTAGTTAGCTTGGTAGAGGTTTGGGTTGTGTAGTTAGCTTGGTAGAGGTTTGGGCTGTGTAGTTAGCTTGGTAGAGGTTTGGGTTGTGTAGTTAGCTTGGTAGAGGTTTGGGTTGTGTAGTTAGCTTGGTAGAGGTTTGGGTTGTGTATCGTTAGCTTGGTAGAGGTTTGGGTTGTGTATTGTTAGCTTGGTAGAGGTTTGGGTTGTGTAGTTAGCTTGGTAGAGGTTTGGGTTGTGTAGTTAGCTTGGTAGAGGTTTGGGTTGTGTAGTTAGCTTGGTAGAGGTTTGGGTTGTGTAGTTAGCTTGGTAGAGGTTTGGGTTGTGTAGTTAGCTTGGTAGAGGTTTGGGTTGTGTAGTTAGCTTGGTAGAGGTTTGGGTTGTGTAGTTAGCTTGGTAGAGGTTTGGGTTGTGCAGTTAGCTTGGTAGAGGTTTGGGTTGTATAGTTAGCTTGGTAGAGGTTTGGGTTGTGTATCGTTAGCTTGGTAGAGGTTTGGGTTGTGTAGTTAGCTTGGTAGAGGTTTGGGTTGTGTAGTTAGCTTGGTAGAGGTTTGGGTTGTGTAGTTAGCTTGGTAGAGGTTTGGGTTGTGTATCGTTAGCTTGGTAGAGGTTTGGGTTGTGTATCGTTAGCTTGGTAGAGGTTTGGGTTGTGTAGTTAGCTTGGTAGAGGTTTGGGTTGTGTAGTTAGCTTGGTAGAGGTTTGGGTTGTGTAGTTAGCTTGGTAGAGGTTTGGGTTGTGTATCGTTAGCTTGGTAGAGGTTTGGGTTGTGTAGTTAGCTTGGTAGAGGTTTGGGTTGTGTAGTTAGCTTGGTAGAGGTTTGGGTTGTGTAGTTAGCTTGGTAGAGGTTTGGGTTGTGTAGTTAGCTTGGTAGAGGTTTGGGTTGTGTAGTTAGCTTGGTAGAGGTTTGGGTTGTGTAGTTAGCTTGGTAGAGGTTTGGGTTGAGTAGTTCGTTTGGTAGAGGTTTGGGTTGTGTAGTTAGCTTGGTAGAGGTTTGGGTTGTGTAGTTAGCTTGGTAGATGTTTGGGCTGTGTCGTTAGCTCGGTAGAGGTTTGGGTTGTGTAGTTAGCTTGGTAGAGGTTTGGGCTGTGTAGTTAGCTTGGTAGAGGTTTGGGTTGTGTAGTTAGCTTGGTAGAGGTTTGGGTTGTGTGTTGTTAGCTTGGTAGAGGTTTGGGTTGTGTAGTTAGGTTGGTAGAGGTTTGGGTTGTGTAGTTAGCTTGGTAGAGGTTTGGGTTGTGTAGTTAGCTTGGTAGAGGTATGGGTTGTGTGTCGTTAGCTTGGTAGAGGTTTGGGTTGTGTAGTTAGCTTGGTAGAGGTTTGGGTTGTGTATAGTTAGCTTGGTAGATGTTTGGGTTGTGTAGTTAGCTTGGTAGAGGTTTGGGTTGTGTAGTTAGCTTGGTAGAGGTTTGGGTTGTATAGTTAGCTTGGTAGAGGTTTGGGTTGTGTAGTTAGCTTGGTAGAGGTTTGGGTTGTGTGTCGTCAGCTTGGTAGAGGTTTGGGTTGTGTAGTTAGCTTGGTAGAGGTTTGGGTTGTGTAGTTAGCTTGGTAGAGGTTTGGGTTGTGTAGTTAGCTTGGTAGAGGTTTGGGTTGTGTAGTTAGCTTGGTAGAGGTTTGGGTTGTGTATCGTTAGCTTGGTAGAGGTTTGGGTTGTGTAGTTAGCTTGGTAGAGGTTTGGGTTGTGTAGTTAGCTTGGTAGAGGTTTAGGTTGTGTAGTTAGCTTGGTAGAGGTTTGGGTTGTGTAGTTAGCTTGGTAGAGGTTTGGGTTGTGTAGTTAGCTTGGTAGAGGTTTGGGTTGTGTAGTTAGCTTGGTAGAGGTTTGGGTTGTGTGTTGTTAGCTTGGTAGAGGTTTGGGTTGTGTAGTTAGCTTGGTAGAGGTTTGGGTTGTGTAGTTAGCTTGGTAGAGGTATGGGTTGTGTGTCGTTAGCTTGGTAGAGGTTTGGGTTGTGTAGTTAGCTTGGTAGAGGTTTGGGTTGTGTATAGTTAGCTTGGTAGAGGTTTGGGTTGTGTAGTTAGCTTGGTAGAGGTTTGGGCTGTGTAGTTAGCTTGGTAGAGGTTTGGGTTGTGTAGTTAGCTTGGTAGAGGTTTGGGTTGTGTATCGTTAGCTTGGTAGAGGTTTGGGTTGTGTATCGTTAGCTTGGTAGAGGTTTGGGTTGTGTAGTTAGCTTGGTAGAGGTTTGGGTTGTGTAGTTAGCTTGGTAGAGGTTTGGGTTGTGTAGTTAGCTTGGTAGAGGTTTGGGTTGTGTAGTTAGCTTGGTAGAGGTTTGGGTTGTGTAGTTAGCTTGGTAGAGGTTTGGGTTGTATAGTTAGCTTGGTAGAGGTTTGGGTTGTGTATCGTTAGCTTGGTAGAGGTTTGGGTTGTGTAGTTAGCTTGGTAGAGGTTTGGGTTGTGTAGTTAGCTTGGTAGAGGTTTGGGTTGTGTAGTTAGCTTGGTAGAGGTTTGGGTTGTGTATCGTTAGCTTGGTAGAGGTTTGGGTTGTGTATCGTTAGCTTGGTAGAGGTTTGGGTTGTGTAGTTAGCTTGGTAGAGGTTTGGGTTGTGCAGTTAGCTTGGTAGAGGTTTGGGTTGTGTAGTTAGCTTGGTAGAGGTTTGGGTTGTGTAGTTAGCTTGGTAGAGGTTTGGGTTGTGTATCGTTAGCTTGGTAGAGGTTTGGGTTGTGTAGTTAGCTTGGTAGAGGTTTGGGTTGTGTAGTTAGCTTGGTAGAGGTTTAGGTTGTGTAGTTAGCTTGGTAGAGGTTTGGGTTGTGTAGTTAGCTTGGTAGAGGTTTGGGTTGTGTAGTTAGCTTGGTAGAGGTTTGGGTTGTGTAGTTAGCTTGGTAGAGGTTTGGGTTGTGTAGTTAGCTTGGTAGAGGTTTGGGTTGTGTAGTTAGCTTGGTAGAGGTTTGGGTTGAGTAGTTAGCTTGGTAGAGGTTTGGGTTGTGTAGTTAGCTTGGTAGAGGTTTGGGTTGTGTAGTTAGCTTGGTAGAGGTTTGGGCTGTGTCGTTAGCTTGGTAGAGGTTTGGGTTGTGTAGTTAGCTTGGTAGAGGTTTGGGCTGTGTAGTTAGCTTGGTAGAGGTTTGGGTTGTGTAGTTAGCTTGGTAGAGGTTTGGGCTGTGTAGTTAGCTTGGTAGAGGTTTGGGTTGTGTAGTTAGCTTGGTAGAGGTTTGGGCTGTGTAGTTAGCTTGGTAGAGGTTTGGGTTGTGTAGTTATCTTGGTAGAGGTTTGGGTTGTGTAGTTAGCTTGGTAGAGGTTTGGGTTGTGTAGTTAGCTTGGTAGAGGTTTGGGCTGTGTAGTTAGCTTGGTAGAGGTTTGGGTTGAGTAGTTAGCTTGGTAGAGGTTTGGGTTGTGTAGTTAGCTTGGTAGAGGTTTGGGTTGTGTAGTTAGCTTGGTAGAGGTTTGGGTTGTGTAGTTAGCTTGGTAGAGGTTTGGGTTGTGTAGTTAGCTTGGTAGAGGTTTGGGTTGTGTAGTTAGCTTGGTAGAGGTATGGGTTGTGTAGTTAGCTTGGTAGAGGTTTGGGTTGTGTAGTTAGCTTGGTAGAGGTTTGGGTTGTGTAGTTAGCTTGGTAGAGGTTTGGGTTGTGTAGTTAGCTTGGTAGAGGTTTGGGTTGTGTAGTTAGCTTGGTAGAGGTTTGGGTTGTGTAGTTAGCTTGTCATCATGGAACTGTTCATATTCGCATGATACACAAATTATTCACATTACATTTTTACAATAAAGAAAAGAAAGGAGATTCAACTTTACGTTGATTTAGCTATTTATATTAGGAAGGAAGACCCGGACTGTATCCGTAAATCTGGATTCGGATCTATACATGTGACTGACTATACAACCCACACCTCTACCAAAGTATAATAAGCCTATCTCATAGAATTTCCCCGACCCCCTTTTGGGGTTAGTGGTGATAGCGTGGCGTCACTCCATAGACGCTACATGTTAACAGAGGTAATTTAAGAAGTCTACAACTTTTGTTTTCTCAAGGTAAGGTTTGTTCTATCTGTTCGAGCTGATTTACCATCTTGTTTGCTTCATAATAATATTGGTCTGTCACATTTTTACATTAGAAAATGTACTTAGATTCTCCAGAGAAAAAAACGTGTAAATGCTAATGTTAAAGACACCACTATTTACCGGAAGTGGGTGTGAAAAGCGGGCTGTGAGATAGGCATATTGTGCTTATCTTGGTTATTTTATAATTACACCACTAATAATGAAACAAATCCTCCTTCTTCAAGGTGCTTCTGCAACTGAGCAACATCCGACCCAGATCATCCCAGGAGCAGAGAACAGGCTGAAGACCGTGAGGAAGGAGTTCATCCAAAGAATCTCGGGTCCCACCCTGAAAATCCTTCTGGATGAACTTCTGGATGCAGACATCATCACTGATGAAGAAATGGACACCGCCATGGCGGAAAGACTCACACAAGACAAAGCACGCCACGTTATTGACATGGTGCGTAAAAAGGGAAACAAGCCCAGTTCATTCATGATTGAAGTGATCGATCAGCTGGATCATAACCTTTGTGATGTGCTGCAGCTGAAACCACCGCCTACCGATTAGCCAGACATGCTAACCCTACGTCTTAGCCTACATGCTAACCCTACGTCTTAGCCACATGCTAACTCTACGGTTTAGCCTAACATGCTAACCGTGTGTAAATAGTGATGTTTCCAGAGCTTTCCTTATGCAACTAGTTTCAGGGAGATGAGGAGAGAGCAGAGAAGTGTCAACAGTCCATGAATATAGATAGACACGTATACATAAGCCTGTAAGAACACAGGAATGGGAGTTAAAGAACAACTCAAAAGCATTTGAATTTTATAAAACATGAAGATATTGTAAAATCTACACTATGTAACCTTAATGTCCTATCTGGGATTTGAACCTGGGTATCATGAACACGTGCTTTGTTTTTCTCATTTTATTTTATTTTTTACCACTGAAGTAGTAGGGTCACAGACTAAGGTTCTGCGACCATCCTCTGGGAAGGATGTTTTGATGATTGATTTGACCTCTATGGACCCTTTATAAAAAGATTTAGCCCCCTCTTTTGCTAGAGGGCCAAATTCAAAATGGCGTCCGGCACCATAGCCAAAAATGAACTTTTGATCTAGATGACCTAGAATCATGTATGAAGCCACTTTTCCATACAAGTCAACCATGAGGATTCCAAATATGACACAATTTTTATCATAATACTTTGTTTTAGCCCCGAAATTCAAGATGGCCACCATCCAGTAGAGTGAAAACAACAATCTATTTGGGGGTTGTAATTTTTACAGACACAAAACACGTGTGTCAGATAGCATTCTGTGTCACTGGTTTCTGAATCATCAGATTCAGATGACTCCACCCTCCTCCTCTGTGCATCATCCTCATCGTCCTCCTCACTCTCAATGTCCACGTCCTCTTCAACTGGTGCAGGTAGGTGTGTTGGGAGAGCATGTGGCAGACAGGACGACAGCGACCACCCACCAACTCCCAATCTGTCCGAGTGGTGAGGGGTGGTGCTTCAGTGTGGGGTGGAGCACTAGATACGCCAAGTAGTTGGTGTGGAGGCAGTGTTGGCGTAGGCTTTCTGCATCTGGACGGAGACTGATTCATTATTTTTCCTTCATTGTCTTCTACTTGGCAGCACAGGCGTCTTGTCTCCATAGATTACCTATCCCGTATATGCAAAGAACTATTGTTCTACCTCCTTCTCAAGGTCAAGGCCATCTCCACATAGAGCTCTTTGCCACCCTGTCATACACTGATGATTTTCCTTTGCCATAGAAGCCTGAGTTGGCATCACAGCCTGAACAGTGAAGAGGATGGTTTCAGCTTCAGACTTAGTTGAGTATGCTGCATCGTATGGGTCATTCACACAGATGATACGGTGAGCATCACAATGGCGGGCAAGGATGATGGATTACACATTGTGGACATAGTCCAACCACTTGTATGGTTTGCCTTGCCTCAATCTTCCGCTGATGGAGTTGCCATCCTCCAGATCATGCCCATTCGGACCACTTTCCGTGTGCTTCTTCTTGGCTTCTTTTCGTCTGGCAAGAGTGTTGTGTTCCACTCTTATGCGGGCCACATTGTTAATAATTCTGGAGTGCACCAGCAGCTGCTTTTCATTTTAAAGGATGGAGAGCCAGCCCGACTTAATTTTGCTGCCCTTGTTCATTGTACATTCAATCCACCATGTTGGAATAGTGGTTACCTGTGATGGACTGAGTGAAGTTAAGGAAGGCAACCTGTTCAGCAGGAAGAGCTGTCAGCATCATCCCAGAAGTCAGGCAGCCACCTCCAATACTTATTGTTGTCGTATGCTACCATCCATGGCTGCATAGCATGCAGAGCTGACATACTCTTCTCAGTTGCAGATATGGACTGCACTGCATGCACATTCTGCATTAGCTGCCATGGACAGGAAGTCCCTCCAGTAGTCTGCTATCTCACTGACCTCTAACACTGACCGCTGCCAGGAAAAGCGGCGGCTGGGGGAATTATGACACTCAACTGCGGCTCGCTTCCGTGGCAGTGCGATGGTCTAACATGTGTTGTGTCATGCTTGCGGTTAGGGTTAGGGTAAGGGTTTGGGGTAGAGTGTTGGACTGATGCCGCAGAGAAACACTGTCGCCTGCCGCGGGTGTTCCGCGGCTGATGCCATGCGTTGCGTCATGCTTGCGGTTAAGGTTAGATTTAGGGTTTGGGGTAGCAGCGGCTCCCAAACCTTTTTGGCCATGCACCCCCTGTTACCTCCCGACCTAGCTGACGCACCCCCCCACATGGAAATATAAATTGCATACGCTATATATTGACATACATTTCCCATTTATCCACATATATGCACATATATGAACCTGAATATGGCATAATATATGCAGCATAGGCTATATTCTGCATATACTTGCCATATGTTTGTATAATATGTTAATACATTTAAAATAAAACCATGACACCATTAGCCTAGGCTAATGGTGGGGGGTCGCGCTTCTAGGGGGTCGCGCACCCCCTAGAAGGCGCTCGCGCACTACAAGGGTGCACGCACCACAGTTTGGGAACCACTGGGGTAGAGTGTCGTCGGACTGATGCCGCCAAAAAACACTACCTCCTGCTGTGGGTGTTCCGCGGTTAAAATGGACAGTCTACAAGCTCACAACGTGTCAATGTAGATTGGCTAGTTGAACTATTCAAAAATAGTTTTCTAAATAGTAAAAAAGGCAAAGAAGTTTAGGGATAAGGGGTTTAGCGGTGACGAAAATGGAGCCCAGTGTATGGAAAGGAAGTGTCTATTTGTGTCTATTTGTACGTCTCTAAATGTTTTGATGAATTGAACATGGTGGACCCTCTTGTAAACAAGTGTAATGCTTAATTGGGCCGTCCACTCACAGTTAACAGCCTTTGTATTGAGTTTGTGCTTGAAATGTACTGTAATTCTGCAAACTGTTAATAAATATTTCAATCAATCAATCAAAACATGATGTCATGGTACTTGTCTGGGTTATCTGCCTTGATCAGAGGTCTTATGATACAAATGGTGTCAGATTTGGAATCCTCATGGGTGACTTGTATGGAAAAGTGTCTTAGTACATGATTCTAGGTCATCTCAAAAGTTCCTTTTTGGCTATGGCGCCGGACGCCATTTTGAATTTGGCCCTCTAGCAAAAAATGCCGGGATTTTTGCGAGGGACCTGGGGGCAAAATCAATCATCAAAACATCCTTCCCAGAGGATGGTCACAGAACCTTAGTCTGTGACCCTACTAAAGAGTCTGAAAATACATGATGTCCTCTGCAGTTGAAGTGTATAATACTGTTTATTGTTGATGGTGTAATATTATGTTTGAGCCACAGTGAGGCGCCGAGACGCAAGGTATTGTATAGGTAGGGTGTCAAGGATGTGTCACCACATCCTCCTTTAGTACCTGTTTACTTCCGGTGAGGACTGCAGTATAGTCCAAAATTGCATATCGTTCATTTTTGAGGAAATTAAAAATATAGATTTTTAAGTACTTTTAAGGACTGGCAAGTAGACAAGTAGTTGAGTTAATTCAGTGAGGGCTGTGTCACCGTGAGAATGATGTGTGCACAGATCAATAAAACATTCAGTGAGGGCTGTGTCACCGTGAGAATGATGTGTGCACAGATCAATAAAACATTCAGTGAGGGCTGTGTCACCGTGAGAAGGATGTGTGCACAGATCAATAAAACATTCAGTGAGGGCTGTGTCACCGTGAGAATGATGTGTGCACAGATCAATACAACATTCAGTGAGGGCTGTGTCACCATGAGAATGATGTGTGCACAGATCAATAAAACATTCAGTGAGGGCTGTGTCACCGTGAGAATGATGTGTGCACAGCCCCATGAATAAAACATGCCAGGCTTGGATAAAAGTGTTCATCTCGTTTTCTCCGCATGCATTTTAACGTTAAGCTGCAAGAGATCCTAACTTAACACTGAGTAACAACTTAACTTAACAAGAGATCATAACTTAACACTGCCTGTCAAAGAATCTATAAAATGCTACTGTTGGTTTATAAATCTGTGAATTGTTTAAATGCTACTGGTTTATAAATCTTTAAGTGGTTTCGGGGCCAACATACATTTGTGATCTTGTGTTGACATCATGAACCATCCAGACCTCTCAGGTCGTCTTCTATAGATCTATAGATCTTGTGTTGACATCATGAACCATCCAGACCTCTCAGGTCGTCTGGAAGAAAGCTCTGCTTTTTGTCCCTAAACTTGGAGAAGCAGAATTTAGTTTTATTGTTTTATATGTTTACTTTTGTTTTTATCGTATGCTAATGTCCTTTCACAATGTGTTATCTTTGTTTTTATCGTATGCTAATGTCCTTTCACAATGTGCTAACTTTGCTTGATAAAAATAAAAAGGCCTTATTTCCATGATGTCGTCATGTTGTGGGTTTACGTGAATAGAGTTGATATCAAGTAACGAACAATAGTGATGATTGTGATAATTTAGAGCTGTCTAGATTATGATTGGTGGAAACATGTCTAGATTATGACTGGTGGATACATGTCTAGATTATCATTGGTGGATACATGTCTAGATTATGATTGGTGGAAACATGTCTAGATTATGACTGGTGGATACATGTCTAGATTATGACTGGTGGATACACGTCTAGATTATGATTGGTGGATACATGTCTAGATTATGATTGGTGGATACATGTCTAGTTTATGATTGGTGGATACATGTCTAGATTATGACAGATGGATACATGTCTAGATTATGATTGGTGGATACATGTCTAGATTACGACTGGTGGATACATGTCTAGATTATCATTGGTGGATACATGTCTAGATTATGACTGGTGGATACATGTCTAGTTTATGATTGGTGGATACATGTCTAGATTATGATTGGTGGATACATGTCTAGATTATGATTGGTGGATACATGTCTAGATTATGACTGGTGGATACATGTCTAGATTATGATTGGTGGATACATGTCTAGATTATGATTGGTGAATACATGTCTAGATTATGATTGGTGGATACATGTCTAGATTATGACAGGTGGATACATGTCTAGATTATGATTGGTGGATACATGTCTAGATTATGACAGGTGGATACATGTCTAGATTATGATTGGTGGATACATATCTAGATTATGATTGGTGGATACATGTCTAGATTATGATTGGTGGATACATGTCTAGATTATTATTGGTGGATACATGTCTAGATTATGATTGGTGGATACATGTATTTTATTAAGCTGTTAAAGGTACTCACATTACTTTCTGCCACACTGTGAGCTTGTATGGTATTTTATTAAGCTGTTAAAGGTACTTGCGTTACTTTCTGCCACACTGTGAGCTTGTATGGTATTTTATTAAGCTGTTAAAGGTACTCGCGTTACTTTCTGCCACACTGTGAGCTTGTATGGTATTTTCGAAAATCTTTGAAAAAAAAAGGAAAATATTTTCTGTCAATTACTACCTTAACGTAGCTCGTTAAGGTAGTAAGAAATAAGGCCACATCACTTTGCTCCTTGGCCGATGGTGATGTTTAGTCACCAACACAAACATTACATCCCATTAACAATAAAGAGAATGTAATTTTTGTTTTACATCATCATTACATCACCATTACATCATCGTTACATCACCATTACATCATCGTTACATCACCATTACATCATCGTTACATCACCAAGTTATACCGAATTCCCTCCTTGATGTTGTAAGATGATAAGAGTGCCCCTCACTTCACACAGGTGTGATTTTTCTTTTAGGTTTCATGACCTCAATCACACCCACAAAACCTGAGCTTTGAACATTCAGTGGATTTTCTGTGGTCTGGAGTTTTCTCTGGGGTTTGGAAGCCTTTTGAGCTGCAATGAAAACGGGGAAAACAGTGACATCTGCTGGCAAATCCCGTTGCCATATATGGGATTTGCAGGCTGTGACATCACAAACAGCAGAGCCAGAAAACCCCAGACCACAGAAAATCTACTGAATGTTAAAATTTCAGGATTTGTGGGTTCAATTGAAATTAAAAAAACATTTATTTTTATGTCACAATCCCTTTAAATAATTCCCACGTTTTTCACAGATTGATTTTCCCATGATATCTATTTTTTCTTTTAAAGAAGTTTCCATGTAGGCCTATTGCTGAACTTCAATATAATGATGTTTTTAGGGACGCTAGCCCCTCTGCTGGTGTGTGTGCATAAGCTTTGTCCTACACAAAATTACATTCCCATTGACAATGAATGGACAGTTTTGAGTGTTTGTGTAAACACAAACATTGAAGACGAAGGTGGGGACGCAAATTCTGATTGGCCGGAATGAGATGATGTATGATGATGTATGATGAGTGCCCCTCACTTCACACGGGTGTGATTTTTTTATTTACATTGGGTAAAATAGAACTAACTCCATGGGCCTTTAATTGTTTCGCCATTTGGTTTGACTTAATTGAAGCCAATTACTGTCATTGTACTTGGTTTGTTCCACCTGTTTAAAAAGCAGGCATGAAGAACAGAGTTCAGTTTGACTTGAGTTCCACACAGAGACAACATCAGGAGATTCTACTTCTTATAGCCTGGATAAAAGTAGCTTTCTCTACTGTCTTTATAGAGGCTCCCCTGTATTCTACTGTCTTTATAGAGGCCCCCCTCTATTCTACTGTCTTTATAGAGGCTCCCCTCTATTCTACTGTCTTTATAGAGGCTCCCCTGTATTCTACTGTCTTTATAGAGGCTCCCCTGTATTCTACTGTCTTTATAGAGGCTCCCCTGTATTCTACTGTCTCTATAGAGGCTCCCCTCTATTCTACTGTCTTTATAGAGGCTCCCCTCTATTCTACTGTCTTTATAGAGGCCTATTCTACTGTCTTTATAGAGGCTCCCCTCTATTCTACTGTCTTTATAGAGGCCTATTCTACTGTCTTTATAGAGGCCTATTCTACTGTCTTTATAGAGGCTCCCCTCTATTCTACTGTCTTTATAGAGGCTCCCCTGTATTCTACTGTCTTTATAGAGGCTCCCCTGTATTCTACTGTCGTTATAGAGGCTCCCCTCTGTTCTACTGTCTTTATAGAGGCTCCCCTGTATTTTACTGTCTTTATAGAGGCCCCCTCTATTCTACTGTCTTTATAGAGGCTCCCCTCTATTCTACTGTCTTTATAGAGGCTCCCCTGTATTTTACTGTCTTTATAGAGGCCCCCTCTATCTACTGTCTTTATAGAGGCTCCCCTCTATTCTACTGTCTTTATAGAGGCTCCCCTCTATTCTACTGTCTTTATAGAGGCTCCCCTGTATTCTACTGTCTTTATAGAGGCCTATTCTACTGTCTTTATAGAGGCCTATTCTACTGTCTTTATAGAGGCCTATTCTACTGTCTTTATAGAGGCTCCCCTCTATTCTACTGTCTTTATAGAGGCCTATTCTACTGTCTTTATAGAGGCCTATTCTACTGTCTTTATAGAGGCTCCCCTCTATTCTACTGTCTTTATAGAGGCTCCCCTCTATTCTACTGTCTTTATAGAGGCCTATTCTACTGTCTTTATAGAGGCTCCCCTCTATTCTACTGTCTTTATAGAGGCCTATTCTACTGTCTTTATAGAGGCCTATTCTACTGTCTTTATAGAGGCTCCCCTCTATTCTACTGTCTTTATAGAGGCTCCCCTGTATTCTACTGTCTTTATAGAGGCTCCCCTGTATTCTACTGTCGTTATAGAGGCTCCCCTCTGTTCTACTGTCTTTATAGAGGCTCCCCTGTATTTTACTGTCTTTATAGAGGCCCCCTCTATTCTACTGTCTTTATAGAGGCTCCCCTCTATTCTACTGTCTTTATAGAGGCTCCCCTGTATTTTACTGTCTTTATAGAGGCCCCCTCTATCTACTGTCTTTATAGAGGCTCCCCTCTATTCTACTGTCTTTATAGAGGCTCCCCTCTATTCTACTGTCTTTATAGAGGCTCCCCTGTATTCTACTGTCTTTATAGAGGCCTATTCTACTGTCTTTATAGAGGCCTATTCTACTGTCTTTATAGAGGCCTATTCTACTGTCTTTATAGAGGCTCCCCTCTATTCTACTGTCTTTATAGAGGCCTATTCTACTGTCTTTATAGAGGCCTATTCTACTGTCTTTATAGAGGCTCCCCTCTATTCTACTGTCTTTATAGAGGCCTATTCTACTGTCTTTATAGAGGCTCCCCTCTATCCTACTGTCTTTATAGAGGCTCCCCTCTATTCTACTGTCTTTATAGAGGCCTATTCTACTGTCTTTATAGAGGCTCCCCTCTATTCTACTGTCTTTATAGAGGCTCCCCTGTATTCTACTGTCTTTATAGAGGCTCCCCTGTATTCTACTGTCGTTATAGAGGCTCCCCTCTGTTCTACTGTCTTTATAGAGGCTCCCCTGTATTTTACTGTCTTTATAGAGGCCCCCTCTATTCTACTGTCTTTATAGAGGCTCCCCTCTATTCTACTGTCTTTATAGAGGCTCCCCTGTATTTTACTGTCTTTATAGAGGCCCCCTCTATTCTACTGTCTTTATAGAGGCTCCCCTCTATTCTACTGTCTTTATAGAGGCTCCCCTGTATTCTACTGTCTTTATAGAGGCTCCCCTCTATTCTACTGTCTTTATAGAGGCTCCCCTCTATTCTTACACAAAGTGATCTTCCTGTGGTCACCACCAATGTTCCCCCTAAGGTGCGCCCGTGCGCGCGCGCGCAGATGGCCAAATGCCCCCACGCACAACTGAAATCTGGCACAGACGCTGGTGTAAGAAAAAAACCATTTGCCCACACTTTATTTTTGATTTACTTTACACTTTATTTAGATTACACAGGCGAGGCGACCGCGACAGATAGGTCTCCTCCCCTCCTTTTATTACTCTATGGTCTCCTCTCCTCTCCTCCTGCCTGGGACCGAGGCAACGTGTGTGACTGCGCGCGAGTGGGGACCTTAGGAGGTGGAGACGTAACAACAACAGCAGCAGCAGCAGTCAGTGTTAATGAAACCCCAAGAACCAGATAAGCTGGCGTTGCTTGGACCCGTGCGTTGATGGGACATTTAGATTTAAAAGGCGAACGGATGGAAGTGTGGATAAAAGCACGGCTGTGCGCAACAACAAGAGAGGGGGACTAACGTTAGCTTCTCGTTAGCGTTGTTATCACTACAGCACAACAAGCCTCCAGACAGTCCGGTGTGCTTGTGAATGAAACATGTGGAAGCTAACGTTAATCTCTAGCGGTCTAGCCCCATATGGAACCTCTCTGTAATTCTCCAATCTGTTAATACAGCTTTCTTCAAAAGGGGCTGCTGACGTTCGACAATCTGAAAAACTAGGAGTTCAAAAACACAAACCAACAAACTCGGGTGTGTGTGAGCGTGTGTGTGTGTGTGTGTGTGTGTGTGTGTGTGTGTGTGTGTGTGTGTGTCCCAATACATTATTTCCGTTTTCTCATGCCCCCCCATGTAAAGCAATATTGAGTATTCATATAGCCTACCAGTCGTTCTCAACCTGTGGGTCCCCACATGATTTGGGGGTGGGGGGACCCCAGATGACAGTGAAGTGACAATTTAAGGACTTTTAAGACTTTTATAATACCTCAAAGGCTCTAAAAGAAAAAAATACCATTAATGCATCAAAAGTAATCAGCAAACCGTGCTATAAAAACTGGTCAAACATTGGCCAGATTATTAAATGATAAAGAAAGAGGCAACAATTGTGAAAATAGCCGATCTACAAGTTCACAACGAGCTTGTAGATCGGCTATTTTCACAATATTTATCTGTGGAACCATTCTGTTGCTTGTCTGGGTGGGGGGTCCCCAGTTCAAATATGATTACTTTGGGGGGTCACAGCCTGAAAAGGTTGAGAACCACTGATATAGACTAACTGAATATTCCTAAAATTGCTAGCCTACCACCTTGATATAAAATAAAAATGTTGTAACTTGCGTAACTTTATGTAACTATACATTGATTCACTCGTATACCAAAATCCATTTGGAAAAAAGAAACAAATCCCACCTGTGTGAAGTGAGGGGCGCTCACTTAGCATTATCTAACGTTTGGATAGTTGGTGTCAAGGTGACGTAATGTTTGCTCAGTAGTTGCTGATGTCTGCTCAGGAGGTTTGAGTGTTTGCTCAGACCGAAAAAAAATTAGAGGGAACATTGGTCACCACAAACAAATAAACATTAAAGATGGAGTGCCACAATGTCCAGTTTTTCATGTGTCTATGAGGTGACAGTACTTCAATAGACACCCTGGAGTCGTTTTTATGTGCAATGGTGTATTAACTTTGTATTTAGGGTTTCTTCCTGGAGGCTCAACCCTGGACAGTCAAACAGGCCAATGAAATAAACAGTAATATAGTGACATCACACTACCCTAACCCCTCCCCCTTTATCATACAACTACAGCTGTGGGTGCAGCTTCAGTTCAGGTGGATCACCACCCATCACCATGCACCCACCAGGCAAACCAGGCATACTTAATGAACTGGTGGGTGTGTCCACATAAAAGCATGATTTTAACAAATATGGTACACTTTTTGGAAAACGTTTTTCCTCATATTATAATATACCTTATGATCATGTTTTAGGGTGGAAAACAACCGTGGCACTCCATCTTTACGTAAAGGTACACAAATAATAATGATAATAATGAGAAACACAATTAGTCTTATGTTCCTCTATATATAGGACTCAACAAAGTAACCTTTTTGTCAGGTGACAGCTCATGAAATGTAGAACAGTGGTTCCCAAACTTCTTCATGTCAAGGACCCCTAAATTCACACCAATGAGCCCGCGGACCCCCATTTGAAAACATAATGCCAGGGACCCCAATAAGAGAAGATTTTGACGGCTCTAGCAGTGATTCAGCCCGTTTAATTTCAAGGACCCCCAGTTTGACATGCATATCAGTCTACGGACTCCCTAATGTAATTTCTATCTCTGGGACCACCAATTTATATTGTAAAATCACTGTTAATTTAACTCTGAGAGTGTACAATTTCCATTTGGTTCCATTTGTACACTCTCAGAGTTACAGACTCATAAGGGTCCATTTGGTTCCAAACTATCATTTAGCTGGGGACCCCCTGGAACTCCCTCAAGGACCCCAGGGGGTCCCCGGACCCCACTTTGGGAACCACTGATGTAGAAGACCTACATGAGTCATGCTGAGGACCTAGTCCTGATTGGCTGCCACCACACGCTGCTGTTCATGTATTGGTTACTCAGGTCACATGACCAGGAAAACGGTGACAGGAGGTGACAGGAAGCATAGATATATATAAACACTAGATGGCTCAAGGCGGAGTTTCTGACGTCGTTCACCCGGCAGCCATCTTACTTCGGGGCTACAGTACAGTATGTTCAATGGCAGCTCAAACAGAAACAGTCATAACTCGCTCAAATCTTGACGGATTTACAAACGGGTTGGTTTATTACAAACGTTGTCAACGTGGCTATGATTCAGGACGCTTATCTGCTTAATTTATGTTTTTTATATGAACGTCGTATAAAATGCGGACGTCCTTTATATTATTTTATCATATTTATATTATGGATTTCCTGACGCCACATTCAGATTTAATATCTTATGGAAGTCTCCATACTGTCTGCCTGTAGCCACAAAATTCACCATACTGTAGTGTGCTGTTTTGATTTTAGTTTACATGCAGCTGCTTCGATATCAGTGTGGCCTTGGGGCCTAGTGAGAAGGAGCATTTCTCTCTGTCGAAAGTTTACAGCTAGCAGGGAAAGAATGTTATCTTCAGGTTGCCATAGCAACGCCAGCCTCTGTGCTTTCCCGGTCTATGGCCCTCAATGACGGAACCAAGGAAGATGTCACGATACCAGTCTCATCATCCATGTGCTGGTCCAATGAGCGCTCGACAACCAGCGCCACCGTGGGATATTGCGGAAATGTCTATTCAGCCAATGAACGTTTATCACCAACTGACGTGATCTACAGTATTAATGCCTGGGACATACTGTGAAGGGGAGTTCAAGTTCAGGTTCAGTTCGGATCCATATTGGAACAATTGAATACTCTAAATTATAGTGATGTATTGTACTATTATTATTATTATCTGAACCATGTAGCACATTCTCTATGTAAATTGACTTTATTACCTACTATAAAATTACAGTTAAAACCTTAAACTTCCTCTCAGAACTTTATTTCGTCTGTCTCCAATTCGTTTTTAAGGTATCCTTCTATTTTTTATGGTACCATGGCTGTCATTCAAGATTTAAAGGGCTATCCACTCATTTGTAAGGTAAATACAGCACGGTATTGGGTCTCCCTGCTGGGTTATTGAAGGTATATATATATATATTTACAGTCCTTTCTAATTAGCATTACAGAATAGATATAATTTATTTTTATCCATTAAATGGCCTTTCTCGCCATCTTTCCAACAAATTGGTCTTCGAGCCTTCCCTTATCTTAAATTTATATGTAACAAATTGATCCTTGGGGTCACCGGATTTGTATACACAACATTAGTATTATTCTGTTTAGGCCAGTCTTTATGTTAGTATTATTCTGTTTAGTTCAGTCTTTATGTTAGTATTATTCTGTTTAGGCCAGTCTTTATGTTAGTATTATTCTGTTTAGTTCAGTCTTTATGTTAATATTATTCTGTTTAGTTCAGTCTTTATGTTAGTATTATTCTGTTTAGTTCAGTCTTTATATTAGTATTATTCTGTTTAGTTCAGTCTTTATGTTAGCATTATTCTGTTTAGTTCAGTCTTTATGTTAGTATTAATCTGTTTAGGCCAGTCTTTATGTTAGTATTATTCTGTTTAGTTCAGTCTTTATGTTAGTATTATTCTGTTTAGTTCAGTCTTTATGTTAGTATTATTCTGTTTAGTTCAGTCTTTATGTTAGTATTATTCTGTTTAGTTCAGTCTTTATGTTAGTATTATTCTGTTTAGTTCAGTCTTTATGTTAGTATTATTCTGTTTAGTTTAGTCTTTGTTAGTATTATTCTGTTTAGTTCAGTCTTTATGTTAGTATTATTCTGTTTAGTTCAGTCTTTATGTTAGTATTATTCTGTTTAGTTCAGTCTTTATGTTAGTATTATTCTGTTTAGGCCAGTCTTTATGTTAGTATTATTCTGTTTAGTTCTACCCCGGGCTGCTACCTTGTCGTGGTGGGGTGGCTTGCGTGCCTCAAGGATCCTGTGAGCTATATCGGCGGGGGCTCAAAGATTTAAGCCCCTGGCAGGTTCAACCAAGCCGGACAGGTCACGGGAGAGGGGCCAGACAAAAAGCAGCACTGGTCCTCCAGGTTGGGGGTTGGGCGTGGGGCTAACAACCCTACCCCGGAAAACAAAACTTGTTACAGAAACTGCAATACACAAACCACAAAACACGGGGACCAGAGGAAACTCTAGCCATAACACTGGCACTATGACGGCAGCAGATGAAAGCCCAACTAGGGAAATCTGTTGTCCGAGGATGAGTCTCCTTGGACCCCAAACCATGATCCGCCTAGGAGCATGGAATGTCCGTACTATGTTTGAAACATCAAAGACAGCACAAGTCATCAGAGAAATGCAGAACTATAAGTTGGACATCCTTGGTGTGAGCGAGTGCAGGTGGACGGGTTCAGGCCGCAAGGTGACAAAAGAGGGCTCAACTATCCTTTTCTCTGGAAAAGATGATGCACACTCCAGTGGTGTAGCACTCATCGCAAGTAAGGCGACATCCAAATCTCTCATGGAATGGGAACCCATCAGTGATAGACTGCTCAGAGCAAGGTTTGACTCTCGATATTGTAAAATGACCATCTTGCAGTGTTACGCCCCTACAAACGAGGCAGAGGAGGAGACCAAGGACAACTGGTACGAGCAATTGCAAAGTGCAGTCTCCATGGTCCCACAACATGACATGCTCCTGATAATGGGAGATTTGAATGCCAAAGTTGGAAATGACAACAACGGGAGAGAAGGTGAAATGGGGCGGCATGGCTGTGGAACCATCAATGACAACGGAGAGAGGCTTGTTGACTTCTGCATTAGCAACAGATGCAAAATAGGTGGAACCATCTTCCCCCACAAAGACATCCACAAAGTAAGTTGGAGATCCCCAGATGGGCACACGGTCAACCAGATCGACCATGTGATAGTCAACAAGAAATGGCAACGATCTCTTCTGGATGTCAAAGTCCATCGGGGGGCGGATGTTGGCAGCGACCACCACCTGGTGATTGCCAAAATCAGGCTAAAACTCAGAGCAACACCCAACATCAAACAGCGACGCAAAGTGTTTGACATCAACAAGCTTCTTACACCACAAGTCCAAAGAGAGTTTACCATCAAGCTTAAAAACCGTTTCAGTGCACTAGAAGAAAATGGAGATGTTGAGAAAACATGGGGGAACATCGCAAAAGTGTACAAAGAAACAGCAGAGAGTGTCATAGGCTTTAGGAAGAAGGGAGACAAACGATGGATAACACCCCAGACATGGACGAAAATCGATGATAGGAGGAAAGCCAAAGACAAACTGCTGAGTGCAAAGTCGCCCAGGCTAACTGAACGTGCAAAGGAAGAGTACAAGGTGAAAGACCAAGAGGTCAAGAGGAGTGCCCGAAGGGATAAGAGGACCTTTGTGGAGAACCTGGCAAGTGAAGCAGAGACGGCTGCAGCTAAAGGGCAACTCAGTATAGTGTATAGGATCACCAAACAGCTAAGCGGTGCAAGGAACACCTACACTAAACTAGTTAAGGATAAACAAGGTAAACTGATAACAACTGAAAGGGAACAAGCAGAAAGATGGGCACAACACTTCGAAGAAGTGCTCAATAGACCAGAGCCTGAAGAACCTGCAGACCCAGAACCTTTGGATGACATTGCCATTAACACCGATCCTCCCTCTCAAGCTGAAGTACAAACTGCAATCAAGGAGCTGAAGCGGGGGAAAGCCCCCGGAATTGACATGCTACATGCAGAAATGTTGATGGCAGATATCCCCACAGCCTCCAGGGTGCTGACCGACCTCTTCGCCAAGATATGGGAACACAATGTCATACCAAAGGACTGGAGCAAGGGCCTTATATGCAAGCTTCCTAAGAAAGGTGACTTGAAAAACTGCGACAACTGGCGAGGTATAACACTCCTGTCCGTCCCTAGCAAGGTCTTTTGTAAGATTCTTCTAAAGAGACTTGATAGTGCCATAGATGTCAAGCTAAGAGAGGAACAGGCAGGATTCCGCAAAGGTCGAGGTTGTATCGATCAGATCTTTACACTACGCAACATCATCGACAGTGTAGTGAGTGGAATGCCCCCTTGTATATAAATTTCATTGATTTTAAGAAGGCATTTGACAGTGTTCATCGAGAGAGCCTATGGAAGATCCTAAGGGCATATGGAATACCTTCCAAAATTGTTAACATCATAGGGACATTCTATGAACACTTTGAATGTAGTGTCATACTTGATAACACCCTGACAGAGCCCTTCCCTGTTAAATCTGGAGTAAGACAAGGATGCATCCTCTCCCCTATTCTGTTCCTGATCACCATTGACTGGGTTATGCGTCAAACAACATCAGACCGACCTCGTGGAATCCAATGGACCCTGTTCTCCTTTATGGAAGACCTTGACTTTGCAGACGACCTGGCAGTCATGTCATCCACTCGCAGCCATCTCCAGGAAAAGTCTGACCGGCTATGCAATTATGCAAAGCAAACTGGTCTGTACATTAACCAGAAAAAGACCCAGGTGATGTGCATCAACACCCCAACAGCACCTCCAATCACCATCGATGGAGAGACATTGGAATGTGTTGAAGACTTCACATACCTTGGAAGCCTCATAAGCAGAGAAAGTGGAACGCAAAAAGATATCAAGGCGCGCCTAAACAAAGCAAGAGGTGCTTTCAGCCAACTTCGAAACATCTGGAAGTCCAAACATTATAGCCTCAAAACCAAACTCAGGCTCTACAACAGTAATGTTAAGGCTGTACTGCTATATGGCTCCGAGTGCTGGAGAGAAACCAAAGAGGATATGAAAAAGGTTGACGTCTTCCATAATGGCTGCTTACGCAAGATCTGCAACATCTTTTGGCCAAACAAGATCTCAAATGACGAACTTTATAAAAAGACGGGCAGCTCTCATATGTCCCTTGAGATAAAGAGACGCAGATTAAGATGGCTCGGTCACGTACTCAGGATGCCCAACGAAAGGGCACCCAAGGTTGCCTTGAGATGGACCCCAATTGGGAAAAGAAAGAGAGGCAGACCAAAGAACACCTGGCGAAGGACAGTGATGATGGAGCTGAAGGAGATGGGTCTTACCTGGGACGAAGCACAGGCCAAAGCACGAGACAGGATCCAGTGGCAGTGTATGATTGCGGCCTTATGCCCCAACCGGGACGAAGAGGATAAGTAAGTAATTCTGTTTAGTTCAGTCTTTATGTTAGTATTATTCTGTTTAGTTCAGTCTTTATGTTAGTATTATTCTGTTTAGTTCAGTCTTTATGTTAGTATTATTCTGTTTAGTTCAGTCTTTATGTTAGTATTATTGTTTAGTTCAGTCTTTATGTTAGTATTATTCTGTTTAGTTTAGTCTTTGTTAGTATTATTCTGTTTAGTTCAGTCTTTATGTTAGTATTATTCTGTTTAGGCCAGTCTTTATGTTAGTATTATTCTTACCCGGCCGGGCTTGACCTGTGAAATCCTGCACATTAATGTCTGTAGTCCTGTAGAGGTCATTATAGTATAATATATAACTGTAGAGGTAATTAAAATAGCCCAAAACTGCAATAGTAGACTTGTCTGCTGCCACAGTCATGTGTTTATCAGTTTGAGACATCAAACCACCAATTATCTCCACCAGGCCAAAGAGAGGGACATTATTAACACAAGTGTATCAAATGGGGGCCTACTGTATATTAGCTGCAATTTGCAACACTAGATTCTTTTTTAATAATCTATAGTTGCAATACCATCCAGTGACATCCCATTGATCCAAATTGCTTTTCCGATCTGCTACACCTAGTGGCCACATGTTGTACTGTTCCTTCTACTCCATTACACCTAGTGGCCACATGTTGTACTGTTCCTTCTACTCCACTACACCTAGTGGCCACATGTTGTACTGTTCCTTCTACTCCACTCCACCTAGTGGCCACATGTTGTACTGTTCCTACTACTCCACTACACCTAGTGGCCACATGTTGTACTGTTCCTTCTACTCCACTCCACCTAGTGGCCACATGTTGTACTGTTCCTACTACTCCACTCCACCTAGTGGCCACATGTTGTACTGTTCCTTCTACTCCACTACACCTAGTGGCCACATGTTGTACTGTTCCTTCTACTCCACTACACCTAGTGGCCAAATGTTGTACTGTTCCTTCTACTCCACTACACCTAGTGGCCACATGTTGTACTGTTCCTTCTACTCCACTACACCTAGTGGCCACATGTTGTACTGTTCCTTCTACTCCACTACACCTAGTGGCCACATGTTGTACTGTTCCTTCTACTCCACTACACCTAGTGGCCACATGTTGTACTGTTCCTTCTACTCCACTACACCTAGTGGCCACATGTTGTGCTGTTCCTTCTACTCCACTACACCTAGTGGCCACATGTTGTACTGTTCCTTCTACTCCATTACACCTAGTGGCCAAATGTTGTACTGTTCCTTCTACTCCACTACACCTAGTGGCCACATGTTGTACTGTTCCTTCTACTCCACTACACCTAGTGGCCACATGTTGTACTTTTCCTTCTACTCCACTACACCTAGTGGCCACATGTTGTACTGTTCCTTCTACTCCATTACACCTAGTGGCCACATGTTGTACTGTTCCTTCTACTCCACTACACCTAGTGGCCACATGTTGTACTGTTCCTTCTACTCCACTACACCTAGTGGTCACATGTTGTACTGTTCCTTCTACTCCACTACACCTAGTGGCCACATGTTGTACTGTTCCTTCTACTCCACTACACCTAGTGGCCACATGTTGTACTGTTCCTTCTACTCCACTACACCTAGTGGCCACATGTTGTACTGTTCCTTCTACTCCACTACACCTAGTGGCCACATGTTGTACTGTTCCTTCTACTCCACTACACCTAGTGGCCACATGTTGTACTGTTCCTTCTACTCCACTACACCTAGTGGCCACATGTTGTACTGTTCCTTCTACTCCACTACACCTAGTGGCCACATGTTGTACTGTTCCTTCTACTCCATTACACCTAGTGGCCACATGTTGTACTGTTCCTTCTACTCCACTACACCTAGTGGCCACATGTTGTACTGTTCCTTCTACTCCACTACACCTAGTGGCCACATGTTGTACTGTTCCTTCTACTCCATTACACCTAGTGGCCACATGTTGTACTGTTCCTTCTACTCCACTCCACCTAGTGGCCACATGTTGTACTTTTCCTTCTACTCCACTCCACCTAGTGGCCACATGTTGTACTGTTCCTTCTACTCCACTACACCTAGTGGCCACAAGTTGTACTGTTCCTTCTACTCCATTACACCTAGTGGCCACATGTTGTACTGTTCCTTCTACTCCACTACACCTAGTGGCCACATGTTGTACTGTTCCTTCTACTCCACTACACCTAGTGGCCACATGTTATACTGTTCCTTCTACTCCACTACACCTAGTGGCCACATGTTGTACTGTTCCTTCTACTCCACTACACCTAGTGGCCACATGTTGTACTGTTCCTTCTACTCAATTACACCTAGTGGCCACATGTTGTACTGTTCCTTCTACTCAACTACACCTAGTGGCCACATGTTGTACTGTTCCTTCTACTCCAATACACCTAGTGGCCACATGTTGTACTGTTCCTTCTACTCCACTACACCTAGTGGCCACATGTTGTACTGTTCCTTCTACTCCACTACACCTAGTGGCCACATGTTGTACTGTTCCTTCTACTCCACTACACCTAGTGGCCACATGTTGTACTGTTCTTTCTGCTCCACTACACCTAGTGGCCACATGTTGTCCTGTTCCTTCTACTCTAGTGGCCACATGTTGTACTGTTCCTTCTACTCCACTACACCTAGTGGCCACATGTTGTACTGTTCCTTCTACTCCACTACACCTAGTGGCCACATGTTGTACTGTTCCTTCTACTCCACTACACCTAGTGGCCACATGTTGTACTGTTCCTTCTACTCCACTACACCGAGTGGCCACATGTTGTACTGTTCCTTCTACTCCACTACACCTAGTGGCCACATGTTGTACTGTTCCTTCTACTCCATTACACCTAGTGGCCACATGTTGTACTGTTCCTTCTACTCCACTCCACCTAGTGGCCACATGTTGTACTGTTCCTACTACTCCACTACACCTAGTGGCCACATGTTGTACTGTTCCTTCTACTCCACTCCACCTAGTGGCCACATGTTGTACTGTTCCTACTACTCCACTCCACCTAGTGGCCACATGTTGTACTGTTCCTTCTACTCCACTCCACCTAGTGGCCACATGTTGTACTGTTCCTTCTACTCCACTACACCTAGTGGTCACATGTTGTACTGTTCCTTCTACTCCACTACACCTAGTGGCCACATGTTGTACTGTTCCTTCTACTCCACTACACCTAGTGGCCACATGTTGTACTGTTCCTTCTACTCCACTACACCTAGTGGCCACATGTTGTACTGTTCCTTCTACTCCACTACACCTAGTGGCCACATGTTGTACTGTTCCTTCTACTCCACTACACCTAGTGGCCACATGTTGTACTGTTCCTTCTACTCCACTACACCTAGTGGCCACATGTTGTACTGTTCCTTCTACTCCACTACACCTAGTGGCCACATGTTGTACTGTTCCTTCTACTCCATTACACCTAGTGGCCACATGTTGTACTGTTCCTTCTACTCCACTCCACCTAGTGGCCACATGTTGTACTGTTCCTTCTACTCCACTACACCTAGTGGCCACATGTTGTACTGTTCCTTCTACTCCACTCCACCTAGTGGCCACATGTTGTACTGTTCCTTCTACTCCACTCCACCTAGTGGCCACATGTTGTACTGTTCCTTCTACTCCACTCCACCTAGTGGCCACATGTTGTACTGTTCCTTCTACTCCACTACACCTAGTGGCCACATGTTGTACTGTTCCTTCTACTCCACTACACCTAGTGGCCACATGTTGTACTGTTCCTTCTACTCCACTACACCTAGTGGCCACATGTTGTACTGTTCCTTCTACTCCACTACACCTAGTGGCCACATGTTGTACTGTTCCTTCTACTCCACTACACCTAGTGGCCACATGTTGTACTGTTCCTTTTACTCCACTACACCTAGTGGCCACATGTTGTACTGTTCCTTTTACTCCACTACACCTAGTGGCCACATGTTGTACTGTTCCTTCTACTCCATTACACCTAGTGGCTACATGTTGTACTGTTCCTTCTACTCCACTACACCTAGTGGCCACATGTTGTACTGTTCCTTCTACTCCACTACACCTAGTGGCCACATGTTGTACTGTTCCTTCTACTCCACTACACCTAGTGGCCACATGTTGTACTGTTCCTTCTACTCCACTACACCTAGTGGCCACATGTTGTACTGTTCCTTCTACTCCACTACACCTAGTGGCCACATGTTGTACTGTTCCTTCTACTCCACTACACCTAGTGGCCACATGTTGTACTGTTCCTTTTACTCCACTACACCTAGTGGCCACATGTTGTACTGTTCCTTCTACTCCACTACACCTAGTGGCCACATGTTGTACTGTTCCTTCTACTCCACTACACCTAGTGGCCACATGTTGTACTGTTCCTTCTACTCCACTACACCTAGTGGCCACATGTTGTACTGTTCCTTCTACTCCACTACACCTAGTGGCCACATGCTGTACTGTTCCTTCTACTCCACTACACCTAGTGGCCACATGCTGTACTGTTCCTTCTACTCCACTACACCTAGTGGCCACATGCTGTACTGTTCCTTCTACTCCACTACACCTAGTGGCCACATGCTGTACTGTTCCTTCTACTCCACTACACCTAGTGGCCACATGTTGTACTGTTCCTTCTACTCCACTACACCTAGTGGCCACATGTTGTACTGTTCCTTCTACTCCACTACACCTAGTGGTCACATGTTGTACTGTTCCTTCTACTCCACTACACCTAGTGGCCACATGTTGTACTGTTCCTTCTACTCCACTACACCTAGTGGCCACATGTTGTACTGTTCCTTCTACTCCACTACACCTAGTGGTCACATGTTGTACTGTTCCTTCTACTCCACTACACCTAGTGGTCACATGTTGTACTGTTCCTTCTACTCCACTACACCTAGTGGCCACATGTTGTACTGTTCCTTCTACTCCACTCCACCTAGTGGCCACATGTTGTACTGTTCCTTCTACTCCACTACACCTAGTGGCCACATGTTGTACTGTTCCTTCTACTCCACTACACCTAGTGGCCACATGTTGTACTGTTCCTTCTACTCTAGTGGCCACATGTTGTACTGTTCCTTCTACTCCACTACACCTAATGGCCACATGTTGTACTGTTCCTTCTACTCCACTACACACAGTGGCCACATGTTGTACTGTTCCTTCTACTCCACTACACCTAGTGGCCACATGTTGTACTGTTCCTTCTACTCCACTACACCTAGTGGCCACATGTTGTACTGTTCCTTCTACTCCACTACACCTAGTGGCCACATGTTGTACTGTTCCTTCTACTCCACTACACCTAGTGGCCACATGTTGTACTGTTCCTTCTACTCCATTACACCTAGTGGCCACATGTTGTACTGTTCCTTCTACTCCATTACACCTAGTGGCCACATGTTGTACTGTTCCTTCTACTCCACTACACCTAGTGGCCACATGTTGTACTGTTCCTTCTACTCCACTACACCTAGTGGCCACATGTTGTACTGTTCCTTCTACTCCACTACACCTAGTGGCCACATGTTGTACTGTTCCTTCTACTCCACTACACCTAGTGGCCACATGTTGTCCTGTTCCTTCTACTCTAGTGGCCACATGTTGTACTGTTCCTTCTACTCCACTACACCTAGTGGCCACATGTTGTACTGTTCCTTCTACTCCACTACACCTAGTGGCCACATGTTGTATTGTTCCTTCTACTCCATTACACCTAGTGGCCACATGTTGTACTGTTCCTTCTACTCCATTACACCTAGTGGCCACATGTTGTACTGTTCCTTCTACTCCATTACACCTAGTGGCCACATGTTGTACTGTTCCTTCTACTCCACTACACCTAGTTGCCACATGTTGTACTGTTCCTTCTACTCCACTACACCTAGTGGCCAAATGTTGTACTGTTCCTTCTACTCCACTACACCTAGTGGTCACATGGTGTACTGTTCCTTCTACTCCACTACACCTAGTGGCCACATGTTGTACTGTTCCTTCTACTCCACTACACCTAGTGGCCACATGTTGTACTGTTCCTTCTACTCCACTACACCTAGTGGCCACATGTTGTACTGTTCCTTCTACTCTAGTGGCCACATGTTGTACTGTTCCTTCTACTCCACTACACCTAATGGCCACATGTTGTACTGTTCCTTCTACTCCACTACACCTAGTGGCCACATGTTGTACTGTTCCTTCTACTCCACTACACCTAGTGGCCACATGTTGTACTGTTCCTTCTACTCCACTACACCTAGTGGCCACATGTTGTACTGTTCCTTCTACTCCACTACACCTAGTGGCCACATGTTGTGCTGTTCCTTCTACTCCACTACACCTAGTGGCCACATGTTGTACTGTTCCTTCTACTCCATTACACCTAGTGGCCAAATGTTGTACTGTTCCTTCTACTCCACTACACCTAGTGGCCACATGTTGTACTGTTCCTTCTACTCCACTACACCTAGTGGCCACATGTTGTACTTTTCCTTCTACTCCACTACACCTAGTGGCCACATGTTGTACTGTTCCTTCTACTCCATTACACCTAGTGGCCACATGTTGTACTGTTCCTTCTACTCCACTACACCTAGTGGCCACATGTTGTACTGTTCCTTCTACTCCACTACACCTAGTGGTCACATGTTGTACTGTTCCTTCTACTCCACTACACCTAGTGGCCACATGTTGTACTGTTCCTTCTACTCCACTACACCTAGTGGCCACATGTTGTACTGTTCCTTCTACTCCACTACACCTAGTGGCCACATGTTGTACTGTTCCTTCTACTCCACTACACACAGTGGCCACATGTTGTACTGTTCCTTCTACTCCACTACACCTAGTGGCCACATGTTGTACTGTTCCTTCTACTCCACTACACCTAGTGGCCACATGTTGTACTGTTCCTTCTACTCCACTACACCTAGTGGCCACATGTTGTACTGTTCCTTCTACTCCATTACACCTAGTGGCCACATGTTGTACTGTTCCTTCTACTCCACTACACCTAGTGGCCACATGTTGTACTGTTCCTTCTACTCCACTACACCTAGTGGCCACATGTTGTACTGTTCCTTCTACTCCATTACACCTAGTGGCCACATGTTGTACTGTTCCTTCTACTCCACTCCACCTAGTGGCCACATGTTGTACTTTTCCTTCTACTCCACTCCACCTAGTGGCCACATGTTGTACTGTTCCTTCTACTCCACTACACCTAGTGGCCACAAGTTGTACTGTTCCTTCTACTCCATTACACCTAGTGGCCACATGTTGTACTGTTCCTTCTACTCCACTACACCTAGTGGCCACATGTTGTACTGTTCCTTCTACTCCACTACACCTAGTGGCCACATGTTATACTGTTCCTTCTACTCCACTACACCTAGTGGCCACATGTTGTACTGTTCCTTCTACTCCACTACACCTAGTGGCCACATGTTGTACTGTTCCTTCTACTCAATTACACCTAGTGGCCACATGTTGTACTGTTCCTTCTACTCAACTACACCTAGTGGCCACATGTTGTACTGTTCCTTCTACTCCAATACACCTAGTGGCCACATGTTGTACTGTTCCTTCTACTCCACTACACCTAGTGGCCACATGTTGTACTGTTCCTTCTACTCCACTACACCTAGTGGCCACATGTTGTACTGTTCCTTCTACTCCACTACACCTAGTGGCCACATGTTGTACTGTTCTTTCTGCTCCACTACACCTAGTGGCCACATGTTGTCCTGTTCCTTCTACTCTAGTGGCCACATGTTGTACTGTTCCTTCTACTCCACTACACCTAGTGGCCACATGTTGTACTGTTCCTTCTACTCCACTACACCTAGTGGCCACATGTTGTACTGTTCCTTCTACTCCACTACACCTAGTGGCCACATGTTGTACTGTTCCTTCTACTCCACTACACCGAGTGGCCACATGTTGTACTGTTCCTTCTACTCCACTACACCTAGTGGCCACATGTTGTACTGTTCCTTCTACTCCATTACACCTAGTGGCCACATGTTGTACTGTTCCTTCTACTCCACTACACCTAGTGGCCACATGTTGTACTGTTCCTTCTACTCCACTCCACCTAGTGGCCACATGTTGTACTGTTCCTACTACTCCACTACACCTAGTGGCCACATGTTGTACTGTTCCTTGTACTCCACTCCACCTAGTGGCCACATGTTGTACTGTTCCTACTACTCCACTACACCTAGTGGCCACATGTTGTACTGTTCCTTCTACTCCACTACACCTAGTGGCCACATGTTGTACTGTTCCTTCTACTCCACTACACCTAGTGGCCACATGTTGTACTGTTCCTTCTACTCCACTACACCTAGTGGCCACATGTTGTACTGTTCCTTCTACTCCACTACACCTAGTGGCCACATGTTGTACTGTTCCTTCTACTCCACTACACCTAGTGGCCACATGTTGTACTGTTCCTTCTACTCCACTACACCTAGTGGCCACATGTTGTACTGTTCCTTCTACTCCACTACACCTAGTGGCCACATGTTGTACTGTTCCTTCTACTCCACTACACCTAGTGGCCACATGTTGTACTGTTCCTTCTACTCCATTACACCTAGTGGCCACATGTTGTACTGTTCCTTCTACTCCACTCCACCTAGTGGCCACATGTTGTACTGTTCCTTCTACTCCACTACACCTAGTGGTCACATGTTGTACTGTTCCTTCTACTCCACTACACCTAGTGGTCACATGTTGTACTGTTCCTTCTACTCCACTACACCTAGTGGCCACATGTTGTACTGTTCCTTCTACTCCACTCCACCTAGTGGCCACATGTTGTACTGTTCCTTCTACTCCACTACACCTAGTGGCCACATGTTGTACTGTTCCTTCTACTCCACTACACCTAGTGGCCACATGTTGTACTGTTCCTTCTACTCTAGTGGCCACATGTTGTACTGTTCCTTCTACTCCACTACACCTAATGGCCACATGTTGTACTGTTCCTTCTACTCCACTACACACAGTGGCCACATGTTGTACTGTTCCTTCTACTCCACTACACCTAGTGGCCACATGTTGTACTGTTCCTTCTACTCCACTACACCTAGTGGCCACATGTTGTACTGTTCCTTCTACTCCACTACACCTAGTGGCCACATGTTGTACTGTTCCTTCTACTCCACTACACCTAGTGGCCACATGTTGTACTGTTCCTTCTACTCCATTACACCTAGTGGCCACATGTTGTACTGTTCCTTCTACTCCATTACACCTAGTGGCCACATGTTGTACTGTTCCTTCTACTCCACTACACCTAGTGGCCACATGTTGTACTGTTCCTTCTACTCCACTACACCTAGTGGCCACATGTTGTACTGTTCCTTCTACTCCACTACACCTAGTGGCCACATGTTGTACTGTTCCTTCTACTCCACTACACCTAGTGGCCACATGTTGTCCTGTTCCTTCTACTCTAGTGGCCACATGTTGTACTGTTCCTTCTACTCCACTACACCTAGTGGCCACATGTTGTACTGTTCCTTCTACTCCACTACACCTAGTGGCCACATGTTGTATTGTTCCTTCTACTCCATTACACCTAGTGGCCACATGTTGTACTGTTCCTTCTACTCCATTACACCTAGTGGCCACATGTTGTACTGTTCCTTCTACTCCATTACACCTAGTGGCCACATGTTGTACTGTTCCTTCTACTCCACTACACCTAGTTGCCACATGTTGTACTGTTCCTTCTACTCCACTACACCTAGTGGCCAAATGTTGTACTGTTCCTTCTACTCCACTACACCTAGTGGTCACATGGTGTACTGTTCCTTCTACTCCACTACACCTAGTGGCCACATGTTGTACTGTTCCTTCTACTCCACTACACCTAGTGGCCACATGTTGTACTGTTCCTTCTACTCCACTACACCTAGTGGCCACATGTTGTACTGTTCCTTCTACTCTAGTGGCCACATGTTGTACTGTTCCTTCTACTCCACTACACCTAATGGCCACATGTTGTACTGTTCCTTCTACTCCACTACACCTAGTGGCCACATGTTGTACTGTTCCTTCTACTCCACTACACCTAGTGGCCACATGTTGTACTGTTCCTTCTACTCCACTACACCTAGTGGCCACATGTTGTACTGTTCCTTCTACTCCACTACACCTAGTGGCCACATGTTGTGCTGTTCCTTCTACTCCACTACACCTAGTGGCCACATGTTGTACTGTTCCTTCTACTCCATTACACCTAGTGGCCAAATGTTGTACTGTTCCTTCTACTCCACTACACCTAGTGGCCACATGTTGTACTGTTCCTTCTACTCCACTACACCTAGTGGCCACATGTTGTACTTTTCCTTCTACTCCACTACACCTAGTGGCCACATGTTGTACTGTTCCTTCTACTCCATTACACCTAGTGGCCACATGTTGTACTGTTCCTTCTACTCCACTACACCTAGTGGCCACATGTTGTACTGTTCCTTCTACTCCACTACACCTAGTGGTCACATGTTGTACTGTTCCTTCTACTCCACTACACCTAGTGGCCACATGTTGTACTGTTCCTTCTACTCCACTACACCTAGTGGCCACATGTTGTACTGTTCCTTCTACTCCACTACACCTAGTGGCCACATGTTGTACTGTTCCTTCTACTCCACTACACACAGTGGCCACATGTTGTACTGTTCCTTCTACTCCACTACACCTAGTGGCCACATGTTGTACTGTTCCTTCTACTCCACTACACCTAGTGGCCACATGTTGTACTGTTCCTTCTACTCCACTACACCTAGTGGCCACATGTTGTACTGTTCCTTCTACTCCATTACACCTAGTGGCCACATGTTGTACTGTTCCTTCTACTCCACTACACCTAGTGGCCACATGTTGTACTGTTCCTTCTACTCCACTACACCTAGTGGCCACATGTTGTACTTTTCCTTCTACTCCATTACACCTAGTGGCCACATGTTGTACTGTTCCTTCTACTCCACTCCACCTAGTGGCCACATGTTGTACTTTTCCTTCTACTCCACTCCACCTAGTGGCCACATGTTGTACTGTTCCTTCTACTCCACTACACCTAGTGGCCACAAGTTGTACTGTTCCTTCTACTCCATTACACCTAGTGGCCACATGTTGTACTGTTCCTTCTACTCCACTACACCTAGTGGCCACATGTTGTACTGTTCCTTCTACTCCACTACACCTAGTGGCCACATGTTATACTGTTCCTTCTACTCCACTACACCTAGTGGCCACATGTTGTACTGTTCCTTCTACTCCACTACACCTAGTGGCCACATGTTGTACTGTTCCTTCTACTCAATTACACCTAGTGGCCACATGTTGTACTGTTCCTTCTACTCAACTACACCTAGTGGCCACATGTTGTACTGTTCCTTCTACTCCAATACACCTAGTGGCCACATGTTGTACTGTTCCTTCTACTCCACTACACCTAGTGGCCACATGTTGTACTGTTCCTTCTACTCCACTACACCTAGTGGCCACATGTTGTACTGTTCCTTCTACTCCACTACACCTAGTGGCCACATGTTGTACTGTTCTTTCTGCTCCACTACACCTAGTGGCCACATGTTGTCCTGTTCCTTCTACTCTAGTGGCCACATGTTGTACTGTTCCTTCTACTCCACTACACCTAGTGGCCACATGTTGTACTGTTCCTTCTACTCCACTACACCTAGTGGCCACATGTTGTACTGTTCCTTCTACTCCACTACACCTAGTGGCCACATGTTGTACTGTTCCTTCTACTCCACTACACCGAGTGGCCACATGTTGTACTGTTCCTTCTACTCCACTACACCTAGTGGCCACATGTTGTACTGTTCCTTCTACTCCATTACACCTAGTGGCCACATGTTGTACTGTTCCTTCTACTCCACTACACCTAGTGGCCACATGTTGTACTGTTCCTTCTACTCCACTCCACCTAGTGGCCACATGTTGTACTGTTCCTACTACTCCACTACACCTAGTGGCCACATGTTGTACTGTTCCTTGTACTCCACTCCACCTAGTGGCCACATGTTGTACTGTTCCTACTACTCCACTACACCTAGTGGCCACATGTTGTACTGTTCCTTCTACTCCACTACACCTAGTGGCCACATGTTGTACTGTTCCTTCTACTCCACTACACCTAGTGGCCACATGTTGTACTGTTCCTTCTACTCCACTACACCTAGTGGCCACATGTTGTACTGTTCCTTCTACTCCACTACACCTAGTGGCCACATGTTGTACTGTTCCTTCTACTCCACTACACCTAGTGGCCACATGTTGTACTGTTCCTTCTACTCCACTACACCTAGTGGCCACATGTTGTACTGTTCCTTCTACTCCACTACACCTAGTGGCCACATGTTGTACTGTTCCTTCTACTCCACTACACCTAGTGGCCACATGTTGTACTGTTCCTTCTACTCCATTACACCTAGTGGCCACATGTTGTACTGTTCCTTCTACTCCACTCCACCTAGTGGCCACATGTTGTACTGTTCCTTCTACTCCACTCCACCTAGTGGCCACATGTTGTACTGTTCCTTCTACTCCACTCCACCTAGTGGCCACATGTTGTACTGTTCCTTCTACTCCACTCCACCTAGTGGCCACATGTTGTACTGTTCCTTCTACTCCACTACACCTAGTGGCCACATGTTGTACTGTTCCTTCTACTCCACTACACCTAGTGGCCACATGTTGTACTGTTCCTTCTACTCCACTACACCTAGTGGCCACATGTTGTACTGTTCCTTCTACTCCACTACACCTAGTGGCCACATGTTGTACTGTTCCTTCTACTCCACTACACCTAGTGGCCACATGTTGTACTGTTCCTTCTACTCCACTACACCTAGTGGCCACATGTTGTACTGTTCCTTGTACTCCACTCCACCTAGTGGCCACATGTTGTACTGTTCCTACTACTCCACTACACCTAGTGGCCACATGTTGTACTGTTCCTTCTACTCCACTCCACCTAGTGGCCACATGTTGTACTGTTCCTTCTACTCCACTACACCTAGTGGCCACATGTTGTACTGTTCCTTCTACTCCACTACACCTAGTGGCCACATGTTGTACTGTTCCTTCTACTCCACTACACCTAGTGGCCACATGTTGTACTGTTCCTTCTACTCCACTACACCTAGTGGCCACATGTTGTACTGTTCCTTCTACTCCACTACACCTAGTGGCCACATGTTGTACTGTTCCTTCTACTCCACTACACCTAGTGGCCACATGTTGTACTGTTCCTTCTACTCCATTACACCTAGTGGCCACATGTTGTACTGTTCCTTCTACTCCACTCCACCTAGTGGCCACATGTTGTACTGTTCCTTCTACTCCACTCCACCTAGTGGCCACATGTTGTACTGTTCCTTCTACTCCACTCCACCTAGTGGCCACATGTTGTACTGTTCCTTCTACTCCACTCCACCTAGTGGCCACATGTTGTACTGTTCCTTCTACTCCACTACACCTAGTGGCCACATGTTGTACTGTTCCTTCTACTCCACTACACCTAGTGGCCACATGTTGTACTGTTCCTTCTACTCCACTACACCTAGTGGCCACATGTTGTACTGTTCCTTCTACTCCACTACACCTAGTGGCCACATGTTGTACTGTTCCTTCTACTCCACTACACCTAGTGGCCACATGTTGTACTGTTCCTTCTACTCCACTACACCTAGTGGCCACATGTTGTACTGTTCCTTTTACTCCACTACACCTAGTGGCCACATGTTGTACTGTTCCTTTTACTCCACTACACCTAGTGGCCACATGTTGTACTGTTCCTTCTACTCCATTACACCTAGTGGCCACATGTTGTACTGTTCCTTCTACTCCACTACACCTAGTGGCCACATGTTGTACTGTTCCTTCTACTCCACTACACCTAGTGGCCACATGTTGTACTGTTCCTTCTACTCCACTACACCTAGTGGCCACATGTTGTACTGTTCCTTCTACTCCACTACACCTAGTGGCCACATGTTGTACTGTTCCTTCTACTCCACTACACCTAGTGGCCACATGTTGTACTGTTCCTTTTACTCCACTACACCTAGTGGCCACATGTTGTACTGTTCCTTTTACTCCACTACACCTAGTGGCCACATGTTGTACTGTTCCTTCTACTCCATTACACCTAGTGGCCACATGTTGTACTGTTCCTTCTACTCCACTACACCTAGTGGCCACATGTTGTACTGTTCCTTCTACTCCACTACACCTAGTGGCCACATGTTGTACTGTTCCTTCTACTCCACTACACCTAGTGGCCACATGTTGTACTGTTCCTTCTACTCCACTACACCTAGTGGCCACATGTTGTACTGTTCCTTCTACTCCACTACACCTAGTGGCCACATGTTGTACTGTTCCTTCTACTCCATTACACCTAGTGGCCACATGTTGTACTGTTCCTTTTACTCCACTACACCTAGTGGCCACATGTTGTACTGTTCCTTCTACTCCACTACACCTAGTGGCCACATGTTGTACTGTTCCTTCTACTCCACTACACCTAGTGGCCACATGTTGTACTGTTCCTTCTACTCCACTACACCTAGTGGCCACATGTTGTACTGTTCCTTCTACTCCACTACACCTAGTGGCCACATGTTGTACTGTTCCTTCTACTCCACTACACCTAGTGGCCACATGCTGTACTGTTCCTTCTACTCCACTACACCTAGTGGCCACATGCTGTACTGTTCCTTCTACTCCACTACACCTAGTGGCCACATGCTGTACTGTTCCTTCTACTCCACTACACCTAGTGGCCACATGCTGTACTGTTCCTTCTACTCCACTACACCTAGTGGCCACATGCTGTACTGTTCCTTCAACTCCACTACACCTAGTGGCCACATGTTGTACTGTTCCTTCTACTCCACTACACCTAGTGGTCACATGTTGTACTGTTCCTTCTACTCCACTACACCTAGTGGCCACATGTTGTACTGTTCCTTCTACTCCACTACACCTAGTGGCCACATGTTGTACTGTTCCTTCTACTCCACTACACCTAGTGGTCACATGTTGTACTGTTCCTTCTACTCCACTACACCTAGTGGTCACATGTTGTACTGTTCCTTCTACTCCACTACACCTAGTGGCCACATGTTGTACTGTTCATTCTACTCCACTCCACCTAGTGGCCACATGTTGTACTGTTCCTTCTACTCCACTACACCTAGTGGCCACATGTTGTACTGTTCCTTCTACTCCACTACACCTAGTGGCCACATGTTGTACTGTTCCTTCTATTCTAGTGGCCACATGTTGTACTGTTCCTTCTACTCCACTACACCTAATGGCCACATGTTGTACTGTTCCTTCTACTCCACTACACACAGTGGCCACATGTTGTACTGTTCCTTCTACTCCACTACACCTAGTGGCCACATGTTGTACTGTTCCTTCTACTCCACTACACCTAGTGGCCACATGTTGTACTGTTCCTTCTACTCCACTACACCTAGTGGCCACATGTTGTACTGTTCCTTCTACTCCACTACACCTAGTGGCCACATGTTGTACTGTTCCTTCTACTCCATTACACCTAGTGGCCACATGTTGTACTGTTCCTTCTACTCCATTACACCTAGTGGCCACATGTTGTACTGTTCCTTCTACTCCACTACACCTAGTGGCCACATGTTGTACTGTTCCTTCTACTCCACTACACCTAGTGGCCACATGTTGTACTGTTCCTTCTACTCCACTACACCTAGTGGCCACATGTTGTACTGTTCCTTCTACTCCACTACACCTAGTGGCCACATGTTGTCCTGTTCCTTCTACTCTAGTGGCCACATGTTGTACTGTTCCTTCTACTCCACTACACCTAGTGGCCACATGTTGTATTGTTCCTTCTACTCCATTACACCTAGTGGCCACATGTTGTACTGTTCCTTCTACTCCATTACACCTAGTGGCCACATGTTGTACTGTTCCTTCTACTCCATTACACCTAGTGGCCACATGTTGTACTGTTCCTTCTACTCCACTACACCTAGTTGCCACATGTTGTACTGTTCCTTCTACTCCACTACACCTAGTGGCCAAATGTTGTACTGTTCCTTCTACTCCACTACACCTAGTGGTCACATGGTGTACTGTTCCTTCTACTCCACTACACCTAGTGGCCACATGTTGTACTGTTCCTTCTACTCCACTACACCTAGTGGCCACATGTTGTACTGTTCCTTCTACTCCACTACACCTAGTGGCCACATGTTGTACTGTTCCTTCTACTCTAGTGGCCACATGTTGTACTGTTCCTTCTACTCCACTACACCTAATGGCCACATGTTGTACTGTTCCTTCTACTCCACTACACCTAGTGGCCACATGTTGTACTGTTCCTTCTACTCCACTACACCTAGTGGCCACATGTTGTACTGTTCCTTCTACTCCACTACACCTAGTGGCCACATGTTGTACTGTTCCTTCTACTCCACTACACCTAGTGGCCACATGTTGTACTGTTCCTTCTACTCCACTACACCTAGTGGCCACATGTTGTACTGTTCCTTCTACTCCATTACACCTAGTGGCCACATGTTGTACTGTTCCTTCTACTCCATTACACCTAGTGGCCACATGTTGTACTGTTCCTTCTACTCCACTACACCTAGTGGCCACATGTTGCACTGTTCCTTCTACTCCACTACACCTAGTGGCCACATGTTGTACTGTTCCTTCTACTCCACTACACCTAGTGGCCACATGTTGTACTGTTCCTTCTACTCTAGTGGCCACATGTTGTACTGTTCCTTCTACTCCACTACACCTAATGGCCACATGTTGTACTGTTCCTTCTACTCCACTACACACAGTGGCCACATGTTGTACTGTTCCTTCTACTCCACTACACCTAGTGGCCACATGTTGTACTGTTCCTTCTACTCCACTACACCTAGTGGCCACATGTTGCACTGTTCCTTCTACTCCACTACACCTAGTGGCCACATGTTGTACTGTTCCTTCTACTCCACTACACCTAGTGGCCACATGTTGTACTGTTCCTTCTACTCTAGTGGCCACATGTTGTACTGTTCCTTCTACTCCACTACACCTAATGGCCACATGTTGTACTGTTCCTTCTACTCCACTACACACAGTGGCCACATGTTGTACTGTTCCTTCTACTCCACTACACCTAGTGGCCACATGTTGTACTGTTCCTTCTACTCCACTACACCTAGTGGCCACATGTTGTACTGTTCCTTCTACTCCACTACACCTAGTGGCCACATGTTGTACTGTTCCTTCTACTCCACTACACCTAGTGGCCACATGTTGTACTGTTCCTTCTACTCCACTACACCTAGTGGCCACATGTTGTACTGTTCCTTCTACTCCACTACACCTAGTGGCCACATGTTGTACTGTTCCTTCTACTCCACTACACCTAGTGGCCACATGCTGTACGGTTCCTTCTACTCCACTACACCTAGTGGCCACATGCTGTACTGTTCCTTCTACTCCACTACACCTAGTGGCCACATGCTGTACTGTTCCTTCTACTCCACTACACCTAGTGGCCACATGCTGTACGGTTCCTTCTACTCCACTACACCTAGTGGCCACATGCTGTACTGTTCCTTCTACTCCACTACACCTAGTGGCCACATGCGGTACTGTTCCTTCTACTCCACTACACCTAGTGGCCACATGCTGTACTGTTCCTTCTACTCCACTACACCTAGTGGCCACATGTTGTACTGTTCCTTCTACTCCACTACACCTAGTGGCCACATGCTGTACTGTTCCTTCTACTCCACTACACATAGTGGCCACATGCTGTACTGTTCCTTCTACTCCACTACACCTAGTGGCCACATGCTGTACTGTTCCTTCTACTCCACTACACCTAGTGGCCACATGTTGTCCTGTTCCTTCTACTCTAGTGGCCACATGCTGTACTGTTCCTTCTACTCCACTACACCTAGTGGCCACATGTTGTCCTGTTCCTTCTACTCTAGTGGCCACATGCTGTACTGTTCCTTCTACTCCACTACACCTAGTGGCCACATGCTGTACTGTTCCTTCTACTACACTCCACCTAGTGGCCACATGTTGTACTGTTCCTTCTACTCCACTACACCTAGTGGCCACATGTTGTACTGTTCCTTCTACTCCACTACACCTAGTGGCCACATGTTGTACTGTTCCTTCTACTCCACTACACCTAGTGGCCACATGTTGTACTGTTCCTTCTACTCCACTACACCTAGTGGCCACATGTTGTACTGTTCCTTCTACTCCACTACACCTAGTGGCCACATGCTGTACGGTTCCTTCTACTCCACTACACCTAGTGGCCACATGCTGTACTGTTCCTTCTACTCCACTACACCTAGTGGCCACATGCGGTACTGTTCCTTCTACTCCACTACACCTAGTGGCCACATGCTGTACTGTTCCTTCTACTCCACTACACCTAGTGGCCACATGCTGTACTGTTCCTTCTACTCCACTACACCTAGTGGCCACATGCTGTACTGTTCCTTCTACTCCACTACACCTAGTGGCCACATGCTGTACTGTTCCTTCTACTCCACTACACCTAGTGGCCACATGCGGTACTGTTCCTTCTACTCCACTACACCTAGTGGCCACATGCTGTACTGTTCCTTCTACTCCACTACACCTAGTGGCCACATGTTGTACTGTTCCTTCTACTCCACTACACCTAGTGGCCACATGCTGTACTGTTCCTTCTACTCCACTACACATAGTGGCCACATGCTGTACTGTTCCTTCTACTCCACTACACCTAGTGGCCACATGCTGTACTGTTCCTTCTACTCCACTACACCTAGTGGCCACATGTTGTCCTGTTCCTTCTACTCTAGTGGCCACATGCTGTACTGTTCCTTCTACTCCACTACACCTAGTGGCCACATGCTGTACTGTTCCTTCTACTACACTACACCTAGTGGCCACATGTTGTACTGTTCCTTCTACTCCACTACACCTAGTGGCCACATGTTGTACTGTTCCTTCTACTCCACTACACCTAGTGGCCACATGTTGTACTGTTCCTTCTACTCCACTACACCTAGTGGCCACATGTTGTACTGTTCCTTCTACTCCACTACACCTAGTGGCCACATGTTGTACTGTTCCTTCTACTCCATTACACCTAGTGGCCACATGTTGTACTGTTCCTTTTACTCCACTACACCTAGTGGCCACATGTTGTACTGTTCCTTCTACTCCACTACACCTAGTGGCCACATGTTGTACTGTTCCTTCTACTCCACTACACCTAGTGGCCACATGTTGTACTGTTCCTTCTACTCCACTACACCTAGTGGCCACATGTTGTACTGTTCCTTCTACTCCACTACACCTAGTGGCCACATGTTGTACTGTTCCTTCTACTCCACTACACCTAGTGGCCACATGTTGTACTGTTCCTTCTACTCCATTACACCTAGTGGCCACATGTTGTACTGTTCCTTTTACTCCACTACACCTAGTGGCCACATGTTGTACTGTTCCTTCTACTCCACTACACCTAGTGGCCACATGTTGTACTGTTCCTTCTACTCCACTACACCTAGTGGCCACATGTTGTACTGTTCCTTCTACTCCACTACACCTAGTGGCCACATGTTGTACTGTTCCTTCTACTCCACTACACCTAGTGGCCACATGCTGTACTGTTCCTTCCACTCCACTACACCTAGTGGCCACATGCTGTACTGTTCCTTCCACTCCACTACACCTAGTGGCCACATGCTGTACTGTTCCTTCTACTCCACTACACCTAGTCACCACATGCTGTACTGTTCCTACTACTCCACTACACCTAGTGGCCACATGCTGTACTGTTCCTTCTACTCCACTACACCTAGTGGCCACATGTTGTACTGTTCCTTCTACTCCACTACACCTAGTGGCCACATGTTGTACTGTTCCTTCTACTCCACTACACCTAGTGGCCACATGTTGTACTGTTCCTTCTACTCCACTACACCTAGTGGCCACATGTTGTACTGTTCCTTCTACTCCACTACACCTAGTGGCCACATGTTGTACTGTTCCTTCTACTCCACTACACCTAGTGGCCACATGTTGTACTGTTCCTTCCACTCCACTCCACCTAGTGGCCACATGCTGTACTGTTCCTTCTACTCCACTACACCTAGTCACCACATGCTGTACTGTTCCTACTACTCCACTACACCTAGTGGCCACATGCTGTACTGTTCCTTCTACTCCACTACACCTAGTGGCCACATGTTGTACTGTTCCTTCTACTCCACTACACCTAGTGGCCACATGTTGTACTGTTCCTTCTACTCCACTACACCTAGTGGCCACATGTTGTACTGTTCCTTCTACTCCACTACACCTAGTGGCCACATGTTGTACTGTTCCTTCTACTCCACTACACCTAGTGGCCACATGTTGTACTGTTCCTTCTACTCCACTACACCTAGTGGCCACATGTTGTACTGTTCCTTCTACTCCACTACACCTAGTGGCCACATGCTGTACTGTTCCTTCTACTCCACTACACCTAGTGGCCACATGTTGTACTGTTCCTTCTACTCCATTACACCTAGTGGCCACATGTTGTACTGTTCCTTCTACTCCACTACACCTAGTGGCCACATGTTGTACTGTTCCTTCTACTCCACTACACCTAGTGGCCACATGTTGTACTGTTCCTTCTACTCCACTACACCTAGTGGCCACATGCTGTACTGTTCCTTCTACTCCACTACACCTAGTGGCCACATGCTGTACTGTTCCTTCTACTCCATTACACCTAGTGGCCACATGTTGTACTGTTCCTTTTACTCCACTACACCTAGTGGCCACATGTTGTACTGTTCCTTCTACTCCACTACACCTAGTGGCCACATGTTGTACTGTTCCTTCTACTCCACTACACCTAGTGGCCACATGCTGTACTGTTCCTACTACTCCACTACACCTAGTGGCCACATGTTGTACTGTTCCTTCTACTCCACTACACCTAGTGGCCACATGCTGTACTGTTCCTTCTACTCCACTACACCTAGTGGCCACATGCTGTACTGTTCCTACTACTCCACTACACCTAGTGGCCACATGCTGTACTGTTCCTTCTACTCCACTACACCTAGTGGCCACATGCTGTACTGTTCCTTCTACTCCACTACACCTAGTGGCCACATGCTGTACTGTTCCTTCTACTCCACTACACCTAGTGGCCACATGCTGTACTGTTCCTTCTACTCCACTACACCTAGTGCTCCACTAGCGCTAGCCCCTCCTCTATACAGCTTTTGTTCACACACGTCTCATATTTGCCATTGACAATGAAAGGAGAAATTAGGTCATATGTGCCTCAAATATGACGTAAATTTGTGGCAACACAAACATTAAATGCCATTGACAATGAAGGGACAATTTTCGTCATATGAAGACGAGCAAATCGACTAACCAATCACATAGATTCAGTTGTTCATGAGATGATGTATGATGATGTATAATGATGGTACCACTTGACAATGTGTTCCATTTCATGCCTCTTTTTTTTAACCTCAGATATGAATGAAAGTCGGTATCCGTTATGTGGTCCTTGATGGGGTTCCAGGTGGTCCCCATGCTAAATGATGGAGAGTTGGTAACCTAATGGACCCTTATAGATCTTTAACTCTTTGAGAGTGTAAATTCAAACCAAGTTTCATTTTACGCTGTCGAGAGTCTGCATTACTTAATTTACAAGAAGTCTACACAATCAGAGAATGTAGAATAATTGTTATTTTGATCAACGGCTTTTAGTCGACTAAAACTAGACATTCCAGGTGACTAAAATGTGACTAAATCAACACTGATTATATGGTCTCTGAACAGGGAGCGGCGTCATGGCTTCCTTCAGCGGAAAGGACCAATCGGATCCGCGGTTCCGCGCCGACTCCATCGGTCAGAACATGAGGGTCCCTGATAGGCTGACGGTGCAGTCCCGCCCCCAGCCTGGCTCCGCCCACTAGGCGGAGCAGAGGCACGAGGAGGAGGAGGCCACGCCCCCTGCTTACAGCATGACTGTTCCTGATTGGCTGAGGTACACGGGTACTACACAACATGACTGTTCCTGATTGGCTGAGATACACAGGTATCGTACACAGCACGAGTGTTCCTGATAGGCTGAGATACACAGGTACTACACAACATGACTGTTCCTGATAGGCTGAGATACACATGCACACACCAGCATGACTGTTCCTGATAGGCTGAGATACACAGGTACACACCAGCATGACTGTTCCTGATAGGCTGAGATACACAGGTACACACCAGCATGACTGTTCCTGATTTTATTTTATTTAACCTTTATTTAATACAATCCGTGCCGGGATTCCTTCAGAATAGGAGCTCTGGGGTGCCGGAAAGACATGGACGCTTTTACTCTGAAACCCACGACCCGGAAACAATCCTGAAAAAAAGTTTGCTTTGCATTGCTATCTTACATTGCTATCGTTTTAATTTATACGATTTATGATCCAAAAAGCGTTCATATTTTGAGTAGGGTTGCCACCTTTGAGATCTTGAAATAAGGAACACTTACGTATACGACCACGCGGTGAAGCAGCGCCGTTATCGGGTTATCAGATCACATCGACTAACTGGCCTTGGAACGCCTCAGGATCCCCCAGGAGGAAGTTACTAATGTTGCCCTGGAGAGGGAAGTCTGGGGCTCTCTGGTGGAGCTGTTTCCCCGTGACCCGACTACGGATAAGCGGTTGAAGCTGGATGGATCAGGGACGGATTAACCCCCATGAGGGCCCCTGAGCCGGTAATGTGTTGGGGGCCCCATAGCGCACGTGCGCGCACATTTCTTTATGTTTTTATCATCTTTTTTACCTAAATTTAACAAAATCAATGGCCAATTTCAGGGCCTCAAACCCAGTACCACGCGGTCCAGTTTCCTCAAAGGGCCCCTAACAACCAAGGGCCCCTGGGCCCCGGTCCCACTGGCCCAATGGCTAATTTGGCCCTGGGGACCAGGGGGCTGGAGTAGAGCTGACCGGGCCACCAACACAGGTCCCTCCAACTGGGGCATCTCTGCGGGGGTCCGGCACGGTGTCGTCCAGCTCTTCAGCGCGGATCCTGCTGCGGTGGGTGGGAGGCGAGCAATGAACGGTGTCATCCAGCTTGCCCATTTTGGAGATCCACTGTGACGACTTTGACCACTGGATCAGTCGGTCCATCCTCGTGGACAGGGGGCGAGTCGTTGTCTGGCTACAGGGAGTTGAAGAAGGTTTCATCGTCCTTGATTTGGTGGAGCCTAGACACCCTCATGCGCAGCTCGGAGACCTCCTGGGACAGCCGATGACAGCTGCTACAGGTAGGTGTAGCCATGCCCATGGGCATGGTGGCTGAGGATAAAAAAGTAGCTATGGCGAGTAAATTGAATAAATGAATGAACCGAGTAGGTCATGGTTATGAATAATAAGGCTAGGGAAGTCTGGGCTGCTAGGAAGTAGCAGCTTAGACAAGTACCTACACGCGAGGGCCACACAAGTGGTGGCCCGGTGCTGTGAGTGGTCTCAATGACAGTAAATGCTGTACAGGACTGAAAACTACCCACGAGGGCCACATGGGCGGCCCGGTGCGGTGTGTAGTCTCAGCGTTGGTAGACCCAGGGAGAGCCGGTTCTGTCGAGTTCTCTCAGCCGGTAGCGGTTGCTTGGTTAGCGGTTGCTTGGTTAGCGGTTGCTTGGTAAAACCAGCAGGAGCAGAGCTGTCGAGAATCGAGTTAGCCTCTGCTACCTGTCAGGTTAGCAGCGGTAGGCTGCTGACAGCTGCCCAGGTGGGAGCTGGTCTGTTGTAAGCATCGTATGCATAAAACGTGCTTCCGATCATTAAAACAAACGAGGTGTATTAAAAAAGACAGATTAAAACAGCCATGATCTTAAACGTAGAGTGATCAGAATATAATAAATGAGTGAAATCAACCATTATAGAGACTTGTGTCTCTGTGTGTCGGCGTCTCAGCGTCTCTCACAGACATGCGCACAAGTGCTGTGACATGTGTCTTGCTCAGGGACACCTTGACACATAGCGGGGGTCGGGAATCGAAGCCTGGTTTTCCCAAGTGGCCTCTCTACCCATTCAGCTATGGCTGCTCATGTGTTGCCAGTATATGAAGATCCTCAGCATCCAGTGAGAACACTCACGTTATTTGCTCCAGTTGTTGCTGTTGGTAGTCATGGCTGCCAGTTCCCATCTGATGTTGTGTGTGAGGTCTGACTGCTCCAGACCGTACTGAATAACTGCTAGCTTACATAATGTCTTGAGGCTAGGACTGAAGTCTAAGACATACAGGTCATCAGAGGAAGTGTATTTGTTTATTCCATTCTCTGGAATGTATTTGGATCGTCCAAAGAGGATGATACGATCTCCCACCATGCAACAGCAGATGATAGACGTCGGAGACAGTCCTTTCCCCTTGGGCTCAACCTTCTTCCAGGAGAAGGTCTCTGGACTGAATTTCCACAGATCATTGAACGTGTTAATACCATTCCAGCCACCAAATATGTGCAGCTCTCCATTGTAGGTAAAGGCTGAATGACCACAACGTCCTTCTGGAAGGAGTTGCGCAGAAGGTGTGTTCAGCCAAAGGTTGATCTCTGTGTCAAAGACTCTGATGGTGTTGTAGTGCGGACCCCCCAGCCCCCAAATACAAACATCTTTGTCCCGATGAGTGTGGCAGAGTGACCGCATGAAGCAGGAGGTGGAGTTTTTCTGATGTTAATTAAAGTCCAGATAATTTTGTTGGTGTCCAACTTGTACATGTCATTAGTCCATTCAGCCTGGTTCCATCCTCTGTGTATATACATGACCTTCCCCAAGACACAGGCTGAGTGGTAGCACCTCGCCTCTGGAACAGTCCCAGAAACCTGTGGTTTGAACCATCTGTGGGCTTCGACATCAAATGCATAGAGCATGTTGCAGTAACCTGGGTTAGTCGACCCTCCCCAGAGGTAGACAGTATCTTCAATCAGCACAGCTGTGTGGCCATCACGCATGGAGGGACCCTCAAGGTGAGTTTCTCTTCCAGGTGTCATCGGAGGAAACTTCCTCCATTGCAAAGACACTGTGTTGAAGACGTGAACTTCAACCTGGTCACTGTTGTTCACATTACTGTTGCACCGTCCAATCACGTACACCTTGTGTTCGACTGTCACTGCTGCATAATCTCCTCCTGGTCCGTTCAGGTTCACAGTCCACCTCCACATTTTACACACAAAGACAAGGATGAAAAATCTCTACTCCTCAAATGTTGTTCTGTAACATAATTCAGTCACAATGCTCACACCATCACTTATATATTGGTACAGACCTACAAGTAACGTTATCTTGTCCAAATATGGAATTCTACCCTTCATGGTGGATTTATGCGCTCCACTGAACACACATCTCACCTTCATTAGTGTGGCTGCCAGAGGCAACCAGACTAGTAATTGCCAGACTTTATTCCGGACAAACGTTTTATTCCATATGAACTTCTAGGTCCCCTGTGACGTCATGTGGGTCAAAACATCTTCATCTTAGTCATCATTCTATTTATAGTGACTCATAGGAATAGACATGTGACAACCAGGTATAGTCTGGTGACCACCAGAGAGACAGGTGACAGCCGGAATGTAGACGGCACCCGGGTGAGCAGTATGGGTTAGCGCCCCAGCCTGTGTCCTCCGTGAGGAGGAAGCCCAACAAACCTTGGTGTGGCCTTTAGGAGGGCCATTATAGTCCACCACTCCTGAATGCAGTGCCTGGTACTGGGAGTCTGGTGCAACGCACAGGTCCTGGGCAGGAGTGGACCTGGTGAGACGTAGGAGGGGCCCGGTCAGGAGTCAACCCACAGAGCCTAGTCCTTCCACACGCCAGATTTTGGTTCTCCCAGTACCGGCAGAGTAGTTCCGGAGCAACGGATTGTGTGGCCTTGCTCATTCCCTGATGGACTGATCAAGGGTAGCTACTGGGACGTAAGTCGGGATTTGATCAACCCCGGCTGGGTCGCCTGAGTGAGGGGTATGATGTTGGAAGACCCGAAACCCCGTTGACCTCAGGAAACATCACTGAAGATACGTCCCAGGTGCATCCATGCGATGCATTTTTATTTATAGTTATTCTATTTATAGTGACTCATAGGAATAGACTATGTGACAACCAGGTATAGTCTGGTGACCACCGGAGAGACGGGTGACAGCCGGAATGTAGACGGCACCCGGGTGAGCAGTACGGGTTAGCGCCCCAGCCTGTGTCCTCCGTGAGGAGGAAGCCCAACAAACCTTGGTGAGGCCTTTAGGAGGGCCATTATAGTCCACCACTCCTGAATGCAGTGCCTGGTACTGGGAGTCTGGTGCAACGCACAGGTCCTGGGCCTGGTGAGAGCAGGAGTGGACCTGGTGAGACGTAGGAGGGGCCCAGTCAGGAGTCAACCCACAGAGCCTAGTCCTTCCACGCGCCAGATTTTGGTTCTCCCAGTACCGGCAGAGTAGTTCCGGAGCAACGGATTGTGTGGCCTTGCTCATTCCCTGATGGACTGATCAAGGGTAGCTACTGGGACGTAAGTCGGGATTTGATCAACCCCGGCTGGGTCGCCTGAGTGAGGGGTATGATGTTGGAAGACCCGAAACCCTGTTGACCTCAGGAAACATCACTGAAGATACGTCCCAGGTGCATCCATGCGATGTATTTTTATTATTTATTTATCATATTATTTATATATTATATTATATTTTATTTATCAACAAATATACTTTATTAGTGTGGTTGCTATAGGCAACATACTATTGTTCTCAAACAGTATTAAGATGTTGATATTGTAATCATATTTAGGGCCCCAAATCACACCTTAGAAAGCATGAGTGTCTATTTCAAACATTTTTGACATTTGACATTTGAGTCATATTTTCACGGCAGTAACTGCCTGTTATAACCCCCCCCCCCCCCCCATCTAATTATTGGACAGATGTTCATATTCATTTTGTATTTATCTTTACAGACCCAAATCATACCCTAGAAAGCACAAGTGTCTATGGGATAAGCCATTCATCACACATTCATTAGCCAGCTAATTGTTTGTTTCTACAGTTCATGTTCTTGCATGCAGACATTGGGGCTAAGATAATTTGTTATTCATCCATTCAGTAACTAGCAGTAGGCTAATATATTTATATCATTACTTTATCCAGTAACGAGTAGTGTAAGCTACTCTGTCAATATAATACACATTACACATTACACAACACATTTAATTTAAAAGGTCAGGAGATTGCGAGGGGCGGCGGAGGGGTGGCGGTGGCTCAGGGGTAGAGTGACTGAATGGTAACCGCAAGGTTGCCAGTTCGAACCCGGGCTCCCCCAGAGTTGGTGTCGAAGTGTCTTTGAGCAAGACACTGAACCCCTAATTGCACCCTAATTGGTGCCTTGCATGGTTTCCACCGCCATCGGTGTATGAATGTGTGTGTGTGCGTGTGTGTGTGAATGGGTGAATGTAATGCACAATCTATGTAAAGCACCTTGGATAAAGGTGCTATATAAATGCACCATTTACCATTTATTGCTGCTGCTTTATTTTATAGCACAAACAAATATAGAAAAAGTGCATTAGTACCAGTACAACAGTGGTTACAACAGTGGTCCTTGAGGGGGTTCCAGGTGGTCCCCAGCTAAATGAGGGACCTTATAGATATTTAACTCTTGCCAGTGTAAAATAAATGGTAGGCTAGATAGATACTAAGTACTGTACTTTTAGACAGACATAGCAGAACATAGAATGCAATAGATATATGGAAATATGGGTTACAACAACAACTAGAAAAAGTACCCTTCCGGGCACAGGTCTCCACCAGGAGGATAGGACTGTGTGAGATGTTTGGCAAAATGTTTAGGAGTAATATAAACATGTTTGTTTATTTGTTTTTTGCAACAATGTTCTTTTGTTGAGGAAATGCAGAGCCAGATCACTCATAGCATCTCTGAGGATAGAATTCTGGATGAGCAGGACATGTGCAGCATTTTGAACAAAACGGACCACTCCTGAAAACTTTGGAAGGCAATGTTAGCCAATCAGTGTAGAATCTGAGAAATCCAACAGACTGTCTTGTTCACATGACTACAGAGATCATGTGTACCGATTTGCGTGAGATTTGGATGAAATATGTGCGACTAACATAAGCAATGTGTTTTGCAGAAATCGGCCTCATGGTGGCGCTATAACCGGTAGATGTGGAGGGATGCAGAGACAATGTTTTTCCATGGCCTCTAGGGAGTGCGCATACATAAGTTGTATACAGATCGATGCAGTTATAGCTAAAAACAGGAATTGGCCTGTTATAGCGCCACCATGAGGCTGATTTGGAAAATAATGAGTGGCATGTCGTCCTCGGCCTAGTGGAAATGTGCGTGTATAATTTCACGGAAATTGCACACTGTGTTTGTGATTGGCGACATTTTGTTCGAAACGGACCAATCATGTGAGCTTTGGAAGCCAATCTTAGCCAATCAGGATGGAAGATGGGAAATGGTGCAGATCCGTGTTGATCACATGACTATGAAGATAGTGTATACCGAATTGTGTGATGTATGGATAAAATGTGTACGAGTAATGTACAGAAATGTGTTTTGCCTAAATCGGCCTCATGGTGGCGCTATAACAGGCCATTGAAGAATATTTGGGGCAGAGGTTCGTTGTTGGCATCCAGGGAGTGTGTGTGCAAAGTTTGGCATTGATCGGGCCAACGGTGCCGGAGATTAGCTGATAACGGACGGACGGAAGGACGGAAGGAAGGACGGACACACACACACACACACACACACACACACACGGACGGAGTGCAAAACATACTCTCTCCTGATGTATCTGAACCATGAGAGCCCCGGAGAAAAGTTGTGACACACGGCAGACAGCAGAAGCAGATCCGAGATGATGTTGTTTATTTCACAAGTACACAGCGCAGCAATGCATACAGGTTAAAGCTCACGCCAGCCAGAGATGGCCTGACGTGCATCCACAAGGCTCGCGCCCGACTGACAAAGAGTCCCATCTTGGTCAACCTTTTAAGCAGTTTACATGAGTGTAGGGTGTCAACAGAAATATGCATCAGTCTGTTCCTTCATGTCAACAAACTCCTTTGTCATACGAATAGCCACAGGAAGAATGCAAAGGTGGTCCCAACCCCCCTTAAGTCTAAAGTGGTCAAACATGCCTAAATTGTCTCCATATATGGTCACCAGGAAGCAAGCACAGAACAGTAGGTGTCCTGCAGGCCTGGCCGTTTACTATCAGCAAGCCAGATCTTTAGGGTCCCTCCTGCAGTGCCCATGCAGGCATCCTGTCTAAACATGTCATGTCACTCTCTCAATGAGAGACAAAGATCCAGGTTTACACTTTAGCTAAAGCAGACTATATTAATGTGAATTATGAATTCCAGATTCATCATAACCCCCCTTATGACCGTCCAAAAGACTGTCATACTAAAATATGGAATCATAATTCTTACCACCCCCCTTGATCCTCAGCTGGACGGTACATTCAAGACACCTAGAAAATAGCAGCAGTACAGTAGGAATTTCCCCAAAATGGTTTACAGACATTTAAGATTACAGCTTGTCATAAATGATTATATTACATTACATTTCATCCTCGATGTGCTTTTAGGACTCTCTCTGTGTTACTTTAATCTTAGGCTAAAACATAAAAAAATAAACACTTACAACATTCACTTCATGACCCCTTAGGTCATGGACGGACCATATAAAAAACTACATCTTAGCCTAAAAACCACAGTAAAAATCCCCTTTACACCTCGATAACTCAGCTGTCTGTAATTCAAATCATTTTTCTGACAAATACCTAATCCTAAACAAAGAATAATGGTCAAATGATTAGTACAAATAATAACTGACATTTAACAGACGTTGCCGCTTTCAGGAAATTTAGGACGTGCAATAACATATACGTTTATAATGCTTTAAATAAAACTCTGCTCTACTAGGGTAGTACATAATAAATGACAGTAATAAGAAAAGATAAAAATACATTAACAGGCCAGAGTTTAAGCAATATTCAACTAATATTCTCTACACGTCGAGGAAATCACCTCATTGTTGCATAAGTAGGCTACTCATGACTCAACTTATCTAATTATACGACAAAAACATACACCAACATAATGCCTATTAATTCATGTTGAAAACAAACGCGACACACGATTTGTAATCAGAGAGAAGGGAAGTTCATCTTCGCCTCTGATATATGGACAAAGGAAAATCTTCTGTATCCTGCATTCCGTTACCTCAATGTTCGCCAGGCCACGGATCAAGTTGAGAAAAAGGTCACACTGTTTTCGCTGTCCTCATCATCATCTCATCTCCCCCCCCCAACTCAGAACTCATCAGAGTTGGGAAGAAAAAGGCCGTTGCGTAACTTCATCACAGACGCCTCGTAGACGACCGTAAGGCCCTCAGCTCGTGTTGGTCAGTCGGCCAAGGAAAGTGAAAACCACCGCCACGCCACGCGCCGAGCGGTCGCCTCTCCCCCGGGGAACCATGGGGTCCCCGCCGCCGTGCTGCGCTGCGTCCCATCACCTCGTCGTCCACCGCCAGCGCGCTGATGCAAAGACGATGGTCCCCGCCAACCGCAGCCGCACACCGCTCACCGTCTCCCCGCCGTCGATGCGACCGCTCCTGTCCATCCTCCTGCAGGGCAGGGTCGTGAGGCAGCCTGTAGCCGGCGAAGGCCTCCATCTCCATGTAGACGCACCGAACGCTGGATCACACGTCCCCGTCGTTGCTCACAAAAACTCCCCACCTCGAATTAGACTGAATAAAAAAGCCGCCGGTTCTGTTTGTCTGGCACATAAAAAATGTCCAATGACAACGGATTTCGGACACCATCTGAAGTATCTGAACCATGAGAGCCCCGGAGAAAAGTTGTGACACACGGCAGACAGCAGAAGCAGATCCGAGATGATGTTGTTTATTTCACAAGTACACAGCGCAGCAATGCATACAGGTTAAAGCTCACGCCAGCCAGAGATGGCCTGACGTGCATCCACAAGGCTCGCGCCCGACTGACAAAGAGTCCCATCTTGGTCAACCTTTTAAGCAGTTTACATGAGTGTAGGGTGTCAACAGAAATATGCATCAGTCTGTTCCTTCATGTCAACAAACTCCTTTGTCATACGAATAGCCACAGGAAGAATGCAAAGGTGGTCCCAACCCCCCTTAAGTCTAAAGTGGTCAAACATGCCTAAATTGTCTCCATATATGGTCACCAGGAAGCAAGCACAGAACAGTAGGTGTCCTGCAGGCCTGGCCGTTTACTATCAGCAAGCCAGATCTTTAGGGTCCCTCCTGCAGTGCCCATGCAGGCATCCTGTCTAAACATGTCATGTCACTCTCTCAATGAGAGACAAAGATCCAGGTTTACACTTTAGCTAAAGCAGACTATATTAATGTGAATTATGAATTCCAGATTCATCACTCCCCATGCCTTCGGCCTGGTGGAGACAACAACAACGAGCTATCTATGGAAATGGAGGGGGATGAGCCATTCATCAGCCATGCATCAGGTGATGGGGGGGACACAGACAGACAGTGTGCGGCGTGCACTGCTGCCTATATTTTCACAGCCATATTGGGCTTTTCATAAAGTAGGCTACTGAAGGGGAAGAGGGGAGGAAAATCCAAGTTCATGTTCAAAGCCATTCGTTTCCAAGTCATATAGTAGTAGCCAGGCTACAGTCAATAGGAGCCTGATAAATAATAGGCTGCTTATTAATGAAATGCCCCGCGCTCGTCATTCCGCGGTGATTTTTGGATTCAGCGCATCTTTTGAGTTTAACTATGTTCAAAACAAATAAATATAGGCTACACATTGGCTACTCCAACAGCCGAACATTCCGCGTACAGGAGTAGGCTTTTGACAGCAGATGGAGGAAACCTCATAACAATAAAAATAAACAAATACATATAGGCCTATAGGCTAAATTTCGGGCGAGAGAGAGAGAGAGCCGGCAAGCCCGACAGTTTATTATACAGGTATATATTGGAGAGAATTGATTCACATATGGTCGACTCAAAGTGATGTGCCAAGGAACACCTATGGCCTTGACGGTGGCTCCAAACGGATCGCCACCGTTTTGGTCATTATCTCTGGAACGCAAGGTCCAATCTGCTCAGTTTAAAGCTTGTTGGATACATGAAATTGAGCACATTTGATTAGCGGGCCAGTCAAAATTGCTCCGGCCCGCGGGCCGGAGTTTGAGTATCACTGCACTACACTGTCTCTCTCCATTATATGATCCTATAGTTTACTGAGACGCTACACTGTCTCTGCATTCTATGATCCTATAGTTTACTGAGATGCTACACTGTCTGTCTGTATTCTATGTAGACCTATGTGTTTATGAATTAATGAATGAAGAATGAATGAATGAATGAATAGATTAGCTATTTCCACTAATGTTGTCCACGTGTAATGTTTTTTAGACATATGCTAGGTTATTTTCAGGTAATTTCCTCCTTATTGATGTGTTTCTTGGAGCCCTCATTGAAAAGATGTTGTTACCATTGGGGACCAGGGAGTTTGTAACAGGAACAGAGCCTTTGTTATCATATCATATGTCAGATAACATATGTTATCTCCCCATGGGACATAACAGTGGAGAGTTTTCACATTGAATTGATTGATTGATTGATTGATTGATTGAATACTTTATTAATAATTCGCATAAAAAATCCCAGTAAAGTACAGTTCAATACAAGGTCTGCTGAGAGGATTTAAACCCAGTAAAGCTCTATATGTCTTGTTTCCATTGGGGTCCTTTGTACTCAATTCATCAGAGCATTAAATGACAAATACAAATATACAGTACTGTGCAAAAACATCATATAAATGGTATTTTATGGTTATAAAAATAAAAATAATATGTGCAGAAGGGTGGGGGCTTTGACTTTTTACCGGGGACACTTTGGGATTGCATTAGGTGCTCTTTGGGAGTGGCTTTGAAGGAGAGTAGGGATTCACATTCCTTTACGACTGTTGGTAGGACGTTCCACATTTGTGAAAGAGTGAAACCTATTTGCCGAAAAAGTAATTTTTATACGTTCTCTTTAGCAATACGTTTTGTTTGTTTTAGTTGTCACTTAATTATACAAGCAGCAACATGTTGGTGGGACTTGTTCTGCAAAAAGTGTGCTAGCAAAAATGCAATACAATTATGAAGTAAGAATAATAAAGTCAGTATTACAATTTAATTATCCAAATGAATACATAATAAGAGTCCATCAATGTCAATCCAAAATAGGCAGAGAAGTAAATACAACATTTCCACTAATGACTGATTTCTAAAACCTTCAAAATATGCAGGTACATCTCCTTTTAAGGTCATAACACACAGCTTAGATCTGTGATACAGCATCTGCCTGTCAGTCAAACTGTAATTGAGAACTCGTTCATTAACACTACTTGATACAAATATAGCATACAAAATAGATACATAAAAAAAAGGTTGGAACATACAGGTTGGAAAATGATAGTCAAGTGTGCCAAGATTGGCCTCCGGCTGAATGCCAAGAAAACCAAAGTTATCACCTATTGTAGGGTTGGCTCAGACTTTGAAGATATGGGGGAGCCATAACTTTGGTTGCTTTGAATGCCAGCATCAGAGTTTTGAAGGTGGGGGACATACGTGAGAATGTTGGCGTGCGTGACAAGCGTCCTGCAGAAGTCTCTAGACGGGTGCTACACCAGAATGTTGCGTGCCATACCCGAGGCGGGGTTGGCGAAAGGGCCTTTCTGTGTGGAGTTTGCATGTTCTCCCTGTGTCCCCTAGGGTAGGTACCCTCACAAAAAACATGCAGTAATCCTGGTCTCTAAACTGCCTCCCCTTGGCCAGCCGGGGCGCCTGATGGAGGGGAAAGGAACTGGTTGGAATAGCGTGTTCCTTCCATGCGCTACTTCCAACCAGGGAAACTCCCCCCTGCCAGGTGTAAAGTAGCAACTTGGAAACTCAGGCATGAAGGAAGCATGAGTTCAAGTCCGTTGCTCTCCCCATGTCCCCCATATATGGGGACTAGGTTGGCGGAGGGTGTGTAGAGCCCAGGATCACATTAGATAATACAGGGGTGAAAAATGGGTTACAAAATCGTGGGATAAACATTATAAAGAAAAAAAGAAAAATATAATGTTGCGTGCAGCACTGAACATCAGCAAGGGTACACAATTGCATGTTACCAACGAGAATCTGTATGATGGAATGCCAAGGGTGAGCCAGAAAATATATAGCAGCCAGCAGAATGAGACTAGCAGGACACTGCCAAAGACACCAGAGAGCTGCCGATTGGTGTTGTGCTCAAGTTTGGTGTACATTTCTGGGCCGCCTCGTTTTCTAAAAGGGAGAAACAATGATACAGGTGTACTTTTACTTGTACTGTATACTTGTAAAGCATGTAGGCCTACTACATTTAAAAGCAAGTACTTTCTTACTCTTACTTGAGTACCATTTTGACTGAGATACTTTTAATTTGACCAGGTCGTATTTATTTACCGTTGATATTTACATCTGTGGTTGTGCTCAAGTTTGGTAATGTTTCTGCGCCGCCTTGTTTTCTAAAAGGGACAAACAATCAAACAAAGTCAACAATGGAAACATACCATACACATACACAGGATGTTGGTAATGATAGCAATTCATTGATGTGGAGAAATAAGAAATGTACTTTTACTTTTTTAAAGCATGCACTCTTGAATACTTTAAAGGAGCATTCAGTGATTTGGGTGATTTGGAAAAAAAACCTGGTCCGCTCGATCATGGTTAGCGGAAGGGCCCTCTCTATCCTGATTGGCCACCTAGCCAAAAACTAAACTTAAGGTTTTTTGACCCCCAGGGGTTAGCTGGGGACAGGGAGGAACTCCTTATATGGTCAGCACACTCTATAGTAGGGAGGATTATCACAACAAAACGTGACATCACTGAATATACCTTTAAAGACCTAGTTGAAATGAAAAATAAATGTTTCACACTTTTAGACCATATCCGTGGTCATTGTATGGGCATACCTAACAATTATATCAAAAGTCTATACAAAATACAATTTTAATTGCTTCCTTTGAACAGAAACGTGTTGCATGATGACGTATAGTCTCACATGCATATTAATGAAGCTTGATTAAATTCACCTGTTTGATTCCCATTGCTGCGTTGTCCTCCAAACATAGCTGGTTTTGATTACAAAATACTCATTCAAGCTGACATCCAGACAGTGTCAACTCGTTTTAAACTTAATCAGCACGCTACTACAATATGTATCTGAAAACATTATAGGTTAGAAATAAGGGATGAGCTATGCTACCTGTCTCACTTTGTCAACAATGGAAACAATGGAAAGAACCGTACACATACACAGGACGTTGGTAATAATAATATTAATATTTCAATACATTTTACATTCATTACCCAGGTCCTCCAACAGGTGAGGTTGTTCGACTTTGAGAACGTCATAAAATGCAACTTTGGCAGGCGTTCCCCGCAGCACGTCTGTATACAGGATCCTAATTTTTTCGGTGGATAACTTCTCTGTTTGAATACTGAGGTAGATCTCACGGTGGATGACCTTGCTTTGTTTCAGAGCGTCTGCTATGGCCATGACCGCCGCAACCTGTTGAATCAGCGTGGACATGTTCTGGTCCACGAAATGCTCTGATTGCAAAAAAAAGACAATTGACATAATTGTCATTCTTTTATGGATGCAAACTAATATAGCTCTCTGCATTGAACCCACACAAAATGGAAACAACGGTGCATTTATAGTTTTGGAATAAATGATTGAGTTAAACAAACAAAATGTATCAATCACCATCACTGAACTGTACCAAGGACAGAAAGAAATCTCACCTTTTTCTGCATCCGTTTTGATTGAAATCCCTCTGTCAACAGCATCCTGTTGAACCTTTTGAACAGCATCCTGTTGAACACAGTCGTGTCATTTCACTCATATGAAACCCAACGTCTGAACACTAAACCCGGGTATATTTTACCCGATATAATACATTCAATAAAAACAATATTTCTCATCAAAATATATTAAAGTACAGCAACACCATGGCAATTTGAGGTACTCTGATTCAATATTTCAGATAAAAAAAATAATAATAATTATGAATTATTGCATCAATAATAATGATTGAAGTACTTTACCTGCTGTGAGCAGTACACAGTAAGACCCATTTCTGTTGAAAGAGGTACACAGATTACTTTATTTAAAGGGTCCGTTCAGATTGTAGGACTGTAGGAAATACTTGCCATTAATATAGTGGTTGTAAAGGTATTCATTGATTGCCAGAGTCCAGTGGTGGGAGTTCTGCTCTGGTTTAGGTGAATATTAAGTAGTTCTGGTCATTTGGTGGTGGGGGTCACGCATTCAAAATAAATTAATCCACAAAACTAGCATAATTTGTATTGTTGACCTATTTATACCATATAGAGCAACTTCCGTTCAACTTTGTGCTGCTGGCGTAGTGATATACTGGACACAAAAACAATAGTTGTTTGTGACAGAGAGGTCAAAGTTGAACGAAAGTTGCTCTATATGTAAAAAATACAAATCACACTAGTTATGTGGATTAATTTATTGTCTCCACCAGGCCGAAGGCATGGGGAGAGAGTATGTTTTGCACTCCATCCGTGTGTGTCCCTGTGTGTGTGTGTGCGTGTGTGTGTGTGTGTGTGTGTGTGTGTGTGTGTGTGTGTGTGTGTGTGTGTGTGTGTGTGTGTGTGTGTGTGTGTGTGTGTGTGTGTGTGTGTGTACAGCTAATCTCCGGCCCTGTTAACTCGGTCGATGTCAAATTTTGCACACACACTCCTTGGATGCCAAATTTTCCAGAACGGCCTGTTATAGCGCCACCAGGAGGCCGACTTTTGAAAAACACATTTTTTGATATTACTCCTCCAGATTCTGTCCAAAAATCCCGTACACACTATCTCTATAGTCATGTGTTCAAGATGGATCTGTCCGATATTTCATATTCCATCCTAACATTGGCTTACAAAGTTTGCAGGATTTCCCCGTTTTGAACAAAAAGCCTCAAATCATGAACGTAGCGTGCAATTTACGTGAAATCTTTCACAGACTTTCCTACTAGGCTGAGGAATATATCCCACGCTTTTCACATTGGCCTGTTATCACATTTTTGGAACATAATGCCTCAAATCATCCAATTGCCATCCAAGGCGTAAGAAGAAATGGCACCCTTTTCACATTGGCCTATTATAACGCCACCAGGAGGCCACAACCTGACCTGCCCTGGTGGAGACCTGTGCCCCAGGGGGGGGGGGGGGGGGGACTTTTTCTAGTTGTTAATGCAGTGCCCCCAGTGTCCACCACCAAATGACCAGAACTACTTAATATTTCACCAAAACCAGAGCAGAACTGCAACCACGGGACTCAATGAATACCTTTACAACCACTATAATAATGGCAAGTAAACTACAGCCTTAAATCCAAAAATCTGAACTAACCCTTTAAGAGATATACAGTATTACACACACACACACACACACACACACACACACACACGCAGACAGAGACGTGGCACATTTATAGTAGGATTTTGCCTTATAAAGATATCAAGTCAGGTGCAATCATCAGTACGTTAATCATGAATAATGTTTGTATTATTGTTTGATGTGCATTTACACGTTTTTCATAATTATAGCCTACAAATTTGACTTCTGCGGTCTATAATAAGGTGAAAAGGCAGGGGCTAAATAAATAAGCCCCTATAACCTTCTTGAATTAGCCGCCCTTTAAAATGTGTAGGCATAGACACACAAGTCCATTCATTTACATTTAGGGCTAGTCATTTGGGTGTCTGGTCAAACTATCGACCATTTATTTTTGCATGTCCGCGCACGAATAAAATATTTATCAACATGTCCATCACAAGCTGGCATGGTGATTGATCCCTGCTCCTGCATCCCACACAGTTGCACGTGATGTTTATAGTTGTAAAGATGTCCCGAGACTCTATCGGTATCGGAAGAGTATCGGTATCGGCCATTATTTGTCATATCGGTTCATATCGGTATCGGTGAATATGCCAGTCTAACCACCGATCCGACACAGGGGTAAAGGGGTTGACACTATGGCAGGTAAATAAAATGTTGGGGCATGTGGAGTTTGCTTTGGAGTTGCCCAAACTGCAAGTGCACATTTGAGTCTGCTATAAACAGAACACGAGATCACAACACTGGTATCGGTATTGAGTATCGGTATGGCTAACACAGAAATGGTGGTATTGGGATCGGATCGGGAACGAAAAAAGTGTATCGGGACATCCCAGCTATATTGTTCAGACATTTAACTGACTTTTTAATACTTGGAATAAATAAATAGAAACTCAAATGATGTGTTTGACAAACTAATCAATGTAGAGTTCATTAATTAACAGGATATGACCTCCTATATTGCTTGGTAAACTCACTAAACTGACATAGTAACTGGTAAGAGTAGAACAACTTCATTTGATTATGGTGATATTTTCCCAACTTTATTGACATCACCACAGCCAGGCAGATACAGCAATGCCGGCAGCGTGGTATTGGAAGATTTAACATATTATTAATTAACCTTATTTCTGGAAGAACAAGGAGACTTATGATAATGCTATTGACAATTATAATATATAAATATCCATAGATCGATTTACTAGACATAGGCTAATGTTCTGGACATTGTATTTGATTTATAGTGTAGAAATCCATAGACTCTCTACCCAGAAACTAGCTGTTTGTTTACAAACATTAACATTCTGTGGTGTATACATTGTGGAAATCAATGGTGACTTGTTGGTGAGTCCTTATATTATATTTAATATATGAGCACACTGTAACAAACGGCTCTGAGAGGAATCAACAAAGTCTCCTCTGGCTCAGTCTGTTTCCTTTCTGAAGGACAGACACACCAACGCCTGTGAACAATAACAGTGGCTTCCAAGAACACAACTCAACCATGTCAACTTTGTCAACTACAACCATGCCATCAGGACAGCACGCGCACACGCACATGTGCGCACACACACACGCACGCACGCACGTGTGCACACACACACACACACACACACACACACACACACACACACACACACACACACACACACACACACACACACACACACACACACACACACAGACACAGACACAGGTCTGACATTGAACTCACCCGCTTAGAACTCTCTCTGATCTTTATCTGCAGTTCTGCTGTCAGTGTGTAACTGTGTATTAATCCAGGTGGTCACATCTAGACTATCAGCTTCTGTTCACGGTAGAGAGACACCGAGTGCCTGTTGAAACACAAAGAGAGAGAGCGAGAGAGAGAGAGAGAGGGAGACTGAGTGACTGTTGAAACAGAGAGGCGGGGCTTTGCATGGTCTGTGGTGGTATTATGGGGAAAACCCTGATGTATAGCCTAGAAGCTGGAAGAATCTAGGATGAATTAATACATGACAACAAAAAGTTTGAAAGACTAAAAAAATAAAGATTATATGAGGCATGCGGGAAATTGTGTTGTTGTGTAAATGGGGTTGTGTAATAAGAGAAGACAGAGAGATGGCTATACTTTCACTTGTAGTTTTGTCAGGGGATCATTTCTGGGAACTCTTTATCAACCTAATGTATAACCACACGTTACAACATAATAACTCAGTCCCATATAGTTCAATATAATAATGTCTCACTGTCTATCATTGTACTATCAGTATACATTATATGGACTGTACTTACAGTAAACATGCTCTGCATTCACTGATTTTTTTTTTAAATATATTTGAGAGACAGACAGACAGACAGGCAGGCAGGCATGGGCAGGCAGGCAGAAAGTTAACTCACTCAGTGCCACAGGACGCCTTTGGACGACTCCCCTTTAAAAGCTTAAAGTTAATGGGTTCACTTAAAAAAAAAGCTTTAATGTTCCCTTGCCCTGTTTTTGTGTTCTTTCTTTTGAAGGTACATATGATGCGGCTCGTAAGAAGCTCAAGAAGGCAGAGGCTTCATCTGATCTACAGTCAGATGTGGAAATGACCCTGAGGCGTCGGATGAGGCAATCAGCTTTATTGTCACATCACAGATTTACAAAGTAAAAAGTGGGTGAAGTTTGTATGGTGTTGCATATTGATGGTCCTCGTGGCGTTGGCCGCAGTGTTGATTTCGTCGAATAAAACTAAGACGAAAAATGTTAGTCGACTACCCTTTTCCACTGACGGAAACTAAATGGAAACTAAATAAAAACTAAGCAATGATGACTAAAACTAAGACTAAATATAGCCTACTGACAATTTCGTCAACAAATAAAAACTAGACTAAAATGTTAGGAAGGGACTAGTAGACAAGAGAGACAATTTTACAATTAGTTGCATGCTGAAAATAGACAATCTACAATCTCACATTTGCGTTGTGGGCTTGTAGATCAGCTATTTTCAGCAAGTGAAAAAAAAATTCGAGTCCCTGCCCAAATACATTTTGTTTGACTAAATCAACTGTATATTTAGTCGACTAAAATCTTATGACATTTAGTCGACTAAAACTAGACTAACACTAAAACATTCCGGGTGACTAAAATGTGACAAAAACTAAATGAAAACTATTCAAGAGACTATGACTAAAACCATAATTTGCTGCCAAAAACAACACTGGTTGGCCGTCACTGCAGTTATCTATGAAGTAAAGACAGTTGTGTGTGTGTGTGTGTGTGTGTGTGTGTGTGTGTGTGGGGGGGGGGGGGGGGGGGGGGGGGTAGGTTAGTTATGGCGGGGGGGTTGTGAATAGCAGTATGTGACAATGATATTGTTTTGATGCAGTGAATGTAAATGTGACAATTATGATGTTTTGATGTAGTAAAATGAAATGTGTCATGCATATGAATTTAGTGGATTCAGTCAGTGCAGTGAAATTGACTGGGCAAAGGCACACGCAACATATTTTGCACATTGCTGTGGGACTGTAAGCAGAAGAGGAGACACACACACACACAGGACCTCTGTCACACACACTTTTTTGTTGTTTTTTGTGCCTGATAAATCTATTCTGACACAGAAATGCATTCGGGTTGGAGAAGCTCATATTGTGCGTGCGTGTGTGTGTATAGGCGTGCATGTTAATGAAAAATTGAGTTTATCAGTTGAAATGATAACTGTGTGGTGTTTATGTGTGTAATGAGCTGATGTCCACACAGTTGTGATGATATTGTAGTGAATGCTTTACTGAAAGTAACGTGAACAGTACAGGCATAGAGCATACATTCTGTCAACTACTACCACTCGCTTGCCGGCTTCCTAGTGACGTCATCGTTCCTCTTAACCCATTTTGGACTGAGGTCGATTAAAAAAAAGGCTTTTAAATCCTAACATTTTTCTGAAAAACCCATGTTTCTATGTCAGTGGTGCTCCGGGCCACGGACCCCCATCTCAAAATATGTAGTTCCAGGGACCTCCCAGAAGCAAATATTTTAGTTAAAAATGTTTGCTCTGAAATATATAATTCAAAGATTTGTGCCACATTTTCAAGATTTTTCAAAAATAGCAGACCTACAAGCTCGTAGCGCGCCACCTAGGTTATATTTCTGAACATTCAAATAACCATTACTGTTGTATTTTCAAATCACAAATATTTTTTTTTTTGAGTGGTGCAACCACTCCCTTATGTGTGGGTGGCTGGCTGGGTAGCTGGCTGTGTGGGTGCCTGCCTGGCTGGCTGGGTATGAGCATGAAAACAGCATAGTAGTTTTTCACCACCTGTGCGCAACCTAACACACACACAAACACACACGCACATATTAACTTTATATGATGATTTGGGGTGTGCCAGTACAGTACAGTGACAGTACAGTACAGTACAGTACAGTAGAGGGACCGGCACACGGTAACTCTGTCATTTCTCAACCGTTTCGGACACGGGGCAGCACGCCGGAACCAGCCCGGCCCCCTGGGCGTGTTCCTGGGGGTCTGGAACTCCCCACCCCCCACATTGTAACTCTGTACTTTCTCTACCGTTTCGGATGCGGGGCGGCTCGCCGGAACCGGGCCGGCAGGGTGGTGTCAGTGGGATTTCAGGTTGTTGTTTCAGGAGTTTGAAGAATGACTGGTTTCGTGTGACAACTTGGCCATGTCTCTGGCCTGCGATCATGGTGCCTTTTACCGCTATGACTTTGTAGGGCCTGGGGTCAAACGGTGTCACAAGTTTTCCTTTCTTCTGCTGACGTATAAGCACCACATCTCCTTCCCTCAGTGTGTGTCGCGCATTCCTCCTTTTGTCAGCATATGCCTTCTATTCATCTTTTCTTTCTTGGAGCCGTCTGTGGAGCGATGCATAGTATCCTCCCGAGGCAACGGGGCAGTGGGGAGTCTGATTGACATGGGGCGGCCGTAGAGCAGGTCAGCTGGGGGCCGATTGGTCGTGAGGTAGTTCCTCAAGAACTTATGCAATTCTTGCTTCCCTGGTTTACCTTCCGCTGTTGCTGTGTTGACTGCTTTGGTCAGGGTGCGCATGAACCTTTCAACTTCAGCATTTCCTTGTGGCCAGTAGGGAGTAATCTTCCTGGGATGGAAACCAAGATATTGTGCAAAGTCTGCGAACTCCCTACTGGAGAACGGAGGGCCATTGTCAGATTTCACCTCCAGTGGTATCCCTGCTATGGAGAACACTTTGTCCAGGAGGGGAATTGTTTTACCTGCAGAGGTGGAAGTTGTACTTTCCACAAAGGGAAATCGGGAGTATTCATCCAGAATGACCAGAAATCCACCGAGATTTTCTGCCACGGTCCTTGTGTCCCGCCATCCACAATGTGTTCGCTCCTCAGTGCTCACAGATGATGTGGACACTGAAATGCACGTCCGTTTCGTTGCGACGCATGCGGTACTGCATGTGCACATGCTGGTGCACATGAAAAATCCAATATTTTTAGGATTCCTATAAATACACTCCCCCCCCCCCTATGTCAAGTAAGGGAAATCTAATGGTGTTAGTTTTAAATGTCTAGAAGACTTAGAAATGGGTCAAATTGCTGTTTGAAAGTTTCAAAAATTCATAATTTAATGAATTTACGTCATTTTTCTCCAAGACTCCTTCTACCCCCACTAAATTAATGGAGCTGAATCAGAATATGTAGGTTATATTGCGATTCAACAACAGGAAGTACCTTAATTGGCCGCTAATTGGCTAAAACTTGACTTATTGTAGGAATGTCGCAGAGGACTGAAACTTATATTAAAATGTTCGGGCCCCTAATATCATTTCCCCATGGAAATAAAGCCCCTAGAAGCTAGAAAATAACAGATCTACAAGTCCACAAAGAATTACACTAGGAACCCCAGGATTTTGGCTACCCCCCCCTAAATCACATGCGTTTGAATATGCAAGAATCTTTTAAATCGGACAACGGGAAGTGCCTTAGAATTCTACTACTAGCGACCACATAGGAGCACGTTTCAAGTGATTTGGAATTAACTGGTAATAGTCCCCAGTGAACTTATTTTGGGTCCCTAAGCTCTGGACTTTTTTGGTTATCATAGTGAAAACCCTGAAAAAAGTGAAATTTTGAAATGGGTTAGGCCCTAGTTCTGTCCAGGAAGCACCGATCGCGCCACAAGTGGTCCCAATTTAAAGCCACGGAAGTCTATTTAGTGAAAATTAAACGCCATTAACATATGACGTACATTTTTCCTTCATTGTCAATTGCGTTTACAAAACAAAGATTGAACTAAAGACAAACATTACACCTGTGTATAGGAGGGGCTAGCTGTATAGGAGGGGCTAGCGCCCCTCAAAAATAGACACTAAGCCGATTTGCTCAGACACTATGACGTAAAAATGTCCATTCATTGTGAATGGGAATTTAATGTTTGTGTAAGATGAAAATCTATAGCTGAATATAGGAGGGGCTAGCACCCCTCAGAAATAAAGTTCCCCTTTTCGAATTCCAGCCCCTGCCCCTCAAATTCCCTCTGCGCGTCCCTGAAACTACCAGCCGGGAGGAGAGGCCTCGGACCTGACGGTGTGTCCATCCACTGTCAGACCTGGCCTTCTAGCGGTCGGAATAACATTGGGGAGATTTCGGGCCCATGGGATCAGCTACGATACGAAGAGCGCTTTGACACTGGCCGGCAATGCTGGAGATTACTGGGAACATACATGTCCACAGACTGGTTGTTAGAGGGTTTCCATAATACTCCAGTGAAATTGTCCTTTTAGTGCTGGAGATGTAACAAAAATCACACTTGTATGAAGTGAGGGGCGCTCTTATCATCATACATCACATTCTGTGCTCAGCCAATCAAATCATCGCTATGGGGTGATCAGCCAATCACAAGTCAATGTTTGTGTTCACACAAACCCAAAAAGTTGGGCATAGGAGGGGCTAGTGCCCCTCAAAAAGGGTTAGTTCTCGTTTACACGCACGCACGCATGCACGCACGCACGCACGCAGTGTGTTATAATGAATGAGTATGAAGACAGAACACCTGCGCAAACCAGTGTCGTTCGACATGCATGATGTCAGTTTGTGTTGTGAGTGACATCAGACCACAGCTGTGTCAGCCTATATAAGAGTTGGACAGGAACAGAGTTTGGTAAGCAGATCAAGACGGAGACAAACAGCCAGAGACAGAGAAGAGACAGACAAAGAAAGCCAATACGAGAAGATCGACATAGAGATGCTGAACTGGTCGGTGCCTCTGAAAAGAGGACCACAGACATCCCACCGCTTCCTTGGTTGTTCTGCTGGACCAGTGGAAGACAAGGTGTATTCCTTTGGAGGGTTCTTCTATGAAGAGAAGACCTACAGCAACAAGGATCAGATTGATGTTCACGTCTTAAACACAGTGACGTTGTGCTGGATGACGTTGCCCCCGGTGACGAGAAAGAGGAGAAGAAGAGAGAACGTTCCTTCCATGCGCTACAAACACACAGCTGTACTGATAGAAGATATCATCTACATCTGGGGAGGGAGAGTGAATTGTGAGACAAAATGGGATGATAACATCTGGTTTACCATCACGGGGGACTATGACAATATTCTTTATGCATTTTATGTCGACACCCACAGTTGGTTAAAGCCCAACGTATCTGGAACTGTTCCAGAGGCGAGGTGCTTCCATTCAGCCTGTGTCTTGAGGAAGGCCATGTTTATTCATGGAGGATACAACCAGCTGACTGGACGCACTAACGACATCTACAAGTTGGACACCACCACAATGTTCTGGTCTGTCATTAACACCAGAGGAACTCCACCTCCTGCTTCATCAAATCACTCTGCCACCATCATTGGAACAAAGATGTTTATATTGAACCAGGACAACAACATCAGAGTGTTTGACACAGAGACCAACTGTTGGCTGAGCACACCTTCTGCACAGCTTGTTCCAGAACAACGTCACAGTCATGCAGCTTTTGCCTACAATGGAGAACTGTACATATTTGGTGGCTACAACTCTGCTCTGAAACGGGGGTTCAATGATCTGTGGAAATTCAATTCCACAACCTTCTCCTGGACAAAGGTTGAGCCCAAGGGGAAAGGACCGGATTGGTTGGGTAACATGTGCTGTTGCATGGTTGGAGATCGCATCATCCTCTTTGCATCACGACTCATCTTACAGATCTTACACTTAAGTCCTAGCCTGAAGACGTTATGTAAGCTAGCAGTTATCCAGAACGGTCTGGAGCAGTCTGGACTCCCACACAACATCAGGTGGGAACTGGCAGCCATGACAACAACAACAGAAAGAAAAATTACGTTCACTACCTGATGAAACATTCAGTAATTTGGACTTGTGATCAAAAGTGTTGTGTGCAGTAGGCCTGCTGATGAGTGTATCGCTGTTATAAATAAATAAAAACACAATAAATAAAACATATTAAAACATGACATATACAAGCCCTTATGAATAAATATAACTAAAGTACATTCACAGGTGTGATTGCCATAGCTCATGTTCCTCCAAACACAACTGATTTTAATTATACAGGGACTGACACCCCCCCCCCCCCTCCCTCCCCCTCTCAGGCTGTGAGCCATGGATATGAAGAACAACATAGCAGTTCATCGGAGCCATCGACATGGAAAGGTAGACGCCTCATTGGTTGGAGCCATCGACATGGAAAGGTAGACGCCTCATTGGTTGGAGCCATAGACATGGAAAGGTAGACGCCTCATTGGTTGGAGGCATAGACATGGAAAGGTAGACGCCTCATTGGTTGGAGCTATAGACATGGAAAGGTAGACGCCTCATTGGTTGGAGCCATCGACATCACGGCCCGGTCGCGAACCGTTTGTTGGGCCGCCGGCCACGGGTAAGAGAAAAGGAATAAAAAAGCCTCAAATTGGGCAGGCACTTGGACCATGCGGCCGCTGACTCGGAGGGGGAAGTGAGGGCTGCCCCAGCCTGCGAGCTCGCAGATCTACGCTTCATGCAACAAATGTACCCGTACGTTTGTTCTATTAAAGGGTAGATCGCGGATCTACCCTTTATAGAACAAACGTACCGATATGCTGTGAGCTTAGCCTGTTGTTCACTAGGAAAGACCAAGCATCAGACATAAGAACCTTTTAGATGGTTTATTGAATAAACCATGTGGTCGTTTATTGGCACGTCGCATGCGAAGCATGGGACGTGAGGCATAAACATCCACGGCAGGACAGGTATGGGGGAAGCCAGCATGGTCATCTAAGGTCATCGCCACACGCAAGCGTGCGGCGTGCGGCTTAGAAGGCCAGGGGCGGAGGATGCCATTAGCGGTGCCGGTATGATCATCCAAGGTCGGCACCTCACACAAGCGTGCAGTGTGCGGCTTGGGTGGTCAGGGCACGCATGACATGTGGGGCGCCGGCGTGACCATCCAGGGGCATCACTACTCGCGAACGTGTAGCATGCGGCTTGGATTGTCAGATCGGGGGGAAGGATGCCATTAGGGGTGCCGGCATGAACATCTAAGGTCATCGCCGCACACAAGCGTGCAGCGTGCGGCTTAGATGGTGTGGGGCACGAATAACACCGGGGGTGAGGCTTGGTCATCTAAGGTCATCACCACACGCAAGCGTGCGGTGTGGTAGATGGTCAAGAGCACGGGACGTGGGCGACAGTGGGATTAGGGGTTCGAGGGCGCGTGGACCCAAATACTTTGGCTTAGGGGTCGAGGCGAGCGCCTGTGCGATTGTGTGGAAACCCCCTCTGGAACCTGCAGAGAAGATAGGAGTAGGAGAGAGAAGGGGAGGGAGGGAGGGTTACTGGAAACTAGCACACTGGAATTTTTTAAACTTGCGTTTAAATACCCCCGGTGATAGGTGAGGTAGGAGTGGCCAGGCTGGTGGAGCTGGGTGAGTGGTTGGCAAGGGTGGCAAGGGTGGAGTTGGCAGTGGTAGGTGGGTTGTGCTTGGTGAGGCATAAACGGGCACGGCAGGACAGGTATGGGGGAAGCCAGCATGGTCATCTAAGGTCATCGCCACACGCAAGCGTGCGGCTTAGATGGCCAGGGGCGGGGGATGCCATTAATGGTGCCGGTATGATCATCCAAGTTCGTCACCTCACGCAAGCGTGCAGTGTGCGGCTTGGGTGGTCAGGGCACGCATGACATGTGGGGCGCCGTTGTGACCATCCAGGGGCATCACTACTCGCGAACGTGTAGCATGCGGCTTGGATTGTCAGGTCGGGGGGAAGGATGCCATTAGGGGTGCCGGCACGAACATGTAAGGTCATCGCCGCACGCAAGCGTGCAGCGTGCGGCTTAGATGGTGAGGGGCACGAATGACACCGGGGGTGCGGCTTGGTCATCTAAGGTCATCACCTCACGCAAGCGTGCAGTGTGCGGCTTGGGTGGTCAGGGCACGCATGACATGTGGGGCGCCGTTGTGACCATCCAGGGGCATCACTACTCGCGAACGTGTAGCATGCGGCTTGGATTGTCAGGTCGGGGGGAAGGATGCCATTAGGGGTGCCGGCACGAACATGTAAGGTCATTGCCGCACGCAAGCGTGCAGCGTGCGGCTTAGATGGTGAGGGGCACGAATGACACCGGGGGTGCGGCTTGGTCATCTAAGGTCATCACCACACGCAAGCGTGCGGTGTGCGGCTTAGATGGTCAAGAGCACGGGACGTGGGCCACAGTGGGATTAGGGGTTCGAGGGGGCGTGGACCCAGATACTTTGGCTTAGGGGTCGAGGCGAGCGCCTGTGCGATTGTGTGGAAACCCCAAAAGTATCTTACCTTGGATTACGAGATCATGGAGAACTGGGCGTTGTGCAGGTCCGGGGCATTGGTGCGGATGTAGCCGTGGTAGGCCGAGGATTTGGATCACGTGGTCGGGAACTCCCTTGCTCGAAGCCGTGGATATGCTCCGATTCTGAAGGAGTGGCCGGAGAAGTGCTCTGGGGAGAATCCCGCTTTGGTGAGGACCAGGCGGAGGTGGGAATGGAACCAGGTGCGGGTGGCGACTGAACCGCTGTTGGTTATGAAGAGGGGATCCGATGGTGTAGCGTGCTGGGTGCGTCGGGAGAGAGAGTGGTTAACGAGGGGCTTGTAGGGGCTGAGGAAGGTATTGAGTTTGTAGAGGAAGATGGGAGTGGTTTTACCAAACTGGTCCGTTTTGCTGTGCTTGATGGTGAAGATGAGGGAGGAGGTGCTGTGGATGGTTCGGTCGGCCAGCCTGGGATGGAGAGCTGGGTCGAACCTGGAGTTGGAGGAGGTGAACTCGGAGCATCTCAGAAACCCAAAAAAGACTAGAAGGAACATGGCCTCGAGCGTGGCATCGGTGTGGGGGTCCGAGTAGCCGTTGCGGAGGATGTGGACGCAGCTTGTTAGGATTTCGGCTGTCAGGGGTTGGCGTTGGGGGGGGGGGGGGGGGGTTTGGCTCGATCCTCTGGAAGCCTTTGAGTAGGAGCGTGATCTGAGGATGTTGGATGGATGGATGGGGAGAGCCGGTTATGAGTTTGGTGAAGAAATTGATGCCGCACAGGTAGACTCGGATGGTTGATGACCTGGCGGCTGTGGAATGGAGGTAGCTGATGTAGGAAGAGAGGTAGCTGATGTAGGAAGAGAGGGTGATGAGGTCTGAGGATGGGAAGTGGACGTGGAAGAGGGTGTGGAAGGACTGGAAGTTCTTCCAGGCTGTCCAGTAGGAGGAAAGGGTGGATGGGGCAATGCCTTGCAAGATCATGTGCCGGGAGTGAGTGAGGAGGTGGTGAAACGGATGGTTTAGGGGAAGGTCATTTCCGAAAAGGGTGGAACCGGGGTTGGTGTCGGGTCGGCTTCTGGGGCCAAGCTCCTGAATCTCTGGAAGGAAAAGCGGGAAAGAGAGTCAGCGATGGTGTTCTTGTGACCGGGGATGTGGGCTGCATGAAGGATAACGTTTTTTGTGACGGTTATCCAGGTGAGTCTGCGGAGGAGGGCCATGATGGGGAGTGAGGAAGATCTGCCTTTGTTAATGATGTGCACTGTGGTGAGGTTGTCGGAGTGGATCAGGATGGACCTGCTGGCCCATTCTGAACCCCAGAGGGAAGCCGCCACGACGATGGGGTAGAGTTCGTAGAGCGCGGATGAGTGGACGTTGTTGACTGACTGGGCCAGCAACGCCTGGGGCCACCTGGGGCCACACAGTCTCAGCTCTGAAAGACACTCGGGAGTGAAGGTGACTTGGTGGTGGAGCGAGGGGACTGAAGATGCCAGGAGGAGGAGGTGGGAAACGAAGGAGCGGCCTTGGGGGATGATGCGGATGGCGTAGTTGAAATGGCCAAGGAGTGAGAGGAGCTGCTGCTTGGTGCACTGCGGGACGACGAGGTGGTCGGAGATGAGGAGTAGGATGCGGTTGAGCTTGTCTGGGGGGAGTGAGGCTTGGAAATTGACGGAGTTAAGTGTGATGCCGAGGAACTCTATGGTGGTGAGGGGGCCTTTGGTTTTCTCGGCTGCGAGGGGGATTCCGAGGCGGTTGAAGACGGACTTTAGGATTGTGAGGCTTCTTGCTGGTGGTGCTGATGGGGGGTCGACTGTGAGGATGTCGTCAAGGAGATGGACCAGGTAGGGGAGTTTGTAATTATTAGTAAGGATCCAGCAGAGGACTTCGGAGAGGTTGTCGACGAGTTTTGGGCTACTCTTACAGCCAAAGGTCAGGCGGACGGCGAAGTAAAAAGAATTGTCCCAGCGAACGCCGAACAGGTGCCATGAATCTGGGTGGAGTGGCAAGACTTTGAAGGCGGCGGTGATGTCGGCCTTTGACAACCAGGCGTTGCGGCCGGTAAGACGGATGAGGTTTATGGCGTGTTCGACTGTGGCATACTGGAGGGAGAATTATTCGCTGGGGATGAGGCTGTTGATGCTGGGAACGTGGGTGCCGTGGGGTGATGAGAGGTCGATTATGAGTCGTTTCTTGCCTGAGTATTTGCGGGTGGCTATGCCAATGGGGCTGATGCGGTAGGTAGGAAAGGGAGGGGAAGGGGCCGATCATAAAGCCGTTCTTAACCTCCTTTTGGAGGAGGGAAAGAACGGTCTCTGGGTCGGTGGTGGCAGACAGGAGGTTGTCGCAGGTGTGGCTGGAGGAAGGTAGGGTGATGAGTCTGGGGGAGAAACCATAGTTGAGGCCGTCTAGGAAGAAGCGGATGAAGGCGGGAAAGACTTTGCTGGAGGTGGTGACGCTGAGGAGGGAGGGGACGGTGGAGCTGGTTTGGCGTGAAGCATGGGGGCGGGGTTCTGGAGCTATGAAGGTGGTGGGATGGGTGGGGCAGGGCGAGAAGACATGTTAAAGTGTGGGGCGCTGGGCGCTTCTGGGAGATATCCTATGGTGGCTGGGGGACATCCTGGGGCCGCTGGGGGACCTCCTAGGGAAGATGGAGCCTGAAAAGGGAGAGTTAGGTTGTACTGAAAGAGGGAGGAGGTGGGGTGGGGGGTGGGTGGAGGTGGGGTGCTGCGGCCTGCTGGAAATAGGAGGGAGGGACAGGTGGGGCAGAAGGGAGAAAACCAGGTGGAAGTTGGATTAGTGGTGTAGTGTGTGATGGAGGGAGGATATTGGCCGTTTGCAGGATGGAGGAGGCTGAAGTGGCTGGAGCTCCTTTGGTTGAGTGATGGGAGTGGAGATGGTGTGCATCTGGGGAGAATGAGCGTCTCTCGAATGTCACTGTGGCAGCTAGGGGGTTTTCATGATGCTGAATCCATTACAAGCATTAGTTTTGCAAAAAAACACTCATTGGGCTTAAAACGGCCATGCCCACATGCTGACATCATCAATTTGTGATGACGGCATTGGCTGTTTTTAGCCCAAGAGAGTGTTTTTGTTTTGGTGAGTACTGGTGTCGGCGGCCACAGGTTCAGCGGTGGCGCCGACGAATAGAGCCTCGTCGTCCGAGGCATGGATGTTCAGCAGGGCGGCCATTCTGAGCATTGGATTCGCGATGCTGAGACAGGGAGCTGGATGAAGAATTAATACAAGTATTGATTCTATTGACGTTAGTGTGTGCTATGTTTACTGGAAACTAGCACACTGGCCTTTTTTAAAGTTGCGTTTAAATACCCCCGGTGATAGGTGAGGTAGGAGTGGCCAGGCTGGTGGAGGTGGGTGAATGGTTGGCAAGGGTGGAGTTGGCAGTGGCAGGTGGGTTGTGCTTGGTTGTCTTCTGCCTGGCCAAACCTCCCGAACCTCAGTTGTTCCAACTCCATCTAACGCGACCCCCCTCCTCTCTCCCTCTCTCTCTCTCTTGTGCGTCTCTCTCTCTAACGCAACTCTCTAACGCGACTCTCTCTCTCTCTCTCCCCCGTTGAAGTTGCAATAGTTGGATCACTGCAGTGTTGCACTGTTCATATTAGCTGCTTTGATATTATAGGAAATGGCCTACCATACATTTTATTTTTATGTTATTATTTGCATTTGAACTTGTCATTAGCCTAACTGTAGGCCTAGATACATACCATACCATAGCCTATTTGAATAATAATAATAAATAGGATAGTAAATAGTACTGTGACCAGATTTGACTGAGGGACTGCCATTGGATTTTTGTTCATGTCATATGAAAGCAGGGTTATCATAGTTTAAAATTGATGTGTTGATTTTATTATGGTATTTATCATAGGCAATATGCCAATATAGTCTAGGAGCCAAAAAGTGAACCTGGACATGTTGAGTACACCAACGTTTTATGTTAGAAATGTTTAGTATGGGTCCCCAGCATGTAGAAAATGCCGGATGCTAACTTGCATGTTGAGCAATTTTCATAATTGGCATTAATATGTGTCCATACCATTAACAACCTATAGAAGGCAAAATATTCAAAATTTCATCATGCTTTATCTAGCATGTGATGTGTCAATCTAGGGGGTTTTCATGATGCTGAATCCATTCCAAGCATTAGTTTTGCAAAAAAACACTCATTGGGCTTAAAACGGCCATGCCCACCAAATGTGCTGACATCATCAATTTGTGATGACGGCATTGGCTGTTTTTAGCCCAATGAGTGCTTGGAATGGATTCAGCATCATGAAAACCCCGTAGTTTGACATGTCACATGCTACATAAAGCAAATTTTGAATATTTTGCCTTCTATAGGTTGTAATTGGTATGGTCACATATTATGCCAATTATGAAAATTGCTCAACATATGCAAGTTAGCATCCGGCAGTTTCTACATGCTGGGGACCCATACTAAACATTTCTAACATACAACCTTGGTGTACTCAACATGTCCGGGTTCACTCTTTGCTTGCCTCTTGACGAGGGCGGTCGCATTCTTTTTCTCTCTCCCTCTACTCCCTCTACTCCTGTCTGCCCAGAACTTCTCTTCTACACTGTCTCTTCGAAACTCCTGAAACTACCAAAACATGGAACTATTCATGGAATTAGTGTGCTGGTCTCTGTACGTGATAGACAACATTTTTCCATGTAAATTGGGTTCTGGAGAGCCCGCTCAATACCCTGATGGATCTTCACCCGCAAGTTATACCCAAGACTACAAGACTTGGCGTGTAATGTGCATGGAGATTATCAGCGTAGAAGAGGTATCTATTTGGATTTACGGTGACAGGATTTCTGCTGATCGGGCTGTGCACTGGTCTTGTGTATCGAAGAATTGGAAAAGTGGCAGCGCTGAACGGAGCCCCTATGCTGCCTGCCGTGGCCGAGCTGGGCAGGGCACTTGGGGAATTACATCAGAAGATGGACACGATCTTGGAAAAGGTCAGCGCCCTGCAGAGAGACATGACGGACAGAGAGCCATAACGGACAGAGAGGAGAAATAGCCATATTGCTATATCCCTCGCTCTAAAAACGAATCTGGATTTCCCCCCCATTGACAATCTCCACACGAAGAGACAGCGCAAGAAAAGAATCCTCTGCCTCCCACCCCACCTCAACCCCCACCCTCCCTCCTCCCTGACACCTGTTGTGTCTTCAGACTGGGCCGTGTTAGTTTCCACTGAACCCGCCATGATAACGCAGGACTTTGAGGCAACGTGACATGACCTTCGGAAGATATGCCAGGAACACACTTACACAAACACATGGGAAATGAACTATTCCACCGAACTTTCTCTCATGGACACACATGTCTACACATACAGCCGCCTTCTACCCCCCTCCCCCCCCTGCTCCAGCTAGGTTATCTTTTTTTCCTCCCCCCGCGCAGCTCATCCCTTTCGATGGTATGCGTAGGAGGAGAGCTTTTTTGTGCCTGGCCCAAGCCCCCGCCACCCCAACCACCCCCCCCCCCCCCTATCCCCCCACCCAAGTACATTCTGTGCCCACACAATACAATGCAACTGTAATGTAATGTGATGTGATGTTTATTCTGTTTTCTTTTTCTTTGATGCAAGAAAGATGTATTTTGGCGCTGCACTGCGGCGACATGGGCATAAGGGCTACGCTTGCATGCGGGCCCTTTGTCTAAGACACATTTCTTCCTCGGGAGACAAATAATAAAGAACCTTGAACCTTGAACCTTGAACAATGGGGCTCTATGGGCTGGCTACTAGACTAATATTGTTATAAAAAACAGTTAAAATGACCAGTGAGCACCTGCAACTGCACTTTTTAATATTTTATGAGGACTTGGTTTCAATAAATGAGTCCAGTACATTTTACAGGGTTCTAACTGTCTAACAGACCCAAAATGTGATTTATTCATTATGATCAGTTTGAAAAGTAGAAATATAGGCCTCCTTCTTATAGCTGCCTCCTTCCAATAAAAGCCCGGTATCAGAATCGGTTGAGACAAATAAAATCCCCGGATTATAAATGAGGATTTACGGTATGTTGGTTAAAGCCGTGTATATGTATCGGGCAGGCTCATCAAAAAGGTAAGATTTGCACTAGGCTATTTCTGCTGTGCAGACCCGTTTTTGACCCGACTTTATAACCGGAAATAACCGATTTTTTTCGCATGTGGGCCGGTACCAATTGGACCCCTCCATCTGTGAAGTACTCGATACGGCCCTGCAAGGAACAGTTTACTCAGCAGCAGTGATCGCCTCAATAGAGTTTCTCTGCAACACAGTAAATGACTGACTAGTACCAGATGTCATGCGTAACTATAGTACATATAGCTTACATCTCAACAATGAGCAAGAACCAGAAAAACTATACAATACACATTATAACCACCTCCAACAAACTGTATAGCAAAATATAATTAATTACAACTGACTACCCCCACCTCCTTATAAGCCCTTCTTTGTTCCCCAACCTGTAGGCCTACATATCTTATTTTTTTATTTTTACCTTTTATGATAATTTTAATTTTGTTATTTGTCATGTGACTTGTCATGATTATGAATTGAAACCGAATGGAAACAAGACAGCAAGGACTTTTTTCAGTGATCCCTTTGGACATGTGTTTGACTGTACCCTATACTGATTACATTTCTGCCTGTACCCTATACTGATTACATTTCTGCCAATAAAGTATTCAATCAATGAATCTATAGCTATTCCCCACTGTATTTCACTGTACTATGGCTCCCCCTAATGGCCGTTTTGTACCCTGCACGCTGGATCTAGTGATCTACGCTGGAGGTAGTGCAATCTGCACATGCTCACAACTGCGTGCCTCTGTGTTGACAGTTCACACTTTTAGTTTAGTACATGTGGAAATATGGAATATACAATTGGATCTGGGTGTCTTTCAGCAACACTAACTCAAAGGTAGGAAGCAACTTAATAACTTAGTAATAATAGTTCAGCAATGCATAGTCCAAAGTTCAATGCAAAGACAAAGTCCATTTTCAGTACCCTTTTAATACTATAGAGGAGGCTCGGGATGGGGAGGCGGGGGCAGGTTGTTCATTCAGCAGCCTGGCAGCCTGTGGGTAGAGGCTGTCGGTCAGTCTGTTGGTACTGGTTAATATGTGTACCGTCACTTTAAAAGCGTCATTTTGTTTACCCGGACAGTGCTGGTTGGCACTTGGCAGGTATCAATACACTTTTAGACCTACATGTTTGTGCCAGCGTGGATGATTACATTTATTTCTTGATCGCCTCTTGTCTTGGTTTGTTCAAACATGACGTCATGGGCCACTATGCTCCATAACAAGGCTTGATAAGATCAAATCGTATTGATAGCGGGTAGTCAATAAGCCCAAAGCTTATTGATACCGGGTACTCGATAAGCCCAAAGCTTATTGATACTGGGTACTCGATAAGCCCAAAGCTTATTGATACCGGGTACTCGATAAGCCCTAAGCTTATTGATACCGGGTACTCAATAAGCCCTAAGCTTATTGATACTGGGTAGGCTACTCGATAAGCCCAAAGCTTATTGATACCGGGTACTCGATAAGCCCAAAGCTTATTGATACAGGGTACTCGATAAGCCCAAAGCTTATTGATACCGGGTACTCGATAAGCCCTAAGCTTATTGATACCGGGGCTTATTGATACCGGGTACTGATACCGGGTACTCGATAAGCCCTAAGCTTATTGATACCGGGTACTCGATAAGCCCAAAGCTCATTGATACCGGGTACTCGATAAGCCCAATGCTTATTGATTCCCGGGTACTCAATAAGCTTGTTATCTGATTTTTTCGGGATATCGGTTATCAAGCTCCATGTTAACACCTTGATGGCCCGGACCTATTTAATCCATTAATAAAATGTGCCCATCATTTATAGCGCCCGGACCACTTTTACCGGGGCACCGGAAGTTGTTGTGAATGTCTGTGTAGCAGCTATTAATAGCCACACCACTCTAGAGTCGATCGGCAACAACGGGAGGTAAGAATAAATCTATCGCGACTAGCGACTGGACAGCGGAGCGCCGTCTAACACAGGATCTTTTTTCAGAATTAGACAGGATGATTTAGATCGCGAGTTATGAACGTTTTAAGATTTTCGTTTTCGTCTGCTAAACAGACAGGGAACATTTTCGATGACGTGTCACTGTTGTGCAACACCAAGGATTGGGCAACAAGCGCTCCTAGGCTGTGGAGCGATGCGATCGGTTTTGATATCATTAATCGCCGTCCCGTTTATCAATCTCCGTCTGGGGCACTTGACCATGAACTTGACGGTGATCTCCGTCTGGGGCCTCTAAACTGTTAACCCCGGTATAAGGACAAGCAGGCCTGTTTGTTTCCCACACATTATTTTGTAATAATAATAATAATAATAATACACTAATTTATATAGCACCTTTCATGTATAAATGCAGCTCAAAGTGCTTCACAGGGCAGAACATAACAATAGCAAATGATGGGGCCAAGAGATATTTGTATGTTCAGCACGCTGTGTAGTTTTGTGTCACTTGAAAGCATGACATGATAGCTTCACACCACTTGATTGCAATGAAATTGATGGCCAATTTTATTCTTGTATTCTTTTGTATTCTTGTATAGAAATGGTGTTACAAGACCACACATGATTATGATCATAAATGGCATATCAGGTTTAAAATGTAAAGGTGGGTAAAATTGGTTGTCAGCTCCACAAGCTAGAGCAAAATGGGAATTCATCAAATTATTAATCTGCAATTCATGTGAAAAGGATATATTTGATGTTCAACGTTAACTTGTTTAATACCGTCAAGTACTAGCTCCGATTGTGGATTACCGGTAAACGTCCAGTAGGTGGCAGCAATGCATACATATTCAGAATGCTGTCATTTGAACTATTTTAAACCACTGGTTTATGAATTCTAATGAATTAAGACAGTGGAGCTCAGTTTTCCTTAACATTCTCAACAGATCCTCCCATGCATACACTGAACCCCTAATTGCTCCTGATGTGCTGGTTGGTGCCTTAATGGTTTCCGCTGCCATTAGTGTATGAATGTGTGTGTGTTGTGTGAATCGGTGAATGTAATGCACAATCTATGTAAAGCACCTTGGATAAAGGCGCTATATAAATGCACCCTTTACCATTTTAAATGCACCATTTACCATGCATCCACGACACATCAACACATGAACCATACGTGCATTGTTGTGTTGTGCGTGTGTGTGACTGAGCGACATAAATATTGACATAATATTGATTCATTGAAAATTGTATTAACAGATTGAAGAATTGGTAGCCTGCCTTATACAGTCCATGGAAAGTACAGGTAAATATTAAACTGCTAAAGCATACAACCAGAAATAGTAAACACTTGATTACATCAGGGTCCCCCATTTTCAATTCATCAAAACAACAAAACTGTACAGCGAGTGAGAGAATGGTTTTGGCCGCCTGAGGACACAACCCGTGATTTCATGTTCTCCATACAGTAATCGGGTGGGAGGGTTTGGGCGTACCGGACATTTAATGTATCCAACACGCATTTCCCATCTATGCGGCGCGCACCTTGTAGCCAGTAGGAGCGCTCAGAGAAAGTGGCGCAGCTTGTCTCCATCCGAGTGGAATAGTAAGACGACGACGCTGTGATCTCGCCGCAAAGCGGGTGCGTTGGGCTATAGTTCCAAACATTGGAACTATTCCATTGAGATAGAATGAGCAGTTCCGCATTCCATTGTTACAATGGGAGTTGACGCTAGTGTCGCCACTCTCTTACTATTCCACTCATCAGCTGATCGTCGAGAACATGCAGTCATGCACCATATGCATACATCATCAATACAAAATATGTACAGATACAGATATGTACATATGTAGGCCTATAATATGGGAGAATGATATTGGGAGAAAGTGTGGCCCACCAATGAGTGCGGCTGAAAGGCAGAGAATCTACCGTGCCAGGCGTGATGCTGATGTACAGAGGAGACAGCAGTACTTGGAAACAGAGAGAGACAGATGGAGGAAAGACGTAGAAGCAGGGAAGAAGATGCTTCAAAAAGACCGCAGTGAGAGTAGACAGTGTGCCCAGCGGAAAAAGTGGAGAGAGGTGCATGAGAGGAGGAAAGCCAGGAAAACGTTACTTGAAGGATTTAGCTCCAGCTCTCAACCTGGAACTTCAAGGCAACATGATGTTGGGAGTAGAAGAAGATGGGCTGGCCAAAACAAATCAAAGAGGAAGCAGCAGGATAATCAAGATCAAATCAACTTCCTTTACAACATTGATAAAGGAAACCAAGAAAGCGCAGCATACATGACATTGACTCTATTATAATAGACGTAGACAATGTTGATAAACTGTAATATACACAAAAGGTACCTGTATTTACATATCCTAAACCGTGCACAATGATGCTTTGGTGCTTCTGTACTTCCTGAAGATTAAAAACATCACTTGCATGGGGATTATCAGAGTGTCTGGCAATGGTGTTAATGTTGTTCATGGGGCTGGTCAATGGATGGGGGGTGGGGGGGGGGGGGGGGGGTCTGTATGACCAGGTTGACTTACAATGTGGATCCCTTCCTTCACATTATTGATTGAAATTCATGATATGAGCATCACATGACAAATCTACTCAAGCCAGCCCAGCATTGTCACCATAACACCATACTGATATAGTGTACCTTCCATGTACAAACTCTGCTCAGGATATCGTTGCTGTTGGGCAGAAAGCTCATATGTCCATATTTCAACTTTTGACGTTATTTTATTTTCAAAAAAGAATTCCCTACTTTGTCATACACTGTCACATAGAAGTTGCCAAATTCTGTGGATTTTAGCAGATCTACACGTAGAAGCAACATTTTGCCAATGAAAAGTATTAAGAGCTTGTGACTAAATAAAATCTGAAATCATTTGCAAACAAAAAAAAAAGGAAAAAAAAAAAAAAAAAGTTACACACCAATGCAAAGAACCTTGGCGTCCTTTTTGACAGCAACTTCAAGTTTGACACACAGATCAGCTCCGTCGTAAAATCCAGCTTCTATCATCTCCGCCTTCTTGCCAAAGTAAAACCCTACCTCCCACATAAACAATTCGAAACCGTCATACACTCCTTCATTTCATCTAGACTAGATTACTGTAATGGCCTGTACTACGGAATTGACCAATCCACACTCAGACGCCTGCAACTAGTGCAAAATGCTGCCGCCCGACTTCTCACCGGTACCAAAAAATTCGACCACATCACACCAGTCCTCATCTCTCTCCATTGGCTCCCAATAAAACAAAGGATCGACTACAAAATTCTTCTCTTCACCTTCAAATCCCTCAACCATCTTGCCCCCCCATATATGTCCGAACTCCTTCATCACCACAACCCACCCAGAGCACTGAGGTCAGCAGATCAGCCACTACTGTCACTTCCATCCGCTATAACTAAGAAAACAAGAGGTGATCGTGCCTTTGCCGTCGCAGCCCCAGTGCTGTGGAACGGCCTTCCTCCCCACATTAGAGCTGCCAACTCTATAGAGAGTTTTAAATCCCTCCTAAAGACCCACCTATTCTCTCTGGCTTTTAATATTATATAACACTGTTCTCAATGTTGCTTTCTCATTTGATTTGTTTGCTTTATTCCCTCTTTGCTTGATTTTAATGTTCACGTATTATTACCTTTACCTTATGTATCTTATGTTTTTCCTTACCATGTTTTTATTCTTGGTTCATTACTGTTTTATACTGTGAAGCACTTTGGTCAATCTCGGTTGTGAAAATGTGCTATATAAATAAAGGTTGATTGATTGATTGATATAATATATATATACTTGTAACGTCAACATGTCAGTGAAACGCAGTCCAAGGCGCGATTCATACTCCTATTTTAGAGCCGAATAAAAGTCGGTTCGGCTCTGTAGAGCCTACAATGTGACGTCATTTGAGGTACGGGGGGTGGGTACCGTCCTAAAGTCGGCTCTTCGGTGCTACTGAAAATTTCTGACGAGCCGAAATCATTTCGGCACTACAGCGCCGAAACAGCGGTAAAATAGGAGTATGAATCGGCCCTAACACAGACATTAATTAATTATTAATAGCCTATATGGTTGCAAGTTCATTCCGAAAATCTATTACAAATGTTAGTGTTTAGAATGTTTTCTTATAGCTGGTTGTTAATGTCATGCAAATTTATTTTTCAAAGCTAGAAACATTTGTTATAAGAATCGTATCTGTCTGTGAAACAAATAATGCAGATGACGATAAAAGCTGATTAAGGCGATTCAAATTATATATAGGATAAAAAGGAAAGGCTCACCTGAAATGAACCCAACACACACACCCATGCACACACACACACACACACACACGCACGTGCGCACGCTAACACACACTAAACACTTGAGTTCACAGAGAGGCGGCGCAAATCAAATGAAGAATTAATGTAAACACTCTCGGGGTTCCACATCACAAAATACAACAACCAAATAACAGGTTAGGACAACCTGACCTGACGGCCTCTCTTTCATGTCTGTTTCAAAGGCAGGTGTTGCCTTCGTTGGACTGGAAACCAGACATCATATTTCGCTGACCCCAGAGTTGTGGGTGCAGCGCTCTAGGCCTATATAGGAATTAAATGTGTGTGTAATAAAATCTTGGGTGCACTGGGAAATCACAACGCTATCAAATATATAATGTACCAATCCCTTAATTGTTACTCCTTGCTTTTGTTGAGTAGAAAACACACACACACACACACACACACACACACACACACACACCATCATCATCGGCGGTCACTCGTATCCGAGTACGACTGTCCTCCTTCTTGGTCCTTGTGGGTTAGGGTTAGACAGGGGAATGTAGTGGTGGGTTTGGGTTGGACCGGTTTACTGGATGCTCTCTCCTTTCTGAGTCTGCGCTTGTCCTGTGCAGCATGGCGGAGGTCATCATCATATTTTGCAGCACCCTCACGGACAAGGTTTCTCCAGGTCGTCCTGTCTGTTGCCTTGTCTTCCCAAGCTTTGAGGTCAATGTGGCACTTCTTTAGGATTGTTTTAATGTTGTCCTTATACCTCTTCTTTTGACCTCCCGGGGCCCGTTTTCCTTTAACACATAATTTGCTAACCACGTATCCGTACGTCTTTAATTAATCAAACGTCCGGTGCGAATCACGTATCCATACGTTTTAATCACTTTTTTATTGAATACTTTCATCTTTTTACCCACCCGGACAATGAAGAACCATCCCCCTGTCATTGCTGCTTAGTCCCGCTCACGTGATCAGAAAAAAACAAAAAACAAAAAAAAGCCCCCTCCCCTCCTGAAAACAGGAGGGCGGGCCGCTTTACGTGTAGAAGCCAGGGTAAAATGGACGTGCCCATGCCATGATCTAGTCGGTGTGTGAATAGAAGAATCAAATTTCACCTAACCTCGCCTCACCAGGCTTTCCTCCACCTCGGACATTTCACCCAACACTATAATACTCGATTCCCCCCTCCCCTCCTGTTTCTCCTGAGGAGGAGGACCTTGTGAGATGGGGGCTCTGTCTCTCGGAAAAAAACATGATGAACGGAACGCTGCCTAAACACATGATCTGCACCGGATCGGCATTGCATAACGTCTGCAACACACATGGACAGATGCATGTTTCCTTCTTCATACTACGAACTAACAAACGAACCACAGTATCGAGGGGCCGCCATGACAACAGACAGTCTTCCGTTGGGGGATCACGTATCGCCATGCAGAGCCGTCATAATCGGAGATCGCTCGGACGTGTGATTGTAACGCTTTTTTATTCATTATAATTGTAGTGATAAGACCGCAATGAACGTGTTGGGGACGTAATCGACCCGGGTGTAATGTATAACGAACTTTTCCGCGTCCTAAACCGTGGTGTTGTGATCTGTGGAAGTAATTTCTTCCTTGTCGTCGACATCACAGCCGGGCTTAGCACCTCTCTGGACGAGGTGAAGCTTTTTTCCATCGCTCCTACGGGGGAGCGATGAAAAGCTGCATGCCCAGGCATGTTCCCCTATACTAGCTTGCAAAACAAAATCAGCTAATGACAACGCGTCTCACCGTTATACTATAGTTCTGAACCGAACGGTGGAATGGGACTTTTTATAGCCGTACAGATCAAGACTTTTGCTGCCCAATGTGCCCATGGACCCCCCCCCCCCCCCATGTTACTGCGATCAAGTCAATGAAAGCAGATCTGTGAGATAGATTAGGCGAGGCGATCATCATCTAAGAAAGCAGAGTTATGAAGGTTTATAGTTTTGTGTGTGCGTGCTTGCGCACAGGGTGTGTGACGCGTCAGTGCAGTAGTACTGTGTAGAAGTGCTTGTAGTTAGTGCATGTTGCATGCTGCTCCTGCTTGCTACTTTCTGCTTTCAGCTACTGCCACCGGCTAGCCCCCCATGCGGGGGGTGAAAAGAGGAGCCGAGTGCATAAGCCTCCTCCTGCCGGTACACAGCCTCTCCATCACCAAGACTCCTGCAGTGCCTCCTCGTGGCCACACACGGATACGTGTCCTTGCGGACACTAAACTAAAATGTAGGGGATCTCGGAGCAGCAGTGGGCCCCAGAGGTGAGGTGTGCAGGCCCACCGGTGTGTGGACACGCCCTGGCGCCTTACCAACTACTGCCCCAGTTATGGGTAAATAGCATGGGCAGGTGGGGCTCATAGCCATGGTCGGCAACCCACCTAGGAGAAGGACACTCCGAAGTAAAACCAGGACTGTGATGAGTTGCGCCCCACAGTCCTTACATAGCATTGTAAAGTCAACCATGGATAGTCTAGTCATTGCAAATCCTATACTTCCAGCGGCGGGAGTCCGCAGGAGCCTAGCAGCGGACCGTAGTGCTGGTCCTCCTCCGGGGGGACAACATGACGACTGGACCTTAAACCCGCGAGGGAGGGTTCAGTCCGAAAACAGCACACGGTCTAATGCAATGTTGCGTTGCAGGAAACCATTTATAATGGGAACCTTCAATGCATGCACAGTCAGAGAAGATGGGACGTTGGAGGAGCTCACACACTGTGCAGAGAGCAGAGGAGTGGAGATCCTAGGAGTCCAGGAGCACAGAAGGGTGCATGATGAGATTACCATCAAATACTGCAGGGTAGAGAGTTACACCTTCGTCACCTCCTCGGCATGGCGGAACGAAGCCCAGGCAGCAACCAGAGGTGTGGGGCTACTGTTGAGCCCTAGAGCACGCAAGACGCTGCGGAAAACCCACCGATTCTCAGAGAGGATCCTCATCGCCGAGTTTGATAGCAGTCCAGTAACAACCATCATGGCAGTGTATTCACTCACCAACGTGGCGTCAGTCGAGGAAGCGGAGAAGTTTTACAGGGACCTAGCAACGGCAGTCCGTAGCGTCCCTGCACACAACTTTCTTGCGATTCTGGGGGACTTTAACGCAAGACTTGGACGAAAGGACGCACCATACACTTACCATGAGGACACAAACCGGAATGGAGCGTACCATTCCGCACTACTGCTGGAACAAGAACTACTGGCTGTAAACACCATGTTCAGGAAAAGAATGGGCAAAAGATGGACCTTTACTGGTATGAGACGTCAACTAGACTACATACTAGTGAGAAGAAAATGGAGGAATTCCATCTTGAACGCGGAACCCTACAACACCTTCAACTCTGTGGGTTCTGACCACCGGGTGGTATCCATGAGAGTGAGGTTGAGTCTAAGGATCCCAAAACCGAGCCCCATGGTACGCCATGACTGGAGGACATTCTCTGCAAACCCTGAACTACAAGCCAGATACACAGCAGAGTTCAAGGACCTCGTTCACATACAGGATGTGAGGGAGGAACCAGGCGCAGGGTACATGAAGTTCATGGAAGCACACAAGGCTGCAACAGCAAGGTATGTGCCGGTGATGCAGAAGACCAGAGGCCCCACAAGATCGAAACACCCGGATGTCATGGCAGCACGTCAAAGAGTAGAGGAAGCACACCACGCATTCGATCAAATACCGTCCGCAGAACAACGCGAGACACTGAAGGAGGCCAAGCGACTTCTCTTCGCCGAGTATGATAAAATCAAGGGTGAGGAGCTGATGCAAAAAAAAAGTCCGCAGAGTGGAAGCTGCTCATGGAGAATTCCAGTACAGCGAGTCATGGAGGGTGATCAACGAGATGTGTGGAAGGAAAAGACCAAAAGAGGGACAGGTGGCAGGAAACAGCCCAGAAGAGAGAGTGACCACCTGGTTAACTCACTTCAGGAACCTCCTTGACACACACCAGACAGTGGAAGGTGCTGAGAAGGAAATACCTGCAGTCCTAGAGGATCTCAACATTGATGACGGCCCTTTCACAGCAGGAGAGTTTGCCAAGGTCAAAGCCTCCCTAAGGCAGGGGAAAAGTGCTGGACCTGACGGCGTTCCACCTGAGGTCATCAAGAACTGCAACCTTGATGAAGTCATCTTGGAGATCTGCAACCAGGTTCTAATGAAAAACATCATGCCAGAAATATGGTCTCTCTCTCACATCATCCCTGTACCAAAATCTGGAGATCTCTCAAAACCTGACAACTACCGTGGTATCAGCCTGACCTGTATCATTGCAAAAATGTTTAACCGCATGATACTGAACAGGATAAGGAGCGCAATCGACCCCCACCTCAGGGAAAACCAAAATGGATTCCGAGAGGGGAGAACCAGATCCTTGCGCTAAGAAGGATCATTGAGGAGGTAAAGAGGAGCAACCTAGCAGCAGTGCTATGCTTCATAGACTTCAGAAAGGCCTTTGACTCAATCCATAGAGGAAAGATGATGAGAATACTCAAGGCCTACGATGTCCCTCCGAAACTGCTCCGAGCCATTGAGACCATGTACACAGGAACGAGAGCCCGAGTGACAACGCCGGACGGTAACAGCGAGGAATTCGACATCCAAACCGGAGTGCTGCAGGGAGACACCCTAGCCCCCTTCCTTTTTATAATAGTATTGGACTATGCTCTGAGACAAGCTATTAAAGGAAGGGAGTCGGAGCTCGGCTTCACTATCGTACCCAGAAGGTCTACGAGACACCCTGCAGAAACCCTCACAGACCTGGACTATGCTGATGACATCTGCCTGCTATATGACCAAGTAAAGCAGGCACAGGCTCTCCTGACCAGAGTGGAGTTGGAGTGCGCTAAAGTTGGCCTCGGGCTAAATGCAAAGAAAACCGAGGTCATAACCTATAACATCCCCCAAGAACATCTGCCCCTAACAACAATAGAGGGTACTGCGCTAAAGGAAGTCAGTGACTTTAAATATCTGGGCGCATGGGTCGGCTCCACAAGGACCTTAAAGTGAGGAAAGCACTTGCCTGGAGAGCTCTTAATGGTATGACCAGTGTGTGGAAATCCAACCTCCCCCGACATATCAAGATCAGTTTCTTCGCTGCGACTGTGGAGTCTGTTCTCCTCTATGGCTGTGAATGCTGGACACTAACACAAGCCCTACAGAAATCCATGGATGGATGCTACACCAGAATGTTGCGTGTGGTTCTGAACATCAACCAGGACGAGCACATCACCAACAAGCGTCTGTATGGAGCATTACCAAGTGTATCAGAGAAGATAGCAGTAAGGAGGATGAGACTAGCTGGCCACTGCCACCGACACCAATAACTCCCGGCCAAAAAGCTTGTACTGTGGGAACCAACACACGGGCATCGATCGAGAGGACGCCCCACACCTACCTATGTGGACGTACTAAAGAAAGATGCTGGTGCAGAAAGCACAAATGAGCTGGCCAGATGTATGGAGAACCGAGATGACTGGAGACGCCGATGGAGGGCTCGTCTGAGGACGACGTAGAGAGAGATAGTCAGACATTGACAGGCAGATATAAAAATAAACACAATAAATCAAAATCAAAATCACACCCCTGTGAAGTGAGCGGTGCAACTCTGTTCTCTACTTATTCACTACAGCTCGCTATATACGGACTGAGGCAGAAAGTCATGTAAACCTTTTATTTACAGTTTGGTCTGTAAACTTCTACTGTAATAATAAAAATCACGCCCCTGTGAAGTGAGTGGTGCAACTCTGTGGGACAGAGTTGCACCACTCACTTTACCAAACTGTAAATAAAAGGTTTACATGACTTTCTGCCTCAGTCCGTATATAGCGAGCTGTAGTGAATAAGTAGAGAACAGAGTTGCACCGCTCACTTCACAGGGGTGTGATTTTTATTATTACAGTAGAAGTTTACAGACCAAACTGTAAATAAAAGGTTTACATGACTTTCTGTCTCAGTCCGTATATAGCGAGCTGTAGTGAATAAGTAGAGAAGTAGAGTTGCACCACTCACTTCACAGGGGTGTGATTTTTAGTATTACAGTAAAAAAAAATTCCTTATGAAAGCAGAGAGTCTTCTGTTTCATACGGTATATAGTATTTATATGTCACTATAGGCCTTATTTTGTGAATATTGAAGAGTTCAGGTCCATGTCTTCTCTGAAGTTATCTGGTGGGCACAAGCTGCATTCAATAACCAATTACTGTCAAACTGTAGATGGGATCAATGTGTACTGTTTTCCTCGTAAAAGTACACATTCAGGGCTTTCATTCGGTGTATAGGATGTATAGGATATTTATTGTGTTCATTTTTATATCTGCCTGTCAATGTCTCTGACTTTAAACCATCCATAACTCTGCTCGCTGTTCAAGATAGCAAAAGCAGGTGTTGCAAAAAGGTCAATATCTCCAGAATGGAAGATGGTAAAATCAAAATGTATTTTTTAAATTGAAGTGGACAACTTCAGCTTTCTTTTGATGTATGCGTGTGATTCTCGCTATAAGAGAACATTTTGCTGTGGCCCCCCGAACAGTGTCCTTCGTTCAATATTAAGCCTATAGCACCAGAAGAACAGGCCTGGCTAGATTCTGTAGCAATCTATGTGTTAACAAGCTGGGAGTACAGGACTTGTTTTGGGAGGCGAGAGTCAGGCATGCGGACAACATGGCCAGTCCATCTGAGCTGGTTTTGGGCAATGGTGGCAGTGATGGTGAGAACGTTTGCCTCCTCCAGGACGCTGGTGTTAGTGCGTCGATCGTCCCAGCTAATCCTGAGGATTTTCCGGAGACACCTCTGATGGTACGTCTCAAGTGCCTTTATGTGCCTGCTGTATGTGGTCCAGGCCTCTGACCCATACAGAAGGGTGGGGAGCACCACAACTTTGTATACCAAGATTTTGGTCTTTGGTTGGAGGTTGCGGTTCTCAAAGACTCTCTTCCTTAGCCTTGAGAAAGAGCCACTGGCACAACTGAGGCGATGGTGTATTTCATCATCGATGACAGCATTTGAGGATAGGAGGCTGCCGAGGTATGGGAAGTGGTGTGATGTTATGTTAATGGCCAGACCAAGCTGTTTGTATGCTTTCGCAAAGGCGGATAAGATGGACTGTAGGTCCTCTTCCGAAAGGGCTACAAGGGCGTTGTCGTCCGCATACTGCAGCTCCATGATTGATACGGTGGTGGTTTGACCTTTAGCCCTGAAACGGTTGATGTTAAGGAGTTGACCGTCAGTCCTGTACATGATGTCGACTCCCTGGGGCAGATGCATGCTTGTGAGATGGAGGATAGCAGCAATAAAGATGGAGAATAGTGTTGGAGCGATGACACATCCCCGTTTGACTCCTGTGTCGACCCGGAAGGGTTCAGTTTCGTCTCCACTGCTGCTAAGTACTGTGGCTGACATATTGTCATGCAGCAGTCTCAGTACCCGGACATACTTTTCTGGGCAGCCAATCTTTGCCAGAACCAGCCAGAGGGCATGGCGGTTCACTGAGTCAGAGGCTTTGGTGAGGTCTATGAAGGCCATGTATAGTGCTTGATTTTGTTCCCTGCATTTTTCCTGCAGTTGACGAATAGTGAAAACCATGTCAGTAGTGCCTCTGTTTGGGCGAAATCCACTCTGAGACTCAGGAAGGATGTTTTCTGACAGGGGAGTTGGCCAGCTGTTGGCCAGCACGCGAGCTAGAGCCTTCCCTATGGTGGACAGGAGAGAAATGCCACGGTAGTTTCCGTAGTCTGCCTTGTCTCCCTTCTTAAATATGGAGACAATTAAGGCATCCCTAAGCTGTGCTGGGATTTCCTCTTCTTCCCAGATTTTATGAAGGAGGGCATGGATGTGCGTAAGAAGGTCGGGTCCTCCTTTCTTTAAGACTTCTGCTGGGATGCCGTCGGGCCCAGCAGCCTTGTTGTTTTTCATGTTCTTAATCGCATCCATCACCTCATCCAGGCTGGGTGGTTCTCCCATGCTTTCAACAATGGGCTTTTGGGGGAGTTGCTCAAGAGCCTTATAGTGCTTATAGTGCTCTTTCCACCTGTTTGCTATTGCCTCATTGTCCTTCAGAAGCAAGAGCCCATCTTTAGAGCGAAGGGGGGTTAGGCAGCGGTGGCTGGGACCATATATTGCTCTTGTGGCATCAAATAAACCTCTTGTATCCCCAGAGTCGGCAAGCTGCTGGATTTCCAGAGCCTTCTTTGTCCACCACTGGTTCTTCAGTTTCCTAACTTGCGTTTGGACGGCTGCCTTCGCTTTGGCATGGGCTTCTCTTTTCACCTTGCAGTGGATGTTATTTTGCCAGGTGATTAAAGTTTGCCGCTTGAAGTCAATGAGTTGCTGAATCTCTGTGTCATTCTCATCATACCAGTCTTGATGTCTCTGCTTTTTGTGACCAAGGATGTTTTTGCAGGAGTTCATGATGGCAGTGGACAGTATGCCCCAGTGTGTCTCAGTATCCTCCGGGTACTGTTTGGGCAAAGCTGTGCTAAGAGCATCCTGCAGCTGTTGTTGGTAGGTGGTGTCACCCAACAAGTCAATGTTAAGCTTTGGCCGGCTCTGTCCTTTCTGCACCCTTCTTTTCCGCATTAAGCGAATAGACATGATGGAGCGAATGAGGCGATGGTCAGTCCAGCAGTCGTCTGCACTGGTCATTGCTCTGGTGTTAAGGACATCGCGGCAGTCTTTGGAGCGGACAATGACGTAATCAATGAGATGCCATAGCTTGGAGCGAGGATGCATCCATGATGTTTTGAACTTGGTTTTCTGACAGAAAAGTGTGTTGGTGATGACCAGGTTGTGCTCTGAGCACTTGGTTAGCAGTAGTATGCCATTGGAGTTTGTGTTTCCAACTCCTTCTCTCCCCAACGTGCCCCTCCATAGGTGGTGGTTTCGTCCCACTCTGGCATTGAAATCTCCCAGAAGGATTAGCTTGTCCTCCTTGGGAACTTCAGATAGAATTTTGTCCAGGTCAGCATAGAATGCCTCCTTTACTTCATCCTGTGCATCAAGCGTTGGTGCGTAGGCACTAATAACGGTGGCCATCTGACTACTGGCAAGCATCAGACGTATGGTCATTAGGCGCTCGTTGATGCCCACAGGGAGTTCATGGAGGTGGTTAATGAGGCAGTTCTTAATAGCAAAACCCACACCATGGATTTGTGGCTCATTTGCAGGCTTTCCTTTCCAAAAGAAAGTTTATCCACCCTTTTCCTCCTTCAGCTGCCCTTCATCAGCCAGTCGGGTCTCGGAGAGTGCTGCAATGTCAATCTGGAACTTCCTTAGCTCTCTGGAGACGATAGCAGTTCTTCTTTCAGGTCGATCACTGGCTTGGTTGTCCGTGAGGGTCCGCACATTCCAGGCTCCAATACGTATTTTTTTACGTATTGGAGTCTCCAATACGTAATTTTTTTAGTTTTTGTTTCTGACCGCGTGTTGGTGATCCCTCTGGATGCGGTTTGTAGATTTAAGGTGAAGTAATGTAGGCCTATACTGTTTATATCTTTATTGCTAAATTTGTTTCCCACAAGGCATGTAGGCTACAATAGCCTATAGCGGTACAAATTATTAAGATGAACCTCTCAAGGGTTAACAAAGGTTAAGCTTCAACAACAGTTGTTTATAACATTGTTGTTGTTCTATTGTGAATGTGTGCACCTGCTGAACCCGAGATCGCTTACCTGAACTCATCGATTGATTGGTGCGGCACCTCTTTCATGCATGCATTTAGAAAACAGTTTGCTCAGACTGCACCTGCTAACTACTTTAAAAAGACACTGAAATTGCCAGTCTGCTTGCTTGCCTGACACACGCACACACACACATTATTTTGTACGGGAGGAATTTATACGCATCTCAGGTTTGTCTTAATTTTCGATCGATCGATTCAATTGTAGGCTACTATAGGCAACTTGATTCGTTATTTCATTATTCATTATTTCTTTTGTAAACCAAGGTTGTTTAAGAAATTTAAGTTTTCTTAATTTGTGTCTATGTATTTTTGTCTGTTTTCAGCATGGATTTGAGGGCTGTTCTATCCGCCAAGCCAAACGCTGACCCCTACCAGAGGTTCCCTACCATCACACTGAAGGCGGTCAGCGTAAGGGAGACCCAGAAGGTGCTGCAGTGGGACTTCCCCGAAGACGGGGCGAAGGCCGTGAAGGTCGTTACCAACTTGTACGCCGCCTTCACCGATGGGGCGACCGCCTTGAAAATGCTCCTTTTCGAGAAGCAAGCCCCAAAAGTGAAGGCGGGGAACACCTACATTGTCCGTAATTACCGGATTACTCAATATGGTGGGGTGGGCTGCCTGCAGTGTACTAGGGACACAGGTTTCTATTTGACCAGAGACCTGGACACCAGCCCAGAAATGGTGGCGCAGTGCGAGGCTCTCCTGGACCCCCCCGTGCCAGGCTATTTCCCTGGAAAACGTTCGCAACGTGCTGCCAGGCATGGTGACCATAAAAGGCCACATTACAACTGTAAGTCGACCATTATATTATTATCATTATTATTATTATATTTAATGTTTGGAATGTTGGAAGGTATACCCGTAAAAGTAGCCTTAACATAATATGTTCCAATTTTATACACCGTAAAAATATACAGTAGGCCTATAGCCTATAAGCGTGCATGCAACAAATGAATGAATGTGGATATAATTTAAATGTTTTGCTATGCGTATGTCTCCTCATTTCTGTCTCATATACAGATGAAAGCTGTGCGCAAGTATGCGGGGGGAAATGGAGCGCCTTGCCCGGTGCAGTGCCTGAAAATAACGGACGTAAGTTTTACTTAATTGTCTTTCAGTGTTAACTTTCAACTTGAAATAGTTAATATCCGTATAAATAGTGATACTTGAAGCCCATGGCTATGTGATTCTTTCATTGCAGAAAGGACATGAGGGGACAGTGTACCTTTGGCGGGAGGCCATCCTATCCCCGTGCCTGAAAATGGGCAACATGATCCGGGTGACCCATCTGAAGATGAAGGCCTCTGCCATGGGAACAACATTCCAGACCACCAACTACACCACCATTGAGGTAATAGGCTACTATATTGTCATTAGAATAATAATGTTTGTAACAGTATGATGTTAGTGTAATTATATTGTCTAGATTTGAACATAATAATAGCCTATCTATCGTATGTAAAGGCTGTGAAAACATTAACATTTCAACCCAAACACAGAAAAAGAGCTAACCAAAGAGTATATAGATTGCATCCCCCCCCCCCCCCCCGATAATGATCTATCATTGCAGCTCCAACATTGGGATAGACACAGTGAAAGGTCCTATATGCATAGGATGTGTTAAAATATAATGACTGAAAACTTTTTTTTTCTTACAGGATGCGGTGGAGTGCAGGCAAGGCGTGGTCTTAGGGGTGATGGAGGCCGACCAGGGGATGGAGCTGCTGCTGGCAGACAACAGCGTCATCACAACTCCGATGGCCACATTTGAGAACCTGTTCCCCCCCGGAACCCAATTCCCCCGAAGGGCTACGTTCACATATAATGATGGCGTGGACATCACACTGGACGAGGAGGAAGAGGACGAGGTATTAGTGTAGCCTACGCCTCAAAATGTTCAACATGTTCAAAATGTTCATTAATTCCTCACATTTCTTTTTTTTTGTAGTATTATTTTGATGTTTATTATTTTATTTCATGTTCTGAAATAAATGTAATACTTAAATAATACTTGCTTCCTTTATCCCAACCAAGACTCACACATTGTTTCAGTCCACTCCTCGGGTTGTACTCGTGACTCTGTCGTTCTTCCACTGAAGCGTAATCCCCGGAGGATCAGAGTCAGGCTGGACTGGGGCGGAGGAACTCTGTCTTTCTCCGACCCGGACACCGAGACACACCTGCACACTTTCCATCACACGTTCACCGAGACACTGTTCCCGTGCCTTAGTAACCTCTGTCATAACACGTCTCTGGAGATGTTGCCCTCCAAGATCTGTGTCACTCTGGAAAACAGTTAGGATGTCCAGTCAAGTCTGTTCATCTTACCATAATAATCTATGTGTATCTCATGTATAAATGGGAGCTTGGAACCGTTTCCAGAAGCATTTTTTGTAAGCAACTAGTGGTTCTCAAAACGGTTTAATTTCAAGAACCACCATAACTATGAGAGTGTACAAATGGAACCAAATGTACTTTGTGTTTGTTTAAAGTGCTCTACACAAACATTAGAAAGTCCATAGACTTGGCTGCCACATGACTTCACGCAGGGTGTTTATTTTCATTCATGTATCATGGTTGTTGCCACTGTGGTGTTTCACAGTACAGTATATACTGTGAGTGCATATTAATAAAAGGCATGTTGAATATATTGTTTTTTACTGTGTGTTTGCCTCTTTCTTAGGTAATATGTGACAATATGTTATAGTATAGTTTATTGGGTACTTTTGACCTAGCCTAGTAATGGTCTTATTCTTTTATTTCATTTTCATTGTAGAGGTATTTAAGAAGTCCTTAAATGTGAAGATATACCCTGGCCTGTTTGCACTTTGTTGGTTTGTTTACTACTTGAGTGAGAAAACAATGTTGCACATTATTAAGCTAGTCATCTGGGGACCCCCACAATCATTTGGAGACCCACCCTGCCCCCCACCCTCCATGTGCACCCCAGGCAGTTTCTAAGATGCTCGAGTCAATATTTAGATATTTGATATGCAGTTGTATCAGACCCACCTGCCTCCTACACAAGCCTATGTTCAACTTCAAACTCCTGGACTCATTGTAAATGGCAGGAGCATGTCTGAACAAACAAGTCAACATGTCATGAGAACCTGTTCCCCCCCGGAACCCAATTCCCCCGAAGGGCTACGTTCACATATAATGATGGCGTGGACATCACACTGGACGAGGAGGAAGAGGACGAGGTATTAGTGTAGCCTACGCCTCAAAATGTTCAACATGTTCAAAATGTTCATTAATTCCTCACATTTCTTTTTTTTTGTAGTATTATTTTGATGTTTATTATTTTATTTCATGTTCTGAAATAAATGTAATACTTAAATAATACTTGCTTCCTTTATCCCAACCAAGACTCACACATTGTTTCAGGGGGGAAACTGTTTTAATAACATAATACAGACAATGTCATTGCTTGATTTATTGAATATGCCTACTTTATTAACTTCATTAATAGAGGGGTCAAAGTTGAGCTAATATTTTAGAAATAGGTCAACAATACAAATTACATTAGTTTTGTGGATTCATTTACTTTTAATGCATGGCCTCAGTACTATGCCAATGGAGAACATTTCTCAACATATTCTTACCATCCAGCAGTTTCTACATGCTATACGCTATAGGGACCCATATTCAACATTTCTAACCTAAAAACTTGGTGTACTCAACATTTTCCGGGATCACAATGAGGCTCTATGGGCTGACAAGAACACTATAATGGGAAAATGTAAAGAAGAACTATTCTACCATACCAACACTATAGGTCTCAATATATATATTATTATCTCACCACATATAGAAATATAGTATTCTCACAGAATAGTCTTATGATCAATAGTGTTTATACTCTATCACAATTAATATAATACAATGATCTTTTGTCCATGGATAATAACACATGCATTTGTAAGGTTTTGAATATAAACCAGATACTTTGCATATGATACTATCTGTACATAGGATGTTACAAATTGTATAGCCAACTGCTCACAGTGTCTCTATAGCTGGTGAGTCACACAAGTCAAAGTCTACAGCAAAGTATAGCTAATAGGAATCATAGTAGCTCCATTTCTCCCCGTTATAAGCTGTTTTCAGCCGAATGGCAAGCATAGCAGAATGCTAATGTTAACGTGTGCTGGAGTAAAAAAGGCTATAGTTACTTACCCGAGGCAAAAGTTTGTGTAATGTTTGTGAAGGATAAGATCCTATGGCTAGCAAGGCCAGATGACTGGAGAAGGCACAGCACAGTAGGCATACTAGTGAAACTACTCACAGATTTTAACCATGATAACGACAATGTTGTTCTGTTACTGCAACTATACTATAAACTGAGGAAACACACACGTCCAGTGACGTTGAGAACTTTGAGAAGTGAAAAAAAAAAACTGACCTGTAAATGAGACAACTCTCCTCTGCAGCCGCTGCTGTGCCTTACCCACCATACGTGACGTCATCATATGAGCGTCGTCTCAGACGACGTCTGTGAGAGCGTCGAGCGCCAAGCATGTGCCAGAATCATTGGACGTGTTCGGAAATAGCGCACTGAGCAATGCAAACTAATAGGCGAGTGCGCTCCGGTGCTGTATTTCCGAACGCGCCCATAGAGTAAGACAAAGTTTCGATAACTCCATTCACTTCATGAGGCCAGTCCAATGGCGACTCTTCTACATAGACTTCTAATGGCGAATAGTCACAAAAGCCTGAACCCGAAGTTTACGGAGTTGGAGTCTATAAGCTTTACAGTGACAAACGAGTTACATAAACCATGTGACCGAGGTGTTTTCTGCCCCATCAATTTCGTAACTCTGTTTTACTCTATGACACTGGTTAGCATATAGTCATCATTTGATAAGGGGCGTGCATGATCAGCCGACTCGGGCCAATTAAAAAAACGATCAAACCGCTAAAACTGGGTCAATTAGAATATTTTGTGTACAAGAGGTTATATATTATATAGGCTATATTGTATAACATGCATATAAAGACACCCTGAACACAAGAAGCGACAAAACCCAACTGCACAACACGACAAGATCAAAACTTATATTAGGCCTATTTCAAAATCGAGTTCAAACAAAGTCTAACTAGATCCAACTCCATTCTCAGTGCAATTAGCCATACAGTGCTTGCACTCACCATTCTTTAGGCTACAACATAATCCATTTAATGAGTCCGCACAAAATTCTCCATAGTATGTCATCCAAACCTCTGGTCCATAACTCTAAAGTTAGAATGGACAAGAGCGATGGACAGGAGTCAACATCGAATCCAGACCAGATATTGTCCACAAGTAGGAATCATGTAATTTGTTTTCCACAAACGAGGAACACATGAGTTAATTGTTGCCATCAACACAGGTCTCCTCCTATATATATATATATATATATATATATATATATATATATATAACAAGGACACAATATACACATGCTTAGAATCATATAAATACAAGAATAGAATGTCCACATGTCATTTAAAAACACGTGATTCCGAAAATCACTGAATTTGAATATGTTCCCCTATAAATACCACCAATTAAGAAACAAACAGCTACTCGAACATTACAGCTCGAGTAATCTACGCAAGAATGGCTTCCGCCGCGAAACAACCTCGATATGACACCGACGACACAGCCACCGGATTCATATTCAACACAACTGACGTCAAGATATCAAAAACAAACACAAAATATTTCAACTTCATCTTTCAAATTGGAACAGAGGAGTACTTGGATTGCGTTTCCTTTCCACCATCACATCACGCCAATATACTGGCATGTCAGGAACAGCAGTCACCGACCACACTCATCAACATTAGAAAAGCCACCAACCAATGTAAGTTTAATTATCTTCATTTAACATTTGCTATTTGATATGCCTGTATAGACCTACACTAAAATAACTATCAAATACTGCCATAATAAAGAAATGTGTGCATTTAATACTTGTCTTACAGACACCAACAAATTCAACATCCAAATAACCCACAAAACGCAAATCCAATACACCTCCAAAGTTTCATTCCTTCGAAAATCACCTACAACCCTGGATACAATAACCATTCAACAAGTCAAACATCTTTCAGACCGACAGAAAGTAAGTATTATATGAATAGGCCTATATTTTTCATTCTTAAACTACCGCACAATAGAATACATTCACATAATTAATTTTGAAGGTGGATTCTAACAATAGTTTTTAAAGAGAATACAAAGGGTTTTTTGCTTGTTTCACCGCAAATATAGCTAAGATGACTTAATAGCCTATAGGCAGTGTTGGGCAGCTACATGTATAGGCCTAGTTTAACTTGTCCGACATTATTCCTTTTAGCTTTTTTTTTTGATGGGTTTTTTTCCATTAAGAATCGAGGCTCAAATACCTGCACGTAGTGGAGTATGCAATAGGTCTAATAAAGTTAATAGGCCTATTTATTAGCTATGATTCATTGTTATCCGTTTGGTCATTAACTACAAGGAATAGTCAGCCATGTGAATTAAGCTATGTAGCCTAGCTGACCAACACTGCCTATATGCCTATTAATTTGCATTGCACAGTGCACTCACTCGGTACAATATGCAGCTAGTATATATATATATATATATATATATATATATACTTGGCTGACATTATTCCTTGTAGTTAATGACCAAACGGATAACAATGAATCGTAGCTAATAAATAGGCCTATTAACTTTATTAGACCTATTGCATACTCTGCTACGTGCAGGTATTTGAGCCTCGATTCTTAATGGAAAAAAACCCATCAAATTAGCTAAGGAATAATGTCGGACAAGTTAAGCTAGGCCTACATGTAGCTGCCTATAGGCTATTAAGTCATTTTAGCTATTTGCGGTGAAACAAACAAAACCCTTTGTATTCTCTTTAAAAACTATAATTTATATACTCTATATATATATATATATATATAGATATGAGTTGCAATACCCTCAGATAACCGGATCAAATTACACATTCCAATCAGCTTGTATAAACATAAAGCTCACCAACATTACAGATGTAGAACAAAACAATCTTAAAACATCGTTTCAGCTTGTAGATTGGCTATTTTGAACTTGTGAAATGGGACATTCTGCAATATGAGTACTTTTACTTTTAGTACTTTAAGTACATTTTGACACAGATACACTTGTACTTTTACTTGAGTACATTTCGAATACGGGACATGTACTTGTAACAGAGTACATCTACATTGCAATATTTTTACTTAAGTAAAATATTTGAGTACTTATCATCACTATACAACACTGAAAATCGTATATCACAAGTATAACTAAATAAATAAACAAATGTATTTTCTCATCAGATTGGAAAAATCACCGCCACTATCACCGCCATTCACCCCACAACCACCGGCAACACCTACAAAGGACCCACTGCACAACAGACACTGGAAATTGCAGACACTACAGACAAAATTACATGCACAATATGGGACACACAAACAGACACACTGCACCAAGACACCACATACACTTTCACTAATCTCACTCACCGCACATTCCCCTGCAGTTCACTCACCACCACCACATCCTCCACAATCACCACCCACGATGAATCACTAATCATTCCCCCATCCATTCTTACACTTTCACTTGCCCTAGACCCCGCACCATCAACGAGCACCTGCACAGTCACAGGAGAAATCACGGGAGCACAAATCACCGATAGAAGAAAATGCGCACTTTGCACTCTCCTCCAAAATCCCGACACCTTTAATGTTAACACCAAAATAAACACTTGCACGAAATGTCACATGGCACAAAAAACACTTAAATTCACAACAGTCACATCCGGTATTTTGGCCATTGAATCCCCCACACATGTACATCCCATCAGACTCACCATCACAACAGCCATATTAAACACTTATTTAAATACAAATCACTTAGATCACCTCACCACAACCACAGCCATCACCGAGCACTTTTTGGACTTAGACCCCGTCACAATAGAACACACCCCGTCACTCATAATCACCTCCATTTCATCCCCCCAAGCAGCAAAGACACCCCCAGCACCCCCATCATCACCTGAAATGGAAGATGATGACAAGGAACTCTGTCAAGCATCTTTCAATTTTAAAAAAGATGTTTGAATTGAATTTGTTTTTTTTGTTTTTTCCCTCTTAAGGAAGCATTTCAGTTTAAATTATATTTTTATTTAAGTTAAAGTGTTTTTTTTTTAATTAAATATCTGTTTGAATTGAATTTGTTTGTTTTTTTGTTTTTCCCTCTTAAGGAAGCATTTCAGTTTAAATTATATTTTTATTTAAGTTTATTTTTTATTTATTTTATTTTTTTAATTAAATATCTGAAATGAAATCTTAATGTATTGTCTTTTTGTTTTACAGCACTTTTTGCATTATGCAGTCAACCTAACGAACACCTACTAGTAATTACAAAGTAATACACAATTATTATAACTTTGGGACAAAACCATTTTCCTGTTAAGTTCAACACATCAATGCAATTCATTCAATCGCATTGCTGTGGTTGATCTTAAACAGATCTCATCCCGAAACGTTGATGTAGTTTGGGCTTAACAGTTGAATGCCACAGACGAATAACAGTCTAAGTCCACACTATTGATCCATAATGTATAAATGATAGATAAGGGTTCAGGACAACGAGGCCTTTTCGTGGAGGGGTCAGAATGAAATTTGGACTTAGACTGTTTTTCGTCTGTGGTACTCACTGTTGATACAGTTTAATTTGACTATAATGTCCATATACATGTTGGTAAATACTTAATCTACAAACTCAAGCAACATTCTAACATTGTTTATAAATCAATGGCTTATAAATCAATATTTGCTATTCTTTTGAATAGAAATGACAATTTGACCACTTTTAAATAACTTTGTGATATTAAAATGGCTTACAATTTCACTTCACGCTACAAACTCCCACAAGCTAAAAATCATTACTTTAAACGACTATTTGAAACTAAAATCAACTATATTCCAAAGTAATTGCTCTCTTACTTCAAATATAATACAGCATTTAAACAACATCCACAATTAATCACATCTCAGTTTCAGTACGTTCGAAAATGCGCACCGAAAGAGTACTCTAGGCCTACTATATTATTTTGTAGCAGTCAAGAGCCTAGCCGCAGTTTGCAATGCTAGATTTTTTTTATAATGGGATGAATCTAGACTTACAATACCCTCCATTGACTCCCAACTCATTCAATTTGGTTTGCGATCTGCTTGTCTTAAACAACGTTAAAAATGTGCAGCTGTTGCAGCTGTAGTCCAAGCTTGAATTATCCTCTTTCAATCTGCCGAACTTGTTTTTCATAAAAATCCACCGTAGACATGTTATTAGCTATTTTCTGTCAAGAAATTCTGTGCAGGTTATTCTTGTGTGCTGGAGTTTGGAAACACTCGTCGTATGTCACTGAACGGCCCTGCGTACCACCTGTTTCGAAGTTGCACATAATGCAGGAGGCAGCAGCGCGACCCGTTAACAAAAACGAGTGCTTCCAAACTGCAACACTTGTCTTGACAGAAAGTAGCTCATAATATCTCTATCTCTACGGTGGATTTTTATGAAAAACAAACTCAGCAGATTGAAAGAGGATAATTCAAGCTTGGACTACAGCTGCAATGTTGGTGAGTTTAACGTCGTTTAAGACAAGCAGATCGCAAACCAAATTGGATGACTGGAGTCAATTGAGGGTATTGCAACTCTAGATTAATCCCATTATAAAAAAATCTAGAGTTGCAAATTGCAGCTATCAAGAGCCATATATTGTGTTCATTGCTTTAAAATATTTTAACGCATACGCAGTCTTGACCCGTGAACGTCAATCTCTTGACAGTTCACTATACGTACAACAGTGTCCCAGATTTCCATGCCCTCTTCTAGGCGAAAATCCAGCTATAACACACGCTGAACAGGCTTTAATATGTAGCGGAAAAACACCACTCCAAAACCACTGTCTCGATTAGGCTACTAACAGCACATTTAACGTAATCACTTTCTAATGCAAGCAGCTCAAAGTCACAACTATATGATGACGTGCACGCCGCTCGCGCTGATCCATCCAAACACATACGTAGAACATGTCTTGTCACGACCCCAAAACACTGAGGTAAACTTGATGTTGTTTGATTAAACACAACAAGCCACGCTGCCACCGAAAACTATAGCCTCCCATGTTTGTGTCGAAGAGCGCTGTATAACGACGCCTAGGTCAACAAAACACAGCGGTCAAGTGAAGCCTGACTAGTTGCCTGCTGATGAAAATGGTTGATCTGCAAGCTCACAACGCGTCGCATACGGAAACTAGCCTGGCGCAGCCAGCCTTCATCCGACCCATAGCATATGAATATGCCCCGAAGGGCAGCGAAGCGCAGTGGTATATTAAAGTATCGCAACGCGAGGCTATCCGGCCGGAACCCGTTATGAGTTTATAGATCAGCTATTTGCAGGTACAAGGAAATATCCAGGATGTGAGATGTTTAAAAAAAAAATGCTTTCACAATAAAAGAATTTCAGCCTTCACAAATTGAAAAGAGCTACAGTAGGCTATCAGCATTATAGCATATATGCATGGGCATATTTCAGATAGCCCATATATGACGAAACAGAATTAGGTCTACTGATTCAGTGGCATTTCAAGGTCAAGGTCAAGGTAAACTTTATTGTCCACAAGGGAAATTTGTCTTGGGCTTTCACCCCAGCTACAGCCACACATAAAACATCAATGACAAACAAATACATTACAGAGGAAGACACAACATTACACAATTGCACACTTGATGTGGATAATCTAACCTCACACAGTTACTGCTGTTTCAGAGCCTCGTTCAACATCTTAGTTGATGCTGGTACAAACGATTTTTTAAATCTGATGTACTTCCACTTTGGTTCTTTGTATCTTCTCCCAGAGGGCAGAAGTACAAACTCGCCATTTAAAACATGGGTAACATCACTGACGATTTTTTGAGCCTGTTTTAATGTAGCCTGCTCATAAATAGACTGCAGAGAGGGGAGTTGTCTTACCCCTATGATCTTCCCTGCAGTCTGCACCAATCTGAACAATTTGGACCGTCACATTACAAACGAACGGGTGCATGAAAAGTGAACACCTAAACATTGTGGACACTTCAGTGTTAAATTGGCTTTTCCCCCCCAAAATGTAAAATAAGGAAATAATTTGTAAAATAGTAATGGATTGACATATTGTAAAATATGGGATTTATTAATCCCAAAGAGATTTTTTAATTTGTTTTTGTTTGTGTGGTAGGATGGGCGTGGGTTCCCACGCTGTCACGGCCCATCCTTCACTCACTCAGTGACTGATTAGTGACAGTATAAAGGCAGCACGTTTCCTGTTGCTCGTCAGTGTTCCGTCTTCGTCTGCTCCGGTTGTGGGTGCCACGGTTCATGCTCAGCGGGCCTGCGTTCCCACAGTAGAAGTTGTTTCTGCTTTGTTCTGTCTCGCTTCAGTGCAGGTATGTGTCTCTGTCTTGCTGTTTAAGCAATCGCCGGCACGTATCACTGTGTTGGCTTTGAACTTGACCGTGCATGTTGTCCTTTTAGCTCCTGTATACTGCTCCTCTCCTTCTGGAGTGCTCATCACTGTGCTCATCACCACACACTGCAGGTAGGTCCGTGGTCCTCCTCCGCACTACAACACTTTCGTTTTGTGTCATGTCACCATTAGAGCGTAAACCTTATCAGCTCTCATGTTGTTTCAGTGACTGGTCGGGCGCCTGTCCCCGCTGCTGCGGGCTCCGACGGCGAGCTCTGCACTCACGGAGGTGGTACGTTCACTGTTTGTTTCTCTCTGCTCCTTTATCTCTGTTATTAGTAGGTTAACGCAAAGCTTGTTTTTTACAGGGCCAGTAACTAAGGCCACCGCTACTTTGCTGGGAGTGTTTTATTGATTCATATACTACAGCCATGAAGAAACATCTAACCCACCACCACTTGTCAGCTATTCTTCTCCACTGGCGTGCCTATATACGGTAATAATATAGAGCTGGTAATTTGACGGTGGGATAGACCCATAGACTGGCTGCTATTTACCCCCATAGTCCAACACTTGTTTGATTTATGTTTTTTTTTGTAGGTTTATTTGTTTGTTCTGTTTAGTTAGTCTTGTCGTTTTATGTTGGGGTGCACCTTAAGGACTCAAGTCTCAACTGACTGCAGACAATACGTCTCTCTGTATGTAACTTATAGTTATATGAATAGATATCAATATGTCCTTCCAATTTGAGTGACTAACACTTGGTCTCTGGAATTGGTGTTTGGGAGCTCCATTTTGGATCGGGTGACGGCCGTCCCGAGGCAGTGATAACCCCCACCATCAACGAGCACCTGCACAATCAGGAGAAATGACGGGAGCACAAATCACAGAAAGAAAATGCGCACTTTGCACCCACACCCAGGATCCCGACATCTTTAACGTAAACAATAAAACCAACACGTGCACTAAATGCCACATGACACAAAAGACACTTAAATACACAACAATCACTTCGGGTATTTTGGCCATTCAATCCTCCGTATAAGAGTGACAATTTGAGTGACTAACACTTGGTTTCGCTCTGCAGGAATTGGTGTTTGGGAGCTCCATTTTGGATCGGGTGACGGCCGTCCCGAGGCAGTGGTAATCCCCCCCCCCCCAAATTATTTGATTTGCTGTGACCCGTAGGGGGTGCCACTGTCTAGGGTCGGTCGGCCCGGCCCTCCTCCTATTGCCCCTGCCACTTTAGTCTTTGTAGTATTGTGATATCCTGGTTTGCTCATTGCTCTTAATATTTTAATGAGAATGCATTCCCCTTTTATTGATAATTGATGAATAAATGATTCCATGACTTATATTCTATGTTTAACTATAATAAAGTATACTATTTAACCTACGTTTCTGCATTATTATTTAAATATAACATGTGTACACAAATCTGTGTGGAGAGTCACCTAATTAACTAGTATGGAAATATGTCTTTATAAATATCTCTGCACGAAAACTTCTACACGTGAACTTTAGACCTATACGGACAAATAATCACATTTCTTTTAAGTGAAAAAAAATGAAGTTTTTATGAGCCAATGAAAATTGCTGTTTTGTGAAAATTCTTCTGCCCCTCATACATACATGCAGCGTCATATGCTTATGCGACTTTACAGTATGGTAGAGGGTCATGCCAAATAGGCCTGTAACCAGTCTTACTCCAATTGGTCAAAGGGGGGATGGCAATTATTTGAAAATGAAACCTTTGAACAGTCATGCCTCGTTTGGCCAAAATTCATGGCACTTGTTTCCACATGTTCCTTGACTCATGGGGAACACATCTGTCGCTTTGAAAAGTAAGCTCTACCCTCAGATTTTCTGCCATTTTGAGCAGTTTGAAGAATGCTAATACCTGATTTTCTGCCTGTTTTTTTGAGCAATTTGCGTGAAACGTTCTACACACAATGTATGGACCATTATCTGAAATTCCAGTTGAAGAGAACTTTGTACGTGAAACATGAACAGCGAACACACTAGTAATGGATAATGACATGCCCAAAACGAGGACACACGATTGTTATCAAACACACTGAATGATTTTCCTGTTTACATTGTAGTCACTGATTGTCTCTGTGTTGCCTTGTTTTATATTTGTATCATTTTAATAGAGGACCAGACCTCTTAAAAACACAATTATTTTACATTTATAAGTATTACCCCTTTTAGTGCTTTGGTGTTTTTAGCTAGTGCCACACATGCAGACACGTTGACTGCACAACTAGTTATTTATTTCAAAGATTAGAGCATTTGAAGTGGTCAAACTAGCAATAATTATGGTCAGAAGCATATCTTCCCTTAAAACCCTAATGGTCTCGGATATTTCATAAAAGCAACATTTAAAGTCTCAGTCTGAGTCGGAACGGTTTCACAAATCGCATAATAGGACTTGGCCATACACATTTTTTCAGTTGGGGGGATTTTATTTAGTTTTAATCCATGTAAACTACATTTGATGCGGCTGTTATGATGTTGATGTGCAAAAAAAACAAAACTAAACTATTCGATCTGTGTTTAGAGAGACGTTGTGAGCTTGTAGATCGGCCCCATATAAACTAAAAGGTATTTTGTTTGAGAGCTTCAAAAATAGCAGATCTACGACCTCCCAGCACGTCATGTAACACGCTATGAGCTTGTATATCAGCTTGTATATCTGCTATTTTTTAAAGTCCAATAACGCCCTACAGAGAACCTGCCACATCAGCTCAAACTCAAGTAAAGACAAAATGGATTCACACACACACCCAGAGTTTATATAGTCTGGAGCTCGTTAGCCAACCTAGTTCATCTGGTCTTCACAGGTGATGACACTCAGGCTCGTCAAGGCTTCAGGGAGAGGACTGTGGAGAGGCAGAGAGCGAGAGGACAGAATTAGGTGACAACTGGGAGGGAATTAGCCTCTGTACCCATGCTGCAGGCTTTTGTTTTCATTTGAATATGGAGATAATATGTCCATGCATCAATGTCCCTTCACGGCCAAATGTGTCTGTGGCAAGACTTTGCCTTGTCCGTGGCAAATTAAATATTTTGCTTTTACATTGATCATAGACCCAATTACTGAATGTCAGTTTGCAGGTTTTCAGCATATGCCACTGATATGCCACTTTATTACTAGAAAATATATGATACTGAAAATAACTATGGCTGTGTTTACAAGGACAGATATGTTCCACTTGTATTCAGAATGACTGTAGCCTGACACTCGGTCTGAATTAGGGTTCCAAACCGTCCCGTAAAATACGGGATCGTACCGTATTTGGCAACTAAAATACCTGTCCCGTAATGAACCGATACGGGACGCACTTAATCCCGTATTTTGGGGTCGTGGAAAAATGACAGCGCGTTATGGTGATTCTCAGTCACTCGCTCCCATGCAGACACACAGACAAGTAATAAGAAGGGGCAGCCGACTGAGCTATAGGAACAGGAAAGCAAGACACTGAAACCTGGTGTCTGGAAGGGCGCTAGGCTCAGCTCATTGGTCAGTACTCTTCATATGCATGCAGCAGAGCCAATCACTATGCAGTATTGTATCTTAGCAACTATTTCACCGGTTCACCTGCGTGCGTGCTCCCAGACCAACACACAACAAAAACAATGGATGCTGACAGCTACACTACCTCAGAACGTTCTGAAATTGAACTCGGAAACCTTCCTCCTCCGCCAAAGAAAAAAACTAAAAGAAAATGTTGAGTGGGCGAAAGATTTTGTGTGGATAGAGAGTGTAAGGGACGACAAAAACAAGGGGAATTGTACTGTCTGCAGGCGTGCATTTTCTGTCAGTCATGGAGGACTGACTGATGTTAAACAGCATGCTGCTGGTGAAAACCATAAAAAAATGAGAAGCAGAGGATTAGCCAGGGAGCCCTTCGTCAGTTCCTTGTTCCTCAAACAACTGCAGAGGCTAACATGGTATGTCTTGTCATTTGTCAAATAAGCATGTTGATTTTGTTGCTTGCATAAATATGAATTTAAAGTAAACAGAAGAGTGGGTACTAGTATTGAACAGCACCTGACTGACCCGAGAATGATAAGGTCAACTCAAGTTTATGATTTGAATATTTAACATTTATGGCTTAATAATTTGTATGCTGTAAATCTGTAAAGTCAAAGTCATGGCATGAACTATAAGTTTGAACTTGGAGGGGTAGATCAAGGTTTGTTCTTTGTCAATTTCATACTGCTAAATGTTCAATGTAATTAAGTATCCCAACACTAATACACAGTGCTATTTTTAGATTAGTATGGTGAGAGAGAGGACGCAGGAAAGATGGGCGGATCATCTACAGGTGTACACAGACGGGTCCATGGACCCAGACAGTAAAAAGGTGGGGTTTGCAGTCCACATCCCCACCCTGCGGATCACCCAGAGCAGACGGCTGCCCGACGGGGTGTCAGTTTTTATGTCAGAAGTGGTGGCCCTAATATGGGCAGTAAATTGGGTAGAAGAGGTGAGGCCGCAGCAGGTCATTATTTGCTCTGACTCAGCGGCTGCGCTGATGGGGTGGGAGGTCACGGGTCAGGCCAGACCTTATCTGTGAGCTGTTGACTGCACTAGAGCAGAACATGCTGGAGTAGGGGTGGGGTTTATGTGGGTGCCGGCTCATGGCGGAGTAGAAGGATACGAGGCCGCGGATGGGGCAGCCAAAGAGGCCCTGGGCAGGGAGGAGGTGGATGTGGGCTTAGCCTTGGGAATCTCAGAATTCCGAAGCCGGATAAGGGAGGAGATAGCCAGGAGGTGGCAGAGGGAGTGGGAGAATGAAGAGAGAGGAAGGTTTTATTATAGCATACAGGACAGTGTTAAGGCAGGGAAGGCTATGTTGGGAAACGGCTGAAGGGAACAGGTTATAATGACGAGGCTGAAGCAACGTGAAGCATTTTGGATCCATTTCTTAAACACTGTATTTCCTAAAGGTCTAAATGAAGAATTGGTGTTAAACTGTTTTCTATGAATAACTGTTTTTGTAATGTGGATTCTGAAATGAGACATTGATTTCTTATAATAATATGTATGTTCACTACTATGTATGTCTTTAATAATGAGACACGGCTGTACAGTCCCTTTTAATTGAACAAAAAATTCTATATAGCTATGTAATTTCCGTTGCTTGCCAATTTTGACACTGACGAAGGCCTGCGCGCCGAAACGCGTTTGTCTGTCTGGTATGACTGCTGCTGCGGAGCACTTTGATCATTAAACAAAGACTCTTACTCGACTGGATGTGCGGATTGTATTCATTTTCTAGAGGCTGAGACTTGGACACTGTGGACTAGCAAGTGGGCTGGCCCGCATTGGGAAGCACAGCACTGGACTATGTGAATGTGGGGTTGAAGAGACTATAAAGCATGTGCTCATGGAGTGTTCAAACTATGCATTGGAAAGTGGGGGAATGTACTGTACATGGCAGTGCTGGATGCAGGGCTGCTGTGCATCTCCCTGAAGAACCTACTCAAACCGCCGGAGGAACAGCAAGGGGAAGTGGTGAAGGCTATCATGACATTTCTTGCAGATACAGACCGTAAGGTGTAAGGCCTGCGGAACGGTGCAGTACCGAACCAAATAGTGGAAGGCAGCAATACGTCGTTGGGCGTCCAGTCTGCCGGAAAGCTAAAAGAAGAAGAAGGTGATACGTTTACTTCCTGTTTGTCCTCCATTACTTTCTGAGCAACGTGGTGAAAGCAAGCAATACAATGATCCAGAGTTGTCTTTTCTACGTCTAAACCTTGGAGTAGATTTATCCGTGCGTGTTAGTGTTAAACATTACAATGTGTACTATTTCAGAGTGGAGAGTATTAGCTTATTGAGTTTACTTAAGAGAAGTCTTAATGTGTTTTCATGTACGTTACGGACCACGGTCCTTCTGAGTATTTGTTATTGATATTGTCATGGTTAATTGTTATGATGGTAATTGGTTAAGCTGTGAATAATATTTATAGTATGGCAATGTTGGTCTTCTGTGGATGGCTTGTATTATAATTTGTTTCTTTCTGTGTTTCATGCAAGGTATTGAATGGAGGTGAATGGAGTATGTTGGAGAGTGAGAGAGGCTGATGGCTGGCAGTGAATTACTGTGTCTTAATTCAGGGGGTTCACCCTACAAGGTGCGGTACTAGGTAGGATAGTATGGGTGAGGGCACTACCCTGCGGAGGGGGGATAGGGCACACGTTCTGGGGTTTTCTGTGAAATGGGACAGCGTTCACTTCGGAGCCGAGTGGAGCTGGGCGGAGCCGAGCACTCCCGAGTGGCAGCCATTACTGTTGTCGCCGCAGTATTTTTAGACCTCTTAAAACTACTTATTTAGTTCATATACTTCATATATGTGGTCAGTTAATCATGAAGCAGCCTATTTAAAAATATCCCACGATCATGTCGGAGAATTGGATGGAACGAAATGACCGCTCACCGCTGTATGATTTGTTGTGGATACTTACAGGCAATCCGTTTCTAATTGTGTTATTTACCCAAATGTAACGTGCATTATAAATATAAGCTATAATTATATCATTGATAAAAAAAAGATTATTCACAGTATGTAGAATGGTAGCTCTGGTCTATAGCCCTATTAAATTCCCTTGGGCCAGAACTAGTAGAATGGGTAGCCTAAAGACTAAAGTACAGGTCAATACAAAATCTGCTATGAGGATAAAACCAGAAAAGTTGTTTACATCAGGGTTGCTACACAGAGGACAAACGCCAGGGTCTTCATGTTGCAACTGAACCAACACTAACCTCAACATACCATGCATGTCCTCCTTCTCACCTCTTTCACCCGACGAGGTTCTACAACTAGTGACATCCACTAGACCTACCACCTGTCCTCTAGATCCTGTCCCGTCTCCAATCTTCCAGACCATCGCACCTGATCTGCTCCCCTTCATCACCTACAGCGTCCCATCTGCCCTCAAGTCAGCCAGATTAACGCCACTCCTCAAGAAACCAACAAGAACTACAGACCGGTATCACTCCTTTCATTTCTTTCTAAAAGCATTGAACGTGTTGTCTCCAACCAGCTCTCTCTCCATCTCTCACAGAACAACCTGCTGGATCCCAACCAGTCCGGATTCAAAAAGGCCCACTCCACAGAAACTGCCCTGCTGGCAGTCACAGAAGCATTACATGCTGCCCAGGCTGCGTCCCACTCTGCAGTCCTGATTCTCCTAGACCTATCAGGAGCATTTGACACAATAAACCACCAGCTGCTCCTAGACACCCTAGCGGATCTAGGCATCAGTGGGACGGCACTGAAGTGGTTCTCCTACCTCACCGACCGGACCTACCAGGTTTCCTGGAAAGGTCTGCTATCATCCCCCCGAACCCTCCAAACTGGGGTCCCACAGGGATATGTACTTGGTCCCCTCCTTTTCTCACTGTACACTCAATCCCTTGGCACTATATCATCTCCACTCACAATATATCATATCACTGCTACGCAGATGACACACAACTGTTTCTATCCTTCCCCCCCTCTGCCTCTCAGGTGGAAGAGCGCATCACTGCATGCCTGGCTGACATCTCACAGTGGATGTCCTCCAACCACCTCAAGCTGAACCCAGACAAGACTGAGCTTCTCTTCTTCCCAGCTAAGTCCTGCCCTATGCGGGAGCTAACTATTTCCGTAGACAACGCCCTGGTAACGTCTGTCCCAACAGCCAGGAACCTTGGTGTTGTCCTGGACAGTCAGCTCTCGTTCAAAACTCACATCACAGCTGTCACTCGATCCTGCAGGTTCACACTCTATAACATACGACGAATTAGACCGTTCCTCACCCAGGAATCAGCCCAGCTCCTAATCCAGACAACAGTCTTGTCAAAACTCGACTATTGTAACGCCCTCCTTACTGGCCTACCGGCATGTGCACTTAAGCCTCTCCAACTGATCCAAAATGCCGCAGCTCGCTTGGTCTTCAACCAGCCAAAATTCTCACATGTCTCCCCCCTGCTCCGCTCCCTCCACTAGCTCCCGGTCGCTGCCCGCACAGAATACAAAACCCTGATGCTGGCATTCAAAGCAACCAGAGGTATGGCTCCCCCATATCTTGCAAGTATGATTGAACCCTACAAACCCTCCCGCGCACTCAGATCAGCCAATGCAGGGAAGCTGGAAGTACCCTCACTAAAAACGCCGGGACAACGCTCCACACGTCCCAAACTCTTCTCCCTTCTGGCTCCAAAACTGTGGAATGCACTCCCCGTTGCAGTCAGAAATGCAGCATCACTCCCAATCTTCCGCCGTAGTCTGAAAACCCACCTTTTCAGACTCCACCATGGCCCATAGCACTTATCCTACCACCTTAGACAGCACTTTTTAGACTTAGATAGCATTTGATGCAGACTTATAGCATGTTATGTAGACAGCACAATAATTGCATTGTATGTAGTCATAGCACTTCATAGTATATATGTACAGCATAGTATAGTATATATGTATAGTTTTTATGTACAGTGTCATTATATAGATATGTCCTAGCTACGTTCTTAGCTTACACATGTTTCTTGATAAATGCTTTTTATATATGTGATGTATTCCTATGCTTTTGTTCTTGCTTAATGTAAATCGCTCTGGATTAAGAGCGTCTGCTAAATGCCTAAATTGTAAATTGTAATTGTAAATTGCATCCCATCTGTTTCCCCCACCGTTCCTAGTGTCCCCACATCATTTAAAAAAAACCTGTAAAGGACCTTTCCACATTTTTTTTAAAAATTGTAAATAGACCAATTCAACTTTGTAAATGCAGAAATGTATTTTCTTGTGATGCTAATAAAAATGTAAAATGTATTTTCTTTCTCTTGGCCTAATAGTCCAGGAGCCAAAGGCTGATTTTTGGCTGAACCTGGTTCTGAAACTGATTCTTGTAGCTTGGGGTCCCCTCTTAATAATTCAAGAGGGTGCCCAGTGATATCCCTTAATGCCCGAAACAGTAAAAATCAACCCAAAATAGAGTTTTATGGTATGTCATGCAAAATGCTTGATCTAAATGTATCAAATTTGCTTTCACAGTGTTTATACATGACAGTGGATGTGTACAGTGCATCATATTTAATATTGATGTATTTTTAGATATTAACCCCTTCATATCCAAAACACGCTCAGCAATGAAATCAAATCAGATCTGCTTCCTTCAAAGTATATGAGTGAAACTGGTCATGTACTAAATGTTTCCTTTCAGATTAATGCATATTAACCCTTTATTAAGCATTTCATCTTGAGCATCCTGCACGGAAACATCAAAACATTCAAATCAAAATCATCCAATTTACTTTTTCAAATGTGTATTGATAAATGACAAAATACAAATATTGCACGAGATGAATAAACAGTCGGATTACAAAAAATATATATTTTTTTTTAATAGTATCAATTCATAACTGTAACCTACATAATAGAAACACAATTCGTCCATGTTACTTTTCCCTGCTATTTCGACTGACAAGCTAGAAGGGAATCAGGTGTTTCTCCTCATCAATTTATATCGACTGCAGCTGGCTAGCAACGAGTGATTAGGATCAAGAGTGTTTTTGGATGCAAGTTCTCTTGCTCTCTGTTTTGATAAGTGTTTTCCCTCTTTACGACCTCACATTTGTATAAGCATTTCATTTCATGTGTAAATTGACTTGAAGTTGATATTATTATATTGATATTATTATTCTCTGATTTCAGAACAGACTGCTGCAACACCATCAAGCTACATCCTACATTCTCAATCAACTCAGTGGCCGCTCAAGGAGGTAACCTATGTACCAGCCAGGTAGCTGCATTTTCATAGCTAGATTGTGTGCATGATTCTTAAAGACAGTCTCAGCATTATTAATTAGTGTTAACCCATTTAGACCTGAGGACGATTCTACAAAAATGTCTTCTAAATCCTAAACATTTTCTGAAAAACCTGTTTCTTTAGTCATAGTCTCTTGAATAGTTTATTTAGTTTGTCACATTTCAGTTTTAGTGTTAGTCTAGTTTTAGTCGACTAAATATAAGATTGTATTTTGGTGGGCATTGATGCCGTTGTAATGACTGTTTTTACACTTGTTGTGTTTTTACACTTGTCGCAGCGCAACGCGTTGTGTGCTTGTAGATCTGCTATTTTCAGCATGCAACTAATTGTAAAATGACTTAGTTTAGTTAGTTTTTATTTGTTGACGAAATTGTCAGTATATTTAGTCTTAGTCATCATAGCTTAGTTTTCATTTAGTTTCCATGTAGTTTTTGTCAGTGGAAAAAGGTAGTCGACGAACATTTTTCGTCTTAGTTTTAGTCGACGAAACCAACACTGGTTTCAGGGACCCCCCCACCCCAGAAGCAAAGATTATATATTCAAAGATTTGCGCCACAGATTTTCACGATTTTTCAAAAATAGCAGATCTAGCAGATCCGCTTGTGGATCTGCTATTTTCCAATACCTAAAGTAGAACATAATGCTTAAAACACCAAAAGGGGTTCCCGTCCAGAATGGGTTAAACTAATGTTTGGTTAATGTTTTGTTTTATTTGTAGAGGTTGTGGTTATGGTTCCAGCCCCTGTGGGAGTCTACATTTGAATTTTGAATTTCCATGAAATTATGGAATACTTTGTATGCATAGGTGAATGATTTGGTGAGTGGCAATGATATCTCCCTTTTTCTGTCAAGTCCTCACAATCTTTTTTTAATCTGTCTGTGCCACTAAATGCAATGCAATTGAACCATAATTTCAACATACTTGTAGTAGGCCTACTATGTATCAGCATATTAGCATGTACTGGCTTGACTGCACATTTTAATCTCACTAAAGTTTAGGATCCCCTGTATTAGATTATCACAGAGTATTAACCCTTTACATTATTTTCTTTACAGGGTTTCATTGATTATGGATCCAGCACCTGCATAATTTGGTATGCTCCAGGTTCCAGTGCCAAGCGAAGAGAGATCCATTGATATATGCAGGCGAATTAATTGGTGAGAGTTTATCTTTCTATTTAATGTAGGTTCTTTGAAATTCTGCAATGTATTAACCCTTTTTTTCCTTACAGGGCTTACTTATATTATGGATCCAGTGATTGAGGAGTGCAACTTTGGATGGAAGTACAACTGCCAAGACAAAAAGGAAGCATTGACCTGTGCAGGAGCAGTCCGTATATCTAACATTATACGATCTAGCAAGATTTACAGTGATGAAAATCACTTTGAACTCCAAGAATTATTGGACAAGAACAATGGATTCACCCTGAACTGCCATAAAAGTTGTGTTTCATCTTACACATCAATCAATTAAACGCCACAAACTTAAAAGGTCTAGAGACACCGATTAAAATGTGTCACCACTCAAGGCAACCAGGCACTCAACCTCAAAAGACTCAGGTGGACAGTTTGATTTTCAAAGTAACTGTGTGTTCTGTGGCGAGCTTTGTGACATTAACAAAGACAAGAAGCACCCGTCTAGATGGAGGGCTGCATACATCTTCAGAGAACTGGACAGCAAGAAGAGTCTACTAGATGTTTGTGCAAAGCGAAGTGATGCTGTTGCGAGACGGGTCCAACAACGTCTCCAGTGCACAATTAGTGATCTGTTTGCTGCAGGTGCCCGGTATCATGTTAACTGTCGACAAAGATTTGTCAACATAAAGTTAATCCCAGGAAATGCTTCTAGTTGTAGAAGTTCTGAGAACACTGATGAAGATTGCGCCTTTGAGTCAGTTGTAAAGATGATGACAGCTGATCGGTCAAGAATGTGTAATTCTGTAGAACTGTTTACAGCCTATAAAGAGCTTAAGGGGGATAAACTCACTGGGAAGAGGACCCTCATCCGCCAACTCCAGGAGACATTTGGTGATGACCTCTCATACTATCTTCACCTGGGATAGCCAATATTGTTGCTTTTCGTAGTTGTGCCTCAGAGACCCTCCGACTTGAAAAAGATGACGAAGATGAGGTGGAGACAATTGCAACAAAAGCTAGCAAGCATATCATTCAGGATCTGAAAAACATCAACTTGGACAAGGAACACTATAACACTGGCATTAATAATGAAATTGCCAAAGAGTCAGTGAGTGAATTTCTGCTGATGCTGCTAGCAAAGGTTTCTCCAAAGCTTGATAATAGCCTTCCAGCACTGCTCATAGGTTCTTCTTTGCTTGTTCATACACTGAATATCGCAGATTCAAAAAATCAGCGTCTCATGCAGCAGTATCAGATATGAAGTTGTCTGGCATATCCAAGGCTGAAGACGGATTAGTTCAGGCCATTGTGGATAATTTCGATGCAGACATAGCCTCACAGAATGGAAGGCAGTCCACACATTATCTGGCTATCCTGCTCACACAGTACACACAGTCCCCTGAGGAAGGAGAGGAGCAAACCCAGTCAAATATCAGAAGGATTCAGAAAGATTCACCTGAAATTCCATATGATATAGAAATAAACAGATACCAGGGACCCAAACAACCTCCAATGCCTCTAAACAGAGCCACAAGAGTTGTCAGCTCCTTAAAGACACTTGCTTATCAAGCTGTTGTGGTTAGGAGAGCTTCAGAAGCTGATCTTAGCTTTCTACAGGATGTTCTTACACTGGATAACTGCCCAGAATACAATGGGTACAACACAAAGCAGAGCAGTGAGCAGGGCCATCTCCCACAAGCCAAGACAAAAACGCTGTACCTACCCCTGACATGAAGCCATCTGATCCTGATACCATGATGACAGCCATGGAAAAAGTACAACAGCTCACATCTGAAACTGGTCAGAACTTCAGTGTTCTGACATGTGACCAACAGCTTTACAGAGTTGCCGTGCAGGTATTATGGGCCCACCCAGTGAGGTTCCAACACATGTACCTACGTCTTGGGGGGATGCACGCCTTGATGAGTTTTGTTGGAGCTATAGGTTCACTATTAGCTGAAAGTGGGCTTTCTGATGTCCTGTCAGAAGTTTTTGGAGGAGTTGCCAAGATGTTGAGTGGGAAGAAGTTCCCTCAGAATGTACGTGCCCTGCGGTTGATGGCTGAGGTAGTGCTACAGAGAGTGATCCCAGATGGCAATTTTCAGAATGCAGAGGAACTGATGAGAGCCTTGGATCACATTGCAAGTCAGAGCACGACAGCAAAACTATGGATTTAAGTATTGGTGAAACCTGTGTTGCTGATAATGTCATTCATCCAGGCTGAACGTGAGGGTGACTGGCTTCTACATCTGACCACTTTCCGGAAGATGCTTCCCTACTACTTTGCAGCTGGTCATGTCAACTATGCCAGGTATGGCCTCTATTACCTGCGTTCGATGGAGAAGCTACCTCCACATATTCAAAGCCATTTTCTCAAGGGGCAACATGTGACACGACACATAGCTGGTATATGGAATGGTTTGTGGACCGACCAGTTCATAGAGTCCACCTTCATGAGGTACGGCCACAGTGCAGGAGGGATCATTGGGATTACCCTGAAGCAAGAGGCACTGAAGACCTGGGCCCTGAGTCATCACATCTGCTGTAAAATAGAGTCAGACATGAAAAAGATGGAAGAGGAGCACAGGGATACTTCATCCGTTCAACTGTATCATAAGGAGGAAGCAAAATCACGAATTCTAGCAGACACAAAGGACAGAACTGAACTTGTCAAGAAACTGGACACTTGTCTCCATCCACTGGATCCCAGCGATCATCCAGGGGAGAGCATTGTGAATATCATCAGTGGGAAGATAGCCCCACCAGTTGTCAACGTACATAGTGCTGTAAAGATTGGGGAGACAATGTTAGACGATTTTGAAAAGACCTGGCCAGAGGGGTTTTATAAGACCATCACATGTAAAGTCAAGACTATGGCAACAACAGCCAAATCTATCAAAGTGGGAGACTCCAAAGTTTACGACCTAAATGCCATCTATTCTAGGGTAATTGTACTCCTGTCTAGTGACTGTGATGTTCACGTGAAGGATGTGCTCGCCTATGAGCTGGCACCAGTCCCAACTTCCATGTTCACAGAGAATGGAATGCGAATTTGTAAAGCCAAGTCTACATTGAAGAGGTCACTCCAGGTTGAAATCTCCAGGAGGAATGCTGGTGATGCAGATGTTACCATCATTGATGGATCAGCCCTTGTTTGGACCATTCACTGGCCAGCTGCTGGTACCATAGCTGATTTAATCGGAAATGTAAAAGAAACGTCTGACTTCATATCTGTCACACAGTGATGTCTACCTCATCTTCGACAGGTACTATGATTATAGCACCAAGTCAGTCACCAGAGATGACAGGGAGACAGTGGTCAGCAAGAAGCATCATCTCCTCCTAACAACTAAGCTTCCAGCCCAGAAGGTTGTATTGTCCTCTGTTGAGAACAAGAAACAGCTGAACCGACTGATATGTGAGGAACTTATTCGTGACAGGCTTTTTCATTTAAAGAGCACAAGCATACACAAGTTGGTGGTGACAGGGGAAGACCCATGCCCCATTGAGATCAGGATGGAAGAGAGAAGGATCCAATATGATCTAGAAAACCAGCAGGAAGAAGCAGACACGATCATTGTCCAACAAGCCCTGGTGTGTGCTAGAGAATCTCATCAAGTCAATGTGGTTTCGGATGACACAGATGTGTTCGTCCTACTCCTTCACCATTATCAACAGGCAGGACTGGATGTACCTCTCACTATGGAATCTCCAAGCCAGGATAGGGCAATAGTGGACATCAAGTCAACAATGGCCAAGCATCTACAACTTGTAAAGAACATTTTACCAGCTCATGCCATATCAGGATGTGACACCGTAGCGTCTTACTATGGTTTGGGAAAAGGCACTGTCATCAAAGTCCTAAAAGCAGGATACGAACTATCTGCTATGGGAAACATGGATGCACCATTCCAGCAAGTCATCGACCAAGCGACTGCCTTCATCTCAGCATGTTATGGCATACAGAAGAGCAGCGACATGTCACACACCAGACTACTAGTTTGGGGGGAAAATAATTGGAAAGGACATGCATCTGCTCCAAACCTATCTGTGCTACCACCAGCCAAGGAATCATTAATTGAGAATGTTAAGAGGGCCCACTTTCAAGCAGCTTTATGGCGAAATGTCGAAGGGAATCTTCCACCAGCATGGGACCCAGAGAAATTTGGATGGAAAAAAGACATATCTAACAGGTCACTGAGCCCAACCAATCTACCTGATGATTGCAAACCTGCCCCAGACTACATTTTGGAAATGATAAAATGTGGCTGCAAGAGTGCAAACCCATGTAACTCCAAAAAATGTAACTGTAGAGTACATGGTTTGCCATGCACAATGTTCTGTCAATGTTTTGGTGTAGGATGCTCAAGATAGGCCTGTCCATTCCCATGAAAGCCTCCGCGGCCATGGCAACACCTACCCCCACCACCCAGAACATTCTCGACACTCCTAAGCCCGACATCGATTCCCAGAAAAACTCCCTCACCTCTGTCCTGGGCTCATTGATAGACTTGCAGCACATTATATAACACCCACCTTTCCATGTACATACACACCACCCTAAGCTTCTTACACTATTACACAGGTATTACACTCACACATGTAGCATAGCACACACGCCATCCACACTTGCCAAGGCACCCATAGTCACCACACTAGTGATATTAGATAGGATTTACCTTTTTTAATAAATTCCTGTAAACTTAGTTCTCGTCTCCGTCTCTGATTCTGGGGTCTCAGACAAATTTGGCTAGTTGGTATCATTGGACCATAACGGGATATGATGTGCATGACCACTTCCACATAAACATTAATACAGACATTGTAGAAAGCTAATTTGAAGCATTTGAATGGATAATTCTGCATAAAACGTCATAAATCTAACTGTATGGTATATTGCTGTTTTGGGCATGAAGGGGTTAATATCTAAAAATGCAAAAATGTTAAATCTAATGCACTGTACACATCCACTGTCATGTATAAACACTGTAGAAAGCAAATTTGATACATTTAGATCAAGCATTTTGCATGACATACCATAAAACTCTATTTTGGGTTGATTTTTACTGTTTCGGGCATTAAGGGGTTAATAACAAAAAATGCCCAAGGGATATCACTGGGCACCCTCTTGAATTATTAAGAGGGGACCCCAAGCTACAAGAATCAGTTGAGAAAAAAACTTTTACAGACGAAACCACGTTCACCCCCACGGCTCCCAGACTATAACAAACAAAATAGCCCAGGGGTTGACACTAAGGTCTCATACCTCAATGCCAAATACATATAGCTATGAATATGACTATGGGTTCACACTTATTTTTTTTAAATGTAGCAACAGTGAAATCAGCACATTATAGGTGAACTGTGCTCTTATTTTACATTCCACAGACCAGAAGATGCTCTGGACAGATATCTGGTGTTGTGTTTATAGACGTTGCGCTCCCTCTCAAACAAACACTTGCCCGGTCAGGCAACCTGAAAGCAAACTTCACCTGCCCAGAAGGTTTATAGATAGTTTTGTAGATAGGCCATTTTCAAATAACAGATGTAGGCGATAGGTTAAAGTGGTTCAGCTGATTTGTATACTATTCATTTTGGGCATCCCCTGTGTGTGTTGCCATGCAGCCTAGTGGCTTATTTTGGGCTTGTTTCTCTAATAAAAGCTGGCAACACTGGTGATTGACAATCATTTATCATTCATAAGATCACACCATGGGAGAACAATGACATTGTTTGAAACTGTTTAATATACGGTAGAACAATAGAGCTTAACAAAATATTGTTCTGAACTTCTGAGGTAGTTAACTACACAAAGTGCAATTTTTTTTAGACAACTTACAAAAACAATGTGGTTCTGACACTTCTGAGGCAAAAACTGCAATTGAAACATGCTTGTCATCTTTTTTCAAAAACAGGTTTACATGAATGACAACCGTCAGCAATAGGAAGAGCAAAATTAAAATAACAAAATAAAGCCTGGTTTGCTGGAACACTGACAGAAACATTGCAACATAAGAACACTACCCTACATGTGAGTGCAACCTGGTATTAGTGGAACCCTACAGGTTATAATATTGCTGATCTTGGTTTAAATCGTGAAGCAGTGAAGAGACACTGGTCACACTGCTGCTGTTGGCAGTGCTTGAAGAGGTTGGACATCCACCACTCTCTGGGAACATGGAACGGCCTGTAACCTGCGGGGTGATAGGTGGTATTTGGATGGGTGGGGGTCCCATAGGTGGTGTTATGGATGGTTGTAGGATGTGTGACTGGGTTATGGGTGGTGGGATAGGTCGGGGGGGGTCATGGATGGTGATTGGATGTGTATGCGGCTCATGCGTGGGGGGGATTCATGGCTTCTGATTGTGATTGGATGTGTATGCGGCTCATGCGTGGGGGGGGATTCATGGCTTCTGATTGTAAGTGTGGGTGGGTCATCATGGATGATGGTGGGTTGGGTGTGTGGGTCATGGGCAAAGTATTTGCATGGGGAGTATTTGGAGGCATCACTGGAGCTGTAGGAGCCCAGTGGGGGGCAGGTGGGTGCAGTGGTTGGGCAACAGAGCAATAATGAAAGTCCCCATAAGTTGTAAAACCATCTGAGTGTTGGCCTGCTGCTGCTCTTGCATGGCTGTGAATCGACGGTCTTCAGCTTCCTGTTGCATTCTCATGAGATTCATCAAATCAGCACTCTCCTGCTGTTGACGACGGTTCTCAAGGTCATGCATCTCTTCTCTCTGCTGCCGTAGTTCCTCCATTAGCCCACTGTCAACCTGATCTGACTTGGCTTTCCTCTTCCGGCACTGAGCACCAGGTATTGCCCACCTTGGACTTGTGTTACTTGGGGCCTCTCAACAGCGTCATCTGTGTAAAGAGGCAAATCATGTGTCATTGTGCTGTCCAAATTCCAGTGGTGTACCATCAGGGCCAGCAATAGCCTGGCTAATAAGCCAGACTAATATCACACAACACTGTCGCGGTATATTAGTCTGGGGATGCTGTCTGTCAATCTTGTTTCCCGGGAGGCGGGTTCAAACAATTTCTCTTTTGTTTAGACCTACAGTCAGTCAGAGGCACGCAACCTGCTACGTAACACGCAGGCGACAAGTAGGAAGTGGCCTTTATTTATTTTTGCAACAGCGTTACAGTGTTGTGTTTTTTTCCCCCCAAAAAACATCTGCTCCAGTCGGATATATGTATAACATCTCCGCACGGCGATGTATTAAAGAGGTACGTCTTGTAAACTGAATGGTTACATCCCTGCTTAGTTATTAATTACCATGTTTAGAATGATGGTTTATCTTCTAGGCTAATGTAGCGTAGCATAGCCCATTAGCCTCACAACCATGGGAACTACCGTAATATAAATACTATAAATCAGGCTTAGGTGGCTCTAATCTGGTCAATATATGAAAATGGCCTTAAGTAATAAAGTAGGCTATACATGATGATATAAACATCCACATTACATCATTATCAGACCTAAATGTTTCCCTCAACTTCCAAATTTAATGTAGAAATATTTATAGCCCTTGGCCCCTTAAATGTCAAATGGTCAAGCTTGCACTTTGCCAATTTAACATTGAGGACGTGCCCACAATGTTTAAGTGCCCACTCTTCCTGTTGGTATAGAAAACGTGGTAATGATAGAGCTAACATACCAGAACATGTCAGTCATATTTCATCACAATCTTTCAATGGAAAAAATAACAATTCTGCTTTGTCTTACTATTTCATTGTGCTGCTTTTGCTATTTGTTTTCAACTTTTACATATATTCTGCAGTAATGTTCATCTTTTCAATTAAAACCCATGAATGTCTGTCAATTGTCATCTTTATTAATACATTCAGACAATACAGGTAATACCTCACATGTAATATCTCACATGTAATTAGCAATGTATTTATTTGTGACAAAGTACAGTGCTTTAGGACACAAGGGGCATTGGTCTTTTTGTCTTCATCTTTTTGCAGATTATGAAACTACTCACAGAATGTAAACTTTAAAATGATGAGTCGTTCATCAGTGCTTGTTTGAATGTTGTTAAACCTCTAACCATCCATCAGGGTAAAATGCTCTCAGAGTTAAGTTTTTCACACTACTGACAGTCAGGTAAAGGGTGAAGTGTGAACTGGATGAATTGTTAACTCTTCGTGGTGAAACCTGAGAACAATAGCCACACATTAGCCTACCGAAACTGCAGATGTAAATGTTGGCTTTAATATGTTTAATATGTTTAATATGTTTAATATGTTTAGATAGATAGAATACTTTATTGGCAGTTTAAGAAAAATTACAGAAAATGACATTTTTAAAAAACGCCAAATGGATTTAGTCACAAAAAAGCCTTCGCTTGTTTCCATTGTGGTCCACTTTGTAACATGAAACTATACACAAACATACTGTACAAACAAAACAACCATGGAACATATAATAAATAATCCTTATATATAAGGCTGGGAGCTATATACATAGGACAAGAGGTACCCTGAGAGAATAGTCCAGAGCATGGGAGATGGGCTATCCAGGGTCGGAAGCTAACTATGACCAGTTAGTGTGTAGATGGAGCCATGATTTCAGGTCTTTCCTAAATCTTGCAATAGAATTTAGTGATTTCAGGGCTGGAGGGAGTGCATTCCACAGAGTAGTGGCTGCGTAGTAAAAAGCATTTTTTCCCTTGAGTGTCCTGAAACTGGGGGGAACTAGATCATATGGACTTCCTCTGGTTGAGTACCTGTGAGCATCCCTCACTCTGGGCAGGTAGCCCAGCAGGTACTTAGGAACAGAGGCATATAGGATCTTGAAGACCAGACACAATGAGAGCTGAGATACTCTCTCCTCCACTCTTAGCCATCCCAGGCTACTAAAGTGGGCAGAGGTAAGATGAGACCTGGGGTTCAATTTTAGTAGTAACCTCACAAGCTTGTTTTGGGAGGTCTGCAGCTTTGTTTTCAATAGCTTGGAGATACCTCTGTACCATGAAGTACAAGCATAGTCAAAGTGGCACTGGATGAGGGCACCGGCCAAGGTCCTCATAGCACTGCTGTTGACATAAGGGGATATCCTGCCCAAGAAACGAGTTCTCTGGTTGACCTTTGAGATCACTTTCATTGCCATTTTTTCACCCGTGAGTTTGTTATCTAGTATAAAACCCAAGTAAGTGACCTCTTCCCTATTTGTGACCACACTGTCACCCACTCTAACTGTGAAGCCCGGGGACTTGTTGAGGTTATGACTTGAACCAAACAGAATAGACTCAGTTTTCCCAAGGTGCAGTGACAATTTGTTGTCGGAGAGCCAAAGACAGATGCTACCGAGCTCTGTGCTGAGTACTCTCTCGACCTGCGACTTATCTTTGTCCGAGACCAGGAGAGCTGAGTCGTCTGCGAACAAGAACAGATTGCATTTACATGCCGAGTTCATGTCGTTTACATAAATTAGAAACAGTAGAGGCCCTAGGATGCTCCCTTGGGGGACCCCACACTCTACTGGGAGGGAAGTAGACAGGGTACCATTCACATCGACCACCTGTTTCCTTCCCTCAAGGTAAGATCTCACCCAGTTTAACGATGGGCCATCAAAACCGATTGCCTTCAGCTTGTTTAGCAGTATGGAGTGGTTCACAGTGTCAAACGCCTTTTGAAGGTCCAGCATGACCATGCCGCAGTACTTGCCTGAGTCCACCTCACGTCTGATGATATCAGTCAAGTATAACAGACATGTATCAGTAGAGTGAGATTTTCTGAAGCCTGACTGGAATTCAAAAAGAAGTTTGTTATTAAGCAGATATAAATGTATCTGTTCATAAACTAGTCTCTCTATGACTTTTGAGATGGAACAAAGGATGGACACAGGGCGGTAGTTCCCAGGGTCCAACTTGCTACCCTTTTTATAGAGCGGAACTACTCTTGCAAGTTTGAATTCCTGTGGTACATGGCCCTGCCTGATGGACAGGTTCGTAATGTGAGCCACAACGGGGGCAATAGAAACCGCTGCATCTCTGAGGAACCTAGTGGGGATACCATCATGGCCAGTAGCCTTAGTTGGCTGTAAGGCGCTGAGTTTTAAGAACACGTCCTCTGTTGATACGGACGAGATTTTGAAGCTGTCCTCAACAGCACCAAGACCTTTGTAGAAAGATTGTATATGCTGCTCTCCATAAAGGCCTGAATGGGAGGGCAACTTGTCCACCAGTGTGGAAGCTATGGTTGTGAAGAAACCATTTAGGCAGTTAGCCACGTTCAGCTTATCAGAGATGAGCGAGCCATTTATTTTAATGTTTAGATTCGTGATCTTGGTTTTGAGCCTGTTGTTACAGCCCAGTTCCTTAAGGGACTTCCAAAGTTTTTGGGGCTTTTTCTTGTTTTCTTCAATTCTCTCATTGAAGTATGTTTGTTTGGCTGTCTTGATCATGCCATTGACCTTGTTACGCAATTGTTTGCATTTGTCGAACAGCTGCTCATCTCTGTTTTTTCTGAACTTGGCATAACTCTCATTTCTCATTTTCATGGCCATTAGGATGTCGGCATTCATCCATGGTTGAGTTCTCGCTTTCGCCCTAATGACTTTCATGGGAGCCAGGCTGTCAACCACTGATAGAAAGGCAGATTTAAAACGAGACCAGGCCTCTTCTGTAGATGTACAGTTAAGGACGTTTGACCAGTCCAGATTCTCCAGAGCTGTATTTAATGCTTCACAGGTGTAGTTTTTTAATGATCTGAATCTGATTGTGTTATGACAATTGACTGCAGATTTGTGAAGTTTGCGAGTACAATAAATGATATCATGATCACTTATACTGCACTGTATGACACCGCTTCTGGAGATCTTGGTCAGGTCATTTGTCAAGATGAGGTCTAAGATGGTTTGAGAGTCAGGGCATACCCTTGTATATTGAGAAATCAACTGAACCAGGTTATGCAGGCTACAGTAATTTCGGAAGGACTTATAGATTGCCGTGTCTTTTACCAAAATATTGGTGTTGACGTCGCCAATCAAGATTGCCCCCGAACATCCTATGTCAGTTGATACATCATCTAACAGGTTGTAAAAGGTGGATTGGGAGGGAGGTCTATACAGAGCCCCAATCAAGAAGGGTTTTGTTTTGGGGAGGTTGATATCAAGCCAAACTGCTTCAATGTCCTTGTTGTCCATCTCGGACCGGACGTTGAAGCTGATATCTGCTCTGACATAGACACAGACTCCTCCTCCATTGCGATCTCTGTCCTTTCTGATGACTGTATAGTTTTCTATCTCTATCTCGGTGTCCTTGATGGAATCATCGAGTCTAGTTTCAGAAAAGGAAATGATACCAACCCTGCCATTGTCAAACATGTCTCTGACTTGATCAATGTATAGTACGAGACTACGTATGTTCAAATGAACAATATGTAACCCTCTAGCCGAAAAAATGTCCACAATGTCCTCAATAGTGTTCGTACTGTTCAGATTGTCCTCCAAAGGCATGCATGAATGTGTGGGGGCGGGGAAGGGTGTTGAGGGGAGGGGAGGGGACACAGGACGAGACACAGGACCAGGATTTCGTTCGATATTGCCAGATAAAATTAGCAAAAGAATGATTAAGCATCGTTTTCTGTTGTGTGCAACTACACGGTCTTTGTTGTCATGAGATGACCCCAGCTTTGTATTTATTTGACACTGAAAACAATCCTGTAGTATCATGAGAGCTGGTAGGTGTGCATAGCAGGCAAGATTATAACTCATAGAGTTAGCAACAGACACCAAAAGAAAGCTGAAAGGATTCTGAGTGGAACATGTTCTTTTGCAAGTTGCACTCACCCCAGGTGATAGTTCCAGTTTGTAGTTTGGTGTGGGGGTAGGAGACCCCGCATCCTGGGAAGTTAAAAAGATAAGAACTAGAAAAGGAATAAAAGTTTGTGGTAAAAAGGATAGGGAGGGCATCCTTGCCTCCCGACGTGTGGCTAGTTACCTGGCTAAAAACGAGCCAACCTAGCCACGTAAGCTGACGGACCGATGGGAGCAGAGTGCTAGCCTCCTGGCTAAAGACGAGCCAAAACTAGCCTCTGCAACTGGCCGGAAAAAAAGAATGTAGGCTCCGATGAGATGCTGGCGAGGGATCGGAGTCTGGCAGAGGACACGGCCCCGCAGGCGCTCGCTCCGTCTGTAGCTCAAGGCTCACTCCAATCACAGCTCCAGGCTCGCTCCAGCCGCAGCTCCCGCCCGGCTTGCTCCAACCGCAGCTCCCGGCACAGCGCCGCTAATGCCGCTGACAGGCTGTCGTCCCGGTCCGGAGATGTCGGGGGATCCGTCCGGATCCGCTGTCCGATGGCTGGAGAACGTCAGAATGCTCGACGCTAGTCCGAAGCGCCGGCGACAGCTACTCAAAGGAGCAGGTTAGCCACCCGGCTAATGGAACTTGACAAGCCTACCTAGGCTGATGACAGCTACGAGGGGATCAGAGGAAACGATCCGCTGTCGCTTTACACAGTTCACCACTCAGGTAGGAAAAACGCTGGCTCACAAATCTATTGTTGTAGATTGTGCAAAAAAGTTGTCATAAAGCCAAGACGCCAAACGTTGTCAGTTTACTCACAACACAGCAGCACCAACAGCGTCACAGCTGTCACCTGTGGGTTGCCACATCTGCAGGATACACGAGATGCGCAACAGTTTAATATGTATAAAGCACTAGACTTGTTTACAAGAGGGTCCACCTGATTCAATTCATCATATAGCCAAAAAAACAGGAAATCATCATCATAAAGGAGGTACAAAGGAAAAAGAAAACATATAGGCCTACAGTGAGGGGGAAAAAGGGGTTGGTGGGGATTCAGATTTTACGGGGGCCAGGTTCGATTTGCAGCCATCCGTAGGTGCCCTTTGAAAGCGGTTTTGAAGGAGTCAAGGGATTTGCATGTCTTAATGACCTATAAGTTGTTGAGTACTTAACAACTTGAGTACTTCTACTCAAGTGGTTACTGTTTATATTTAAATAGCCAAAGTTTTGAACTTCCCTAATGTACATTCCACAGAAAGAGGCAATCACAGCTTATTTTACAATGTGTTATAAGCTCATAAGGTGAGCTGCGGTGTGGGCTCCGCTCAGTAGGATACAACAGCAGTGAATAGAGGGTATGCGCGTGACATCATCATCAAACCAGGACGTTATGCAGGAAGGCCTACTGAGTGGCAAAAAACTACTTTCTGGCCTTGACAGCCCATATGTCCACACAGAAAAGTCCTATCTGATTGCATTAAACAATGTTAAACTCACTTTGCATGTTGCTTTGCCACTCGATTTGCCACTCAATGTGCCATTCACTTTAAGCATGCGCATACCCTCTATACACATAGATGTGTGTGGGGAGGACTTAATTTGCATGCAGACTAAATTGGGGAGAAAGTATGTATTGGCTACTGCAAATATTATTTTCAGATATATTTGCATAGGTACACTTACAATGTTTCATTTCAACAATGCAGTGCATTTCATTTCCGCAGGTAAAGTATAATATAATATATTTAACAGGTCAAACCAATCAGACAAGTATTTATCTTAATGAATACATATACAAATGTATTAATCAAACCAATGCATTGGAGGATTTTCTTTTTTTTAAACAAATTAGTAACAATTTAGTCATTTCTATGTTCTATTGATTGGGCATAACAGCAACAGAGTTCAGTCAAACACTGATTCTCTAATCATCATACATCACATTCCATGCTCAGCCAATCAAATCATCATAAAATGTAATTCCGGCCAATCACTTTTGGCGTCTTCACCTTTTCTGCCCTCACTTTTTATCCTCAATATGTACATCAGCCAATCAAATCATCACTATGGGGTCAGCCAATCAAATCATCGTTTTTGTGTTCACACAAAGACAAAGCCCCATAGGAGGGGCTGGTGCCCCTCAACAAAAATGTTTACATTGGAAAGGTTTTTCTCCAGTGTGGACATGCTGGTGTGTCTTCAGGTGAAATGATTGAAACGCTTGTCACAATGTTTACAGTGGAAAGGTTTTTCTCCAGTGTGGACACGCTGGTGTGTCTTCAGGGCACCTGAATGTCTGAAACTATTGTTACAATGTTTACAGTGGAAAGGTTTTTCTCCAGTGTGGACACGAAGGTGTGTCTTCATATTCCATAAACGTTTGAAACTCTTGTCACAATGTTTACAGTGGAAAGGTTTTTCTCCAGTGTAGAGGAGGTCCACTTTAGTCTAGAAAAGGGATATTTTGTTTTACCTCTGACCTCATGCCAATTTGTTTTTACACCTCTGCGGCTTAGCGGACGGTGTGGTGTTGTAGAGGAGGTCTCCCCGGACGCGTGCGTATGTCACACTAGTCGAATCATAGCAGGGATGTTTGTCCAGTGTCCACTTTAGTCTGGAAATGGGATATTTTTACCTCTGACCTCATGCCAATTTTGTTTTTACACCTCTGCTGCTTAGCGGATGGTGTGGTGTTGTAGAGGAGGTCTCCCCGGACATGTGCGTATGTCACACTAGTCGAAACATAGAAGGGATTTTTGTCCAGTGTCCACTTTAGTCCACTTTAGTCTGGAAATGTAATATTTTTTACCTCTGACCTCATGCCAATTTTCTTTTTAAACCTCTGCTGCTTAGCGGAGGGTGTGGTGTTGTAGAGGAGGTCTCCCCGGACGCGTGCGTGTGTCACACTAGTCGAAACATAGCAGGGATTTTTGTCCAGCGTCCACTTTATAAAGTCCATGCACTCCAGTAAATAGCATTTATCCATTTAGATAACTTTTATTATATTTTATTGAATTACTTATTTTTACACAGAAACATAATGTGTGTATTTACAATAACTGTAATGTAATAATAATACTAATAATGTAACACTTTTATTCTGAAAGCAACCGGATGTCTTAAATTTGCTACCTCTCAAACAGGAAGCTCTAGATTTGCCAAAAAGACGGAGCCCTGTTTAATAGAAACATCTTCAGCTTCCTGTTTAATAGAAAAGTCCCTGGCTGATTCTGGAGAGTTCATCTTCACCTGGAAGTGATGCATCATGGGTATTGTAGTTCTTATGAGTCTGGAGAGTTCGTCTTCACCTGCAGTCTGGACTCCGGTCTGAAATCAAGTGAATAAGGAAGGATTTTAATAACTGGAGAGAGGTGGCTATTGCCGTTTTTAGCCAAAGGAGTACTTTTTGTGGATGGAATGGATTCAGAATCCTTTCAATATATAGATTGTTAACAGTGTTGGGTGTAACGGCGCTATTAATAACGGCGTTATGTAACGGACTACTTGTATTGGTAACAGAATAAAGTAACTAGTTCGTTTTGCAATTTAGTAGTTAGTTACTTAGTTACATTTCCAAAAAAGTCATCCCGTTACTATAATGTGTAATTATGTGTCTCTGTTCATTTTGTTGGCAAGATTACAAAAATAAACAAAGCCCCGACTCCCTTCTGTGTGATCTGTGCACCTGATATGTGGCAGCTGCGCTGTCAGTAAACTGTCAGCCTGTGAGCCTGTGCGCATGTGCAGAAAAGCTGCCCGGCCAGCTGATTCATTTATTCAAGCGAAATGGCGGCGAACGACAACGAGTGCGACAGACCAGAGTCAGCCTTTTGGAACTGGAAATATAGGCATTATTTTAATTTTATCAGACTGAAAGACGAAAAAAACATTGAAGTAAAATGCAAGCTGTGTCTGGGTAAAAAGCTGTTTTCTTCGCGGATTTCTACAGCCAACTTAAAGAAGCACTTGGAGAAAATACACCAAAACACAACATGGTGGCGAGGGCAGTTCAAGAAAACGACAATCCCGACGAAAACAACAATGATGATGCAGACGACGGACCAGCTCCTAAACAGCAACGATTGGATTTAACTTCTTCATCAGTCACTCAAAAGGAAATCAATGAGCTTGTAGCTGGTTATGTGGTGGAGCGTATGCTACCGCTTTCCACTGTGGAGTCTCCATCTTTCCGTAAGATAATTAGTAAAATCCCTATGGCGCGCAACAAGGAGGGAAGTTTGCCTGACAGAAAAACATTTACCTTGACAAAGCTTACTGTGACATGGAGAAAGAGCTGAAATCAACGTTTGAAGGCTTACAATACGTTTCCACTACAGCTGACCTGTGGACAGCATGCAATAAGAGCTTTATGGGAATGACGGCCCACTGGATTGATCCCGCTACTTTGCAGCGCAAGAAAGCAGCGATTGCTTGTAGACGAGTGAAGGCAAGGCACACTTATAACGTGATCGCCTCTGAAATCGAGCAGATTCACACATCCTATGGCCTAAGTGGGAAAGTGACAGCCACCGTCACCGACAACGGCTCAAACTTTGTTAAAGCATTCCGGGTTTACCAGGAAGAACAGGCGGCTCCGCCTCTGGGTGGTTCCGAGTCTGGGTCTGAATCAGAGGGCGACGCAAATGAAGATGTTACCTTTGCAGATCTACACGCAGTGCTTTCCACCGAGGATGAGGACAGCAATACCTTTGTTCTCCCTCCACATCACAGGTGCGCGTCGCACACGCTCAATCTCATTGCAAATGACATAGAGAAGTGTCTGCTGTCAAACAATGAAGCCAAAGCGTTGTACAGGAGCGCCACTGCCAAATGTTGTGGCCTGTGGACCAAAGCTAGCAGGTCATCTGTGGCATCAGAGAGCGTGTCAGACATTTGAGAAAGCTCCTGGTTCCTTCTAAAACAAGGTGGAACCCCTTCTATGATGCCCTGCGCAGAGTCATTGACAATCCCATAGCAGACCTGAATAGGCTTTGCACCGAACTAGGAATCAGGTGCTTTTTAGAGAAAGAGTACCAGTTCCTAAAAGAGTATTGTAAGGTTGTGAAGCCCCTCACAATAGCCCTGTATATTCTTCAAGGCGAAGACAACTGCTTCCATGGAACTATCCTGCCAACACTCGAGACCCTGATGGCTAGAACCCTGGGGTTAAAGGATACGCTCTCCCGTGTGACAGCTGGCCTGCCCGATTTCATAGTCGAGGTAAATATTGTGTTCATGCTCATAGCACTTGATCTAAAATTGTAGTGCACTGGCCATGTTGTGATCATTATTAATTATTGTCTTATTTATTATTATTATTATTATTATTAAATGAATACTGATGGGGGTGTCAACATCACGTGTAAGGATCAATCTAACACAGATGTTGTGCACATGCACGTGTTTTATTTTATTTATTTTTAATAGCGTTTTGTAATATTATGCCTTGCAGGCCGTCAAGAAACGTTTCGCCGCCACGCTGGACAGTAAGGAGGCCTTGCTGGCTGCAGCGCCCCTTCCTAAATTCAAGCTGCGATGGATGAAAGAGGACTAGCAAAAAGACCGCACGAAGACGCTCCTCGTTGCCGAGTGCCGTGCTCTCCCGGTTGATGAAGTGCCTCAGGAAATACCGCCGGCTGCACCTGTCCCTGTCGCCGGAGAAGACGAGGCCGATGGTGATTTCTTTGCTTTTGTAGAAGAAAGACATGACGTATCGCAGTCGGCGGACAGTGAAATAGCAGACTATCTCAAGTCAGCAAGTTACGAGATGGATGTATTGAATAAATTCCAGATGATCAAAAAGATCTTTCTTCAACTCAATACCCCAACACCATCCAGTGCCCCCGTTGAGAGGCTTTTCAGCCTCGGGAGTCTCGTTCTCACCCCCAAGAGGAACAGACTATCCGACACACGCTTTGAAAAACGTGTTTTCCTCCGTTACAATCACCACTTTGGATAATTTGGATTAGCCTGCTACGCATTGATTTGGTGAGTGTATAAGCCTAAACCTGAAAGCCTGTAGGCAACTTTGTTCTGGCGTTTTGACTGTAATGTTGTTATGCTGCTGCATTCTGTGAAGTTTGAAGCCTCTGTGCACTTTTTTTAATTTTGTTTTATTCATAGGCACGTTGAGAAGTCCGGCTATTGTTTTTTATTATAACTAAGCCTATAATTCGTTCACATTGTGGTTCTGTGTGCGTTTCATTTGTGACTGTCACCATTGTGGAATTGATTGTCCTCATTTTGAAGGATTCAGCCTTCAGATGTCTTTGAGACAACTTGAGACATTGAATTTAATGTAGGCTATTGTAATTGTATGCGCCTGCGCTGATTGAATATCTATTCGAGAGAGGCCTACCCACGGTTTCTTTTGACTGTATCTGTATGCCTAATAATGCATTTCATTTCGTTTATATTTTTGCTGTTAAATTTAAAGAGGCCTAAGCATTGTATTTGTTGCAGCCTATAATGGCCTGATTGCCCTCATTACATTTGTCATATTGATTCCCCGGGAGTCCGGGACCTGTACACTTTTCTGTCCAGTCCCATGTGTAGTAGGCTGGTGATTGTGCGAATTATATTCGTTAATAAAAGAGTTGTAAAGGGGATATTGTCTATTGTGTATATCATTCTTGATTTTAACCAAATATGGTCCGTGATATTAAAGGCGCCGCAATGACGGTAGGCAGTATACAATGTAAATTATGCAACCAATTTGCGCAAGCATTCGAAAATGGGTTTTTAATTGTCGGGTAACGGAAAATAACGGAAAATAATCTAACTTGTTACTTTTCTCAGAAGGTAATCTGTAACGGTAAGGGATTATTTTTATGGGCAGTAATCCAGTAACCTAACGACGTTACTTTAGAAAGTAACGATGCCCAACACTGGTTGTTAATGGTATGGTCACATATATCCCCCTATATACAAAATAATTGCTCATTACTGTCAGCCGGTCAGCACGTCGACTCATGAATGTATGCATATAAACAATATTTCAGGCAAAAAAAAAGAAGAAACTATATAAATTTCAACAAAAGAAGCCTGTTGGCAGCCAGACTACCAGTGGTGTTAGCCCAACTCTCCAACATGTGAATCTGGAGATTATGGGATTCATGCATTAGGGAAGAAATCACACTTAACTTCAGTTTACACAAGGAACAATGGTGTAAAGTGAATAAGGTGAAAGTAACCAATGTGCTTTTAATGTTCTGCCTCAGTTCAAGCAGCAGGGAGCGTACAGTGCAACCATTTCTGTGAGCATAAATTGTAACAAGTACGGATGGGAGATCATATTTGATCACATTATTATTATTATATTATTTGACCTCGGTGAGGAGAGTGATCTAAGTAGGGCTGCTCAATTCACTGCTATTTTAATTCAGGATTCCAACGTGTGTGTGTGTGTGTGTGTGTGTGTGTGTGTGTGTGTGTGTGTGTGTGTGTGTGTGTGTGTGTGTGCGTGCGTTAAAAAGTATATACAGTATATTTAAGCATTCCATTTAACAATGATGCTCTTTGGTTTTGTTATGAACGCACCTTTGCCGCACCCTAAAAGCTCAGTGAGATGTTTAGTTCAGATCTTGCCCAGATGAGTGAAAGAGCACCACCCTTTGGTCAACAAGAAAAGTGACAAATCAATCTATTTGGAAGCACTTTGGTTTCATGGAGTGTGGTGAGGAACAACAAACCAATACCGTGTTAAGATTTGTTACAATGGTGTGTGTTAAGGTTACATTTCAATGGTGTGTGTTAGGGTTACATTTCAATGGTGTGTGTTAGTGTTACATTTCAATGGTGTGTGCACCACAACCAAATAGGGCAGTAACTAAAGTCGACTTTTCAACAAGTCGTCTTCATTGTCACTGATAGATAATTTTGAGTTATGGTAGATCTGTTACTTTGGTATTTTTGTGGACTTGTGTTCGGCCCAGACCGTGTTCATATTTTGTCATCTTGCCCTTCTACCATCGGTTTTATCATCAGCCTACTGCCTGTTTACTCTGGGTTGTTCTCCTTATCCTATTTATGTCATGTCACCATCCACAGGCCTAATCATCTCAGACCTATATTATCCTTTATATTATTATATTATGGATTGCCTGACGCCAAGTTAAGATTCACTGTCTGTCCCCAGTCAAAAGTTAGCTGGCATACTGAGAGGTCTATTTGGATATAACACTGCATGTATTTGACCTTGGTGCCTAGTGAGAAAGTAGATAAGAGTATTTCTCTCTGTCGAGAGTTCACCGCTAGCCGGGAAAGAAATGTTATCTTCAGGTTGCCATAGCAACGCCAGCCTCAGTGCTTTCCCGGTTTATGGCTCTCCATGACGGAACTAAGGAAGCTGTCCCAATATCAGTCTCATCATCCATGTGCTGGTCCAATGAGCGCTTGACAACCAGTGCCAGCGCGGTATAGTGGAAATTAACTGTCTATTCCGCCAATGAAAGTGTATCAACAATTGACGTATTCTACAGTATTAATGCCTGTGAAATGAATTGTTCGTGAGAGAGAACCCTGTGCAGTTTGTCGCACAGGGTGAGAGTTTTTTGTAATTTGGCTGTATGTGGATCTGTTATGTCTCTCTGATCTGAAAATGAATAGACATTAATCATATTGCTCGGACTGGACAATCCTTCTTCCTGGTGGTTTCATCTTTTTATTGGTTACTTAAAGGTATTTTTCTAAAAGAGTATTTCCTGCTCAGATCAACATTTGGATGTTGATCTCTCTGCTTAAAGTTATCCTGTTAAAGCTAATTGTTAACTTGGTCATAGGCTCTCTGCCTAGTGTTGTGGTGCTGAGTATTTATGTGTACTCTTTGAGTACTTTCTCAAAAGTATTTTTTATAGTTATAGCCCTGTGTAGCTCAGTAATTCAGTATTATACAGTCCTTTATATCTTGAATCATTAATTGTCCCTTCTGCATTTTATATGCAACTAATTGGCCTTCCCTTATCTGTTACCTTGACAATTTATGTATCAAATTGGTCTTCGAGCCTTATAATTGGTTTTATCATAATTATAAATCCATCAAATTGGTCCTATTCGAACCGTCTTTTTCCGAGTATAAGTCTAATTTATTTAATTAGCTCCTCCGACAAAAGGAACCAGCCCCCATCCCCATTTTTATTTTTTTCTGCCGGAAGAACAAAGTCCATAGTCATATTTTTGGAGCAGTGGTTTTGTCGATGCATGTTCAGTTCTGGAACCGATCCTCCCCATTTTTGGGAACATACAAGCCGCGGATCTGTGGACGAACGAACGAAGCATGAGTTATACAGCTTGCCTTGGACGGTCCTCCACAGACCCCCCCACCTTCCTCTCCTGCTTCGGTGCCCTCTGTCTGGGTCCTGTCTGCCTACGTGATTCTCCCAGCTTGCCTTTCTCAAGTTAAGTAATTTGTCTTTCTGTAACCTTCTTAGATTATACTGTTATTATAATTTATTGCCGTACATTCATGTCTGGGACTTAATCCCTGAACATGTCTCAGTCACATTACTTTCCTCCACTTTTCTTTTCAGGAGGCAACGCTACGCGTGCGCTGCGTCCTAATCCTTTTTTTTATACTTTCTGCTTCGAGTTCTTATCTGTTTAGTATTTATGCGTTCCTGTTATGTTGATATCGCTGTAGGAACCCATAGATATTACTTTTATAGTCTTCTTTCTCTCAAACCTCGACGGGGGTGCGAGAGTAGAGTAGGTTATTTTTATACCGTAAAAAAGGTCTGTGATTCCTTTCACCATTGGATTATAATTGATAATTTTTTTATCACCCCTTTTAAAATTGTTTTTAGAGTGTGTAGGCTTCTTATCTAAGGAATGTAGGAGTACTCTCCATCTCTCTCTCTCCCTCTCGGTCTGCTTAGGGACTGAGTGCGTGCGTGTGCGTGCGTGTGAGAACGCATGGCTCCATCTCTCTCTCTCCTTCTCTCCTTCTCTCGGTCTGTCTGCGTGCGTGTTCGTGCGTATGTGTGTATATCACTGTCTTATGTTTGTATGGATGTGTGTGTAGTCCCGTAGAACAGTTATTTTTCTTTTAATAGTTGTATATGTGTGTGTGTGTAACGTACCATTTGTTCAATGTCACCTATTTATATATTGTACATAATTTTATTTGTATTTAGAGTGACTGAGTGAGTGCGTTTGTCTCGTGTATATGTGGGTGTGTGTGTAACGTACCATTTGTTCAATGTCACCTTTATATATTGTACATAATTCTTTTTTGTATTTAGAGTGACTGAGTGAGTGCGTTTGTCTTGTGGGCGGATGTACGCTCTTGTCTATGTGTGTGTGTGCATGCGTTCGTGCGTGTGTGCATGCATGTGTGTTTGTGCGTGTTCGTGCGTATGTGTGTGGGTGAAACACTTATTTTGGAAGAGTATGACAGGATAATATTAGGGATGCGTGACGACTATTGATTATTGATTTATTTATCTGTCAGGCTCCGTGTTCCGCCATTTATCATCATTTCATACACTTTATAATTGCCTAGTGGCCGTGCCAGGGTTTTTCATTTTTAGATAGGACCCCATGAACATTTAAATGCCCATTATCATGACAATTTATTATTGATTTCAACCAATCCCCTTATTGATTTCATTCATTTATTATTTTGTTATTATTTCATTTCATTTATTTTTTGAGTGGTGTCAACCATTCTTTCCCAAGACATTTTATTCCTGTTATTTTAGATTTTTTTTTGGATTTTTTTGGTTTGAACTTTTTGCTCTATCTCTCAGAGACCTGATGTGTACAAATCATGGTCAATTTCGGTCTATCTTGACCTTGGCTAACCTGCGTGTGGCGATTAGCTACGTCAGATAACGCGCAGGGGACATGTGCGACCCGGGGGGTCGTACTAGGCCGCGGACTACATGGGAAGGGGGTCTTGATTTAAGTTAAATCCCAGAGTGGTACAGATACAAGTTCTCTGTATTCACAGATTTTTCTTAGGCGTTCAGAAGGCGTCCCATCCTATGCAGAACATATAAACGAATCTGCGCCCCATTTTGGGCAAATCTTCGTCTATATACTTTGTTTTCTACTTGAGATATCGTTTTATTGTATTCTCCCTGCCCTTTATCTTTAAGGTGCACATACATACGTAGAATGCTGGGCCTCTATCTTTCTCTTTCTCCCTGTCTACCTACACGCCCTCCCTTCACATTAAGCTGTGTACATGCGCGGTTGGTAGAACAGTCATTTTCATTTTCATTTTTTTTTTTACAACTATACCCTGTGAATGTTTACCCTGTTGATGAATTGTTTATAATTATTATTGTTTCATTTCATTCACCAGTTTGTTTTTCTCTTTCTCTTTTATCTCACAGATACGGATCTCTGGTGGTTTCGTGGTCAGGAACAAACCCAGGACAAAGTAATCTAGAGGTCAACAAAAAGTGATGGAGAATAGAGTGAAGGAATGGTGTTGTCGACCTCGAGATCCCTTTTCCCTTAAGTTTATAGGGTTTGCCCCTAGACCCCGAACCACTCAGAAACAGTATTAGGCCCGACCCCCTAGAACAGTAGGCCTTATGCCATCTGCCCATAGATTTCCCATCGGGAACAAATTAGAATTCCACTCATGTTTCACCATACACATAATTGTTTTATGTTTTTCTTTTCTAAGACACTGTATTTTGCTAAAACGCTGTTACCCCTCCCTACCTAGTATTAGGATTCATTTGATCATCCCTTCTCCCCTCAATTAATTAATATTGTATTTTGACTATTCATTTTCCAGATCCCATATCTGCCACATTATATAGATTATGTAAACTGAATTATCCCATCTTTGGACAATCTAAATTTCCTTCCATTAGGATTCATTATACCACCTCATCATATTTTATTTTGGATTTCATTTTAGTATTAGGGACCCCTTCCCCTTCCATTTCATTTTGTTATGTTGAGTTTGGCTTGACTAGGCATATATATATCCTCCCCTGAATAGACTTGATTCTATATTTGGCTTTATGGTACTAATGGACTCGCCAGGAAGCGACACGACATCATCAATTACCCTGTCCCCCCCTCTCCAAGCTCTGCTTGGTATAAGAACTGTTAGGTGCATCTCCGGCCGTTTTCTCCCGTTTGAATCACAGAGATCAAGTATCTGTCACTGAGAAAGTATAGGCTGATATTGTCACCTGTGGGTCACCTGTTATGTCACCCATCCTGGGGGCGGGGCGAAGATTCGGCTCCGACTACGAGCAAAGAAGAACCATCCAGTGTCTGCTCTGATGAGCCACAATGAACATTGCCATGGGCACTTTCGACGGCACAGCGTGCTGCAACATTGCTGAGTTCCTTGGGAACCCCGAAGACCTCGAGAGAGAAAAGTCATTCTGTCTCTCTCCCACAGTACCATCTAAATAAGGAGGGATTGTGCCTAGTCTTAAGTCAAAACTATTTTTTATTTTTCATTGTTCCTGTTTCCATTCTGGTTCTATTCCCCTCCTGATCCTTAGTATAGAGTTAATTTTATTTCTCATCTCCCAATTGACCCTTATATTATTTTAATTTAATTCCCTGAAGATTTATTATTGTTTATTGATCACATTTGACACTTCATCCACAAAACGTGATGGGGTTGATAGATAATTTTGAGTTATGGTAGATCTGTTACTTTGGTATTTTTGTGGACTTGTGTCAATGTTTCCTTTTGGCCCAGACCGTGTTCATATTTTGTCATCTTGCCCTTCTACCATCGGTTTTATCATCAGCCTACTGCCTGTTTACTCTGGGTTGTTCTCCTTATCCTATTTATGTCATGTCACCATCCACAGGCCTAATCATCTCAGACCTATATTATCCTTTATATTATTATTAGGGCCGGGACTTTAACGCGTTAATTGAGATTAATTAACTACAGCAAAATTAACGCGTTAAAAAAATTAACGCATTTAATCGCACCTTTTTTTTCACGGCGGAACGTTTCTCACTGGGTGCATTTCTAGGCTCATTAGGCTGCTGCACTCCTTGCACGGCTTGCAGGGGGAGGAGCAGCAGCAGTGAGTCCACTCCACTCTACTACAGCTCCGTCAGACAACAACTTACAACACCCAAACGTTTGCTCCGTGGATGGGACATTTAGATTTAAAAGCTATCGGATGGACGCGTGGATAGCAGCATGTTTGTGTGCAATGTCAGAAGGAAAGGATCCATAAGCCATATGACCAATGTTAGCTTTCATGCTAGCTCTGGTCCATAGCCAGAGCTATGGATCAGAGCTAGCTTCCATGCTAGCTGCTTCAGCTTAGCATGTCTCGCAGAGTAGAGGCTTGCACGCCTTGCAGAGGCTCGCGGAGATTTCACCACAGCACGAAGCTGTCAAGCTGTCCTCGATGCGAAACATACTGAAGCAGCAAGTGTGAAAGTCCGTGGTCAGACAATGGTCTGCCCCAACCCCATGTGAAATGCACTCCCCAGCTAGTTCATTCCACCGTTTTTTTATTTTGTTCCTTTGTCTAAGTGTTTACCCCCTAATAAAGTTGTTCTCATGCCCCACCATGTAAAGCACATTTGAGTATTCATAGACACTTTATATAGGCACTTGCTGCACTTGTTTATCTGTTGGAGAAAAAAAAGTTGTATTGCTTAAAGGGGAATACCCCTCATTTCAAAAAAATTCTATGGAGTTGTGTGAAAAACTGGAAATAATAAAAAGTCACCCCATTTTGTGTTTCCTAGAACTGGAGGTCTGACAAAAAACAGTAACACTATGAAGTACAGCTTTGTGATGTCACTGAGTTACTGTTACTGATTTTTTTCAGACCTCCAGTTCTAGGCAACACAGAATGGGGTGACTTTTTTATTATTTCCACACAACAGCTCTAAGGTATATTAATGACAGTAAAATGTTGAAAATGAGTGGTATCCTGTAGTCACTATTCATTCACTGGGATACCAAAAAACATTTGAAAAAAAAGGTTTATCACTGTTCTTGGGTTGAATATTGATATGCGATTAAAATGCGATTAATCGAGATTAATTAATCACAAAGCTTCTAATTAATTAGATTAAAATTTTTAATCGAGTCCCAGCTCTAATTATTATATTATGGATTGCCTGACGCCAAGTTAAGATTCACTGTCTGTCCCCAGTCAAAAGTTAGCTGGCATACTGAGAGGTCTATTTGGATATAACACTGCATGTATTTGACCTTGGTGCCTAGTGAGAAAGTAGATAAGAGTATTTCTCTCTGTCGAGAGTTCACCGCTAGCCGGGAAAGAAATGTTATCTTCAGGTTGCCATAGCAACGCCAGCCTCAGTGCTTTCCCGGTTTATGGCTCTCCATGACGGAATTAAGGAAGCTGTCCCAATATCAGTCTCATCATCCATGTGCTGGTCCAATGAGCGCTTGACAACCAGTGCCAGCGCGGTATAGTGGAAATTAACTGTCTATTCCGCCAATGAAAGTGTATCAACAATTGACGTATTCTACAGTATTAATGCCTGTGAAATGAATTGTTCGTGAGAGAGAACCCTGTGCAGTTTGTCGCACAGGGTGAGAGTTTTTTGTAATTTGGCTGTATGTGGATCTGTTCTGTCTCTCTGATCTGAAAATGAATAGACATTAATCATATTGCTCGGACTGGACAATCCGTCTTCCTGGTGGTTTCATCTTTTTATTGGTTACTTAAAGGTATTTTTCTAAAAGAGTATTTCCTGCTCAGATCAACATTTGGATGTTGATCTCTCTGCTTAAAGTTATCCTGTTAAAGCTAATTGTTAACTTGGTCATAGGCTCTCTGCCTAGTGTTGTGGTGCTGAGTATTTATGTGTACTCTTTGAGTACTTTCTCAAAAGTATTTTTTATAGTTATAGCCCTGTGTAGCTCAGTAATTCAGTATTATACAGTCCTTTATATCTTGAATCATGAATTGTCCCTTCTGCATTTTATATGCAACTAATTGGCCTTCCCTTATCTGTTACCTTGACAATTTATGTATCAAATTGGTCTTCGAGCCTTATAATTGGTTTTATCATAATTATAAATCCATCAGTCACAGGTCAACTCCCACCAGGAGAAGTCGAAAAAAAAATGGGGCACAGGTCTCCACCAAGCCAGGTCAGGTTGTGGCCTCCTGGTGGCGCTATAACAAGCCAATGTGAAAAGGGTGGGATATAATCCTCAGCCTAGTAAGAAAATGTGTGAAAGATTTCACGTAAATTGCACGCTGCGTTCATGATTTGAGGCTTTTTGTTCAAAACGGGCCAAACTTGCAAACTTTGAAAGCTAATTATAGCCAATTAGGATGGAATATGAAATATCGGACAGATCCAACTTGAGCACATGACTGTAGAGATACTGTATTACAATTTGCAAGATTTTTGGACAGAATTTGGAGGTGAAATATCAAAACATGTGTTTTTTCCCTCTAGGGAGTGTACATACAACGTTTCACACAGATCGGTGCAGTTATACGTAAAACATGTGAAAAGCTGCCTCATGGTGGTGCTATAACAGGCCGTTATGGAAAATGTGGGGCAGAGGTTCATCGGTGGCATCCAGGGAGTGTGTGTGCAAAGTTTGGCATCGACCGGATTAACGTTGCCGAAGATTAGCTGGTAACGGACGGGCGGGCACACACACACACACGCCTGGTGGAGACAAAAATAAGATTGACTAAGATGTACGTGTTAACATTACAGTGGACAGAGTACAAATCCTGCTCATTTACAAACTATGTTTGCACCTTTGACAAACTGCAGCTTGAAAATGCGTTCAGCTCAGCTCTGAACTCGGTAGAATCTGCACCTGGCTCACTGATAACAAACTATCATTACACCTGGAAAAAAACAGAATCCATTCTCTTTGGATCAAATAGTAATCTAAGCAAGGCAGATGTTTTCTCAGTTAGAGTGGGTGACATTATCATCACACGCAAAGTTGAAATTACCTACCTAGTTTCCATCCTAGAATCTTTCCTGTGATAAAATGGCCACACCCTTTTTCATAGGCAAGATTACCATGTACCTGTCTACTATGTAAATGCAAATGAAGTCCACAATCTCAACACCAGAGGGAGTTCAACAAACCACAAGTTTCGGCTCAAACATGCCCTACCAACAGCCATTAAGAAATGTGAACCCCTAGACGCCTTCAAAATCGCTCTCAAAGAGCACCTACGGTGCGGCTGCAATTCAAAACTGGCCTCCGTTAAAAAAGTCAAAGTCCCCCCCTTTTCATACATGTTTTTCCCTTTTTTACTTTTTTTCCTCCTTTTTCTGTACGTCTTTAAATGTTCTGATGCATTGAAAATGGTGGACCCTGATGACCCTCTCTCTCCCCCTATCTCTCTCTCAGCCTGGGCACACTTTAGATTTCATGCGCAGACAGAAGAAGCTGTGTTTTGCGTCATTTCCGTTTTTTTAGACACTGGTGGATGGAAAAGAAGCTCCACCCACACGGCAGGTTGCCGCTGGGGCAAGCTTTTCCGGGAATCTGGCCGACGCGGCAACCTGCTGCGTGGGTGGAGCTTCTTTTCCATCCACCAGCTGTCTAAAAAGCCGGAAAAGACGTCGTGAGTCAGCTTCCTTTGGCCGCGCATGGAATCTTAGATGTGCCCATACCCTCTCTCTCTCCCCCTATCTCCCCTCTCTCTCATCCCCCTCCTCTCTCTCTCTCTCTCCCCCTGATGCCATAGCTGTTCCACGGCCCTGAGGCGAGATTGACAGCCCGGGTCTCCTTACTGTTTTGACTATTCAAAGAATAAAAACTCAACTTTATCAGGCGATTGCAGAGCAGGGCTACTGTATACAGCCACCGGACAGACCGGAGCAAATCCGTACTCTAAGGTCTGTAGTCTGTACTCTAACATGCAGCCAAGCAGCCGAGTTTAAACACTCCATTTCCTGCCTGCGCTGTGAAGGGCCCTTCACAATAAAGCGTCTCCCTTTAACTCCCAATGAACTACATTTTACACTGTTTATTATTGGCAGGAAATGTAGTCTTAGTCGCGGTAACTCTTAACAGCGTGTGTTTGTGGGAGAGAGAGCCAGAGAGAGAGAGAGAGTATACAATTTATTACTACGCATCGGAGCGGACGGCCGGCCGGCCGTGCAGGCCCTCCCCCTCGCGGGCCCCGAGGCAGCTGCCTCGGCTGCCTCTACTATATCGCTGCGCCTGGCTGGTATGTCGCTGTTCGAGGAGCCACTGTTCTACAACGGCTTGCTGCAGGTCCAGACACTGTCCTCGGCATGCATACAAACTTACCTCAGGGAAGCCGGGTGCACAAAACTGGGACATTTGCTGGTGCCTTTTGAGTCACTACAACAGCGTGTTCATATACGGCCTAGGCTACTGAGGCAGATCGCCCTCTTGCACAAGAGGGCGATATAAATATACATTCTGTGCATTAAGGTGAGGCACTGCCCGTCTCTGCATGCCATGAAAGCATCGAGGTGGACTGAATTTTTTGGCCCAGGCTGTTGGTTTTTATTATATTTAAGACTGGCATGTAGTTAAGATCCTGGTTTTGAATTTGTATTAGAGTTCTCAATCTCTGCCCGAAACCGGCCCGGCCCGACATTTTCGGGTAGGGTAGGGCCCAAAATGCACGATAATTAGTCGGGCGAGACACTGATGAGACACTGATGTCTCGTTGAACCCAGCTGGGTGAATAAGCTAAATTAGGCTACCTAATCAACGTCACCAGTCACCACGGTAAATGCTCCGTCCATATAACTATGAACGCGCCTGCATACACGTAATATAGTTACATGATGACCAAGCAATGGTACAGTCCACTGTAGGCTACAGCCATTTGGTTTCCAAATCATATCGCAGTGTGCTGTAGGCTACAGCTATTTAATTTATCCCAATGTAGCACAGCGCGCCTCGTTGTGTGCCCACTGCCCAAAATAAAATATCTGCAAGCTGTCGACACGCCATCGAGCGGCATGTTGATTTTTGTATGTCTGTTCGTTTGGTTAGGCAACGCACATTACGCTGGTATGTGGGTTATATTAACTGCGTCACTTCAGAGGATCGCTGGCGCTGCTACTTTGATTCAGAAGATGTTTACTCACCCCTGGAAATTGCTGGAAACCATTAGAATGTTGGAAATGGAACATTATCAGCCAATTAACGTGAGTTACATAAATCCTTTATTTCGGCGACTTTTAGTGCGTTCTCTGGCACACTCGTCTCAAGAATCCACGGCACCGCGGCCATATAGTTTTCTCTTTTTTTCACTCAGGCTTTTTCGGGTTTTCGGGCCTGACATTAGGGTAATTGTTAGGGTCGGGCCGAGCCTCTGGCCGACCCAGTTAGGGTAGGGTAGGGCCGGGCCTTAATTTTCAGGACCGATGAGAACTCTAATTTGTATTACCCAGCAGTGCGTAATAAAGGACCTTCTCTCTCTCCCTCTCATCCCCCCTCCCCCCCTCGCTCTCTCTCTCTATCTCACCCCCCTCCTCTAAATGGTAAATGTTGCATTCATATAGCGCCTTTATCCAAGGCGCTTTACATTTGCATTTATACATTCACCCATTCACACACATCGGGAGCAATTTGGGGTTCAGTGTCTTGCCCAAAGACACTTCGACATGTAGACAGGAGGAGCCGGGATTCGAACCGCCGACCCATGGATCATTGGACGACCTACTCTACCTCCTGAGCCACAGTCTCCACAGTCTCTCTCACAGTCTCTCTCTCTCTCTCTCTCTCATATCCCCCTCCTCTCTCTCTCTCATCCCCCTCCACTCTCTCTCTCTCTCAACCCCCTCCCCTCTCTCTCTCTATAGCCAAATTCCAATACCCAAAATCTCGGTCATTCGCTCACTCGGTCACTCGGGGTCATTCCAGCTTTACCCGGAAATGGTTAACGTTCCAATTGTTAATGTGCTCCATCGAGGAGGCGAGTGGAGCCGAGAGCGCATAGAGCGAGTGTACATCAGGTGCAGGCTCGGTGGGGTATTTTGTCTCCTCGCGGCGGATTTCCGCATCACGTGTACGTTTTCTTCTTTCTCCAGTGACATAAGTCCGTCTCCTCTACATGTGGCACAGAAAACACTGCTTGAAACCCGATACTATGCACCCACCCCCATCCACTAGTGCTGCTGGCCGCTGCGGCTGACCCAACACACACATGCACGCACACACATTAAACTAAAAAGCTTTGCTGTTTGCTGAATTAATAGAGCTTCAGAATGATAAAGTAGCATATCTATAGCCTACATATGTGAAAGTGAAAGGACCACAACAAGCCACTGGCTGTATTGCGTTGTGTGATATAAGCATAATAAAAGTAGGCTATATAAATATAGGCTATATTGTGCGCACCTCAAAAGCTATAGTTAATTTCTCTGCATGCCTGAATGCACTGCTATGAATGACGGTGACAGAAATGTATTTATTTATATGTGGACTGAACTGAATATGTAAGTCAGAGAGACTACCTAATTCCTGTTATAGTGTCCGTTATTTGCAAAGACCGTCGAAGGGGGGGGGGTTTGGATTTATACGAGCAAAAAGGAACGCGGGCTGCGGGCAGGTCAGGAAATCCCTTCACAATCATATAATATATAAGTGTGCGCATCCTGGCGCTTATTCACTATTTCAGGAATAAATAGCCTTGCGCTGCAGGTTACTCTGCATGACGCCGTCTGGAGTGAGTATAGCAGCTCAACCCCCATAAGTGACATTCATGCTTTCACTATGTCTGTACTAGACACTATTTGTAAGACAACAGAGGCTGTAATCCACAAGTCCACCATTAGGATATTTCCAAACGAGAAACCCTGGATAAATAGGAATGAAAAGGAGAACAGCCACTCATAAGTCAGGGCTGGTGACGGGCAATAAGGATGCATATAGAGCAGCATGTTATGACGTGCGGAGAGCAGTGAAGGATGCCAAAAGGCAGTATGGCGAAAAGGTGGATCTACAGTTCCAACAGGGAGACTCTAGGAGTTTGTGGAAAGGGTTGAGAGAGATGACAGACTATAAGGCAACTAAACAACTTTTATGCACGCTTTGAGACCCCTGGTAACAGGCAGGACAGTGCAGATAGAGCAGAGACAGTCAGAGAGGCAGAGGATAGCCCTCTCACAGTATCTGAGCATTCGGTGAGGAGGATGTTCAGTAAAGTGAACATCAGGAAGGCTGCAGGACCAGATGGCATTGCAGGACGAGTACTGAAAACATGTGCCAACAAACTTGCACCAGTATTCACAGCAATATTCAATCACTCTCTGGCTCTATTATTCCCACATGCTTCAAGGAGTCCATTATTATCCCGGTACCCAAGATCCCAAAACCTAGCTGTCTAAATGACTATCGCCCAGTAGCGCTAACATCAGTAGTGATGAAGTGCTTTGAAAAGCTGATTAAGGGCCACATTTCCTCCCTACTGCCAGGGTCATTTGACAACCTACAGTTTACCTATCGTATCCCATATCCTTGAGACTGCTCTTGTCCACCTAGACGACAAGAAGAAGAAGGATACCTACATGAGGCTATTATTTATTGATTATAGCTCCGCTTTCAACACCATCATTCCATCCAGGCTCATCAGTAAACTAAGGGACCTAGGAATCAGCAGCACACTGTGTCGATGGATTCATGACTTCCTGACAGGCAGACCACAGGCGGTGAAAGCCGGAAGACATATCTCATCAACCATGAACCTCAACACAGGTGCACCACAAGGCTGCGTACTGAGTCCACTACTGTACTCTCTGTACACACATGACTGTGTAGCCACCCTGGAATCCAATTCCATCGTGAAGTTTGCAGATGACACGGCTGTGATTGGCCTGATTTCAGAGGGGAATGAGTCCCCCTAGGAGGAGGTGGAGAGACTGACTCACTGGTGTCAGGATAACAGCCTCCTCCTGAACACCAGCAAAACAAAGGAGATGATAGTGGACTTCAGGTTAAAGGGCAACAAGAACTACGCCCCCCTTAACATCAGTGGGACCACGGTGGAAAGGGTAACCTGTTATATCTAGGTGTCCACCTGACTGAAGAACTGTCATGGTCAACCCAGACGAACGCCGTGGTGAAGGTGTTCCATTGTTGGTGTGTCCCGCCCCCCTCACTCTGATTGGATGATCAGGGCCCTCTGTTAGTATTTAACAAGAGTTGGTTCTGCTAGGTGTCAAGAGCTGGTTGTTAAGAACTGAACTTCTCCTTTCTGCACCAGCTGAAGCGTCTAGTTTTGGTTCTACTTTAGTATTTCGCTCTAGGCCTATTTAAAAATCTATTTGGACAGGTTTTGACTTGAGTTATGGCTTTACTACAAACATTGAAGTCCTTGGTCAACCAGAGTGTTAAATCAAGCTAGCGCATATAGCGTCAAATCAACAGTAGTTCTGAGCTAGCCGGAATACATTCTAAAGAGGATGAACAAATTGACACAGAGAACAGATATGCCTTTGCTCTTTAGTCCATGGCCGAGAGCAGTGTGTTTATTTGCACTTCCTTATATACAGATCAGGCATGATCACGTGACCGGTATCAGGTCACATGCTCTCAATACAGAAGTATATATATATAAACATACCCACATTGATATACAGGCAATTTATGATCATCTTTTCTAACACCCCCACTTGATCGTGAATTGGTACCCCCAGAAAAACAACCAAACAAAACAAAATAAAGAACCCTTGAAGGAAGAAAAAAACACCTTGGACTGTATGTTATTCTCCAAACATGAAACCCTCAAAATTCCTCAATTGAAACTGTTTGGCTGGCTTTGTCATAACATCAGCAACCATTTGTTCAGTTGGACAATACTTGAGAATCACTACACCATCATTGACAGTTGATCTTATAAAGTGGTATCTTATGTCAATATGTTTTGACCTCTGTCTCTGTACAGGGTTTTTTGCTAACGCTATTGCACCTTGATTGTCCTCGTAAATCTTTGGCTGCTTGTAATGAAATCCATCAATACATTGTAACAATTGAATCAAATACAAACACTCTTGTAGAGTTGCCGCTAAAGCCATGTACTCAGCTTCACAAGTTGAAAGTGCTACGGTGTATTGCTTTTTAGACCTCCATGAAATCAAAGGGCCCTCTGGGTTTAGGCTGACACAATAACCGCTAGTGCTACGTCTGTCACTCGCATCTTCTGCCCAGTTTGCATCACTATATGCTATCAAGCCTAGTTCCTCACATTTCCTATAGCATAAGGATTTTTCCCTGGTTCCCTTCAGATATCTCAGCACATGTTTCACTGTGATCCACTGCTCTTCTGTTGGTTTAGGAAAATATTGTGAAAGTTTTCCCACTACAAAACTCAGATCTGGCCTGGTACAAGTAGTCAAGTATATTAGACTACCCACAACTTCCCTGTATCTTCTCACATCCCCCAATGACTCACTGCTGTCAGTGTAGTTCAGTTTTGCCTCACAGGGTGTTGTTCTTGGCTTGCAGTCCTGCATGTCAAATCTAGTCAATATTTTGTCAACATATTTCCTTTGTGACATAGTCACACAATGTTCACCTTGTTCAAAATCAATACCAATGAAATGTTTCAATTTGCCTAAGTCTTTCATTCTGAATTTTGCTGTAAGCATCTCTTTGACATCAATCATCACATTGTCATCACTTGCTGCAATTATTATATCATCGACCCAAAATAAAATGAATACCTTTTGATCCTTCATTTCCCTTGTGTAAACACAATAATCAACTGGGTTCTGAATAAATTGATTTTTAGTTAAAAAATCATGCAACATCTTGTTCCAATTTCTCCCTGATTGTTTTAAACCATACAAAGATTTATTTAGTTTACACACCAGCATTTCCCCATTCTCAGATGTAACTTCATATCCCTCTGGTTGTCTCATGTAAATCTCAAAATCTATTGGTGCATGCAAATAAGATCATATTCTCTTGTGCTGCCTTTTGCATCAATACCCTTACACTAGTCTGGTTTGCTGTTGGTGAAAATGTTTCTTCATAATCCACCCCTGGTTTTTGATTGAAACCTTTGGCTACATAACGTGCCTTGAATTGTTTAGATTCATCTGCATTTGTTTTTAAAGCATACACCCATCTACCTCCCACTACTTCTTTGCCTTCTGGCAGTTTAGTCAGGGTAAACGTGTCATTTTCCTTTAGTGATTAAATTTCCTCATCCATAGCTCTTGCCCATAACTTAGAGTCAGGTGATGCCATTGCCTGCTTTACTGTGTGTGGCACATCACAAATGACTCTATAACAATAATCAAAGGTTATGTCATCTAGGTCATCAGATTTTACTTGACACTCATAATCCTTTAAATACTGAGGTGGTTTCACTTTTCTTCTGGGATATGTTGCACTCTGGCCACTGTCACCTGCCTGAGCACTGACCAAATCATCCATCTCCCCTGCTTCTTGTTCCTGTGTCTCACTGGTTTGGCCATCTTCACCTGCCTGAACATTTGCCAAATCACTCATTTCAACCACAACCTCTTGTTCTTGTGTCTCGTTAGTTTCCCTATCTTCAGGGAGGTGGTTTACAGTCCTTCCCCCACTGCAATCATCATCCCAATCTGTTTGGGTCTGAACCTCAATGACATTCCTTTGAATGAACTTTACCAATCTGTGCTTAGTTACCTTCCCAGTGTCGGGATAAAACACTAAATAGGCTGGGCTATTTTTATCATATCCTACAAATATCCCTTTTTCACATCGTGAATCCAACGTTTTCTTATTTTGTTTATATGCATAGCATGGGGACCCAAAAGTTCTCATTCTTGAAAGGTTTGGCCTCTTTCCTGTCAGCATGTAATAAGGGGTCTGTCCTACACGCTTATTGAAACATCTATTTCGAATAACAGCAGCCGTCATTACCGCATATGTCCACAATTCCCTTGGTAATTTGCACTCAATCAGCATACATCTGGCCATCTCAAACAGCGTTCGCCAATTGCTTTCAGCTGTCCCATTCTGATGGGGTGAGTAGGGAGCTGAGGTCTCATGTCTAATGGACTTTCCGCTTAACAATGCCTGAAAGTGACCAGAAGTATACTCAGTACCATTATCCGAACGAATACACTTAATTTTCCCATAAGGTGAAACATCGGCAATGTACTTCTCTGTAGCTTGGACTGTGTCACTCTTAGATTTCAAGAAATAAACAAAAGTAGCTCCTGAATAGTCATCAGTAAATGCTAAAGCATATTTGAATCCATCTTTAGCCGTTGGATCAATTGGTCCAGATAAATCAGTGTGTACAAGTTCTAGTGCTGCTTTAGCTCTTTGGTCTGGTTCTCTATTTCGGCTCTGAGCAAATTTACCTTCTATACACACATCACATGACAACTTGGAAATATCAACCTTGCCTTTAATTTCCATACCCTCAGTTACATTCTGCAATTTTAACACATCTTCGTAGTTGCAATGTCCCAGAATCTCATGCCACGTCTTGATGTCATAGCACCCATGACATTCATCAACACTCTCATCAACGGTGTTTACATAAAACAGCCTGTCATGTACCTTAATGTCGAATGTCGTGCCGTCTCTCTGGATGAACTTGTTCTGTCCCTCTTTGAAGATGAATGTGGCTCCATTTGATGTTGCTGCGTTGACTGAGAAAATGTCTTGGGGAAAGGATGGAACATACAGCGCCCCCTACAGCATCGTTTCCACCTCTCGACCCTTGTTATCTCTCAGGTAAAACACTGCAGTACCTCTCTTCAGCGCTACGCCAGAGGCCCTCACTCCATCAGCCATCTCCAGAACATTCTTCCGTGGCTCGAAATTCTCATCGAAGTTTCGGAACTTCTTCACGTCGGTCACAATATGTGACGTAGCCCCGGTGTCGACCATCAGCCCTCTGCTCAGAGTATTACTCCGACAAAGTCTCTGCTTCGGTCTCCCAGCGCTGTCCGAGTCGCGGTTCACCTGGCCCACCTTGAAGGCGAACGTGTGCTCCTCTTCATCCTGCGTCACATTGACGTTGTCTTTCCGTCTTCTTCGTCTGCAGTTGGTGTCGTTATGTGTTGGACTTCTGCAAAGACTGCACCACTGTCTCTGTTCTTTCTGACCAGCAGCATCTCCGCACTCAAACAATTTGTGCAACCCTCTGGCCGCAGTTATAACAGGACAGTCTCATGTCGTTGTCCTTGCTTCTTAGTCTCATCACGCTGTCATCCCCGGAACTGCTACTGAACCTTTCAGTGATCTCGTAACTCCTCAGTTTGGACTTAAAGTCGGCGAAGGTGATCCTGTCGTCACTTTGTGCGATGTGGATGGAAAATGGCAGCCCCTTCAGAACCATAGCTGTTAGCAAGCCATCACTCAAAGTCTCTTCCGCATTCCTCAGTGCCGTGATAGCTATTTCTGCTCGTACAATATAGTCTGTCATTGTTTCATCTGCAGTTTTCCGGAGCGACGTCAGCTCTGTGTACAAACTGATCACCCTCGGTTTCCCCTTGCCCGCATAGTGATCCTTCAGAATCTGTAACGCCTTTCTTCCGTCATCCGCTGCCTCACGCATAACCAACGACAAACTTGTATCATCGAGCACTTGAACCAGTTCAGCGTATGCGTTTTCATTTTTCTCTGCGTCCTCAGCGGCTTTCACCTCGGCTGCTGCGTCTCTTACTGCGGCCTCATCTCCATCGAGTATTTCTTCGTCGTCGATATCGGGCTCGTACAGTATAGTGTCTTTCAGCCCTTTCAGCCGGAGGTAACCGAGAAATTTTACCAACCATAATTCAAAGTTCCTTTCATCTCCGTCAAAACGAATTCGGCTCCATTGGCTACTGTTGTTTCTAATACTGGGCTCCATGACCTTTTAAATCAAGCTAGCGCATATAGCGTCAAATCAACAGTAGTTCTGAGCTAGCCGGAATACATTCTACAGAGGATGAACAAATTGACACAGAGAACAGATATGCCTTTGCTCTTTAGTCCATGGCCGAGAGCAGTGTGTTTATTTTCACTTCCTTATATACAGATCAGGCATGATCACGTGACCGGTATCAGGTCACATTCTCTCAATACAGAAGTATATATATATAAACATACCCACATTGATATACAGGCAATTTATGATCATCTTTTCTAACACAGAGACTATCTGCTGCTGCTGAAGAGATATTTGGGGTTGTTGAAAGAATTCTAACAGAGTACGAGGATGAAGCTTTCCACATCAAGCAAGAAACTGACCGCAGACTACTGGATATGGTTTTACAACCAATCATCAAACTACACAGAGCAGGTTGGTAAAACCTTTACAGAGAGAGGGGGAGGGGGGTTATGTGCAATTTCACCATCATTTCTTAAACAGCAATGGTGACTATTTGGAATGGAAGAGGACCTGGTTGAAACTTTGTGAGTTTGCATTGATAGTCAATAGTAGGCTATTCTAGTTGTAGTTTCCTCCATTCATGTCTATTCATGTCAAATATTAACGGAATCAAGTAGTAAGGAAGAATTAAATAAACTGTTGATCGTGTATAATCATCAAAAGGAGGAAATTAAATAAACGTGTTGCATTCCAAAACAACAGGGGCTATATCTGATAGCAGTAGGTTGTAGCTAATTACATTTTACATTTGAGAAACAAGGAGAAGTGAAGCATTGTTGAGGTAAGAAACAATCATTTGAAGTTAGGGCAGATATGGAACTAACAGCAGAAGTTCCCTCCAACCACAACTACATAACTGGTTGAGCACTCCAACTCTTGACTAATACATTATAAATACATATCTATGATAGAATGTAGGTCATGTTCAAACATGTAATGAAGAGTTTCTCTTTTATATATTCTGTCTAGATGCCATACACCTCCTTGTGTGTAAAGAGGAGGTATTCCCTGAGCAGCAGGACAGAACCTCCAGTCTTTTCCAGGAGGAACCAGAGTCTCCACAGATTAAAGAGGAACATGATGAGCCACTTCAAAGATCAGAGGTGGATGGTGGATCAACAGAGATATTACTGTCAGTGAAACATGAAGATGATGAAAACATACAAACAGAACCTGTAGCCAGACCCAGCACCTCATCTCAACACATGGAAACACAAGCTGATGTAGAGGACTGTGGAACATCACAACAAACTAGTGATGACCAGCTTCTGTCTTCACACTGTTCTGAATCTGATATCACTGAAGACAGTGATGAGTGGGATGAGACCATGGGTGACCAGTCAGGTTTAAACACACTGAGATCACACAATGCACAACACATAGGAGGAAATAATTTGTCTTTAAGCAACAAGCTGCTCCATGACCTAAAATCACCAAAACAAAGTCACTCCATGAGGAGTCACATAGGTAAGAAAAGTTGTAGTTGTGCAGATTGTGGCAAAATGTTCAATCGCAAAGACAATCTGAAGACACATACAATTATTCATTCAGGGGAAAGGCCATTTGCTTGCACAGTGTGCGGCACATGCTTTAGTCAAAAGAGTGATCTAAAGAAACACTCATACAGGGGAAAGGCCCTTTACGTGTACAGTTTGTGAAAAGGGCTTTAGTCGGATGAATATTCTAAAAACACACATGAGGACTCATACAGGGGAAAAACCCTTTACATGTACAGTTTGTGGCACAGGCTTTAGTCAAGTGGGTAATTTAAAATCACACATGATAACTCACACAGGGGAAAAGCCCTTTACGTGTACAGTTTGTGGCAAGGGCTGTAGTCATAATGAGAAATTAAAAGTACACATGAGGACTCATACAGGAGAAAAGCCCTTTACGTGTACAGTTTGTGGCAAGGGCTGTATTAAAACGAGTGATCTAAAAAAACACATGAGGACTTATACAGGGGAAAAGCCATTTAAGTGTACAGTTTGCAAAAAAGGCTTTAGTCGGATTGGTATTCTAAAAACACACATGAAGACACATACATTGGAAAAATCTGTTAAATGATGAGTGTTTTTTTTCTTCAAAGAAGGCATTAGAGTTTGCTGATACTGATATAACAATATGAGAATCAGTGTTTGTCACGAGGAATTCATGCACTAGTGGTGCAATTGTAACTTGTCTCTGTGTGTTGACATGTGTTGTTTCGACTAACATATTATCATATTGTATTTTGATCACTTAGTTTGATGTCTCTGTAGTATTTTGTCTTCATATAATGCATTGTAAAAGACAATATTCACTCTGTCATACCTGTAAAAACACTGTTTGTAATTTCTTTCTTTCTTTTTCAAATAAAGGTTTGACAGTTACAGATATGTGTGTTCATTATACAGAAAGCTCATCACAACACATGTGTTTCACCTCCTTTAAGTATGGACGTCTTGTGCTGTGAACAATACGGTGCTGGCAAACCTCACACCTGTAGTATATGCAGTGTGAGGTGTGAGCAGTGCCATCTTGCATATGTCGCTGACATGTCGCCATCTTGCATGTGTCGCTGGTAGGCTACATGGCAGATCAACAACAGTGCATCAGAACTTCAGAAGTATTGCAGGCAGCAACAATGTTACGAGCAAACTCTAAAAACACGGGGACATACATGGAGAAGTTGGACACGGACTCATGAAATGCTATAATTATAAATTGTTTCATTGGTGTGTGTGTGTGTGTGTGTGTGTGTGTGTGTGTGTGTGTGTGTGTGTGTGTGTGTGTGTGTGTGTGTGTGTGTGTGTGTGTGTGTGTGTGTCAGTGTTAATTTTGTTGACTAAGACTAAATACTAAGTTGACACTAAGTTGAGTGTGTGTTGTGTGTGTGTGTTGGGGTGGGGGGGGGGGGGGTGCCAGTACCGCCACCGAGTTCTCTCATTGTACTGCTCTGAACACCATAATGTGGAATGCCCTGATGCCATCCATTAAAGCAGTGGTTTTCAACTCTTTTCATATCAAGGTCCATTATTTATTCAGCATTTGAGCCACTGACTGCCATTTGATGAGACTTAACGTCTCAGGCCCAAGACTTAGAATATTTTGTTATCATTGGATAAGATTTTGTCCACAATGAGAGACACAGCAGGCAAACGTTGATCAAACAATTCTTCTACATTCTCTAATTGTGAACTTCTTGTAAATTAAGTAATGCAGATGTTAAACAATAATTTACTCTTAAGGGCGTACAATGTTACTCTTGATATGATCTAACTAGTTAGATACAGATATTTGTAAAGTATGTACTTGTCTCGTTTGTATGTGATATTTTTTAAACCAATACTAGTTAGACGACCCTGGTTGTGAATGTTGTGGAATGTTTTTGTGGATGTCTGTCCCATTGTTAACAGACAGGTGATAATGGGTTAGGGTGTGTAACCCTATTGCTGAATGGATCGACCAACCAATTTGCATGTGATCCTTTTAGTATGATAAGTAGAGTGCATATAGCCTACTCCTACAGTGTAGTGTGAATGGCGTGGAACATAGTATAGGATTGGGTATAATTTGCATTCAAATGATTTAGACTGGAAAATACTTCTCCTGTGACAACTTCTGAAAGGTGACAACAACAACTTGAGCTATTGGTCATCCCTACATTTGGACTTTACAAGGTTAAGCATCCAGAAGATCACTGTACCAACTGCACACAGCAATTAAGACATTATTTAATGGGCAAATAGACATGGTAAATGGTAAATGGTGCATTTATATAGATTGTGCATCAATTCACTCACACATTCATACACCGATGGCAGCGGAAACAAAGGCAACAAGCAGCACATCAGGAGCAATTAGGGGTTCAGTGTCTTGCTCAAGGACACTTCAACACTAACTCTGGGGGAGCCCGGGTTCGAACTAGCAACCTTGCGGTTGTCATCCAGCCACTCTACAGCTGAGCCACCGCCGCCCATCTCACACATGCATGTTTAAACCTATTGTCCTCTCTAGTACTGTCATGTACAGAAATATATTTCACCAGGACATATTAAACTACATGTGCAGACCATGTTAAAAAATGCATGTAGCCTATATGTGACCTGAGCACTTAGGCCCGGAAACAGAGCCAGACTATGCCACTCTGGGAATTTCACCCAGAGAATATATGCTAATAAACAATAATAGCCTACAGATTTCAAGCCCACTGGGCGGAGATAAGGAGGAGGTTCCAGTACAAATACATAATATTTTATTTAGGCTCAAGGCAGAATACTTATATTTCTAACCTAGCTGATGACCCTTCATTGATGTTTTTAAGTGATTTAAGTATAATTATTTACTTGAACAACCTATTTGACAGGAGGACTCAAATGTATCAAAATCAAGTTAAAATGTCAATCACTATAACTCTCAGTGGTGGAAAAAAACGAAGTACAAATACTTCGTTACTTTACTTAAGTACAAGTTTGGAGAATTTGTACTTTTATTGACTACTTTTCTTTTGCTGTATTTTTACTTTTACTTCGTTACATTTACAAGGAAAAAATCGTACTTTTAATCCGCTATATTTAAAATCTGACACCTCGTTACTCGCTACAAATTAAATAATGCGCAGTTGAGAACAGAACAACAGGTCTGCGCTCCACTCTCAGATAATAGGGGGGCGGAGTTGTGTTCTGCTGCCTGGCCTGCTTGAAGACGGCAAGACGCACACACACGTTGTCACACGCATTCAACATGGATGAACGCAGGGCTGCCAAGTCTCACGCTTTGAGAGTGAGAGTCACGCAATTTGACCTTTTACCACGCACCACGCCACACCTCTCATTTCTCACGCACGCACAATACGCACGCCGAGGGGGGCATAAAATGTGCCAAAAAAGCCAAGCCGGCTATCATAATAACAATTTTATCCGCGGCTCCGCCGCGTAATAACGCGCGCCCATGTGTGCGTCCTCACAAACGGCAATTATAGCCGATCTGCAGGAGATCATGCAGCGCTGTTATATGCAGTAGAAAGGGTAACCAGGCAGTGGACCACCAAATCGTCAGCAGGGTCCCTGACTGTGACGCATGGAAATGAGCCATGCAGAGTTTAACATCGCATCGAAATATTTTTCATGGAAGACAATATAGCCTCCACAAGTTACAACATTAAGTGAGTAAGTCACAGAAGTGACTATCTCTCTTCTATACTGGTGTGTGGCGTGACTGGCGTCTCTTGCGTGATATGACTAACGGTGCCAGTACAGTAGCCTACGCACATTATAGGGACAAAGTCGTGTGTGTGTATGTGTGTGTGTGTGTGTGTGTGTGTGTGTGAAGGGGGAGGGGCCGCATCGCAACTTGTCGTTATAGTTCTGTTCAGAGAGGGGGGGGGGGGGGGGGGGGGGGGGGGGGAGAGAGAGAGAGAGAGAGACCACAGATGTGTGGGCATGGGGAAATTAAAAATAAGGCATTTTCCCAAATTCCAGTTTTCTGACTTTTTATTTCACAACATATTCCCCAATTTCCACTGAGATTATGGGGTGAATGAATGTGGCCAGACCCATCTTCTCTTTCTGTCATAGTGACATTGTCCTGCATCAGATCATGTCCAAATCAGGTTCTCCAATCTCCAGTAGCCTCTTCAGTTTTTTGAAGATTTTTTGAGTGGTGCAACCACTCCCTTACGGAGCTATGTGTGTGGCTGGCTGGGTCTGAGCACTATGTGTGTGGATTGCTGGCTGGCTGGGTCTGAGCACTATGTGTGTGGCTTGCTGGCTGGCTGGCTGGGTCTGAGCACTATGTGTGTGTGGATTGCTGGCTGGCTGGCTGGGTCTGAGCACTATTAGTCCATGAGCCAGACCCCCCTAATTTGCGCGTTAATTACGAAATGGGTGGGCAAATTCTTGTTTGAATTTTTGATTCACGGATTCACGGCTCGTGATTATAGTACAGCAGTGTTTCTCAAAGTGATGTCTGGAGACATCACTTTGTCCAGAGACATGTTCCATTCAAACCCAAATGCATTAAAGTTGCACATTTCATAAACAAGAATGCAGAGGTTCAACTAGCACTGGGGAACTGGGCATCGTCTGTTTTGCAACGCAACATGGAGCTCTTGTGTTAATTAATTATGCATGTTGGTCCTGTATGTTATTGATGTATGCTGTTGGGGAATAAAGCCACTTTTGACAGGACAATTTTAGGACTTAATTTATTTGTATTCATTTTGAAAATAATTTTGTATTTTGTACTTTGTAATTTTTACTTTTATACTTAAGTACATTTTTACACCGGGTACTTTTTATTTTGTACTTTGTAATTTTTACTTTTATACTTAAGTACATTGTTACACCGGGTACTTTGTATTTTGTACTTTGTACTTTTACTTTGTAATTTTACTTTTATACTTAAGTACATTTTTACACCGGGTACTTTGTATTTTGTACTTTGTACTTGTACTTTGTAATTTTTACTTTTATACTTAAGTACATTTTTACACCGGGTACTTTTTGTACTTAAGTACATTTAATTTGAGGTACTTTTATACTTTTACTTAAGTAACTTTCTTAATGGGTACTTTGTACTTTTACTTAAGTAATTGTCAAGTAGAGAATCAGTACTTCTACTTAAGTAAAATATTTTTGTACTTTTTCCACCACTGATAACTCTATAGTGTTACCAGTTCAGTCAGGGGTGCAGTGGTGTCCACACACAGGAGGAAGTCAGGGAGTGAGGGAGGTGAGGGGGAATCTAATAGTTTCACCGCCACCAGATGAGCGCACAGCCGCACAGTCACACGTCATACTCACTGTAACGATATGGTTATAATACACAAAAGCATGCAGGCACAGCAACGTTGGAACAAGAGTTAACATGCACTAACCCCAATTACCAGCCTACGCCCGTGACCAACCACCTGTAGGACTGTGTACAGTTTGTGGCAAGGGCTGTACTCATAATGGGGAATTAAACGCACACATGATGACTCATACAAGGGAAAAGCCTTTTTAATGTAAAGTTTGTGAAAAAGGCTTTAGTCGGATTGGTATTCTAAAAACACACATGAAGACACATACATACATCAGAAAAATCTGTTAGTTAAATGAGTGTTTTTCCTTTTTCTTCAAAGAAGGCATTAGAGCAGGGGTGTCAAACTGGTGATCCGTGGGCCCAGGGAGAGGTCCAATGCGGCCCTCGAGATGATTTTCAAAAAGGAAACAACGCTGCTACTCCCCTTCCCCCACCTGCCCCGCTAATGGCCCTGCTGTAGACTGCTTTGTCTCTGCCCAGGTGTGGAATGTTGTCACTGATGGGCTCGTTAACAGTCTATTCAACTACTAGTTGAGTTGTTGTGGATTACTCTCCTCACACTCTGATACAGCAGGACATGGAGAGGTTAACCTTAGTTGTTACAGCTCAGTAGAGTTTAATTTCCCTTACCAAGTGAGGAATATAGTCAAGATAGTCAAAGCAAATATATGTAATGATGGCTACATGTCAATTTGCCATTTTGGATATTTTTGATAAAATAATGATGATTAATGGTTAATGATTTTAACTATTTTCGAGTGGTTTATTGGGTCTTTTTTCCACCTCTCATACCAAACGTCTTGTAGCCTATACAACGTTAATACAAATAAAGTCAATTTATGTCAATAAACAGTCTAGAAAACAAAGCCAAGTGAAACTGTGTAAGTCAACGCACGTGAGCTGCAACTGGCCACGGCCCTCATCAAGTCACCTTTCGCGTAATGTGGCCCTTGCCCCAAAATTACTTTGACACCCCTGCATTAGAGTTTGCTGATCAGTGTTTGTCCAAATGTCATCACTATAGTGGTGTAATTGTAACTTGTCTCTGTGTGTTGACATGTGTTGTTTCGACTAACATATTATCATAGTGTATTTTGATCACTTAGTTTGATCATTTGTTTAGATTCTCTGTAGTATTTTGTCTTCATAGAATGCATTGTAAAAGACAATATTTACTCTGTCATACCTGTAAAAACACTGTCTGTAATTTCTTTCTTTCTTTTTCAAATAAAGGTTTCACAGCTACAGATCCTTTGTGTGTTCATTACAGAAAGGTCATCCACATGTGTTTCACCTCCTTTAAGTATGGACGTCTTGTGCTGTGAACGATAGTGACAAGAACGGTATTGTCACATTAAACAGTATTGCTACATTAAACATGGTAGGATTAAGTCTTAAAGGTTCAGGAATACTAGTAATGACACAATACTCTTATTTAAAAAAAAAAAAAATCCCTTTCTGGCCAAAAAGGACCGTAAGCAGGCGTATAGTATGGCTACAGTTTAATTCATACCACCCTGTTACAAAAGCATGTTTTGGGGCCTCTGATCCTGTGTTATCATCAACCATTCATACCTCTATGGTCATTTGGGAAAGGTTTGCTTCATGAACCTAAAATAAAAACATAGCATTCAGTTTAATGTGTAACATATCTGGATTGGCCAGTTGTGTTCCATTGTTGGTGTGTCCCGCCCCCTCACTCTGATTGGATGATCAGGGCCCTCTGTTAGTATTTAACAAGAGTTTTCTCTGCTAGGTGTCACATTAATCTCTGCTGGTTGTTAAGAGCTGAACTTCTCCTTTCTGCACCAGCTGAAGCGTCTAGTTTTGGTTCTACTTTAGTATTTCGCTCTAGGCCTATTTAAAAATCAATTTGGACAGGTTTTGACTTGAGTTATGGCTTTACTACAAACATTGAAGTCCTTGGTCAACCAGAGACTATCTGCTGCTGCTGAAGAGATATTTGGGGTTGTTGAAAGAATTCTAACAGAGTACGAGGATGAAGCTTTCCACATCAAGCAAGAAACTGACCGCCAACGCAGACTACTGGATATGGTTTTACAACCAATCGTCAAACTACACAGAGCAGGTTGGTAAAACCTTTACAGAGAGAGGGAGGGGGGTTATGTGCAATTTCACCATCATTTCTTAAACAGCAATGGTGACTATTTGGAATGGAAGAGGAACTGGTTGAAACTTTGTGAGTTTGCATTGATAGTCAATAGTAGGCTATTCTAGTCCTCCATTCATGTCTGTTAAACAAATATTAACGGAATCAAGTAGTAAGGAAGAATTAAATAAACTGTTGATCGTGTATAATAATCAAAAGGAGGAAATTAAATAAACGTGTCGCATTCCAAAACAACAGGGGCTATATCTGATAGCAGTAGGTTGTAGCGAATTACATTTTACATTTGAGAAACAAGGAGAAGTGAAGCATTGCTGAGGTAAGAAACAATCATTTGAAGTTAGGGCAGATATGGAACTAACAGCAGAAGTTCCCTCCAACCACAACTACATAACTGGTTGAGCACTCCAACTCTTGACTAATACATTATAAATACATATCTATGATAGAATGTAGGTCATGTTCAAACATGTAATAATGAGTTTCTCTTTTATATATTCTGTCTAGATGCCATACACCTCCTTGTGTGTGTCGTATCTTATGACACATGTGTAAAGAGGAAGTGTTCCATGAGCAGCAGGAGAGAACCTCCAGTCTTGTCCAGGAGGAACCAGAGTCTCCACAGATTAAAGAGGAACATGATGAGCCACTTCAAAGATCAGAGGTGGATGGTGGATCAACAGAGATATTACTGTCAGTGAAACATGAAGATGATGAAAACATACAAACAGAACCTGTAGCCAGACCCAGCACCTCATCTCAACACATGGAAACACAAGCTGATGAAGAGGACTGTGGAACATCACAACAAACTAGTGATGACCAGCTTCTGTCTTCACACTGTTCTGAATCTGATATCACTGAAGACAGTGATGAGTGGGATGAGACCATGGGTAACCAGTCAGGTTTAAACACACTGGGATCACACAATGCACAACACATAGGAGGAAATAGTTTGTCTTTGAGCAACAAGCTGCTCCATGACATAAAATCACCAAAACAAAGTCACTCTATGAGGAGTCACATGAAAAGTTTTAGTTGTGCAGATTGTGGCAAAATGTTCAATCGCAAAGACAATCTGAAGACACACACAATGATTCATTCAGGGGAAAGGCCATTTGCTTGCACAGTGTGCGGCACATGCTTTAGTCAAAAGAGTGATCTAAAAACACACATGAGGACTCATACAGGGGAAAAAGCCTTTACATGTACAGTTTGTGGCAAGGGCTGTACTCAAACGAGTTATCTAAAAAAACACATGAGGACTCATACAGGGGAAAAGCCCTTTACGTGTACAGTTTGTGGCAAGGGCTGGAGTCATAATTGGGATTTAAAAGTACACATGAGGACTCATACAGGAGAAAAGCCCTTTACGTGTACAGTTTGTGGCAAGGGCTGTATTAAAACGAGTGATCTAAAACAACACATGATGACTCATACAGGGGAAAAGCCATTTAAGTGTACAGTTTGCAAAAAAGGCTTTAGTCGGAATGGTATTCTAAAAACACACATGAAGACACATACATTGGAAAAATCTGTTAAATGATGTTTTTTTTCTTCAAAGAAGGCATTAGAGTTTGCTGATACTGATATAACAATATGAAAATCAGTGTTTGTCACGAGGAATTCATGCACTAGTGGTGCAATTGTAACTTGTCTCTGTGTGTTGACATGTGTTGTTTCGACTAACATATTATCATAGTGTATTTTGATCACTTAGTTTGATGTCTCTGTAGTATTTTGACTTCATATAATGCATTGTAAAAGACAATATTCACTCTGTCATACCTGTAAAAACACTGTTTGTAATTTCTTTCTTTCTTTTTCAAATAAAGGTTTGACAGTTACAGATATGTGTGTTCATTATACAGAAACACATGTGTTTCACCTCCTTTAAGTATGGACGTCTTGTGCTGTGAACAATACGGTGCTGGCAAACCTCACACCTGTAGTATATGCAGTGTGAGCAGTGCCCTCTTGCATATGTCGCTGACATGTCGCCATCTTGCATGTGTCGCTGGTAGGCTACATGGCAGATCAACAACAGTGCATCAGAACTTCAGAAGTATTGCAGACAGCAACAATGTTACGAGCAAACTCTAAAAACACGGGGACATACATGGCGAAGTTGGACACGGACTCATGAAATGCTATAATTATAAATTAATGGTGTTGATCCGTGTGTGTGTGTGTGCGCGCGCGCGCGCGTGTGTGTGTGCGTGTGTGTGTCAGTGTTAATTTTGTTGACTAAGACTAAATACTAAGTTGACTAAGGTTTTTTAGAAGACTAAATAGGACTAAATGGTGTGTTATTCAAAAGACTAAGACTAAATCAAAATATTCTAAAAAAGTAACACTGGTGTGTGTGTGTGTGTGTGTGTGCGTGTGTGTGTGTGTGTGTGTGTGTGTGTGTGTGTGTGTGTGTGTGTGTGTGTGTGTGTGTGTGTGTGTGTGTGTGTGTGTGTGTGTGTTGGGGTACCGCCAACGAGTTCTCTCATTGTACTGCTCTACACCAGAATGTAGAATGCCCTGACGTCATCCATTAAAGCAGTGGTTTTCAACTCTTTTCATATCAAGGTCCATTATTTATTCAGCATTTGAGCCACTGACTGCCATTTGATGAGACCTAACGTCTCAGGCCCAAGACTTAGAATATTTTGTTATCATTGGATAAGATTTTGTCCACAATGAGAGACACAGCAGGCAAACGTTGATCAAACAATTCTTCTACATTCTCTAATTGTGAACTTCTTGTAAATTAAGTAATGCAGATGTTAAACAATAATTTACTCTTGAGAGCGTACAATGTTACTCTTGATATGATCTAACTAGTTAGATACAGATATTTGTAAAGTATGTATTTGTCTCGTTTGTTTGTGATTTTTTTTAAACCAATACTAGTTAGACGACCCTGTTGTGAATGTTGTGGAATGTTTTTGTGGATGTCTGTCCCATTGTTAACATACAGGTGATAATGGGTTCGACCAACCAATTTGCATGTGATCCTTTTAGTATGATAAGTAGAGTGCATATAGCCTACTCCTACAGTGTAGTGTGAATGGCGTGGAACATAGTATAGGATTGGGAATAATTTGCATTCAAATGATTAAGACTGGAAAATACTTCTCATGCGACAACTTCTGAAAGGTGACAACAACAACTTGAGCTATTGGTCATCCCTACATTTGGACTTTACAAGGTTAAGCATCCCTAAGATCACTGTACCAACTGCACACAGCAATTAAGTCATTATTTAATGGTCAAATAGACATGGTAAATGGTGCATTTATATAGCGCCTTTATCCAAGGCGCTTTACATAGATTGTGCATCAATTCACCCATTCACTCACACATTCATACACCGATGGCAGCGGAAACAAAGGCAACAAGCAGCACATCAGGAGCAATTAGGGGTTCAGTGTCTTGCTCAAGGACACTTCAACACTAACTCTGGGGGAGCCCGGGTTCGAACTAGCAACCTTGCGGTTGTCATCCAGCCACTCTACAGCTGAGCCACCGCCGCCCATCTCACACATGCATGTTTAAACCTATTGTCCTCTCTAGTACTGTCATGTACAGAAATATATTTCACCAGGACATATTAAACTACATGTGCAGACCATGTTAAAAAATGCATGTAGCCTATATGTGACCTGAGCACTTAGGCCCGGAAACAGAGCCAGACTATGCCACTCTGGGAATTTCACCCAGAGAATATATGCTAATAAACAATAATAGCCTACAGATTTCAAGCCCACTGGGCGGAGATAAGGAGGAGGTTCCAGTACAAATACATAATATTTTATTTAGGCTCAAGGCAGAATACTTATATTTCTAACCTAGCTGATGACCCTTCATTGATGTTTTTAAGTGATTTAAGTATAATTATTTACTTGAACAACCTATTTGACAGGAGGACTCAAATGTATCAAAATCAAGTTAAATGTCAATCACTATAACTCTATAGTGTTACCAGTTCAGTCAGGGGTGCAGTGGTGTCCACACACAGGAGGAAGTCAGGGAGTGAGGGAGGTGAGGGGGAATCTAATAGTTTCACCGCCACCAGATGAGCGCACAGTCACACGTCATACTCACTGTAACGATATGGTTATAATACACAAAAGCATGCAGGCACAGCAACGTTGGAACAAGAGTTAACATGCACTAACCCCAATTACCAGCCTATGCCCGTGACCAACCACCTGTAGGACTATGGCACACCAACTGTAACTGGGAAGATGCAGCAATCTACCCCCTTGTAGTGGGTTGAGCTTTCCTAGTCATGTGATGCCCCAATCACCCATATTCAGGACAACTGAGACACCTCAGCGCTGCTGACTGGATAAAAGGGAGCCACACCCAGCCATCAGAGTAGCTGGCTGGCTTGTGTGTTCCTGGTGGTGTGTTGGGGTTGTTGGTGCAAGAGTGTCATTGATGTTATGCATTATATGGTCTCATGTGCTTTTCCTAAATGTGAAGTGTTCCTGAGTGTTCCTTATATCTTGCAGGCATCTGACAGTGGGAATCCCACCCTGGGATAGGCTGCGTTATTCCCCCCACCTGTTGTAGGCCTATACTGCTTCGTATGCGGATTTGCATGCAGAGCTGCGGGTATGTTAGCCCCTGATCGTTAGTGGCTGCCCCATGGACCAGATGATTCATTCAGGGGAAAAGCCCCTTACATGTACAGTTTGTGGCACAGGCTTTAGTCTAAAAAGACACATGATGACTCACACAGGGGAAAAGCCCTTTACATGTACAGTTTGTGGCAAGGGCTGTAGTCATAATGGGTATCTAAAATTACACATGAGGACTCATACAGGGGAAAAACCCTTTACATGTACAGTTTGTGACAAGGGCTTTAGTCGGGCCAATCTTCTAAAAACACACATGAGGACTCATACAGGGGAAAAACCCTTTACATGTACAGTTTGTGGCAAGGGCTGTAGTCTAAAGACTGATCTAAAAAGACACATGATGAGTCATACAGGGGAAAAGCCCTTTACGTGTACAGTTTGTGGCAAGGGCTGTACTCATAATGGGGAATTAAACGCACACATGATGACTAATACAAGGGAAAAGCCACTTTAGTGTAAAGTTTGTGAAAAATGCTTTAGTCGGATTGGTATTCTAAAAACACACATGAAGACACATACATACATCAGAAAAATCTGTTAGTTAAATGATGAGTGTTTTTCCTTTTTCTTCAAAGAAGGCATTAGAGCAGGGGTGTCAAACTGGTGATCCGTGGGCCCAGGGAGAGGTCCAATGCGGCCCTCGAGATGATTTTCAAAAAGGAAACAACGCTGCTACTCCCCCTCCCCCACCTGCCCCGCTAATGGCCCTGCTGTAGACTGCTTTGTCTCTGCCCAGGTGTGGAATGTTGTCACTGATCAACTACTAGTTGAGTTGTTGTGGATTACTCTCCTCACACTCTGATACAGCAGGACATGGAGAGGTTAACCATAGTTGTTACAGCTCAGTAGAGTTTAATTTCCCTTACCAAGTTTGGAATATAGTCACGCTAGTCAAAGCAATTATATTTAATGATGGCTACATGTCAATTTGCCATTTTGGATATTTTTGATAAAATAATGATGATTAATGGTTAATGATTTTAACTATTTTCGAGTGGTTTATTGGGTCTTTTTTCGACCTCTCATACCAAACGTCTTATAGCCTATACAACTTTAATACAAATAAAGTCAATTTATGTCAATAAACAGTCTAGAAAACAAAGCCAAGTGAAACTGTGTAAGTCAACGCACGTGAGCTGCAACTGGCCACGGCCCTCATCAAGTCACCTTTCGCGTAATGTGGCCCTTGCCCCAAAATTACTTTGACACCCCTGCATTAGAGTTTGCTGATCAGTGTTTGTCCACATGTCATCACTATAGTGGTGCAATTGTAACTTGTCTCTGTGTGTTGACATGTGTTGTTTCGACTAACATATTATCATAGTGTATTTTGATCACTTAGTTTGATCATTTGTTTAGATTATCTGTAGTATTTTGTCTTCATAGAATGCATTGTAAAAGACAATATTTACTCTGTCATACCTGTACAAACACTGTCTGTAATTTCTTTCTTTCTTTTTCAAATAAAGGTTTCACAGCTACAGATCCTTTATGTGTGTTCATTACAGAAAGGTCATCTACATGTGTTTCACCTCCTTTAAGTATGGACGTCTTGTGCTGTGAACGATAGTGACAAGAACGGTATTGTCACATTAAACAGTATTGCTACATTAAACATGGTAGGATTAAGTCTTAAAGGTTCAGGAATACTAGTAATGACACAATACTCTTATTTAAAAAAAAAAAAAAATCCCTTTCTGGCCAAAAAGGACCGTAAGCAGGCGTATAGTATGGCTACAGTTTAATTCATACCACCCTGTTACAAAAGCATGTTTTGGGGCCTCTGATCCTGTGTTATCATCAACCATTCATACCTCTATGGTCATTTGGGAAAGGTTTGCTTCATGAACCTAAAATAAAAACATAGCATTCAGTTTAATGTGTAACATATCTGGATTGGCCAGTTGTGTTCCATTGTTGGTGTGTCCCGCCCCCTCACTCTGATTGGATGATCAGGGCCCTCTGTTAGTATTTAACAAGAGTTTTCTCTGCTAGGTGTCACATTAATCTCTGCTGGTTGTTAAGAGCTGAACTTCTCCTTTCTGCACCAGCTGAAGCGTCTAGTTTTGGTTCTACTTTAGTATTTCGCTCTAGGCCTATTTAAAAATCAATTTGGACAGGTTTTGACTTGAGTTATGGCTTTACTACAAACATTGAAGTCCTTGGTCAACCAGAGACTATCTGCTGCTGCTGAAGAGATATTTGGGGTTGTTGAAAGAATTCTAACAGAGTACGAGGATGAAGCTTTCCACATCAAGCAAGAAACTGACCGCCAACGCAGACTACTGGATATGGTTTTACAACCAATCGTCAAACTACACAGAGCAGGTTGGTAAAACCTTTACAGAGAGAGGGAGGGGGGTTATGTGCAATTTCACCATCATTTCTTAAACAGCAATGGTGACTATTTGGAATGGAAGAGGAACTGGTTGAAACTTTGTGAGTTTGCATTGATAGTCAATAGTAGGCTATTCTAGTCCTCCATTCATGTCTGTTAAACAAATATTAACGGAATCAAGTAGTAAGGAAGAATTAAATAAACTGTTGATCGTGTATAATAATCAAAAGGAGGAAATTAAATAAACGTGTCGCATTCCAAAACAACAGGGGCTATATCTGATAGCAGTAGGTTGTAGCGAATTACATTTTACATTTGAGAAACAAGGAGAAGTGAAGCATTGCTGAGGTAAGAAACAATCATTTGAAGTTAGGGCAGATATGGAACTAACAGCAGAAGTTCCCTCCAACCACAACTACATAACTGGTTGAGCACTCCAACTCTTGACTAATACATTATAAATACATATCTATGATAGAATGTAGGTCATGTTCAAACATGTAATAATGAGTTTCTCTTTTATATATTCTGTCTAGATGCCATACACCTCCTTGTGTGTGTCGTATCTTATGACACATGTGTAAAGAGGAAGTGTTCCATGAGCAGCAGGAGAGAACCTCCAGTCTTGTCCAGGAGGAACCAGAGTCTCCACAGATTAAAGAGGAACATGATGAGCCACTTCAAAGATCAGAGGTGGATGGTGGATCAACAGAGATATTACTGTCAGTGAAACATGAAGATGATGAAAACATACAAACAGAACCTGTAGCCAGACCCAGCACCTCATCTCAACACATGGAAACACAAGCTGATGAAGAGGACTGTGGAACATCACAACAAACTAGTGATGACCAGCTTCTGTCTTCACACTGTTCTGAATCTGATATCACTGAAGACAGTGATGAGTGGGATGAGACCATGGGTAACCAGTCAGGTTTAAACACACTGGGATCACACAATGCACAACACATAGGAGGAAATAGTTTGTCTTTGAGCAACAAGCTGCTCCATGACATAAAATCACCAAAACAAAGTCACTCTATGAGGAGTCACATGAAAAGTTTTAGTTGTGCAGATTGTGGCAAAATGTTCAATCGCAAAGACAATCTGAAGACACACACAATGATTCATTCAGGGGAAAGGCCATTTGCTTGCACAGTGTGCGGCACATGCTTTAGTCAAAAGAGTGATCTAAAAACACACATGAGGACTCATACAGGGGAAAAAGCCTTTACATGTACAGTTTGTGGCAAGGGCTGTACTCAAACGAGTTATCTAAAAAAACACATGAGGACTCATACAGGGGAAAAGCCCTTTACGTGTACAGTTTGTGGCAAGGGCTGGAGTCATAATTGGGATTTAAAAGTACACATGAGGACTCATACAGGAGAAAAGCCCTTTACGTGTACAGTTTGTGGCAAGGGCTGTATTAAAACGAGTGATCTAAAACAACACATGATGACTCATACAGGGGAAAAGCCATTTAAGTGTACAGTTTGCAAAAAAGGCTTTAGTCGGAATGGTATTCTAAAAACACACATGAAGACACATACATTGGAAAAATCTGTTAAATGATGTTTTTTTTCTTCAAAGAAGGCATTAGAGTTTGCTGATACTGATATAACAATATGAAAATCAGTGTTTGTCACGAGGAATTCATGCACTAGTGGTGCAATTGTAACTTGTCTCTGTGTGTTGACATGTGTTGTTTCGACTAACATATTATCATAGTGTATTTTGATCACTTAGTTTGATGTCTCTGTAGTATTTTGACTTCATATAATGCATTGTAAAAGACAATATTCACTCTGTCATACCTGTAAAAACACTGTTTGTAATTTCTTTCTTTCTTTTTCAAATAAAGGTTTGACAGTTACAGATATGTGTGTTCATTATACAGAAACACATGTGTTTCACCTCCTTTAAGTATGGACGTCTTGTGCTGTGAACAATACGGTGCTGGCAAACCTCACACCTGTAGTATATGCAGTGTGAGCAGTGCCCTCTTGCATATGTCGCTGACATGTCGCCATCTTGCATGTGTCGCTGGTAGGCTACATGGCAGATCAACAACAGTGCATCAGAACTTCAGAAGTATTGCAGACAGCAACAATGTTACGAGCAAACTCTAAAAACACGGGGACATACATGGCGAAGTTGGACACGGACTCATGAAATGCTATAATTATAAATTAATGGTGTTGATCCGTGTGTGTGTGTGTGCGCGCGCGCGCGCGTGTGTGTGTGCGTGTGTGTGTCAGTGTTAATTTTGTTGACTAAGACTAAATACTAAGTTGACTAAGGTTTTTTAGAAGACTAAATAGGACTAAATGGTGTGTTATTCAAAAGACTAAGACTAAATCAAAATATTCTAAAAAAGTAACACTGGTGTGTGTGTGTGTGTGTGTGTGCGTGTGTGTGTGTGTGTGTGTGTGTGTGTGTGTGTGTGTGTGTGTGTGTGTGTGTGTGTGTGTGTGTGTGTGTGTGTGTGTGTTGGGGTACCGCCAACGAGTTCTCTCATTGTACTGCTCTACACCAGAATGTAGAATGCCCTGACGTCATCCATTAAAGCAGTGGTTTTCAACTCTTTTCATATCAAGGTCCATTATTTATTCAGCATTTGAGCCACTGACTGCCATTTGATGAGACCTAACGTCTCAGGCCCAAGACTTAGAATATTTTGTTATCATTGGATAAGATTTTGTCCACAATGAGAGACACAGCAGGCAAACGTTGATCAAACAATTCTTCTACATTCTCTAATTGTGAACTTCTTGTAAATTAAGTAATGCAGATGTTAAACAATAATTTACTCTTGAGAGCGTACAATGTTACTCTTGATATGATCTAACTAGTTAGATACAGATATTTGTAAAGTATGTATTTGTCTCGTTTGTTTGTGATTTTTTTTAAACCAATACTAGTTAGACGACCCTGTTGTGAATGTTGTGGAATGTTTTTGTGGATGTCTGTCCCATTGTTAACATACAGGTGATAATGGGTTCGACCAACCAATTTGCATGTGATCCTTTTAGTATGATAAGTAGAGTGCATATAGCCTACTCCTACAGTGTAGTGTGAATGGCGTGGAACATAGTATAGGATTGGGAATAATTTGCATTCAAATGATTAAGACTGGAAAATACTTCTCATGCGACAACTTCTGAAAGGTGACAACAACAACTTGAGCTATTGGTCATCCCTACATTTGGACTTTACAAGGTTAAGCATCCCTAAGATCACTGTACCAACTGCACACAGCAATTAAGTCATTATTTAATGGTCAAATAGACATGGTAAATGGTGCATTTATATAGCGCCTTTATCCAAGGCGCTTTACATAGATTGTGCATCAATTCACCCATTCACTCACACATTCATACACCGATGGCAGCGGAAACAAAGGCAACAAGCAGCACATCAGGAGCAATTAGGGGTTCAGTGTCTTGCTCAAGGACACTTCAACACTAACTCTGGGGGAGCCCGGGTTCGAACTAGCAACCTTGCGGTTGTCATCCAGCCACTCTACAGCTGAGCCACCGCCGCCCATCTCACACATGCATGTTTAAACCTATTGTCCTCTCTAGTACTGTCATGTACAGAAATATATTTCACCAGGACATATTAAACTACATGTGCAGACCATGTTAAAAAATGCATGTAGCCTATATGTGACCTGAGCACTTAGGCCCGGAAACAGAGCCAGACTATGCCACTCTGGGAATTTCACCCAGAGAATATATGCTAATAAACAATAATAGCCTACAGATTTCAAGCCCACTGGGCGGAGATAAGGAGGAGGTTCCAGTACAAATACATAATATTTTATTTAGGCTCAAGGCAGAATACTTATATTTCTAACCTAGCTGATGACCCTTCATTGATGTTTTTAAGTGATTTAAGTATAATTATTTACTTGAACAACCTATTTGACAGGAGGACTCAAATGTATCAAAATCAAGTTAAATGTCAATCACTATAACTCTATAGTGTTACCAGTTCAGTCAGGGGTGCAGTGGTGTCCACACACAGGAGGAAGTCAGGGAGTGAGGGAGGTGAGGGGGAATCTAATAGTTTCACCGCCACCAGATGAGCGCACAGTCACACGTCATACTCACTGTAACGATATGGTTATAATACACAAAAGCATGCAGGCACAGCAACGTTGGAACAAGAGTTAACATGCACTAACCCCAATTACCAGCCTATGCCCGTGACCAACCACCTGTAGGACTATGGCACACCAACTGTAACTGGGAAGATGCAGCAATCTACCCCCTTGTAGTGGGTTGAGCTTTCCTAGTCATGTGATGCCCCAATCACCCATATTCAGGACAACTGAGACACCTCAGCGCTGCTGACTGGATAAAAGGGAGCCACACCCAGCCATCAGAGTAGCTGGCTGGCTTGTGTGTTCCTGGTGGTGTGTTGGGGTTGTTGGTGCAAGAGTGTCATTGATGTTATGCATTATATGGTCTCATGTGCTTTTCCTAAATGTGAAGTGTTCCTGAGTGTTCCTTATATCTTGCAGGCATCTGACAGTGGGAATCCCACCCTGGGATAGGCTGCGTTATTCCCCCCACCTGTTGTAGGCCTATACTGCTTCGTATGCGGATTTGCATGCAGAGCTGCGGGTATGTTAGCCCCTGATCGTTAGTGGCTGCCCCATGGACCAGATGATTCATTCAGGGGAAAAGCCCCTTACATGTACAGTTTGTGGCACAGGCTTTAGTCTAAAAAGACACATGATGACTCACACAGGGGAAAAGCCCTTTACATGTACAGTTTGTGGCAAGGGCTGTAGTCATAATGGGTATCTAAAATTACACATGAGGACTCATACAGGGGAAAAACCCTTTACATGTACAGTTTGTGACAAGGGCTTTAGTCGGGCCAATCTTCTAAAAACACACATGAGGACTCATACAGGGGAAAAACCCTTTACATGTACAGTTTGTGGCAAGGGCTGTAGTCTAAAGACTGATCTAAAAAGACACATGATGAGTCATACAGGGGAAAAGCCCTTTACGTGTACAGTTTGTGGCAAGGGCTGTACTCATAATGGGGAATTAAACGCACACATGATGACTAATACAAGGGAAAAGCCACTTTAGTGTAAAGTTTGTGAAAAATGCTTTAGTCGGATTGGTATTCTAAAAACACACATGAAGACACATACATACATCAGAAAAATCTGTTAGTTAAATGATGAGTGTTTTTCCTTTTTCTTCAAAGAAGGCATTAGAGCAGGGGTGTCAAACTGGTGATCCGTGGGCCCAGGGAGAGGTCCAATGCGGCCCTCGAGATGATTTTCAAAAAGGAAACAACGCTGCTACTCCCCCTCCCCCACCTGCCCCGCTAATGGCCCTGCTGTAGACTGCTTTGTCTCTGCCCAGGTGTGGAATGTTGTCACTGATCAACTACTAGTTGAGTTGTTGTGGATTACTCTCCTCACACTCTGATACAGCAGGACATGGAGAGGTTAACCATAGTTGTTACAGCTCAGTAGAGTTTAATTTCCCTTACCAAGTTTGGAATATAGTCACGCTAGTCAAAGCAATTATATTTAATGATGGCTACATGTCAATTTGCCATTTTGGATATTTTTGATAAAATAATGATGATTAATGGTTAATGATTTTAACTATTTTCGAGTGGTTTATTGGGTCTTTTTTCGACCTCTCATACCAAACGTCTTATAGCCTATACAACTTTAATACAAATAAAGTCAATTTATGTCAATAAACAGTCTAGAAAACAAAGCCAAGTGAAACTGTGTAAGTCAACGCACGTGAGCTGCAACTGGCCACGGCCCTCATCAAGTCACCTTTCGCGTAATGTGGCCCTTGCCCCAAAATTACTTTGACACCCCTGCATTAGAGTTTGCTGATCAGTGTTTGTCCACATGTCATCACTATAGTGGTGCAATTGTAACTTGTCTCTGTGTGTTGACATGTGTTGTTTCGACTAACATATTATCATAGTGTATTTTGATCACTTAGTTTGATCATTTGTTTAGATTATCTGTAGTATTTTGTCTTCATAGAATGCATTGTAAAAGACAATATTTACTCTGTCATACCTGTACAAACACTGTCTGTAATTTCTTTCTTTCTTTTTCAAATAAAGGTTTCACAGCTACAGATCCTTTATGTGTGTTCATTACAGAAAGGTCATCTACATGTGTTTCACCTCCTTTAAGTATGGACGTCTTGTGCTGTGAACGATAGTGACAAGAACGGTATTGTCACATTAAACAGTATTGCTACATTAAACATGGTAGGATTAAGTCTTAAAGGTTCAGGAATACTAGTAATGACACAATACTCTTATTTCTGGCCAAAAAAGGACCGTAAGCAGGCGTATAGTATGGCTACAGTTTAATTCATACCACCCTGTTACAAAAGCATGTTTTGGGGCCTCTGATCCTGTGTTATCATCAACCATTCATACCTCTATGGTCATTTGGGAAAGGTTTGCTTCATGAACCTAAAATAAAAACATAGCATTCAGTTTAATGTGTAACATATCTGGATTGGCCAGTTGTGTTCCATTGTTGGTGTGTCCCGCCCCCCTCACTCTGATTGGATGATCAGGGCCCTTTGTTAGTATTTAACAAGAGTTTGTTCTGCTAGGTGTCACATTAATCTCTGCTGGTTGTTAAGAGCTGAACTTCTCCTTTCTGCACCAGCTGAAGCGTCTAGTTTTGGTTCTACTTTAGTATTTCGCTCTAGGCCTATTTAAAAATCAATTTGGACAGGTTTTGACTTGAGTTATGGCTTTACTACAAACATTGAAGTCCTTGGTCAACCAGAGACTATCTGCTGCTGCTGAAGAGATATTTGGGGTTGTTGAAAGAATTCTAACAGAGTACGAGGATGAAGCTTTCCACATCAAGCAAGAAACTGACCGCCACCGCAGACTACTGGATATGGTTTTACAACCAATCGTCAAACTACACAGAGCAGGTTGGTAAAACCTTTACAGAGAGAGAGGGAGGGGGGTTATGTGCAATTTAACCATCATTTCTTAACAGCAATGGTGACTATTTGGAATGGAAGAGGAACTGGTTGAAACTTTGTGAGTTTGCATTAATAGTCAATAGTAGGCTATTCTAGTTTCCTCCATTCATGTCTGTTAAACAAATATTAACGGAATCAACTTTCCAGTCTTATTCATAACTATATTCTGCAGACATTTACAGATGGGCTTGTTGATATATCATTCACAGCCTGATTTACATCACATGTTATACCTAAAACATGCTGAAAATTGGGTTTTTATGCCTGTTGACACTATTTTCTGATTTGTGGAGTGATAATTAGAGATATCTAAAATCCCTTCTGTAAATGTCTTTGTCTCTAATATGTCAACAAAATGAAACAATCATTTGAACCTGGCTTTATCCGATCTTCAGATGTATCGTCCCGAAATGTATGCAAATTAGCGCATATAATGCCTAATTTGCATATTTAAACATATAATTTCAGAAAACTTGTAATACAAAAAATCACACCCGTGTGAACTGAGTGGTGTAATATAGCCTGTCTGACGTAATTAAATCATGTCTGACGTAATGAAATCACACCCGGATGAACAGGGTGAACATAGCAACCATGCTCATTTTTTCTGCACTAACAAAGCCAGTTAGTGAAATCACACCCGGATGAACAGGGTGAACATAGCAACCATGCTCATTTTTTTTGCACTAACAAAGCCAGTTGTAGGAGTGGTTTACACCACTCAAAAATCTTAGTTTTAATATAAGTAATCAACTGGAGAAGTTACATTGTGATAGCTATTAGTTAACTTTGTTTTCCCTATTCACCTACCATGTCTCACCTTAAAAGGAGGAAATTAAATAAACGTGTTGCATTCCAAAACAACAGGGGATATATCTGATAGCAGTAGGTTGTAGCAAATTACATTTTACATTTGAGAAACAAGGAGTGTGTTGTTTTAAGAAATTAAGCATTGTTGAGGTAAGAAACAATCATTAGGGCAGATATGGAACTAACAGCAGAAGTTCTCTCCGACCACAACTACATAACTGGTTGAGCACTCCAACTCTTGACTAATACATCAGAAATACATATCTATGATAGAATGTAGGTCATGTTCAAACATGTAATAATGGGTTTCTCTTTTATATATTCTGTCTAGATGCCATTCACCTCCTTGTGTGTAAAGAGGAGGTATTCCCTGAGCAGCAGGAGAGAACCTCCAGTCTTGTCCAGGAGGAACCAGAGTCTCCACAGATTAAAGAGGAACATGATGAGCCACTTCAAAGATCAGAGGTGGATGGAGGATCAACAGAGATATTACTGTCAGTGAAACATGAAGATGATGAAAACATACAAACAGAACCTGTAGCCAGACCCAGCACCTCATCTCAACACATGGAAACACAAGCTGATGTTGAGGACTGTGGAACATCACAACAAACTAGTGATGACCAGCTTCTGTCTTCACACTGTTCTGAATCTGATATCACTGAAGACAGTGATGAGTGGGATGAGACCATGGATGACCAGTCAGGTTTAAACACACTGAGATCACACAATGCACAACACATAGGAGGAAATAGTTTGTCTTTGAGCAACAAGCTGCTCCATGACCTAAAATCACCAAAACAAAGTCACTCCATGAGGAGTCACATAGGTAAGAAAAGTTTTAGTTGTGCAGATTGTGGCAAAATGTTCAATCGCAAAGACAATCTGAAGACACACACAATGATTCATTCAGGGGGAAAGCCATTTGCTTGCACAGTGTGCGGCACATGCTTTAGTCAAAAGAGTGATCTAAAAAAACACATGAGTATTCATACAGGGGAAAGGCCCTTTACCTGTACAGTTTGTGAAAAGGGCTTTAGTCGGATGACTATTCTAAAAACACACATGAGGACTCATACAGGGGAAAAACCCTTTACATGTACAGTTTGTGGCACAGGCTTTAGTCAAGCGGGTAATTTAAAATCACACATGATGACTCACACAGGGGAAAAGCCCTTTACGTGTACAGTTTGTGGCAAGGGCTATAGTCATAATGGGAAATTAAAAGTACACATGAGGACTCATACAGGGGAAAAGCCCTTTACGTGTACAGTTTGTGGCAAGGGCTGGAGTCATAATTGGCATTTAAAAGTACACATGAGGACTCATACAGGAGAAAAGCCCTTTACGTGTACAGTTTGTGGCAAGGGCTGTACTCAAATGAGTGATCTAAAAAAACACATGAGGACTCATACAGGGGAAAGGCCCTTTACGTGTACAGTTTGTGGCAAGGGCTGGAGTCATAATTGGGATTTAAAAGTACACATGAGGACTCATACAGGAGAAAAGCCCTTTACGTGTACAGTTTGTGGCAGGGGCTGTATTCAAACGAGTGATCTAAAAAAACACATGAGGACTCATACTGGGGAAAAGCCATTTAAGTGTACAGTTTGTAAAAAAGGCTTTAGTCGGATTGGTATTCTAAAAACACACATGAAGACACATACATTGGAAAAATCTGTTAAATGACGAGTGTTTTTTTTTTCTTTACCTAGTAAATTACCTAGTAACAACTGGTAATTTCCTGGTAGGCTACTACCCACGTGTCTCATGGGTAGTATCCATGTAAACACAGTGAATACAGTTACTGTACCATTTTATTACCTGGTAGTTGTCAGGAAAATATTTGGTAATGACCTAGTACCTACTGGGTAACATGCATGGTAGCAGAGTAAATACCTGGTAGTTGTTGAAAATACTTGGTATACCTATAGTACCTACATACCTATAGTACCTGCAACCAGAGTATCGTGCCTGGTTGCAGAGTAAATACTTATAAATACCGGGTAGTTAGCTGGTAATTACATAGTAAAAACGTATACATACCTGGTAATTGTCAGGAACATACTTGGTAATTACCTGGCAACCAGTGTGTCATTTACCATGGTAAGTTCCATATAATTACCAGGAGATTATACAGTAAATAGTTACACATACTGGGTAATACTTGGTAATTACATAGTAATTACTGAGTAATGTATCTGGTTACCAGGTAATACCAGGTACTTACCTATTATTACCAGGTAATTACCTGGTACTTACCTGGTAATTACCGTACCGTAAAATGAAGGGTTACCATTGTAACTTGTCTCTGTGTGTTGACATGTGTTGTTTCGACTAACATATTATCATAGTGTATTTTGATCACTTAGTTTGATGTCTCTGTAGTATCTTGTCTTCATACAATGCATTGTAAAAGACAATATTCACTCTGTCATACCTGTAAAAACACTGTTTGTAATTTATTTTTATTTTTCAAATAAAGGTTTGACAGTTACAGATATGTGTGTTAATTATACAGAAAGCTCATCACAACACATGTGTTTCACCTCCTTTAAGTATGGACGTCTTGTGCTGTGAACAATATGGTGCTGGCAAACCTCACACCTGTAGTATATGCGGCGCCATCTTGCATATGTCGCTGACATGTCGCCATATTGCATGTGTCGCTGGTAGGCTACATGGCAGATCAACAACAGTGCATCAGAACTTCAGAAGTATTGCAGACAGCAACAATGTTACGAGCGAACTCTAAAAACACAGGGACATACATGGAGAAGTTTCATTAATGGTGTTGATCCATATGGTGTGTGTGTGTGTGTGTGTGTGTGTGTGTGTGTGTGTGTGTGTGTGTGTGTGTGTGTGTGTGTGTGTGTGTGTGTGCGTGCGTGTGTGTCAGTGTTGACTAAGACTAAATACTAAGTTGACTAAGGTTTTTTAGAAGACTAAATAGGACTAAGACTAAATACTAAGTTGGCTAAGGTTTTTTAGAAGACTAAATAGGACTAAATGGTGTGTTATTCAAAAGACTAAGACAAAATCAAAATATTCTAAAAAAGTATGTGTGTGTTGTTCTCTCATTGTACTGCTCTGAACACCAGAATGTAGAATGCCCTGACGCCATCCATCATATCAAGGTCCATTATTTATTCAGCATTTGAGACACTGACTGCCATTTGATGAGACTTAACGTCTCGGACCCAAGACTTAGAATATTTTGTTATCATTGGATAAGATTTTGTCCACAATGAGAGACACAGCAAGCAAACGTTGATCAAACAATTATTCTACATTCTCTAATTGTGGACTTCTTGTAAATTAAGTAATGCAGATGTTAAACAATAATTTACTCTTGAGAGCGTACAATGTTACTCTTGATATGATCTAACTAGTTAGATACAGATATTTGTAAAGTATGTATTTGTCTCGTTTGTATGTGATTTTTTTTAAACCAATACTAGTTAGACGACCCTGGTTGTGAATGTTGTGGAATGTTTTTGTGGATGTCTGTCCCATTGTTAACAGACAGGTGATAATGGGTTAGGGCAGGGGTTCTCAACGTTTTTGGCTGGGGACCCCCGGAAATGCTTTGGCAATGTCTCGGGACCCCCACCCCGCCCCCTCCCGACCCCCAATATAAATTGACTGCTACAATAACCTTAAACCATTTTGGGCGGGAACCCCTTTTGGTGTTTTAAGCATTGTTATAATTTAGCTATTGAAAAATAGCAGATCTACAAGCTCATAGCGCGCCACCGAGTGGCGCGCTACGAGCTTGTAGGTCTGCTATTTTTGAAAAATCGTGAAAAAATAATTTAAAAAAAAATCATTTTTTTTTTTTTGAAAATAATTTGGGGACCCCCTAAAATTATTTGGCGACCCCCCGAGGGGTCGCGACCCACGGGTTAAGAACCCCTGGGTTAGGGTGTGTAACCCTATTGCTGAATGGATCGACCAACCAATTTGCATGTGATCCTTTTAGTATGATAAGTAGAGTGCATATAGCCTACTCCTACATTGTAGTGCGAATGGCGTGGAACATGTACAGTATAGGATTGGGAATCTACATGCACATAACATGTTAAAATTGCATGTAGCCTATATGTGACCTGAGCACTTAGGCCCGGAAACAGAGCCAGACTATGCCACTCTGGGAATTTCACCCAGAGAATATATGCTAATAAACAATAATAGCCTACAGATTTCAAGCCCACTGGGAGGAGATAAGGAGGAGGTTCCAGTACAAATACATAATATTTGATTTAGGCTCAAGGCAGAATACTCAAAACCAAGTTAAAATGACATTCACTATAACTCTATAATGTTACCAGTTCAGTCAGGGGTGCAGTTGTGTCCACACACAGGAGGGAGTGAGGGAGAATCTAATAGTTTCACCGCCACCAGATGTCATACTCACTGTAAAGATATGGTTATAATACACAAAAGCATGCAGGCACAGCAAGGTTGGAACAATAGTTAACATGCACTAACCCCAATTACCAGCCTACGCCCATGACCAACCACCTGTAGGACTATGGCACACCAACTGTAACTGGGAAGATGCAGCAATCTACCCCCTTGTAGTGGGTTGAGCTTTCCTAGTCATGTGATGCCCCAATCACCCATATTCAGGACAACTGAGACACCTCAGCGCTGCTGATTGGATAAAAGGGAGCCACACCCAGCCATCAGAGTAGCTGGCTGGCTTGTGTGTTCCTGGTGGTGTGTTGGGGTTGTTGGTGCAAGAGTGTCATTGATGGTATGCATTATATGGTCTCATGTGTTTTTCCTAAATGTGAAGTTATGAGCAAAATCGGAGTGTTCTTTATATCTTGCAGGCAGGGGCGCCTAACTTTGTTTCAAGGTGGGGGAGCACAGATTTGGACTCATGCGCACAGCACGCACACAATTTGGCGTTTTTTCAGGCCGAGTCGGGTGTCTTAGCACGATTCTAACTCTGTTAAAAGCATGACAGCCACTACTAAGAAGTCACTACTGACCTTGTTTAAAAATACCCACATGGTTAACTGCAGGGCTAACAAGCATTGGTAGGCTACTGCACATTCATGTCATGAATAATAATTTAAGAAATCATAGCAGATTATATGAGAAAAAAAGGATCTCAATTCCACAGCTGTGGAACAAACTTCCAGCTGCACCTAGAACTACAGAATCACTCCCTAGATTCCACCATATCAGTCAGTATAAATATTGTTGGTACTCAATTTGAATAATATGAAAAGGTGTAACTTTAGATGCCATGGATGAACATGGACACATATTCATAACATTACCTTTTAATATTGTTATAACTTTAATGTTTTAATACTATTTATCTGTTTTTATCTTATAGTACCACATTTTAAGACAAAGGAACACAAAGGAAAATGAAATATTCTAAATTGCCAATTCATGTTCTAAAAAAAAGGCATTTTGAATTTGGATATTCGTTTTATTACAGTATTCAGTGGACAGTGATTTTTCCAAATGTATTTTTCCTGGTACTGTTTCGAGAGACAAACTCTTTGGCAATGCTTTTAATATCTAACTTGTCTGTTCTGTCTGTGTGTGTGTGCAGAAGCATCAGGTGATTTAGCCTTTGTTGTGTCATGGTACTGCGAAGGTAAGTCTTCAGTCTTCTCAAGCTTGAAAAACTTCTCTCTGCTCCTGCTGAGGAGCTTGGCAAGACCATTAATATTTTGAGGAGGGTCTTCATCTCACTAAACATGGCTGGGGGACCTGGCCCCTTCAAAGCGTCGATGATTGTCTGAAGTGTACACTGGACACCATTTGTCTGGACACTGTCATTCTCAGTCAAGAGGTCTGGAAACATGCTCAGTTGGATCTTCAGTCGCTCCATGTTTATATCTGTGTGGTAATGCTTTTCAACAACAGCAAGCTCTTCAGTGAATTCTTGCTGTAGTGCACTTTTGAACAGAAGCTGCTCCAACGATGTTGCCACTGATGTCCCAAGTTTCTCAAAACGTCTGTCCATAGCTTCAGTCAGCTTATCAACAAGAGGATGCCAATGCTTCACTTTGAACAGTTCCTCAACTGTTGAAGGCCCAGGCTCGATCTGTGCAACTTCTTCCCCGATATCCAAGGCTCTCTTTTTGGCACCTTCCTTGGTCGGGGCAAGAGTGGTTCTTCCAGGTCTAGCTTTTTGGCCATCACATTACTTTCTTTCCAGATAGCAAGATATTCTTTGTCAGTTCTCAGGCGGGAAAACGAACTTCTCAACGTGCTGGTCATACACTTTGTTTCTGAGACTGTCACTTCTGAACTCTGGAGACTTTTACTTACTTCTTCAGAAATGGCAAAGACCTTCAGGCTAGCTTTCAGTCCAAAAACAGTTTTGAACTCCTGAAGCTGTTTGAAAAGACCTGTTGCCTTACTACCACCTGGTCCGGTTTCACTTTCAGCCATCATCTCAAGTGCTTCACATAGCTCACTGTAGTTTTGGAGAATGGAAGTTATTGCACCAGTTCTCATTGTCCATCTTGTTGGGCACAGTGGTCTGAGAGCAGTTGGCGGTTGTCCATCCTGGACTTGAATCCTGGAGAATATGGCTAGACGTTTTGGGTCACGAACAAAGGGAACTGACCTTGTGGCCTCTTGCAAGACAAGATTGAGGCAACGGGCAGTGCAGTGCACATAAAAAGCCTTAGGCTGCTCCTCTGCGACTCTAGCTTGAACGCCGGAGTGAATTCCAGACATCGCACTGGCACCATCATAGCACTGGCCTCTGCAGTCATCCAATGACAAGCCAAGTCTGAGAAGAACATCCTTTATTAGACAGGTAAGAGTTGCAGCATCACATCTTCCAGTGGTGTACAGCCCAAGAAAGTCTTCATGCACATCAAAGTTAGCACGATGGACACTTGTTCCATGTTTGAGACGTCTGAAGTTTCATCTACAATCAATGAAAAGTATTTGTTTTTTTTGACTGTTTCTGCTATTTCTCGCAGTACAGCATGGCCCATAATCTGTAGCATTTCATTCTCAATATCATGGCCTAACCATTTCTGCTTCCTCCGAAGCCACTTTGACAACACTTCTGAGTCTTTGGCACGGAGTATGAGCAACTGATGCATGTTACTGTCATGGTCAGTGTGCCCTCTAGTGGCAAGGCCTTGTCTTGCTAAGAAACACAGCGACTCAAAGATATTGAACAAGGCTTTCTGTGCCGATTCTACATTCTTTGCATTAATAGCTGCCATGAGATGAAGGACTGACTGCCTGGAAACGTAGCTGTTCAGTTTTTGGACTGCTTCGTTGTGAGCATGCGTTTTCTCATGTGAAGCAAATTTGAGTGTGGCTTTACTCCAGTAGTTTACACCCCGGGAGATGAAGGCAGCTTCTTTCCACTTAGAAAAGGTGAGTAGCTTTAGCTGGCAAGCAATCCTGCATGGGTGGCAGAATGCCTTGTCATACTCCAGCCAAGGATAGTCATTGTACCAAGAACCACGGAAGCTTCTCGCACTGGTTCCAAAAGTAGTCGTTGGGAATTTCAGTTGAGGCTGCATTGGTGTCATTTGAAAATCCAAACTGGCTTTCACTGGAGTGCCCTAAAAAACAAAACAAAAAAAAACACAAAACAAAAGCAAAGGTAGTTAATTCTACTTGTTTTTAAGCATTGTGGACCTCCTCAAAAAGGTGAAGAGACATTAATAATGCATATAGTATGATCCTTTATTTGTTGTATTACCTCATCTGTGAAGTCCATCTCACTCTCCTGTGCTACAATGGCCCGGTTGTTCTCCGAGGCAGTCTGAATAAATGAAATAAAGAAGGGAGAAGGAAGAAAAAAGTGTTATAGTGTGAGTTTCCAATATTATGTGACTATTCACCAATGCCATTTCCAAGTAGATCATCTAACGCAGCAATTACCTCTTCTCCTGTGAGGTCTGGGTCTGTATCACTGTCCACTGCTATGGTGACAGACTCTCCCTGGTCCTTCTCTGATGCAGTCTGATTAAATGCAAAGACAGAAAATAAGTGTTTCAGTGTGAGTTTCTAATATTTTCTATGTGACATTGAGGCCTTTATTGACCATTTAGATCATCTTCATCTGTATATATCAACTGTATATATCAACAGTAATTATTAACCTGTATATGAATACAGTTGTTAATTACCAACCTCTTCTGCTGTGAATTCTGAGTCTGAGTCTGTGGCTCTGTCCAATGCTACGGTGGACGTCTCTGTCTGCCATGTCTGGTCCATCTCTGATGCAGTCTGATTACATTCAAATACAGAAAAAGAAAGTGTTTTAGTGTGAGGTTCTAATAGTTTGTGTTACACATCACTAAAGGCCCACATTTATCAAGGATTTCTAAGTAGATTAGCATCATCCTGCCCTGAATTACCTCTTCTGAGACTGTGAAGGGGTCCATATCACTCCCATGTGCCTGGTCTCTCTCTGAGCCAGTCTGAATAAATGACAATAATAAAGTAAAAAATGAAAGTACTGTACATTGGTGATATTCTTCTTATATGATATGACATTGAGGCTGATATCCATCAAGGATAACAAAGTAGATTGTCTATATCATTATGAACCCTTTAATGAATTACCTTCTCTCCTGGGAGTACAGGCTCACTCTCTCCTGCTTCCACATTCTCCAACTGGTCCTCTTCTGACCCAGTCTGATGAAATGGTTCCCAAACGTTTCAGCTTGAGACCCAAAAGAGAGATCAGACATGCCCAGTACAAAAATAGTGAAAATAGCAGATCTACAAGCTCACAATGTGTCTCTATTTATTCTTAGATTTGTTTTATTCATTATTGAAATGACAAATGACTGCTAATCATTGTATTTTTTAATTCATGATTTTAAATAATTAAAAAAATGTAGGAAACAATAAGGGACCCATAACAATGTGTCTGCAAAGTGCAACCCAATGCTTGGGAAACGGTGACCTACAGTATGCTGTTATTACACCATCTTAAGTTAACTGTGTACAAGTCCACTTGCCTTATTTAAAACCAATTCTAGTATGTTGTTTCTACAGGCCCCCTAGTGCTGATGCTATGTATATGCATGGGTTGTGTGAGATGTTTGACAAGATAGCTGATGAAAATAGAGAAATATACCTGTTGGGTGATATGAATGTTCACTGGGGCGTGCAGTCATGTCCCAATAGAAATAAATTACTCTCTATATTAAATGCTTGTAATCTGGCCCAAATTGTTGAAGTTCCCACAAGAATAAGTATAGGAAGTGATGGGATCATTTCTGGGACATGCATTGACCATATCTATACAAATGCTTCTCTACAATGCTCTAAGGTCATCTCCGCTCCTGTAGGCTTTAGTGACCATAATATAATAGCTTTCACTAGAAAGACAAAGATACCTAAGCCTAAAGCTAAAATTATTTTAACGCGGTCCTATAAACGATTTAATGAAGATTCATTTATTGATGAAATAACAAGTGTAAATTGGGACATGGTGTGTAGCAAGGATGACCCTGAAGCTGCACTGGATTTATTTATGTCGACATATATGAGGGTCGTGAACAAATATGCTCCTTTACTAAAGTTCACAGTCAAAAATAGGTCGGCCCCATGGCTTGACCAGAGTCTCAGAGCCCTAATGACAGAAAGAGACGGGGCCAAAAAAGCCTCAGTGATTTCTGGATCAATTGATGACAGACATAAATATTGTTCTTTACGCAATCAAGTCACAAAACTAAATAAGGTGAAAAAAAGGGACTATTTTAAACAAAGGTTACATGATGTGAGACATGATAGCAAACAATTATGGAATGTTTTAAATGATATTATGGGTCGAAAGTCAACTGGGTGCACACCTTTTGTCGAATCAAATGGATTTGTTCTCACTAAGCCAGGTGATATTGCAAATCATTTTAATGATTATTATGTCGGTAAAGTATCTAAACTAAGGCAGGCTATGAATAGTTCAGACAACATTAAATCAAATGACTGTATTAAGAATATCATAATGAATGACAAAAGTTGTATATTTGAATTTCATCAGGTTGAAGTAGGTGAGGTGGAGCGCCTGCTCCGCTCTCTTCCTGACAGTAAGTTAGCAGGCCTAGATAACCTGGACAGTAAATTGCTCAGAATGACTGCTGGTATCATAGCATCTCCTATCTGTCACATTTTTAATAGATGTTTGGATGTGGGCCTATTTCCAAAGATCTGGAAGGAGGCTAAAGTTATTCCTTTATCTAAGGATACCAAAGCTGCTTTTAATGAGGGGAATTCTAGACCTATAAGTATTTTACCCGTTTTGAGCAAAATCATGGAAAAGTTGGTGCATGCACAAGTTCAAGAGTATTTCGTATCAAACAATCTTCTAACAAATTCTCAACATGCCTATAGAGCCGGCCACTCTACCTCTACTGCGATGATACAAATGACTGATGACTGGCTTAAAGCGATAGATAATTCTATGATGGTGGGCACTGTGTTATTAGATTTTAGTGCTGCATTTGATGTGCTTGACCATTCTTTACTGGTTGAGAAACTTAAATGTTATGGTATTAATTTTTTAGCATTAAAATGGATCAAAAGCTATTTGTCCTCTAGATCACAGAAGGTGTATCTAAATGGCAGTCTGTCCAGTAGCAGGGGTCTAGAGTGTGGTGTCCCACAGGGCAGCTGCTTAGGACCTTTATTATTTTCTATATTTACTAACGACCTGTCCTGGACTACAAAATATGCCACAACTGTTCTTTATGCAGATGATTCGACTATGTATTATGCTTCTCCGTCTTGCAATGTACTGAACGAGGTCTTGAGCAGAGAACTAAAAGTTGTGCATGAATGGGTAGTATGTAATAGACTTGCCCTTAACATCTCAAAGACTAAATGTATGGTACTGGGTACAAGGCACAGGTTATCTACAAGCCCAAAGCTTGTTTTAAACCTGGGCAATTCTACAGTTCAACAAGTTGAAAGTACTAAACTCCTTGGAGTGATGGTTGACTGCACTCTGTCTTGGTCACACCACATTAACTATATTGTTCTAAAAATGGGGAGAGCTATTGGTATTTCAAGGAAGTGTTGTTCTTTTGTGGCCCGTCCCTTGTTACGTCAGATAGTTCAAAGTCTAGTTTTATGTCATCTTGACTACTGCTCCACTGTATGGTCATCTGCTGCTAGTGGTGACCTGAGGAAGCTCCAGGTTGTCCAGAACAGGGCCGCACGGTTGGTAATGGGTTGCCCTCTCAGAACAAATGTGAGTCATATGCATGCCTGCCTCTCCTGGCTTACAGTTGAGAATAGGTTATCTTTTAATACTCTTGTGTTGTTCAAAACAGTCATGAGTAGTAAAACTCCTGTTTTCATAAATTCACAGATTGTTTTTAGTAATACTGTGCATGATCATGACACTAGAGGCTCCAGTAATGGGCAGCTTGTGTTACCTCGCCCAAAATATAATTTTCTAAAGAGATCATTTATTTATAGATCATTGTCACTTTGGAATAACCTGCCTCAAAACCTCTGTTGCATTTACAGTAAATTAACGTTTAAAAAGCATCTAAAATTCCATTTGATACAGTGAAGTGTTGTGTGTTTTTCGTTTTTTTGTTTTCATGCTCTAACTTGTAATCTTAGAAATTTTTATTTTTATTTTATCTGAACTAATGTAAGTTGAATACTGACTTTTTAACAAATGTGTATTTGTAATTGTATGTCTACTGTAATGTTTATTCTTGTGTGGACCCCAGGAAGACTAGCTGGTTGCTATGCCACCAGCTAATGGGGATCCTTAATAAAAATCAAATCAAATCTTATGGGTTTAAGATGGTGTAAGACCAGTAATGTTTAAATTAATTAATCACAATTATTGACTAGCTAGCCATGGGCCAAAATATACATGCATTGCAGTCTGACATGAACCATTGATTCTTTCTTTTAAAAAACTGCAGGATGCCTTTTTGGGAGAAGAAAGGCAACTTAGGCCTATTTCTTTTCATTGTTATTATTTGTTTGTTTCCCGTAGCCTCGTCGTAAGTTGTGTCTCAACTCAAACTCTGGAAGATGCGCTGATTAGTTGAACCAGCTGCATGTCTTTCAGTGATCAATGCGCCACTTGACCTGATGACCGACTCACTCAATGCGCAAATAAATAGATGAATATAGAACTTGGCAGTATTCAATATTTCTCTTACCATGCGTGGCTTTCTTTCACGTGTAGACTCTGTTCTGTTAAGTACGCTGGCTGTTGTTGTCAATTCAGTTGTAATGTCATCCAAGAGACACACCAATCGCCATGTAGATTGCACTCATTGCAGAGCAAATTCCCAGCATGAGATTGAAGATCAGTTATGTTATTAGAGACATCGCACGCGCACCGCGCTCACATACACATAGACAAACACCCTCTCCTCCTCTCTCTCTCTCTCTCTCTCTCGCTGTCGCGCACCGTGCGCTTCGAGCGTGGCGGCGGCGGCCGGGGGGGGGGGGGGTATTTGTGGGGTCGCAATGCGACGGTTCATTTTAACATGGTGGAGCAGCTGCTCCGTTTGCTCCATGGCTCAGGCGCGCCTGCTTCAGGCATCTGACAGTGGGAATCCCACCCTGTATACTGGGATAGGCTGCGTTATTCCCCCCACCTGTTGTAGGCCTATACTGCTTCGTATGCGGATTTGCATGCAGAGCTGTGGGTATGTTAGCTCCTGATCGTTAGTGGCTTGCTGCCCCATGGACCAGGAAGTAGGCTACTACTTTTCAAAGTCGGGGTCGAAATTGCTTAAATTGGACTTGAGTAACTTTTGAGTTGATTGCAAGCATTTATTTTTCACCAAGACAACTGCCTGGTGGTAAAATGTCCGCACCCACTCATCGTTCACCCCCCCAATGTAGTCTGGTGGGAATTCTGATAGATGGTGTAATTATTATTCTACACTGACATTACATTTAATGTATTTAAATTATTTCATTCATTTCCGTTGATTGTTTTTGTTCTTGTACTATTGCCTTTGCTCTGTGTCCTGAATATTTGTTTTCTATTAAGGCAACACTCTTCAAATCCAGGGTAGAATAGGAAAGTTACACAGTGCAGCTTTAACTTTATATTTTTTACTGAATCTAATTGCACTTTTATAATTTCATATTTTATTTTCCTAATGTTTTATATAAAACCCATTGAATTGCCTTGTTGTGGTGAGCAGTGATTGGCCAGATGTGTTCTATTGTTGGTGTGTCCCCCTCAACTGATTAGCATTGAGTTAAGTATTGGCTCTGTTAGTATTTAGTTTGTTCTGCCTGGTATCACTTTAACTCTCATAGTTGTTAAGAGCTGAACTTCTCCTTTCTGCATCAGCTGAAGCGTTTAGTTTTGGTTCTACTTTAGAAGCCTACTTAATTTTACAAGATTGTCGCTCTATTTAAAAATCTATTTGGGCAGGTTTTGAGTTATGGCTGTACTACAAACATTGAAGTCCTTGGTCAACCAGAGACTATCTGCTGCTGTTGAAGAGATATTTGGGCTTGTTGAAATAATTCTAACAGAGTACGAGGATGAAGCTTTCCACATCAAGCAAGAAACTGACCGCCAACACAGTCGCAGACTACTGGATATGGTTTTACTACCAATCGTCAAACTACACAGAGCAGGTTGGTAAAACCATTACAGAGAGAGAGAGAGAGAGAGAGAGAGAGACCATTGCTGTTTAAGAAAAATTAAACAGCAATGGTGACTATTTGGAATGGAAGAGGAACTGGCTGAAACTTTGTGAGCTTGCATTGATAATAGTCAATAGTAAGCTATTCTAGTTGTAGTTTCCTCCATTCATGTCTGTTAAACAAATATTGACAACAGAATCAAGTAGTAAGGAAGAATTAAATAAACTGTTGATCGTGTATAATCATAGACTGTTTAAAAGGAGGAAATTCAATGAACTTGTCGCATTCCAAAACAACAGGGGCTATATCTGATAGCAGTAGGTTGTAGCGAATTACATTTTACATTTGAGAAACAAGGAGTGTCTTGTTTTAGAAATGAAGCATTGTTGAGGTAAGAAACAATCATTTGGAGTTAGGACAGATATGGAACTAACAGCAGAAGTTCCATACTTCTACATACTACATAACTGGTTGAGCACTCCAACTCTTGACTAATACATTACAAAGACATGATAGAATGTAGGTCATGTTCAAACATGTAATAATGGGTTTCTCTTTTATATATTCTGTCTAGACGCCATACACCTCCTTGTGTATAAAGAGGAGGTATTCCCTGAGCAGCAGGAGAGAACCATGAGTCTGGTACAAGGGGAACCTTTCTTTACAGTCTTTACAGATAAAAAAGGAACATGATGAGCCACTTCAAAGATCAGAGGTGGATGGTGGATCAACAGAGATATTACTGTCAGTGAAACATGAAGATGATGAAAACATACAAACAGAACCTGTAGCCAGGCCCATCACCTCATCTCAACACATGGAAACACAAGCTGATGTAGTGGACTGTGGAACATCACAACCAACTAGTGATGAGTGGGATGAGACCATGGATGACCAGTCAGGTTTAAACACACTGTAATCACACAACACATGGGAGGTTATTGTTTTTGTATAATTTTCTTATCCCACGATTTTGCAACCCAGTTTTTTTCACCCAGTGCCAATTATCTAATGTAATCCTGGGCGCTACACTTCCTCTGCCAACCTGGGGGGGCAGCGGACTGACCTCATGCCTCCTTCTATGCACGAGGAGTCCAAGCTGCTTCTTTTCACCTGACGGGGTAATTTCCCCGACCGGACGTAGCGCGTGAAGTCCGTGCGTTAAACCCTGACAGTTAGCGTGCTCGTTAGCATGCTAGGCAGCAAGCTAACCTCTGCGTATATTTGTCGTGGAAGCCATGCTAAGGCCTGCAGGTCCACCAAAACCAATAATGTGGATTCAAGTGAGACAACTGACTGATCAAGACAAAAATGAGTGGGGGCGGCGGTAGGCCTGCGAAGACTCCTGCGGAGACCGCAGAGGAGACCCCAGAGGAGACCCCAGATTCCCGCCGCCGCCGCAAAAATAAAGAATCCAAACGCTCCCGGGCCAGCAGAGCAGAATGGAAGGCTGAAGGAGGCCTTGGACAGGATGCGAGAGCTGTCTAACCGCCGACTGGACGCTGCCCAGGAGACCATGGCCGACATCCAGAGCTACCAGAACACTATCCAGAGCTACCAGAGCACTGTCAACAGTAGTATCACAAAGTACAGGGAGCTGACCGCTAGCCTACAGGGGGCCGGAGGAGAACCCATGGAGGTCAGTGAGCAGGTTGGAATGACCCCTGAGATCCTTCAGAAGCTCGAAGACAAAGCCACGTTTCTCACATAAGCCATCCTAAGGCCTGCACCAATACTGTGGATTCAAGTGAGACAATTGACTGATCAAGACAAAAATGAGTGGGGGCGGCGGTAGGCCTGCGAAGACTCCTGCGGAGACCCCAGAGGAGACCCCAGATTGCCGCCGCAAAAATAAAGAATCCAAGCAACGCTCCCGGGCCAGGGCTGAGGCCAAGGCCCAGGCCGAGCTCTTCAGGGAGGAAGACCTCCCCTCCCCTCAGCATGCTGCTAGCCAGAGAGAGCGTACACATGAGGACACTGACCATGGTGCACTGGGAGGCCCCAGTGGGGGGTCTCCCGCGGCGCCAGCCTCCTCCCAGCTGCCCTCTGCTGCCCAGAGCAAGGAGGAGGATTTTCTCCAGGATTTTCTCCGCGCCCATGTGAAGCTTCAGGAGTGGAAGAACCAAATGAAGGAGAAGCAGAGCGGACAGGATGCGAGAGCTGTCTAACCGCCAAGTAGGTCCTCTTCTGTTCCTGTGTATGTGGATATACCATATATGTATATACGTATGCATATGTGTGTATATGTTTATATACTATTGTTGTTGTTTTGTTTTGTTTTGTTTAAAAAAATAGAAATTAAAAATACAATTACTATTACTCACAGAGAAACACATCCGTTACCCTTAGGTTTAAGTCTATATGTTTATATGTAAACAAATGTAAAATAACTCGGGAGCCTCTCAGCACTAGAAGAGGTCTTTCACTTACCCCGGAAGTTAGTGGTTTTTTGTTACCTGCAGTTCATCAGGGCGGGAGGATGAGCATAGGTACACGGGGGGTGGAGGGGGCGGGATGGATAGGGTTTTTTTTTATTACTGTTTTGTCTTGTTTTTTGTAATGTGTCATGTCAAGTCAGTCTAGTTTGTCTGTTTTTTATGGGGTTTTTTGTGGGGGGCCCTGGGGGGAGGAGATTGACTACTTTCTTTTCTCTATATTCTTACTCTGTGTACTATATTTTCTACTATGTAGGTTCATTACTAAGCTGTTATTCTCCTATTGCTATGACAGGCCTTACTCTATTTAAAACGCATCTTTTTTTTCTAAACCCTATAAACGTCTATCATGGTGATTTTGGGTTTTCCCGTTAGGATCGTTACCTGGAATGTTTGAGGCCTGGGGGGACAGGTTAAGCGTGCAAAAGTACTTTATCATCTTAAAAGTCTCTCCACTGACATCGCCTTTCTGCAGGAGACACACCTTCGCACTGAGGATCACATTAGGCTCCGCAAACCCTGGGTTGGTCAAATATTCCATTCTAACTTTAATAGTAGGTCCAGAGGCACTGCCATATTAATACACAAACGCCTTAAATTCACTTCAAATCAATTAATCTCTGACCCTGGAGGCCGCTATGTAATTGTCTCAGGGACCCTCCATCAAACACCTGTCGTATTAGTTAACGTTTACGCACCAAACTTCGACAATCCCAACTTTGTGTCAACTCTGATCTCTCGTTTACCTAATTTAGATACTCATCATTTAATACTCGGTGGCGATCACAATTGTGTGATCAACCCCCATATTGATCGTTCAAATCCTAAATCGTTAACTCCAACTGCAATGGCTAGAACTCTCACCGACCTCATGTCTCATTTAGGCTGTATTGATCCATGGCGCTTTCAGCACCCCACTGCTAGGGACTTTTCTTATTTCTCCCCCGTACATAAGGTATTCTCGCGTATAGATTTATTTTTCATTGACAAGGCACTTATACCAGCCATTAAATCCTCTGAATACACTGCCATTGTAATCTCTGATCATGCCCCACATATACTTGACCTTAACCTCCCTTCTCGTTCCCACAGGCAGCAGGGGGGTTGGAAATTAAACCCAGGACTCCTGGCCAATACAGATTTCTGTGACTATGTCTCTGAAAACATTAACTTTTTTTTGGAAACTAACAGATGTGACCAGATATCGCCTTCCCTTCTTTGGGAAACATTTAAAGCGTTCATCCGTGGACGTATTATCTCTTTTAATGCACACTTGGCCAAAAGCAGCAGAGAAAGACAGCAACAGCTTCTCGATGCTATTCTAGATGTGGATAGACAGCTGGTTGTCTCACCGAGCCCAGACCTTGCAGTTAAACGTTTACAGTTACAAACCGAATTTGATCTATTAACAACAAGCAAAGCAAACATCAGATACAGCAGTCCAGAGCTACTTACTATGAACACGGGGACAGGTCGAGCCGTCTTTTATCCTCCCAGCTTAAACATCAACAAGCCTCGCATTTAATTTCACAAATCTGCGACTCATCCAATACGCTGACTACTGACCCTGCTAAAATTAATTCTGAATTCTCCTCTTATTACTCTGATCTCTACAAGTCACAACCCCCTCGTGATTCTGAGGCTATGAACTCTTTTTTTTAACAATCTGAACATACCAACTATATCCGCAGCCTTAGCCCAGCGGCTAGATATGCCATTGTCCCTACCTGAAATCACTTCTTGCATTCTTCAGATGCAGAGCAACAAGGCTCCAGGCCCCGATGGTTTCCCTGCTGCTTTCTATAAAAAGTTTATTTCACAACTTGCCCCTTTACTTTTAGATGTCTTTAACCATTCATTAGAACTGGGTGCCTTACCACCAACTTTAAACCAGGCTTTGATCTCTCTCATTCTGAAGAAAGATAAGAACCCAAATCTCTGCGGTAGCTACAGACCTATCAGTTTGTTGAATAATGACGTGAAGTTATTAGCAAAGGTGCTGTCAAGCCGACTCGACTCATGTCTCCCTGGTATTTTCTCTCAGGACCAAACAGGATTTGTCTCAGGCCGACAGCTGTCATCTAGTGTTCGCAGGCTTCTGAATGTTGTACTGTCTCCCTCAGCCGCCAAGGTACCAGAGATAATTATATCACTCGATGCCGAAAAGGCGTTTGACCGTGTCGAATGGCAGTACCTATTTTCAGTCCTACAGAGATTTGGCTTCGGTCAGAAATGTATTTCTTGGATCCGCCTTCTATACTCTGCCCCATTAGCTAGTGTTAAAACTAACCATGAAATCTCTCCTCCTTTCGTACTCACTCGCGGTAGACGTCAAGGGTGCCCCTTGTCACCCTTATTGTTTGCACTAGCCATAGAGCCTTTGTCAATTGCCTTGAAAGGTACCACGCTGTTCTCAGGTATTGCCAATTGCCTTGAAAGGTACCACGCTGTTCTCAGGTATTGCCAGAGGAGGTATTGAACATAAAGTGGCCTTGTATGCCGATGACCTACTCCTATTCATTCAGGACCCAGTTAACTGCGCTCATAGTATTGTAAATCTGTTAAAAACCTTCTGAGAATTCTCCGGTTACAAACTGAACATTCCAAAAAGTGTATGTTTCCCTGTTAATAGTCTGGCCAAATCCATCCACCCTGGTGCACTACCGTTTCAAGAGTTTTAGATACTTAGGCGTTCCCACTCTCTTGGCTCTATCAAGGACAACTACGGGAATCTTCTAGATACAATTAAAACTGATGTTCAGAGATGGACTAAGTTGCCCCTCTCATTGGTGGGTCGCATTGAAACAGTCAAAATGAACATTCTACCACATTTTCTTTTTCTTTTTCAGACCCTCCCTCTTTTTTTGCCCAAAACTTTTTTTAAGTCCCTAGATACTATTTGTGACCAGATTTGACTGAGAGACTGCCATCGCGCAAATTCCAGCTTTTCACCAGAGGAGAAAAACTTTTTTTCCCCTTTTTTTTTTTTTGCACAGGCAGACTCTTCACATAGTAGAGCATGTCTGAAATAAGTGTCAGAGCTGAAATCGACATGTAAATATGAAATAAATGCTTAAACATGTAGCTAGGTGTAATGTTAGAGACCACAGAAGTCAAGCCTGTTTTCTCAACTCGCTGTTTTCTGCAAGACATTACTCTATAAGCCATATCTCCAAAACTGAAAAAAATCCAATGGCAGTCCCTCAGTCAAATTCAGTCACATTTTATCATCCTTCATCTGGGCTGGTAAGTCACCTAGGATCCCAATATCAACTCTCCAGAGACCCAAACAAGACGGCGGCTTTGCATCACCCAATATGCTATTTTACTACTGGGCTGCAAATGGTCAAAAAGTGGTGCCACTCCCCCGATATTATTTGGTGCAGTATGGAGGCAAACTCTTGCACTTTATCATCTCTTCCTGCCTTACTGTTTGATCCTCTACCAACACGTTACTCTCAGCATACCAATAACCCTGTAGTCTTATCTTCTCTTAAAATTTGGAACCAGTTTAGACAACACTTGAAATCACCATCAGTCCTCACCCCTATTTGTAATAATCATCTGTTTCTACCTTCCGCTTCTGACAGGACCTACACTAAATGGAAGGAGAAGGGTCTAGTGTCCTTCAGCAACTTATATAGCTCTACTGATGGACTGTTCAGATCTTTGGGAGACATTGCCTCCACATATAATCTACAAAATCTTAGCTTTTTCAGAGTCTTTCAATTACGCAACTTTGCAAACACTCATTTTTTATCCTTCCCCAGGTTACCTGAAAAAACTATATTGGAATCTATAATGGCACCCTCAGACTCCCTGAATAACATCTCCTCCATCTACAATGCTCTTATCTCTTCTAAATTAACCACACTCTCTGGGGTGAGGTATGCATGGGAGAGGGAACTTGGGACGGAGCTACCCGAGGATTTGTGGAAGGAAGCACTTTCTAGAATAAACTTGTCTTGTTTATGTGCCCGTATGTGTCTTATCCAATTCAAAGTGGTCCATAGGACACACTATACTATGGCCAGGTTGAGCAGAATGTTTCCAAACACTAATGACTCCTGTACCAGGTGTCTTCACTCACCTGCAGACCATACACACACGTTTTACTCCTGCCCAAAACTTCTTTGATACTCTCTCCACAGTCTTTGGCTTTCCTGTGCCTCCGTGTCCCCTAGTTGCTATTTTCGGTGTGTCTCCTGTGGTGGGCAGATTCAGTAGGTGTCAGGCAGATTTAGTTGCCTTCGCCTCCCTCATAGCGAGGCGCTGCATTCTGCTTCACTGGAACAATCCTAACCCCCTAATCCTAAAACGAAGCAGAGCACGAGCAGAGTCCATTGCTCTGCCGTTAACTGTAAACATTACGTGGCTGCTCACCCCGAGCTAGCCTTCCACCGTTTCCCCAGAGACCCCGAGAGGTCTTCCAAGTGGCTGCAGGCTCTTGGGAACCCCAATCTGGTGGACATAAGCGTTGAACGTCTCAGCTACAGCTATAGAGTGTGCAGTGCACACTTCCACCCCAGACAGTTCAAGAGGAAAGCTGATGTCCATGCTGGATTGAATTGGGATGCAGTGCCAAGTAGAGGTGTTGCTCCAAACCCACCATTCCCACTGGATAGTGAGTCAGGGAGGAAGCAACCAATTCTGCATCAGGAGTTACCAAATAAAAGTAAACAGAATTGTGATGCTCGCCGGTCCAGTGCTGTTGACTCGTACACCACAGACCACAATCTCAGACCACGTATTCTCTCAGAGATAAAGCTCACAGTTCCTGGCAAAGTCAAGCCACTGATCTCACTGCTGCCACTGCCAAAGACATCACAGTCGCCTCTGCCACGGCCGACAATGTTGCATGTGTGGGCTCTGCCGCTGCGGCGACTGCCAACAATGTTGCAGATGCAGCCGCCGCTGCCGCGGAAACCGCAATCAACATCACAGTCACCGCTGCCTATGTCAAACACATCACAGCCACTGATCTCACCGCTGCCAAAGACATCACCTCTGCTGCCACGGCCACCGCCAACAATGTTGCAGACGCCGCGGCCACTGCTGCTACGGACACCGCTATCGACATCACAGTCACCGCTGCCTGTCAAACACATCATCACAGCCAAAGACATCGTCAGAGCCAGAACGCGAGTCTGCTGCTGTCAGAGAAATTGCCCTCAAGAGGAAGGTCAGAAATCTCCAGGCACAGGTGAGCAAGCTGAAGACCAAGGTGAGGGCGCTGAAGGGCCTGAAGACAAGCACCACGGTGGCAATCACTAAGAAGTCGGTCCTGCAGCTCATGAAGAAGCTCCTATCGGCCACGGCCTATAAGTTCTTCCGAGCGCAGCTGAACGTGGCGCAGCGTAAAGCGCACGGTTTCCGGTGGTCCGATCAGGACAAGGCGTTCTTCCTGGACTTGCTGCGGGCCAGTCCACAGTGTTACAGGCTGATGACGGCCGTATTTTCTATGCCCTCGGTCCGCACGCTGCAGAGGCTTATGAAACCCGCTCATTTCAACCCTGGTGTTGTTGACTAGAACATTGTGACTACCTCGGAGGAGGTTGAGGAGAACTTTGTGACTACCTCGGAGGAGGTTGAGGAGAAGTTTGTGACTACCTCGGAGGTTGAGGAGAACTTTGTGACTACCTCAGAGGTTGAGGGGAAATTGTTGACTACCTCGGAGGAGGTCGAGGAGACCACGCAGCCCGGGGCTGAGGTCTGCGCTGCCGTCACAGAACTTCAGAGGGCACAACATTTCTCTTAATTCTGTCATCCAGTGACGACAAGGATTGTACACTAAATAAATGCAATGTTTGAAAAAAATAAATCGTAACATTGTCACAGTGGAGGAAGATATCCACAAGGAGGCATTAGCCAACGAGGTCGTCCATCCTATTAGAGAAAATGAACTTAATACAATCCGAAACTTCATGAGTAGATGCACATAGCGCCGAGCAGATAAAGAAAACAATTCCGCACAGTCGTGTATGCAAAAGTTAGATCCATTAGATGTCTATGACAGACGTCAGCAGATATCCATGTTGGCGGCAGACATGAGAGACATGGTGATTATGGGACATTATGACACTAACATAAGAACAACGGAGATAACTAATAACAACAAAAAAACGCCAACCAAACGGAAGACTCCATGGACAGAATACATTGTCGGTGACATAAAAATCTGCAGGACAACGTATATGTTTATGCATTGGTAAACTTGTAGATTTGCTATAGCTAATTTCATGTATATGATATTTCATTGTATATTAATTACTGGATTAATTCACATTTACTCAGTCATTGCAGGTTAATCTCCATCACACCCTACATTCTGATTCTATATACATTACATTACATTACATTATACATTAGACTACATACATTCAACATACATGCATGATGACCACATACATTTTAAAATTCAAAGACCAGTCACATAATTGTTTGCATATTTTTAAATTAATCAATGTTTTCATTTTAGCTTGGCAGAAAAAACGCTCATCGCTATCCACAAGCAGTTCAGAGATTATGGATTTGTGCCACGCTCTGTGAAGAAACCTCGACAGAAGCGCTATCTGCAGCCAGATGACATTCAGCGGGTCATATCCTTCGCTGGCAGCGTGTTTCCTCCTCCGCGTCATCAGTGCCCATACCCGAGGTGGGGTTGGCGAAAGGGCCTTTCTGTTCTCCCCTCTGTCAGGTGTAAAGGAGCAACTTGGACACTCAGGCATGAAGGAAGCATGAGTTCAAGTCCGTTGTTCTCCCCATGTCACCCATTGATTGATTGGGAAAGAAGAAAGCATGTTATGATGTAAACACTATAGGGGGGTTAGGGGTGGATGCTATGTGTAAATCAACAAAGTGTGTGTGTGTGTGTGTGTGTGTGTGTGTGTGTGTGTGTGTGTGTGTGTGTGTGTGTGTGTGTGTGTGTGTGTGTGTGTGTGTGTGTGTGTGCGCGCACCATGACTGTTATGATGGAAATCTGTAATAATCTGTCCTTTTTTCAGATGTCCGTGTTTTGTCTCTTAGTTCATTCAGATACATCTGGAAGATGTTTCTGCCAGACATAAAGTGTACCAAGCCTATGTCAGACTTATGTTGGCAGTGTCAAAAGAACAACTACAAGGTATGTAAATCATTATGAATGGTCAAAATGATTTAAGATCACAAATATAATATATAATAGAATGCTAGGGTCCTTGTGGTTACAGTACTCTCAAAAAATAATAACAGCCTAATCTAATATAAGTACAACAGTTAATATGACAGTGAATTAAAGTTGATGTGTTCCTTGTTTTTGCTATTTTCTTACAGATCTTGTAGCAACCTCGACCTGAGCAGTCGCATTCCAGAGCTCTCTCCGGACAACGCAGCGACATGGCTACGTTTTCAACCTTTTCCGCCTTTTTCCTCTTCTTCATCCTATGGATTACGGACGCGTTCTTTAATTCAACATGGACTTTACACCATGAAGAGATGGAACGATACGGAAACGAAGCGGAGGAGCTTCACAGCGACTTTTTCCTCCTAAACGGCTCGGAATGTAAGCACATTTCTTTTGGGTCGGCGGCGATTCACGCCTTGTTAACAGCAAACCCGGATCGCAAGAACAAACCCCCGACTGGCAAAATGGATCGCAGAACTGTGATTATTCTTTGCCTGCTGCTTTCGGGAGACATTCATTCCAATCCTGGTCCGGTCACTCGATCTCAAGCGAGACTGCTCGCTCTGCAGCAACAGTTGCTTCCGCAAACATCGGCCGTTTCCATCGCAACGTGCCACGGCTTCCACGCCTTCCAGGGCGCCAACGCCAGCGGACCCCCATATACCACCGCAGCCGTCTTGTTCGCTGAAGGCGCCCCAGCGGCAGAGATCAACGTGGCCTACCGTCACAACACAGGCCTACCTGAGCAGACCGAGGAACACCCCCCCCTCCCCCACACCTCCAGTCAACCCAGGGCTACTGAGGACAATGGACCACCACCTTCCCCCATTTCCACCCCAGCCGCGGTCCTAGAGGTGTCGGCAATCAACACGGCCGCCATTGAGTTGGATCTGGCTGCAGACATTACCAGGTTCAACGGCACCACCCCCCACATTCCACCGCCCTCCCCCATTCACACCTCAGCCACTGGGCAAGACAATGGACGGAGTGATCTTACATCGGCGGCAGTCGAGGCAAAAGACACGGACAACACCACCATCTACAGGCATGAAGAGTCTCCACATCCAACCAAGGGGGACAAAGCGGCTGGAGACGGACAACGTGATACTTTACCTGCTATTTCTGCTGTTTCTCCGGTCGACACCATGGCTCAATCGGCCCCACCAGAGCCCTCAACAAACCTGGACGAGGGACCCCATCCCCCACTCCCGCCACCCCACGACGACCCCCACGCACCCCCCACCCTCCCCCCACGGCAACCCGCGGCTTCTACAGACATCAACAATGGCCCTCCGCTTCCCTACTTCACCACGGAGGAAATAAGCACCATAGTCAGAGCCAACGGACTTCATATCTTTCACCTGAACATCAACAGTCTTGGACCCAAAATGGCTGAAATCAGGCATATGTTTCAATGCGGTAAGGCGAACATCATTAGCTTCTCTGAAACCAAACTTGATGAGTCAACCAAAGACCCAGAAGTTGAAATAGAGAACTATTCTTTGATCAGAAACGACAGAAACAGGCATGGTGGCGGCGTGTGTATGTATATTCACAAAGACACTGAATATGTTACTCGTACTGACTTACAGCATGATGAAATTGAAACTGTGTGGGTTGAATTAATTTTCAAAAAGGCTAAATCAGTATTAGTGGGCACCGTCTACAGACCGCCTGACCAACATGGGTTCTATGATATACTTGAGGGGTGCTTAGCTGAGGAGGAATGTGTAGAGAAAATCCTGATTGGCGACTACAATACAGACATGCAACGTAAGGAAGCACCTGTGTTTAAGTCATTCAGTAAGTTCTGTGATCTACATAGTGTCAGTCAGCTAATTACCCAACCCACTAGAGTGTGTGATTCTACTCAAACTGTCATTGATCTCATTCTGTCCTCGGACAAATCCAGAATCTCCAAGAAAGGGGTTATTGTATGTGGGCTTAGTGATCATTTTATGATATTCTGTACCCGCAAAATACAAAAACTTAAGACCGGCTGCCACAAAACAGTCATATCAAGGGACCTCAAAACCTACTCTAGTGAGGTCTTTAACCAAGTATTGGAGAGTCTGGATTGGTCCGATGAGCTTAAAAGCACACTTGTCGAAGAAGCTTGGCTTGGCTTCAAAACCAAATTTACATCAGTACTGAACAACATGGCTCCTTTGAGAACCACCAGGGGCAAAACCCGCTCGGAACCATGGATGAATTCGGACATACTGGCTGCAATGAAAGCCAGAGACAAAAAATGCTCTGAAGTTCTAAAATGCAAGTCAAAGCTAGCCAAGCGCTTCGACAGTGTTCGCCAAGCTCGTTTGAACAACCTTAATACACAACGAATCAAACTACGAAACAGTGTAACTGCCATGACCAAATCAGCTAAAAGTAACTTCATTAATGATAAAGCTCAGGAAAACAAAAACAATCCTCATGAGCTCTGGAAGCTACTAAACAATCAACTAAGCTATGGTCAGAAACTAAAAACCAGATTTTCGAACATAAACATCAAATCTGACAACACTCTCATCACTGACAACCTTGATGTGGCCAACTACTTGAATATCTTCTTTACAAACATAGCAACAACTCTGGTTAACAAACTGCCCTCCCACTCTGGGCTCTTTGGTGTAGAGCACATTACAACCTTCTACAAAAACCTAGGTGTTTGTAAAGACGATTTTAAACTAGTTATGGTAACAACTGATGAGATAATTAAGAAACTGAGTGCCCTCCAACCCCACAAGGCCACAGGCCATGACAACATTCCCTCCAAATTTCTCAGAGACTCAGCCATCTCTATAGCTCCAATCATCACCCACATAGTAAACCTCTCCATCAAACAGGGACAGGTCCCCCAAGATTTCAAACTGGCCAAAGTAACCCCCTTGCACAAGAAAGGGAGTAAATTAGACCCCGGCAACTACCGCCCTATTTCTATTCTTAGTTCCATCTCGAAAGTGATGGAAAAAATAGTCTATGAACAGGTTGAAAAGTATCTTGCCACTAACAAATTATTGTACGAGTTCCAATCTGGCTTCAGAACATCCCACTCCACTGACACATGCCTTCTCTATTTAAGCGACCACATCAAACAAGAGGTGGACGCTGGCAAATACTGCGGCATGGTCATGCTGGACCTCCAAAAGGCTTTTGACACCGTGAACCACTCCATACTGGTTAACAAGCTAAAAGCAATTGGTTTCGATAGCACATCAGTGAGCTGGATGCAATCCTACCTGGAGGGGAGAGAACAGATGGTGGAAGTGAATGGAACACTGTCCCCCCCCCTCCCAGTGAGCTGTGGCGTTCCACAAGGAAGTATACTAGGGCCTCTACTGTTCCTAATATATGTAAACGACATGACTTCAGCCTGTGACTGCAACTTGTTCCTGTTCGCAGATGACTCAGCACTGCTGGTCTCGGACAGGGACAAACTGCAGGTTGAAAATGCCCTCAGCTCTGAACTCGGTAGAATCTGCACCTGGCTCGCTGATAACAAACTATCTTTACACCTGGGAAAAACTGAATCCATTCTCTTTGGCTCTATTAGTAATCTCAGCAAGGCAAATGGCTTCTTGGTTAGAGTGGGTGACAATGTTATCACACGTAAAGATGAAATTACCTACCTAGGTTCCATCCTGGAGGCTAATCTTTCCGGTGATAAAATGGCCACCAACGTAATCAAAAAAGTCAACCATAGAACAAGATTCCTCTACAGGATCTCCTCACTGGTCAACAAAAACACCTTGAAGACCTTAACAGGAGCCCTTGTACAGGGTTTCTTTGACTATGCATGCACCTCCTGGTACCACAGCACCTCAAAGGCCCTTAAAACCAGGCTCCAGACTTCCCAAAACAAACTGGTCAGGCTCCTACTTGATCTAGCCCCCCGAACCCACCTCACCCCTGCCCACTTCGACAGGCTGGAATGGCTTAGGGTCGACGACAGAGTACAGCAACTTGCAATGGGTCTGGTCCACAAGATTCGATACACCACCAAGATACCCATGTACCTGTCTAGATACTTCCTTAATGTTAACGAAGTCCACACCCACAACACCAGAGGGAGTGCAACGAACCATGTACAACCCAGATTCGGCACAAACAAGGGACTAAATTATTTTCGCTCCTATGCCACCAAAATGTGGAACGCCCTACCAACTGTCATTAAGACATGCGAATCCCTTGACTCCTTCAAAACCGCTCTCAAAGGGCACCTACGGATGGCTGCAATTCGAAACTGGCCCCCGTAAAATCTGAATCCCCCCCCCGCCCCCCCCCCTTTTTTCCCCTCACTGTATATATTTATTTTCCCTTTTTACCTCCTTTTTGATGAATTCCTGTTCTGTCTATAGAAGTGTCTATTTGTACGTCTCTAAATGTTTTGATGATTTGAACATGGTGGACCCTGTTGGAAACAAGTGTAATGCTTAATTGGGTCGTCCACTCACAGTTAACAGCCTTTGTATTGAGTTTGTGCTTGAAATGTACTGTAATTCTGCAAACTGTTAATAAATTCTTCAATCAATCAATCAAACCACATCGCCATCACAAGCCATGAGAGATATGTTTCAAAACTAGTGTGGAATCTTTGGTATTAGTACAGGACATCTATGGAAAATACAGGATCAACCAGGATCAAACTAATTGCAAAAAACCCAAACTCAGCTGATTTTGTATCTTCAATATATCCCGAATTAGAGAAGATGAAATAACAAAAGAAACATGTAATATTCTGATTAGCAGCGCAGCAGTCACATTCCCTAAAATAATGGATAGACCTAGAAATGCAAAGACACAAAATAAAAAAGCAGTATGGTTTAATAAAGAGTGTTGCCAAAAAAGGAAAATATATCTTAAAGCAAAGAGAATGCACAAATTACATAAAAATGAAGTAACTACCAGAAACGTAAGGTTAAATAGTAAAGAATACAAGAAAGAGCTGTTTAAAGCCCAGAAAGAATATAGAAGCTCGTTTAATAAGGAGCTGCTGAGTATAAAGTCTAAAAACCCAAAGCTTTTCTGGAAGATGCTTAGTGGCCCCGGCAGAAATAAGGAGCAATGCCCAATCCCACCAGAGGAGCTCTATGAACACTTCAAGAGTCTTTCTGACTGGGATGTGCAAATGAGTCAGATGCCAGAGGTTGATTTTGAAACACTCACAGTGCTTTAAATGCTAGATTCACAGATCAGGAAATTAACGAGGTTATTTCTAAATTAAAATCGGGCAAGGCAGCAGGTATTGATCAAGTCCTAAATGAGTACATCAAATGTACATCAAGCATTTTCATGCCACTATATACAGCCCTGTTTAACAAGATCCTTGACTCTGGTATCTTCCCTGAAGATTGGACACTTGGCATGATCATACCAATTTTCAAGAAAGGCAATACTGCCGACTGTGATAATTATAGAGGGATTACGCTTCTGAGTTGCATGGGTAAATTGTTCACAAATGTACTAAATGCAAGGCTGCTAAACTTCTGCGAAGACAATTCTATCTTGAGGGAAACCCAGGCAGGCTTTAGAAAGAATTACTCCACCAGTGACCATAATATTTTTCTCCTGAAGCACATTATTGAACTATTTTGCTTCAAAAAGAAGAGATTATTCTGTTCCTTTATTGATTACAGTAAGGCATTTGATACAGTCTGGAGGGATGCCTTTGGTATAAACTATCTAAAGTAAGCATCAAGGGTAAATTTATGGATATAGTAATGAATATGTATAAAAACGTTAAATCGTGTGTTTTTGTTAATGGCATGAAATCAGATTTATTTGTAAGTTTAGCTGGAGTAAGACAGGGGGAAAATCTGTCACCATTACTGTTCTCATTGTTTATCAACGACCTGGAGGATTACCTTATTCACAATGGCTGCCAGTCTATTCATTATGACGACCCACTTATCGATAGCTATTTCCAGCTTTTGGTATTATTATATGCGGATGACACAATTGTCATGTCAAATACAAAGGAGGGATTGCAGAAGGCAATAGACCTGATGTGTGGTTTCTGTGAAAAATGGAAATTGAAAATCAATAGTGAAAAAACAAAGGTCACAGTCTTTGGATGTAGAAAAGCTGATATCAGCAAATTAAAGTTTGTTTGTAATGGAGTCAACCTAGAGATTGTCCATAGTTTCAAATACCTTGGAGTTATTATGAATTATAACGGATCATTTAAGATTGCTATCGAAGAATTACACAAGCAGGCCTCACATGCCATGTACTCCCACCTTAGTAAATGTAGATCATTTGATTTACCAGTAAATGTTGCACTAGATCTTTTCGACAAATTGGTCTCACCAGTCATGCTGTACACATGAAATCTGGGGGTTTGAAAAACTAGAAAAATGACATCTTACATTTCTCAAGTATATCCTAAAAGTTAAAACAACTACCTGTAGTAATATGGTGTGCGGTGAGCTGGGAAGGTACCCAATTTGTATCCCCGTTAAAAAGAGACTTATCGGGTACTGGGCCCGGTTGATAGAAGAAAAAAGAGAGTAAACTGAGTCGAATAATGTACGACTGTCTGCTTAACCTGTTCAACACATGTGTCACCTTGGGTTGCACAGGTGAAGAAAATACTGGACGAATGTGGTATGTCTTACATTTGGTTGGCCCAGAAATGTAATAACATTGACTGGTTGAAGCAAACTGTCGAACAAAGGTTGAAAGACCAGTTTTTGCAAAAATGGCAAAGTGAACTCAATAGTATGACATCATGTGACATCTATGTTATTTACAAACAAGAGTTCAAATTAGAAAAATACCTTCTATGTGAAAACCGTAAGTATAGACAGGCTATTTGCAATTTTAGGCTAAACAACACAAGAATTCCAAAGGTCATCGGTAGATATAAAGGACTGGAAAGAAGTCAGATGATTTGTAACCTATGTAATGAAGCCAGAATTGGAGATGAGTACCATGTTTTGTTGGAATGTAAGAATGCTATTATTATGAATTTCAGGCAAAAATACTTGCCAATTTAATTTTTTACTCGCCCTACTATGTTTAAATTAATTGCATTACTAAAATCTGAAAAACAAAAAGTAATCTATAAATTGGGTGCTTTTCTGAAAAATGTTCTTCCACTGTACACATAGGGAAAGCCTTTCGATATGTCGATGTATATAATGTAATGTAATGTATACTGTTGATTGTATACTTTTATGAATCTGTGCTCCAAACCATGTGATCATGGTCGTGAGTTAAATAAATGATGATGATGATGATGATGAGAAAAAAAGTTGCCTGGAATTGTCTGAGGGGAAAGTGTTGAAAATGGCCTGTACAGTATGGCCACTGTAGACATCCTATATAAGGCAAATCTTTTCTAGATTTCCTTTTGCTTTAAGTAGCATGTGACATATCAAACTAGAGGGTTTTCATGATTCTGAATCCATTCCAAGCATTAGTTTTGCATAAAAACACTCATTGGGCTAAACACGGCCATAACCATTATCACAAATGTGATGAGGTCAGCACATTTGGGTGCCAAGTGGCCATGGCCAAATTTAGCCCAATGAGTGTTTTAAAATTTTAAAATGAATGCTACTACATTGATACGTTTGGGGTGACTCATTTTGGAAAGCAACATAGATCATGACTGGTCTGGCCCTTTTTAGCTGAATGTTGGCTGAGTCCAGGGCCAGGGTCCAGGGCCAGTCACTCAGTCCACCAACAAGCCATTCCTCTCAGTTTGCCGCAGTTCGCAGCTTTTACACACCACCGTCAGTGCTCGCCTATATCCAGGCCATAAAGCAGTTCCTGGTGCATGCAAAGGCAAGCTAATCAATCAATCAAACTTTATTTATATAGCACATTTCCAACAGCCAAAGGCCGACCAAAGTGCTGAACAAGAAAAATAATACAACATGACATTGAAGGCAAGGAAATAAAAACAACAACATATGTTGACAAAGAGCAACAATAAAAATAGACAAGGGAACTCAAGAGCAATTAAAAGCAAGGGAGAACAGATGGGTTTTGAGTAGGGATTTAAAAACACCGATCGACTGTGCAGATCTGATGGTGAAGGGCAGTGCATTCCAGAGCCTGGGGCCCGCAGCCGCAAAGGCACGGTCACCCCTACTTCTCTTGCTGGTCGTAGGCTCGACCAGCAGCAGCTGGTCCGCAGACCGTAGAGCTCTGAGTGGGACGTAGGGCACAATTAAGTCAGAGAGGTAGGAGGGTGAGAGGTCATGTCGTGTTTTAAAAACAAATACAATAACCTTAAAATCAATTCTAAACTTAAACGGGAGCCAGTGGAGGGAGGCGAGAACTGGAGTGATGTGGTCCCGTTTTTTAGTGCCAGTGAGAAGTCGGGCAGCTGCGTTCTGCACTAGTTGTAGGCGCCTGAGTGAAGCCTGGTCGATGCCAGTATACAGGGAGTTGCAGTAGTCAAGTCTAGAAGTTATACAAGCATGGATAACCATCTCCAGCTGTTTAGGGGGAGGTTGGATTTGATCTTGGCAATGACTCGGAGTTGGAAGAAACTGGATTTAACGACTGAGGTGATTTGTTTATTGAATTTAAAATATTTATCAAAAATAAAACCGAGATTTCTGGAAAAGGGTTAGAATTTAGCACACCCAGGGGGCTTGAGGATATGGTGGAATGGTTGTCAAAAATGATGATTTCAGTTTTCTTTTCATTGAGGGTGAGAACGTTCGCGTCCATCCAAGACTTGACGTCGTGAAGGCAGTTGAGGAATGACTGGAATGGGTTATTGGAGTTGATTTTCAGTGGGAAATAAATTTGAACATCGTCAGTGTAGCAGTGAAAGGCCATTTTATGTGTTGCCAGTATTGGTCCTAAGGGAAGCACATAAAGGAAGAATAAAATGGGACCCAGTATGGAGCCTTGGGGCACTCCACAAGAAAGGGGGGCCGGAGGTGACGCAAATTCCCCTAGGTGGACAGAGAAGGTTCTGTCTGACAAATAGGACTGAACCATGTGAGGGCGGTGCCTGAAATGCCAACCTGGTGTTCTAAGCGTGATAGCAGAATTTTGTGGTCAACTGTGTCAAAAGCCGCTGAGAGATCGAGGAGCACTAAGGCGGCAGGGGTACCAGAGTCGGCTGTTAAAATGAGATCGTTGAAAACTCTGTGCTATGGCCAGGTTTGAAGCCAGATTGAAATTTCTCATGCAGACCGTGGGACAATACAAATGACTGTAGTTGAGAATATACGACTTTCTCCAAGACTTTAGAAAGAATGGGGAGCTGGGAAATGGGTCTGAAATTTGACAGGATGGAAGCATCAAGATTGTTCTTTTTCAGTAGTGGGTGTACGACAGCATGTTTAAAGGTGCGAGGGACAGATCCGGAAGTGAGGGAGGAGTTAATCAGGAGGAGGACGCAGTGCCATTGTTAGACAGACTGGTGTTATAAACGGGGGCTGTGAGAGTGAACGTAGATGTTGGTCCGAGCCCATTGGAAGTTATGGAGAGTAAGGCGAAACTATTGTGATGGGAGCCGGGCCCGGGGGGACGTCAATCAGTGGGGGACAAGCCATGTCCGAGGATGTAAACTCGTAAAGTCAGAGTGGTCATTGATTTCTTGTTCTAACTTCTCATCTAACAAGTTTATCTAATCTCCCCCCCCCCCACCTTCTGGAGCAGGAGTGAGTGTCCACACACAGCTGCGTTCAAGTGGCATTTCTTACAAACCAAAATGGCTCTGACACAACGGGATAAACCTACAACCAATTAGTGTTTACATCCTGACACGCTCTACCTCCCTACCTAGTCCTCCAGCCTGGAACCTTCAATGATGATGAAGCTCGCCCTTGACATCGAAAGGCTAAACGGCGTCCAGATGGCACACATTGTCGAGCTCTTGAAGAAGCATGAGGACATCAGCCCTCTGTCCACTCCAAGAAGGCTCCTGGTGACTAAACTTTTCAGCTTGACTCCTGATTTGCTTTGATTTTCAGTGTGATCAAGTGTTATTGTAACATATATTTTTCTTAAACAAAGCTGCCAAGAAGGCCAGAGTGAAGTCAAAGAGGGCCAGAGAGAAGGACGAGAGCGAGGAGACTACAAAGGAGGAAATGGAGGTATTATATATATATATATATATCTTCCTCACCCCCTACTTCACCAATGGACGGAACGTGATGGGAGTCAGCCCACCAAGCAAAGCAACTGGACCAGGACTAGTCTCATTATGACGAGGAGATGGCTCCCAAAGAGTCTTGAGGGAAAAGACCTCAATTAGCTCACCATAAAAACAGGCCGTGTCAAAGGCACAGCAGAAAAAAAGACCAGGCCCAGAGCCAGGGCCAGGCAGCTCCAGTTTTGAAGTAAAGTCAAGTCTTGACTAACTTTGTTTTTGTATGTCTTACAGTTAGAAAAACTGTACTTTGTTAACGATTTACATTATTTGCACTTTTATTTTCGTAAAGCAATGTTAGACATGTCCAGATTTTCCGGCTGTCCTCATGAGGACTTTATTTTTGAGAGAACTAACAAGGAAATTAGCGGGTTGAGCCGTGGAGTCGTATTCTTCGGTAACTGGGGTGTTTGGACAGTTATATTCCCAGGGTGGGAGCCATATTATTAGGGACCAAGAAGTCACGCAGTGACTTTGGTCACTTATTAGGGACCAAGAAGTCACGTAGTGTCTTTGGTCACTTATTGTTTTTGTGTTTATTTTTCTTCTTCTTCTTCTTCTTCTCCTTCCGCCAAAAATAGCTGTTCTGACTGAACGGTGCAGTCGGTTTTCGCGAAACGCGGTAATCTGGTAGAGGGCCATGCCAAACGGTGAATATGCGAAGCCCAAGACGATTGGCCAAATGGTGGCGCTATAGCGCTCAATTTAAAATGCTAACTTTGAACGTGCATAGCTCATGAACCGTTTGACCGTTGGCAATGACACTTTGATACCCATATGCGTCTCCTCATGCTGAACAACTTTCTTGTTCTGACTTTTGACCTTTAGATCACCCGCCATTTTGAATTATATGATCAGTACTTCTTCTCCTTCTGCCAAAAATAGCTGTTCTGACTGAACCGTGCAGTCGGTTTTCGCAAAACTTGTCAACATGATAGAGGACCATGCCAAACGGTGACTATGCGAAGCCCATCACGATTGGCCAAATGGTGGCGCTATAGCACTCAATTGATGCAAAATGTGCAAACTTGCAAACTTTGAACGTGCATATCTCATGAACCGTTTGACCGTTGGCAATGACACTTTGATACACATATGTGTCTCCTCATGCCGAACAACTTTCGTGTTCTGACTTTTGACCTCTGACCTTTAGATCACCCGCCATTTTGAATTATATGAAAAACAGTTCAAATGTAACTCCTCCCAGAATCTTTGCTCAAAATGCACGAAAACTTCTACACGTGAACTTTGGACCTATACGGACAAATAATCGTAGCACATTTTTTCTAAGTGAAAAAATTAAGTTTTTATGAACCAATGAAAATTGCTGGTTTGTGAAAATTATTCTTCTGCCTCTAATACACACATATGCTTATGTCACTTTACTATGCGAAGCCCATCACGATTGGCCAAATGGTGGCGCTATAGCACTCAATTGATGCAAAACTTGCAAACTTTGAACGTGCATATCTCATGAACCGTTTGACCGTTGGCAATGACACTTTGATACACATTATGTGTCTCCTCATGCCGAACAACTTTCGTGTTCTGACTTTTGACCTCTGACCTTTAGATCACCCGCCATTTTGAATTATATGAAAAACAGTTCAAATGTAACTCCTCCCAGAATCTTTGCTCAAAATGCACGAAAACTTCTACACGTGAACTTTGGACCTATACGGACAAATAATCGTAGCACATTTTTTCTAAGTGAAAAAATTAAGTTTTTATGAACCAATGAAAATTGCTGGTTTGTGAAAATTATTCTTCTGCCTCTAATACACACATATGCTTATGTCACTTTACTATGCGAAGCCCATCACGATTGGCCAAATGGTGGCGCTATAGCACTCAATTGATGCAAAACTTGCAAACTTTGAACGTGCATATCTCATGAACCGTTTGACCGTTGGCAATGACACTTTGATACACATATGTGTCTCCTCATGCCGAACAACGTTCGTGTTCTGACTTTTGACCTCTGACCTTTAGATCACCCGCCATTTTGAATTATATGAAAAACAGTTCTAATGTAACTCCTCCCAGAATCTTTGCTCAAAATGCACGAAAACTTCTACACGTGAACTTTGGACCTATACGGACAAATAATCGTAGCACATTTTTTCTAAGTGAAAAAATGAAGTTTTTATGAGCCAATGAAAATTGTGCGCGCACGCACACACACACACACACACACACACTAAAGTTTGAGTACTGAACTAACACTGAATGATTTTCCTGTTAACAATGGAGTAACTGATTGTCTCCGTGTAGCTCAGTCAGTCGAGCTCTTGCCCTTGGACCGCAAGGTTGTGTGTTCAAATCCAGCTACTGACAACTCAGCTTGTCAGTCTTATTTGTACATATTGTTGAACGCCCTGTGGGCTATATCAGTGAGATCAATAACTTTAAAGACTGGTGTGATAACACCACAAAAACTAAAGAGATGATCTTCAATCCAAATCCATGGTTATGAACGATTGTCTGCCTAACACACACACGCATGCAGCCACACACGCAGCCACACACGCACGCACGCACACACACACACACACACACACACACACACACACACACACACACATGCCACACACGCACGCCCGCGCACACACACACACGCATGCAGCCACGCATGCCACATGCATGCCACGCACGCGCGCACACACACACACACACACACACACACACACACACACACACACACACACACACTTTAACTGGCGTGAAAACACACTGTAGTAATGGAAAGACATGCCCAAAATGAGGACACACCTTCTTGTTACCAAATCACTGAATGGTTTTACAGTTTACAATGTAGTCACTGATTGTCTCTGTGTAGCTCAGTCACTATAGCTCCCGCCTTCGGTCCACAAGGTTGTGAGTTCAAATCCCGGCACCGACAACTCAGCTCGTCAGTCTCATTTGTGCATGTTGTTCTAATTGCGCATTGTTCTTCTTCTATCTTGGTCCCGCTTTATCGCTGCTTGCAGCTATATTTGTTTGTGTTATTGCTTGCTGGATTGTTTCCTGCAAAAAATAAATAGTTTCTTCTAAGGTGTAAAGATTAAAGTGTTGATGATGATCAATAGCCTATTCCTGGTTCTGATGACATCATAATGACGGTTCCAAGATGGCGGAACGCTAGTTGCACACTCTACTAAGTGTCAGCTTTGCTACGTTTTTATGCTCTTATAACATCCTTTTAAATCATCTTACCTTTTTATCTTTGTATATTTGCAGTGTTATTGGCAGTCGAGTTTAATTGTTAGACTGTTAGTGTTTGTTGAGTTTGTCGGACGGGGTGTTTCCCCCTTGACAACTCACCCCTGGTAGCCAGGTGTGCTAGCCAGGTTGGTAGTCGCTCTGTGTGGGCAGGCAAACGCTGGACTTTTGCGTGGTTTTCAGGCGGTACTAGCCTCCTCTCCACGGCCCGCTGATCTAGCGTGGTTTCCAGACGGATTGTCTCTTCTCCTCGGCAGCGGATCATACAAGGTCTCCAGGCGTCCCTCGCCTCTTCTCCTCGGCAGCGGATCATACGAGGATTCCAGGCGTCCCTCGCCTCTTATCCTCGGCGGAACAGCGGTGGATCATCCTGCGTGGTTTCCAGACGGCACTCGTCTCTTCTCCACAGCAGCGGTCATACGAGGTTTCCAGACGACATTCGCCTCTTCTCCTCGGCCCAGTGGTAGCTTATCCAGCGTTGTTCCACCCCTGGGATGGCTACTTTCTAGCTATTTCTGGCTACTTTCAAGCTACCGCAGCATTGTTGATGCTGTAACTTTACCAGCGCCACTCGGACTTCTACAACGTAAATACATCGTTGGAAGCTGTCAGCGTCCTCCTCTCCTGGTAATTTTGAGACTTTTCATTTATTTTTGTTTCTTGGCTGCGTCTCACGCTTACAAACACGCTTGCATGCACGCACGCACACATTCACACACACGCATACACAACATGTTGTCCAGGGCTGTTTGCTTGGGTTTTGTACTCCTGGCGGGTCTGTTAACTCAAAATAAACCCCTAAATGGCGTGGAACCGGGTCCACAAGTGTCGTCAGGACACCTGGCTGACTTTCTGCCACGGGGACCACAAAAGCTGGACTGCCTGAAAAGAGTCCTCCTGTGCGCTCTAATCATGTTGGACATCATGGCTTTTGGTCGTCAGTATGGTACCCAGTGCAAAGGGTTTCCCTCCTCCACCACTAAAATCCATGTCTCTAAACTGATGCTCAAAAGATTTACAACTAGGCTGTTGATACTTTTGATGTTGTTTATCTCAGGAAATGTGCATATAAATCCAGGCCCTGTTCAGACCCCAGTTAATCTGCCTGTCCTGTCCACGCCTCATCTTCCTGTCTTGCCTACCCCTCAGCTGTAGAAATGGTTTGGGTTTCCTTCATTTTAATGCTAGGAGCTTGGTGCCCAAACGTGACATTCTCAGTACTTGGTTCAGCACTGCCAAACCCGATGTAGTTGCCATTTCAGAGACATGGTTAAAACCAAACACTCTAGACAATGTGCAGGTTCCCAGTTTTAATATGTTTAGAACTGACCGGAAAGGTAGATGTGGGAACCGTGTTAGAGTCTGTTTCAATTCCCAGACAGTTCAAATTTCTAGCTGTGCAGATAATGGTGGCAAATTCCCCGCTCACTATTATCTGTTGTAGTATCAGCCATAGCTGATACCTTGGCAAATCTAACAGATTTAATTGCGAAATATTCCCATACGGAACAGGTAATTTTGGGCGATCTAAATTATGACTGGAATAGTGATAAATCATCTTGCTTTAAGCAACAATGTGATGCCCTGAATTTAACCCAAATTATTCATAGCTCCACTAGACCAGATAGTGATACGTTGATTGACATCATTCTAACAAATGCTGTACATAAATATGTCTCTGTTGGTGTGTTTGCTAATGACCTAAGTGACCATTGTGCCATTGCCTGTGTTAGAAGTACCAAATTGCCTAGATTTAAGGGCCTGACTATTATCAGGCGCTGCTTCAAACACTTCTCGGAGCAAGCTTTTCTCCATGATTTGGCATTCATCGATTGGTCTCGTATCTCTCTTATTCCGTCAGTGGACGATGCTTTTCGTTTATTTCTTGAAAATGTTCTTGCTGTGGTAAACAAACATGCTCCCTTGAAAAAGGTTAGAATTAAGAACAGGTCAAACCCCTGGTTCTCCAGGGATCTGGCCGACTTAATTCATGCCAGAAACAGAAAATGGTCACTTGCTAGAAGGTCAAAGTCCTCGCATGACTGGCTATCTTTTCGTATCCTTCGAAATAAGTGCACAGCTCTCATTAAGAAATTAAAGGCAGAGTATTACTTATCCCTCACTTCTGATGTGTCCGGAAATCACTCATCTTTTGGAAAGCAGTTAAATCTCTCCAGCAGAGGGGAGCAGCTGGTCCCCCGCCAAAGCTGCGGGTTGGGGATTCCATTATAAGTGACAAAAAGTTAATGTCAAATGCTTTTAATTATCATTTCAAAAGAGCTGGGCACATATTTGACACACAAAATGTGTTGATTTTCCCCTATAGTGGTCTCTGATGTTTTCCTTGCCCTGTCATCATTGGACCCAAAAAAGTCCTCGGGTCCGGATGGCCTTGACCATCCGGACCCGTTCGGAGATTAGCCGCAGCAGTTATTGATATTTTCAATCTTTCATTAATTTCTCAAAACTTACCTGTTGAGTGGAAACAAGCTTACGTTTCTCCTCTCCTAAAGGCAGGTGACCCTCTTGATGTAAACAACTATAGGCAATTTCAAATCTCTCTGCCTTAGCAAAGATTCTTGTAGCCCAAGTATCTACACAGGTAAATCACTTTCTTGACATGCATATGATCTTAAACCCCATGCAGTCAGGCTTCAGATCCAAGCACAGCACGGTCACAGCAGGCCTTGCTGTATTGGATGACATCAAGGCTGCTTGGGACAAGTCCTATGTCTGTGCTGCCCTGTTTATTGACTTATGCAAGGCTTTTGCCACCGTGGACCACCCTATTTTGCTTGATACTCTGTCCAATGTAGGCATGGGTCAAAATGCGAACAGCTGGTTTAATGTTACTTGCTGGGTCGGACACAGTGTGTCAAAATAGGCGACATTGTGTCTGATCCTGCAACTTTGGAAAAAGGTGTCCCTCAGGGTTCGATATTACTACTCTTTCTTCTGTATGTGAACAACATCTTTAGTCAATCAAAGCACTCTAGGTATCACATGTATGCAGATGATACGGTTCTGTACACATGTGCGCCGACTCTTGAGGTGGCTGTAGCACATTTGTCCTTTGATTTCGTCTCCCTGCAGCACAAATTAATAAAGAGCAAATTATTGCTAAATGGCACCAAAACTAAAGCTATGTTGTTCACTCCACGAGCTATTTCAGCTCCAATGAGCATCTCCGTGGGTGGAACGCTACAAATACCTTGGCTTTTGGTTGGATAAACACCTTAACTTCAAATTTCATATTGATTCCTTGTGCAAAAAGCTTAAATTCACTTTGGGTTTCTTCTACAGATTGAAGGCTTGTTTTGCTTGTTCAGCTCGTAAAAAACTGGTCATTGGTCTCTTTCTGTCCCAATTGGATTATGGTGATACCATTTACAGGTTTGCCTGCTCCTCAACCTTGACCAAATTGGATCCCTTGTACCATGCTGCATTGAGATTCATAACTAACTCACCTTTCAGAACACATCACTGCACATTGTATGCTGCAGTCGGTTGGTTCTCATTGGCATCTCGCAGGCTTCAGCATTGGCATATTTTCATTTATAAAGCCATTCTGGGTGACCTGCCGTCTTACATTTCATCCAAATTCAACTTGGTCCAAAACGGCCTAAACCTCAGGTCAAATGCTTGGCTGCGGTGTGTAGTACCAGCATTCAAATCCGAGGGGGGTAAAAATTTCTGGCCTTTTTTGGCCCTTGGTCGTGGAATGATCTACAGTCCAGACTAAAATTGGCTTTGAAAGTTCCCTTGAGAAGTTTCAAAAGGATCATCTTTGATGTACAGTCCAACACCTGCACATGTTTGGATATGTACTAGCCTATGTTCATGCCTATTTATTGGTTCAGATCGTGTAGATTGTGTATATGGTGTATTTTTATAGGTACTGTAAGATGTATTCTGGATGTTGTACTTGCTGGTCCAAAATGTAACATTGACGATGTGGTATTGAAGTGTAATTTTATTTCTGCCTCTTGGCCAGTTCCCACTTGTAAAAGAGACGCAGTCTCAATGTGTTTGTACTGGTTAAATAAAGGTTAAATTCATAATGTTGTTCTGTACTGTACATTACTGTAGATTGTTTTTTTCAGGAGCTTAGGTTTTAATCATCAAAAATAAAACAAATAGGGGCAATTCCTCTGAGTTCGTGACCCACATTTTGGGCATCTGGACCCTTCTGAATCAGCTCAAAAAAAGCCAAAGGCCAAATACCAAACAGCACAATTGCAGACTCATGCCCTGAGCCCTCACATACTTAATAGACTAGGAGGGGGGGTAGATGTAAGAGGCTGTAATACTACTTGGCCATTATCATAACTCCGTTACTTCAGTGGAAACTAAATGGAGATGTAGCCCTACCTACTTCAGAGACATTTAGGCTATTCACTCCTGTCCTAGAAATGGAACCATGAGAACGGCGACTGTGGCTCAGGAGGTGGAGCAGGTCGTCCAATGATCCATGGGTCGGCGGTTCGAATCCCGGCTCCTCCTGTCTACATGTCGAAGTGTCCTTGGGCAAGACACTGAACCCCAAATTGCTCCCGATGTGCTGGTTGGTACCTTGCATGGCTTCCGCCGCAATCGGTGTATGAAATGAAGTTGGAACAGCGCAGGTTCAGGAGGGGAGACCACACCAAAAACAATCTCCCTCCGTCACGTCACTACCAATCCGATCAACGCCAACTCCTAATCGCACCTGCTTGATTCTCCTGATAACAACTCCTCCCTTATCTCCACCTCTCTAGTTAATCAAGCACGGTATTTAAACCCAGCCGGGCGCTCCAGCATTCATGCACAGTTTTTCACATGAAAACACTAAAGCATACGTGACGCTCACGAAAACTTAAAAAAAAACCTACCATGTCTATGGACAATGATACCATCACCCTGATGGCCTCCGACGACGACGAATTTTCACCGTCTTCGCCACCTCCTCCTCCCGACCCGCAAACTCTCGTAGCAGCGAGGTCCAGCCGCCTCCCGGCTTCGCTCGCGCGGACACCAGCCGAGCTCCACGTCAGTCCGAGAAGGACGGCGCAGTCCACCCGCCGTCCTCCACCTCCCGACTCCCGCTCCAGAGCCTCCCGCAGTGCGGCTCCTACCCGCAGCTCACGCATGCCACGAGCACAACCACCCAGGTCAGTTACGTCCCCCACCCTATACATGCAAGACTGGACCGTAGCCGGCCTCCAAAGAGCGCTCCGCTCCCGCAATGTCCTCTTTTCCCGGGCCGCCACTAAGCCAGTACTGTTCCAACTGTTTACGTCTGCCATGCTGGTTTCCTCCTCCCCTGCAGGAACGTCGCAAGGCGGTGACGTCAGAGCCGGAGGCTCGGCTGTCCCGCCGACCGACCCGCCCCCCAGAAAAGCCCAAAAGAAAAGGTCCCCTCCCTGTGCTACGGTCCAGTCTCGCCACCACCTCCCTCCCCCTCCCCCTCCCCCCACCACGTCTTCACACAGCCAACCCACTGCCCAACCAACAACCATCTTCACCTACACAGTCCCCTCACCCGCCCTTCCAGCCCCCTCCCCCATGTCCCAAGCATTAAATGCTCTAGCCAGCATGTATGCACAGACTGTCCTCCCTCCCCAGAACCCCCCAGCTCCATCCCACCACCCCCTCCCCTCCGAGCCTTTCCAGCCCACTCTGGCCATTCACGGCCCCCCCCCCCTCCACCATGTCCTCCCAGTCCATTTCAGCCCCCCACGCCCCCCACTTTGCCCCCCTTACCTCCCCTTCCACCACGCCCTTCCAGTACACCACGGCCATTTACGACCCTCCCCTCCCCCCCTCCACCACGCCCTCCCAGTATACTTCGGCCGTCCACGCCCCCCCACTTCGCCCCCCTTCCCCCCCCTCCCACCACGCCCTTCCAGTACACCTCAGCCATGCAAGACCACCCCCTCTACCACGCCCTTCCAGTATACTTCGGCCGTCCACGCCCCCCACTTCGCCCCCCTTCCCCCCCCTCCCACCACGCCCTTCCAGTACACCTCAGCCATGCAAGACCCCCCCCTCTACCACGCCCTTCCAGTATACTTCGGCCGTCCACGCCCCCCACTTCGCCCCCCTTCCCCCCCCTTCCACCACGCCCTTCCAGTACACCTCGGCCATCCAAGACCCTCCCCCCCCCCTCTACCACGCCCTTCCAGTATACTTCGGCCGTTCACGCCCCCCACCCCACCATGCCCCTCCCATCCACTCCGGCCGCCCACACCGTCCACTTCGCCCCCCTTCCCCCCCCTTCCACCACGCCATTCCAGCTCACTTCGGCCACCCACGACCCACCCCCCTCCACCACGCCCTTCCAGTACACCCCGGCCGCCCACGCCGCCCACGCCACCATGCCGTACCAATCTACCATGCCGTACCAACCCACCATGGCCGCCCACTTCGCTCCGGCCGCCCACTTCGCCCCCCCCCCCCCACTTCCTCCACCACGCCGTTCCCCACCACCATGCCGTTCCAACCCACCACGGCCGCCCACTTCGCTCTGGCCGCCCACTTCGGCCCCCCCACTTCCTCCACCACGCCGTTCCCCACCACCATGCCGTTCCAACCCACCACGGCCGCCCACTTCACTCCAGCCGCCCACTTCACCCCCCCCACTTCCTCCACCATGCCGTTTCAACCCACCACGGCCGCCCACTTCGCCCCCCACGCCCTTCCAGCCCATTCCAGGCGCAAACACAGCTCCTGCCCACTTCCAACACCCCTCCTACGCCACCTACCAGCCCCCCCAGCACCCCCCAGCGCCCCAGACTAATTACTCTTTCTCCACAGTGCCCCATACTAATTACTCTTTCTCCACAGCGCCCCAGACTAACTACACTCTCTCCACAGCTCCGCCCGCCCCCACGCCGTCCACCGCCATCGCCGCTAACCCCCTTCCCGTTTCAGCCTCCATCCGCCAGCAGATCCTCCACGGTACGGACATCGACTTAGCAGTTTTAATCAAACCATCCGCTTCCTCCCACCAGGCTAGAACTATCGACTGCGGAGGCGTGTCCATCACCCTCTGCGACCTCCACCCCGCCTCCCCCTCCTCCACCCTCACCCCAACAGAGTTCGTCCTGGCCTTCGCCATTTACCAAAACGTCATTTGCTCCCATTTCCCCCACCGCAGGCAAGAGCTCAACGACTATCTCCAAATAATCATGGACCTCGCCGTCCGCTTTGGCGGCGCACTGTTTTACCAGTACCACCGGCAGTTTGCGGCGGCGGCGGCAGCTCGGCTCCAGCAGTGGAACCACACTACATACTGGGGAGTGCTGGATGTCGAGCTGTACTGCCGGCTCTTCGCCGGCAGGACCGCCGTCGCCTGCACACTCTGCGGCTGCCCCGCCCACCCCACCTCCGCGTGCACTCTCATTGCACCCTCCTCCCGCCCCCCTGCCCCCCCGCAAACCACCTTCCGCCACCCTGCCCCCTACTCCCGCCCGGCCCCCCAACCACTAATGTCCACAGCCACCCGCCCCACCAAGAACAGAACCCAGGCCCCCACCAACTTCCCAGCCTCCTCCCAATCCAGAGACCGTCGAGGCCGCCTGCTCGTATTCATAGGATCCAAAATGGTTTGCAACAATTTCAACGACCAGGGATGCAACGCGTCCACGTGCACCATGTTGCACGTTTGCACCTTCTGTTCCGGAGCCCACTCCCGCTCCACCTGCCCCCACAACCCCACCAAACCGTCGTCCAGCTGACTAGCATTCCACCTGGCCACACCCATCAACATCCCAGCCCTCGCCTCAGAGCTAGCCCCCCACCCAGACCCCTCCTTCGTCCGGTTCTTCATTGACGGCCTCAACTTCGGTTTCCTCCCCGGCCTATTCACGCTCCCAGACGCATCCCACTCCTGCAACAACCTCCAATCCGCCCTCACCGACCCCGACACCGTCGACGCCCTCATAGCCAAAGAAGTCCTCCAGAAGTTCATGATCGGCCCCTTCCCCTCCCCCCCTTCCCCCAACACCGCATCAGCCCCATAGGAATAGCCACACGCAAGTACTCCGGCAAAAAGAGACTCATCATAGACCTCTCCTCTCCCCACGGCTCCTCAGTCCCCAGCATAAACAGCCTCATCCCCAGCTCCGACTTTTCCCTCCACTACTCAACCGTATCCCACGCCATCTCCCTCATCCGCCGTGCCGGTCGAGGCGCCTGGCTAGCCAAAGCCGACATCACATCAGCCTTCAAAGTCCTCCCCCTCCATCCCGACACCTGGCACCTCTTCGGGGTCCAGTGGAGAGAACAGTTCTATTTCGCAGTCCGACTCACGTTTGGCTGCAAAAGCAGCCCCAAGCTGTTTGATAATCTATCAGAACTGCTATGCTGGATCCTGCTCAACAACTACCGCATCCCCTTCCTAGTCCACCTGCTAGACGACTTCCTAACAGTCGACTTCCCCTCCTCCCCCCCCACCCACAGCCTGACCTGCCTAAAAACTGCCTTCGCCACCCTCGGCGTCCCCCTCGCTGAGGACAAGACAGAAGGCCCCACCACAGCCCTCGAGTTCTTAGGCATCAAACTCGACACCCTCACCTTCCAAGCCTCCCTCCCACAAGAGAAGTTAGACAGAATCACACTAATCATAGCCAACTTCGCCGACACCCACTCCTGCACCAAACAACAGCTCCTCCAACTCCTAGGCCACCTCAACTTTGCCACCCGCATCATCCCCCAGGGCCGGTCCTTCATCTCCTACCTCCTCGCACTAGCCTCCTCCGTCCCCGCACTCCACCACCAGGTCAACCTATCCCCCAACTGCAGGATGGAACTGCGTCTCTGGCACACCCTCCTCCAAAACTGGAACGGCATCAGTTTCTTTTATGACGACTTCCACTCCTCACCAGAGGACCTCCAATTATTCACAGACGCCGCCCCCTCCCTAGGCTTCGGGGGCTACTACAACGGCCGGTGGTTTGCCTCGGAATGGCCGGAGGAGATGCTGGACTCCCCATCCAACTCCGGCCTCTCCTCGGCCAGGTTCGAGCTCTACCCCGTCGTGGTCGCGGCTTCCCTTTGGGGATCCGAATGGACCAGCCGCTCCATATTAATCCATTCAGACAACCAAGCCACCGTAGACATAATAAACAAAGGCCGCTCCTCCTCACTCCCCATCATGTCACTCCTCAGGCGTCTCACCTGGATCACTGTCACCCACAATTTCATCATCCGCGCAGCACACATACCCGGCCACCTCAACTCCATCTCTGACTCACTTTCCCGTCTGTCATTTCAGAAGTTCAGGCAATTGGCTCCGGACGCCGACCTCCTCCCCACACCCGTGCCTCCATATTCACAGATGACCTTCCCCTAGAACACCCGCTCCGCCACCTCATCATCCACACGCAACAGACCATCCTCCAGTCCCTCGCCCCTTCCACTCTGTCCTCCTACTGGACCGCCTGGAAGAACTTCAAGCTATTCCACTCCACCTTCACTATCCCCTTCCCGTCACTCGACCTAGCCACCCTCACCTCCTACATCAGCCACTGCCGCTACTCCCGGTCCATGCACTCATCCACCATCCACGTCTACCTGTCTGGCATAAACTTCATCACCAAGCTACTCACCGGCGCCGAGCACCCCTTCCGCCTCCATCCCCACTAGGGTTTAATATTTTCCCGGATTTGGCTCATTTTAATTCCCGGGAATTTGCGGACCTTTTCCCGGGCTCCCGCGGGAATTCCCGTCAGAAAAAAAAGAAAAGAAGTGCCCACCAAAATGCATTTATATGTATAGATACTTCATATGTTCAATAGAATAGTGATATTTTTTGGTTTAAAACGTTTTATTTGAACGAAATATGAACATATAGCCTACAATAAAAGTATTACATTAAAATATTAATAATGTTATAGGCCTACTACGCTATTCAGAAAAAGGGACACAGGAGTTTGCACTAATGTGACTGTCGAAGCACGGGGAAAAAACGACCTCACGTCTTTCACATAGATACCTTAGCCATGGTCTTTCACCCTTTGAGCATGCAGCCATGCAGTGGGTCCCCTTCTCCGCTGCAGAGAATGTGATCATCCCGCTTTGTACTTTATGAAAAGTCCGATTGGGTGTTAAATTAGCCAGCACGTCCAGTGCACAGCACACTGATTATTAGAGAGAGAGAGCGAGAGCGAGAGAGATAGAGAGAGGGAGAGAGGGAGAGAGAGAGAGAGAGAGAGAAAGACGCTGCGTGCTGGTGGTTATTATAAAACAAATTGTAGCCTACTCATCTTTGTTTGTGTTCCGTTTCACGTTATTGCTGCACACATGCAGGCAAAAGCAAAAAGGGGTTTAGAAGTGACAATGTCCATCACAGGGACAGGAAACTCCTCGCTCAGTCGCTCCGTCCGTAATACACACAATTCTCACAGAGTGACTGATTAGGCTAATGATTGACAGGTGCAGCAGCTTTGGGAGCGTGCCTGAAGATGTCTGTCAGACATTCATATTTTGCTAAAGTGTATATAAACTCTGTAGGCCTATCTGATTAATTGCGGGAGGATGCAGGATTCGCGGGGTCCCACTGATTTCATCTTGACCGGCCGGCGGCCGTGCCTGCCCGCCCGCAGGTAGGCTATTTAAATACCGCCCGCGCCGCAAACATTTACATTGGGTCCCGCTGGCTCCAGTTCCCGTTGCAGGCTTGCAGCCCTCGAGTGTAATCCATAATTCCATATAAATATCATCTAACATGTTTGAAAATGATGGGAGGGTTCAGATTGAACATTTGATCACTCATAGATAAGGGGAAAGAACGCGCACTGTGTGAAAACTCCAATAGTGTAATTTCCCTACAAGAAAAAAAAAAAACTCCGGGACAACGGGTCCCGAAGAAATTTCCGGGCGGGAAATTGCGTGCCCTATAACCGGGAGGACCGAAATCCCGGGATCCCGGCATTAAACCCTAATCCCCACGTCGCCCTGCTCCTCAGAGGCATCAAACGCCTCGAACCCCGCAGCCCGCCTAGCCGACAACCCCTCACCGCCGACATCCTCACCGCCTGCATCCACGTCCTCCGCTCCGGCTACTCCAACCCACTCACAGACGCCACCCTCGAATCGCTCTTCCTCCTGGCGTTCTTCGGGTTCCTCAGGTGCTCGGAGTTCACCACGCCCAACTCACGCTTTAACCCTACCCTCCACCCATGTCTGGCCGATCTCTCGGTCCTAGACCCATCAACCATCATCTATACCCTCAGACACAGCAAGACCGACCAATTCGGCCGCTCCGCCCCCATCCGCATCTTCAGACTCAACTCGCCCATACGAGCCACTAGTCCTCCACCTCCCCACCCGCCAGGCCCAAAACGCAGCCCCATCCGACCCGCTATTCACCACGGAAACCGGTTCGGTCGTCACCCGAGCCTGGTTCCATCGCCACCTTCGCCTCATCCTCACCCAGACCGGCTATGCCGCCGACCACTTCTCGGGCCATTCATTTCGCATAGGCGCCGCCACCACCGCCTCCCGAAATGGCGTTCCCGGGTCCATGATCCAGGTCCTCGGAAGATGGACGTCCCAGGCGTACAACACCTACGTCCGTTCCGACCCCCACGACCTCCTCCGAGCCCACCGCGCTCTGGCCACATAGCCCCCAGCACCATCTTTTGGGGCCTCGGTCGCTTCCGATCCAAGAGAAATCATGGGCCCCATAGCCAAAACCCTCAGGGCCCCCACCTCGCCCCCGTTGCCCCCCCTCCCTCTCCTCATCATCCGTCCACTCATCCCCTCCCTCCTCTCTCTCGTCCTCCCCCCGCGGCACCAGCCCGCGCCCCGCCTCACTCGGATCCCCAGCCTCGTCCTCATCCCCCGCCTCGCCCCAGTCACCCTACTGTCGATCCGCACCTGGCCCCCCCTCCCATCCGGCCCCCCGCACACCGACCCCGGGCCCCCCGCCGAGACACGCTCGCCCCCCCAGCCCGACAAGCCCCCCACGGCCCCAACAGCCCAAAAGACCCCCTGACAGCCCAACACACCCCCCCCCCCCCCCCCGCGGCCGCCCCAACAACTAACCCTCTTCCTTCCCCAGCACACCCTACACATGTATAACCTGTCACAATGTTCCCCATGCCATGTCACCAACAAACACAGCCACCTGCATTTACCTGTCTTTTGCAATAAAACTGTTCCAACGAGACTCTTGGTTGATGGTGTGATCTCTACTAGTGAATGGGTGAATGTAATGCGCAATCTATGTAAAGCGCCTTGGATAAAGGCCAGGGACGTGGTGGGCCCATAATTCAGCCCGGGAAGTGGAGTTGCGGAGGCCCTCTAGCCTATTTTATTAATACCAAAAAAAGAACGGCTGGCCCAGACCGGCCTGGACTGGACCGGCCGTTCGGGAGTTGTCCCGAATTTCCCAATGGCCAGCACGTCTCTGATAAAGGCGCTATATAAATGCACCATTTACCATTTACCAAGGTTGGGACTTTAACAGCCAACATGAGTAGTACATTGTGTCTTTCCCCCTGAAACTGGCTAACTATAATGTGGTGACTGTGAACAGCGGGGAATGTCGGTGGTTGAGCTATCTTGTTATGCACTGCTGTGCGCAATTGATTTGTTTGATACTTAAGATAGATGCAAGGAGCCTAGATTAATGTATGTATGAAAGTATGTAGCTATACTATTCTGATAATCATTCATTCTGTGCATTTTTGCTTTTCAGGCTGGGTGTGTAGATCATCACAACTGTATTTCAGCCTTAGGCTACCGGTATGCAATTACTGAGACACCAGACTCTGCTCGTAATCGTGGCTAAACCCAGAGGAAAGCAGAATCCAAGATTGAGAGCTCGTCTATTTCTCTTTGGTTTCTCAAGCCATAAATGAGATCAATGTGATACAAAAAGGAGATCTCAGCTATGGCTCCTGTTTCTCACCATTTTCTGCTGAGAAACATGTCTCAGATGGAACCTCTAATGATCTATACAGGAGATCTCAATAATGGCTCAAATGTTGCTCAATTTAGCATAATTGTTGCGTCTCAAACTTAGCTCAGAGAGAGCTCTCAACATTATCTCATTTAAGTCTCATTTAAGGCTTCTAGATACATCTCAGCTTTGTCTCACAACGACCTCTGTTGATCTGTAAAAGAGATCTCAACATAATCTCGTTTAAGTCTCATTTAAGGCTTCTAGATACATCTCAGCTTTGTCTCACAACAACCTCTGTTGATCTGTAAAAGAGATCTCAACATAATCTCATTTAAATCTCATTTAAGGCTTTAGATACATCTCAGCTTTGTCTCATAACGACCTCTGTTGATCTGTAAAAGAGATCTCAACATAATCTCGTTTAAGTCTCATTTAAGGCTTCTAGATACATCTCAGCTTTGTCTCACAACAACCTCTGTTGATCTGTAAAAGAGATCTCAACATAATCTCATTTAAATCTCATTTAAGGCTTTAGATACATCTCAGCTTTGTCTCACAACGACCTCTGTTGATCTGTAAAAGAGATCTCAACATAATCTCATTTAAATCTCATTTAAGGCTTTAGATAAATCTCAGCTTTGTCTCACAACGACCTCTGTTGATCTGTAAAAGAGATCTCAACATAATCTCGTTTAAGTCTCATTTAAGGCTTCTAGATACATCTCAGCTTTGTCTCACAACAACCTCTGTTGATCTGTAAAAGAGATCTCAACATAATCTCATTTAAATCTCATTTAAGGCTTTAGATACATCTCAGCTTTGTCTCACAACGACCTCTGTTGATCTGTAAAAGAGATCAACATAATCCCATTTAAAACTCAGATTGGCCAGTAATCAATCAGATCAACAATTCTCATATGATCAGCTGATGCAATGATGCATGTTGAATGTGTGCGTATAATGCCTTTGTAATTGTTGAATAGATCACACCATATAGGTTTAACTAATGTGATGCTGTTTAATTGCATTAACTAACTTTTTGGATTAAATGTTTCACAGTTCACACTAGATTAATTTGCTTGCTTTATCATCATGTGGGACCGTTTGACCACGGCTAAATCATTGATTTAAAAAAAAAAGCAGGAAATCATAGCTTAAAATTGACATATTGGTTGTTTGAGAATGGCTTATAGAGTAATGTATTGCAGAAAACAGCGAGTTGAGAAAACAGGCTTGGTTCCAACATTAACTAACTAGATGTTTAAGCATTTCATATTTACATATGATTTCAGCGCCAACATTAATTTCAGACATGCTCTAGCATGTGAATAGCTGCCTGTGCTATTAACTAATTTTGGATAAAAACATAAGAAATTTCTCCTCTCCTGAACAGTTAGTCTTGCTGCCATGACTGTCTCTGTATCAAAAAGACTCAGAAAGTACAAGATACACACATTACATGGAATAACACAAAAATTCAGCTGTGAAGGAATTCAATGGAGCTTTATTGGCATGAGAAAACATTTACATTTCCAAAGCAAGTGTCACAAAATAACAAAACAGTTGAAAATGGGGCAGTATTGTTGGAGTATACCGTTGGAGGGGGTACAGCATTTTGTAAACAGAACTGTCACATTGCATGACAGTTATATTCATGAAGTCAAGTCAGCATTCCAAAGTAAAGAGACTACCAATACAGTGTTTTGCTGTAAATCAGTGGTGCTCAAAGACACCCAATGTTACACATTACAACATGGACCTCCCATTTGGAGATATTCCAGGAACCCCATAAGAGAATGGTACAGCTCTAGCAGTGATTCTCAACCATTTTAATTGCAAGGACCCCCAGTTTACAGACCACGCTTGTGTGTATGACAAAGACACTGGTGACATTGCCAATGCCTATTATGCAAAGATGTGCGTGTCTTTTTCCATGTTCAGGAGCATATGAATGTGACCGACACCCAATGTTACACATTACAGACCACCATTTAATGGCATTGGCATCTCAGGGAACTCAATTCATACTATATAATATAAAGTTAATTTAAGTCTGAGTGTACACATGGAAACAAATGGACCAGCTAAGATAAATGTGGTTCCTAATAACTATCATTTAGCTGGGGACCCCCTGTAATTCCCTTAAGGAGCCCTGGGTGTAGTGTACTCAGACCCCAGTTTGAGAACCAATGCTGTAAATACAGAGACCCCATAAAGCCTGCACACCCCTCTTTTGACTCAGGTGTAAACTAGAAACAAAACAGATACAATTACATAATAGACTTCATATTACATTGAGGTTCCAGTTGAAGCACAGTTTAAGCTTAATTCTCTGACACTCTTCACAAGCTGGACACTGTTTCTATGTGCTCTGAAACAGAAACCTTTTCTAGCTCTGAAGATAAACATGTTTCTGTAGTTTCCCTCAGAATTCTCCAGACTTGGGGTCCTATAGCTCAGAAACACAGATCCATTGCTCGGAAGATACACAGTAATATCAGCTGTCCTATAGCGCTCTAGGCTCTGAAGCGAACAGATTCCATCGCTCTGGGACCGATTTTAATTACCTTCAGAGGGTTCTAGGCTCAGATACACTGATTTCCTAGCTCTGGGACAGCTTTTAATTTCCATTAGTCATCTTCAGAGGGTTCTAGGCTCCGACATACTGATTTCATAGTTCTGAAGATAAACGGTAACATTTTTTTCAAACAGTCCTAGAACCTGAAACAGGTCATTTCCTAGCTCTGTGACAGCTGTTAATTATGTCTTGTTTATCTTCAGAGGGTTCTAGGCGCTGACACTGAATATAACAAATAGAAATTAAAACCTGTCCCAGAGCAGTGAAATCAGAGGGTTCTAGGCTCAGATGATTTAATAGCTCTGCAGATAAACATAAAGTAATAACAGCAGTCCCAGAGGGTTCTGTCTCTGGAAACAAAAAGGATACAATTACATAATAGACTTCATATTACATTGAGGTTCCAGTTGAAGCACAGTTTAAGCTTAATTCTCTGACACTCTTCACAAGCTGGACACTGTTTCTATGTGCTCTGAAACAGAAACCTTTTCTAGCTCTGAAGATAAACATGTTTCTGTAGTTTTCCTCAGAATTCTCCAGACTTGGGGTCCTATAGCTAAGAAACACGGATCCATTGCTCGGAAGATACACAGTAATATCAGCTGTCCTATAGCGCTCTAGGCTCTGAAGCGAACAGATTTCATCGCTCTGGGACCGATTTTAATTACCTTCAGAGGGTTCTAGGCTCAGATACACTGATTTCCTAGCTCTGGGACAGCTTTTAATTTCTATTAGTCATCTTCAGAGGGTTCTAGGCTCCGACATACTGATTTCATAGTTCTGAAGATAAACAGTAAGATTTTTTCAAACAGTCCTAGAATCTGAAACAGGTCATTTCCTAGCTCTGTGACAGCTGTTAATTATGTCTTGTTTATCTTCAGAGGGTTCTAGGCGCTGACACTGAATATAACGAATAGAAATTAAAACCTGTCCCAGAGCAGTGAAATCAGAGGGTTCTAGGCCCAGATGATTTAATAGCTCTGCAGATAAACATACAGTAATAACAGCAGTCCCAGAGGGTTCTGTCTCTTGGTCGACAGTGTGTCCCAATTCATAACAGCACATGGGCACTGGGCAGACACATGGCTGCGAGTGTGGCCTGATGCTTTTTAGAGTTCATAGCTCTTCAAAGCAGACAGTTTGGAAGGCAAGTGCTGCGCAAGCACCGGTCTATGAACAGACTCAAAACACTGTCTAATCCCTCTCTAGTGTGTTCGGGAAATGTGCAGCAAACACAATGCCAGGTATGGAAGACAAATCTATGAACATTACCTTGGCCAAAACATTCTCAAGTGCTAAAACCGTCCTTTTTAGTGGGATTTCAACCAAGCTCACCATGTGAAAACATGTCCCACCGGTTACATTATCTTTCAAAAGATGGGTGCCTTGTCGTGAGTATTCATTCAGAAAAACAAATTGTCTTTGTTTGTAAGAACAGAAAAAATCAATCTGGCCATATTTAACCTGCATGGCATCATGGAATGTCACAGTATTATTGTTTCTTCTTCTGTCTTTCACATACTGCTTTGAGTTGTACACAGTTCTGCCAATCTGTGCTCTTTTGAAAGTTTTTACCAAATTGTGTGATCTGTGACCAAGGCATTTTTCAAAGGCTAACATATCATCTGGTCCAAGAGACTGATCAGTGGATGCACCAATCAGCATCGCTTTGGTGACATGTGCACCACAAATGTCATTACCGGTCATTTTGGCCAACAGTTTAGCAGCTACATTATCTGGGTTAATGGTTGTAGCAATACTTGGGAGACACTGTATGAGCTTAACAGCATTAACCATTTGCATAGGAATGTTCTGAGTCCCATGAATAAGACTAAGTATATATCCATTTTTGTCCTCAAAATGAAAGCAAGAGTGTGTCCACAAAGGCCCAAGAGCCCTGACACTATCTGCTAAGTGCACAAGCAAATGTACATTGGCGGTTAGATATCGCTCTCCATAAAGGTTACCTATCTGTGAACAAAAGTTCCATAGAAGTCTCTCAGCATGATCGATTTGGGCAGGTGTTATTGACTCCATCAAAAGAATGAATATTGCTTCACTAAGAAGCAGGAAATGGTTATAGTACACACCTCCAAGAGTTCCCCAGAACACAACAGGCCCAAAGTACAACAACATAGACCTGTACTCAGAAGCTTTAAAGTACATTCGGTGAGAGAAGATGGAGCGTGGATATCGTACCGAAGCAGGTGGCTTAATTTCACTAATGCGTCTGTCCATTTCATGTACTGACTTGGCCATGCTAAAAGGACGTCTGGAGAATTCTGAGGAAAACCACAGAAACATGAGGAGACGCATGACTCCAAGTAGTACAGAGTGCATGTAATCAATGCCAGTACCAGAGATTACATTATAGCTGTCAAGTTTGCCAAGCCAAGTAGGACCTTTCACCCCATGTACAATTCTTTGTGTGTCATACGCCATCCTGGCATCATTCATGTACCCCTGATGTGTACGCGGAGGGCCTTTTGGGTCGGCTTCTTGATAAGGAAAGGCATGTACATGACCCCTAACGCCAGTCTTTACTGTCTGACCAGGCTGTTCACATTTTAAACATCCAAAATGGCCATTGAACTGTACAGAGTTTAGCACTATTGCTTTTGCTGGTAAATCACAAGTCCCTGCAATGGTCTGGACTTTGCAAATGAAAGGCTCTGGCACTCCAGCAAACTGAACAAGAACACCATCTCTTTCAAGTTTATTGAGAGTTTCACAAAGTGGTTTAAGAAAGGTTAGCATGTCTGGTTTCGAATCCCCAAACCAAAGACCTGCAAAAATCATGTTTTCACGCTTTGTGCGTTCTACAAAACCAAGTTCATTTATGATGCAATAAAACGGCCAAACAGAGAATTTAGAGGACTTGAAGACAGGTACCCCATCCGTGTTCCACATAAAAGAAATGTTTCTCGGATCGCTTAGTGGTCCACCGTTTTTTGTGAAACTCTGATATAGTTCTCCATCATATATTTCCTCTATGTTGTCAAGATGTTTCTTTTGGCGGCTGAACCTGAAATTCAACTTTTCCTCAAAACCTGGCTTGGCAAACAAGGACTTCAACTGTGCTTCAACTGGAACCTCAATGAAATATGAAACCGAACCCTCTGACACAGGCGCATGACAAGCTGGACACTGGGTGTCATTACCAACAGACATAAAACAACTGTTGCAATATTTGTGCAATAGTACGGAGGAAGAAGCTGAGCAATCAAAAAACTCTTTGAATTTCCGCAAATTCATAAGACACTCTGTCTGTAATTCACTTGGACAGTGAATACTAACGAGTGCTATTAAGTCACTTAAAGCTTTTCCTGTGATTTTATGTCTGTTTGCAAATGTCATTATAAGGAGAAGACTTTCAGCAACAGAAAGTGGGGCGTTTCTATAGAGTGGACAATCGCCATTGTTCACTTCCTCTGCTAAGCTCTCTGACTGACTGTCAGACGGATCAAGGCCATTATCAAATGACCACTCATGATCACCAATTCCATCATTAAATGACCACTCATGCTCACCAAATCCCTGGATTTGTTGAGGCATGGAATCTGACTGGTCTAAATTGTCCCAATTAGGGATCTCCCTTGTGCAGTCTTCAGAAAAAAGAAAATGTTCACCAATGGTAAGATCAGTGTCATGATGGCGTTCACTGCAGGGACCTCTCTCTGGACTGGAACTGCTGCTGCTGCAGGGATCAGTGTGTTCACAGGGATCTTGCATCGCTATGCCTATAACACAAAAGAAGTACAGAGTTTCAGCTAGCCATCTACATATATATCCATTCATATGACCACATTTCACCCTCAGCACCCTAATTGACAACCAAATAAAGCTGAGGTCTAATAGACTACAAATCATTGTGTGCATCGATCTATACCTGGTTCAATGTAGGCGTGTGTCCCTCTCTCTGGCCTGTTACTGCTGCTGGGTGAATTGCGTTCACAGTGATCTGGAATCGCTATGCCTGTAACACAAAATACAGAATCATATTGAGTTTCAGCTAGCCATCTACATATCCATTCATATGACCACATTTCACCCTCAGCACCCTAATTGACAACCAAATAAAGCTGAGGTCTAATAGACTACAAATCATTGTGTGCATCGATCTATACCTGGTTCAATGTAGGCGTGTGTCCCTCTCTCTGGCCTGTTACTGCTGCTGGGTGAATTGCGTTCACAGTGATCTGGAATCGCTATGCCTGTAACACAAAATACAGAATCATATTGAGTTTCAGCTAGCCATCTACATATCCATTCATATGACCACATTTCACCCTCAGCACCCTAATTGACAACCAAATAAAGCTGAGGTCTAATAGACTACAAATCATTGTGTGCATCGATCTATACCTGGTTCAATGTAGGCGTGTGTCCCTCTCTCTGGCCTGTTACTGCTGCTGGGTGAATTGCATTCACAGGGATCTTGCATCGCTATATCTATAACACAAAATAAATACAGAATCATATTGAGTTTCAGCTAGCCATCTACATATATCTCCATTCATATGACCACATTTCACCCTCAGCACCTTCATTGACAACCAAATAAAGCTGAGGTCTAATAATTTACAAATCATTGTGTGCATCAATCTATACCTGGTTCAATGTAGGCGTGCGTCCCTCTCTCTGGCCTGTTACTGCTGCTGGGTGAATTGCGTTCACAGGGATGTGGCATCGCTATGCCTGCAACACAAAATAAATAGAGAATCATATTGAGTTTCAGCTAGCCATCTACATATCCATTCATATGACCACATTTCACCCTCAGCACCCTAATTGACAACCAAATAAGACTACAAATCATTGTGTGCATCGATCTATACCTGGTTCAATGTAGGCGTGCGTCCCTCTCTCTAGCCTGTTACTGCTGCTGGGTGAATTTCGTTCGCAGGGATCTGGCATCACCATGCCTGTTAATGTAGAACACAAGGTATATGAAATGGAGGTAAGGTCACCAACGTCATTTTCGCTATCACGCAATTCCAGACGGCAGATTCGTCGCATTATAGGAGCCAAACTGCACCCGGAAGTTCGGCAGAATGCACTGGAGTCAATGAGAGCTCAGAATGACTGACATCTTTTGTAAAGTAATCACTTCTGGCAAATGACAGAAGACATAACAGTGTCTGCTGTGCTGCTTTTCGATGTGTACACTGTAATTTTATAGAGGTATCTAGATAGCAAAAAGTATGTTTCTGAACGTGCCAAGTATCGCAAGACTGTCCACCGTTTCCTGTCTGGCAGCCAAATCTCACGATACCCACTGCCGTTTAAATCCTCAAATAAAGTGATGTGCACTGTGCACACCGAAAAGCAAGTGATTAGAAAACAAACTGATGCGTCTTCTTTTATATGCCTGAACCGATTATATGACACAGGTCTCAATGGTTCATAAATAATATCTTTTATGAGCTGGAGCAAGCTTGCTCCATTCACTGCTTTGTATTCATGTAACATCTGGTGCGAGATTTGGCTCCCATGAAAGTGTCATGGCGCAGGACAGTCACGTGACCATGACACTTCCTTCTCTAAGCTTCCTTGGTAGAACACAGGAAGTGAAAAGCAATCAAGTTTCTGCAGTTAGGTCAGAATTATGTAGGCTGCATACATAACGTATGCATATGTATTGTAAACTATGTGTAACCAGATGGAGTTACCAAGTACTCCCAATTTTAGTATTCACATTGCAGGAGAAAGTACAAAGGGACATCTTTAAAGATTACAAGCTAAGTCCACGCCACCCAATAGTAGATTGCATAGGGGCCTCGACAGACGCCTCAAAAGAGACAGATATAGCTTGCATAAGTAACTGCACTAGTGCTGAGCTCACAACCATGTAAAACTAACCGCCACCAAACTACGTGAAATAGGGCAGTGGCAGAGAAACTAGCTGGGCAAAAGCAGCATAACACTATAACTGACCAGATACCAAATATTCTGCTCTGAAAGGGTGATCTGAGCAGGTGTTGGGCATCATTCACACGTATCAAACGAATGTTCTGTGCTCCATCTGTGATTAATGGCTGCCACAATGCAATTCCAATGGAAGTCACATGGTTTGGCCAAACATTTGTGTTTGATTGCTGCCTCATCAAACAAATGTTTGGTCAAACCATGTGACTCCCTTTGTGGCAGCCATTAATCACAGAATGTTCGTGTTTATGAGGCCTTACACGCACGTGCAGTCCCAATGATTACTGACAGACATGTAAACTGGGAAATAGGTTCCCTCCCCGTTCACAATAAATTTGGGTACCTGTTAGACACTGCTCATCAGGGTCCTGTTGGAAGTCATCAGCTGGTCTCTGCTCTTCTGGTTGATTCTGTTGAAAGGTGAACAATAAAATGACCTTAAGTCAGTAGGTGCAAGCTCATATTGCATCCTCAATTGTGTGAATTATTGTGATACTCAATATCTAGCAAAGCCAAATATGAATGTGGTGAGAAGCCTATACAAATAATGATATTACTTGTAAACACTTTTTTAAACACTCACCAATACAGTTCTTCTTCTGTATCGTTTGGAGGTTTCGAATGTCCCCTTATTTCTCCTCCATCGTGGGTCAGGATCTTGTCTCAACTGGCCTGGTACCGCAGCTGCTCCTGAGTAACAGCAAAAATACAGCTTGATGTTTCACTTTCCAGAATGTATTTCACTCTAGGTGTTATTAAACCCCACAGTATCAAATGTCATATCACATCTTATCATCTTTTCTATATCATTTTGTGTTCAGTAATTATATTTTTTACATCACGGTTTCAAATCGCATTAATGGACTTCATTCCCTCTTATTCAATACCTTAATTGACCCTTAATGTTCAATAATGACCTTTAGCAGTAAGGTATACATTTCACAGTTTATGGCTGCTTGAAACTGTTAACAATTGACATTAAACCTCTGATGCATGCTCGCATGCCCCTGAATGTAGGTTTACAATGTTTTGGTTCCACCACATTGACAACATATATGTAAAGAAAATAACTTTAAAGAGTTAATCAAAAACATAAGTGCATGCATGCATGTCTTACTCTTCATGAACCAAAACAAATGACAATAAAACCCCCATGAATAAAAACTCCCGCGCCTTTTAGAGACAAAATGGCGACACCCATAGACACAGGAGCCCAATCTGAACCGCGGCATTTTGGCACAAAATGGCGTCTCCCTCACACAGTTTCATTTTCAACGTTCAACTTAACTTTAAGATGTCACTCATTTAGACACAAACAAACGCGAAAATATATAGGCTACTTATGAAGCATATAGCTAGTGTTGGTATTGACGTTGGTTTCAACTTTTAGACAACGGCTATACGGCTAAAATCCAAACTTGTACAGGACCGCGGGAACCCTGTCCAACTACAAAAAACACAAGACTCTTCTTTTTTAACCCCTTACCTCGATATCTTTTGTTGGTAGTCGCTGGAAACATCTTTGTTGTTCCCGGATTGTTTTTTGCTTCCAAAAGACACGTATGTGTTTGCTGCGGTGCTCCCTTGTGCTGTGTGGATGTCTGGATGACAGTTTGTTGACTCTTTCTCTCACTAAAAGTTCTCGCTTACGCTTAGCTCAGTACATACGCTTTGTTCTTCTTCTTCTCTCCTTTGTTATGGCGGATGCGGATGGAAACCAACCGGATGTGCATACGCCACCTACTGTACAAGAGTGTAATTTACCATGATTATTCCCCAGCTCCAGTGTTGCCAACCATAAACAATTAAGGCACTTCTGGTTGTCGGATTGAGATATAACCTACATATTATGATTCAGCGCCATTGGTTTAGTGGGGGTAGAAGGAAAATATGATTTTTTTAAACTTTCAAACAGCAATTTGACCCATTTCTAAGTCTTCTAGACATTTAAAACTAACACCATTAGATTTCCCTTACTTGACATAGGGGGGGGGGGGAGTGTATTTAGAGGAATCCTTAAAAAATTTGATTTTTAGTGGCCTCCAACGCGTTAAAATCAATTAAAAATCCAAAATTTGTCCGTTTGTTTTGAGCAGGCAATTTTTTTCTTCTTCTCATCCAGCTGAATCCAATGAACTTGGTCCTGACACTTCTAACTATCAATGGTCACGCCCGTGACCTTTGTATGGTGTCGAGGCCCTTTAAGGCTATAATCGACAGGGAATAACCAATTTTTCTAAAACAAAGGGTGTTTATTCATGTCTGAAGCACAGGGAATCCAATGGAATTGGTTTCAAGTCTCTACGACACTTCTAAATATTTTAGATATTTTTTTAGACACGTTTTTTGGACCCCACAAACACAAATATTTTATTTTTTTTACTAAAACTACTTAGTCTGACTCACTTGTTCATGCTGGATTTAATGGAATTGGTCCCGTTGACAAAAAAAAATGTGTTATTTTTCTAGCCTCTCTAAGGCCTCTAAGTCAAAAACCATTGGATATTAGGGGCCCATCTTTTAGTATGTTATATAGCTTGTCATGACGAACAATCTGATATGTGTCTTCTCCACACACGGTCATGTGGTTCAGAAAACTAGGGTTAGACTTTGATGCGCGATAGCTCCTCCCACAAAGGTCGAAAATGGGCGTGCTTTACATCCACGCATAGCTATCGATGATACGAACGCGCCAATATGTGTCTCCCCGCGCACGGACGTGTGGTTCTCAAAATTAGGGTTAGCATTTCACCATTCAATACACTGTACGGTTTACCATGTCTATATGGCTTGTGGATTACAGGTCAGAGTTGGAGAACTCTTGTTACGGGTGTCGCACGAGAATGGCGGACCTATCGGAGCGTAGATCTTGGAGAGCTGTACGCGCCCATGTGAATTACTTGGCTGACGGACCTATCGTTCCCGAGCTATCGCGCGTTGAAAACTAACCCTAACGCTAGCCAATTAAGAGAACCGTAAGTCCGTGTGCTGGGAAACACATATCAGCGTGTTCAGCTTGTCGTGCTGAGTCCGAAAATGGTCTCACTTTTTCCCAGACGTGTTTCGAGGGCAAGGGACCGATAGGAGGCGTTTACACCCACTTCCTGACATCGTAGAGAGATAAGACCACCACCGTTGGGGGTCCCCAGGGGTCCCCGAACCTTGAGACCCCCAAAAACGCCCCCACGGGGTGTGTGTGTGTGTGTGTGTGTGTGTGTGTGCGCGTGTGTAATAATCCACTCGAGAACAGTTCGCCTGCACCGACTTCAGATTCGACACGTGTTCCACACCACCACAGGGAGTGCAGTTCCCGGTGTCGAGTCGCTCTAACCTACGGTTGTCCAGAACTGACCCAAAAAGGCATCTGCCCGGGCTCTGGACAGCTAGGGCCCCTGCCCTGCATGGGTCCATATATGGAGCTGACATCATAACACTCCATATTTGGGCATGCCTGACACAGAACTACATATCTGTTCTGACATCACAAGTTCACAACCCTCCATTGTTTGGCATGCCTGACACAGAACTCCATATATAGGAAAGGGACACGCTCCATATGGCCAGTACATAATTCATTCCATATGTTGATCTGACCCCACATTCCAAAGCACCAGCGCTCACCAAGCAGTCTGCCGTCACTCAGGCAGATGCGTGCACACATACGTCCTCGCCCTCAGGGCGTCTTACTGGTATATACACTTTATTTAGGCTACATTATGTCATCCAAACCACTGGTTTACAGGGTTTTCCATATAAGCATCTTCACTTATAAACCGTGGTAAAATGTATTGCAAAAGGCAACCACACTAATTTCATCATTCTATTTAATCTATTAATATTGTTTGATCTAGCTCCAATACCCATATAATGCTTTATAGGGTCAAGTAATCTATCTATACTTTGTAGTGATGATGTCTTAATTTGATCATTGATGACAGCCTAACTTCATGGGCCGGAAAAAGTATCTCATTGGGTCTGACTCGGCAATGGGCCCGCCTCTACGATCGTATCTCGAAGGCCATTGGACACTAAACCGGAAACAGCTGATTTATCCAGAGAAAGCGAGAGAAAGGCGCGCGGGGCTCCAGTGACGAACAGCGTTTGTCAGCATAAGAGCAACACGACAAAATGGACAAAAGTAAACCGAACGCCGGAGGGAAAAGGTAAGAATGAAACAAATATAGTTTCAAGGAATATGTGTTCCAAGTAATGTTTAGAACGGCAGAATATAGTTGTAAGTTGAGCGGTATTAGTAGCCTACGTGAATGTAGGGATAGGGAACCCTGAGGAGACCATGCTGCTTGTGCTAGCACATTAGCTAGCAACAGAGAGAACTAACATGCTAACGTTTGCTGGAAGCTAGTTGTATACGCAAGCATATGTTACAGAACAATAATAAAGACGTCCTTTTAAGAAAAAATCGACACTGCTATATGCCAGGGTTTTTCAACTGATTGTGGGCAATGCAGGGACCATCAACCTGACTAAGAATAAATCTGGGACACGGGGAGGACATGGGCTTGGCGTTGGAGCTTGAAATAAATAAATAAAAATGACTTGAATTTGTGGTTTTCAACCCATCTCATATCAAGGTCCATTATTTACTGGGCATTTGTGCCACGGCCCACTATTTGATGAGCTTTAGCCCCTCAGACCCGAAACTAAATAGTATTTTCAATCATTGGATAATATTTGGTCCACAATGCCATGCTGTATTGATGTTGGTATAGGAGTAAGACCCCCAGGGGGTCCTTGAGGGAGTTCCAGGGGCTCCCAGCTAGATGGATAGTTGGGAACCAAATGGACCTCTACACACTTGGAGTTAGGAATGGAACATTGATTTGACTATATTATAAATGTGGGTCCAAGAGATGGAATTGCCATTAAATGAGATCCGTAGCCTAATGCATGTTGGGTTGACATTGGGCCTGGGGGTACATTTTATACAACATTATATCACAAAAGAATGTCTTGTCTGGTTAGGGTGATTATTCACAGACTATCATTGAGAGACACTCTTACTGTGGAGTGTGATTGTCTCACACCTGTGAACATGATGTATGTATGCTGCTGGGAACATTATTGTAAGACAATATTGATGAAGGTTAATCTTCAGAATAAATTGAGTTGCTAAGCAAGGAGCAGTGTGCAACATTTTATTTGTGAAATGGTGTTTATTAATTAAAATGGTGTATCTTTTCAAATGGGGGGTCCGTGGGCTAATTGTCAATTTGAGGTTCGCACAAGAAAGTTTGAGAACCACTGGTGTGGACTATTTGTAAATTAATGCAGATGTTTTAACAAAAACAATATCTAAGGGTCCATGTGTTTACTAGATGTCCATTTAGCTGGGGACCACCTGGAAACCCCTAATAAGGAACGGTCCCCGGACCACTGGTTGAGAACCACCAGTCTAATGCATAGGATACAATGGGTGATTGAATTTACAAAAGGCTGAGAACCAATGTTGGGAAAATTATGTCTGTCTTGTAAAACGTTTCTATAGAGTTGACATCTCTAGCTCTAATACAACTTTAACAATGTAATCTGCATTCACAATGTGCCCCTTACATTTCCTATTCAATGTTCCACAGAATGGTCAATGTGAAAAAGAGGCCACGCAATATTCCTACAAAATTGAAGGACTACGAGGCAACAGGGGGTGAAGAGCTCTGTCAGGATGACGGTAAGCCTGTGTGTTGGAAGTGAAAACATGTGTTAAATATAGCTGTATTCAGTGTTTGGCAAGTTCACTTTCTACAGTTCAGTTCACAAATTTAAAAACGAACGTCTTTAGTTCATCATTAAAAAAAGTGAACTAAAGTTCATGTTTCCAAAAATGAACCATTTAAGTTATTTTTAGTTCATTTTTTCCCAATACGTTGCTGCGAGCTATTTTAAAATGATTGCCACCACATAGAACCACAGACTATATTCCTAATGGGAATAAAGATTGGTCTTTGGTTCTATAAAAACCGTAAAAACACTTTGGCAACATGTTTCTCAGTGCTTTGGGTTGGCATGTGTTCTCATTGTTCTGTGCCTGGCTGTCTGTGGATCAGGATCAGCGCGTCTGGTCTGCGAGTGCACAAGACGCACATCATCATTGCCTCGCTAAACCTTGATTGTAAAAAATAATTTGAATATCACACCACAAATATTGTGTTTCTTTTGTTTTTCTGCTCTTTAGGTTTAAATGTATTCGTCCAGTTTGTAGAGGACGGGGAGACTGCACGTATCCACAGAGCCTGTGACCTACAGACGGATACAATAATTCATTCCTTCAGAGATTTAAAGGCGAAGGATGAGGTCTTGGCCAAATGGCAGGATGGGAAATTCTATAAAGCCAGAGTGCTGTCTGTCTGCCCCAATGCCCCCCCCCCCCCAAAAAAAAAGAAGCCAAGCCTGGACACCGTCAGTCACGCTGCAAGTGTGTACTACAGTACTCCGTCAAAGGTTATTTTAATTTCATTGTGACTTAAATTTAAATTTCAGATTAGTGAGTCAATCTACAAGCACAACGCATTGCATCACAAGGCATTGTGACAAAAAAATAAGGAATGTCTTTGTGGTGTCTCAATCTGCAGCCTTCTGTTCCACCTGGGCACGTACACCTGGTATCCAGCCCACCTCTTCCCGAGAAGGTAACATGCTGTTACCTTCATATATATCATATTTGTTTCATTGTGAGTTTGTTATTGTTTGGGTCTCTATATGTTCAAGCTCAACGCATTGCATCACAATGTATTGTGAGCTAGTAGATGTGTGACACACTCAAATATAAGTAATGTCTTTGTGATCTCTCTGCAGCTTTTAGGTCCACCTGGGCTAGAGCTTAAGATTTCAGCCTGAGCCCGTCGGACCAGACGGGCCGGGCACAATTGGTCACGTACTTGTTTTTAGCGTACCTAAAGGGCCTTGCAAACGTGAAGCGAGGAACGCAGGCGTTGTTGCCTGGAACACAGGTCTCCTCCAGGTCTGTTGAGGGGCGCAACAACACAAGCGTAAAAAAAAAACGAATCCAGGTCTGGTGAGTCGCGGGCGTGTGCACGTAACGAGCACGTGCGCAACAAATTCACGGGACTGCGCTCACGTAAATACGCTTGCGTTGTCGCACCGCGACTTCTCCGAGTAAAATCACAGGTCTCATTGAAAATGAACTATTGGCACGTTTTATCGCTCCCCGTTTGCAAGGCCCTTTATTCCGCAGGTGCAGCATTGTCTCTCGCTGCTGTTGCTGTACAGCAGGGGTGTCCAAACCTTTTCTTTTTTCCGAAGGGGCCATATCAGAAAATATTACACCCACACTTTGAACAAAGCACAAATAACTCAGCCTTTTCAGCCTTATTTCACATTACCAGATGTGCAAGGTAGAAAATGAAATAAAATGGCCTTTCTTTGACCCCTTCAGAATGAGACAAAGAATCCTGACAAATTATACTCTGGGAAACGCAAAGGCTATAAAACTTCAATGTAAAAATCTAGCCGGGTTGTATAAAATGTATACCCAGGCCGCATTTGGCCCGTGGGCTGGACTTTGGACACCCCTACTGTACAGGCTGCTGCACAGCGCTGCTCTGCCCCCCCCACAGCACGTCTGTGTGTGTGACAGCTTGATTTCAGTGCGAGCCCGAGTCAGCCCAACACACAGGACGGGTTTCGTGAAGTTCTTGTTGGGCTTTGGGTTGGGCTCGGGCTGATGTTGAGTGGGGCTCAAATATTTAGGCCTGATTAAAGCTCTAACCTGGGCCACACGTCCACCCGGTCTCTACCAAGGCCTGGACACCTGTTCCTGACATGGTAAAATGCTGTTTTAATTGGATTTCATATTGCTTTTTGTTACAATACAGATTACTTTTTTGGTATATCTTCAAGCTCGCAACGCATTGCATCATTACGCAATGTGTTGTGATGCCTTTTTAAAAAATATGTTTGACAGACTAGAAAATAAGGAATGTCTTTGTATCTGCAGCGTTTTGGCTCACCCGTGCCAGGCATCCATTCTACCCACGCCAGCCCACCTGTTCTTGACGAGGTAAAATGCTGTTTTAATTGGATTTCATATCTGTTACATTTCAGATTACTTTTAAATTGGTCTGTCTTCAAGACTTACAACGCATTGTATCACAACGTATTGCACATCTACGCTGGTAGATGTGCCATTTTTGACAAACTCAAAAATAAGGAATGTATTTGATCTCTCCGCAGGCTCCTGGTCCAGCTGGGCCTTTCGTCCATCCAGGCTCTACACAGGCCAGCGCACCTGGTCCTGTGAAGGTAAAATGCTGTTGGACACAACGCATTGCATCATGATGTATTGTAAGCTAGTAGATGTGCCATGTTTGACAGATTAAAAATATGTAATGTCTTTGTGATGTCTCTGCAGCCTCCTGTTGCATCGGGGCCACATGTCCGACACCCAGTCTCTACCCAGGCCTGCAGGGCACCTGTTCCTGACATGGTAAAATGCTGTTTTAATTGGATTTCATATTTATTTCATTGTGACTGTTACATTACAGATTACTTTTTTGGTATATCTTCAAGCTCACAGCGCATTGCATCAATACACATTCGCATTGTGCACTAGTAGATTTTTGCACTAGCCTTTTTGAAGATGTTTGACAGACTAGAAAATAAGGAATGTCTTATGATGATGTATCTGCAGCTTTTTCGCTCACCTGTGCCAGGCATCCACTCCGTTTCTACCCACGCCAGCCCACCTATTCCTGATGAGGTAAAATGCTGTTTTAAGTGGATTTCATATTTATTGTTACATTTTAGATTACTTTTAAATTAGTCTGTCTTCAAGACTTACAACGCATTGTATCGTGACGTATTGTGAGCTAGCAAGATGTGCCATTTTTGAAGATCCCAGCAAGCCAAATTACGTTATGGTGGCGTTCAGGACTAGGCCAGATCACAGCCCATATGGGGAGGATCTTTGCGTCATATCCAAGATGTCTTCACCAGTTAAATATAACTTATTCTGGGCTAGATCTGACTAGTTATGATATGACTTAAGTTGATCTGGCCTCGATCGGATTCTCTCTGATTCATCCAGGGACGTCCGTCTTAGTGGGCAAAATCTATGTTCGTTGAAATCAGGTGATATTCTGGGCCAGATCTGACTAGTCTTGGTTTGACTTGATTTGGCCCCAAATTCGTCCAGGTCCTGACCGTGCTTGCTGGGATGTTTGACAAACTAGAAAATAAGGAATGTCTTTGATCTCTCCGCAGGCTCCTGGTCCAGCTGGGCCGGTCTCTACACAGGCCAGCGCTCCTGGTCCTGTGAGGGTAAAATGCTGTTGGACACAACGCATTGCATCATGATGTATTGTAAGCTAGTAGATGTGCCATGTTTGACAGATTCAAAATATGTAATGTCTTTGTGATGTCTCTGCAGCCTCCTGTTGCATCGGGGCCACATGTCCGACACCCAGTCTCTACCCAGGCCTGCAGGGCACCTGTTCCTGACATGGTAAAATGCTGTTTTAATTGGATTTCATATTTATTTGTGACTTTGTTACATTACATATTACTTTTTTGGTATATCTTCAAGCTCACAGCGCATTGCATCAATACACATTCGCATTGTGCACTAGTAGATGTGCCTTTTTGTAGATGTTTGACAGATTACTAAAAAAGGAATGTCTTTGTGGTCTCTATAGCTTTTTGGCTCATCTGGCCCACAGGTCCACCCGGTTTCCAACCAGGCCTGGCCCCCTGTTCCTGACATGGTACAATGCTGTTTGAATTGGATTTCATATTTGTTTCATTGTGACTGTTACATTACAAATTACTTGTAATTGTTTTTTCTTCAAGCTTACAATGCATTGCATCATGATGTATTGCAACCTAGTAGATGTGCCGTTTTTGAAGATGTTTGACAGATTACTAAAAAAGGAATGTCTTTGTGGTCTCTATAGCTTTTTGGCTCATCTGGCCCACAGGTCCACCCGGTTTCCAACCAGGCCTGGCCCCCTGTTCCTGACATGGTACAATGCTGTTTGAATTGGATTTCATATTTGTTTCATTGTGACTGTTACATTACAAATTACTTGTAATTGTTTTTTCTTCAAGCTCTCAATGCATTGCATCATGATGTATTGTAAGCTAGAAGATGCACATTATTTTTGTTTAACAGACAAAAAAAATCAGGAATGTCTTTGTGGTCTCTCTGCAGCTTTTGGACCCACCTTGCCCACAAGTCCACCCGGTTTCCAACCAGGGCTGGCCACATGTTCCTGACATGGTAAAGTGCCGTATGAATTTGATTTGATATTTGTTTCATTGTGACTTTGTTAAATTATACATTACTTTTGAATTGGCAGATTAAAATAATAAGGAATGTCTTTTTAGTCTCTGCAGTCAAGCTGGGGCTCTACATATGCAGACTTGGATCAGCCGACTCAACCCACACCTGAAGCATCCTTTCTGCACATGATGACCCATCACACACCATCCCCGCCGTCATCTATTAATGACCTGGAAGGTGTGGTTCCTCAGATAAGTGTCAGCATTCGTATTATGTGCTTCAAATTCAGTATGCAATAGATCGGCTCTATACCTGGCATGAATTGAAATGCGGCTGTTGCCATCTAGCCTGTGTTCCGCGGATCTGAAAATGTCACTTCGCAACTCAGTCTGGGCAGAGTCTGCTTGACTCGTGTTTCATAACATCAACTGTTACGCCAGGGCTCCACCGGACGCGTTGCGTCTCCGTTGCGTGCGTCAAAAAACGCACCGGTTCAATTTGAATGCACGCGTTAATGTCACGCAACGCGGGCAGTGGAGCCACCCTTCATTGATTAAAAAGGGAACATTCCCTGACGGTGACGGAGACGCGACGCTGACGTGCCCGGTGGAGCCCCAGTGTTACGTATCCACGTTGTTGCTGATACGTCATCAGCCAGCGCCACTCTGTCCATGCTTCTCACTGTTGAAAAGAATTGCGCCGTTCGAGACTCTAGTAAAAACCTACAGTAAAAGGTAAACGATTCAGTAGTCCACCGTCAGATTCAGTAGTACAAAAAAAAACCTGACGGCTGTGTGGGCTGAGTTAGTGAATGATAAGGGGACGTTGCAGGGCAACAGCAGTAGCTCGTGGTGCGCATTGATATGATGCCAAACTGGTGTTTTTCCTCAACCTGCACCACAGACCAATCAGAAGCCATGGTTCCATTTCAACCTTTCATATGTCCCGCCTACCTTGGAGAATAGGAGACTGTCCAGAGTCCAGACTGAGTTGTGACATTTTCAGATCCCCGGGAACGCAGTGAATCAGGCTGGAAAGGCTAGTTGCCGTCATGAATTGAAATAAATGTAATTTGACTGCTGGCATCGTTCTATCTTTTTTGTTTTGTTGTACTGTTTGACTGATGTTGTGCTTTCATTCTTTCTAGTTCCTCAGCTAAATCCTGGTGGAGGGTGGCAGCCATGTGATTCCTGCCGGGTTGAGGTCCTCAAACTGAAGGGGCAACTAAAGAAAATGACAGACATCATTTCCAGTATCGGTAAGTCGATTAATTGGCTGTCTTTTTTTGTAATGCCCTGTGAGTTCTCTGTCATCGACCCCTGCTACTGAACAAATCTTCTATAGCAATGGCTGCGATCAGGATATAGTGCTATTTAATACTTATATGTTGGTAAATGGTGCATTTATATAGCACATTTATCCAAGGCGCTTTACATCGTTTACATTACATTCACACACACATTCATACAACTTTGGTGGCGGTAACCATTCAAGGCACCAACCAGCACATCAGGAGTGTGCTCCTGCAGTGTCTTGCTCAAGGACACTTCGACACTAACTCTGGGAAAGCCCGGGTTCGTACTGGCAACCTTGCGGTTACCATCCAGCCACTCTACCCCTGAGCCACCGCTGCCCCTTGGTATTGTCATTGTTTTACAAACTCACTATGTTTTTCCTCTTCATTCAAGGAACGGAGCACCTGCCAGCTCTACATAGGCTTGTAGACTTGGCTGGGGGTGGGGATATGCCGACCGATGTCAGAAGTTCAGGTGTCGGGATGCAGGAGCTCTATCCAGGTATGGTCTCTCAATGTTTTGGTATTTATTTATTTCACAACACTAGATGCTTCACAGTGATGTTTACCATACATTTCACACTACAATAAGAAAATCAATTGTTTCCTATACTATGCTTTGCGATCTGTTATAGCTAGGATGTGAAGTTTTCTTTAGAAGATCTGTTTATTTTTTTCCATTGTACACAGAGCAGAAATGGTCAATGTAGCTGCATTACAAGTACAAAACGTGTGTTTTTAAAATGCAGTTTGTGAAATGTGTTAATTGCTTCACAGGCTGTGGACTGTACCTGTCTTCAGTGGATTTTGCAGCCATTCACCATTCCGCTAAGAAGGACTGTAAAACCCTGTTCCACCATCTGTTTGACAAAGTATTCACGGCTGAAGTATGTGTCAACGCAGTTGTTCTTGGAAAGCATGGTGTGGTTCCAGAAGGAAAACACAGGCTGGACTCCACCAAAGTAGAAGCCATTACAAGTACGTTTTCCACACTGTGTGTCACACACACACACACACACACACACACACACACACTAGGGCTGTAAACGGGTGCGAGAGGCCAGCAAGCCCATGTATTTTTCTAAAGTGGTGTAGATTATTTAATATCCCTTGTCTTGTATGGGTTGTATATGTCTTTTATGGCGTTCATTAACTTAGGCCTTTGGGCCGATTGCTGACACTGTGCCTTAGATAAGCCTCTCTACCATTGGTTACCGTGGCCTCGTGCCTATACCATGGGTTACCTTGGCCTCATGCGTATACCTAAAGCCAACATGGGGAACCTGCATTCAGTGCTGATGGTCTGAGGACCGAAAGTCTGCTCTGTCACTTTATTTTCTGTCACTTTTTACACTTTAATGGCTACACCCAAATTAGCCTTATTTAGCCTTCAATGTGTGATCCCCTTTTTGCTTATGGATATGTGATGTAACTAATGCATTTATGTGGGGAATGTTTCTGGTACATTGTGCAGTTGGTAGTACAGAAATGCAACACTGTATCATGTTGAAGCTATGTTTAAGCTGCAGCTTAACATGATGTTGCAGTGGTGGGTTTAACCTTAGTTGGCCTTGACTGTGGCTATGCTGTGGTCAGTCACTTCTTAATGTAACATTACTTGGGTAAATTATCTTTACTTCTGAGAAGAAACGAAATGGTGGGGGACATGTTGACCGTGCTTGTATAACTAATTTAATCTTCTCTGTCTGCAGACTATGTCTTACGGTGTGCCACCCTGGATGGATGGAAGGGAATATCCAAAGAGGCCATCAAGAAGGCCATGGCAAATAAGTGCCGCTCCCGCCACGTCCAAAACAAAGCTACTGCCAGCCCAACATCGGGCCCTGTGGCTCATCACTGAGTTTATCTGTAGTCTACCAAGCTGTAGATTCTGAACATTTATTTCTTGGCACAAAAAGGGTAAATTAGGGAGGGTGAGGTGAATACAAACAGCAAACATTATTTAACATATTGGTATCAGTATTTATTAAATTGTTATTTACAAAGGAATCGGCCAAGAATTCAGAAGAGCGAGGTGAATTTCCTGGCTGACCGGGTCGGCCCATGGGTCCAGGGGCCGACCCCTGGCCAACCTCGCTCCTTCTGAATTCTTGGCCGATTCCTTTGTAAATAACAATTTAATAAATACTGATACCAATATGTTAAATAATGTTTGCTGTTTGTATTCACCTCGCCCTCCCTCCAAGAATTTCCCGACCCCCAGTTTGAGGGTCTCCCCCTGGCCTCTGACGGTCCCGATCCCCAGTTTGACGGTCCCCCCCTGGCCTCTGACGGTCCCGACCCCCAGTTTGAGGGTCCCCCCCCTGGCCTCTGACGGTCCCGATCCCCAGTTTGACGGTCCCCCCCCCCCCCCTGGCCTCTGACGGTCCCCCCCTGGCCTCTGACGGTATTTGTGTATATTGGTTGCATACCTGTTACTTGCACTTGATAAAAAAATAAAGTTTTATTGAATATCAATATTTGCACGTTTACTGTATCTCATTTACAGGTCAATTATATCTCAAATGAGAGTTATTGGAGATCTCACCTACGTCTCGTTTATGTCTCACTGTAATCTCAACCAAAGCTACTCATTTGTTTATGGCTCCATGAGAATGGGACTCGAGCCAATAGAGAGATCTCGCCTATGTCTCGTTTCTGTCTCACTGTAATCTCAACCAAAGCTACTCAATTGTTTATGGCTCCATGAGAATGTGACTCGAGCCAATAGAGAGATCTCATTTCTGTCTCACTGTAATCTCAACCAAAGCTACTCAATTGTTTATGGCTCCATGAGAATGGGACTCGAGCCAATAGAGAGATCTCATTTCTGTCTCACTGTAATCTCAACTAAAGCTAGTCAGTTGTTGCTTATTTGTGGCTCCATAAGAATCGGACACTAACGAGACTTAAAGTAGCCAATAGAGAGATCTCCTCTACGTCTCATATTTCTCTCACTATAATCTCACTATAATCTCAAATAAAGCTCCCCTTATTGCTCCTAAGGGATTTTAGGAGCAGTAAACGAGACATAAGTGGTCTACAAATGAAACACAAATGAGAAACAAAATGTTTAGCTCCTTTCTGTCTCAGAAGCAATAGATCAGCTTTAAATGAGACATAGATTTTTCCTCTGGGAAGACTCGACTCGACTCGTACTCGACCCCCAAAGACTCTAGACTCGACCCCAAAGGCTCCGGACTTGACTCTGACTCGAACTCCGAGACTCATGGGCATCTCTGAAATGCATAATGTGTTTTTGGAATCTTGACAAATATGGTCATGTTCATATTGTTCTACAAAAAGTTGTTTTAAACATAAAATATAAGAAAAACACAAGCATTTTATATTCCATTCTTTATTGTCAAAGCGGTGATATTTGTATCCATCCATCATTTGCAGAATCGTTAAAGAATAGAGAAAGAAAAAAACAAGTCAGTGAAAACATCCCGTTTAATGTATACATTAAAACATGTATACATTAAACATCCATTAGAAAATCCATTAGTGATTCCTCTGCTTTAGTATCTATGAATTGTGTTACGTGCCACGTGGTGTAGGGTTGCTCTGTATTCCTCCCCTGTCTCTCCGTCATTCTCTGCAGGTTTGAAGTCCCCAGTCACCTAATCTGCCAATCAGCCTGTTACCTGACTCCACCCTCATCTAATCACCACCACCTGCTGCCTATAAAAGGCTCAGCTCCACCTGAGCTCACTCTCTTATATGCAGATGATGGGGCTCTGTGGAAAAGAGGGAGGGATGTACCGTACCTGGTTAGAAAGGTTCAAGATGAAATAAATGAAGTAGAGCAGTGGGGACATAAGTGGGGGTTTAAATTCTCTATAGAGAAAACAAAAACTGTATTTTTTACTAGGAAGAAGATTGAGGAAGGAGTAAGGTTGAAGATGTACGGTGACAATCTAGAAAGAGTGGAAGAATTTCGTTTTTTGGGGGTACATTTTGATGCCAGATTGACATGGGCTGGGCATATTAAGAAGGTCATTGAGAAGTGTAAAAGAATAATAAATGTGATGAGGTGTATCACTGGGACTAAGTGGGGAGCTGATAGGCAGTCAGTTAAAACGCTATATGTTGGGTTGATTCGATCAGTGTTAGATTATGGATGCATTGCCTATGGGTCAGCAGCCAAAACACACTTGGACAAGCTTGACGGAGTTCAAGCGCAAGCACTCCGGATATGCTGTGGGGCTGTCATGACATCTCCCACATGTGCGTTGCAGGTGGAGACGAGGGAAATGCCATTAGGGATTAGGAGAAGACACCTTATGGCAAACTATTGGACACACATTAAGGGGCATGAGAATATTCACCCAGTGAAGGGAGTTCTGCAGCCATGCTGGGAATATGGAAGGACCCAGAATAGTAGCTTTGGGTGGGTGGCCAATGAGCTGGCTCAGGCAATGGGTGTGAATGTGGACAGGTACAGTCCAACAGTGGTGATCCCGGAGGTAGCACCATGGGTGTATGCGACACCAAAAGTGGATTTTCATGTATTAGAGGTTAAAAGGAGGGAAAGGGGTGTAGTAGATTTGGTTGGTGTATTTGACAATTATGTAGAGAGAGAGTATGGCGATCATTTACAGATCTACACAGATGGATCAGTGGACCCAGAGACGGGTAGAACAGGTACAGCCTTTGTGGTTCCTCGAGTGAAATGTGCAATATACAGACGGGCACCGGATAGACTGGGGGTATACACAGTAGAGATGTATGCGATACTGATGGCTTTACAGTGGGTGGAGGAGGCAAGACCAGGAAAGGTGGTGGTGTGCTCAGACTCGAGCTCGGTACTGAAAAGCCTGATGACATTCAGATCAAGGTGCAGAGAAGACCTAATGTACCGAGTGCTTCATGTGCACCATAACCTGACCCAAAAAGGAGTGGGAATACAATTCATGTGGGTACCAGCGCATGTGGGGATTGAGGGAAATGAAACTGTGGATATGTTAGCCAAGGAAGCACTGCTAAGTGAGGAAATAGAGGTGGAAATTTGTATAAGTAAAGCGGAGGCCAAATCAGTGATATGGAAGACGGTGATGGAAGAATGGCAGCAAAGATGGGATGGAGAAGGAAAAGGAAGACATTATTACAACAGTCAAAGTAAAGTGGGTGGAAGTAGAAAGAACAGTAATGGATGTAGAAGAGAGGAAGTGATAATAACACGGCTAAAGATGGGACACAGTGCGTTAAATAAAACACTGAAGGTGATGGGCAAACACCCTACAGGCCTATGTGATTACTGCCAGGAGGAGGAGTCGGTGGTGCATGCCATTATGGACTGCAGACAGCACCAGAGAGAAAGAGAGAGTATGGTGGAAGAGCTGAGGGGAGTGGGAGTTGAAGAAATCACTTTTAATAAGTTAATTGATGCAGCAGAGGATAACACAGGGAGAGGCACGGTGATCAGATTTATTAAAGAAACTGGTTTATGGGATAGACTGTAAGTGAGAAAAGTGAGAGTAACAGAAGGGGGCGGTAATGCAACTATTTGGATGCCAACCGCCATAAAACCCCACGAAGAAGAAGAAGAGCTCACTCTCTCAACCAGTTAATCTCATTTCAGTTTGTTTGTAGTCCTGTCGCTGCATCCTTATATTTTGTCTCCATTTTTTATCCCAGAGCAAACCCTGTCTTTTACTTTATTGTTGTTCTACTACCAATGTAAATTCTGTTGTATATGCCCTGCCTTGGGACAGGTAAGGCAGAGGCCTCTATACACAGGTACCACGTAAGTAGAACCTTGTTAAGCACACTAGGTAAGGGGTGTTTGCCACCACATGCATTTTGAACTAAGTTTTGGTTAGAGTAGTTAGACCGACTAACTCGTAATTAGTAAAACAAAAGCTTGTCTGTCTGTCTGTCTGTCTTTTGTTTCACCTAGCTGCTTCTTTTGTTATTTTGGCAACACCTGTGTGTCTTGGTAGTGGCTTAATTGTTGTTAATTTGTTGTGTGCCTTTGCACACGTTTGTGAATACCTACCTAATTCAAGAGTAAAACACTTTCCACTTTTTTACTCTAAAACTGTGTTGGCTGTTATTTGCAGTTTTGCACCTTTATGCTCAACAGCCTGATTTAACAACTTTGTTACAAACTCATCTCAGATTTCACAGTTGTCATGTGTCAGTCAGATGGCTTCCTTGAAAATAAAATTGTATTTATTATTGTCCAATAACAACTCGTACCCTATATGAATCCTTACATTATATCTTCAGATGTGCATCTAGACCAACACATTTGCCATAAAGTGAAACTACGTTTCCCCCCCTGCATGAGTTCTCATGTGTCTTTTTAGATCACCCTTTTGACTACAGCCTTTGCCACAAACTATACAAGTAAAAGGCTTTTCACCTGTATGAGTCCTCATGTGTAATTTTAGAATGTCCTTTCGACTAAAGCCTTTGCCACAAACTATACAAGTAACAGACTTTTCACCTGTATGACTCATCATGTGTCTTTGTGTATCTCCCATTCGACTGAAGCTTTTGCCACAAACTTTACAAGTAAAGGGCTTTTCACCTGTATGAGTCGTCATGTGTTTTTGTAGATAAGACATTGAATAAGTTCCTTTGCCACACACTGTACAAATAAAAGTCCTTTCCCTTGTATGCGTTCTCATGTGTGATTTTAAAGTACCACTCTGTCTAAAGCATTTGCCACACACTGTACAAATAACCTTTTCTTGTTCACGCTTAAGACTACTGCGGTTTCCACAAATGTGTCTTTTGAGATGATATATTCGAATAAAGCCTTTTCCACACACTGTACATTTACAGGTTTTTTCTCCTGTATGAATCATTGTGTGCCTCATCAGACATCTCTTTTCATTAAACATTTTGCCACAATATGAACAAAGAAAGCTTTTCTTCCCTGTAGAACTCCTCATGGAGGTTGAGTTCAGATCTTGACAGGATTTATCCCTTGTATGAAACATCATGTGTCTTTTTAGATGATACATTTGAATAAAGCCTTTGCCACACACTGTACATATACAGGGTTTTTCCCCTGTATGAATCATTGTGTGCCTCTTCAGAAATGTCTTTTCATGAAACATTTTACCACAATATGTGCACTCAAAACTTTTCTTTCCCCCTGTATGAATCATCATGTGTGTTTTTAGACTAACCTTTAGACTACAGATTTTGCCACACACTGTACAAGTAAAGGGTTTTCCCCCTGTATGTTCCTTCATTTGTGTTTTTATAGTATCAGTACGACTAAACATTTTACAACTAAGGGGCTTTTCCCCTGTATGAATCACTGCATGTCTTTTTAGATGATACATTCGAATAAAGCCTTTGCCACACACTGTACATGTACAGGGTCTTTCTCCTGTATGAATCATTGTGTGTCTCCTCAGACATCGCTTTTGATTAAACCTTTTGCCACAATATGAACAAAGCAGGCCTTTCGTCCCTGTGTGACTCCTCGTGGAGGTAGCTTTCAGGTCTTGAGACATCCTGTTGTCTCCATCCACATTTTGTGCCTCGTCTGATTTCATTGAGTTTAAAGCCGACTGACCTTCCCTGCTATCCTCCCCGTCATCACGGTCTTCAGCATCAGATTCAGAACTGTCTGATTTCAGTGTCTTTAAAGCTGACTGACCTTCCCTGGTCTCCGCCCAGTCATCACTGTCTTCAGCGTCAGATGCAGAAGAGTCTGAAGAGAGGAGCTGGTCTGTTCCACAGTCCTCTACATCAGCTTGTGTTTTCATGTGTTCAGCTGAGCTGCTGAACTCTCTGTTTTCATCATCACCTTCACCTTTCACTTCAGTGTCAGATTCAGAACCATGTGAAGAGAGGAGCTGGTCATCACTAGTTGGTTGTGATGTTTCACAGTCCTCTACATCAGCTTGTGTTTCCATTTGGTCAGTTGAGGTACCGGCTACAGGTTCTGTCTCTCTGTTCTCATCATCATGTACACTCTTTACTTCTAGTAATGTCAATGTTGAACCATCAACCTCCTCTTGTCTCTCTTTAATCTGTGGAGGTTGTGGTTCCTCATGGACCAGACTGGAGCTCCTCTCCTGCTGTTCAGCAGGCACTTCCTCTGTGGAGGTGAGGAAGTCTAGGGGGGGGGAATGATATGAGAAAAAAAGCAGATATTTATTTTCTTAATTGACATTGTCTGTCTCTTTCTTCCATTCGGTTGCCATAGACTTATCGGTTGAGTTCATTTAAAGGTTTCATGATATGCATTTTCAGTTATTTTTTATGACCTCAATTACACCCAAAAAAACCTGATCTTTGAACATTCAGTGGATTTTCTGAAAAAAAGGACAAAATACAAAAGCTTTTCACAATCCCTTTAAAACACAGCAGCTTGAACAAAGTGGTCCATGGAGGATGACACTGGAGTGAATTTTCACTCCTGTCCCATCCCACTCATCAATGTTCTCCCCATCCTTTTTAGTAAGGATAGGCGAAATGGCAAAACACTCGGTCGAGCTGCAACCTCAATCAAGTCACGGAAACATCTATGTCTACAATCCCATTCCCAACTCAAATTGGTTACGTCATCCACATATGTATACATATTGTGTATTTTTGGAGGCCCCCTCGGCCAATCAGGGATTGGCTGATGACGTAACTATGTATGTTTATGTATAAACGGTGGTTGCTGAACCGAGCGTGTCACCAAAATTGACAATCCCTGATTGGCCAAGAGAGTCACCCACATACGCAGCCGAAAACATTACTTGCGCTCTGCTCGTGCAAGTAATAAATATCATGATGATTTTAGCCCCTCCTATATTCAGCTATTGGTGTAGATTTTCACCTTACACAAAAATAAAATTCCCAATGACAATGAATGGAGAATTGCAAATTACTTTATTCGCTCAGGGTTATTTAATCCATTACATTATAGAGCCCATTCGATTTATAAACACGGACCCCTTTTCCGGACGGACCGGAAGTTGTTGTTGATGTGTGTGTAGCAGCTAACAATAGCCACACCACTCTAGAGTCAATCGACAACAACGGGAGACAAGAATAAATCTATCGCGACTAGCGACTGGACCGCCGTCTAACACAGGATATTTTTTCATAATTAGACGGGATGATTTAGATCGCGAGTTATGAACGTTTTAAGATTTTCGTTTTCATCAGCTAAACGAAGAACTTCGTCCTGGGCGATGGGAGTGTTAATGATGATGTATGATGATGTGCCCCTCACTTCACTCGGGTGTGATTTTTGTCCATATTGATCAATAGTCATATTTATATAAATTCAGTTGTCATCTTACATTTTTTAAACATTGTATCATCATGGTTAAAAGATAATAACATAAATTGACAAAATAATTCATGAAGAAGTATATTCATTTTTTATTGGATGATGTACGACGACAAGAGCGCCCCTCACTTCACACGGGCGTGATTTATTATTATTATAATATTTGAGCATTAAATGATGCGTTCCATATTGAAACAATACGGAACGCAGTTTGTTCCGTATTTTCCTAAATGCCCCCTGCACGATCTGTCACACAAACGTCAACACTGAATTTAACAATAATGAACAAAATAAAACAGGACAAAGCTGTTTAAAGAAGTGTCTACTACTAGTACTACAAGTTGTACAACAGCTGATTCTCCACCGCGTCCGGCTCAACAAAGAAAATATCCCTGGCTTGACTGCGTCACGGGAGATTAATATAAAGCAAATTACAAAGTATGTTGGCGTATGTTCTCTGTGGCGCATGGGGAACTGCGCACGCACGGATGCACGCCACGCACCTACACACACGCACACATGCGCACACACACACACACACACACACACCTGCAGCAGTGTGTAGTGTCTCCATCTCTCTTTGGAAGAGGCTGCATATGAACTGTGCGGCTGCACTGACGCGCTCCAACACAAACACTCTGACCCGACAAACATCACCACTTGTGTGTTTCTCCAAAACACACAATATCTCCTCTCCCACCGACGTCATGTGTCCATTTATCTCCAGCCGTACAGACTCCATTTGACTCGTTTTTCCTCCTTTAAGAGACATTTTAACAGCTTTTATGAGACATTTGACCTCCAGTCCTTTGTTGTGAGATCGTCTTCGTTCTCGCGTCAACAGGAAGACGCTAAACGACCTTCTACTTCCTGGTCAACGTGTGTCAAGCATGCGCAATATGATCCAGGGCACTGTTGCCTTAATGCCTTTCGCCCCCTGGTGGAGGAGCTGTGTAACTGTCGCTGATAGATTTAGATAGATTAGAATTAGAGATATTTAGCTGGGGGCAAACTCGTAAGAAATCACCAAGAATTGGCTTTTGTAGGCCTACAGGAACTCTATGGAAAATACAGGATCAACCTCAATCAAATTGCAAAAAACCCAAACTCAGCTGATTTTGTATCTTCATCCTGAATAACAGAACAAAAGTTGCCTGTAATTGTCTGAGGGGAAAGTGTTGAAAATGGCATGTAGCCTACAGTATGGCCACCATGGACATCCAATACAAATATTTTCTACATTTCCTTTTGCTTTTAAGTAGCATGTGACATGTAAAACTATGGTGTTTTCATGATGCTGAATCCATTCCAAGCAATAGTTTTGCATAAAAACACTCCTTGGGCTAATAACGGCCATAGCACATTTGGGCAAGTTGCTTCCTTCCATATGTATTTCCTTTGGCTGTCATGTTGGTTCAGTCCAAGCAAGAACCCCCCCCCCACCCACCCATCCCAAACAGTTTACTTGAATTGCACTTTCATGGGCAATGTAAACTGTAACTGCAAACTGTAAATACTTCAATCAATCAATCAATCAATCAGTCCATTGCAGACGGAGAGCGAACATACTGTGTCAAGTTGTCAACACTAGACCTTCATAGACTTGTGAGCATGCGCACAAGTACACGGTATGGTAGTAGGCTACATGGTCCATAAACGGTCATTGGGGAGCCTAATTACACTGTATTACAGTATTACAGTGTAATACAGTGGGGAATAGCTATTGATTCATTGATTGAATACTTTATTGGCAGAAATGAGTATAAATCAGTATAGGGTACAGTCAAACACATGTCCAAAGACCAAAGTGATCACCGGGAAAAAAAGCACAGAGTGCCGTGCTACGAGCTTGTACCCAGCTAACATTGCCCCGCTAGCTACCGCCTCCCGCTGTCTATTTCACAGCGTAGCACGCCCGGCGTGGCTCGGACTTCCCCCCGCTGTCCTCACGTCATACGATCTCGCTCAGTTAGATTTTCGCTTCTCTTCAGAGTTACAGCCATCTTCACGCTGTCGTGAGGCTTGCGGTGTCAGCTGGTAGCATTATTCTCTCTCTCTCTCTCTCTCTCTCTCTCTCTCTCTCTCTCTCTCAATTCAATGGAGCTTTATTGGCATGAGAATAACATACATTTACATTACATTCAATCATTCCTGATTTCTATAGAAGTGTATAATTGTAAGTCTCTAAACTGGTGGGCCTTATTGTAAACAAGTGTAATGCTTCATCATAGTGTCCACAGTTTTTGTATTGAGTTGTACTTTTGTTTGAATTAAATGTACTCATTCTGCATACTGTTTATAAATCAATACATTGAAACTGGGACTCAACTGATGCAAATTACAGCAATGCTGTTATTCAATTGAGCCATTTACACGTCACATCATAAGTGTTCACTTCGTAAATGTGTGTCAACCCCCATCCTCTGCCAGAGAAATGCCTGCTGCCTCTTAAGGTTACATTATATCCTTGTACTACAAACTTATACATCTTTGGGGTATTCCTGAATCTTAATAATTAAATAATATAATTAGATCATATCGGCCATAACGGCAATTAATTATATCTATATCGGCCAAAATGTCTCATCGGCACATCCCTGATACTTTCAGAGTGAATGTTTTTAACTCAAATCTTTGGGGGGAGAACTGTCAAACATGGGTTTTTCAGAAAACTGTCAGAATTTAGAAAGCATTTTATAGCATTTGTTTTTCCCATTTACTTAGCTTTTACATTGGTTTTAATTTCATTAAATGTATTTCAGTTGTATATTAATTGCATTTCTGTTATATTAAATATGCTAAAGTGTCTTACATTTATTTAAATTGCCTTTGTAAAAACATTTTTAAATAAACAAAACAAAAGGAAGTTCACATTGGTGCTGCATTATTTCATAGGCCAGTGGTCTACTTCAACAGGAGAAATCTACAAGCTCCCAACATGTCACAGCTTTATTATGTTTTTATAAATACGGGGTCGCATATGGGGGGGGGGGGGGGGGGGGTGTCATACGACAGCTCCACGCTGTCCTGCTGCTGCCGTCTGTAGCTGGCGTTCGAGTCGCGGCAGAGTAGCGGGGAGCCAGCTACACGAGCGGCGGCCCGCCCGTGAAACGCTGATCAAGAACGTCGCGGCCACGGCGTGCAGGGACCGCCTCACGCCAGCGTTACGGGTAGGTCTGCTGGGTAGGTCTGCTATCTTTGAAACAGCGTGAAAATGTGGAACAAATCTTTTAATATATATTCTTTCAGAGTGAACATTTTTAACTCATATATTTGCTTCTGGGGGGGGGGGGGGGGGGGGGGTCCCTGGAACAACATATTTGCAGATGGGGGTCAATGGCCAATTCATTACATATATTTTTTGGGGGTCCTTGACATGAAATAGTCTGAGAACCACTGACAAAGAAACATGCTTGACCACTGACAAAGAAACAAGTTTTTCAGAAAACTGTCAGGATTTAGAAGAAGACATTTTGTAGAATCGACCTCAGGTCTAAATGGGTTTTTAATAATCTCCATCAGGGACAACTTCCAGCGGCTGCAGATGGACCTGGCGGAGATGATCGTGTCCAATTATTTTATAAGTCCACAACACTCAGACTTATAAAAGAATTGTCCAGCCAGAACTATCTGTAATGCTTCATTACGTTTGCCCAGAGCAATCTCACCCCATCTGATCGATGTGAGTGACAGTGTTACAAAGCAGGCTAGTTGTCATAGAATAAGCACAGACTCACAGTCATGGAACATACAACTTTCTATTTTAGACTCACTTATTTAGAATGCCAGTATTTAGGCCTACCTTATTTGCATTCATGACTTTGATCATGTTTGAGCTGGGTGCCGTTTCTTTGTATGAGTAAATAAATCAGACCATTATTAAATTAACACCGACACAGAAGAACTGTAAGTCCTTTTAAAAATGTGGACATCCTATGGTTGACTACCAAACAGCACCAGTTGGAAAATCATATTAAACTTAAGTCTGAAGTAATACTATTAGCCATAGTGTCAATGTCAAAAGTTGGAGTGATCTAGAGGTTGAATAAAATGTTAAATATGGTTTCTCTAACTTTTAATTTTGATTTGTTTCTTCCCCTAGTTGGAGAGCCCTCGAGCTCTGCATTCACCGGCAGAAGTGCCTTCAACGTCAACACAGCATTTTCCCCCGGCCATGTCAGCTGACATCCCAGAAAGACCAATTAAGATCAATGTGGGTTGTATTAATTCACATGGTCAAAGTTCTAGACTAGAGTACCTTTTGGCCGTGTTCATGGACAGCAGCATTATGAATTGCAAACTGAATATGTAATTTGTAAACAAAAAGGCTGTATAGGTTGTGCTGGAGTGTCAAGGGATGTTTACACAGCTTTCTGGGAGTAGTAGTAGTTCCTCGAACAGTGTGAAGGTGACGAGGAGCGAGTTCCAAGACTGAGACCAGATTACTCTGGGAGAATCTGGGTGAAAGGGCTCTTAGACCATGGTCTAATGCCAGTGAAGCTGTCAAAGCTTTTAATTTTAGATTGCGTACACGTAATCAACTCTGTTGATGTAGATGTTCTGATGTCCTCTTTCCTCAACTACCTCTCTGCTGGTGAGCGAGCTGCTGTTGAAAAGGTTCCCACTGTCTACCTCGCAAAGACAACCTGGAGGCTGCCATTCAAACAATGGCTCATAAAGACATTAACAAAGAGCCAACATATATAGTAGATTGCTTCTCTAAATCAATTGCTGATTCACAGCTGACACTGACTGAGAAAGAAAGTGTCCTGTGACTGTACGACTCAAAGAGTGCCACCAGCAAAAACGTGTCTCAACTACTCAAACCCACATAGTCTATGAATCACCTGCAATGTTATGTGAAACTGCTGACCAAAGCAAAGCAGAGAAGATCCTTCGCTTCTGCACTGGCTTTAATGTCATATGTGTTGATACGATTAACGTAAGCTTCAATAAGGAATCAGGTCTTGGCAGAAGGCTTGTTGCTCATACGTGTGGACCCGTCCTTGAAGTCCCATGCACATACAGTACAGTTGTTTCCCAGAGTTCCGCACTGAGTTTGACAACATACTTGCAAGCAACTTCTTGGAAATGGACATTGTGTGACATCTACATCTACTCTGTGAGCGTATGGGCATCGCCTGACAAGTACCACCACTACTACTTATTCAGGGAAGTCAATTGAGAACCAGCTCTCTTTTACAATGACGCCCTGATCACACTATAACAAACATTTGAACACAGATACATTACAAGAAAAAATATAATAAAATAAACAATTGAATTGAGATTGAACAAGTACAGCTATGTCAAATTATTCCATACAAGACATTTAAATCAATCAAGTGAAATCAAGTTATTCAGTTTTAAGACTGATTGTAGTCTCTCGAACATCATACCCCTCACTCAGGTGACCCAGCCGGGGTGATCAAGTCCCGACTTACGTCCCAGTAGCTACTGTCGATTCATCACACAATCCTCCGGTCACGTGATAAAAAAAAGGAAAAAAAAGAAAGGCCTCTCCCCCTCACTTCCTGAAAACAGGACGGGAGGGGCGCATTGTCACAAAATGGCGGCGCTGCCCATGCGAGCGTATAACTCCAGTCAACAGTATCACATTGCATAACATCTGATCGTATCCACCTCTGCTCCTGTTTCTCCCTCCCCCTCGCTCCCTCCTGCTTGTTTCAGGGGAGGGAGGGCTCCTGTTTGTTTCAGGGGAGGGGAGGCGTCTTGTGTGCCGTGTACTTGTGTAGTGTCTGTCGGAACTCCGGCTCCATGATGGCCACAGATCTAAAGTCGGTCTCCTTTCCTTCTCCATACTCGAACAAACAAGAAAACTATCACGGATTGTATTGGGACGGTTATTTTTTTATGATGATCATCGCTGCGGTCAGATGGAACAATGCAAATACGAGCTGTTGTGTTACTGGAGGGGCACAGCAAGTCAGCAACACCACCGTCCATCATCTTCATAAAAAATAAACAAAACAGTAGTAACGTAGCCCCGATATGTTCCCTTAGTCCCTATGCTCATTCTTTAGCTCTTACAAAAGCCAATTACCGACGAAGGGTAGATGGGATCAATGTGTACCCTTTTCCTCGTAAAAGTAGACATTCAGGGCTTTCATTCGGTGTATAGTATGTATAGGATATTTTCTGTGTTCATTTTTATAACTGCCTGTCAACGTCTAACATAAAACGGTCCCTAACTAGGCTTTCTGTTCAAGAAGAGCACGTCACTACAAAAGCAGGTGTTACATAAAGGTAAATATCTCCAGAATGGAAGATGGTAAAATCATTTTTTTTAATTGGAGTGGACAAACTAAGCTTTCTTTTGAGGTATGCAGTGTGTTTCGCTATAAGAGAACATTTGCTGTCTGCCTTGGAAAAGGTTGGTCGTCCAATGCTATCAGCGTAGCGTCAGGGCTAATCAGACTGCGGGAGCCGTTCGCGTGCATTGTGTTAATTATTACAGTGGATATGATAATATTGATGTGAGTTGTTGTTTAACATTAGATAATGTAGAATTACAGCATGAAATTATGGACGGAATCTATCCAACGACATTGAAAACGATTGAAATGCCAATTGAATAGTGGGCCTTGACATGAAAAAGGTTGAAAGCCACTGATATAAAGCTTTAGGTACGAACATGTACGTATCTGCCAGATAAAGTCCCTGGAGAGGTGGGTACGAATATGTACGCAAATGGCAAAAAAGGTTAAAGATAACAAGTAAACGATCATTGCTATGTGACATTTTCTTTCATCCCCTCCTACTGTTCTGCAGGCTTGGCTGAAATGAGTGCAGAAACGTTCCATGACCCAAACCATGCCGCCATGGTTTTAGAGGGACTGAATAGGATGCGGCTCGACTCCGCAGCATGTGATGTGGTTTTGTGCTGTGGTGGCATAGAGCTGCCTTGTCATGGGAGGGTCCTGTCTACGTTCAGCACATATTTCAATGTAAATACACACATTTATTGACCATGGCTTTCACGTGAGCCAGACATCATGTGATATAAGAAAAAGTCATGATCACTCAGCCAACCAATCATCTTTTCAACTTTCACAGGACATGTTTAAGCCCCCAGCAAAGATCTCACCTAAAAAGGTCCAACTAACTGGTCTGATTGACCCTCAGATGCTGAACGCATTGATTTATTATGGATACACATCAAAGAACAGCAGAAAATGTGAAGGTAATGTATTTTCATCATGAAACTATTGTGTTTTGATTCGCCTCACTCGGGTGACACGGCAGGGCAATGTGATGCGGGATATTAGGTTGCCTCCGAACATCAGTAAACTATGCCAAATGTAACATGACATAAAATAACTGTTTGGGATTGCTGCTCCAGGCAACACTATTGACATATGATGTGTTTTTACAGACAGGTACCTGGATGATTACAAGGCCCAGCTGTTGGGCCTTGACACCTCAAAATCCATGCAGAAAAATGTGACATCCATGCTTAGCCGCATCATGAGTTTCCTCCAGTACATGGGGCATGGTAGCACAAGGCTCCATGCATGGAAATTAATAGATAACAAGTAAACGGTCATTGCTATATGTGACATTTTCTTTCATCCCCTCCTACTGTTCTGCAGGCTTGGCTGAAAGGAGTGCAGAAATGTTCCATGACCCAAACCATGCCGCCATGGTTTTATAGGGACTGAATAGGATGCGGCTCGACTCCGCAGCATGTGATGTGGTTTTGTGCTTGTGGTGGCATAGAGCTGCCCTGTCATCGGAGGGTCCTGTCTACGTTCAGCACATATTTCAATGTAAATACACACATTTATTGACCATGGCTTTCACGTGAGCCAGACATCATGTGATATAAGAAAAGGCCTAAGTCATGATCACTCAGCCAACCAATCATCTTTTCAACTTTCACAGTTTAAGCCCCCAGCGAAGATCTCACCTAAAAAGGTCCAACTAACTGGTCTGATTGACCCTCAGATGCTGAACGCATTAATTTATTATGGATACACATCAAAGGTATCCATAACAGCAGAAAATGTGAAGGTAATGCATTTTCTTCATGAAACTATTGTGTTTTGAATCCTGCAAATCGTTACACAGTATCTCTATAGTCATGTGTTCAAGACGGATCTGTCCAATATTTCAGATTCCATCATGAACGCAGCGTGCAATTTACGTGAAATCTTTCACAGACATTCCTACAAGGCTGAGGTGTGTGTATATATATAGATATATATCTCTCTCTCTGGCATAAGAAGAAATGTCACCCTTTTCACATTTGCCTATTATAGCGCCACCAGGAGGACACAACCTCACCTACCCTGGTGGAGACCTCTGCCCTGAGCGGCACTTTATCTATAGCAGATTAGTTTATGCATATTCTGAATAACTGCTGCTGTGTAGTATCTGTCTATATGTCTGCCTGTCTGTCTGCCTAGGTGATACACTGATCCTTTTGAGGTCTGTGATTGTATGGCCTGGAAAAATATTCAGGAAAACTGGCAGAAAGTCTTATCGCTGCACTTAAGAAAATATAATTTTATTTCTGAGTGGTGCAACCACTCCAAGGAACGCTGTTGGAGCGCTGTTGTGCCAGAAACAGAGAGGGAGAGAGATAGTGCTGCACTGTTGCCTGCTAATGAGAGACAGAGAGATAGGGTGGGGGGAGGGGAGTTGCACCACTCAGTTCACACTGGTGTTTCTTTTTTTAAGATGCTCATCATGTGCTCTGTGCTTATGGTGAGTTAAAATTGGCAAACGTTTTGCCCCTGGGACTTTTGCCAGTGCTATAAGATGAGGGATAAAGGCTACGGTTGACAAGGATATGGTCTGTAGATCTCAGATATAATAATTGTTATAATTATGCTCATATATATCGACAGCAGTGTGGTCCTTGATCGATTGGTCTGTGTGCTCAATGCTGCTCATGTTCACCTACAGCCCTAACCCTATGATGAATTGAAAAAGGTGGACCCTGTTGGTTGACAAGTGTAATGCTTTATCAGTGTGTCGTCCACAGACGGTAACAGTCTTTGTATTGAGTTGTGCTTTCATGTGAAATGTACCCATTCTGAAAACTGTCAATAAATACTTCAATCTTTCCGAGTGCCGAGTGAGCCTCGATGCCTGAGACCAGGGGTAGATTGCAATCTACCAGTAAAACACTAGGTGGTGGAAAGCCTGGTGAGGCGAGGTTAGTAAAACACAAAGGCTGTGCAGGTTGACCACATGACACGCCCTTAAAAATGTAAAATTTGAATATATGAAACTATTTTTCGCATCTGCCACTTGAATTAAGGTGACTTCTGACTTGACATCAAAAAGGGCAAGTCAGCTGAAAACCTCTGTTTTAAGTAATGTAAAGTATGATGTGAACATGCAGGGACATCATTATTATAGGCTACTAAAATTGTATCCTTCAACTGTTTATGCTCCCAAATGACCCTGACCTTAGAGTATGATATTAACCCCGACGATTCCTAGTAAATACTTTTCAAAAAGTATTACTTAAAGACGTTTACGCCGTGGACAAAGGCAAGCCAACTCTTGTTGTGACAAAACAATGTTTTGGGCAGATCAAATAATTGGTAAGAAGGGGGAAAACCCCCTTTTTTTCGTTTTACTAATTTCTTGATCGGCCCAAAACATTGTGGTTATTGTCATGATTTGTCACAATAGTCGTTCTGAAAGAGGGCGGGACTGCGACGCCAGGTCTATGAAAACGAGCACAAAAGAAGCCACATGAGTATGAGCTTGCAGATCTGCTATCTACTATCAAAAGAAAAAGTTAAATATTTGGAAAATATGAGTTTTTATTTTATTTTTCTCAGATGGTCTGCAGATGAATACATTAACCCATTCCCCCATGCCATGGGTTTACAAACAACTTTTTTACACTATTTACAAACTAGCCCAAAGTCTCTTATAGTATAAATCGGACATGGCAACACCTTTGACTGCAACACGGAAAAGGCTTGGCATTGACTTCGCTACTTCCTTTTGCGTCCTGTCTGGCGAGAGAGTCGCACGTGCAGTAATTTGTGTGGAAAAGAAGAAGAAGAAGACCCAAGATGGCTGAACAAAAAAGGTATCAAATCGTTTATATATTTACATTTATGTATAATGTTGATGGCCGCGGAGACCGGCTGCCATTAACGTAGCCCTGGTCCAGTGCTTACAGCGAGTCCCTCACTGAGACTCGCTGTAAGCACTGGACCAGGGCTACCATTAACGACCGCCGTCGTCCCTAGGTGCGCTGAGGGCCGGGAGAGGGTTAGGTTTAGGTGTGCTTCCCCGGGGGAGGTGAGGGTTTGAGGTAGGTTGTGATGCGGGATATTAGGTTGCCTCCGAACATAAGTAAACTATGCCAAATGGACTGTCCTGTTTGCAATGTAACATGACATAAAATAACTGTTTGGGATTGCTGCTCCAGGCAACACTATTGACATATATGATGTGTTTTTACAGACAAGTACCTGGATGATTACAAGGCCCAGCTGTTGGGCCTTGACACCTCAAAATCCATGCAGAAAAATGTGACATCCATGCTTAGCCGCATCATGAGTTTCCTCCAGTACATGGGGCATGGTAGCACAAGGCTCCATGCATGGAAATTAATAGATAACAAGTAAACGGTCATTGCTATGTGTGACATTTTCTTTCCTCCCCTCCTACTGTTCTGCAGGCTTGGCTGAAATGAGTGCAGATGACCCATCTGCACTCATTGGAGGAAATGAGTGCAGATGGGTCTGGTGGAGGCTTACCGCCGCCTAAGCCCCCGTCCTCACAAGCTCAATTGACTGACTTCTATGTAAACCAAAATTCATTCGCCCCTGTACTAAATAGCCAGCCCCCCCATAGTCCCCCCACTGCCCCCAGTCACAATTTTCTGGAGCCGTCACTGCTTGAAGAAGGATTTAACATCTCTCCAACCAGCCCCGAAACTCCAGTCACTCCAGAAATCAAAGTTGAGGCAGAAATTTCAGAATCTAACTCCAGCTCTCAACCTGGGACTTCAAGGTCAGTATACAATGAGGTTATTGAGGAAAGAGGAATGCTAGTTAGTATAAAGCACAGAATGCTAATGGCTATGATTGTCCATTTGGCTGCATTTGAAATGGTTAACGAACAAAAATATATGCTTCTATGTTTCTTTTAGGCAACATGATATTGGGAGAAAGGTATGTCCTCTCTTCTGTTTCATATGGGGACACTGGGGAGTTTGGGGACAACTGTTTTGTATGTAGGCCTATTTATTTTCTGTAATATTTATTATAATTGTATTATGTTAGTAGTCATAAAAAATAAGACGCTTTTACAATGAGTTAGACCTGTCATGGCTATTTTGTTCACTATTCTGAGGTTTATGGTTTGACTAAGCGAGTTTCAACTGTGATTTACTCTGTAACGGTAGATGGTAAGAACCCAATTTTTTGTTATAATACAGTATACATTCAAGTCTATATTTTGATACATATCATGGGCACAAAGTCATATCAAAACAATGTCCTTGGATGTGTTTTTTATCAAAACTGTTTCTTCACAACAGGTTTTTGAGATACATGCATGAATAGACAAGGTAATGGTAAGACTATGTAAACATGGTATATATCAAATTGTGCGTTAGAATGTCTAATTGTACCCCAAAAAAGAATTGAGTTTATATGATGTTCCAATTCCGAGCTATGGGGACTTTTAGCTGGATAGGTCAGATTGATCATGACTGACCATGCTATTTATAGATGGCAAAATATCTACAGTGGTACATGTGAGAAACTTTTTATTTTATTATAATTGAACTAGACAACTCACCCTTTAAAATGAGATATCGCATGGCTATGTACGCCCAGCAGAAAAAAAGTTATTTAGAAAATAAAACTTCAACCGGGCATAACTTTTTTTGTTGTCCTAGAAACACTACCCAGTGTAAATGCAGGCTCTTTTAAATGGCTTCCAACACAAAAACTAAACATTTTATCAACTCAGTTCATTTTCTTCCTGGAAGCAGACAAGTCAAGCTTTCTCTGAAGGTCTTTCGTTGTCACACATTCACAACAGAGAATTTTCAATAAATCATTCAAAAACGGCATTATGCCATAGAGAAGTCTAAAAACTATATAGAAATCCTTGAAACTCTCAAAGAGTTAACAATAAAGAGAATTTAATGTTTGTTTTGTCACCGTTTGTTTTACGTTATTATTACATCACCTAATCATAGCAACATGAGTTAGAATTCCCTCCTCAATGTTGTCAGATGATAAGAGCGCCCCTCACTTCACACGGGTGTGATTCTGAAGGTCTTTGTGGTGCTACGTTAATGAAATGTATCTAACCTTTCCGCAGGAGGTCTATCGGATCAACTTACCACCGTTACCACAGAACCTCTTGGGCAACTATCGTTATGGGGATGGGATCGTGGGAGATCCCAGACTCTACGAGCTCGTCTATGAGTTTCAACCCGAGGACTACGATGTCTTCCGAGGATTTACATGCCTCATCCTTGAGCGTTTTGAGCCACGTTGAATTCACTTTACACGGCCTGTGTGTGAATTGTTCTGATTTTCTTTCTGTTTCACTTTGAGACAAATGTTCAGTCAAATGGAAATGTATTCCAACACTTATTAAAGCATACAGAATGTTCGCCCAACACTAGAGTTTGTGTGTTTAATGAGGCCATTGATTGTTTGGGGAACAGAGCAGATTGTTATCCCTAATCTTACCATAGTTTGTTCAAAGAAATTACATTTGTGTTGCTCATTTGTGTGATGTCCACCCTGTTACATGTGTTTTAGGCTTAGCCTCAGAAACCCAGACGTGTTATAATCACAATTCAGACAAAATCAAAATCATATGATTGCAGGGAAGAACGGATTGGTAAAACTAAAGTATTCCAAAAAAGGGGTCAAATTACACCGAAATTAAAAGGTATCCTGAACATGTATGATTAAAATGACGTTAAGTGAAAATGCATTTTACAATCTAGGCATTTAGCAGACGCTCTTAATCCAGAGCGATTTACATTAAGCAAGAACAACAACAGCTAAAAACGTAACAGTGGAATATCTATGTAATGAAACTATACTATACTATACTAGCCTGATTATCAGACTAGCTTTCTTGAAGCTTCAGTCTGACATTGTCTCCTGTCTGAGCGATTTCAAGGGGGAGGGGATTAGAATTCCCTCAACCAGTAGCCATTGGTGTTGTTTTTCCCTCCTTCCTCTGTGTGTTGCGCTGCGTGATGACGCTGAAAACGGGACTCGGTGCTGATTGGTTGTTCGTTAGACCCACCCCCACCACCGATTCTCATTGGATAATACATTTTTGTACCGAAGAAATTATAGGTTCACAGTGCAACACCAGACCAAGAGACGCAGTCCACTCAGAGAGTGGGCGGGGTCTTTGGGCTGGATCCAGGCTAATACTATAATATACTATACTATACTATACTATACTATACTAGTGCTGTCTACATACAATGCTATAAGTCTGTATAAAATGCTATCTAAGTTACATAAGTTGAGCCTTTGCATATGCCTGTAAGGTCGTCGGGGCTAGGGCAAGTGCTACGGGCCATGATGGAGTCTGAAGAGGTGGGTTTTCAGACTACGGTGGAAGATTGGGAGTGAGACTGCAGTTCTGATTTTTGGGAAGTGCATTCCATAGTTTGAGCCAGGGTTTGTAGGGTTTGATCATACTTGCAACATATAGGGGAGCCATACATTTGGTTGCTTTGAATGCCAGCATTTTAATAGATATTCATTCATTCATTCATTCATTCATTCATTCATTCAAGTTTTATTTATTCTCGGAAATTACACTGAGTAATTAAACTCATTTTCAGTGTCGTCGAGTAATACAATATCAGTAATACAAGATCAAAAGCATCACAATACATCAGAAGATCATGAAAGGGAAAACAAAAGGTATACAGTATTGACTGTCTTATATTTCTGCACTGTATTTAGCCTACTGTATTGTAGGCTACTGTATTCAGACATGTGAAGCACGTTGGTACAGAGAGTTGTTTTTAAAAGTGCGTCACTACGTTCTCCACATTTGATTTGATATTTGTTTTTATCTCCAGATATGACAACATATTCCCAATGGGGTGTGGCTGTACTTGTCCGCGATATGGACCACTGGGATAATCAAGCTGCCCTCGATGGGACTGTCATCTGTTGGGGGCATAGAGAGTGGATCCACCCAAACGTCCAAATCACGGACCTCATCCAGGAGGTCGACACCCAGTTCAATCGGCCAATCGGATATAGTGTCCCATATGATACGGTGAGGGGAGTTTAAAACTGAACAACACTTGTGTATCATTGATTGTTTGATTGAATACTTTATTAACAGTTTGCAAAAAAGGCACAGGAAAGTCTTCTTTTCCTTTCGGCTTCCTAGGCCTCCTGTCTGGCAGTTCTAATAGCTGAACCTGTGGGCCACATTAAAAAAAATGGCAATGGGCCAGGGGCCGATAAAATGACAACATTAATGATACTTGATAACTTCTCTATTTGATTTGCTTTATGCAGCTGTTGTGTTCAGATTATGTTTGGCATCCACCCACTCGAGGGTGGTAGCGTGGTGTGTGTAAGAAAAGAAGGAAGGCAGGTTGTATCCACTGTTATGGATGTGGAGAGAGAAGTAAACAGACCGGTCTCCTAAATACTTGTCCCTGTGATTTATTTATGCACTAACTTAACAATTGGCGACGAGGATAAAAACGAAAATGGCTGCTCTGCTCGGATTACAACCGCCTGCTGCATTCCTGGAGTGCCCGGGAGAACCGAAAGTAACATTTGAAGCTTGGAAAAAGTTGTTTGATAACTACCTGGTTGCGATCGGAGGATCCAACTTTGCTGCGGAAAGGAAACGAGCTCTGCTAATCCACTGTTTGGGAACAGAAGCACAGAGACTGTACAATACATTGCCGCTTACTGCTGATACATACGATGGGACCGTGCTGGCTTTACCGTGTACCGAGACGACTCGCCCCTTTTCCAACTCGCCCTCGCGAAAAGTGAAGACGGTTCGCCACAGAATTTCGAAAAGTGAAGACGGCTCGCCACAGATTTTCGAAAAGTGATGACGGCTCGCCCCGAGCCGTGGAGAACCCGCCCCCATAGTGTGGACAGCTCGCCCCACAGCGTGGATATCTCGCCCCAACGCACGGATATCTCGCCCCGTGTTTATTTCATGTTTATTTTACCTTATTTATCATATTAGAACATTGTTTGTCAAAGGAGAACATTTAGAACCAGTCAGAACCCGTTTGTTTGTTGTTGGTCAAATTCAAATTATGCATGGATAATGTATATGCACTCATGTTTACATAAGTACAGTACTTGAAATTATATGCACTCATGTTTACATAATGTTATCCAGTAACATTCGTTTTTGCATGTCATGGTATGGAGTTGCTTATTTCATTGTTTAGCTGGGGACCTGGAGCCTGTGAAATCTTTCACAGACTTACAGTGCCACCAACAGGTGGATTTTTGAAAATGACTCAAATCATGAAGGCAATTTACATGGAATCTTTCACAGACTTTCATACTAGTCTACTACTTTATCAATATAAATCAATACAAATATAAATCAATGCAGCATAAATATCAGGTTATTTCAATGTATTTCAAGGATTTACTATAGCCCATAGCATTTACAAACAACAAGTTATTACAAGTTCAATCAATTAATGTAACTATTGAGAGCGTAAGAATCTGGAGGAATCTGGAAGAATCTGGTCTCAGTCCTAAATGGGTTAAAACACTTAAGTTGACACTTTTTATTTTCTATTTCAATGTATTTTTTAGATTTACTATATCCCATAGCTGGCCCCTTTTAGACTTATAGCATAATGTACAGATAATAGCCTACAATACATTTCAATGTATTTCAATGTATTTCAATGTATTTGTAATAGCCTACTCACAGTATTAAGGTGAAACAACAAGTTGTTTACAAGTTGAAATGTATTTCAAAGCTTAGTGTCTGCCTTTGTTTTGAGTGGAGGGTGGAGGGGCTCGTTAGCACGCCCGACTCATATAGGCCTACTGTTAGATGCCAAGACAAGTCAGACTCCCACAACGCTTTGCCGGAGGAGACTTCATCCTCCAAAGAGCTCCAATGAGACGAACCAGCACCGCTGAACCAGCAGTAGTTGCTCCAAAGAGACGGCACCTGCAGCCTGCAGTTGTAGAAGCAGCTTTGATTGAAGCCATTGAACCGCTACCAGCTGACACAGCTGTGGAAGCAGCAGAACCAGCAGTAGTTGCTACCGCTCCAGTTGAACCAGCAGTAGTTGCTCCAGTTGTGATTGAACCAGCACCAGCACTAGCTGACGCAGCTGTGGTCAAAGACATTGGACCTTCTCTCAAATAAATGGTTACATTCCTACAGTTGATCTGTTGTTGTTGTTCTTGTTGTAGTAACGACCCAGCACACTCAAACAAAAGAGGCTGATGACCCCCCTTGGGCCCCCTCCACTCTCACTATAACTAGACACATACCCCCCCCCTCTCTCTGTTTAAAAGTACAGGAAAAATCTCAAAGTACATGTACAAATATAGTACAGGTAAAAATCTCTCTCTCTCTGTTTAAAAGTAGGCTACTATTGTGAATCAGTGGACCATGACAGCTTAAACACAACTCTTCTTTACTTTCAAAACTCAGAGTCAATAATAAGGCAAAGCAACATCATCACACATCATGTTGTATGTCAAGACTGAAGTAGTCGATCCCAGATAATCCCCCCAATCATCACAAACAACACAGGAATATGCAAGAGCGCAGCACAATCTCTCTCTCTCTTTGTTGGGGCGACTTCTCCGGACTTCTGGGCGAATTCTCCGGACTTTTGGGGGCGAATTCTTCGCGCGTTGGGGCGACCGCTCTTCCCGTCAGGGCGACCGCTCTTCCCGTTGAGGCGACCGATCTTCGTCGATCTTAGTTGGAAAAGGGGCGAGCCGTCTCGTATTCAGATCAATGTGGGTTGTATTAATTCACATGGTCAAAGTTCTAGACTAAAGTACCTTTTGGCCGTGTTCATGGACAGCAGCATTATGAATTGCAAACTGAATATGTAATTTGTAAACAAAAAGGCTGTATAGGTTGTGCTGGAGTGTCAAGGGATGTTTACACAGCTTTCTGGGAGTAGTAGTAGTTCCTCGAACAGTGTGAAGGTGACGAGGAGCGAGTTCCAAGACTGAGACCAGATTACTCTGAGGCTGAATGGCAAGCAGTGGGGAGAATCTGGGTGAAAGGGCTCATGGTCCATGGTCTAATGCCAGTGAAGCTGTCAAAGCTTTTAATTTTAGATTGCGTACACGTAATCAACTCTGTTGATGTAGATGTTCTGATGTCCTCTTTCCTCAACTACCTCTCTGCTGGTGAGCGAGCTGCTGTTGAAAAGGTTCCCACTGTCTACCTCGCAAAGACAACCTGGAGGCTGCCATTCAAACAATGGCTCATAAAGACATTATCCAAGAGCCAAAATATATAGTAGATTGCTTCTCTAAATCAATTGCTGATTCACAGCTGACACTGACTGAGAAAGAAAGTGTCCTGTGACTGTACGACTCAAAGAGGGCCACCAGCAAAAACGTGTCTCAACTACTCAAACCCACCCAGTCTATGAATCACCTGCAATAATATGTGAAACTGCTGACCAAAGCAAAGCAGAGAAGATCCTTCGCTTCTGCACTGGCTTTAATGTCATATGTGTTGATACGATTAACGTAAGCTTCAATAAGGAATCAGGTCTTGGCAGAAGGCTTGTTGCTCATACGTGTGGACCCGTCCTTGAAGTCCCATGCACATACAGTACAGTTGTTTCCCAGAGTTCCGCACTGAGTTTGACAACATACTTGCAAGCAACTTCTTGGAAATGGACATTGTGTGACATCTACATCTACTCTGTGAGCGTATGGGCATCACCTGACAAGTACCACCACTACTACTTATTCAGGGAAGTCAATTGAGAACCAGCTCTCTTTTACAATGACGCCCTGATAAAACTGTACATAACAAACATTTGAACACAGATACATTACAAGAAAAAATATAATAAAATAAACAATTCAGATTGAACAAGTACTGTTGTGAATTATCTGCATGCTGTCTGAACGGCAGCCTCTGGTGGACATTCCCCATTCCCTGCATCCATAATGAGACACCTGTTTGCCATCACACCACTCAACTCATTAGCCAATCACAGTTTAGGTGTGCCACATATAAGCAGTCACTCACTCCACAGCCCTCACTCAGTTTCCAGACCTCATCCAAGCCACATACAGAACTAGACTACGTTCATTCATTTGTAGTCGCCTACTGCGGAGAAAGAGATATAGGCCTACAAGCTCACAACGTAGTTCCACTTTGAGTCACATTGATTTATACCTTTATTATTGAGCTGGCCTCGATAGAATTTCAGTCGCCCAGGCCTTGTTGGTAGTAGTAGTCGGTCGCCCACAGAGGCAGCACAGCAGTTTGATTTAGAAAGATACAGTTCTGTGTGAGACTGAGACACAACAATACAAAGAACCATGGTCTCTGGAATGTGGAAATAAATACAAACACCAACCTGAAAAGTCAATGTCAAGTCTTTAATCTGAACATTTCTGGGTGGTCAGCAATCTCACTGAACAACAAACTTTAAATATAAAATAAGTACAGCTATGTCAAATACAAGACATTTAAATCAATCAAGTGAAATCAAGTTATTCAGTTTTAAGACTGATTGTAGTCTCTCGAACATCATACCCCTCACTCAGGTGACCCAGCCGGGGTGATCAAGTCCCGATTTACGTCCCAGTAGCTACCGTCGATTCATCCCACAATCCTCCGGTCACGTGATTAAAAAAAAAAGAAGAAGAAAGGCCTCTCCCCCTCCCTTCCTGAAAACAGGACGGGAGGGGCGCATTGTCACAAAATGGCGGCGCTGCCCATATGCGAGCGTATAACTCCAGTCAACAGTATCACATTGCATAACATCTGATCGGCTCGTATCCACCTCTGCTCCTGTTTCTCCCTCCCCTCTCGCTCCCTCCTGCTTGTTTCAGGGGAGGGAGGGCTCTTGTTTGTTTCAGGGGAGGGGAGGCGTCTTGTGTGCCGTGTACTCGTGTAGTGTCTGTCGGAACATGTTCCGACATGTTCCGGCTCCATGATGGCCACAGATCTAAAGTCGGTCTCCTTTCCTTCTCCATACTCGAACAAACAAGAAAACTATCACGGATTGTATTGGGACGGTTATTTTTTTATGATGATCATCGCTGCGGTCAGATGGAACAATGCAAATACGAGCTGTTGTGTTACTGGAGGGGCACAGCAAGTCAGCAACACCACCGTCCATCATCTTCATAAAAAATAAACAAAACAGTAGTAACGTAGCCCCGATATGTTCCCTTAGTCCCTATGCTCATTCTTTAGCTCTTACAAAAGCCAATTACCGACGAAGGGTAGATGGGATCAATGTGTACCCTTTTCCTCGTAAAAGTAGACATTTGAGGGCTTTCATTCGGTGTATAGTATGTATAGGATATTTTCTGTGTTCATTTTTATAACTGCCTGTCAACGTCTAACATAAAACGGTCCCTAACTAGGCTTTCTGTTCAAGAAGAGCACGTCACTACAAAAGCAGGTGTTACATAAGGTAAATATCTCCAGAATGGAAGATGGTAAAATCATTTTTTTTAATTGGAGTGGACAAACTAAGCTTTCTTTTGAGGTATGCGGTGTGTCTCGCTATAAGAGAACATTTGCTGTCTGCCTTGGAAAAGGTTGGTCGTCCAATGCTATCAGCGTAGCGTCAGGGCTAATCAGACTGCGGGAGCCGTTCGCGTGCATTGTGTTAATTATTACAGTGGATATGATAATATTGATGTGAGTTGTTGTTTAACATTAGATAATGTAGAATTGTTATTTTTATCAACGTTTGCCTGTTATCTCTCCTAATGGTACCAACATCAATACAGCATGAAATTATGGACGGAATCTATCCAACGACATTGAAAACGATTGAAATGCCAATTGAATAGTGGGCCTTGACATGAAAAAGGTTGAAAGCCACCGATATAAAGCTTTAGGTACGAACATGTACGTAGCTGCCAGATAAAGTCCCTGGAGAGGTGGGTACGAATATGTACGCAAATGGCAAAAAAGGTTAAAGATAACAAGTAAACGATCATTGCTATGTGACATTTTCTTTCATCCCCTCCTACTGTTCTGCAGGCTTGGCTGAAATGAGTGCAGAAACGTTCCATGACACAAACCATGCCGCCATGGTTTTAGAGGGACTGAATAGGATGCGGCTCGACTCCACAGCATGTGATGTGGTTTTGTGCTGTGGTGGCATAGAGCTGCCCTGTCATGGGAGGGTCCTGTCTACGTTCAGCACATATTTCAATGTAAATACACACATTTATTGACCATGGCTTTCACGTGAGCCAGACATCATGTGATATAAGAAAAGTCATGATCACTCAGCCAACCAATCATCTTTTCAACTTTCACAGGACATGTTTAAGCCCCCAGCAAAGATCACACCTAAAAAGGTCCAACTAACTGGTCTGATTGACCCTCAGATGCTGAACGCATTAATTTATTATGGATACACATCAAAGAACAGCAGAAAATGTGAAGGTAATGTATTTTCATCATGAAACTATTGTGTTTTGATTTGCCTCACTCGGGTGACACGGCGGGGCAATGTGATGCGGGATATTAGGTTGCCTCCGAACATCAGTAAACTATGCCAAATGTACTGTCCTGTTTGCAATGTAACATGACATGAAATAACTGTTTGGGGTTGCTGCTCCAGGCAACACTATTGACATATGATGTGTTTTTACAGACAGGTACCTGGATGATTACAAGGCCCAGCTGTTGGGCCTTGACACCTCAAAATCCGTGCAGAAAAATGTGACATCCATGCTTAGCCGCATCATGAGTTTCCTCCAGTACATGGGGCATGGTAGCACAAGGCTCCATGCATGGAAATTAATAGATAACAAGTAAACGGTCATTGCTATATGTGACATTTTCTTTCATCCCCTCCTACTGTTCTGCAGGCTTGGCTGAAAGGAGTGCAGAAATGTTCCATGACCCAAACCATGCCGCCATGGTTTTATAGGGACTGAATAGGATGCGGCTCGACTCCGCAGCATGTGATGTGGTTTTGTGCTTGTGGTGGCATAGAGCTGCCCTGTCATCGGAGGGTCCTGTCTACGTTCAGCACATATTTCAATGTAAATACACACATTTATTGACCATGGCTTTCACGTGAGCCAGACATCATGTGATATAAGAAAAGGCCTAAGTCATGATCACTCAGCCAACCAATCATCTTTTCAACTTTCACAGTTTAAGCCCCCAGCGAAGATCTCACCTAAAAAGGTCCAACTAACTGGTCTGATTGACCCTCAGATGCTGAACGCATTAATTTATTATGGATACACATCAAAGGTATCCATAACAGCAGAAAATGTGAAGGTAATGCATTTTCTTCATGAAACTATTGTGTTTTGAATCCTGCAAATCGTTACACAGTATCTCTATAGTCATGTGTTCAAGACGGATCTGTCCAATATTTCAGATTCCATCATGAACGCAGCGTGCAATTTACGTGAAATCTTTCACAGACATTCCTACAAGGCTGAGGTGTGTGTATATATATAGATATATATCTCTCTCTCTGGCATAAGAAGAAATGTCACCCTTTTCACATTTGCCTATTATAGCGCCACCAGGAGGACACAACCTCACCTACCCTGGTGGAGACCTCTGCCCTGAGCGGCACTTTATCTATAGCAGATTAGTTTATGCATATTCTGAATAACTGCTGCTGTGTAGTATCTGTCTATATGTCTGCCTGTCTGTCTGCCTAGGTGATACACTGATCCTTTTGAGGTCTGTGATTGTATGGCCTGGAAAAATATTCAGGAAAACTGGCAGAAAGTCTTATCGCTGCACTTAAGAAAATATAATTTTATTTCTGAGTGGTGCAACCACTCCAAGGAACGCTGTTGGAGCGCTGTTGTGCCAGAAACAGAGAGGGAGAGAGATAGTGCTGCACTGTTGCCTGCTAATGAGAGACAGAGAGATAGGGTGGGGGGAGGGGAGTTGCACCACTCAGTTCACACTGGTGTTTCTTTTTTTAAGATGCTCATCATGTGCTCTGTGCTTATGGTGAGTTAAAATTGGCAAACGTTTTGCCCCTGGGACTTTTGCCAGTGCTATAAGATGAGGGATAAAGGCTACGGTTGACAAGGATATGGTCTGTAGATCTCAGATATAATAATTGTTATAATTATGCTCATATATATCGACAGCAGTGTGGTCCTTGATCGATTGGTCTGTGTGCTCAATGCTGCTCATGTTCACCTACAGCCCTAACCCTATGATGAATTGAAAAAGGTGGACCCTGTTGGTTGACAAGTGTAATGCTTTATCAGTGTGTCGTCCACAGACGGTAACAGTCTTTGTATTGAGTTGTGCTTTCATGTGAAATGTACCCATTCTGAAAACTGTCAATAAATACTTCAATCTTTCCGAGTGCCGAGTGAGCCTCGATGCCTGAGACCAGGGGTAGATTGCAATCTACCAGTAAAACACTAGGTGGTGGAAAGCCTGGTGAGGCGAGGTTAGTAAAACACAAAGGCTGTGCAGGTTGACCACATGATCGACACGCCCTTAAAAATGTAAAATTTTAATATATGAAACTATTTTCCGCATCTGCCACTTGAATTAAGGTGACTTCTGACTTGACATCAAAAAGGGCAAGTCAGCTGAAAACCTCTGTTTTAAGTAATGTAAAGTATGATGTGAACATGCAGGGACATCATTATTATAGGCTACTAAATTGTATCCTTCAACTGTTTATGCTCCCAAATGACCCTGACCTTAGAGTATGATATTAACCCCGACGATTCCTAGTAAATACTTTTCAAAAAGTATTACTTAAAGACGTTTACGCCGTGGACAAATGCAAGCCAACTCTTGTTGTGACAAAACAATGTTTTGGGCAGATCAAATAATTGGTAAGAAGGGGGAAAACCCCCCTTTTTTTCGTTTTACTAATTTCTTGATCGGCCCAAAACATTGTGGTTATTGTCATGATTTGTCACAATAGTCGTTCTGAAAGAGGGCGGGACTGCGACGCCAGGTCTATGAAAACGAGCACAAAAGAAGCCACATGAGTATGAGCTTGCAGATCTGCTATCTACTATCAAAAGAAAAAGTTAAATATTTGGAAAATATGAGTTTTTATTTTATTTTTCTCAGATGGTCTGCAGATGAATACATTAACCCATTCCCCCATGCCATGGGTTTACAAACAACTTTTTTACACTATTTACAAACTAGCCCAAAGTCTCTTATAGTATAAATCGGACATGGCAACACCTTTGACTGCAACACGGAAAAGGCTTGGCATTGACTTCGCTACTTCCTTTTGCGTCCTGTCTGGCGAGAGAGTCGCACGTGCAGTAATTTGTGTGGAAAAGAAGAAGAAGAAGACCCAAGATGGCTGAACAAAAAAGGTATCAAATCGTTTATATATTTACATTTATGTATAATGTTGATGGCCGCGGAGACCGGCTGCCATTAACGTAGCCCTGGTCCAGTGCTTACAGCGAGTCCCTCACTGAGACTCGCTGTAAGCACTGGACCAGGGCTACCATTAACGACCGCCGTCGTCCCTAGGTGCGCTGAGGGCCGGGAGAGGGTTAGGTTTAGGTGTGCTTCCCCGGGGGAGGTGAGGGTTTGAGGTAGGTTGTGATGCGGGATATTAGGTTGCCTCCGAACATAAGTAAACTATGCCAAATGGACTGTCCTGTTTGCAATGTAACATGACATAAAATAACTGTTTGGGATTGCTGCTCCAGGCAACACTATTGACATATATGATGTGTTTTTACAGACAAGTACCTGGATGATTACAAGGCCCAGCTGTTGGGCCTTGACACCTCAAAATCCATGCAGAAAAATGTGACATCCATGCTTAGCCGCATCATGAGTTTCCTCCAGTACATGGGGCATGGTAGCACAAGGCTCCATGCATGGAAATTAATAGATAACAAGTAAACGGTCATTGCTATGTGTGACATTTTCTTTCCTCCCCTCCTACTGTTCTGCAGGCTTGGCTGAAATGAGTGCAGATGACCCATCTGCACTCATTGGAGGAAATGAGTGCAGATGGGTCTGGTGGAGGCTTACCGCCGCCTAAGCCCCCGTCCTCACAAGCTCAATTGACTGACTTCTATGTAAACCAAAATTCATTCGCCCCTGTACTAAATAGCCAGCCCCCCCATAGTCCCCCCACTGCCCCCAGTCACAATTTTCTGGAGCCGTCACTGCTTGAAGAAGGATTTAACATCTCTCCAACCAGCCCCGAAACTCCAGTCACTCCAGAAATCAAAGTTGAGGCAGAAATTTCAGAATCTAACTCCAGCTCTCAACCTGGGACTTCAAGGTCAGTATACAATGAGGTTATTGAGGAAAGAGGAATGCTAGTTAGTATAAAGCACAGAATGCTAATGGCTATGATTGTCCATTTGGCTGCATTTGAAATGGTTAACGAACAAAAATATATGCTTCTATGTTTCTTTTAGGCAACATGATATTGGGAGAAAGGTATGTCCTCTCTTCTGTTTCATATGGGGACACTGGGGAGTTTGGGGACAACTGTTTTGTATGTAGGCCTATTTATTTTCTGTAATATTTATTATAATTGTATTATGTTAGTAGTCATAAAAAATAAGACGCTTTTACAATGAGTTAGACCTGTCATGGCTATTTTGTTCACTATTCTGAGGTTTATGGTTTGACTAAGCGAGTTTCAACTGTGATTTACTCTGTAACGGTAGATGGTAAGAACCCAATTTTTTGTTATAATACAGTATACATTCAAGTCTATATTTTGATACATATCATGGGCACAAAGTCATATCAAAACAATGTCCTTGGATGTGTTTTTTATCAAAACTGTTTCTTCACAACAGGTTTTTGAGATACATGCATGAATAGACAAGGTAATGGTAAGACTATGTAAACATGGTATATATCAAATTGTGCGTTAGAATGTCTAATTGTACCCCAAAAAAGAATTGAGTTTATATGATGTTCCAATTCCGAGCTATGGGGACTTTTAGCTGGATAGGTCAGATTGATCATGACTGACCATGCTATTTATAGATGGCAAAATATCTACAGTGGTACATGTGAGAAACTTTTTATTTTATTATAATTGAACTAGACAACTCACCCTTTAAAATGAGATCGCATGGCTATGTACGCCCAGCAGAAAAAAAGTTATTTAGAAAATAAAACTTCAACCGGGCATAACTTTTTTTGTTGTCCTAGAAACACTACCCAGTGTAAATGCAGGCTCTTTTAAATGGCTTCCAACACAAAAACTAAACATTTTATCAACTCAGTTCATTTTCTTCCTGGAAGCAGACAAGTCAAGCTTTCTCTGAAGGTCTTTCGTTGTCACACATTCACAACAGAGAATTTTCAATAAATCATTCAAAAACGGCATTATGCCATAGAGAAGTCTAAAAACTATATAGAAATCCTTGAAACTCTCAAAGAGTTAACAATAAAGAGAATTTAATGTTTGTTTTGTCACCGTTTGTTTTACGTTATTATTACATCACCTAATCATAGCAACATGAGTTAGAATTCCCTCCTCAATGTTGTCAGATGATAAGAGCTCCCCTCACTTCACACGGGTGTGATTCTGAAGGTCTTTGTGGTGCTACGTTAATGAAATGTATCTAACCTTTCCGCAGGAGGTCTATCGGATCAACTTACCACCGTTACCACAGAACCTCTTGGGCAACTATCGTTATGGGGATGGGATCGTGGGAGATCCCAGACTCTACGAGCTCGTCTATGAGTTTCAACCCGAGGACTACGATGTCTTCCGAGGATTTACATGCCTCATCCTTGAGCGTTTTGAGCCACGTTGAATTCACTTTACACGGCCTGTGTGTGAATTGTTCTGATTTTCTTTCTGTTTCACTTTGAGACAAATGTTCAGTCAAATGGAAATGTATTCCAACACTTATTAAAGCATACAGAATGTTCGCCCAACACTAGAGTTTGTGTGTTTAATGAGGCCATTGATTGTTTGGGGAACAGAGCAGATTGTTATCCCTAATCTTACCATAGTTTGTTCAAAGAAATTACATTTGTGTTGCTCATTTGTGTGATGTCCACCCTGTTACATGTGTTTTAGGCTTAGCCTCAGAAACCCAGACGTGTTATAATCACAATTCAGACAAAATCAAAATCATATGATTGCAGGGAAGAACGGATTGGTAAAACTAAAGTATTCCAAAAAAGGGGTCAAATTACACCGAAATTAAAAGGTATCCTGAACATGTATGATTAAAATGACGTTAAGTGAAAATGCATTTTACAATCTAGGCATTTAGCAGACGCTCTTAATCCAGAGCGATTTACATTAAGCAAGAACAACAACAGCTAAAAACGTAACAGTGGAATATCTATGTAATGAAACTATACTATACTATACTAGCCTGATTATCAGACTAGCTTTCTTGAAGCTTCAGTCTGACATTGTCTCCTGTCTGAGCGATTTCAAGGGGGAGGGGATTAGAATTCCCTCAACCAGTAGCCATTGGTGTTGTTTTTCCCTCCTTCCTCTGTGTGTTGCGCTGCGTGATGACGCTGAAAACGGGACTCGGTGCTGATTGGTTGTTCGTTAGACCCACCCCCACCACCGATTCTCATTGGATAATACATTTTTGTACCGAAGAAATTATAGGTTCACAGTGCAACACCAGACCAAGAGACGCAGTCCACTCAGAGAGTGGGCGGGGTCTTTGGGCTGGATCCAGGCTAATACTATAATATACTATACTATACTATACTATACTATACTAGTGCTGTCTACATACAATGCTATAAGTCTGTATAAAATGCTATCTAAGTTACATAAGTTGAGCCTTTGCATATGCCTGTAAGGTCGTCGGGGCTAGGGCAAGTGCTACGGGCCATGATGGAGTCTGAAGAGGTGGGTTTTCAGACTACGGTGGAAGATTGGGAGTGAGACTGCAGTTCTGATTTTTGGGAAGTGCATTCCATAGTTTGAGCCAGGGTTTGATCATACTTGCAACATATAGGGGAGCCATACATTTGGTTGCTTTGAATGCCAGCATTTTAATAGATATTCATTCATTCATTCATTCATTCATTCATTCAAGTTTTATTTATTCTCGGAAATTACACTGAGTAATTAAACTCATTTTCAGTGTCGTCGAGTAATACAATATCAGTAATACAAGATCAAAAGCATCACAATACATCAGAAGATCATGAAAGGGAAAACAAAAGGTATACAGTATTGACTGTCTTATATTTCTGCACTGTATTTAGCCTACTGTATTGTAGGCTACTGTATTCAGACATGTGAAGCACGTTGGTACAGAGAGTTGTTTTTAAAAGTGCGTCACTACGTTCTCCACATTTGATTTGATATTTGTTTTTATCTCCAGATATGACAACATATTCCCAATGGGGTGTGGCTGTACTTGTCCGCGATATGGACCACTGGGATAATCAAGCTGCCCTCGATGGGACTGTCATCTGTTGGGGGCATAGAGAGTGGATCCACCCAAACGTCCAAATCACGGACCTCATCCAGGAGGTCGACACCCAGTTCAATCGGCCAATCGGATATAGTGTCCCATATGATACGGTGAGGGGAGTTTAAAACTGAACAACACTTGTGTATCATTGATTGTTTGATTGAATACTTTATTAACAGTTTGCAAAAAAGGCACAGGAAAGTCTTCTTTTCCTTTCGGCTTCCTAGGCCTCCTGTCTGGCAGTTCTAATAGCTGAACCTGTGGGCCACATTAAAAAAAATGGCAATGGGCCAGGGGCCGATAAAATGACAACATTAATGATACTTGATAACTTCTCTATTTGATTTGCTTTATGCAGCTGTTGTGTTCAGATTATGTTTGGCATCCACCCACTCGAGGGTGGTAGCGTGGTGTGTGTAAGAAAAGAAGGAAGGCAGGTTGTATCCACTGTTATGGATGTGGAGAGAGAAGTAAACAGACCGGTCTCCTAAATACTTGTCCCTGTGATTTATTTATGCACTAACTTAACAATTGGCGACGAGGATAAAAACGAAAATGGCTGCTCTGCTCGGATTACAACCGCCTGCTGCATTCCTGGAGTGCCCGGGAGAAACCGAAAGTAACATTTGAAGCTTGGAAAAAGTTGTTTGATAACTACCTGGTTGCGATCGGAGGATCCAACTTTGCTGCGGAAAGGAAACGAGCTCTGCTAATCCACTGTTTGGGAACAGAAGCACAGAGACTGTACAATACATTGCCGCTTACTGCTGATACATACGATGGGACCGTGCTGGCTTTACCGTGTACCGAGACGACTCGCCCCTTTTCCAACTCGCCCTCGCGAAAAGTGAAGACGGTTCGCCACAGAATTTCGAAAAGTGAAGACGGCTCGCCACAGATTTTCGAAAAGTGATGACGGCTCGCCCCGAGCCGTGGAGAACCCGCCCCCATAGTGTGGACAGCTCGCCCCACAGCGTGGATATCTCGCCCCAACGCACGGATATCTCGCCCCGTGTTTATTTCATGTTTATTTTACCTTATTTATCATATTAGAACATTGTTTGTCAAAGGAGAACATTTAGAACCAGTCAGAACCCGTTTGTTTGTTGTTGGTCAAATTCAAATTATGCATGGATAATGTATATGCACTCATGTTTACATAAGTACAGTACTTGAAATTATATGCACTCATGTTTACATAATGTTATCCAGTAACATTCGTTTTTGCATGTCATGGTATGGAGTTGCTTATTTCATTGTTTAGCTGGGGACCTGGAGCCTGTGAAATCTTTCACAGACTTACAGTGCCACCAACAGGTGGATTTTTGAAAATGACTCAAATCATGAAGGCAATTTACATGGAATCTTTCACAGACTTTCATACTAGTCTACTACTTTATCAATAAATCAATACAAATATAAATCAATGCAGCATAAATATCAGGTTATTTCAATGTATTTCAAGGATTTACTATAGCCCATAGCATTTACAAACAACAAGTTATTACAAGTTCAATCAATTAATGTAACTATTGAGAGCGTAAGAATCTGGAGGAATCTGGAAGAATCTGGTCTCAGTCCTAAATGGGTTAAAACACTTAAGTTGACACTTTTTATTTTCTATTTCAATGTATTTTTTAGATTTACTATATCCCATAGCTGGCCCCTTTTAGACTTATAGCATAATGTACAGATAATAGCCTACAATACATTTCAATGTATTTCAATGTATTTCAATGTATTTGTAATAGCCTACTCACAGTATTAAGGTGAAACAACAAGTTGTTTACAAGTTGAAATGTATTTCAAAGCTTAGTGTCTGCCTTTGTTTTGAGTGGAGGGTGGAGGGGCTCGTTAGCACGCCCGACTCATATAGGCCTACTGTTAGATGCCAAGACAAGTCAGACTCCCACAACGCTTTGCCGGAGGAGACGGCACCTGCAGCCTGCAGTTGTAGAAGCAGCTTTGATTGAAGCCATTGAACCGCTACCAGCTGACACAGCTGTGGAAGCAGCAGAACCAGCAGTAGTTGCTACCGCTCCAGTTGAACCAGCAGTAGTTGCTCCAGTTGTGATTGAACCAGCACCAGCACTAGCTGACGCAGCTGTGGTCAAAGACATTGGACCTTCTCTCAAATAAATGGTTACATTCCTACAGTTGATCTGTTGTTGTTGTTCTTGTTGTAGTAACGACCCAGCACACTCAAACAAAAGAGGCTGATGACCCCCCTTGGGCCCCCTCCACTCTCACTATAACTAGACACATACCCCCCCCCTCTCTCTGTTTAAAAGTACAGGAAAAATCTCAAAGTACATGTACAAATATAGTACAGGTAAAAATCTCTCTCTCTCTGTTTAAAAGTAGGCTACTATTGTGAATCAGTGGACCATGACAGCTTAAACACAACTCTTCTTTACTTTCAAAACTCAGAGTCAATAATAAGGCAAAGCAACATCATCACACATCATGTTGTATGTCAAGACTGAAGTAGTCGATCCCAGATAATCCCCCCAATCATCACAAACAACACAGGAATATGCAAGAGCGCAGCACAATCTCTCTCTCTCTTTGTTGGGGCGACTTCTCCGGACTTCTGGGCGAATTCTCCGGACTTTTGGGGGCGAATTCTTCGCGCGTTGGGGCGACCGCTCTTCCCGTCAGGGCGACCGCTCTTCCCGTTGAGGCGACCGATCTTCGTCGATCTTAGTTGGAAAAGGGGCGAGCCGTCTCGTATTCAGATCAATGTGGGTTGTATTAATTCACATGGTCAAAGTTCTAGACTAAAGTACCTTTTGGCCGTGTTCATGGACAGCAGCATTATGAATTGCAAACTGAATATGTAATTTGTAAACAAAAAGGCTGTATAGGTTGTGCTGGAGTGTCAAGGGATGTTTACACAGCTTTCTGGGAGTAGTAGTAGTTCCTCGAACAGTGTGAAGGTGACGAGGAGCGAGTTCCAAGACTGAGACCAGATTACTCTGAGGCTGAATGGCAAGCAGTGGGGAGAATCTGGGTGAAAGGGCTCATGGTCCATGGTCTAATGCCAGTGAAGCTGTCAAAGCTTTTAATTTTAGATTGCGTACACGTAATCAACTCTGTTGATGTAGATGTTCTGATGTCCTCTTTCCTCAACTACCTCTCTGCTGGTGAGCGAGCTGCTGTTGAAAAGGTTCCCACTGTCTACCTCGCAAAGACAACCTGGAGGCTGCCATTCAAACAATGGCTCATAAAGACATTATCCAAGAGCCAAAATATATAGTAGATTGCTTCTCTAAATCAATTGCTGATTCACAGCTGACACTGACTGAGAAAGAAAGTGTCCTGTGACTGTACGACTCAAAGAGGGCCACCAGCAAAAACGTGTCTCAACTACTCAAACCCACCCAGTCTATGAATCACCTGCAATAATATGTGAAACTGCTGACCAAAGCAAAGCAGAGAAGATCCTTCGCTTCTGCACTGGCTTTAATGTCATATGTGTTGATACGATTAACGTAAGCTTCAATAAGGAATCAGGTCTTGGCAGAAGGCTTGTTGCTCATACGTGTGGACCCGTCCTTGAAGTCCCATGCACATACAGTACAGTTGTTTCCCAGAGTTCCGCACTGAGTTTGACAACATACTTGCAAGCAACTTCTTGGAAATGGACATTGTGTGACATCTACATCTACTCTGTGAGCGTATGGGCATCACCTGACAAGTACCACCACTACTACTTATTCAGGGAAGTCAATTGAGAACCAGCTCTCTTTTACAATGATGCCCTGATAAAACTGTACATAACAAACATTTGAACACAGATACATTACAAGAAAAAATATAATAAAATAAACAATTCAGATTGAACAAGTACAGCTATGTCAAATACAAGACATTTAAATCAATCAAGTGAAATCAAGTTATTCAGTTTTAAGACTGATTGTAGTCTCTCGAACATCATACCCCTCACTCAGGTGACCCAGCCGGGGTGATCAAGTCCCGATTTACGTCCCAGTAGCTACCGTCGATTCATCCCACAATCCTCCGGTCACGTGATTAAAAAAAAAAGAAGAAGAAAGGCCTCTCCCCCTCCCTTCCTGAAAACAGGACGGGAGGGGCGCATTGTCACAAAATGGCGGCGCTGCCCATATGCGAGCGTATAACTCCAGTCAACAGTATCACATTGCATAACATCTGATCGGCTCGTATCCACCTCTGCTCCTGTTTCTCCCTCCCCTCTCGCTCCCTCCTGCTTGTTTCAGGGGAGGGAGGGCTCTTGTTTGTTTCAGGGGAGGGGAGGCGTCTTGTGTGCCGTGTACTCGTGTAGTGTCTGTCGGAACATGTTCCGACATGATGGCCACAGATCTAAAGTCGGTCTCCTTTCCTTCTCCATACTCGAACAAACAAGAAAACTATCACGGATTGTATTGGGACGGTTATTTTTTTATGATGATCATCGCTGCGGTCAGATGGAACAATGCAAATACGAGCTGTTGTGTTACTGGAGGGTGCGTCACTACGTTCTCCACATTTGATTTGATATTTGTTTTTATCTCCAGATATGACAACATATTCCCAATGGGGTGTGGCTGTACTTGTCCGCGATATGGACCACTGGGATAATCAAGCTGCCCTCGATGGGACTGTCATCTGTTGGGGGCATAGAGAGTGGATCCACCCAAACGTCCAAATCACGGACCTCATCCAGGAGGTCGACACCCAGTTCAATCGGCCAATCGGATATAGTGTCCCATATGATACGGTGAGGGGAGTTTAAAACTGAACAACACTTGTGTATCATTGATTGTTTGATTGAATACTTTATTAACAGTTTGCAAAAAAGGCACAGGAAAGTCTTCTTTTCCTTTCGGCTTCCTAGGCCTCCTGTCTGGCAGTTCTAATAGCTGAACCTGTGGGCCACATTAAAAAAAATGGCAATGGGCCAGGGGCCGATAAAATGACAACATTAATGATACTTGATAACTTCTCTATTTGATTTGCTTTATGCAGCTGTTGTGTTCAGATTATGTTTGGCATCCACCCACTCGAGGGTGGTAGCGTGGTGTGTGTAAGAAAAGAAGGAAGGCAGGTTGTATCCACTGTTATGGATGTGGAGAGAGAAGTAAACAGACCGGTCTCCTAAATACTTGTCCCTGTGATTTATTTATGCACTAACTTAACAATTGGCGACGAGGATAAAAACGAAAATGGCTGCTCTGCTCGGATTACAACCGCCTGCTGCATTCCTGGAGTGCCCGGGAGAAACCGAAAGTAACATTTGAAGCTTGGAAAAAGTTGTTTGATAACTACCTGGTTGCGATCGGAGGATCCAACTTTGCTGCGGAAAGGAAACGAGCTCTGCTAATCCACTGTTTGGGAACAGAAGCACAGAGACTGTACAATACATTGCCGCTTACTGCTGATACATACGATGGGACCGTGCTGGCTTTACCGTGTACCGAGACGACTCGCCCCTTTTCCAACTCGCCCTCGCGAAAAGTGAAGACGGTTCGCCACAGAATTTCGAAAAGTGAAGACGGCTCGCCACAGATTTTCGAAAAGTGATGACGGCTCGCCCCGAGCCGTGGAGAACCCGCCCCCATAGTGTGGACAGCTCGCCCCACAGCGTGGATATCTCGCCCCAACGCACGGATATCTCGCCCCGTGTTTATTTCATGTTTATTTTACCTTATTTATCATATTAGAACATTGTTTGTCAAAGGAGAACATTTAGAACCAGTCAGAACCCGTTTGTTTGTTGTTGGTCAAATTCAAATTATGCATGGATAATGTATATGCACTCATGTTTACATAAGTACAGTACTTGAAATTATATGCACTCATGTTTACATAATGTTATCCAGTAACATTCGTTTTTGCATGTCATGGTATGGAGTTGCTTATTTCATTGTTTAGCTGGGGACCTGGAGCCTGTGAAATCTTTCACAGACTTACAGTGCCACCAACAGGTGGATTTTTGAAAATGACTCAAATCATGAAGGCAATTTACATGGAATCTTTCACAGACTTTCATACTAGTCTACTACTTTATCAATAAATCAATACAAATATAAATCAATGCAGCATAAATATCAGGTTATTTCAATGTATTTCAAGGATTTACTATAGCCCATAGCATTTACAAACAACAAGTTATTACAAGTTCAATCAATTAATGTAACTATTGAGAGCGTAAGAATCTGGAGGAATCTGGAAGAATCTGGTCTCAGTCCTAAATGGGTTAAAACACTTAAGTTGACACTTTTTATTTTCTATTTCAATGTATTTTTTAGATTTACTATATCCCATAGCTGGCCCCTTTTAGACTTATAGCATAATGTACAGATAATAGCCTACAATACATTTCAATGTATTTCAATGTATTTCAATGTATTTGTAATAGCCTACTCACAGTATTAAGGTGAAACAACAAGTTGTTTACAAGTTGAAATGTATTTCAAAGCTTAGTGTCTGCCTTTGTTTTGAGTGGAGGGTGGAGGGGCTCGTTAGCACGCCCGACTCATATAGGCCTACTGTTAGATGCCAAGACAAGTCAGACTCCCACAACGCTTTGCCGGAGGAGACGGCACCTGCAGCCTGCAGTTGTAGAAGCAGCTTTGATTGAAGCCATTGAACCGCTACCAGCTGACACAGCTGTGGAAGCAGCAGAACCAGCAGTAGTTGCTACCGCTCCAGTTGAACCAGCAGTAGTTGCTCCAGTTGTGATTGAACCAGCACCAGCACTAGCTGACGCAGCTGTGGTCAAAGACATTGGACCTTCTCTCAAATAAATGGTTACATTCCTACAGTTGATCTGTTGTTGTTGTTCTTGTTGTAGTAACGACCCAGCACACTCAAACAAAAGAGGCTGATGACCCCCCTTGGGCCCCCTCCACTCTCACTATAACTAGACACATACCCCCCCCCTCTCTCTGTTTAAAAGTACAGGAAAAATCTCAAAGTACATGTACAAATATAGTACAGGTAAAAATCTCTCTCTCTCTGTTTAAAAGTAGGCTACTATTGTGAATCAGTGGACCATGACAGCTTAAACACAACTCTTCTTTACTTTCAAAACTCAGAGTCAATAATAAGGCAAAGCAACATCATCACACATCATGTTGTATGTCAAGACTGAAGTAGTCGATCCCAGATAATCCCCCCAATCATCACAAACAACACAGGAATATGCAAGAGCGCAGCACAATCTCTCTCTCTCTTTGTTGGGGCGACTTCTCCGGACTTCTGGGCGAATTCTCCGGACTTTTGGGGGCGAATTCTTCGCGCGTTGGGGCGACCGCTCTTCCCGTCAGGGCGACCGCTCTTCCCGTTGAGGCGACCGATCTTCGTCGATCTTAGTTGGAAAAGGGGCGAGCCGTCTCGTATTCAGATCAATGTGGGTTGTATTAATTCACATGGTCAAAGTTCTAGACTAAAGTACCTTTTGGCCGTGTTCATGGACAGCAGCATTATGAATTGCAAACTGAATATGTAATTTGTAAACAAAAAGGCTGTATAGGTTGTGCTGGAGTGTCAAGGGATGTTTACACAGCTTTCTGGGAGTAGTAGTAGTTCCTCGAACAGTGTGAAGGTGACGAGGAGCGAGTTCCAAGACTGAGACCAGATTACTCTGAGGCTGAATGGCAAGCAGTGGGGAGAATCTGGGTGAAAGGGCTCATGGTCCATGGTCTAATGCCAGTGAAGCTGTCAAAGCTTTTAATTTTAGATTGCGTACACGTAATCAACTCTGTTGATGTAGATGTTCTGATGTCCTCTTTCCTCAACTACCTCTCTGCTGGTGAGCGAGCTGCTGTTGAAAAGGTTCCCACTGTCTACCTCGCAAAGACAACCTGGAGGCTGCCATTCAAACAATGGCTCATAAAGACATTATCCAAGAGCCAAAATATATAGTAGATTGCTTCTCTAAATCAATTGCTGATTCACAGCTGACACTGACTGAGAAAGAAAGTGTCCTGTGACTGTACGACTCAAAGAGGGCCACCAGCAAAAACGTGTCTCAACTACTCAAACCCACCCAGTCTATGAATCACCTGCAATAATATGTGAAACTGCTGACCAAAGCAAAGCAGAGAAGATCCTTCGCTTCTGCACTGGCTTTAATGTCATATGTGTTGATACGATTAACGTAAGCTTCAATAAGGAATCAGGTCTTGGCAGAAGGCTTGTTGCTCATACGTGTGGACCCGTCCTTGAAGTCCCATGCACATACAGTACAGTTGTTTCCCAGAGTTCCGCACTGAGTTTGACAACATACTTGCAAGCAACTTCTTGGAAATGGACATTGTGTGACATCTACATCTACTCTGTGAGCGTATGGGCATCACCTGACAAGTACCACCACTACTACTTATTCAGGGAAGTCAATTGAGAACCAGCTCTCTTTTACAATGATGCCCTGATAAAACTGTACATAACAAACATTTGAACACAGATACATTACAAGAAAAAATATAATAAAATAAACAATTCAGATTGAACAAGTACAGCTATGTCAAATACAAGACATTTAAATCAATCAAGTGAAATCAAGTTATTCAGTTTTAAGACTGATTGTAGTCTCTCGAACATCATACCCCTCACTCAGGTGACCCAGCCGGGGTGATCAAGTCCCGATTTACGTCCCAGTAGCTACCGTCGATTCATCCCACAATCCTCCGGTCACGTGATTAAAAAAAAAAGAAGAAGAAAGGCCTCTCCCCCTCCCTTCCTGAAAACAGGACGGGAGGGGCGCATTGTCACAAAATGGCGGCGCTGCCCATATGCGAGCGTATAACTCCAGTCAACAGTATCACATTGCATAACATCTGATCGGCTCGTATCCACCTCTGCTCCTGTTTCTCCCTCCCCTCTCGCTCCCTCCTGCTTGTTTCAGGGGAGGGAGGGCTCTTGTTTGTTTCAGGGGAGGGGAGGCGTCTTGTGTGCCGTGTACTCGTGTAGTGTCTGTCGGAACATGTTCCGACATGATGGCCACAGATCTAAAGTCGGTCTCCTTTCCTTCTCCATACTCGAACAAACAAGAAAACTATCACGGATTGTATTGGGACGGTTATTTTTTTATGATGATCATCGCTGCGGTCAGATGGAACAATGCAAATACGAGCTGTTGTGTTACTGGAGGGGCACAGCAAGTCAGCAACACCACCGTCCATCATCTTCATAAAAAATAAACAAAACAGTAGTAACGTAGCCCCGATATGTTCCCTTAGTCCCTATGCTCATTCTTTAGCTCTTACATAAGCCAATTACCGACGAAGGGTAGATGGGATCAATGTGTACCCTTTTCCTCGTAAAAGTAGACATTTGAGGGCTTTCATTCGGTGTATAGTATGTATAGGATATTTTCTGTGTTCATTTTTATAACTGCCTGTCAACGTCTAACATAAAACGGTCCCTAACTAGGCTTTCTGTTCAAGAAGAGCACGTCACTACAAAAGCAGGTGTTACATAAGGTAAATATCTCCAGAATGGAAGATGGTAAAATCATTTTTTTTAATTGGAGTGGACAAACTAAGCTTTCTTTTGAGGTATGCGGTGTGTCTCGCTATAAGAGAACATTTGCTGTCTGCCTTGGAAAAGGTTGGTCGTCCAATGCTATCAGCGTAGCGTCAGGGCTAATCAGACTGCGGGAGCCGTTCGCGTGCATTGTGTTAATTATTACAGTGGATATGATAATATTGATGTGAGTTGTTGTTTAACATTAGATAATGTAGAATTGTTATTTTTATCAACGTTTGCCTGTTATCTCTCCTAATGGTACCAACATCAATACAGCATGAAATTATGGACGGAATCTATCCAACGACATTGAAAACGATTGAAATGCCAATTGAATAGTGGGCCTTGACATGAAAAAGGTTGAAAGCCACCGATATAAAGCTTTAGGTACGAACATGTACGTAGCTGCCAGATAAAGTCCCTGGAGAGGTGGGTACGAATATGTACGCAAATGGCAAAAAAGGTTAAAGATAACAAGTAAACGATCATTGCTATGTGACATTTTCTTTCATCCCCTCCTACTGTTCTGCAGGCTTGGCTGAAATGAGTGCAGAAACGTTCCATGACACAAACCATGCCGCCATGGTTTTAGAGGGACTGAATAGGATGCGGCTCGACTCCACAGCATGTGATGTGGTTTTGTGCTGTGGTGGCATAGAGCTGCCCTGTCATGGGAGGGTCCTGTCTACGTTCAGCACATATTTCAATGTAAATACACACATTTATTGACCATGGCTTTCACGTGAGCCAGACATCATGTGATATAAGAAAAGTCATGATCACTCAGCCAACCAATCATCTTTTCAACTTTCACAGGACATGTTTAAGCCCCCAGCAAAGATCACACCTAAAAAGGTCCAACTAACTGGTCTGATTGACCCTCAGATGCTGAACGCATTAATTTATTATGGATACACATCAAAGAACAGCAGAAAATGTGAAGGTAATGTATTTTCATCATGAAACTATTGTGTTTTGATTTGCCTCACTCGGGTGACACGGCGGGGCAATGTGATGCGGGATATTAGGTTGCCTCCGAACATCAGTAAACTATGCCAAATGTACTGTCCTGTTTGCAATGTAACATGACATGAAATAACTGTTTGGGGTTGCTGCTCCAGGCAACACTATTGACATATGATGTGTTTTTACAGACAGGTACCTGGATGATTACAAGGCCCAGCTGTTGGGCCTTGACACCTCAAAATCCGTGCAGAAAAATGTGACATCCATGCTTAGCCGCATCATGAGTTTCCTCCAGTACATGGGGCATGGTAGCACAAGGCTCCATGCATGGAAATTAATAGATAACAAGTAAACGGTCATTGCTATATGTGACATTTTCTTTCATCCCCTCCTACTGTTCTGCAGGCTTGGCTGAAAGGAGTGCAGAAATGTTCCATGACCCAAACCATGCCGCCATGGTTTTATAGGGACTGAATAGGATGCGGCTCGACTCCGCAGCATGTGATGTGGTTTTGTGCTTGTGGTGGCATAGAGCTGCCCTGTCATCGGAGGGTCCTGTCTACGTTCAGCACATATTTCAATGTAAATACACACATTTATTGACCATGGCTTTCACGTGAGCCAGACATCATGTGATATAAGAAAAGGCCTAAGTCATGATCACTCAGCCAACCAATCATCTTTTCAACTTTCACAGTTTAAGCCCCCAGCGAAGATCTCACCTAAAAAGGTCCAACTAACTGGTCTGATTGACCCTCAGATGCTGAACGCATTAATTTATTATGGATACACATCAAAGGTATCCATAACAGCAGAAAATGTGAAGGTAATGCATTTTCTTCATGAAACTATTGTGTTTTGAATCCTGCAAATCGTTACACAGTATCTCTATAGTCATGTGTTCAAGACGGATCTGTCCAATATTTCAGATTCCATCATGAACGCAGCGTGCAATTTACGTGAAATCTTTCACAGACATTCCTACAAGGCTGAGGTGTGTGTATATATATAGATATATATCTCTCTCTCTGGCATAAGAAGAAATGTCACCCTTTTCACATTTGCCTATTATAGCGCCACCAGGAGGACACAACCTCACCTACCCTGGTGGAGACCTCTGCCCTGAGCGGCACTTTATCTATAGCAGATTAGTTTATGCATATTCTGAATAACTGCTGCTGTGTAGTATCTGTCTATATGTCTGCCTGTCTGTCTGCCTAGGTGATACACTGATCCTTTTGAGGTCTGTGATTGTATGGCCTGGAAAAATATTCAGGAAAACTGGCAGAAAGTCTTATCGCTGCACTTAAGAAAATATAATTTTATTTCTGAGTGGTGCAACCACTCCAAGGAACGCTGTTGGAGCGCTGTTGTGCCAGAAACAGAGAGGGAGAGAGATAGTGCTGCACTGTTGCCTGCTAATGAGAGACAGAGAGATAGGGTGGGGGGAGGGGAGTTGCACCACTCAGTTCACACTGGTGTTTCTTTTTTTAAGATGCTCATCATGTGCTCTGTGCTTATGGTGAGTTAAAATTGGCAAACGTTTTGCCCCTGGGACTTTTGCCAGTGCTATAAGATGAGGGATAAAGGCTACGGTTGACAAGGATATGGTCTGTAGATCTCAGATATAATAATTGTTATAATTATGCTCATATATATCGACAGCAGTGTGGTCCTTGATCGATTGGTCTGTGTGCTCAATGCTGCTCATGTTCACCTACAGCCCTAACCCTATGATGAATTGAAAAAGGTGGACCCTGTTGGTTGACAAGTGTAATGCTTTATCAGTGTGTCGTCCACAGACGGTAACAGTCTTTGTATTGAGTTGTGCTTTCATGTGAAATGTACCCATTCTGAAAACTGTCAATAAATACTTCAATCTTTCCGAGTGCCGAGTGAGCCTCGATGCCTGAGACCAGGGGTAGATTGCAATCTACCAGTAAAACACTAGGTGGTGGAAAGCCTGGTGAGGCGAGGTTAGTAAAACACAAAGGCTGTGCAGGTTGACCACATGACACGCCCTTAAAAATGTAAAATTTGAATATATGAAACTATTTTTCGCATCTGCCACTTGAATTAAGGTGACTTCTGACTTGACATCAAAAAGGGCAAGTCAGCTGAAAACCTCTGTTTTAAGTAATGTAAAGTATGATGTGAACATGCAGGGACATCATTATTATAGGCTACTAAAATTGTATCCTTCAACTGTTTATGCTCCCAAATGACCCTGACCTTAGAGTATGATATTAACCCCGACGATTCCTAGTAAATACTTTTCAAAAAGTATTACTTAAAGACGTTTACGCCGTGGACAAAGGCAAGCCAACTCTTGTTGTGACAAAACAATGTTTTGGGCAGATCAAATAATTGGTAAGAAGGGGGAAAACCCCCTTTTTTTCGTTTTACTAATTTCTTGATCGGCCCAAAACATTGTGGTTATTGTCATGATTTGTCACAATAGTCGTTCTGAAAGAGGGCGGGACTGCGACGCCAGGTCTATGAAAACGAGCACAAAAGAAGCCACATGAGTATGAGCTTGCAGATCTGCTATCTACTATCAAAAGAAAAAGTTAAATATTTGGAAAATATGAGTTTTTATTTTATTTTTCTCAGATGGTCTGCAGATGAATACATTAACCCATTCCCCCATGCCATGGGTTTACAAACAACTTTTTTACACTATTTACAAACTAGCCCAAAGTCTCTTATAGTATAAATCGGACATGGCAACACCTTTGACTGCAACACGGAAAAGGCTTGGCATTGACTTCGCTACTTCCTTTTGCGTCCTGTCTGGCGAGAGAGTCGCACGTGCAGTAATTTGTGTGGAAAAGAAGAAGAAGAAGACCCAAGATGGCTGAACAAAAAAGGTATCAAATCGTTTATATATTTACATTTATGTATAATGTTGATGGCCGCGGAGACCGGCTGCCATTAACGTAGCCCTGGTCCAGTGCTTACAGCGAGTCCCTCACTGAGACTCGCTGTAAGCACTGGACCAGGGCTACCATTAACGACCGCCGTCGTCCCTAGGTGCGCTGAGGGCCGGGAGAGGGTTAGGTTTAGGTGTGCTTCCCCGGGGGAGGTGAGGGTTTGAGGTAGGTTGTGATGCGGGATATTAGGTTGCCTCCGAACATAAGTAAACTATGCCAAATGGACTGTCCTGTTTGCATTGTAACATGACATAAAATAACTGTTTGGGATTGCTGCTCCAGGCAACACTATTGACATATATGATGTGTTTTTACAGACAAGTACCTGGATGATTACAAGGCCCAGCTGTTGGGCCTTGACACCTCAAAATCCATGCAGAAAAATGTGACATCCATGCTTAGCCGCATCATGAGTTTCCTCCAGTACATGGGGCATGGTAGCACAAGGCTCCATGCATGGAAATTAATAGATAACAAGTAAACGGTCATTGCTATGTGTGACATTTTCTTTCCTCCCCTCCTACTGTTCTGCAGGCTTGGCTGAAATGAGTGCAGATGACCCATCTGCACTCATTGGAGGAAATGAGTGCAGATGGGTCTGGTGGAGGCTTACCGCCGCCTAAGCCCCCGTCCTCACAAGCTCAATTGACTGACTTCTATGTAAACCAAAATTCATTCGCCCCTGTACTAAATAGCCAGCCCCCCCATAGTCCCCCCACTGCCCCCAGTCACAATTTTCTGGAGCCGTCACTGCTTGAAGAAGGATTTAACATCTCTCCAACCAGCCCCGAAACTCCAGTCACTCCAGAAATCAAAGTTGAGGCAGAAATTTCAGAATCTAGCTCCAGCTCTCAACCTGGGACTTCAAGGTCAGTATACAATGAGGTTATTGAGGAAAGAGGAATGCTAGTTAGTATAAAGCACAGAATGCTAATGGCTATGATTGTCCATTTGGCTGCATTTGAAATGGTTAACGAACAAAAATATATGCTTCTATGTTTCTTTTAGGCAACATGATATTGGGAGAAAGGTATGTCCTCTCTTCTGTTTCATATTTTTATAACATTTTAGCCTTTTCTTGAATGTCTCATTCTGCCTCACGCAACCCTGTTATGTATATTATCAGGGTGAGACAAAATACATACATTTAGAAAAAAATCTTTACTTACAGGTATTTTATTTACTTGCTTCATTATATTCCTGGAAGAAAGCTAACGGCATGGATTTGCAACCCTGTTACTGTTATTTGAGTAACATGGTTGTATCTCCTCCAATTTACTCAGTATTGACAAACTAGTATTATTTATGGTTCAATTAAATAACATAATCTAAAGGATAATTTTGTTTAATTACATATTTTAGAGCAATTACTGAATTTTACATCCTATATTGTTTCCTTTTATTTTCCTGGATAGGATTATGAACTTAATGGAGACACAAAATGAAGTTGAATAGTGTTTTGTTTTCCTTTTTTTACAGCGTGGCCCACCAATGAGCGCGGCTGAAAGGCAGAGAATCTACCGTGCCAGGCGTGATGCTGATGTACAGAGGAGACAGCAGTACTTGGAAACAGAGAGAGACAGATGGAGGAAAGACGTAGAAGCAGGGAAGAAGATGCTTCAAAGAGACCGCAGTGAAAGTAGACAGTGTGCCCAGCGGAAAAAGTGGAGAGAGGTGCATGAGAGGAGGAAAGCCAGGAACACTTTACTTGAAGACACGGACGGCTCCAGGGGAGGGCTAGTGTGGGCTTTAGCCCCCTCTGGTGGAGGCTTACCCCTCCCTAAACCCCCCTCCCCACAAACCCCATTGACTGACTTCTATGTAAACCAAAATTCATTAGCCCCTGTGGTAAATAACCAGCCCCCCCATAGTCCCCCCAGTCACTATTTTCTGGAGCCGTCGCTGCTTGAAGAAGAATTTAACACCTCTCCAACCAGCCCCGAAACTCCAGTCACTCCAGAAATCAAACTTGAGGCAGAAATTTCAGAATCTAGCTCCAGCTCTCAACCTGGGACATCAAGGTCAGTATACAATGAGGTTATTGAGGAAAGAGGAATGCTAGTTAGTATAAAGCGCAGAATGCTAATGGCTATGATTGTCCATTTGGCTGCATTTTAAATGGTTAACGAACAAAAATATATGCCGCCATGGTTTTAGAGGGTCAAATTAACTGGTCTGATTGACCCGGAGATGCTGAACACATTAATGTATTATGGATACACATCAATTCATATGGATACACATCAAAGCAGAAAATGTGATGGTAATGTGTTTTTGAATCAGTCTCAATTAATCGGTCTTAAAGCAGCACTACAGTATGTCGTTTGGGTGTAGCCAGTTTGGACACAAATAACATGGCTATGGGGTCATGTCAATATTATTTGTATTCGGAAAAAGATTTTCCATTCGTAAAAAAGTGTATTCGTAAAAAAAAGTGTATTCGTAAAAAAAAATCTGTATCCGTAAAAAGATTTTGCATTCGTAAAAAAAAAGTGTATTCGTAAACAAAATGTGTGCACTCGTAATTCATATTTTGTAATGTGTGCACTTGTAAAACATAACTCTTGCTTTTACAGCACTTCTGCAGCAACAGCTCTGGCACCAAGAACAAGGTCCTGGGGATTTGGCGTCTGGTGGACAGCGTCAGGGTCCAGGACCATGTTCTTGGTGCCGAGCTGGTTGTAATCCTGCTGGAGGACATATGCACTTGATCCTTCAACAAGGCCATCAACAGACATGCTGACTGTGGCTCAAGAGGTAGAGCAGGTCGTCCAATGATCCATGGGTCGGCGGTTCGAATCCCGGCTCCTCCTGTCTACATGTCGAAGTGTCCTTGGGCAATACACTGAACCCCAAATTGCTCCCGATGTGCTGGTTGGTACCTTGCATGGGTACCGAGACGACTCGCCCCTTTTCCAACTCGCCCTCGCGAAAAGTGAAGACGGCTCGCCACAGAATTTCGAAAAGTGAAGACGGCTCGCCACAGATTTTCGAAAAGTGATGACGGCTCGCCCCGAGCCGTGGAGAGCCCGCCCCCATAGTGTGGACAGCTCGCCCCACAGCATGGATATCTCGCCCCAACGCACGGATATCTCGCCCGTGTTTATTTCATGTTTATTTTACCTTATTTATCATATTAGAACATTGTTTGTCAAAGGAGAACATTTAGAACCAGTTAGAACCCGTTCGTTTGTTGTTGGTCAAATTAAAATTATGCATGGATAATGAATGGCTTACTCCCCTCCATTGTTCTGGAAATTCCATTCCAAGTACAGTACTTGAAATTATATGCACTCATGTTTACATAAGTACAGTACTTGAAATTATATGCACTCATGTTTACATAATGTTATCCAGTAACATTTGTTTTTGCATGTCATGGTATGGAGTTGCTTATTTCATTGTTTAGCTGGGGACCTGGAGCCTGTGAAATCTTTCACAGACTTACAGTGCCACCAACAGGTGGATTTTTGAAAATGACTCAAATCATGAAGGCAATTTACGTGGAATCTTTCACAGACTGTCATACTAGTCTACTACTACTAGCCATATGCACTCATGTTTATGTTGCATGTCATGGTAGGCCTACCTGCAATTTTGTTGTTGTACTAATATACATAATAATAATAATAACAACATAATAATATAGGCCTACCTGCAATTTTGCATATATTTCAGCAGGTGGCACTAAAGTTCTTGTTGCTTCCCACTTACATAAAATTGTATTATTTATTTCAGCAGGTGGCACTAAAGTTCTTGTTGCTTCCCACTTACATAAAATTGCCTGCCTGTTATTGTATGCTGTGTGTGTGTCAAGTTGTCAGAATTCCATGCCAGACACCTTTGATGATGGGCCATTCTGTAGAACAGAATTCCATGAATTAAGTCAATGAATCAATGATGGCCTGGAATGTAGCCTACAGAATGCAAATGCTCCAACCTCAATACAGATCCATATAGTCCTATAGATTACAGGAATTTAAAACCGTAGACTACATGACTACATAGCTACATAGTTGTGGTTAATGTAGTCATGTGTATGACTAATTGTAAATTAAGTAACCCAGATGTTTATTTATAAATATCAATATAAATCAATACAAATACTTTGAAACTAACCCTATGGGACACTAGTTTTTGCTGCTAGTATTGAAGTAGCGTTGTGTATATTTTTGTTCAACTTTTTTTCTTCTAGTATTGAAGAAGCGTTGTATATATTTTTTTTGTTCAACTATTTTTTAAAGTGGCATCTGTATTATTTCTCTCAAATAAATGGTTACATTCCTACAGTTGATCTGTTGTTGTTGTTCTTGTTGTAGTAACGACCCAGCACACTCAAACAAAAGAGGCTGATGACCCCCCTTGGGCCCCCTCCACTCTCACTATAACTAGACACATACCCCCCCCTCTCTCTCTGTTTAAAAGTACAGGAAAAATACATGTACAAATATAGTACAGGTAAAAATATCTCTGTCTCTGTTTAAAAGTAGGCTACTATTGTGAATCAGTGGACCATGACAGCTTAAACACAACTCTTCTTTACTTTCAAAACTCAGAGTCAATAATAAGGCAAAGCAACATCATCACACATCATGTTGTATGTCAAGACTGAAGTAGTGGATCAGCAAACTTGTTTATTTTATCCCTTGAACCTTTAGCCCAAGCTATACGGCAATCAGAAAACATTAAGCCAATCTCTGTAAATTCTACTGATCATCATATTTCGCTCTATGCGGACGACATCCTGTTATATATGGAGAATGTATCTCATTCCCTCTCAAGCCTCCTTCAAATCTTTGAAAAATTCAGTTCAATTTCAAGTTATAAAATAAACTGGACTAAATCTGCACTAATGTACCTAAAAACTAGAACCATTAGGTCAATCATAGACGATCTCAATCGATGGTGTAATATACCTGTCTCCCTCTCCGGAAGAGTCTCTATTATCAAAATGAACATATTACCTCGAGTAAACTTCTGTAGTTCCATGATTCCTATTGCCCCACCTGTTGCTCATTGGGAAAATTTACATAGAGCAGTCTCAAAATGTATATGGCGAGGCAAGCAAGCTCGGGTTAAACTTACTACCTTACAAAATGAGCGTCAATCTGGCGGTCTAGCTGTACCAAATTTTAAGTTATATTTTCAAGCGTTATCATTTCGTCCTCTGTTGAGTTGGTTTAATTTAAATTCTGAGGCCCCCTGGCTTAATATTGAAAAACATATTGTGGCACCGATTCGTTTACAGGACATTGTATTCACAGATATTTCACCAAAGCAGTGTAGATTGCGTTATGGTCCAATAATAGCGCATGCCATATCTTTATGGCGCAAATATGAGAAGTTACTTAAATGGGATACTAAGTGGCATGAACAGACTCCCTTATTCCATAACCCTTTATTGCTTAGCGGAGGCCATTGTTTTGTAGCTCAATCATGGTCCAATAGAGCGTCGCAGTCCCGCCTCCTACCCTGGACCTAGGACAAATAAAGAGGATGGTGCACGGAGGTGCGGCCCACTCTCCTGCGGGAGGTTTGCACATGCTCAGTGTAAACTTTTATTTTTGTGAAATGACAAAGGAACATGGATACTGTTCATTCAAGTGCTGTGGATGATATAAAACATTTGAAAAGGGAAGGGTGACTGCTGTAACGTGCTGTTTAATTCTCAACTGTTCTGGATCTCATTATTTACATCACAAGTTATGAGCTTTCTATCTAGCACCTCTGCTGGAACACTCCATCATCGCAGTTCCTGTTTACACTGAGCATGTGCAAACCTCTCGCAGGAGAGTGGGCCACACCTCCGTGCACCATCCTCTTTATTTGTCCTAGCCCTGGACCAGGAAATGAAACCCAATGCATTTTTCCCATAGACATTTCTTAAAGTATTTATTTAAAGACGGTTACGCCGCGGACAAAGCCAACTCGAGTCGTGACAACTCATGACAACACAAACAATATTTTGGACCAAACAAATAATTTGTAATTATTTGTTTGGTCCAAAATAGGGACATAGGTTGAGAGGTGCTGTTTCTCTCAAAAACGTTCACTGTGAAATAATATTCAAAGATTTGGGTCAATTGTTCTAAAAGTTTCAAAAACAGCAGTTCTACAAGCTCGTAGCGTGGAAAAATGTTTTTCAGCAACCTAAAGTTTCAAATAATGGTTGAAGTGGTTACAAGCTATTTAAAAGCTAATAAAACATTGTTTATCTCATGCTTGTTTTGTTTGTGAATTTATTTTTGACGCACACATTATTCAAACCAATTCACTACTATTCAGTATTTTAGCCGTGACGTGAGCGCCCCCTCCAGAGATACTTCCGGGGTCCTACTTTTGTGTCGCTTTTGTGTCCCCATAGAGTAAGGGCCGATTCATACTCCTATTTTAGAGCCGAATAAAAGTCGGTTCGGCTCTGTAGAGCCTACAATGTGATGTCATTTGAGGTTCGGCGGGGGCGGGTACCGTCCTAAAGTCGGCTCTTCGGTGCTACTGAAAATTTCTGACGAGCCGAAATCATTTCGGCACTACAGCGCCGAAACAGCGGTAAAATAGGAGTATGAATCGGCCCTTATACTGTGACGCTCCGTCTGACTAAATCTGAGATGAAAACAACCACGAAAGTCTAATTTTACCGCTTTCCTCGCAACAACAAAGCTGCTGCTCTCCCAAATCTGGCTGTGACAGACCGTCTGCCCCACACGGAATACTATCGCCATTTTATTTCATTGTGTCAACTAAATCCTCATTAATTGCAAACTAGATTCAACATACTCAAGCCTGCACACATTCTAAATATGCACCCGAAATATTGTACTGAGCAAATGGACTGTTACCACCTTCAATAATAATGATAATAATAGTCTTTAATAATTCTACTTGAGTTGGAAGCATTAAGACCCATTTTAACACTCAATTTCAACCCTTTCTGAAAAATAACGCCATTGTAAAAAGATTCACAAGTTTAGATATTCTATTTACAATGAGATGCGGACGGGAGCTGGTGCCACTTGGACCCGGACGTAACGTAGCACTACAAAATGACGTCGGACTTAAATACTGAATAGGAGCTGAATGTCCGTCTTTTGTAGGTCTACATCTGCTGCAACTTGCTAAAAGTCATGTTTTGAGTATCTGCAATACTGTATGTTCCTCCTAGCTAAACAACTGGTGTTGAAGAATTACATGGATTTTATCTTCATAGCAGAAATGATCACCCCCTATTTTGTCCATTTGTTCATGTCCCCAATGGCCTTCGATGAAAGCAGACTTGAGATATGACTTAAACATTTACAAAAATCCATAAATTATGCCATTAACATATACATCTATCTGCTTTATTGCTTGTCATGTTTAGTTTTTTAATAAATAGATGATTGATCATTAAAACAGCATTATATAGCTGTGTCCCCCAGTCACACTGGAAGTGGCATTCTACAACTCTTCTGAACAACATGCTACAGAAAAAGGTAGAAACCAATTATTTGTGAAAATTATGTTTGTTATTTCAACAACATGTCTGTGGCTTGTCTTGTCCTTTTTTATTATTTTTTACACACCATTTAATGTTCTTGTTCTGCTCATAAGTCCCAATTACTGAATGTAAAGTCTCTAGGTTTCCTTCAGAATATTTTTTAAACTGATTTATGACACTACATATATGGCACATTAGGAGTCCCAACTAGTACTAGTGGTTCTCAAACATTGTATTTGCAAGGACCAAATACCTCCGAGAGCGTCCAAATGGACCCAAACCAAATGAACCCGTAAGGGTAACCAAAGGGTTCCAACCAAAGGCTTCTATTTGTAGACTCCCAAGGGTTACAGAGCATGACATGGTCATTGGGGGCTCTTTATCTCTGTGTTTCTAGTAATATTATTTAGTGATGGGCCAATGAAGCTTTTATGAACCTCTGAACCAGTTGAACCAATTGGTTAAAAAATGTGTTAAGCTTTGAAGCTTCAGTGAATAGTGACATCTGCTGGCGAAATGCTAGACTGCATTTAATTTAGGCAGTAGAAGACAGTGAAACACTTACTACAGGACACAGCAAAACTTTAGTAAATAAACCTATATTATCAGATTAGAAATTGTGAAATCTTAGAAGGAATGTACTCTACAAATAAAGACTTGAAGTTGATTGATTCATTTGTGTATTCAACTATTTGGGCAACATGTGAGCTTTATCCTCTAATTCATGGACCTGGATTGAGTGTGTCTAAATGCCTAAACTGTAATTAAACATTGAAATAAAAGAAAATAAACAAACATAAACACACAATAGTGTTTTGTATGGAGCAGTGTGATATGTTTGTAGGATGGGGAAATATTTGACACATCTAATGTATTGCTAATGGCAAATTAATACATTCATGTCAGATTTAATTTAATACGTTGTATTGCACAGATGCACATCGCAATGTTGATTAAACGTATTGATTAAATAACGCTTAGTTACAAATATAGATGTGCCAATTTCGTCTACTGTATTGCATCAAAATATTTGCAGTACCCCAGCCAAGGTTTGAACTGACGACCCTCCGCTTACGAGTCCAGCACGCAACAGACAAGCCACAGCAGTAATTTACTGATAAGGTTTTCCTGTAGGTTTTATCATGGTTGCGCAAGCCGATCCGTGGCAACTCAAAGTATTGAACCAGTTCCTAGACCAGTTCGAGGAAATGAACCAGTTACTGCTTCGGACGTCATTGGTCACGTGACTTTTGCTTCGGACGTCATTGGTCACGTGACGTTTTCCCTACTGAAGCAAGCTTCGAAGCACTGGTTCATATGCAAATGAAGGCGGGGTTTGAAGCTTGTGTCGGAGCTTCAGTATCAGACGCCCATCACTAATATTATTGTCTGCTGCAAGAAAAAAAGAAAAAAAAAGCAAGCAAACATGACCCCTGATTCAAACTTGTCACAGACAACTAAGAACCAGAAGCACTAAGTAAGTCTGGCTGAAAGCACAGCAAACACACAGAGAGAGACAGACTCTAGAGAACCAGTCACACTAAAGTTCCAGCAACATCTGAACACAAGGAGAGAGACAGCTCTTATAGTCTCTGGAGCTCGTCACCAAACCAGGCTCAGCTGTTCATCAAATGTGATGACACTCACACCAATCAGCCTCAACCAGGCCACAGGTGGAAAGGAACTATAAGTACATTTACTCAAGTACTAGTTTAAGCAACATTTGAAGGTATTTATTTTACTTTACTGGAGTATTTCCAATGTCCAATACTTCCACTTCTACTCCACTGTATTTGAAAACGTTGTGTTACTGGTTTCTTTGCAGATTTTGATTATTATTACAAAACATACATTAACCACTTAATTTCATCCATTTGAGAATAGCGGAACTGCAAGCTCACAATGTGTCGTTGTGAGCTTGTAGATCTGCTATTTTCAAAATGTGTTTATACATTTCCAAACTTGAAATGCTGACTACTTTTTTACTTTTGGTACTTTAAGTACATGTCAATACGTTGGCCTGGCTTTGGCCTGGCTTTGGCTTGGCTTTTGGAGTTACGTCATTGCAACCAAAGGTCGCAGTTAACTATGAAATTGCACATTTCCTGTCAGTGTGTGTGTACAAATGTGTTTGTTTGTCACGCCTCCATATACTGTATGGTCACCAGTCCTTCCTGTTCTGACATTCCATATGTTGATCTGACCTCATAAAACCCTGTAGACTGAAGACACACTCCATATATGGCCAGTACACAATTCATTCCATATGTTCATCTGACCCCACAGTCTGCCGTCTGCTGTCACTCAGGCGGATGTGTCCCTAAAGGGCGAGGTCGCTTCTCTCCCTCAGGGTGTCTTACTGGTATATGGACGTGGCAGCCACGTCTATGAACTTTTAATGTTTGTTTAGAGCACTTAACAAAAAAAAAAATCACAGCCAAGTCTATGGACGCTTGTTTACAGCAGTAAAGCAGACATCGATGTCATGAGACGTCATGTGGCCAATATAAATGACATCTGGTGACTGGTTTCGATTTACACAATAATCACACCTGTGTGAAGTGAGGGGCGCTAATATATTAAAGCCTAACTCATGTTGCTATAGGTGATGCAATGGTGATGTAAAACAAACAGTGATAAAACAAACATTAAATTATCTTTATTGTTAATGGCATTTAATGTTTGTGTTATGGACAAGATGACGTAAATTTCCCCTTCATTGCCAATGGCATTTTCAAAACTAACATTGAACTAAAAAAAACATTAAACCTGTGTATATGTGGCGAGGTGGAAATGGTAAAGATATAGAGAATGTAGCCAACTACGCCACCTGGAGGCCAATAGAGCCCAGGGACTCTAATAAACACTTTTAGTTGCAACAGGTTCGTATACCAAGGTTGAGCAGAGTAAAACTGGAGCGCAAGGGTGCAATAACAGATTTATTGCTATTAAAAAGATTAAACATATAAAATGGTACTGTATCAGGTTAAGGGAGTAAGACAATGTTCATTCCATTCTTTCTCCTGGGGTAGGGATCAGTCCATATAGTCCATATAGCAGCCTTCCGTCTTTAGTTCTTATGGGGGGGGTCCTTAAGGGTCAAACAAACAACTCTCATCAATATAAAGAACTTCAATAATAAAAGTTACAATATAAAAACATGCACAAAAGACCAGGCCAATAAAAGATTCCAAACACAGTGAATTCATTAATTGTCCCAAAAGGCAGTGGCTGACAAACAAAAGCTTAAACTATAACTAAAATCGTGGGTTAAAACTATAGTCCATTTGCACAGTGCACGCTGTCAAGTTCAACTTCAAGGGCTATAGAGGGGTACTTAGCTTTGAAGAGGGGCTAGTCGAGACTCGGTCCCTCTGCTGCGTTGAACTGGCGTCCCCTCTTTCACAGCCTGCCGCCTCGGTGGAGAAACGTGCACGCCGACACCGCCGATCCAGAACCTGGACGTCCAAACTGGCTGCTCCGTGGCACGTATTGTTGTTCGGCTGTCCGCTGTTCCTCCGTATTTTCCCGGCGTTCTAATTCGTATGCTGTAGCGTGCTCGTGCTGCGTGTCCTTAGCGTCTCTCCGCTTGTTTGTCTCACTCGGGCACCTGTGTCTGTGCACAGCCGCCGCTGGTTCGTATTAATGTCTTCCGTGATTGCGTGATCCGCCCTCGTTGCCATGGGAACTGTTCTTGGGGCAGTAACAGAGCATACATTGTGCACAAGCAACTACTGTCACACCAATTCAAACAAATTACACACCTAACTTGTAAAATAAATGATAAAACATACAGTGGCAAAACTGAACCCATCACATATAGGAGGGGCTAGCACCCCTCAATAACACACTGCATTTACTTCTGATTGGTTTGTATATGTGGTGCGGCTTTTCGTTGGCTTGGTTAACTCGCCAGTGAATCAGAGGCAGAATAGGGCGAGCTCACCGTGTCCCTGTCAAAATACTATAATGTAGGCTTGTAGGAGACCCTGAGAGTAAAATATGCGTGTGAAATGGCAAGTGTGGCATGGTAAAAGGTTAAATTGCGTCACACTCACTCTCAAAGGGTGAGACTTGGCAGCCCTGTCTATTTTATATATAATGGATCCATTGAGCATACCTGGGGTGAGGAGGTAGGACAGTATGTTAGACTGTGATTGGTGGAGAGGTGGTTCTATTGTTCTCTTTATCATTTATTATGAATATTATATTGTGTTTCATTGAAATTAGGCCTGTAGCATTGCTTTAGATAATTTCTGTTTTGCATCACAGCAACAACCAAATATCAACTATGGAATGCAAGTGTGTTAAGTAACCAATTAATACCTATATTTGTAGTCATGAGATGTATTAAGGTTTTTAAGGCCATTGTTAGTTAGCTACTTGACAGGTATTTGCACAACAGCTACTTTTAAGTCTGCAATGCATTGTCTTTGTACCATCAAACAATTTGTTTTCAATCCAGTGTTGCATCATCAGTCGCCTGACCTACCAGAGATGAATGAACAAAGAAGCCTGGAAAAGAAAAAAACACCACAGCTGTGATCAGTGTGGGAAACACTTACTTCTCCAAACATAAGATACACCAGATAATTCACACTGGAGAGAAACCCAATGGATGTGATCAGTGTGGACAATACTTCTCTAAAATGTCCAGCCTTAAAAGCAACCAGAGAATTCACACTGGAGAGAAACCCTATGGATGTGATCAGTGTGGACAACACTTCTCTCATATGGCAACCCTTAAAAGCCACCAGATAATTCACATGGGAGAGAAACCCTATGGATGTGACCAGTCATTTTCGATGACGTCTCACTCTTGCGCAACACCGAGGATTGCCCAACAGGCGCTCCTGGGCTATGGAGCCATGCGATCCGTTCTCATATCAATAAACTTCGCACAGCCCCTGCACCAGATGTAGTCCTTGAGCTTTTGGCCTGTAAATGTGCACAAGTATGCAAGCTTCTTAACTGCAGTTGTCTCAAATGTCTCAAATGGTTTGAGATGTACAGACCTCTGCAAACTCCAGAACTGTACAAACCAAGCACCTGAGGAAGATTCAATGCCTACAGTTGAACAGGACAGTTCTGATGAGGAAGAGGTTGCATAGTTCAATACAGTGTGGGGTGTCGCTAGGCAACCAGCCGCCAGGTGAGCATAGGAGCCCAGACAGCCAGTGGGGAGGAGGCAGAGCGCGGCCAAGGGGAACACGCCTACTTGGCCTCGTCATCGACCACACATACTACCCCGCCTACCTATTGGCTCAAGGCCAAGTGTACGCACCTACGCCAAGGTTAAAAGGGAAGGATTGACTGCCTCTGCTCTCATTCCCCACTGACTACTGAGAGGGACAGTTCGGGCATGCTCGGCGGTAACCCGTCGCCCTGGACGAATCTATAATTACCATGGAGAGAGTGAGAGCTCCACCACCCCGGGGGAGTACTGACAGCAGTAGGCTATACCTGTCAATATAGTACCTGTCAGACCCGGAGTGGTTTATATTGAGGCGACTAAGCCCAGTTAGGGAAAAGGACCCTAACTAACCCCCATTCCTGCCTGTGCGAGGATTTTCCGTTGTTTAGAGACATTCTGTATTCTGAGTTGCATATTAATGCCGCGCGCCTGAGCGCACTTATTACAATAAACGGCCGTGGTGGCCCACTCTGATCCTGCCTTGTGTGTTGGTGTCTGCTCAGTGCTCACAACAGCCATTGATATCTATAGACGTAATTTAGTGTCTTCAGTGTTTACGATAGAGGGCGCTCTTCCACAACCTGTGCAACGTTAATCTACGGCTTCCGAATCAGAGGTAGACAGGAGAAAATGTGATCAAAACCAATCCAAGACATGTGTAGTATTATAGGACATTTTGGATCCAAAATGACCTTGACATTGACCTTTGACGCATGACCCTGAACTTGAATTGCTTCAGTCACCGCTTAAATCAACTCAGCACCCCAGAAAATGTATTACTTTGATGTCAGAATCATCCAAATCGGCCCATTAGTCGTTGAGTTATGCCTTTCACTATATACCATTTTTATATCAGATATAAGGGCCAAAAACAAGTAATCAGCTGCCATTTTGACATTGCTATCACATCATTTCATAAACTACAGACATGTAGCAATACAAAAATCACATTGTAGCTTTGTCCCTTTTTATGGCAACGATATCCGATAATAAGGCCTCTGGCCTAAGGACTATATGGACCAGAGCTACTACCTACCCAATGCCAACTCATTTGTTAGTTTACAGAGCCTCCCCTGTATATAATAGAACAAATGCTACTGTTTATATCTTCATGTATTGTCTGTTAAGAAGCAGCAGCTATTGTCCAGTCTGTATACTGAAAATTGCAGATCTACAAGCTTGTGAGCTTTTTTCTAATAAAAAGCTATTAAAAGTCCATACATTGTCACTTTATAAATGGGCAGATATACCCTGTACAGCTATACTGTATGTTGCTTTGTTTACTGTTGAGTATTTTGAGCCGTAGCGAATTAAAATACAAGCCTGGGTACCGAGGCGAACTGTTGAGTGACAAAACTAATTTTCACATTAAGCTAATCATCTGGGGACCCTCAAATAATTTGGGAACCCCCCTGGGGTCCCAAAACATGGTTTGGGAACCACTGCTTTACAGCCTCTGTGGACCAAGATGTCTGTATTATACTAACACTTTAGTGTACTTGCGTTAGAGGCTAAAACAATGTTATTTTCTGATTTTGTCAGGTACACGGCGCTACGTCAGAGATCAATTCAATGGTGTGTGTAGAGATGTATTTTTGTTTTAGTTATTCTATTTATAGTGACTCATAGGAATAGACTACGTGACAACCAGGAATTGTCTGGTGACCACCGGAGAGACAGCACCCGGGAGCAGTATGGGTTGTCTTCCGTGAGGAGGAAGCCCAACAAACCAACGGTGAGGCCTTTAGGAGGGCCATTCAAGCCGCAAGCGGAGCCTGTGGCACCACCATGGGCAAGGTGGAGCCTGCAGAACCACTGCAGCTCGAGAATCCACCATTCCTGAATGAAGTGCCTGGTGCTGGGAGTCTGGTGCAACGCACAGGGGCTGGACCTGGTGAGAGCAGGAGTGGACCTGGTGAGACGTAGGAGGGGCCCGGACAGGAGTCAACCCACAGACTAGAGCCTAGTCCTTCCACGAGCCAGAATAGAGCCTAATAGGACTGATCGAGGGTAGCTACTGGGACGAAAGTCGGGACTTGATCACCCTGGCTGGGTCACCTGAGTGAGGGGTATGACCCGGAACCCTGATGACCTTGGGATACATCACTGAGGACACGTCCCAGGTGCACCCATGCAATGTATTTTTTGTTTTTTTAACAGACAGAGTCAAATAAGTGACTGTTAACACAAATCGCCCCAAATATCAGACTAGGAATGTGTCGTGTGCCAGCAAAAACAAACCTTAAGTGCCTTCATTGGGTGGTAAAGAAGGTGTTGGATAAAGGACAGTCAATGTCACCAATCATAATTTACTGCCGGACACTGAAAGCCATTGGTAAAGTTTATGGTTACCTCATAAAAGAGCTTGGGGACAGTGCTTGGGTTGACAAAGACAAACACCCTGATAACCTGCTTCCTGAAATATTCCACAATAATACACCAGAACCAAACCAAAAAAAGTGTTTACGGGAACTGTAGAGTAGTTGTTGACACAACTTCATGTATGGTTTGAACTTCCCTAATATTTCACATGTTGTGATGTTTGGTGCCCCAGAAGATGCTGAAGATCTGGTCCAGCAAATAAGCAGAGCAGGCAGAAATGGTTGTAACACACATGCAGTACTTTACTATACAAAGCAGCACGTTCATGTTGACAAATCGGTCAGAGAAATTCTTAATTTGAAACAGGATGAATGTATTCGTAAAAATACTGGCTACTTCAAAAGCAACGCAACCAACATTGAGCCTGACCATTTATGTTGAACACATTGTCATTCAACTTGTAACTGTACCTCAGGGGAATGTCGAGTGCCTCAGCTCATCTATGAAACACCTGTAAAAGTAATCGCCACTCCTACAATGTGTAGACAGGTAGAGCCAGCTGAGAAAACCTTGATCAGGGACTTGTTAGAGGACTTCATGTCATCACTAGTCAAAGACTAGGTAGAGGCTTAGCCCTGGTCCAGTGCGTCAGCGAGTCTCTCACTGACGCCCTGCCGGACACCCCTCCACCCCTCCAAGGAGATTCAGAAATGTATGGATATCCATATTTACTTTTCCAAGACTACAGAGGTAGGAAGACGGAAGAGGTCAGATGTGGGTTGGTACCTGCGTGTCTGTCTGACTGACTCCGTCGCAAGTCATTACGAAAATAAAATAATGTGACATGATGACTACTCTAAAAGGAATGTATTGTAAAACAAAACATAATTGAATTCAGATGTATTTCTCACAATTAGTTTTAATTCATTGCATGCAAAGAAAACAATTTCACCCCCGGCCCACTGCAATACAGTGAGGACATGAATAACAATACATTTAAAAGATCAACTAAAAGCAAGAGTGTAGAAGGATGTCTTTTGTTTATTCTCGAAATTACATTGAGTAATCGAACTAATTTTCAGTGTCCTCGAGTAATACAATATCATATATAAAAAACATCACAATACATCAGAAGATCAGGAAAAGGAAAACAAAAAATATACATGTGAATTACAAATAAAAAGCCAAGATGAATTTCAAAACGATCTAGAAACAGTTACATATTGTGGGGGTCTGTATGCTCACCAAGGGTTTAATACGACTTAAGGGTACCAATGTGGTTTGCAGGTCATTCCATGTATTAGGGCCACAGAAGCTAAAAGCAAGTTCAGAGCTATATTTTGGTACCTTGAATTTGGAGAAACAACTTCACCGGGTGCACTTCAGAAAAGACGAGATGTATTTAGGACAATCTCCAAGCATGGCTTTACATGAACAGGTGCCAATGCAGTTTTCGTCCCTCTGTCAGGGAGGACCATCCAACCTTGTTATATAAGATACAATGGTGAGTACCATAGCTATCACCCGTAATAAATGGAATCAATGAGTGATAAACAGAGTCTAGGGATTTAAGAGTGGATGCTACTGCATGAACACAGTGGAAACTTTATTTTTTTTACCCCATGGTGTGAATGCAATGGTGTCTTAGCAAGTGACCTGGGTTACTTAAACTTAGGTCACACCGTTTAAAGTGGACATCTTTTGTATTGTCCTGTGAGAACTGTGGACACGAAGGTGGCTCTTCAGATTACTTGAAACCCTGAAACTCTTGTCACAATGTTTACATCTGAAAGGTTTTTCTCCAGTGTGGACACGAAGGTGTTTCTTCAGATTACTTGAAACGTTGAAACTCTTGTCACAATGTTTACATTGGAAAGGTTTTTCTCCAGTGTGGACACGAAGGTGGTAACGAAGATTACTTGAATCCTTGAAACTCTTGTCACAATGTTTACATTGGAAAGGTTTTTCTCCAGTGTGGACACGAAGGTGTCTTTTCAGGGAATATGGTGCAGTAAAACTCTTGTCACAATGGTTACATTGGAAAAGATTTTCTCCAGTGTGGACATGCTGGTGTATTTTCAGGGCTGATGATGTAGTATAACTCTTGTCACACTGTTTACAGTGAAAAGCTTTTTCTGAAGGTTTTTCTGCAGTGTGGATACGCTGGTGTATTTTCAGGGCTGATGATGTAGTATAACTCTTGTCACATTGTTTACAGTGGAAAGGTTTTTCTCCTGTGTGGACACGAAGGTGTGACTTCAGGGCACTTGACTGACCGAAACTCTTGTTACACCGTTTACATTGGAAAGGTTTAACTCCTGTGTGGACACGAATGTGTGACTTCAGGTGACTTGACTGACTGAAACTCTTGTTACACTGTTTACATTGGAAAGGTTTAACTCCAGTGTGGACACAAAGGTGTGACTTCAGGGCACTTGACTGACCGAAACTCTTGTCACAATATTTACAATGGAAATGTTTTTCTCCAGTGTGGACACGCTGGTGTGTTTTCAGCCTGGATGAATAACTGAAACTCTTGTCACAATGTTTACATTGGAAAGTTTTTTCTCCAGTGTGGACACGCTGGTGTGTCTTCAGGTGAACTGACTGTCTGAAACTCTTGTCACAATGTTTACATTTAAAAGGTTTTTCTCCAGTGTGGACACGCTGTTGCTTCTTCAGGGAACCTGAGTCACTGAAACTCTTGTCACGCCGCTCGTCATCATCGTCTCCACTTAGTCTAGGACCTAGCTAAGATTTGTATGCGCTTCATTTAGGAGAGAATATCTCAACTGTTCTTGACTAATATGACCCCTGCGAACAACGTGAGAACTGTGAACAATTCTCTATCCGGGTCGAAATACCCGAACATGACCACACCCTTTTTAAAATGACCACAACCTGTTTGCTATGTCAAACATAGCTATATTTTCTAAACCGTTTGTGCGACAGATTTCCTGAGGTGCTCAAAATGTTCAGAATACTCATGACTAGAGGTACATATACATGTGTAAAATTTCTAATTTGACATTTTATGAGAAATCGGCCAAAATAGCTAAAAACTGGCCATTTATTACATAAAACTATACCTACATACAGCAACTGCCATATAGTTGTGAACTTAAAGCTTACAGACTTAGAATAAATGTATTAATTCATGCCATACACTGTACATGAACTGATAATTTTGATTTTGAAACATATAAGGATTGTTTCTAATAAAGAAACGAGCATTTCATTAATATACATTTTATCAATTATCAATTGAATGTTTCTTGAAATGAATGACCCCAATGATCTCCAGGGGTCAATAGGTTGTGCTACAAACCATTCCGTGCTCCAAACAAAAAGACAAACAGACATACATTGATTGAACATTGTATTCACAGTTTAGAATGGGTATAGTTAAAACAAAAGTACAGGTCAATACAAAAGCTGCTACGAGCATAAAACCAGAAAAAGCAATTAAGACTTGTTTGTTCAGGGTCCTCCATTTTCAATACACACAAAGTGGAAGATAAATTGCACAACAGACAAATATAGTAATACAACTGTAACCACTACAACAGTAAGACGCCTGAGGGCGAGAAGCACTGGCCATATATGGAGCGTGTCTTGAGTGTACAGGGTTTGATGAAGTCAGATCAACATGGAATGTCAGAAGGGTAGCAGCAGGGGCAGTGTCTTGAGTGCACAGGGTTTGATGAGGGCCTATAGTAGGGCCTCATGACCTCATGCTTCCTTCTATGCATGATGAGTCCAAGCTGCTTCTATGCCACATCTATTTGTTGTTAGTGTTTTTGCAACAATCACCTGCTTTGCATTTGCAGTACACGCAACAGGGCATCCCAGCTACCCGATACGGACACCCATTCTTGCGTGCACACTTGCCACATGTGCACGGATCTGGCAGGCCTTCGGGTTTTGAGGTCACCATATCGGGGACAAATACGCTGTCCCTTCTCACAAAACCATAAGACTCTGCATTAAGTATGCTGGTGGCATCTCTAAATGGGGCTTGGACCCACAGCTGTTGCTGATAATATGCCCGTAGGATGTGTTTCCTCGCATTGTTGGAGGTGCAAGGAGTTCTCTCAAAATCCGTTTTGAGGGCACTGCTCGCAAATGCGTAGAAACGCAGGTCATCAAATGTCTCCAAGTCTCCGTTTTTGAGACACTTCACCAAAAAGGTTTCTGCCATCTCCATAGATCTTTCTATTAGTTGTGGGCAGTCCAAATGTTCGATCAAGGTGGAATTGCCTGCTTTGCGTGCGGACAGTGTTGAGTGCTGCAAGCTTGGTTGATATTTTGCTTGTAGTATCACACCCAGTCAGCGCATGGAGTGCTGGGAGACACTTTGTGAGCTTATCTCCCAGCTCTTTGCATATAGCATGGAGTGGCAGTACTGACCTTTTCACCCCTGAGTTGCGGATCAGCCAGAGCTCTTGGAGGCCAAGTTTTCTCCAGTTTACTGTGAGGTGATACAACAGGCAAACAAATACATCTGTGTCACCTGATGACAGTGTCAGAGATGTAGATCCTTTCCGGTGACTAACAATGTCCTGCACATGGAACATCATTCTGTCATCAGCTTCCTCGTGTGTGCAGTTGAGCCGAGGGAAGGGAGAAGCACACCCCTCCGACACAATCCATGCCTGTGGTGAGATACCAAGGTACAGAGGTTTTGTGTCTCGATAATTGGTGGTCAGCCACTCAACATAGAATGACTGGAATGCGGTTTTACTGATCGAAGACGACCAAAACCTCTCCAATACCACCGGCACATTTTGTTGTGGTGCTATCACATCAAGGACAATCATGTCTTTTGACTTTGCTCTTCTCTCCCTCTCTCCATTCTTGATGCTATCCTCTCTGTAATTGTCAAACACAATGTGGATCTCATCACAGTTGGAGCCAGCTTTGGTGACCATAGACGTCAAGGCAAGAGCAAAGTCATGGAAGGTCTTGACAGGTGGATTGAGCTTCCTTAAGGGGACCTTTCTCACTAAGGCCATGAAGTCTATGATCATTGCATGGGTTTGTGGGGAGGTTTCCGGCCCTTTAGGATCAATTAGTGGGCACAACTTCAGCAACTCAGTCCCAAGTTGTGATTTGGCACTCTTTTGCAAGTATCCATCTTTGTCAACCAAGAAAAATGGTGAGTTGGTGATCTCATGCTGGAGTAGCTCCTCAACAGTGAACCCCCGGTGACAGCCATACTCAATAAACCTGACAGCTTTGATTGTCTCATCTTTGATGTCTGATTTGGAAGTCTTAGGAGATGTAAGCTTGATTTTGCTTATTGCTGAGTATATCATTGTCGATCTATTTATCAGTCGATCATCGATAAATTTAGAATAAGCAGCACTGCCCTCCTTAAAACAGCACAACAACTTTTCTGCGTTGGTTACTATTTCTCCAGTGAGAACATTCTTCAGTGCTACCTGGTCTTGTAGAGGACTGCATACCTTGAGGAGATACTGTTCGATATCCTTCACCATTGTAACGATCTTCGTTGCAGTACTCGGGTTGAAGTCATGGTGAAGTGAGAGTTCTCCCTCAACATCATCCTTCCTCTTCAGGAGGTCAACATACTGGTCTTTTTTATGTTTGATAATTCCCCACAGAGCTACTGCTTCCTTCTTCCTGGTGACCCCAATTATGCCCCCACTCACTTTGGCAGGCCGGTTGTAGCACTGCTCTAGTGCCTGGTCAAAGGGCACTCCACTCCCTTTCTTGGTGGTGTTTATCACAAACCCACCCTTCATATAGGAGTCGTAGAGGAGTGGGAACTTCTCCTTAAGTTGATAGCAGTCCTGCAGGAATAATGGTGTCCATCGACTGTAGTTTGTTCTCCCAAAAAAGAAGAACAATGAAGTTGCCCTCTCTATAGCACTGAGGTACAGATTCCAGTCTCCAGAGCGCAGAGAATTGGTCAGATCCCTGAGTATTGGGGACATCTCTGACATCTGCTACTATTTGAAGGATTTTACATTTTACACATTTCTATGGGTATTCTGAACATTTTGAGCATCTCAGGAAAATGGAAATCTAATCTAATTTGATCAAATGCTCGGTTTCTTTATTTAATAAAATCCCATATGTTTCAAATTCCAAATTATCAGTTCATGTATAGTACATGACATAAATGAATACATTTATTCTAAGTCTGCAATGTTTAAATTCATAACTATATGGCAGTTGCTGTATGTAGGTAGTTATATGTAATAAATGGACAGTTTTTAGCTATTATGGTTGATTTCTCATAATGTCAAATTAGAAATGTTACACATTTATATGTATCTCTAGTCATGAGTATTCTGAACATTTTGAGCACCTCAGGAAATCTGTCACACAAACGGTTTAGAAAATATAGCTATGTTTGACGTAGCAAACAGGTTGTGGTCATTTTAAAAAGGGTGTGGTCATGTTCGGGTATTTCGACCCGGATAGAGAATTGTTCACAGTTCTCACGTTGTTCGCAGGGGTCATATTAGTCAAGAACAGTTGAGATATTCTCTCCTAAATGAAGTGCATACATATCTTAGCTAGGTCCTCTACTAACTGGTCTCCTCCCAATCATCACTGTCTTCAGTGACTTCAGTGTCAGATTCAAGTTCAACTTCAACCTCAGAGCAGTGGGAAGCTGCGACTTCATCATAATTTTCATCGTCACCTTTCACTGCTAGTAATGTCAACGTTGACCTAACAGGCTCCTCCTGTTCATCTTTAAGCTCCTCCTGTTCCTCTTTAAGCTCCTCCTGTTCATCTTGAATATGTGGAGGCTCTGGTTCCTCCTGGAGCAGACTGGGGCTCCTCTCCTGTTCAGGAGAAACCTCCTCTTTACACACATCCATGTCTAGGATGTCTAGGAGCAGAAACATAACATGATGGTTAAAAAAAACACTGGATTCTTAAAATTTAAATACATTCTTCTTCCATGTTCCATGTACAAAATGAGCCATTACCTACCAAGATAAGATTGACTAAACCGTTACTAACTACAGGTTATTACTGTTCTGAAAGATTTTAGCAAAATACAAAAAAAAGTTAGGCTTTTGTGTCCGGGTAGCTTTGTCGGCAGAGCTCTCGCCTTTGGACCACAAGATCATGGGTTCGATCCCGGGCACCGCCAACTCAGTGTATGAGTGGCGCAGCAAGTCGTGCGGGAAGTACTGGGAGCTGATGGTAGGTGTGGCGCTCCACCTCAGCAATCCATCTCCCAGGTGTCTAGCGCATTGTAACGGGGATAGCCTCCTGTGTCACTCCCGACCTACTTCTAATGTGAAGTAATATATTGAGTTACTTTAACACCAAAATGAATAATGATGTTACAGCAAATATTTCATTTGAATCATGAAATTCTGTAACAAATTTAAATATACTTCACACCTGAGCTCTGATTTGAAAGTAAATTATCATGCCACTCAGTGCATGACGTTATGAAACACAAGCACTTGACACTTGACAATGAAAGCTTGAAATGTGGACCGATGTAGCTTTAACAATCTATGTAAAAGATTTTCACTGCGTAGCTCTGTATGTCTGGAAATGTGTCTAAGTCTGTGAATCTGTCTGCCTGTGTGTCTGGGGAAAATCTCACAAACTACTGTAGCGATCAGCGCCAAATGTCTTGTTCACGCTGCCAGTCGGCCGAGCAAGTATTTCTCCACACCTGATAGAAATTGTGTTGCACATAATGGTAATGTTTCAGTTATGTAACGAGTAAGAAAGTGCAGATTCTAAGCCAGGGGTATTCAACTAGATTAGGCCGGGGGACACAGCTGTAGAATGATTGTGTGGGGGCGGGGCCACACAGCATGCACGCTTTGTGCCATTTGTGTGCACGCGGAAAATGTGTGGGTTCTTAAAATGCACCCTAACCGAACCTAAAAACCCTAACCCTACAGAACAGAATATTAAAGAAAGGAAGAGAACATGAAACTTACTGAGGTGTGGCTGGTCTAAAGCTTCCTGGTTAATCGAAACGTCTTCAGCTTCCTGTTTAATCGAAACGTCTTCAGCTTCCTGTTTAATAGAAACGTCCCTCGCTGATTCTGGAGAGTTCATCTTCACCTGGGAGTGCTGCATCATGGGTATTGTAGTTATTTAATGAGTCTGGAGAGTTCGTCTTCACCTGCAGTCTGGACTCCGGTCTGAAATCAAGTGAATAAGGAAGGACTTTAATAACTGCATACCTACAGTCCGGCAGCCGGGGGTGTGTAGTGGGAAATTTGTTATATCGTTTTTTTTTAATGGCCTAAAAAATATTGCCTATACCTGTATACTGACATAAATTAATGCATCCACTTGCTGTCGGTATTGAGCAATTTATTGGATTTATGTGTGACCATACCATTACCTATATACGGCAAAATGTCATTATGCTTTAAGTAGCATGTGATGTGTCAAACTAGGGGGTTGTCATGATTCTGAATCCATTCCAAGTATTACACAAAAAAACACTTGTTGGGCTAAAAACATTTTGGGCACATTTGGACAAGTGGCTATTGCCGTTTTTAGCCCAAGGAGTGTTTTTGTGGATGGAATGGATTCAGAATCCTTGCCTTATATAGGTTGTTAATGGTATGGTCACATATATCCCCCTATAAAAAAAACAATTGTTCAATACCGACAGCTGGTCAGCAAGTGGACTCATGAATGTGTGCATATAAACAATATTTAAAGCAAAAAATAAAAATAAAAAAAACTATATACCAAATTTCCCACTTTAAACAAAAGAAGCCTGTTGGCTGCCAGACTACTAGTGGTGTTAGCCCAACTCTCCAACATGTGAATGTGGAGATTATGTGATTCATGCATTAGGGTAGAAATCAAAAGTTACGTATGTAGCTATGGTTCTATGAATCTTGATTGACCACCAGAGGCGGTGCTTCCAGCACTGAATACGTCCCTTCGTGCATCCGCCGTCGAGGACTTTATACCAACAATGTCAACTTTGACCCCGTGATGACCCGGAGTAGTCTATATCTTCCGGCGGTCTACAGGGGTTCAGTCTCTACAGAATTTCCTCGCGAGACCACGAGGATTCTGAGTGACAAGAGTGCTCTGGCGGTCATTCGGGATTCATAGAACCGTAGTTACATACGTAACTTTCGTTCTATTTCATCCCTGCTGACCGCCAGAGGCGGTGCTTCCAGCACTGAATGACCTATACCAGCAAAGTCACAAGGAATCCTGATTACAAACCATAAGGAGTAGAATCGGAGGACTCTGGTAAGAGAACCAACCCCAACGGATGGGGAGTGGCAACACTCACCCAGTGGAACAACTCGCCATGATGCCCATGAGGCAGCGGCACAGATATATTCCAGGGGTACTTCTCTCGGGGAAGCCCATGATGTGGGGATGCTCCCGTTAAGAGTGGCACCTTACGCCAAATGGTTGTCAACATGAGAGCCACATTTGAACTCTGAGCCAGTGGGGCCCTCTAGGGACAGCAACATGCCTACCAGGGCATGTATGTAAAGTGAAAATCATCCAAGGCCTCTACCAATGTGAATGATGGGGGAATTCAATATTGCTCCAATTTCACTCTGAACAAGCAGCCTTGGCTGGCCGTATCTCTCTTTAAGTGCTCGGAGGGCAGAGGAATATGGTTTTGCATCATGCATGCTGGATCTGGCCAATTTGTTAGCACCTGGGTGCTGAAGATGGTCTAATAGGATCTGATATTTATCAGTAAGATGGGGATGGATATCAAGGAGGTTTTCTAGGGCCATTTTCAGGAGGGTAAATTCAGTCTCTCTGCCACTCTTGAACGCAGGAAGTGATGGCCTGGGTATCCCATATGCAGAGGCTATGAACAGATCCATGGAGTTGGGGGTTTGAACCTGTGAATAAGCAGATTGTGGCTGCTGGTATGATGTGGCTTGTAGCATTGGTGGTTGGCTACTACTGATGGAACTGGGCTGTACAGGGCCAGGCATGGATGCAGTATAGGCTGGGGCATGGACAGTAAATGGAGGTGGAAGTACATGGTGAGTAGAGAGGGCAGAGTGTGTTACACTGGCAGCTGCATGGTGACTGGAGGATGTCATTGCCATGTCAGACATTGAGAGAGAAGTAAGGGCACCATGCTGGAAGCTCTGCCCTAGTACAGTGGAGCGGAGAGCTCCTGTGTATCACAGTTTCCGGTGCGCTGCTCAGCGGCTGCACTGCGACCCAGCGTGCCTTGTATGCCTTAATGTTTAATGTTTGTCCGTGTGCCTACGTAATGTCAGTCGTTATGTGTGTAAGGATGTGGAAGATAAGGGCCGTAGAAATCACTCTGCTGATTCTGTGGATTATACACTCCTGTGGAAGATGCCTGTCAGTCGAACTTCAGACTCAACAATTCGACAACACAAACAATTGGCGTGGGGAGGCGCCCAGACTCGCCTGTGTGTACAGCCGAGATGTGCTGCTGTCACTGCGGCCGGAGCCTCGCACAGCGAACAACAACAACCACGTCTGTTTGTCAGTGTTGAACAACATCCCCGAGGAGTTGATCCGACACAGAAGAAAAAGGAAACGAGGAAGAAAGGGCGGTATACGGAATCGACTGCGGAGGAGATTCAAGCGCCCCCCGCTCCCCTCTATCGTTCTGGCCAACGTACGTTCCTTACACCACAAAATCGGCACGATACGGACATACGCAAGGTACTGTAATGATTTCCGTGAGGCATCGCTGTTTTGTTTCACTGAAAGCTGGTTAAAGCCATCAAAACCAGACTCACTGTATGAAGTCCCCGGATTCACTCTGGTGCGCCTAGACAGAGGTGGAGGAGGCGGATATGGCGTTGTATGCGTGTACATTAATGATCTCTGGTGTCGATCCTACTCAATAAAAGTGAGGATATGTGACGATCCCAATGTAGAGATCCTGGGCATGACGTTAAGACCTTTCTACCTACCCCGCGAATTTGGATGCGTTCTGCTGTTTGTTGTGTATGTGCCCCCAAAAGGGCTCCAACTGCAGTACCCGGACGCACCAGCAGTCGTTCTTGGAGACTTAAACCAGTGTTATCTGGACACTGTGCTGCCGGGATTTGAACAATACGTCAAGGATGCGACAAGAAAAAATAATATTTTGGACAAGTGCTATGTAAACATTCCAAATGCATATGTAGCCAAGATTGGGCCACCGATAGAGACCTCTGACCACAATGTTGTGTGCATGACTCCAGTCTATAAGTCCAAATTAAAAAGAGGGAAGCCAGAGAAGAAGGTAGTTAGGACATGGACAAATGAAAACAAGGAACAACTACAAGCATGCCTGGACTGGACTGATTGGGACACGTTCAGAGATGGTTCATTGGACGAAATTACCACAGTTACAAATGATTATATTAATTTTTGTGTACAGCTGGTTGTTCCTACAAAGGAGATAAAAATATATCCGAACAACAAATCATATGTGACGAAAGATATAAAAAATGTAATAAATGAAAGGAAAACAGCCTTCATAAACAAAGATTTCGGTGCACTTAAATTGGCAGAAAAAAAAGTTAAAAACGAAAATGAGGCAGGCAAAATTGGCACATAGACAGCGTCTGGAGGATGTGTTTAATGCCAATGATCACAAAAAGGCATGGGATACTATGAAATCTATGACAGGGATGTCAACCCCAACGAAACCAATTGTGACTGAAAATGAACTTGGTTTTTCTAATGACCTAAATACCTTTTTCGCCAGATTTGAATCATTGGACAATTCCTCAAAGTGCACTGAAATACTGAAGGCTGTAACACCTGCCCCCTCAGACAGAATTACCATCACTGTAGAGGATGTAAGGAAAGTGTTTCAGTGTACTAACACAAGGAAAGCTAATGGGCCAGATGAATGTAGCGCTTTTCTCCTCAAAAACTTTGCATCTGAGTTGGCTCCAGTGTGGCAACCAATATTCCAAACCTCTGTAGACACACACACAATTCCCCTGTCTTGGAAAACCTCACACATGAAACCACTACCCAAAATCCAATGTCCAAAAGAACATAAGGATTATAGACCCATAGCTCTCACTTCAGTGATTATGAAATCACTTGAAAGAATACTGTTACAACATCTTGTTAGTATAACCAAAGAAATATTCGACCCCAGTCAGTTTGCCTATAAAAAGGGTTGCGGTACAGAGGATGCGGTTGTGACACTGGTCCACTTAATTACAAAACACCTCGATAAGTCAAATAAGAATCATGCGAGAGTACTATTCTTAGACTTTTCTTCAGCTTTCAATACAATACAGTCTGATATACTAGTGTCAAAAATGGTACAGTTGGAACTGAATCCATACTTAATTCACTGGTATGCTTCTTTTCTTACTAACAGAGTACAGAGGGTGAAAGTGAACACAACCCTCTCATCAGCATTAACTACCAATGTTGGTGCTCCCCAGGGGTGTGTGAGCTCAGCTGTACTTTTCACCCTTTATACTGACAGCTGTCGTATTGAGGAATGCCTGTCCGAATGTCGCACTGACACACCAGACCAATACATTCTAAAATACTCAGATGATACAGTTTGGATTTCTCTCCTAGATAGTTCCAGTGATCCTGGACTGCACCAACACAGAGTAAATAAGGTGGTTGAATGGAGTGATAACAACGCTCTCATCATTAACACAAAAAAGACAGAAGAGATTGTTTTTGGTACACCACCAGAGATACACAGATCCCCCATTACTATTCATGGTGAACCGATCAACCAGGTATGTTCGTACAAATACCTAGGAGTAGTAATAGACCATCTATTGTCATGGAACGATCAGATTGATTCGGTGTGTAAGAAAACAAAGCAAAGAATCGACTTCCTTCGCCGTCTAAGATCCTTCGGTGCTAGTAGACGGATTCTTCTTTTGTTTTTCACTTCTGTTATTATGAGTGTTCTTCAGTACTGTAGTACCACCTGGTATGGATGTTTGTCTGCAGCCCTAAAGTCACAAATGCTGCAACAACTGAACATTTGTTCAAAGATTGTTGGACAACAACTTCAGAAACTTTATACATCCACGTATGATAACAGCATCCTAAGGTTAGCAAGGAATATCACCTCTAATACTAAGCATGTGTTGTATGGAGAATATAGGTTGCTACCTTCAGGAAGGAGATATGGTGTACCAGCATACAATAAGGTCAGACTAAAGAGGTCCTTTGTCCACCAGTCGACCTTGAGGCTTAATCAAGAGTCGTAGTAGCCACAGGATAATCTAAGCGGTGGATATTGCTCTTGTCTTTATGTATGTAAATTGTCTTGTTCTTTGTGTTATGTCAAATGTGTGTACGTATATGTGTTCTGCATACTTGGCTGCTGTGTCGCAAGACAAATTTCAGTGTGAACTGACAATAAAGTACTATATCATATCATATATCATATCAGTGTTGGAACCCGAAATCTCCAGGCTGTGTGCTTGAATTGAAGCAATGTTGAGAACCACTGCCGTAGCTATTCAACTTCCGCAAACCGGATATGACGTCAACACTGTGGGTGTTTTTCAGCCAACCAGCGAGGCGTGCACATCAGCGCACGGCAGAACGCCACGCAACGCCTCGGGTAATGTGCCACCTGTGCCACAAAAGCTTTCTCAACCAGGGGAGGCTTATAAAGCACGTGACGGCTAAACATGGCACAGCTTGGCCGCCCGTCGGACTTGTGGTTTACCCAAAAAGATTCAACTGTGTCGTCTGCACAAAGTCCTTCCTAACCTGGGCTGCTCGGCAGCAGCACCAAGTCAACCGGGGTCATAACTAATGTCATGAAGTGCAGCCCAGACCTGGCAGGTATATGGCAGCGGCAGCACCACACACACACACACACACACACACACACACACACACACACACACACACACACACACACACACACACACACACACACACACACACACACACACACAATGTTCAGCTGTGCCTTTTATTAATATATTATTGATAAAAAAAAAAAAAGGTAATTCGACCCGGAAACTGAGCCACAACCACACAGTGACCACCTAAAAGGGCTGATGCACAGAATGGTGAAGAAGCTCTGTCCACTGAGAGTATACCTGCTACTAGTGTAACAGACTCAACCCAGCTCTTCACAGAAGAAGCCACCCCACAGTCTCAAACTATTACACCTAGTAGTCCAACTATACCTCACCAAACACAAACCTGGTGAAGCCATTCCAGGTCCTGATGTTAGACCAAAAAGGAATAGACGCCCCCCTGATTGGTATGGTATTTCACAGCAAAGGCAACCTGCACTGTCCCTCGGTGCCCTAAGTTCTCACAGCAGGAGGACTCGTACTAAATCATGCTTTAGATGATTACTCGCCCAATAAACGTGGTTGATGGCATCCACAACAGTGTGGGGTGGGCGCTGTCTGGAGAGAGCGCAGCCTTTGAAAGGGCCATCGTCACAACGGAACAGCCATTCTGGCCGCCGAATGAATGCGACAGACCTAACAAGCGGCTCTCAGGGCAACAGTTCCCGCTTGTCAATCCACTCTCCTGGTGGAGGGTAAAACTGTGTTAGCCGTATAGGCTGGTTGAGGTGTGAATGTGACACCTTCAGGAGGAACACCGTGTTCGGCTACAGAGACAATCAGGCCGCCTGAGCTTTGCCTCAGACGCAAGTCACTGACAAACAGGGCGTGCAGCACACTGACACGCTTCACTGAGGTAATGGCCAGGAAAAAAACCGTCTTCCATGACACTTCCATCCCGCACCAGGGAAGATCCCGTGCCGGAGTTCTCAGGGCTCGTAGGGGGCCCCCCATCAGGAGGAGGGACACCAGACTGTGGCTCTGCGATATTGATTCTAGCATATCGACACTACTTACACTTTTAGAATAGGAGATCAGCCCTCGTCTAGGAGGGACTGCGGAAGCTCCAAAAAAGTATGCAGAGCAACGCACTAAGTCTTTGCTCTGACCCTTACGTCAGTTGGAAATAGATTCCAACGGTTATCATCATCACACGCCTGATGGGTGTCATGGCACCCTTGAACTCAGGGTGGCACGCCTGACTGGGTCCACACAGCTGCTCAGCAGCGGCCAAACACACATTTGGAGGCGTTGAGGGATTGGATGCCATATCTGACTGCCTCCCAGTTGAGAGGAGGCCTCTCTGTGTGGGGAGACGCCATGTCTGTTCAGCAGAGGAAACCAAGTACTTATTCGCTGGAGGAGGGAAACCAGCAGTATGGTGTGACCCTCCTGAAGAACTCTCTGAAGCGCTGGTCGTATGAGAGGGGCAGTGGCAAGGCATATGCAGTGCCTCTGGCCAGTGCGCATTTAAAAGGAGAGTGCCCTGTGGGCAGTGGCCTACTTAGGGCCATGTGTGTCAGGAACGATGCAGGTCGTTCCGTTCATACTGGCTATGAGGCACGAAGGCCTGCAGGCTGACAGCCATTTGTGGCGATCAGGTTCTAAGAAGCCATCGGACCGTTATATCCCGGCCCGGAGGGCTGGTTGTATCCGTCAGGGAGAACCAGAGGTCAGTGAGTCAGTAACTCTTAGGCAAAGAGGCCCCCCTCTGCTCTTGGGCAGGAGGACACATCACTCCTGGTCCGATACTAGGGCTCTCGTCCAGCAGGCCTGTAGCTACATCAGGACAGCAAAGACGGTGGGGACCGGCCCGCGTCTGAAGAAGGCGCTTGGAGGAGCCGACTGCCTGCTGTAGTATGACTAACCATTAGCGTTCCACGGCTATGCGCATGAAGGTGCGCATGGAGCCATCTCGGCCAGTGAATCCTGAGCTGAGAAGTGGGAGGCTGGCTATGATGCCTGGGAGGCACCGCCTCCTGTATCTTCCTCATAGTCATGGAAGTGCATAGCTTAAGCTGTCGGGGAGAGCACATCATCCTCGAGTCAGATGTGGCATCGGAGGGGAGGTGTTCTCCGAAGTGGTTGGCAAGCCATGAGCATGGACCTCATGTGGGCCAACTCCGCAGATAGCTGAGCCCTCTCGGATCTGCTGTGGACAGCGGTCAGACCTTTTCCTCCTGGCACACAGGGTAGGACCAAGGTCACACGAGGTGCAAAAGTGTGAGCTTTCAATTTACAATTTACAATTTAGGCATTTAGCAGACGCTCTTAATCCAGAGCGACTTACATTAGGCAGGAACAAAAGTATGGGAATACATCACATATATAAAATGCATTTATCAAGAAACATGCGTAAGCTAAGAACGTAACTAGAACATATCTATATAATGACACTATACATATTAACTATACATATATACTATACTATGCTATACATATGTAGGCTACTATGATGTGCTATGACTATATACAATGCAATTATTGTGCTGTCTACATGACATGCTATAAGTCTGTTTCAAATGCTATCTAAGTCCATTGTGGTGGCACCGGTTGTGGTGGCACTGGTTCCTCTGGACCGGCCAGTGCACACCAGTCCCAACTAACCCAGGGCGCGGACACTACTTGTTGCTAGGTGTTGGCCATATGCTGGAGGGAGGGAGCGCGTACGCTGCCTGTACCAGCAGAGGCTTAATTTAGATCGGAAATCAGCACCAGTCCCAAGTAACTATCCCAGGGAGCGAACGATGCTGGTTGCTAGGTGTAGGCCATATGCTAGAGGGAGGGAGCGCGTACGCTGCCTATACCAGCAGAGGCTTTAATTCCATTGGAATTCAGTCAACTGTTCAGTGTTCCAATAATCAGAGCGCGAACGTCACCGTTAGCTGGAACGCTGCCGTTAGCTGGACTGAGGAACCTGTACGGTGGGGGGAGGGAGCGTGTACGCTTCCTGTACCACCAGCAGGGGCTTACTTATAGACGGCCGGCATATAATAACTTAATCGAAAACTTGAATGCTGCTATACCTGCCGCAGCATGTGAATATGCATTTATGTTTTATGTAGCACTTATTGTATCACTTTGGGATTTAACCAGATGTAAAGTGCATTTTAGGATCAGCACGCAAACGCTGCTGTTAATTAGAATGTACGACCTGCATGGTTGCGGTGGGGGGAGGAGCTTGTACGCTACCTGTACCCCCAGCAGAGGCTTATTTATAAATTATAATAATAAAGTAGCCTTCTATCAAGGTTTGTAGCAGCTGTAGTGTTTCTTATGCGAACGTTTATCATAGCACTATGATATTCATCCAAACTCCAAGTGCATTATTATTTGTTTGCTAGTCCAGTTTGCTAGTCCAGAGCGAAACAAAAGACACTTCCAATACGCTGGTCAAGTGTGAACTACATGTAAAGCAGGAAAACGTTTCAGAATACGGTGCTGGACCCAAAAATGACTGAATGAAGAAAAAAGTGGAATGTCCGCACACGATATAAATCTGCTCCCCGTCTTTTTTATTTCAACCTATAAATAGAACAACGTTTCGCCCCTCCGGGCTTTCTCAAGTTACATGGGTAATGTAATACCCATGTAACTGTAGTTACTGTCCTAACACATTAGGACAGTAACCAAAGTCGACTTCTCAGCAAGTCGACTTCATTGTCACAAGTCAACTCCCACCAGTAGAAGTCGAAAAAATAATAATTAAAAAATAAGATTGACAAAAAAAGAAAAACAAAATATTAAGTGAAATCAGTCAGGCTACTTACTTGGCCTCACTCCCAGAATCCACCTCACCCCTGCCCATTTTCATAGGCTGCCGCTGGAATGGCTTAGGTTGACAACAGAGTACAGCATTTTGCAATGGTCCTGGTCCACAAGATTCACTACACCTTAAGATACCCATGTATCTGTCTAAATACTTCCTTAATGTAAATGAAGTCCACAATCTCAACACCAGAGGGAGTTCAACAAACCACATGCAACCCAGATTCGGCTCAAACAAGCAATTAAATTAATTTAGCTCCTGCCTCCTATGGTAAATGGTGCATTTATATAGTGCCTTTATTCAAGGCGCTTTACATAGTGCATTACATTCACCCATTCACACACACATTCATACACCGATTGCGGCGGAAGCCATTCAAGGCAGTGAAGGCACCAACCAACACATCGGGAGAAATGTGGGGTTCAGTGTCTCGCCCAAGGACACTTCGACATGTAGACAGGAGGAGCCGATTCGAACCGCCGACCCATGGATCATTGGACGACCTGCTCTACCTCCTGAGCCACAGACACCACCAAAATGTGGAACGCCCTACTAACAGCCATTAAGAAATGTGAATGCCTAGACTCCTTCAAAACCGCTCTCAAAGAGCACCTATGGGCAGCTGCGATTCGAAACTGGCCTCCATAAAATAGTATATCAATCTAAACTCTCTCTCTCTCTCTCTCTCTGTCTGTCTGTCTGTCTGTCTGTCTGTCTGTCTGTCTGTCTGTCTGTCTGTCTGTCTGTCTGTCTCTCTCCCCCCACCTCTCTCTCTGTCCCCCCCTCTCTGATCTCCAACTCAGCAGAGCAGGCAGGCAACAAGCCACGTAGCCAAGAGAGCTAGCTCCCTTTGGAGGAGCGACTTACAATATTATTACTGCTGCTAGTATTAACTACTGCTTGTTTATAACAAACAGGTTACAATATTATTACTGCTTCTAGTATTTACTGCTTGTTTAGAATCATTTATAACTAACAAGCAGATATGAGAGAAATACTCGTCATGTTGTTCCATGTTAAAAGATGAGTCAATAATATAAAAGATAAATGTAGTAAAAACAAGGTCAATAGGTTCATCTTACCTGCTGTGTTTCAGGGTTGAGCTGCTTAACGACCACACTGTTTTCAAACCTATAACTATTATTATTATTATTAAAGTGTTTTCTAAGACACTGCTAAGTTTGCTAACAGCTAGCTGTGTGCAAAGTGTGTTTGTGTGTGTCTTCTTCTTCTTCTTTTTATTTCCGGCAGGCTGTACACTGGTGGGTGTAACGATGCCCTCCTCAGGCGATGGGTATACTATCCCTACACTTTGGAATACAGATCAGTGGAGTTCGACACTTTGGAAGTCTGCCCCCGGAGTAAAAATAGACTTATAGTACAGCGGCTAAGAGCCATATTGTGAGAGAATCTTTCACAAGGTGATACAAGCGTTAAATTTGGCCTGAACATGCCTCTGGGTCATCTCTTTAACTTTTTAAACCGAGCCAACGAAAAATCCAATATGGCGGTCATTTTTCAAGAGGGCCGCCAAATGAAAAAGGCCTTTTGTGGCGGTTCTGGACAACCGTGGGTCCGACCGACTCGAGACCGGGCACTGCACTCCCTGTGGGTGTGTGGAACATGTGTGTCGAATTTGAAGTCGGTGGGGCAAATGGTTCTCGAGTTACGTGGATTACAGACGTACAGACACACACAGAATTCGTGCAATTAGCAGATCATTGGAACGGTTGTTCACTTGTATCATTTGCCGTGAACATTCCTTTGGGTCAACTCTTTAACTTTTTAACCGAGCCATCCAAAAATCCAATATGGCGGTGATATTTCAAGATGGCCGCCACATCTAAATGTTAGCCTATATCTACATTTCTTACACATTTTAGGAAATATTTCACCATTATAGATAGATATATAGATAGATAGATTTATAATTTTAATTTTTTTGTTTGTTTTGTGTTTTTTATGTTTTTTAATTATATCTTTTTTTTATTCTTTATTTATTCTTTTTTTTTTTTTTAGTTTTTATACTGAAGTGGCTAGAATTTGTCTAATGTATTATTCACATTCACAGCTGCACAATGCTGTACAAGAAAGAGATGAACGGAAACATTTGCACCTGCCAGTACAGCTTTGTTTGCAGGAGCATTTTGTTATAGGGTTAGCCATATTGTCATATTGTGAGAGAATCTTTCACAAGGTGATACAGGCGTGACATTTGGTCATACTGTATATACTGGAATCTGGAGTCACCAAGCCTAATGTAGAGCCACAGACCGACACTGTCGTTGTTGATGGGTCAGCCTTCATCAGTGCAAACCCTCCACGTGGATCAAAAATGTTTCATGACTATGCTGCGGAAGACATCCTTCCTAAGGTAGAGGCATATTGTTCAAAGTACAAGCGTGTGGATATTGGCCGGGTTTCTCAAAGAATTATTCTTACGCATCTTCTTAAGAGCAAAGTTCTAGGCACGCGCAGTGAAGCATGACGCCTGTGAACATAGACGTTCCGTGCATAGATGTGCCACGCAATGGTAGGAGTCAGGCCTGGTACAGGCCTCAGGCTTGAGGCCTGGTATATGGTAGGCCTCAGGTCTACCATTCTGAAATTTAATTTAATAATATTTGGACTGCTGGACAGCTGACAGAAGGCTCTCTTTACTCTTTAAATGAATCTGTGACATGTTACCGATTCCGACCCGTTCCGAAAATATTTTCAAATAGTTAAACCGAACGGATCCGTGACAATTTCGTCCGATTCCTGTTTGCGGCCTAGAGGGCCGCAAACAGAAGCCTAGAGCCCTATGCGCGTGCGTAGAACTTTGCTGTTAAGAAGATGCGTAAGAAATCTGTACGGCAAATCCGGCCATTGTCTTTGACGTTTACAAAAAGTCCAGCCTGAAGTCAGAAACCAGAGCACGACGTGGGACGGCCATTAGAAGAAAGGTAACAGAATCTAATAAGACTCCATCAAACTGGCAAAACCTCCTACAAGATGATGACAACAAGACAGAACTCTTCAGCTTTCTGGCAAACAAAATATGTCAAGTAGTAGCAGAAAGCACTATTGTAGTGACAAACGGAGAGGAGATAGTCGGCAACAATGTTGAAATCACAGAATCTTCAGATTTGGCACCTTGCTCCCAAGAAGAGACAGATACAAGAATATTTGTCCATACACGACATGCAACAGCAAATGGGAGTACCTCAGTGACGATCAAAGCAAACGACACTGATATTGTTATTCTAGCAATATCATGCTTCCAGTCCTTCCAAGCAATGTGCTTGGAAAAGCTGTGGATTGCTTTTGGTCAGGGAGTCCATTCAAGATGGATTCCAATCCATGACATTGTCTCAACAATCGGTCCAGAAAAATCCAGAGGTCTACCTTTTTTCCATGCATTCAGTGGGTGATGTGTCTGCATTCCGTGGCACGGGTAAGACATCTGCATGGCAAACAGGCGCGTAACTACCGTGACGCAGACAACGCGACTGCGTGGGGGCCCAGAGGCAAGGGGGGCACACGGCCGCCCACCCGCGCCGTCTGTAAAATTAAATTATAATACAGAGATGCAATGACAGTTGAGTTGAACAAAGTTTGGCGGAGCCTGCATGGTGGTGGCTGCTGCTATAGCACACACAGCCCCACACCATACCATAATATGCATAGGCAACATGTGCCCCGCCTCCCCCAACAGCTCTCCTGTCTAGAGTGTAGCGTCGGTCCCAGGCTGTAGGCTAATAACTTGAAGGAAGTCAGTAGTGTCTGTGGCGCACCACGAGTGTGCATGCAGTGGGCTTTCCCAGTCTCGAGTCCCGACAGTCAGGTACGTGCCCAAATCACAACTACAATTATTGTACAGTGCCCCGTTGTTTATAAACCAACACGCAGTTTGGGCTTGTTTTTACAGCAGGCTGCTGCTGCTGCTCTGTTCACAATTGCGACAGGTACCGTACAGTGCCCCGTTGCACTGTTTATAAGCCAAAACAGTCAGTCTGTATGGAATATTTACCATCCTGCGTCAGGGCCTGGTTCTGCGTAGCTACGCCACTGATGGCAAACATGGAATGTGTGTGTCATTGGCCCACAACCATTGATGCCGATGATCTCCAAATGCTGGAGAAATGTATTGTCATACTGTATGATCGATCCAGTGCAGCCACATCTGTCAATGATGCACGACTGCATATGTTTGCCCGCAAGCAGAGGCCATATAATGCCATTCCACCAACAAGGGCTGCCCTGAAGGAACACGTTAAACGTGCAGCCTACCAAGCAGGAGCTGTCTGGGGACAAGCAACTATCACTCAGCCAGATATTCCAAGTCCTGCAGAATGGGGATGGAAACTGGAAGGACAAAGGTGGTTGGTGAATTGGTCATCACTTCCACCAAGCTGCCAGCTGCCAGGAATTAACAAAATGCTCCTGCAAACAAAGCTGTACTGGCAGGTGCAAATGTTTCTCTTTCTTGTACAGCATTGTGCAGCTGTGAATGTGAATAATAAATAATAATAATAATAAATTAGACAAATTCTAGCCACTTCAGTATAAAAACTAAAAAGAATAAATAAAGAATAAAACATATATATAATAAAAAAACTTAAAAAAACACAAAACAAACAAAAAATAAAAATGATAAATGTAGATATAGGCTAACATTTAGATGTGGTGGCCATCTTGAAATATCACCGCCATATTGGATTTTTGGATGGCTCGGTTTAAAAAGTTAAAGGTGTAGTGAAATGAAAAATACGTTTTTCACACTTTTAGACCATATCCGTGGTCATCATATGGGCATACCTAACAATGGATGCCAAAAAAATGGGCAAATTCTCATTTGTGTGTGATTTTATATAAAAAATATATTTTGTAATACTTCCTGAAAACGAAAACGTAATGCGTGATGACGTGTCGAGGCCAACATTGAGTGATTGACAGGTGCCTAATCAATCTTCAACTATAGGCAGGTTGTCTGTTGAATAATTAATTAGCTGGTTACCACCTCCACCTTTGGTATTTACCTCCACCTCATTCCCCTGCAACCATGAGACACGCTGTGTTTTGGGTTGTTCTTCATTCCATAGCCTGTTTTCTTTTCCAAAAATCCCGTGGCTACGTGCTCGCTGGCTGGAATTTATTCATTTTGAGGAGGGTGGAATATTGCAGAGTTCTAGGTTGTGCGCACGGCATTTTACAGTGGACAGTTTCCGCAACTACATGCCGGTCAGCATGTGATTCATAGCTCCCTCTGAATTGCGTCTGGCGAAAAATGCTATTCCGACTGTCTACACTGTCGGAGCCTCACCGGAGTCAACTCCGCGTTTGAGAGTAAGTACCTTGGCAAACTTTACAAATATATTTTGTCTTACTAGACTTCATGCAATAGGCAGTGTCTTGCAATGTAGTTTGTGACGTTACCAATACCAAGTCAAGAGCTACACGGAGCATTCTGGCGATGTGTGTGTGTGTGTGTGTGTGTGTGTGTGTGTGTGTGCAAACATAACCACGTGCGTGCGTATGTCTGTAAACATAAGCACGTGCGTGCGTGTTTGTAAACATAAGCTCGTCGTGTCGTGCGTCACGCGTTTGCGTGTGTGTGTTAGCGAGTAGGCCTACGCCTATTGTACAATTAGTGTGTGCGTGCATGGTTTTCAGAGCGACGTACAAAGTTCCACACCTGAGTAAATGTTATGACCGATCGTCAATAATGACAGGGTAAATGGTCATAATCTAAGATCTTTGCTACCAATATATCTTTGTATTTTCCCCTCTTGAAAAGCAAAACAAATTGACTAGTATTGTCTACTATTGCTGTACTGTATGCTACTGTACGGTTATTGCTGTATAGGCCTATTGGTGTGCAGTTGTGCACTTTTTTACTATACTCTTCTTACCTTACCTATAATGCTGTGGCAGATTGAATTACCCCCAGGCGGATTAAAAAATATCTAATGACTTTACATTATCCACCAGCCAAAGACACGAGATGTGGGTTGTCAGCATTCCCCATACATGAAGCCATTTGCATCACAAGTGTCTTTTCCAGCTCCAAGAGCAAAACGACGGAGTAAAGGTAATGTTACATTAGAAGTTATTTGATGAAGAAAGGTGAATATCTTTAAGGATATTAATTTACAAGTGCATTTACATTTACATTTACATGTTTTATTTGTATGTCTTCTTAGGTTCAAGTAAAACCAGCAGGGCACTCTGTAGCCGTTGGCTGCTCCATGGACAATGTTGGCGAACCATTGCTGATGTCATCACCTGCCAAGAGGCCACGAGTGGTGCTGGGCAGCAGCCAGGAGTCATGCTCAAGTGAATCCTGCTGCACGGTTGAACCTCAGGATTCAACATATACGCCTGATCTGACACCAGAGGAACATGAGAACCAGGAAAGGTGTGTGTGTGTGTGCGCGTGTGTGTGTGTGTGTGTGTGTGTGTTGGGGGCAGTGTAATCATTGTAGCCTGGCTAATAAGCCAGACTAATATCACACAACACTGTCGCGGTATATTAGTCTGGGCTGGCTCCACTTGGATTTCATTTCCCGGGGGGCGGGTTCAAACATTTTCTCTTTGACGCAATTGGTCAGAGCTACTGTCAGTCAAAGGTCTCAAGCATTGAACGTCACTGTACCAAAGCCCGCCCATATTGCATACCGTGTCCCGATTGGTCCGACCTGTTCTCGGTTGTAGGAAAGAGGCGTGCTACTGAGCCTCGCCAGACCGTAATCCGCTGGTAGGCAATTTTTTTTTGCCAACGGCTGATTCGGTCTGGTTTATTAACCAGGCTATAATCATTGTACAACGTCAACACTGTTATTTGACTAATAATGAGTTCCATCCGGTTTGGCTAATGGTTATTATAACCTATAAAGGTTTTGGAAACTATAAATGTCACACCTGGTTAAAGACATGAAAATGAAATTTGCCTGTATAAATTGAAAGAATAGCATGTCTTAATGTGTGTGTATCATTTTTCTGTACAGTGCTTGCCTACCACTGTACAACACCACCAAGTACATTGTGTACCATGACAACCTCATGAAGTTGTTCCGGACGTGCCCAACATGCAGCCGCACGTGCCAAATAAACACATTTGTTGTTGGGACACTTATATCCATCACACAGGTAAACTTACTACAGACAAAAAATACTATCAACATCAACACAGGTGTACATATGAATGTATCATCAGCTGTTTTATATACATCATAGTTTTTAATTATCGTACACAGGTGTGTTCTCACTGCCACCACAGACTTAAGTGGAACAGCCAGCCCTACATTGGGAATACCCCAGCTGGAAATATTCAGCTGTCAGCTGCAGTGGCGTTCAACGGTGCATCTTATATTCAGATTCACAAGGTGTGTGTGTGTGTGTGTGTGTGTGTGTGGGTGTGTTTATATATATAATGGTATCATAAATAATTTGTGTGGTGGTGTTTTCCAGGTACTGTCATCACTGCGTGTACAATGCATTTGTCCCCGTACCTTCTACAACCACCAGCAGGCTTTCCTACAGCCAGCCATACTCTGGCATTGGAGGGTGGAGCAGCAGCAGGTCATTGAGAGGGCAAAGCAGTACGGAAAGCCTATCACTTTAGGTGGTGACATGAGAGCTGATTCACCAGGTTTGGACAAGTGATTATGAGCAGATTAACAATTGAAATAAATATAGGCTATAACAGTAATTAAAATATGCCAATATGACAGTCTACAGTGATTACAAGCCCACATTCGGCTACGATACAAATTCTGTAATTTTGGAGAAATGTCACACAATATACAGTGTACAGTATACTATGTGTGTATATACTGAAGTGATTCAGCAAACATCTTGCATCTCTGTCAGTTCATAAATGCATTCATCTAACATTTGGTTGAGTGCAATTCTTCATTCAGCTTAACTTTTATTTGTACATTGCATTGATTTTGAATTGATATGTCAATGGACACCTATGAAACACTGTCTTTATTTTAACTGTAGGACATTGTGCCAAGTTTGGGTCTTACTCCATGCTCAACTTGGATGACAACAGGATTATAGATCTCCAGCTTGTCCAGGTAAACTGAAAATTAAAGTTTTTATCATTAACATACTTGTATACGAGTGTAACAAAAACTTCTCAAATTCTGAATGGTATCCCTTTCTTTCTTTCTTCCTTTGTCTTTTTTTAAGAGTAATGAGGTAGGCAACAGTGGACGGATGGAACTACATGGCTTTATAAAGAGCCTGAAGTTCCTGAAGGAAGCTGGTGTCGAGGTTGGCGCTATTGTCACTGATCGCCATCCTTCAGTACAGAAGTACATGAGGGAGCAGCAGGAGGACATAGTTCACTACTATGACACTTGGCATGTGTCTAAAGGTACTTTTCCTTTTTAACCACCTTTTTCCATGTTGTAGCTAATGTAAAAAACAATACTTCAAATTTACATAATACTTAATAGTTTTGAATGCATGTATGTCATATTACACATCAACACAACAAAGTACATAGATCTCAAAAGGAAAGCTTTTGTTGAACTACGCTGTGACTACAGTCAAAGCACACTATCTTTATATCAAGGGTTTGAGGGTATGTATCGTTATCATATGGTTAACGGTCAGGCAGAATACTTGTACTGTATAGAGCGTCACAGTCCCGCCCCCTTTCAGAACGACGAGTGGCCCAGGAAATGATTCCCCATTCATTTTCTCCATCAGCTTTTTTTACGCAGCGGACAAAGCCAACTCGAGTTGTGACAAATCATGACAACAAACACAATGTTTTGGGCAGATCAAATCATTAGTAAGAAGAAAAACAAAACAAAAAGTGTTGTGCCTATGTCTTCATTTTCTTGTTTCTGGGGAAATGGGGAATCATTTCCTGGGTCTCTCGTCGTTCTGAAAGGAGGCGGGGCTGCAATGCGCTATATCTAATGTGTGTACTTTTCAGGAAATGGGGAAATAAAGAACTGTGGATCCAGTGTAGTTACAAGCTGATTGAATACTATATAACTCTATACTATATAACTCACACACTTATGAACAATCACTTTCACCTGTAGATTTGCAAGATCACAACACGGTAACGCATTGTGAACTTGTAGATTGGCTACTTTTGCCTGACAATGCAGGGCATACAAATACAAAGTTGAAATATGAAGATATAAGTTTTCTGTCCAACAGCGATGATGTGCTTACTTATGCTTATTGAATTAGGGCTCGCCAAGAAAATAGATGCTCTTGGGAAGCAGAAGAACTGTGGAGAGGTTCTGCTGTGGAAGAAGAGTTCAGTGAACCATGTTTATTGGTGTGCCTCTTCCTCCAAGTCTGGAGAAGAGGTAGTAGACAAGTGGAAGTCTATCACCAACCACGTCCAGAATGTGCACCATCATGACAGTGAGCTCTTTCCGGATTGTGCCCATCTACCCCTTGATGAACGAGCATGGTTGAGGCCGAGTAAGCATCAGATTCTATATCAGATCTTACAATATGAATGATTAGTACGTGTGTATGTTTTTATAACTTCATCAACATTTTCCTGCATATTCTTTGTCCTGTCTGTGCTTGTGTGGTTGATTTATTACGCAGATACCAAAGCTTGTGAGATGTTCTGTGACCTGATGCTGCAGAAGAGACTTCTCAAAGACATTGCCAAGCTCAGTCCTCATCATCAGACCTCCTCAATTGAAGGCTTTCACAGTCTAATTCTGAGGTTTGCACCGAAAAATGTTCCGTTCCCATTCATGGGAATGTTGTGCAGGTCAGAGTTTAGTAAATTATTTGTTTTATTCCTTTGATAATGAAATTGAATGTACGTACTCTGTCAAATGGTTAATGTCAAGTTCTGCTCATATTTATTTCAATAACACCTTAACCCATTTAAACCTGAGGCTGATTCTAAAAAAAAATCTGTCAGTGGTTCCCAAACAATTTCATGTGAAGGACTCTCAAAAATATATGTAATTGGCCGCCGACCCCCATCTGAAAACATGTTGTTCCAGGGACCCCCCAGAAGCAAAGATTTGAGTTAAAAACGTTCGCTCTGAAAGAAATGAATATATATTCAAAGATTTGTGCCACATTTTCACGATTTTTATAAAATAGCAGATCTACAAGCTCATTTTTTCAATAGCTAAAGTAGAACATAATGCCTAAAACACCAAAAAGGGTTCCCGCCCAGAATGGGTTAAATAGCATCCTCTCTGCCTGTATTATTGTATAAAGATACAATCAATGGAACAGAAATAAACTTACACTGCCTGGAAACAGCTTGACTATACCACTGACCTAATTCACTCCTTTATAACTATGCTTAGATTGCTCCTTGCCGCTCTCCACTACAATGAGAACGCAGACCGTGGTGTGCTGTGCCATGCAGATGGAGAACCTGTGGTCAGGGTTAGATGGCCAAAGTACAAGAAGGGTGACTACTCTCTGTGCTATGAGAAGACTGCTCCCACATACAGTAAGTTACAAAATAGTACCCGTGTATAAAACATGTCAGAATGGAAAAACAGCTCCCCAAATCATGATAAACAGTTTTAGGTTTTGGTTGACAGTACCATGTCTTTTGCACCGTATAGACTATGTGGACACCCTGCAGAGGCTGGTTCTGGAGGAGGTGGTCTGCAGTCCTGGCCCATACCAGCAGCTGAGAGACCAAGTGGAAGTCCCTGGAAACCTGTGTGCTGCTTTTGAGATGCCCAACATAGAGGAAGCTATGGCCTCCAAATGGTCTCGCTACACACAGGAGCTGTAAGCAGCACCACCCGGGCATCAGAGGGGCATGGGACACTGGCCTCAGTACCACCCTCTCTCTCATCACCTGACCATCACAGAGGGGCTTGGGACACTGGCCTCAGTACCACCCTCTCTCTCTCTCATCACCTGACCATCACAGAGGGGCTTGGGACACTGGCCTCAGTACCACCCTCTCTCTCTCTCTCATCACCTGACCATCAGTGAGGGGCTTGGGACACTGGCCTCAGTACCACCCCCTCTCTCTCTCATCACCTGACCATCACAGAGGGGCTTGGGACACTGGCCTCAGTACCACCCTCTCTCTCTCTCTCATCACCTGACCATCACAGAGGGGCTTGGGACACTGGCCTCAGTACCACCCTCTCTCTCATCACCTGACCATCACAGAGGGGCTTGGGACACTGGCCTCAGTACCACCCTCTCTCTCTCTCATCACCTGACCATCACAGAGGGGCTTGGGACACTGGCCTCAGTACCACCCTCTCTCTCTCTCTCATCACCTGACCATCACAGAGGGGCTTGGGACACTGGCCTCAGTACCACCCTCTCTCTCATCACCTGACCATCACAGAGGGGCTTGGGACACTGGCCTCAGTACCACCCTCTCTCTCTCTCATCACCTGACCATCACAGAGGGGCTTGGGACACTGGCCTCAGTACCACCCTCTCTCTCTCTCATCACCTGACCATCACAGAGGGGCTTGGGACACTGGCCTCAGTACCACCCTCTCTCTCTCTCTCATCACCTGACCATCACAGAGGGGCTTGGGACACTGGCCTCAGTACCACCCTCTCTCTCATCACCTGACCATCACAGAGGGGCTTGGGACACTGGCCTCAGTACCACCCTCTCTCTCTCTCATCACCTGACCATCACAGAGGGGCTTGGGACACTGGCCTCAGTACCACCCTCTCTCTCTCTCTCATCACCTGACCATCACAGAGGGGCTTGGGACACTGGCCTCAGTACCACCCTCTCTCTCATCACCTGACCATCACAGAGGGGCTTGGGACACTGGCCTCAGTACCACCCTCTCTCTCTCATCACCTGACCATCACAGAGGGGCTTGGGACACTGGCCTCAGTACCACCCTCTCTCTCTCTCATCACCTGACCATCACAGAGGGGCTTGGGACACTGGCCTCAGTACCACCCTCTCTCTCTCTCTCATCACCTGACCATCACAGAGGGGCTTGGGACACTGGCCTCAGTACCACCCTCTCTCTCTCTCTCATCACCTGACCATCACAGAGGGGTTCAGGAAACTGGCTTCAGTGGTGGTGGTGATGCATGGCTGTTCTTAGTTGGTGGAGTGATTTGTCTGGTGACTCAGAAAACGACCAAAACTCTGGCTTGTAAGTGGCCTTTAGTCACATGAGAAGGAGCAATAACAGGTCTGTGACACTGTTAGATATCTGTGGCTGCACACCCATCCTGCTTGTATTGTGGATTGCAAATGTTCCCCGTGAATAGAAGAAAAACATAATAGAAATGACCTTGTAGGGAAATAATTTGCTGTAGTTATCAAGAATGAAGTATTGAATATTTCATAGACAATTCAAATACAGCAGTATGATAGAAGCCAAATGAATCAATACAAAAATACCAAACTAAGGATTGTTCCAATTGTGGTCCATGTTTAAATATTTGTAGGGTAGATTATGAATGCAAATGTATATTGTAATAACTGGTATGAATGAACATACATGTAAAATCACTACAAAACCTTTATCATTGTAGATGGTTTGAATGTACCCAGTCCTTTATGGTCTAGCAGTAATATGGAGCATAGCTGCACATCAAACTAGACAGTTTTTGCCACTGGGAGATCAGGTTTCTCATCTCATTAAACTACTCATAGCAGTACATGTCTACATGTCTGTAAAATACAACCAACCATAACTACTGCACCAGCACTGACACATACCCAATAAGCAAATCATTTCAACTTTGACCTTTTATACACAATTATTTTATAACTATATAGATACTTGTGTAAAATGTGTAGGCCTACTGTATGTTATGGAGTGGATTTTTTTTTTTACAATTTTATCTGAATAGTGCTTACTGCTTATGACCACTGTAAGCCCTTTTTGTTTATACTATAATGCTGGAGTGAACATAAGATGATAGATGCAGTGGGTTGACCTGTAAACACTATGGTTGTGCATCGTGTGGTAGCTGGCTGCTACCGGAAGTACAGGAATTTCAATGTGTAGCACATCTGTGCAATCATCTGCACGTTTTAGTGGCAGACTGTGTTCGACGCTACAGGTACACAGTAGGGTACAACAATGTCACTTACACTTCCCTTGTAACTGGTATTGTTATGGAGTGGATTTTTTTTTTTACAATTTTATCTGAATAGTGCTTACTGCTTATGACCACTGTAAGCCCTTTTTGTTTATACTATAATGCTGGAGTGAACATAAGATGATAGATGCAGTGGGTTGACCTGTAAACACTATGGTTGTGCATCGTGTGGTAGCTGGCTGCTACCGGAAGTACAGGAATTTCAATGTGTAGCACATCTGTGCAATCATCTGCACGTTTTAGTGGCAGACTGTGTTCGACGCTACAGGTACACAGTAGGGTACAACAATGTCACTTACACTTCCCTTGTAACTGGTATCTGATATGTGTTATATTGTAATCCATGATGCAAACAAACAGCAATGTCTAACTATCATGTACCAATTTGTTGGGGGGGGGGGTTGATGATTGCTGATCGGGTGTCATAATCCCCTGAGGGATTGGCCACTAGGTGGCATGACAGTAAGTAAATAACCCATTGAGACCTGAGGACCAGATTCTACAAATGTCTTCTAAATCCCAACAGTTTTCTGAAAAACCTGTTTGTCAGCGGTTCCCAATGTTTCATGTCAAGGAGCCCCCCCCCCACACACACATATATATGCGTGCCACCGACCCCCATCTCAACATGTTGAGATAATAGTAGTGGTTCAAAGCTATAAGGTGACACAGATGCGTCCTTGTGTCTAAATGGGATAAATGTAATTTCAAATGGGTCTGGGCAATAAAACCATCTTTCACCAAATATCTTGTATTGATAGTGACTATTGTCACAATAGCTTTTTTTCCATGGTGTTTTGTGGAATTAAAACTACATGACCAAACCCAACCAGGAACATGTGTTACATTGTGTTGAATTAAATATCTTAAAAAATTAAGCAAGATGTAATTTATTTGTGTACAAAAAATATAGGAACAGCTGAGCAGTTCTGACAACAGTGGGGAGGAATTTGTTGGAATAACAGTGGAGAGAAAAGGAGTAAAAAAAAAAAAAAAAGGAGAATTGTCTATATACAGTAATGGGACCACTTTTCTATTGCCTCTTCCAAGGTAACCCCAACACCACCTGACAAAGGAGCGGTAGGCTGTGTGTCGATAACGTCTATAAAGAATCAATGACATGAATGCAAAACTGAAATACTCATGCAGATAGTAAAAAAGAGCAATGCAAGACAACAGAGATCTTGAATTTGGACAAGACATTTCATTTTGATTACATCATAGAAGTGAAATGGTTTGACAATTAAGCACTGATGACAAGATGAAATTGACAGCAATGCCTACATAAATACATTTATTTACAGTATACTCACTCATCCTCAGAGAAATCCTCTTGGTCATTCCGTTGACCAAACTGCTGGTTGTCTGCTGCAGCAGTCATCTGTTGTACCCACGGAGAGAGGCAACACGCAGGAAAGCCAGGTTGCAGTGATATGCACGGAGACTCTGGCTCTGCTTCTGCACATTTTAACATAACCTGCATAACAGAGCAAAATAATATTCAGCAGCAATACTGAATGTTCAGCACATACACATATCCCATTTTACATTGTTCTGGGTTGATTGTTTTGCCCATGCAATACTAGTATTATTGCCTATCTTCACCTGTATACATTACTTTTCAAACATGCAACATGTATGTATCATGTAGCAGTGATGTAAATAGGTTTTCAATTAAATAGAAATCATCTAAGCACATATAGCTTGCTGCTTAGCAGAAATGGAAATAAAAAGCTCTAAAAATATTTTAAAATATATTTTTGTGAACTGAAATGGCAGCTTTCCTATTCGGATTTTGGGAGGTGTAGTTCCAGATTCTATATAGCATTCGAGATTGTGGAATAGTTGTCTGGCTACAAGAGACAGGACATAAATCTAAATAGTGAATTGTACCAACATAATGCATGTGTATGTTGTTTACAGACTGACAGTAATCCTGCTGTATTATACTAACCCTTTCATGGTCCTTGCAGCAGACTCTGTCTATGGGAGCATCCATGTTCACACAGTAGCCACATCTACACCTGAATGATAAGCAGATAAACAATTATGTGAGTTCAGTGATTTGTGTGAACGAAAACGGCTAAACACAAGTGGAAGCTGATATTCCATACAATAAGCTAAACATTCACAACTGCTAAATTAATATAACTTTTGCCTCTTGGTTATAGTAAAAGACTAGGTTCAAATAACACATTAGACTAGAGGACAAACCCATGCATGAGCAGTGTTACTGTGTTAGTGACATGTTCCTCTACGGATCTACCCACTGAGGCACTGTAGAATAATGCCACAGGTACCAAATCACTAATGGATCTAGGCTACTTTATTATGAATAGCGAACGACAGCACGTTGCACAACCAATGTCCCATAGGCCCTATGGGACATTGGTTGTGCATATACAATACATCTGACATACATGATAAAACTTCACGTGTCCCCGGCGAACGACAGCACGTTGCACAACCAATGTCCCATAGGCCCTATGGGACATTGGTTGTGCAACGTGCTGTCGTAATCCACATAACTCGAGAACCGTTCGCCCCACCGACTTCAAATTCGACACACACGTTCCACACACCCACAGGGAGTGCAGTGCCCGGTCTCGAGTCGGTCGGACCCAGAACCGCCACAAAAGGCCTTTTTCATTTGGCGGCCATCTTGAAAAATGACCGCCATATTGGATTTTTCGTTGGCTCGGTTTAAAAAGTTAAAGAGATGACCCAGAAGCATGTTCATGCCAAATGTCACGCTTGTATCACCAAGTGAAAGATCGTTCCTATTATCTGCTGCACTATTAAAGGAGAACACTTCGAGGCCCTGGTCTGCCAGTTCCAAAAACCTCTGCTGCCTCTCCTGCCTATCTCTCACTTGAGAACAAAACATGATGTACCGTCTCTGCCTGCCCACACTGACAGAGCCCATCTGGGTGTTTACCTATGATATTTAGGCGTTTGTGTGTGTCACATGTGTGTGCACGCGTGCTCCTATATCTAAGGGTTGTGTGCATGCGCACTAGCCCTGGAGCGTGCTCGGTGCACGTACCATGAACGGTCACTAGGGGGAGCCATGGTACAGTGTAATACAGTGGGGAGCAGCTATGGAACAGCTATAGAACTGAAAACTCTCCCATAGAGATTTACTTAAATATGTATACCTATTCTAAGCCTAGAATCAATCCATCCAGGATCCTGGTTAGTCTTGACCATAACACCTTTGATTCTGTGAGAAAACAAACATCAAGATTGCATATTTAATTATTATGATATTTAATAAATACTCTATTAACAGAATCAGTGGTGTTATGGTCATGATTCAGCAGGATCCTGGAAGGCTTGATTCTAGGCAAAACTAAACTGATTGCAACACATTCCTATTGGCCACCAGTAATCACCCTCCGCCCCTCATCAAGTCTTTACCTATTAGCCAGTTCTACAGGCTTAAGCGAGTATGTTCCTCCAATGATGATTTTGTTAATAAATCTGCTGAGATGCAAGTCAGATTTTCACAAAGAGGTTATGTGTCTGAATGTTTAGACAGAGCGTATACATTGGCTTCAAATAAGCCCCGTTCTGAACTATTATCTAAAAGTGTAAAAAAGGAGAAAATATTCTGAGTTGTGTGTAACCACACATTTGCCTTATGCTCACAAGATTAAAGCTACTTTTAAAAAGCATTGGCATATCTTATCAGACCCAGAATTGGCACCTCTATTCAAAGACCCCCCCTTATTCTCATCCAGACGGGGGAAAAACTAGAGAGACACCCTTGTGCATGCTGACTTTCATTCTCCCAGGGTCACTCAAATACAGACCCTTCTGAGTCCCTTGCCCAAGGGAAACTATCCCTGTGGCAATTGTGCTCAGTGCAGCAATACTTTTAAGGCTGCTTTTTTCACTCATCCCCATACAGGCAAGAAGTTCAAAATTCTGAGTATAATCACTTGTATTTCCACACATGTGGTTTATATGATCCGTTGCCCATGTGGATTGGCCTATGTGGGCAAAACCACTAGACAGCTCAAGCAACGAATTAGTGAACATAAGAGCTCCATTCGGAGAAACGACCGTGATTACCCTATTGCTGTCCATTTTAATGACTCTAAACATGATATTTCTTCTTTTCGTTTTATGGGTATAGAACAAGTCCGCCTGCCCAACAGAGGCGGTAACCACGAGCTGTTACTCAAACAACATGAAGCATATTGGATCCATACCCTTCAAACCCTTCACCCAAAGGGGCTTAATGATGAACTGTTACTAAACGTCATGTTATAAGTTTGCATGTTTTTCAGTACTCTATAGTTGAGTGTCTCATCACCCTTAAGGGCCCTATTTGGCTCTACAAGACCCTCCCCCCCCCCCCCCCCCCCCCCAACGCTATTTACTATGTCAAATATATAAGCACTTTAATTCAGAACTAATTGCCTCGTTGAGTGAATTTGGTTTGTGTATGTATATATATATTCTATGTATTTTTCCACTCTCATTGTCTGTATGTCATGAGAGCAGGGCCTAGTGACTTTTTGTCTCTTATTGTTGACTATGTTGATTTCCTAATGTATTTGTACAACCATTAGTCTTTACATATTTTCTCATATAATGATTTTTAGAATGTAACTGAAATGATGTAAAAGTTATTTGGGGGCCTTTAAATGATGTCAGCAAATTGAGGATCATCACAAGCTGTACCTCTTCCTCTAATTAGACTCTGTCTATTGTGATTGGTTGATTATTTTTCAAATGTTTGTATATAAGTAACTCTGTCAAAATGATGTGTTATGCCTGAGGAAGGTCCCTAGTGACCGACATGTTGCTTCATTAAATAAGACAATACTCTTGTGCCGAGCAGATACAGTGTGCGGGTGTACCTTATTGCTTTCTTTGATGTCCACTGGCCTACGCACCTGTGCATACGCCTGATTGCTAGGTGTGCGATAGTTTTCCTAACCCAAAGGCATAGAGGCAGTAGAGAAAAGGAGAAAAAGTAGAAGAGGAGGAGAAGAAAAAAATGAGTCAATATGAATGAATTTGAAGAGATGTTATCATTGGAGGTTAGGCGCTATGAACATTTATATAACCCCACCATGAAAGAACACAAGGACCAACAGATGGCCTACAATTCATGGGAGGAAATAGCGGTAACATTGGCGACAACCGCAGACATGTGTAAAACAACGTGGACCAAAATTAGAGATCGATTTACCAAGGCTAAAGGTAGAATGAGAAAAGCTAAAAGTGGCGATGCTGGAGGAAAGAAAAACGTTGTTCCTCCGTTGTTCCTCCTGCTTCAATGGCTAGAACCATACAAACACCGAAAGACAATAACAAACATGCCGCCATCAACTCAATCAAGGGTAAGCACTGGAGTATTTGTTATCGTGTTGTCACGTTTTTACATGATTATGAATCATTGGCAATGGTAGCTGGCACTAGCTGGCTACCATCGTGATTTTAAACACGTATAAACCCACCATGTCATATCCTATTTGATTCCAACAGCTATACTTGTATATTGTTGGACTCACTTCAGGAGTTGTCTACATAAACTGCCACAATCATTATAAACCGTACCTCTGTACAAACTGTTGACGTATCATATTAAAATGTTTGGCTACGGTATTCAAGGTTATAAAGTGCCACCTTGTGGTCATGACATGACGTGGCATGACCTGAAAAGTAACAGTCCTAGTGATATGCATGATTACATTACAAATTACATGGTTACGTTGGAATTGAGACATACATGAACACTTCTTTCAGGAGGAAGAGCAGCCGAACATCCCCTACCCCATGTCTCCGACCTCTTCCGTAAATTCCGTTGAGCTGGAGTTGTCAACAGTTGATTGGGATGACTTTGGGAGCTCGGTGCTGGATCCACCACCTCCAGCTGCATACATCCCCAATCCTACCCATCCTACTCCCACTGCTAGACCACCTGCTGCCCCATCTCCATCCGTCCCGGCTCCCAGGCTGCCTACTCCAGTCCCACATCCTCGTCCATCTACATCCGTCCCTGCTCCCATGCTGCCTACTCCAGTCCCACGTCCTCGTCCATCTCCATCCGTCCCTGCTTCCACTCCTGCTGCAGCTCCACCTTCCACTTAGTCCATGGGCCAACCAAGAAGTGAGGGACATTTTTGGTGGCAAAATCTCTTCGCTACTATTTTGTTTGTTGGGTCCATATAAGTACTTTGAGACATGATAGCAGTTTCAATAGCTTGTTTGATGTGTACTGGAAAACATCAATTAAGATTGCTGAGAGATGCAGTCGTGGTTCAGCAAGTAGCACTCAATGGAAAAACATTGCCCCAGGACACAATGTTGTGCAGTGGAGAAAGTTCTTAAGCAATGCAGAGAGCAAAACCGCCTTGATAACCTTTATAGTGGACCAGTGGAAGCTGGCAGAGAACCTTTTACAACTTAAGGACAAGCAGCTATTTGTGACCAGTGGAGAAACATGCTATTGTCTGAGCAAAAATGACTGGCATGTTGTTGAAGAGCTGAAATCATCCCATGAGGAGGCCGATACCCGTATGATCCTACATGCACATCATTCCAGCCAGAATGGCTATCAATCCACAATCATTGTGAGTGAGGATACAGATGTCATGATCCTTTGTCTTGGATGATAAACTGCCCCTTGTATCAGAAATGTGGCACTCAGAATCAGACAAGGTACATCAACATCAGCAACCTTGCTCAAGTCCTCGGAGATGAGGTATGTGATGCTCTTACAGGTGTACATGCCTTTACAGGTTGTGTAAGTGCTTTTGCAGGACGAGGACAAGTCGGCACTTTCAAACTTGTGAAAGGAAACAGGACATTGCAAGAGTCCTTCAAATCCCTGGGAACATCCTGTCATGTATCAAAGGAATTATACAGCAGTATGGAATCATTTGTCTGTAGGATGTACGTACACGCCATCGTCTAGCATATGTGATGTCAATGAGCTGCGCTACCTGCTGTTCTGCACCAAGAGGGGAGAAGCAGAGTCCAGCCTACTCCCCCTTGGCAGGGACTGCTTACAGATGCATATACAGCGTGCCAATTACCAGGCAGGCAGCAGTCTGGAGGCACTGCCTGGAGGGGCAGCCAGACATACCTGAGCCAAAAGGACATGGATGGACAACTGATGACGAAGGTATGCTTATATAATTACAATAAATAAATATTTGTCTAATGATGATATAGTATCTATAAATATGTAATGTATGTAATTCATAGTCATTTGGGCCCCTAACTGATGTGGTTGACATATCTAATTCTTATAGGTATGCTGATGTTAGACTGGATGCGGGGGCCACCAGCACCAATGGCCGTCCTGGAACTTATGGCCTGCAAGTGTGTACGGACCTGCAAGCTTCCAGATTGTACCTGCCTTGCCAACAAATTAAAGTGCACAGAAATGTGCAAGCTACAAACCTGCAGCAATCAGAAGGAAGAGGAGGAAGATTAAGTGAAACTGATTGACTTTGATGATGATGATAATGATGAAGATGATGAATATTGATATGAGAGTGATGATTATGATATCCATTGATTAAAGTGAGTGAAAGACAGATAATACTTCATTTTTTCCTCTGTATGACAAAAAACAGTTGATTTTTCAGTCTTTGAAGGCTGATAACTGCAACTAAGCTACCACTTGGGAACTGCTATCATGTTGAAATATTATCTAGGGATAGACCTTTGAAAAAAAACATGATAGCAATTGCCACCTTGAATGTCCCTCCCTAGTGAAAAATATGATCTGGGCCTATGGACTACTGTTGCAGTATCAGCTCCTGGCCCTTCAACACCATCTGCTCCGTCTGATGCCCAGAGGTCGAGGAAGCGCAAGAGGGCCTCTTGCGATTATCAAACCATTATTTCGACCCTAGACCAGAGGGCAGCAGAGAGGGATGCTGCAATGGAGGCGTACTGACTGTCATTGAGAACCTGATGGGTCTGCAGGATGACTGTGGCAGACATGGCCTCCGCGTGGCTACCTTCATGCGGTCTCTGCCACCAGACCATCTAGTGGCCTTTAAAGTCACACTCCGCAACCTCATGAGGAAGACTGAACAGGCAGTGGAAAATTAACTTGCAGAGAGAGTTGGGGACAATTAACTGTAGCCCATTTTAACAACTTTCTCTGCAAGTTGATTTTTCACTGCCTGTCCACTAACTTGGGAGCAGGACATCTTGTTTAGATATGATTGATTAGATATGAAATAAAAGTACTTAATATATTATTTATATTATTATTTATATTAATTACTTAATTCATTCTGATTAATTAACTATTGATATTTATTTATTTAAGTGCATTAATTATTTATACATATATTTATATTGTATATTTATTTATCTAGGGCTATATTATATAGTTCACCTGTTTATAGATCTTTTGTAAATATGTTCAGTTTGTTATCTACATTATATATTTCACATTTATAGATCTTTTTGTAAATAGTTTAATTGTTGAATAAAATGTCCAAAGGAAGCCATGGTGTTACCGTGTTATGTACACATTAACAAGTCATTACGAAAGACTACGAAATGAACTATTTCCCTATTATGTTTAAGTACAATCACATGGCCACGATAGGAAGGCTAGGTTGACAATGGCTACATGAGTATAATCATTGCCTCTGTAGCATTTCAGCAGCAACATTTTCAAATCGGAGATCTCATCAGTGAAACTGGTATTGCCGATGTGATTACTATCAGACAAACAATATATAGAGCTTTAACTTTATAACAAATGTTCCCTCTGTAGATTGTATACATATTTAAACATTGGATAATATTAACAAGAACTTACATTGGAAAATAGGTTCTGAATATTAATGTTTTATTTACAGAACCACACGTACACAAACATACACACACACGTTTTCAACCAGGCGGCTCCAGGTGGTCCCCAGCTAAATGATGGAGAGTTGGTAACAAAATGCACCCTTATAGATCTTTAACTCTCGAGTGTAAAATGAAACCAAAGGGTCCATATGGTTTCAGTTTACACTCAAGTTACATTATAGTTAAACATCTGCATTACTTAATTTACAAGTGTACACAATTACAGGACGTGATTGTGTAGAAGTTATTTTGATTTGAGGTTTCCTCTCATCTATCCTAATGGTACCAACATCAAATAACAGCATGCATAGTGGAAAAGTTCGATGACAAAATATTATTTCGCCGAAACAGCGGTAAAATAGGAGTATGAATCGGCCCTAAGGCCAAGCAGTAGCCTGACCTCTTTGTTTTGGGATGTCTTTGGGAGCCTCTGTGTGCTATGGTACCATGAGGTGCATGCATTGATTGATTGATTGAAATATTTATTAACAGTTTGCAGTTTACAGTACATTTCAAGCACAAACTCAATACAAAGACTGTTAACTGTGAGTGGACGACCCAATTAAGCATTACACTTGTTTACAAGAGGGTCCACCTTGTTCAATTCATCAAAATGGTCAAAGAAACCTTGGTAAACATTGAACCTGGCATCTGTCAAAATAACAGGCATCTATAAATTACATTTATGGTCAATAAAAACAAACCTAAGAAAAAAAACATGAGTGACTGATAATGTCTACATAGCTGTAGCCTGCCAGATATCTTGTTCAGTTGCTAGCCAAGCATCAATCGAGAGGTGGCAAGAAGGGGTACAGGGATGGGATGAGGGGGTGAGGTGGAGTCTGAAGAGATGAGTCTTCGGATTACGGCCACGCACCCCGTTACCTCCTGACCAAGCTGACGCACCCCAAACTCAGTTGTCGTTGTATTTGGCCAAAAATGATACATTTTGAGGGGCTATATACATCTTTTGTCCCCACTAAATGTCTGTAACACAAACATTAAATGTCATTGACAATGTAGAATCAGAATCAGAATCAATCTTTATTGTCACATCACATTACAAGTAAGGTGGGTGAAAAACGTGGTTGTGCAGGCTCATATTGCAGTTTAAGGTAGAGAGAGAAGAACATAAAGTGCATGACATAACAAAGTGAGTGCAAAATAAATAAAAAATCGTCATGGGTGCATGTGTGTACGACTAGGCTATAACAAAAAGAGTCCCTATTTGAGCATGAATCAGTTCAGTCCAGTGCGACAAAACTTAGCTCTTGTTCAGCAGTCTGATTGCTGACAAGTAAAAGCTGTTGAAGAGTCTGGTAGTACAGCTCCCGATGCTCCTGAATCGCTTGCCTGGCCGTGGGTGCGGCAGCGGCTTGAACAGGCTGTGGCTGGGGTGGTGAATGTCCCTGATGATACTTTCCGCTTTAGCCACGCAGCGTCTCTCATGTATTTCCTGGAGGGGGGGAAGCTCCCCCCCACGATGCGCTGTGCTGTTCGCACCACTCTCTGCAGTGGTCTGCGTTCCGCAGCGGTGCAGTTTCCAAACCACGCGGTGCTGCCACTTGTCAGGACACTCTCTATGGTGCTGCTGTAGAACGCTCTGAGGATGCGTGGGCTCACTCTGAACTTCTTCAGGCGGCGGAGGCAATAAAGTCTCTGTTGGGTTTTTTTCAGCACTCTTTTGGTGTGTGTGGCCCACTTCAGGTCCTTGGAGATGTGTATCCCCAAGAATTTAAAGTCAGTGACCTGTTCCACTGCAACGCCGTCGATGAAGATGTGTGCGTGCTCTCTCTCCTGTTTCCTAAAATCCACGACCAGCTCTTTGGTCTTACTGACGTTGAGAGCGAGGTTGTTTTCCTGACACCACGGTGTCAGTGTGTCAACCTCAGCTCTGTAGGCCGTCTCGTCATCGTTTTCAATGAGGCCCATCACTGTAGTATCATCTGCGTACTTAATGATGATGTTAGGGGTGTGTGGTCATACAGTCATGTGTGTACAGGGAATAGAGGAGAGGGCTCAGCACACAGCCCTGGGGTGCTCCCGTGTTGAGGGTCAGGGGGTCCGATGTTTCCCATTCTCACCACCTGACGGCGATCTGATAGAAAGTTCAGTAGGGAAAATCTACGTCATACGTAGACATCATATATACAGCTTTTGTCCCCACACGTCTCAATATTTGCCCTCGACAATGAAAGGAGAAAATAGGCCAAATGTCCGCAAAATCTGACGTAAATTTGTGGCAACAAACATTAAATGCCATTGACAATGAAGGAGGAAATCTACGCCATACGTAGACATCATATATACAGCTTTTGTCCCCAAACGTCTCAATATTTGCCCTCGACAATGCAAGGAGAAATTAGGTCAAATATCCGCAAAATCTGACGTAAATTTGTGGCAACACAAACATTAAATGCCATTGATAATGAAGGGGAAATTTACTTCATATGTAAAAGTTGGCAAACCAATCACAAATTCAGTAGTTCATGAGATGTATAATGTTAAGAGCGCCCCCATTTCACACAGGTGTGATTTTTAAATATGATTATGGCAAATAATCACAGAATATCACTGCACTGAGAGACATGCAGCTGCTGTATACTCAAAATGGTGAAATACCACTGGCCTAGAACACGCCACAGTACAGAACCTTGTACAGTAAATCTTTCCCCCAAAGATACAGTACGTTAAAGAAAACTGGGTACTCAACACTACTATACGGTGCAGAATGCTGGAAAACAACAGAAAACGACATCCATAAACTATCCACTTTCCACACATCATGCCTGCGGAAGATCCTGCACATATTCTGGCCCAATACCATCTCAAACAATAACCTCCTCAACATCACCCAACAAGACAACATGCACAGTATAATCAATAAACGCAGGTGGACCTGGATTGGCCATGTGCTCAAAATGGACATCAACGCAATACCAAGAGTCGCATTACACTGGACCCCAGAAGGCAAGAGAAAGAAAGGCAGGCCTAAAATGACATGGCGTAGGACGATCGAGAAGGAGCTCCAGCAACATCAGAGCTGGGGGACCATAGAGAAGATGGCCAACGACAGATGCAAGTGGAGGAACTTTGTTGCTGCCCTAAGTAAGTAAGTAAGTAAGTAAGTAAGTAAAAAAATCATTGGCCTGAAAAACATTGAAGATCCCTGCCCTAAACATTCAGACGCCCTCGCCTGACCATGTTTTCCTGCCAGGACACTCGCCCTTGTGGCGTCCAAAAATATTGAGTGAAGTCCCCTCTGACTCGCTTCCCTGCAGTTGTTTTGGTGTTGGCCGACATTCTTGCTGGGTGTTGAAGGTTGGTGTCTCCTTCAACATGTCTCCTCCACTCTCCTTGCAGCAGGTCCCCAGAAGCAGTTGTCCCATCGCTGAAGTCTTCTGGGATGTACCTTGAAGCCCATGGATTTGCAGCATCTGTGCGGGCAAGATAGTTGTGCAGCGCTACACAGGCATGAAAAATGTGTCCGGCCTTCTCTGGACTGCATTCCAGTGGCCGCCCCAGGATTCTCCACCGTGCTGCCGAATGAGTTCTCTATCATCATTCGTGCTCTGGAGTGACGGTAATTGTAAATGCGCTTCTCCTCTGTGAGATTAGAACTTGAATGAGGTTGGGAAGCATGGGGAATGCTGCGTCGCCCAGGAAAACATATGGGGTTTTTATTGTCCGTCCAGGGGGGGTTCGGGATCTTGCCTCTTTGAAGACCAGAACCGAAGGCACTGTCCTGGACTAAAAACAAAATACATACAAACATGGATGCACCTGGGACGTATCCTCAGTGATGTATCCCAAGGTCATTGGGGTTTCGGGTCTCCCAACATCATACCCCTCACTCAGGTGACCCAGCCGGGGTGATCAAGTCCCGACTTACGTCCCAGTAGCTACCCTCGATCAGTCCCATTAGGGAAAAACCAGGGCCACACAATCCGTTCCTCCTGAACTACTCTACCGGGACTGGGAGGTACTATTCTGGCGCGTGGAAGGACTAGGCTCTGTGGGTTGACTCCTGTCCGGGCCCCTCCTACGTCTCACCAGGTCCACTCCTGCTCTCACCAGGTCAGGCCCTGTGCGTTGCACCAGACTCCCAGCACCAGGCACTTTATTCAGGAATGGTGGATTCTCGAGCCGCAACGGTTCCGCAGGCTCCACCTTGCCCTTGGTGGTGCCGCAGGCTCCGCTTGAGCGGCCCTCCTAAAGGCCTCACCGTGGGTTTGTTGGGCTTCTTCCTCACGGAAGACACAGGCTGGGGCGCCAACCCATACTGCTCCCGGTGGTGGTTCTTTCTCTGCCTGTGAGAGAAACAACCAATAATGATTTAATTAATCAAGATAATTATAAGACACTGTTATTATGTGGTGTGATGGACATTTGTCAAAAATGTTATTAGCACCTGGTCATACATGTATACTAGTGGACTACTACCTCCATGGTGTATATTCTTCTCTATTCCAATGTGATACAGTTTATGATGGTAGTTTACCATCAATTACAACAACAATGTCCTAGCCATTCTGAATCAACCCAGCATGGTCCAATCCATTCACTGCATACTGGCTGTGTACAGGTATCAGTGCAGTACAGTCAAAGTGTACTGGATGTCTTGTATACAATGTATACAAATTGCTTTGCTGCATGTATACTATACATGCAGCAAAGCAATTATGGGCCCCAGTCAGTGCTTTCTGCCCATATTACATGATCATAACAGAATAGAAAGAAAAAAACATGTGTAGGTTTAGTTATAATAGGATCTTTGATCATTGTATTGTCAATGTAGATTATCCTTTCCGACCATTGTGGTTTAACAAAGAGGGACATGTAAGTAATAGTCACACAGTATCATCATTATAAGTAAGGTTTGATATGACATACCATACGCGCCGTCATCTACCATAGTGAATCTGTAGTGTGCGTCACAAATATGGGCAACCACAGCTACGTCCCTGCATGCTTACAACCATGGCAGTATCTCATCATACAAAGAAATATGGAGATCCAAGGTTTCTGTCCGAAAGCAACGATATACTGTACAATTATGTGTCTTTCTTTTGTAGAAAAACATTCTGCAAAAAACTTATTTAACATTGTCATTGATGGTGTTTTGTTGTGTGTTGTGTAACTTTAGAGAGATCAGGAAACAGCTGGGATACTGCATGTGGTCACTTTGATCAGCTTCTGTTTTTTGTTAGTAGGCTACAGTATACATTTAGGTAGTGAGGATACAGTATATCTACAGTGTGTTGTGAATAGGTCAAATACCTGCAAGAAGAATTTAAGTCATAAAGGTACAAATGGCTGTAGCTAGGCATTCTGAAAACATTGAGGTCCACGATTATGAGAATGAAACCATCACTGCAAGAAGAACTAATGTTGAAATGTCTGAAGAAGGACATTATGAGCGTCTTGATCTGCAAAAGATAGACGATGCAGGACCAAGACCAAGAAGGACAAAGGCCTACCAAAGTCTGGAGACTAAAAAATACCACCCCCCCCCCCCCCCCCCCCCTCCAATTAAGTCTTGTTGACCTCTTAAGTGGTTCATAGATTTAATATTTAACTCGCCTGACTTTCTTCCATTTTGCTAAATGCAGCATAGCCTAGCTGTGAGCTAGTTCAGGAAGATACACTTACATGTGGAAAAAAATAACATAATACAAAATTACATATCTTTTAAAAAGACTTAAGGAAATCGATAAAACAACTTAAATATGATCTACAAGCTCACAACACAGCGATGTAAGCTGATCATCTACTTTCACTTGTTTGGGTCCCAGGGAGACATCAAGTTTCTGTTCTGATCTCAAGCTAAAAAGTTTGGGAACATCTTTCAATGTGCTGAGCAGGGATAGCAGAGACCGAACGCCAAGATGAAATAATATTCACAATAATACTTGCATTCACATTTTAAACGTTTTCAATCTATGTGTGAGTTGTCTGACTGAACTCAGCATTTAATTCACTACTTACCAGTAAGACGCCTTAAAGGCGACAAAGTGACCGCTAGGGCTGAGACACTTTTTAATCAAAGGCTACGTAGGCCTGGACTATATACCTACATGGAATGGATATTTGCATCCTCCGTTTAAAAATAAATCCCTGTCCATACGACAAAGATATCTGTGTCCACACACAAACAAACGCAGAAACTCATTGAACACAGGAAAAAAGATCACTGCATTAGCAGGTTTCAATTTGATTTACACTTACACTATTTTTTAGTACCGCATTTTAAAAGCCACCTAAATTGTGAGTGGAAGTGGAACATGTTCCTTGCATTGTCTGTCAGCATGTCACGCTATGTGTGTAAATCTCCAAATCCTGACACTCGATCTTCTCTCTCCGTATAATTTAAAAATATGATAGACACTATCATTGCTCTAGCTGGCAAGAGCAAGTCCTGCACAGAAAATAATAGCATTGTCAGACCTATAGATGTGTTGCGTCCACAACCAGTTGAGCTTGTAGAGTGGCTATTTCCGAAGTGTATAATAAATGTTACGTTATAATGTAGGCTAATAAAGGACGTGCACATGGTCGGTAGGCACAGTGACAACGGAAAGCAGTCCGCCCTTTATTACCTAAACAGGAGAGCTGTGCCATGCACGCGGTGCGCAACTGGACATGACCCACTGTATACTTTCTTCTCACCAACCACGCTATTTGATGTGATTGCATTCATCTCTCTCAATCTCTCTCTCCAAAATACGGCATGTCTACAGTCTATCCTTTGACAAAACATTATAATGTCGTATCGTAGCCCTGAAACAATAGAGCGTCGCAGTCCCGCCCCCTTTCATGACGACGCCAGGCCCAGGAAATAATTCCCAATGCATTTTTCCCATAGACATTTCGAAACGTATTTATTTAAAGACCTTATAGGCTAAGCGTCGTACAAAGCCAACTCTTGTCGTGACAAATCAAGACAACAAACACAATATTTTGGACCAAACAAATAATTACAAAGAAGAAAAACAACAAAAAAAGCCTTTTTCTACTTTCTAATTATTTGTTTGGCCCAAAACATTGTGTTTATTGTCATAATTTGTCACGACAAGAGACAAAAATGTATACATTTACCCACACAGTTGTGTCACAGTCTCACAGTCACAGACATTGCACAGCACAGCAGCGCGCACACATGCTGGGTGGAGAAAGAGAGAGAGAGGGAGAGAGAGAGAGAGAGGTGCTGCGTGTTAAAAAAACAAATACTCATCCCCCCCAGTATCTCCGCGCCTGGACGTGCAGTTGATGCAACAATGATAAGTTATTAACACAGTGATATAAAAACACGAACAATCCGATAGATAACCGTGTTAGTTTCCAGGTGCAAGCTGCATTTCTCACCTATATTATAGTAAAACAATTATATGAGCTAATGAGCGGTGACGTCATTGTTTCTCAAAAGCTCCGTTTCGCATGACTACACAGATCCGGACACACACACACACACACACACACACACACACAGAACTTTTTCTCCCCTTAATAATTACTACTGTAGCAGAACACCTGCAGTTTGATCAATGAAGTGAAAACAAACATAATTTCTCACAGATTGAGTCCCCTGTAGATGAACACAACCAATTAAACCATGTTCCAGTGTCAGTCCTGTGATCGTAGACTGCACAGTTCCTGTCTTCATGGTTATCAGGTTCTCCACTGCCCCAGTACCTGCACAATAAACAACAATGTATTGAACCACATCCACTCAGTCACTCACATACAGTACCAGTACCTGCACACTCAGTCACTCACATACAGTGACTTTGATATAATTACAGTATAAAAACATGTCAACTGTCTCACTGTGTTAACGGTGGTGTTCCATTCACCCACGTCCATCTGTCCCCAGTCCTGTTCAGACCAATCCATGATGTATAACGGCTGGTGCGAAATCCTCTGATGAATACCTGAGTATTTGTACATGATTGAATCATCATTAATTTTATCCAATACATTCACTTCTTCACTATAATCATGGAATTAGATCACATGATGTAACTACAGTATATGGATGGACACCTGGAAACACGGACACAAGCATGTGCAAAACATGCACACACGCAAGGACACACATACATGCACGTGTAGACTCAAACACACACACACACACACACACACACACACACACACACACACACACACACACACACACACACACACACACACACACACACACACACACACAAACTACCACATCTCTCACTCAGGGAGTTTGTTGTCTGATATGTTGTAGCTGTGACAAGTATTAAAGCCACCACGTAAACTCGTATAGTATTAATCCAGAACTTTTTTTTGTTTTCATTGTTTCTTTTTGTCATTGTTTTGTTGCAAGGAGTTGTGACTAGTTGTATTGGTGCGGTCTGGCCATAACTTTAGAGAGATCGTGAAACAGAGAAACTGTGGTCACTTCTAGCTTCTGTTTCCTGTAGGCTAAGTACAACCTACACCTTCCTGTAGATATTCAGAATGTATAATTGCATAAGAATTGGTGTCGAACCACAGAGTCCAGCAAGGGAGAAGTGGTGATGTGTGTGTGTGCGTGCATGCGTGCGTGCGTGTAGTGCATGTTTTCATTTAGGGTAGTAGTGAGGATACAGTAGAGCCTATCTTCAGTGTGTTGTGAAGAGGTCACAAAGGTACAAATGGCTGTAGCTAGGCATTCTGAAAACATTGAGGTCCAAGATGAAGACCAAGACGATACAAACTACGAGAATGAAACCACCTTCACCGCAAGAAGAACTAATGCAGATATGTCTGAAGAAGGACATTATGAGCGTCTTGATCTGCAAAAGAAAGACGATGCAGTCTATGAAGATCTACGGACCAAGACCAAGAAGGACAAAGGCCTACCGAAGTCTGGTAAGATTAATGAGACTAAAATTACCCCCCCCCTCCCCCATAATATGTTTTTACCTTTTAAACAAGATAGTTCAGGAAGATATAGGCTACTTGAGAGGTTTATAAATTGTCAACCAGCTGACATATCTGCCGGCCTATTTCAGCTCATCCCATTCACTGTACTTCCTCTTGCTGTTAATACCACTGCAGGTGGTGCTATCTTTTTTTATTTACACCCACCACCTTTTACCTAAGAATTCTGTTTTCCCCTGGGGGGATTTTATATATCCTGAATGTACTTTATATCTCCCTACTCTTACATGGTTATGATTACTGGTTCCCAAACAGAGACATCACAATTCTGTTTTGAGTCTCAAGCTAAAAAGTTTTGGGAAGGTCTTTCAATGTGCAGGGATAGCAGAGACTGAAACTGACACTGAGGATAGTGGACAGTTAGAGGAGTGATTAATGTAATATGTAAAAGTATTGTTGGAGGTCATTTCAAAGCACTTTAGCCTGGTTGAGTTTAGCTACTGTAGCAGGACTTTTAGACTCTTATCTTGTTTTTGTCTAACAGGGAGAAGGCCTTTCAGAGTTGCTGTGTGTCTGGGGATGCTGTGTCTTATACTGCTGGGTGTGAACATAGCCCAGGCTGTGCACTGTGAGTATCACTAAACTACTAACCTCTGGGTCACCAGGCTTCATTTACACCTCGGAGGAAAGTCTGTGATTCTAAATCGCAGTGTGATCTTTTCTACAGAAAAAAACGCATTACCGTTGCTTTGTTTTGGTCCCCCTCTGTTTGTTTTTAGTCTCGCCAGTCACTATGAGTTGGAATAAATTATGGATATAAACAAACTATTCAAGACTTACTTGATTCATACGCCGCATCAAGGCTTTTATTGGGTTTAGGCCCTACGATGCCCTTGATCACAGGGAATTTTTGTAGTTTCCTGCCTGATGACTACAAATCAGTAGTAGTAGTAGTCAGAGCGGATCATAAACCCGAAAAAGCATGCTTCCCATGCAGGCTAGTGTCTACCAAACTACCACATCACTCACTCAGAGATTTATAGCTGTGACAACTATAAAGACCACCACAGTAACCCATTTAGGCCTGACGTCGAAATTAAAAAAAAAGTCTTCTGAAAGAATATATATTCAAAGAGTTGTGCCGCATTTTCACGATTTTTCAAAAATAGCAGACCTACAAGCTCATAGCGCTATGAGCTTGTAGATCTGCTATTTTTCAATAGCTAAAGTATAACATAATGCTTAGTTAAAACACCAAAACGGTTTCCCGTCCAGAATGGCCCAAACATTGATGTGACTTCTCTTTTTAACCTAATTCTCACTGTTTCCTTTTCTCTTATGTTGTGTGTATTACTGTGCATCAATAAAGTATGATAAAGAAAGTGGTGTTAATAAATGATGCACTTCAAAGAATAAAACGAATAACTAATAAAAAAGAATAACTTCAACCAGATGCTCGACCTCATCATGAAAAGCAGCATCAACTGTTTATTGTCACCATTTTTGTCAGGTGAAACCTGCTCAGGAAATGTATTAGCGGCCTAGTCATTAATGGGAGTGACCCCATGCCGCCTAAGAAAATTGTATACTCTGAAACGCTGCCTATGGGAGTCCTGCACCACTCGTGTAGCCAATCACGTACTGTAGTAGCGACCTAGTCATGATTGGCTGCCTCCTAAATCCTGCCCCGCACCACAGAAGTCTGGCAACGCCGCACCGCAGACACTCTCGAAGCGACAACAGCTGCTAATGTAATGAGATAACTGCATGGACAGCATGGAAAGCCACAAGAACAAGAACACAAGTGATTGAACCACAAACAGAACGTTGGAAACCAACTCAAACAACGGCTGCGAGGTTGTGACACAGAAACATAGACGTTAATAAAATAATAATAATATGGGGAAGAAAAAAAAGGGGGACAAGGGAGACAGCCCCAGTTTCACCTGTTAAATATGACTATGTTATTATGTCTTGTTGTATCCTTTCTAGCCATCAACAACCTGACCATGGAGATGACCCAAATTAAGTCTGACTACAGCAACCTGACCCGGGAGAATACCCAACTGAAAAATGAATTAATCCACCTGAAGTGTCAGATGGCAGGTGAGAGAAGATACAAGCCTTTTTGAATAAATATTAAATTGTATTCCTATTAATATTGTAATCATTAGCGGGGTAAACCCATCACTGCTGATTATTATCATTATCATCAATAATGTAAAAAAAAAAATATGTAGAACAGTAGTTTTGAAACAGAATAGCAATAGCATATATACAAGCTCACAGCTTGTATATCCTGTACATGGGAGAGGCGGGGAGGGGGGTCCCCTCCCTTGCACAAAACATTTTCCGATGGAGGTCTGTGGCCAAATCATTGTGGGCGTCGTTGACATGAACAAGTTTTAGTAGTACTGATTTAGAAGGCATTTGTAGAATCAGACTCAGGTCTTAATGGGTTAAAGGAGCACTTCACCCATTTTCAAATGGTTTCATATAATTGGTTGTCACTAATGCTCATTATAACATGGGATCATTTCTGTCTACTCACTCTGTGTCTCATTGGTGGACAGTGGACAGTTCAGAAACCTGCATGTCTACCAATGACATCATCAATGGGGATGCTGAAATAGAAGCCATTGTTTTGGCATAAACAGAGGGAACAACAGCAACAGACATGTGTGAGGAGGATTAAATGGCATAGAGAGAGTTGTCGGAATAAGATCTGTAAGGTCACATGTGTAAGAGGAGTGTAAGAGTTAGGCCTAGATTAGAGTTCATGACATACTTCTTAAAGGGGCATTCCACTCATTTTCAACATAGAGAATCATTAACATGGTGAATCACATCACCATGTTAATGATTTCTTTCAGACCTCCAGTTCTAGGAAACACAGAATGTTTTTTATTATTTCCACAGCTCTAAGGTATATTAATGACATAGTAAAATGTTGAAAATGAGTGGAATGCCCCTTTAAGTAAAAGTAGCAATACCACAATGCTAAATAATACATTGTTATAAGTTAAAGTCCTGTATTCAAAATGGTACTTGCATTAATATTAAGGCTGTCAAAGTTAACGCGTTAATTGTGCGTTAACGCAAAGTCCTTTTAACGGCGTTAATTTAATTAACGCGCGATTAACACACGGTGAAGTTTGACAGAACGGTTGAGAGACGCATGCATGTGAATGCAGGCAGCCAGAGATTCCAATAGCCCCGCCTCTCTCTCATTCCCCCCTCTCCGTCAGACAGCCTGTGCGGCCGGCGTGCGGAATGTACTAGTGTGGGAGCAGTCGTCAGCTAGGCTGAATGCCTCCGTTGGGCTCGTTAATTAATTTGCTCCACAATGTGTTAGATCAGAAGCTCTTTGAAGTGGGCATTGGGCAAAAGCAAAACTCTGGCAGTTTTGGTTGACAAACATAGCAGTTAGTTGTGAAAGCTTGATGCTACACAGAGCATGCTAATGATTGCTAAAGCTAGTGTGTGTGTGTGTGTGTGTGTGTGTGTGTGTGTGTGTGTGTGTGTGTGTGTGTGTGTGTGTGTGTGTGTGAGAGAGACTGTGTGTGTGTGTGTGTGTGTGTGTGTGTGTGTGTGTGTGTGTGTGTGTGTGTGTGTGTGTGTGTGTGTGTGTGTGTGTGTGTGTGTGTGTGTGTGTGTTGAGTTGAGTTTATGATTTTGTTTCCCTCTTCCATGGCATTTGCAATAAAGCAAGCATTCTCCCATGTTGATAAGAGTATTTAAAACTTCAAAAGCAGTGGTTCTGAACCAGTGGTCCCTGAGGGGGTTCCAGGTGGCCCCCAGCTAAATGATGGAGAGTTGGTAACCAAATTAACCCTTATAGATCTTTAACTCTTGGGAGTGTAAAATGAAGTGGGTCGATTTGGTTTAATTTTACACTCTCAAGAGTTAATTTACAAGAAGTCTACACAATTAGAGAACTTAGAAAACATGTTATTTTGATCAACATTGGCCTGTTATCTCTCCTAATGGTACCAACATCAATACCGTTCTTTAGTTTGGGTCTGGAAGGCTAAATGTCATCAAATGGTGGTCCGTGGCTCAAATGCAGAATAAATAATGAACCTTGATATGAAAAATCTTGAAAACCACTGATTTAAGGTCTATTTAGAACGGATACAAAATATGCGATTAATCAGCGATTAACTATGGGCAATTAAATATTATTAAATATTTTAATCGACTGACAGGCCTAATATAGCAAAGTAAAAATATTCCAACTTTCAAGATTTGTCAAACATTTTCAAGAATTTAGATCTTTAAGCTCACAACATGTCTTGCTGGCTTGTAGATCTGCTATTTAACTGAATATTAAAACAGGGCTTAATTGTTTAATGCATGTTACTTAATAATCTAAATCTCTAAATCTAATATCTGGGGGCACGGTGGCACAGTTGGTAGTGCTGTCGCCTCACAGCTAGAAGTTCCTGGGTTCGATTCCCGCTCGGGACGCTGTGGATGCTGGCGGCGTGTCGTCATCAGTGCCCATACCCGAGGCGGGGTTGGCGAAAGGGCCCTTCTGTGTGGAGTTTGCATGTTCTCCCCATGTGTAGGTACCCCCACAAAAAACATGCAGTAATCCTGGTCTCTAAACTGCCTCCCCCTGGCCAGCCGGGGCGCCTGATGGAGAGGAAAGGAACTGGTTGGAATAACGCGCTACGTCCAACCAGGGAAACTCCCCCCTGTCAGGTGTAAAGGAGCGACTTGGACACTCATGCATGCAGGAACCATGAGTTCAAGTCCGTTGCTCTCCCCAGGTTGGCGGAGGGTGTGTAGAGCCCACGATCACATTAGATAATTGACACAGGGGTGAAAAATGGGTTACAAAATCGTGGGATAAATATTATTTAATCTTTTTTTTTATCTAAATATATGAATTAACTAGTAACTAAAGCTATCAATTATATGTAGTGGAATAAAAACGGGGAGTAGAAGTATCACATAATTGAAATACTTGAGTCTTTCTTGAGTCTTGTCTGTTGGTTTAACTGTTTTTTTTTGTTTGTTTTTTATTGCATTCATATAGCTCTTTTATTTGTACTCATCTGGAACATTTACATAGGCCTAATTTATCTGCCACTGTTATTTTCCCTTTTTTCATACTACAAAATGCCAAATAAATACAGTAGCCTATTTAAAAAAGGAGAGATAACAGGCAAACGATCAAGATAACAACATTCTCTAATTGTGTAGACTTATTGTAAATTAAGTAATGCAGATGTTTAACAATTATGTATATCTTGAGAGTGTAAAATGAAACAAAATGGACTTTTAAGGTTTATTTTTACACTTGATAGTTAAAGATCTAATAAGGGTCCACTTGGTTACCAACTCTCCATAATCAACTACACTTTAAAAACAAGCCCAGATAATCAACTACACTTTGTTTTTGTCAAATACATTTTTATTAACAGGTTATAAATTATTATAAAATTGGTACAGTAGGCCTATGCATTATTTTCTTTAGAAACAAGGCCAACTAATTATAATAAGCAGACATGGCAACACTGCTGGTTGACTAATGGAGGAATGAAGGGAAAACAGCGCCCCCTAAAGTCACAGATCACTGAACTAAAGTCAATTTTCTCTGCTTGGTCTTTTTTCCACTACTCCTGCAAGACATTTTTCTATAGCCATATCTCCAAAACTGGTGGGTCAAACTGAACAACCAATATGTCAATTTGAAGCTATGATTCCCTGCTTTCATATGACGTGACAAAACTAAAATTAAAAAAAAATCCAATGGCAGTCCCTCGATCAAATCTAGTCACAAATGTGTGTACACCATTGATATAATAGATGAATAGTTTTACCCTCCACACTATACATCTCTGACTACTATTATTATTACAACTATGTGTTAGAATTGATTATCAGTACATTGAAATCTATCAGTAATTTCCTATTTGATGTTTTTAGTCGAGTCGTGTCCCAGTGGATGGACGACGTTTGGATGCAGCTGTTACTACAGAACTACTGGAGGGACAACATGGCAGGAAGGTAGAGAAGAATGTCTGAAACAAGGAGCTGATCTGGTGGTCATTAACAGTAGAGAAGAACAGGTTAGTGTGAGTGTGTGTTTGTGTGTGTGTGTGTGTGTGTGTGTGTGTGCGTGCGTGCGTGCGTGCGTGTGTCGGTTGTGTGTATATATGTGTCTGTGTGCCCGTGAGCGTGCTTTGTGCATGTGTGCCCTTGTGTGTGTGTGTGTGTGCACGTGTGTGTGTGCGTGACTGTGTGCTTGTGCGTGGGTGTGTGTACGTGTGCCCACATGTACTGTGTGTGTGTGTGTGTGTGTGTGTGTGTGTGTGCGTGCGTGCACGTGTTTGTGTGTGTGTGTGTGTGTGTGTGTGTGTGTTTTCGTCTACACGTGCATGTATGTGCGTCCTTGCGTGTGTGTTTGTATAAGCACATCCGTGCTTGTGTCCGTGTGTCCAGGTGTCCATCATCCACATAGTTACATCATGTGATCTAATTCCATGATTATAGTGAAGAAGTTAATGTATTGGATACAATGAATGATGATTCAATCATGTACAAATACTCAGGTATTCATCAGAGGATTTCGCACCAGCCGTTATACATCATGGATTGGTCTGAAAAGGACTGGGGACAGATGGACGTGGGTGGATGGAACACCACCGATAACACAGTGAGACATTTGACATGTTTTTATACTGTAATTATATCACTGTATGTCACTGTATGTGAGTGACTGAGTGGATGTGGTTCAATACATTGTTGTTTATTGTGCAGGTACTGGTACTGTATGTGAGTGACTGAGTGGATGTGGTTGAATACATTGTTTTTTATTGTGCAGGTACTGGGGCAGTGGAGAACCTGATAACCATGAAGACAGGAACTGTGCAGTCTACGATCACAGGACTGACACTGGAACATGGTTTAATTGGTTGTGTTCATCTACAGGGGACTCAATCTGTGAGAAATGATGTTTGTTTTCACTTCATTGATCAAACTGCAGCTCACTGTTCTGCTACAGTAGTAATTAGTAAGGCCAAACATTATCTGCTGGGTTGTTTGTTTTTCTGTGGCGATTCCGGAGGAAAATCTGTGGGATTCTGTGGGGTGTTTTCTTTTTCTTTTAAGGTTTTAGACAGTTATCCAGGACTATAATCAATGTGTTTAGAGCAAAAAATAACTCTAAATATGCTAAATAAACCTTAAAGTACCACAACAATTAAGATCTATTAGTCAAACCTTCGATTAAAATAACAAATGTGAAATTAAATTACAATGGGTCCAACATGAACATACATACAGTATACTTAACCAGCCAGCCAGCCAATGGCTTTCCTTCAGTCAGTCAGCAAGTCTGTTAGCCAGACAGCCACCAGCCAGCCTGTCAGCCAGCCAGTCAGTCAGTCAGTCAGTCAGTCAGCCAGCCCGTTAGCCAGTCAGTCAGCCAGCCAGTTAGCCAGTCAGTCAGTCCGTTAGCCAACCAGCCAGTTAGTCAGCCAGTCAGTCCATTGGCCAGCCAGTCAGTCAGTCAGTCAGTCAGTCAGTCAGTCAGTCAGCCAGCCAGCCAGTCAGTCAGTCAGTCAGTCAGTCAGCCTGCCTGCCTACCAGCTTGGGGGTTTTCTCAAGAGGAATATCTGCCTCAACCAGAGCCTTTGTAAAATCCAACACAAACTTCTTCCTCTCAGCAGTACATGGGGTCTTGGAGAGGCAGGCAGCCAGGGTTTCAGTCCTAGATCGTACTGCAAAACAAAGACAATTTGTTATAATAGTTGTGTGTTGTAATATAAACACAATATCATTGTACCAAATATCAAATAATGCAAACATACTGTAAACTCACATATACAAGTCTCTCACAAATATCTGCCTTTCAGGGGTGTAAATCGAGTGATGGACTGCTGGTCACAATACAGCTTTATTTTGCACACATGAACCAAACTCCTCTGTCAGTGTCATTTGAGTTAAAAAAAAATCTCTCACACAGAAATGTAGCCTACATTACAGGTTTAATCATTGTTCCGTCCGATAGGTAATACACACTGACTATATTGCCAGTTAGACCTGCCATAAGTTGGGAAGGTCAGAAACTTCCTTAAAATAGGTCCTGCTGGCCTGGGCCATGGCTCAATGGTCCAGGCACCTTGGCTGGTAATCCAGTCTGGCAGTGAGACGCGGGTTCAACTCCCAATCCCGACAGCCTTTACTGCATGTCTTCACCCCATCTCTCTCCCCATTTCCTGTCAGCCTACTGTCTGTCCCTCCATATAAAATATAAAATAAAGGCGAAAGCCAAAGAAATAAAAAATAAAATGCTTCCTGCTCGCACCGCAGGAAGGCAGATAAGGGCACTAAACCACCAGCAGCAGTTGAGTAAACAAAGCCACTATGGCCTCACTCCTCACCATACCAACTGCTTGCTCATGTAATCACTTCATGGCAAGCACACGGTCAGACCACAGGCAGAATTTTGCTAGTCTGTATCGTTAGCGCCCTGCTGCCCTGCTGCTGTTGGAGATGAAATTGGTAGCTGTAAGCTGATGTCGGAACGGCTTGATGGGACGAACTAAAAAGGTACCAAAAGTGAAATCTGAGCTTTTAGCTTCTGTGGGCCTAATACATGGAATGACCTGGAAACAACATTAAAATTGATCACATTGGTACCTTGAGTCGTTTCAAAACCTTGGTAAGCATACAGATCCCCACAATATGTAAATGTTTTTAGATTGTTTTGAAATTTGTCTTAGCTTTTATTTGTAACCTTATGTAATTCACATGTATACCTTTGTTTTCCTTTGTATTGCGATGTTTTTTATATATTATATTACTCGACGATACTGAAAATGAGTTTAATTACTTAATTACGTAATTTTGAGAATTAAAAAAAAAGAAAACTTAGGGGGTCGGGGGTCTCCCGTCTCCCCAAATGAGTGCAACTTTCTGCGCAACCATGACCGCCAAGGGCACTGTTGCGCAGTTGCAATAGAGGAAACATCCAAGATGGATGACAGATTCCAAGACAGAGTGGATTAAAACACGTTAAAATTGAAAACTACAGACCTCCGGGTTTCAAAACCTTCCCGGAGAACAGGTGGGGCAGCAGGGTAAGCACCTTTAGATGTTGCATTTGTACATGTTCAGAGCCAGAAACAATACTAAATAGGCTACCTACAATCTTGTTCAAAACAATGATAATAACAAACTATATTTTTATTGTATGACCATGGCGGGCCGCAGATACATTAAGCATGAGGGACCGCGGGTCGAGTAGCACGGCTCTACAGTATTTAATGCTTAGAAATATCTATAAAAAACATTCACAATAATTGAAACAAGACTTTTATTAAAAAAGAGGAAATTGACATATTAGACAAGAACAAAGAAGGAAAGAATTTTTTTCAATCAATAAAACACAGTTTTACAGACAACTTATAGCAACTTTGGCACAGGAAGACAAAAGTAGCCAAGTGGCTTCAAATATCAAAACCTCTCTTTCCGTTTCTTTCGTGGTGGTACTTACATTTGTAGGTCGCGGTTTCCATGCGGACATAGATCAGGGCTGCACAAGGCAATCGAGTCTAGATCGGCACAGACTCGCTCTTGAGGGCCTTATAAGCCAGTGGTTCCTAAAGTGGGGTCCGGGGACCAGGGGTTCCAGAGGGTACCCAGCTAAATGATAGTTTGGAACCAAATGGACCCTTATGGGTCTGTAACTCAGAGAGTGTACAAATGGAACCGTCAGGGTCCATTTGGTTCCATTTGTACACTCATTAAATAAATTAACATTGATTTTACAGTATAAATTGGGGTCCCAGAGATAGAAATACCTTTAAATTGGGGGTCCGTAGCCTAATGCATGTCAAACTCGGGTTCCTTGAAATTAAACGGGTTGAGAATCACTGCTGGAGCCGTAAAATTCTTCTCATGGGGTCCCTGGCATATATTTTCAAATGGGGGTCCGCGAGGCTAATTAGTGTACATTTTGGGGTCCTTGACATGACAAAGTTTGGGAACCACTGTTATAAGCCACTGCTTGGTTTCGGACGGCACTTAATATGGCGCAGCCTCGCGCGAACGCGCATATCGAGGGAAAGTGTATAGGGCGAGTGGCGAGGAGGCGGTTTCAAAAAGGGCCATTGCACATGTTTCTTTCTACCGTATGGGCTTCGCTTCCTAACCTTATTTAATTATCCTTGCCCAAAATGTGGAAGTGCTAACAGCCATGAACGCGCCTGAATCCATTCATGAACGAGCGCTCCGTGTCGAGAATTCTGACATTATCTAGGGATTTATATCGAAATGTTAGTAAAGACTTAGCAACTAGGTGGTCTATTTTACCCGTAACATGTATCAATATAATAAAAACAGATCCATCTGGGCACCTCGATGTAAAATTAAAGTTCACATGATGTGAACATGGACTACATCATTATCAGACGTACTTTTATCCTTCAACGTCTTGTTTATGTCCCAGAATAACTGGATAGTGGATACAGGGTTTTGTAGCCAGGCCCGCGGGAAGTACTTCCCGCGCAAAAATGCGCGTGCACGCGCATCATGCACGCGCATTTTAGCGCATTTTCACTCGCAAACGTGGCCTTTACTTTCCCTCTCCACACGCAAGTTATATGAACGAACTGACACAGGCAATTCACCAGGATAAGGTGCCAATACTGTGATACAGCATATTTATTTATCTTTTTTTTTTCTTCCCCTCCTGTTCGAGGGGGGGCTGTGCCTGGGGGGAGGGGGTGCTACAGCCCCCCCAGCACCCCTACTTCCCTCAGCCATGTTTGTAGCTGTAGTAATCGTAGAAATGTTAGACCTAAATTGTGCAATGTTTAATGTTTTTTTTCTTTTGACAAAATAGCTAATTATTTTGTGGCTAATATAAAACTCATGAAAAAGTTTGTCTAAAAGCTAGAACAACATTCAACTCCCACTTTATTGTCACATTCAGAATGGTAATTAGCATAATAATAATAATAATAATAGCCTAATAATAATAATAATAAAGTATCCGCACATGTACAGTGCTGTCCCCATTTGAAAAGTTACTCTAAAAAGGTATTACTACTTAAAAAAGTTATATTGTTACTTTACATGCCAAAAGTAACTTATTTATGTTCCTTATTACTCATTTTTCTTTTTACAGACTAAATGAAAACCACAATATTTGAACATCTTCTGTTTATTAAACCAGTTAAACTCAAGTCAATAAGGTCCAGGCAATATGAGGCCAACATGTGCCAGTGCATTCAATGCAATCTAATGCACAGTGAACATAAGGATAATAGCCTATACATTTGTCACAGACTGAAAAAAATAAAAATAAATAATAATAATAATAATAATAAAAAATAAAATTAAGTGCATATCGTTTCCGTATCCGATCTAGAGTCTGGATCTAGATAAGTTACTTTGGTTACTTTCCATAACTGGGCATTTGAGGAGCAGCTACATGAGGAAGAAAGGCAACAAAGAAGACATGGGTTGGTGTCTTTGGTATGGATGGGGCAGAAGAGTGGAGAGGAAAGAGGTGAAGATGAATGGTAAGGGGTAGGTAGGGCAGAGGAAGGAAGGAAGGAAGGAAGGAAGGAAGGAAAAAAAATGAGTGAACAGTGTGATGACTACACTTTTTTTTTATCTTCACATAAAGAAATTGGCCCTGGCCAGTTTGTGGTCTTTTTATTATTTATTTAAATAAAACCTCCGTAAAGCTATGATCTAGAGTAAGTCAATTTTCCAATTACACTTGGAGCCCTGTAGCCTATGTATTCAAAATGAAACTTGCATCACAAGTGTAAGAGTTAATCTGACTCACTCTAGACTGTAGCTTTAAGTGATTGAACTATACTATCTAAAAATATATATCATTTCCCAAAGTGGTAAAATGAACTCCATCACGCAGAAATTGACCAGGGCAGTCAAGCTTTATGTGAGGATGAGCCACAATGCTCCCACCTAATCCCCTAACAAAAGTATAGCCATTTTTACCCATTTTCTGGCCTTGTTGATCTTCCCAGGACTTGCAGCACCCCGCCACTGGCATCTCTGGGTGAGCTCAGAGAAGATGATGGTGATCTGTGGGAAGGTGTTGTGGAGATGCTGCAGGTCCTTCTTCATGTAATTTACTAGATCAACACTCTTCACCTTCGCCAGGTCGTTGCCACCACAGTGCACCAAGAGGACATGTGGGGCTCTTCCTCCTTTCAGGGATCGGTAGAAAAAAGGGACCAACTTCTCCCATCTCAGGCCACCCCAGCCAAACCAGGAGACCTCATGGGCATGGAGCCCAAGATTGGTCCCCACAGTCTGCCTGGCTCGCTCTTCCCCACGCCGGATGTAGCTGCTTCCAATGATCCATATCCGTGTATCTGTGTGTTCATTACAACAAAATACAGAATTAGATAAGTAAGACTTGTTCATTAGGCTACAAAAACTGTCCATGGTTATTGTAGTTCACATTTAAATAGTATGGTTATTTTGTATTTAATTATATTTTCAACCCCTACATGTATTAACATAAACCCATTACTTCAGTTCAGTTGCCATTATGCAAAATAAAATAATAAGTATAATATGCAATTACAAGATATTGACATGTTTTTCATTTCAAACTAATTTGGTGGTAGATCTGTGGACGTGGTAGCCTACAGTTAAGGCATTTATAGTTTAAAGTACAAAGTGTCGTGTGAATCATTGTTAGACATTTTTGTTGCCAGAGTAGACTTGGTATCAGAGCTCTGAACTTGTATTTCCCTAAGCTCCCCTTTTTCCATTACATTACAAACATGCTACGTTTACACTGTCGTGAGGTTAGATCAAGACGGATGGTCAAATTTCAACTATCAAGGGAAATAATCCTCTTCGGGTTGAGCATAATGGCCCGGTTTCAGGCATCAACAAAACATTCATGCTACTCTAACCAATTTGTGAAATACTATATCACTGAGCCACTATGTGAAATTAATTCAATACTTTTAAAAATCAATTAAGCATCATTTGCCCTTTTCAGCAAACAAAGACCCGGGAAATGTAGCCGCAGAGCTAGAAAGAGAATTTCTTAATCTCAGATAATTAATAAGTTGGCCTCCAAAAAAAAACGTTTTCTGTTAGTTTTGCTCCGGAGAACCATAGCTCTCTTAAAATGTACAGCAACAGCCTTTCTTTATCTGCTCTTGTTCCTTGAAAGCGCAGAGAGGAGATTAATTTTAACGGGAGCTTACAGCATTCTATTCATAGGGCCTTTTAGAAATAACTGTCGTTCATAATGGTCCTGGGATCTGATTAACCTCCTCACTTGCCAGCACAATGGCAGGCTACCCTGAGACTCGGTCTCGTAATGGAGTCCGCTATCACCAGGCGCACTCCAAACATTTCTCGCTCCGCGGCAACTCGACCAGATTGGAATCCCTCAGCACCTCTCTGCACCAGACACACAGTGGGGAGACAAAACATTCTCTAAGCTGATGTCCCTCAACATTAATCTCTCCACTCTACACATACAGATGCTTGCACGCAGTAAAAATCCCCAGTTTTCATGTAACCACATGAAACGTAGTATCCCTACTAAAGCTGTACCCTAGCCCTGTTTTTAGGACTCGAACTTCGGCAGGAATTTTCGAGCGAACTTCCGAACCATTCGTCTCTAATTAATTTAAAAAATAACCTTCGAGCTCCGAACCTCGGCGGGGGGGTGGGGTCATACGGACGTTTATACTCTGCCACAATGTTATGCTTCCCACACACACGGGCAGATGCAAAAGATAAAGATGCTCACAGACAGTGTATTTGTGTAGGCTAGTCGTTAAGCAGCAGGAGGACGTTTGTTAGCAGCTCAACCAAACCTAACATGTAAACACAACATGAACATATAGTACTATTATTATGCATATCGCATTCTCGCCGAGATATATTCTTCGAGTAAAAAAAAGGAAAATAAAAAATATATATATAAAAATAAAAATAAAACGAATGGTTCAAGCCCATTAATTAAGATTCGAGGGCCAACCCTAACGAGCGAACGTTCAAACCCCGAATGTTCGGGGACAGCCTTAATCCCTACTCTGTGGGTGAACACTGAACAGTCGCCGAAAAATAACCAATCTAGAAGCTCACTATCTGTCGCAGAGGTGATTGGCATAGAGGGAAAAAAGTATGAACCAACTATAGCCCCTTGGGATTTCAAATTAACACAAGTATCACTCACACACACACACACACACACACACACAGTTTTCTTTTGATGGCTTGTTCTTATTGTCTCTCGACTTCCCAACATATGAAATCCATAACAATGTTCGACTGTTCCCAGTGTGAATCTCCTCACCTCAATGTTGCCATCTCCTGGTCTAGCTGGATTAAGCAAGTGGATCACATATATTAGGCTTGTTTATTGTTGAGCAAATGGATCACTTGTGCCAAATATGTCAGAGGGAGTGATTATACCCCTCAGAGGCCAGTTGGCCCAACAGTCTGCCCCAGTGGCCAGCCCTGTGGGAGCTGTCAAGTCCAGGCACACCGGGATTGGGTAAGGAGCCAGTCCAGGGTTTAACAGCCAAGTCCTACCCAGTCTTAAGTGTCATCTTCCCCCACCAATGGGAAGCGCTGCTCACCCATCAGATAATGGCTGAGAGGAAATTGCTTCAAGGAGGCAACATTCTAGGATTGGAATATGGAGATACAAAATATATTCAAGGGGAAGAGGAACCTGGGTCCTTGAAAAGATACAAATTAGTATTCATGCACATGTGCGTGCATGTGCACACACGCACACTTTGCAGGCACGCTCGTACACACACACACACACACGCGCACACGTACACGCACACGCACACACACACACACACACACACACACACACACACACACACAAGCAAGCTATCGGCTACTTTATCTTTCCTGCTTTGAATAATACAACCGTCCCACAGAGAATAAAATGTATTCACAGCCTGGACTATCCAGCAAATTTGTATTTACCTGCCTGATATAGTAACTGCCAACAAGCCACATGAATATGAATAGCTAGTATGAACATTTTAGCTGTAGACATAAGCACATTGAAAACAAGCAAGGGGGTTGGCAATACTCTAAAATACATAATGATGATTTCATTGGAGACATGGGAAATCTGAATTAAATTGAAATTAGGATGGGGATGTCGTGTCATGTGCACACTGCACGCTCCTGCAGTCAACACGTGTGTATAATTCTGAATATTGCTGGAGGTAGAGTGAAACAAATATGTATGGTGCTGATTTTCAGGGTCCTTATCCATGCTTGGGGTGATGAAATTCAATATAGACCATGAAATGTAAAGTAGTCATCATAATTAGACTGAAACCCTTAGTGGAATGCTATATGGAAAGAGGGTGAAAAGCACACAGCAAGGCCCCGTGCTCTGCTCCAAGAGTGGAGCTTATTTTCAAAAAGAGCCCCACTGTTTATCACATCATTTTGAGGTTGCCAGTCTCATTCTAATTAGCCCGTTCCATCCTCTGCCAGGACAAGATGTTCCCAGACAGGTGCTTCAAACACTAGTTTATCATTCATCAGCGTGGGTGGTGGTGGGGGAGGGGTATTGATCTGAGCCTGTGTGGAACATACTATTAAATAGTGCACTTGCTCTGAGGATTTGTTATAGCTCTTAAGCTAGCGTGTCATTGGATGATAATGTGACTTTGTCCTGTAGATGGCACTCTCATCTCTGGTTTCAAAATCTGTTCAGCCTGTGGTTCTATCAATATATGATATGATCATATTGGTGAAGGCTGTTGTCCCTTGGCACGTACCTTAATTAATGAATGATTAACATTTGCAGCTTGTATGTATCTTGTTTGCAATGCATACCATTTTGTGCATATGGTTTGAAGCTGAATCAAACTGCTTATTGCATATATCGGAGAGGATGTATCGACTGCATCTTTCAGAGGCAGTAAGTGTTAGTACCACAGTAGGGGAAGTGACTGGAGATGGGTGGGGGGCAGTGGCACACACGGGAACCTCAGCCAAACATGATTTGTTTCAGAATGCTAATGCCTCTTTGATCTTCTGCAGTTTTCAGGAGATTTCATTTAAACAACAAAAACAGTTTCTTAATAGCTTTTGTGGCCAACATGAACAAATCCTAGAAACTTGTTTCCACTACATGCATATTAATGTTCTGGATTTGTTTGAAACATGTTACGTCCACTGAGATCTAATTACACAGAAACCCTTCATCGTTCATGTGTGGTCCTAATAGACCAATTCATTTGTTGTAAAAATAATGCGATTTTGTAAAGATTTTCTTATCTTATGCATGTAATTACTGTAACTGATCTTTGTTTTACAAATATCTGTTAAAGTTCTCCTTCACGTGTCCTAAATTCTGAGTTTGCAAGAGAGATGGCCTCCCACCAGATCTGAATGCATTTAGAGCTGAGCCAAAAGACAAAACAATTAGACCCAATAACATCAAGGCTACAAGCACTCTTGTGACTTTTATATCATGTCTCTTAAAGCCATTTAGGAGCATATGCAGTAAAACCATCAGTGTTAATTTATCCAGTTGTAACTCAGAGGGTATAACAATGCAACCAATTGATCTCTTTGGTTTCATTTGTACACTTTCTAAAATAAATGAACACAGATTTTACTGGTGGGTACGCTAAACATTTGGTCAGTTGTAATCAGTTGGAGGTCTGTGAGAATGAGCTGGGATGGTGGGGTTATCTGGTCACTGCTGTAACATGGAAGGTGCCAAAAGCACCACTAGCCCAGTCTCTGGCACCTTCACAGCTGCTGCTCACACGATTCCTCCCTCTTGTCTCACCATGGGCCAATACCAAGAGCATGATAATCTTGTTTTATCTGCCTCTCAGACAGCCCAAATGGCCAAGATTAAACGCATCCCGTGACCCCCCACAGCCTAATCCGTGCCATGTATACCCCCTGTCTTATTGGTTCACCTGAAGTTTCAACTAAATTGAGGAAATTGATAAGGGAGATGACTTGAAAATTACACATACATAAAACGTCAATCCATATCCATATATGTTCTGTTTTATGTTGTTAATACACTTTCTTTCCATGTCTAAAGAATCTGAAAAAGGTTCATATTTTCACGTGTTGTAGACTTGTCATAAGCATAAGACAAACATGGTAAACTAACTAACGGAGTGAAAACAAAACGACAATTCTTTCTTATGAGAAGCTTTTTACTGAGGGGAAAATAAGAACTGGCTTTTGGTTATCTGACAGTGGCCATCATAGCTGTTGTCCAAAAGGTGCTTCTGAGACATTTGCTCCCAGTGGCATATGCTAGGATTACTGCTCCCAGGGCCACCAAAAGCTTTCACTGGCTGTCACCTTGCTGTTTGGAAGGTGGGGGTCACATACGTTTGCTGCCTGCGCTCAAATCTTCCACAAATAGCCTTTTATTATAGCCACATGTAAAAGGCATGACATGAGTCTGATTTCTTACCATCTATTGTGATTAACATGGTGCGGTCTGCCTGGCCAAGATTAACATTATTCTAACAGTTAATTAAAATCATCTCAGTAAGGGAACAGACCCGCTGTCACCACACACGTCTTAATCAAGCTGTGATCTGCATTAATCACCTAACTTAAGTGACAAACAAGTATCACTCCAGCGTTAGCCAGGCTTGGTTTTGTGGTGAAAACTTTATTGGCGAAATCATAGTAATTTGCTGATGACAAGTATACCTTGCTTATGTTATGGCAGTTGCTTTGAATTAGGGTACAGTATAACTCATCTAATCAATTTAATTGATTCTCAAAATAATAATTTAATCAAATATTAAATGTTTAAAAAATAAAAAATACCACGAATTGCTGATTTACCAGCTCACTGTGTGCCATGACACATTGTAAGCGTATGGCTATTTTTTCTAGTTTTACGTGACACGGTTGTACGGCAAAGTATAAGTGGTTAATCAGACTAATCGATTTAGTTGATTACTAAAAGCTATATGTCTTTTTTCCCAAGTTGCTTCATTGATATGTAAGTAAAAATCTCACTTGTCGATAATCTTTGAGAAGATAATCGATATAGTTGCAGCCCTACTTCATGAAGGAAATAATAAAATACACCATTGTGATAAACTATAAATGTGTTTGAATTGCCTCATAGTGTGCATCATAATTATATTTATTAAAATAGAATATTTGAAAATGTAACTTTAGTGGTCAATACAATCTCAAAATCTCAAATGCGCAAGACATTTGATAAAATTAAACCTTAAGCATCTTGGTAGCAAACAACTTAATTTGTCCTTACCTACTGACTCCTCATGCCTATAAAATGCACTCTGTCAGCATGGGGGTTGCTGTGTGGGAGGCTTTGCATGTGCATGTGTTTTATGGTAAGAACATATCCTAACAATGTTTTAATACATCTGGCAGCAACTATATGTTTATGCTGTGTTAGAAGAGGAGGTTGCAATTCAATAATGGCATACAGTACTGGTATGTTCTAAACCCTGGCATCACGTGTGATGGTGCATGTCAGGTCCTTTGAGCTATTCAAATAAGTTAGACTTACTGCCCAGTTAAGAGCATTATTAAGGTCTGTTTCGTGCAAACTGACACTATAATTGGTTGTAGAATCAATAAACGCCCACTTGTTGGTTTAATAAGTGGTATATGTCTGTGCAAAAACAGATTTCATTTCACACTTCTGAGGTTAGGCTATAGTGTGAAGAACGATAATGTTCTTTCTTTTCTTTCTTTTTCTTTTTCTTTATTTGCAGAAATATAAAACATTGGCGTACTCAGTTAAGAGCTTTGTGATGCCACACTGTATATACACCACACAGACATTTTTCTATCTAGACAAACTCCATTTTCACTTTCCGTTTAAATTATGATGATGATGATAATAATAATAATCAATTTGGACTTGTATAGCTATTTTAATCTGGTATTTCAAAGCACCTTATCACCTTAGCAGACTGACACATTCCAAGTGCCCCAGGCACACACTGGCCCATTTTATTGTGTGTGGTTTTTAACACCTTCCTGTATGGATGCGGCTCAGACACATTTAACCCAAACTTGTGCTAGGTGTCAAAAGCTATTTGAGAGAAAGACACTGCTTTGAATCAAACATTGCACTTCTACGGTCAGCTAAAAATGATAATAATAAATGTGTCCTTTTGTTTTATCACGCCGTGGTTCAGCTCCAATGCCACTCCTATGCCACTAAAAATGGAATGCCCTACCATAACAATCCTCTTGACTCCTTCAAAACCGCTCTCAAAGAGCACCTATGATGGCTGCAATTCGAAACTGGCCCCCATATTTAAGGTCTGAGTCCCCCCCACACCCCATGTTTCCCTGTGTATAATTTTACGTCTCGAAATGCTCTGATGAATTCAAAATGGTGGACCCTGGCCTGTTGTAAACAAGTGTAATGCTTAATCATGCAGGTGTCCAGTGTCCACAGTAACAGTTTTTGTATTAACTTGTGCTTTCGTTTGAAATGTAGCCTACACATTCGGCATACTGTGAATAAAATGTTCAATCAATCAATCAATCAATATGCAGCATATTGTTACTTTACTCTGCATGCAGGGGTGGGGTCAGGGGTCACTTTGAACAGCCTGTAATTGGGTGTAAGCTACAAGAAAAGCATGGTTTGCTCTCACAGACCTTTTAATTACAATTCAATTATTATGATGTGGCTCATAATAGCTTTTTATTTTTTTGTAAAGGGTGGGATGTTATTCAGTGTTGATGACAGTTCAGATCGTGGCCCTATAAAAGACAAGCAGATGCTCGCTTTTTATAATGTTTTTGTTTGTTTTTGCTCCATTTGTATGTAAATTATATCCTTACATCACACCTAACATCAAACAGCATATCTCGCAGTACATCGGGATGAAAAGCAATTCGATCCAGACTGAGTGTATATTTTTTGTGAGCCTATCTGGGGTGTGTTTCAGCCTATCTGTTCAAATGAGTGGCATATTAGGATATGCTATGTGAAATAATATATGATAAGTCTATCATATATTAATGGATCTTGTTTCTGAGGATGATTCCTGCAATCTACTGTTTGGTTTCCATCATGCATTACTCTAATCTATACTGATGATGAAAGTCTAACTCCATGAGCAAAGCTGTACAGTATGGCTACTGCTCTGATCAACTATAGCAAGCTATATGTTTTGCATTACAATGATTGCTGTATTACTTCCTAAATAATTTAACTCTGCAGGGTTGTTGTTGTTATGACTGTGAGAGACAAACTAATCAGCTCCTCAGCCTTTGAAAGGGTAATGCCTGAGGTAGCATACTTCTGAAGTGAGACAGGGCCAATTGAAATGTAAATGTTAACTTTAGATCCATTCATTAATGAATTGCCAGTCTGCCGACTGGGTAATAGTATTACCACAATGTGATTAATGGTCTTCAGTAAGTTTATCTTAGGAGCCATTTGTATTCCCTAGTCACGGGCAATGGCCATTTGCTACAGAACCAAACGTGCCCCGTTTGGTAGACCACTGGATGCCCATTGGTCGAGGGCGTAACTAATTTGCATAGGCCAGGCCTTTATAGTTCACCAGCAAACTCAGTAGCTTAAACCACTTGTGACTTCGACCTCACACCACAGAGGCCTACTTTGGCTGCATCATTGATGAGGATTTTTTTTACATTGCATCGTAACCATTAAAAATGGGATTTTGTCAGAATAGAGGAGTTTGGCAGTGTGCGGTCATTGTTCTGTTCTTATGCACAGTTCAGTGTACAGCCACAAGGTATTTCACTTACGAAGAGGATGCATCTGGGACAGAGATTGGAAATTTGTCCCAAGACCTAAAGATTGATCCAGCTGACGACCCTGAGACCTCTTTCCGCTTCATGCAAGTAACAAACTCGTCTGTGGTTGTAATGAGGGAGAACGATGGACTTTTGAGTGTCGGAGAAACTATTGACCGAGAGCAGCTTTGTCCCCGTTCACCGCGCTGTTTTATTACCTTTGACATTGTGGCCTTCTCCAAAGAAAAGTTTCAACTCATTCATGTTGAGATTGAGGTCAGAGACATCAACGACAACTCACCCGTGTTCCTTCAGAACGAGACCCATCTGCAGATTTTGGAGAATGTCCCGCTTGGCTCCAGATTCCCGTTGGACATTGCTGTTGACCAGGACGTGGGCGACAACTATATTCAAAACTACACGCTGTCTCCCACCAGTCATTTCACGATTGAAGTGCGCAACAGAGAGGATGGTGTGAAATCGGCTGAACTCGTGCTGATTAAAGAGTTGGACAGAGAAGTGGAGCATTCATACACAGTGGAAGTGACAGCAAGTGATGGCGGAGTGCCACCCAAATCTGGTTCAATGAGTGTGCATATAAAAGTGCTGGACTTCAACGACAACAGCCCGACGTTTGAGCACAACTCGCTGAAAGTTGAACTCTACGAAGACTCCCCGGTGGGCCACCGTGTCCTGACAGTGCATGCCTTTGACCAGGACGACGGCGTGAACGGCGAAGTGGTGTACGCGTTTGTCGACGCCGGCTCGTCGTCTACTTTCAACATCGACCCCTACACCGGCGACGTGACCCTGAAGGCGCTGGTCGACTTCGAGAGGAAGAGATCCTACGAGCTGAACATCAAAGCCTCCGACCGGGGCGCGAGCTCTCTGCTGTCAACGTGCAGAGTGCTGGTGGACGTGGTGGACGTCAACGACAACGCCCCCGAGATCAACATCAAGCCGATGACCTCCAGCAGCGACGGGGTGGCCTACATCACCGAGGCCGCGGCCACGGAGAGCTTTGTGGCCCTGATCAGCACCTCGGACAGAGACTCCGGTCCCAACGGCTACGTGCGCATCAGCCTCCACGGACACGCGCATTTCAAGCTGCAGCAGGCCTACGGGGACAGCACGTTCATGATCGTCACGACCGGCGCTCTGGACCGAGAGAGGATCCCGGAGTACAACCTGACGGTGGTGGCGGAGGACCACGGGAGTCCCCCCTACAAAACCATCCGACAGTATACTATCCGCGTGACGGACGAGAACGACAACGCCCCTTTCTTTAGCAAGTCCGTCTATGAAGTTTCGGTTATGGAAAACAACATCCCGGGCTCTTATGTGACAACTGTCATTGCACGTGATCCTGACATGGGAAAGAATGCTAAAGTGTCCTACAAAGTCTTAGATTCAGAAGTGCCCGGAGGAGGGGGTTCAATGTCAACTTATGTTTCTATAGATCCACTTTCAGGGTCATTGTATACCTTGAGATCTTTTGATTATGAGACTCTTCAGGAGATTGAATTGACCATCCAGGCAGAAGACAACGGTTCCCTTCCGCAATCAAGCACATCAACAATCAAAATCAGAGTTGTTGATCAAAATGACAACTATCCACGTGTCACTTTTCCCATACTGCAAAATGACTCTGCTGATGTACCCCTGCTTTACAATGCACCGGTGGGGTATCGGGCGCTTTGTGTCAAGGCTGAAGATGAGGATGAAGGCATGAATGGAGAGCTCTCTTACAGAATCGTACAAGGTGACCCGAAGCTTTTTACAATGAATAAAGACACCGGAGAGATTGCTTTATCACAATGGCTGACAGCTGAAATTGGAGACGTGTTAGAAATGAAAATTGCCGTGAGTGACAATGGCAGGTCCCCCCTCTCTACAAGTGCCACCATTAGGTTTGTAGTTTCAGACATGCAGCCCTCTGAAGACCAAGTTGTTGGTCATTTTGTGTTACGGCCAAGTGGTGAAGAAAACTCAATTTTGGAGTTTGATGGCGCACTAATAGTCATTATTATGCTCAGTGGGGGATGTGCATTGTTGCTGATTGCAATAGTGATCGTTGCCGTCACGTGCACACTCAACCAAGGAGAGCAAAACCAGGACTCTAAGGATGAGGTGTCACATGGACTTTTTGACAGGACGTCTGTTTCAATGCAGAGCTCGACAGAGCCAAACCATTACAGTGGAGGTTTCTACCACGAGAGGACTTCATCGTCTCTTGACGACTCCTGCCTGTATGAGGAGAAAAGTGAAGACTCGGAGACAAAGGTGTGTACACTGCTGCAGATTCACAATGTATTTAAATAGGCTTGTGATGTTTTTCAAGTGCTGCCTTATATTATATTATGCTGCTATAGTACCAAAAATGGAAAATAACCCCCTGTTGCTATTTTGTTTGTTCCCTCAGATGTTCCTGCCCTCCAAGCAATTCCGACCAACATCTGTGTGGCAAGGGGACAAATACTGCTTGCAAGTGAGGTAAGAACACCGACTGAAATATAATTTCTTGTCTCTGGTGGGAGGCGATTTATTCACAGTCACTGCCCTCTGTTCTGCATGGGGGTACTTGACATGCACTAGGCATACATACAGTATAATTGTGGTTGTCCTCTGGTGTGTGTGTGTGTGTGTGTGTGGGGGGGGGGGGGTAGTGTCAGACAGGCCTCATAAGTGGAAAAAAGGAAACATCAATAATCAACCTAGAGTGGTGCAGTGGTTGATAATATGTGTTGATTGTGTTCACAGTGGCATTGGGAACACTGACCAGCTGAGCGTGAAGGACAGCGGCAAAGGGGACAGTGACTTCAATGACAGCGACTCTGACATCAGTGGTGATGGAGGCAAGAAGAACTTCAGCACCTTCCAGCCTGGGCCAACGAGTAAGTTCACCACATGTTGTATTTTAGCACACTGTAACTGCAGTGGTGGAAAAGGTACTTAAATGTTTTACTTAAGTGAAAGTATCAATATAGTGCAATATTGAAGTACTCTGTTACAAGTAAAAGTCCGGAATTCAAGATGTACCAGAGTAAAAGCACAAAAGTATTGGTATCGAAATGTACCTAAAGTAGAATTGTGCAGAACGTTTTCAAATGTATAATAATCTATTGAAAATAGCAGATCGCGACGCATTGTGAGCTCGTAGATCGGCTACTTAGTTACTTTCCACCACTGTGTGTACATGGCATGTTGCACAATACTGTAAAACTGTTGTTTATGCATTGATTCCGTTTCTATTAAATGTTGTTTCTGTTACTTATACTTGTGTCTATCTCTGTTTCAGATTCATCCACTACTGGCAGCACCCTTTCTGAGGACTCGCACAGCACTTACTGTGTGATTCCAAGCCAGAGCTTCAAGGCCCCCGAAGACACGCATGCATACACAATAGGCTATTCCTCAGTGCCAGTCTACAACAATCCCAATGCATATCCCCACGCTTGGAATCTCAGCAGCTATGGCACACATCTTCCCAAACCTAGGAGCACGATGCAGACCTTCTCTAGGACAGGGACCCTCCCTTCCTACTTCTCCCATCATCAGCGGGAGGTTGGCATTGGAGCGGGTGGAATAAGCATGAAGCAGAACACAAATATTGTGACAGTGGCAACTGAATTTGAAATTGCAACCATGTTTTAATTCATAATATCGTGCCATTGATAAGCTAATACAGATGTCAACACAAAATGTGTAAATATTAGTTGTAAATAATTGGTCAGCAGATGTACATTTCTTTCGAAGTGAATTGTATATATCATTGCTTATGTAATGTTTTTATTATTATTATTTGACTGCCAGAATCAGTCGTGTATATCTTCACTGTTAATATATACAAAATAATGAAATTGTCTGAAAGAAAAAGGACCATAATTTTGTGGACTGTAAGTTATTTTTTACCCATTTTTTGTACCCAATTAAATCAAAATAATGTATTCCTTGTGTTTCTTGTGCATTTCATTTCCATTTTAGGAACTTACGTTATACAGCAAGTCAATTTCATTTCAATTCAAAGGAGCTTTATTGGCAGTTGAAAATGGGGAAATGATATACAGTTGGACAGCATTGTGTAAACAGAACTATGTCACATTGCGTCATTGTATACATGTTATATTCTGTATACAGAAGTCTGTATAAGCAGAAACATTTTAGTATCATCAATATTTCTAAATGGGAAGTCAAGACTCCAGTAAGTTAAGTCAAATATTCAAGAAGACTAGTAATGTGCGTTTTGCACTTACATTACAAAGCAGTACAGGTTCTGCACTATAACTTGAGTGCGAGCAATAATGAGAAAAAAACATTTTCAAACTGGCATCCCTATTTTGGGCTATTTATTCAATAGTGAATGTGTTGGCACCTGTTGTGAGCTTGTAGATCAGCTATTTTTGTATTTTAAGATACGGATGAATGATTACCTGTGTTTAACTGTTCAAACTTCTCCAAGCTAGCCTGTATTTCTAAAATGTACAAAGGCTGGAATAGTGCTATTCTGTAAATAGTCAGTTATATGCTTTGACATGAACAAGATGCTTGCATGAATGCATTGTTGTTATCACATTTCATCATGGTTCCAGTTCAATTCAAGCATGAATAGATGGCACTGCTGTCATATATGGAGCTGTGTGTGCCCCTGGGTGATGTATTGATGTGGTAAAAGTGATACACGCACACACACACACACACACACACACACACACACACACACACACACACACACACACACACACACACACACACACACACACACACACACACACACACACACACACACACACACACTATATATATCAACATATATATATTAACATTACATTTTTGCTCCGTTTGGCTGGCCTTCAAAATATTTTGTGGATGCTGCTGCTCTGTTTAGGGTGAACTTCAAACATACCAATTGAGGAATGAATATATGCACTAAAAAATTAATAGTAGCAAGCTAAGGTTCATACCCGAAGGAGAACACTGTTCTGTCAGTAAAGCTTAATTCAGCTACAGACAAAACCAATATATACACTGAAAAGAAGAAAATCAAATCTTCATTTCAGAGTCAGACTATTTATTATTTCACACAAATGATCATTGCCTGCAGTGACAACCATATCAACTCCTACGCCTTTACGCGGTGAAACCCTTAGTTTTAATTTCGCGATAAACAATTATAACGATCATCGTCCCGTCCCCATCAAAGGCGGGCTCAGATTTTCCACATTTTGGCTCAGAGTATGACATCGACTAGAGCTACACTCTTTCAGAGCCAAGCCGTCCACATCAGCTATCGAATGGCGGTCTATGGCTGAAACCTTGGACTTTAACTGGACATATGAAGTCCGAAATCTACATGAAGCCATGCCATTATTGGACCCAGTCTTGTTACAGTGTAGGTGGCCCAGAAATATCACAGTGCTGAACTGGCTGCATTGGTCCTGCATGAAATGATCACCTGACTTCCTATGATAGCAGCTCTTGAGCATCCTGTCTGCACGACTGATTCTGCGACCTATAAGTGAGGATTCCGAAGATTTGATGGGGCTCCTATAGTTCTCTGCACTGTGCCCTGAGTTCAGGAAAAGTCCTGAGAGGATTGGGTGTGACATTAAATCTTTAGTGGTTATTGGCAAGTCATTAGGGCATGACAGCATCATAGGTTACTGGGATGGAAAGAGGAAAATACCCATCAAATCTCCTCTTTTAGATTACCACCGTTGCATGTCTTCCAGACTCTCTGTAAATAAATACTATAAGCCTCAATGTACACAGGGAGCAATTTGATAGAAGACAGATAGACAGACCTTTATTGATCCCACAGGGACAAGTAAGACGCGCAAACGCGGGAAGCGAACGCAGCTCGTAAATTGCAATAACAACAATTAGAATAAATTACGTACTTTTTAAGGTTTTTTTTAAGTTAAGTTTTTTTAAATTAAATTTGTGTGTGCGTTTTTCCTTTTTTAAGTTTTTTTTTTAAGTTAAGTTTTTTTTAAGTTACGTTTTTTGTGTGTGTGTGTGTGCGTGCGTGCGTGCGTGCGTGTGTGTGTGCGTGCGTGCATGTGTGTGTGTGTGTGTTTTTGTGTGTGATACAGCTGCGCCCTCTGGTGGTGGGCGGGTGGTGTTACAGCGTGACACACAGACACACAGACACACAGACGTGATCTGCTGGGTCTCATAGTAAATGCTCACTGCGTTCGCAATCAACAGAGACACAGCTTTTAATACTAAAATAAGAATAATAAAACAAAGAGTAATAAATAGGAAATAAAGCTTTTAGGGATTATAGGAGTACCGAAAAACCAACAATACAAACTTGCCCTCTGCACTTGGACTGCCTGCGACTTGCATGTTGTATGAGCAGGTATAAATGTGTTCCTAAATAAATAAAGTTCCAAAAGAGCAAAATGAAACGGCGAGAGCTCCACACTGCCCTGACATATGTAGGTCTCGAACCAGCGCAAAGATTGAGCAAAGGTATGCCAAACCTAACCCGTTTTGGGCGGAAACCCCTTTTGGTGTTAGCATTATGTTATGCTTTAGCTATTGAAAAATAGCAGATCTACAAGCTCGTAGCGCGCCACCGAGTGGCGCGCTACGAGCTTGTAGGTCTGCTATTTTTGAAAAATCGAAGAATGACTGACATAGAAACATCGCTTTTTCAGAAAACTGTCAGGATGTAGAAGACATTTTTAGAATCTGATCTCAGGTCAAAATGGGCTAAACATGTCAGCCAATTTTCATGCGTGTGAAGCAACAGAGTGCATCAGCAGCGGCGCTGGCGGGTGCATGGCCTTATGGCCTTGGGCTGTCTGAAGCAGAACTTCACACTTCAGAGCACTCCGGGAGAGACGGAGCCACAGAAATCCTTGATGCCCTGCACAATGAGGGCATTTCATAGTGGATCACTGTCGTCTCTCACTGCCGTTGATGGGAAAGGAAAAGCATTATGACAGGCCAATGAAGAATTCATTCGAAATGTCTCTGGTGGTGTGGAGATTTGTGAGCTAACTAAACAGATCGTCGCTGTCGGGGCGGAAATCTGGAATGTCAAAAAATGTTACTTTTCAGGAAGTGGAAAAAAAAGGGAACCTGTGTTCTAATGGAACCAATGTAATTGTTATTTAGTCACAAGTATAAAGTATAAGTAAGTATAAAGTATAAAATAGGTCATTTAAAGAAAACATTATGGAGATGTAGTGATCATCTAGGGCGGGGGTATGTATATAGCGGAGATAATGATCTTCTACTAGCTATTGTTTTTTGATTGAAATGTTTCTTTGAATAAAGCAATTTAAAAAAAAAACATGTAGATATATGTAGATCATCAATGGATGAAAGTTGTACCAGTGAGATGAAGAAGTGTGTTCCTCCTCCCAGGGTTCTCTGCTGGAATCAGCACATTATCACAACAGCCACTGCTGTTATTTAATGATACCCATCTCCAGCAGACCGCTTGTTCCAGCACACACAGTACAATCTTGATGTGTTAAATTAACTATAGAGAGTGTGTACACAGGCCTGTGTGGTTCTATTTGTGCACTTAAAAATTCAGGATTTTACAGTGCAGTTATTTCATACAGAAGGATGGTCTTCCATCGCAGCTCCAACGGTGTCCATGGTGGACTGCATTGCATAATGCAGGGGAGTCCTCTTCCCTGAGCCAGGCCTAAACCTGACCGCATACCAAACAACATACAAGTCATCATCCCCTGTGCTCCCTAGTTTGTTTGGTTTGGATACACAAACGAAAGGGAGGGAAGCGTAAGAATATTAAAGTCTATATTCACTTAAACCCTCCATTCTTATAGAAACAATCTTGCAATGTGTTGTGAACTTGTAGATCTGCTATTTTTTAGCTAATGTCCACCCCAGAATAGGGATGTTGGGCTTAATACATTGTCGTACAATGTCACTTGCCAAAGGTAATGGATTCTGGGCGAGCAGTTGTATAAACTGCTCGCCCAGAACCATGTATACTTTATACTGTGTATAAAGTATACATGGTTAGAGAGTACAGGAGAGAGATGGAGAGAGGTGGTGTGGCTCCGTCTGACACCAGAGTTCCTTCCTAAGTTCTGCGTTGACAGCCTTATCCACTGTATGACTAGCAATTATCAGTTATGGAAATGGGCCTTTTTAGCTTACAGTATAAGCAGGACACATTGATCATGATGGGGTATGGATGTGACTAGATGTTCTGTTGTGTGACGTTTAGCCTAGTGGTTGGTTATTGTTTTTATACGTAGGCTACCATGTGCCAGACGATTATGTTTGTGAAGTTTTTGTGCTCAGTTAAAAAAGAAAAAAAAGATCAGGCACTTGGTGACAAGTTTTGATTTTTGGCATGGCGTTAGCCGTTATTAAGCCTGACACTCAACCTGCATTTTAATTTAGTTTCACTTCATTATTCAGACTGAAAGCCCATTCCCCAGCAGCCGATTCTGGGATGGGTGTTGCCAAAGCGGCAGCCAAAGCGACAGTCTTCGGCGATTGGTTCACAGAGCTTCACACCAACCAATCAAAATGGTAGCAAAGCAGATGATGTAGTTCTCAATGTGACCCGGTTGCTGCTAACCAAACAAACACGGTCAACGAGCGCTACTAGCATATAAACAAACACGGTAAAATATGGCAGATGATGATATTTCTAAAACCTGTCGTTTCTGTAAAAAAACTATTTATCATAGAGCGATTTGATAGCCTGATCGATTCGGTAGCAAGTTACCACAGTGGGGGCAGCCATGTTTGTTGTTTGACGGATCTACTGAAGTGAAGGGGGAGGTGACAAACTGACATATTGAGCCTACGACACACAGTATGGCATCCCCCCAGTACTCTACCTTCACATTCAGTAGATCCTGTGATCTTTTGTGGCCAGATGTAATTTCCTAGGGTCTAGTGGGACTATAGTAAATAATAATAAAGAAATTGCCATAATATTTTGTAAAAAAAAAAGCCCCATGTTTGAATGCTCCTGCCCCCTGTCAAAAATAGCTGAAATCGCTAAAACAAAAGAAAGCAGCAAATAATTATTTTTTAACACTCATCTTTTACTTTCTCTAATAACAACCTAAAACATGAACCGTGGTTGAAAAAAACCCAAAGTTGTCCTTGAATGTGTTTAATGTGCTACCACACTGTGGTTACTGGAATACAATTGAACAAGCATCTGTTCTATTCAAAGGAAAATGAGAGTAAGGTAAGGTGTAATGTATCCTTCATTTTGTCATACAACTTACATTGTATTTTCGACTGAAAAGGAATTACACAGAAAATGTCCAACTCCAACATAGAAACGTCATTTGTAAAGAAGAGGGTGAAATGATTTCCTCTGAAAGCTTCCATAAATTGCAGTTTTAAAAGATAATCATGAGAAGCCAGAGGTAAAGTGTCAAATGACAAAGCAACAATATCAAATATACATAAGGTGTGTACTCAGAATATAAAATATAAATACGGCAGAGTACCTCTGTGTCTTGTGCAAGTAAGTTGCATCACTTAGCAGCAGATATCAAGTCTGTATTAAATGTGTGGGAATGGAATATATTCACAGTCATATATGTTCACAGTCAAGCTAACAAAAACTGAATTTTGAATGTTAAATGTGTGGCCTCTGACTTCTCACCACGTATCCGTGCAATTGATTGTATTATTTACTGTGGCAATGCATGCTACAGGCTGCCGTCGCTCTGTTGGTTATGATAAAATGAGGCATACAAGGGGGAATTGACGATTCACACAGAGCACTGTACTCAACGCTGTAGACTGTAGAGAGGTTTAAATATTAAACCAGATTTCTTTCAGGAGCTCAAAACATAAAACAGCTCTCCCACTGTTCTCAGTGTGTTGTTGAATATATTCATATGGGCTGGCTGGTCGAGGCAGCGCCTGATAGCAGGTGAATAGGAAAAACATCCAAAGTTCATAAATGATAGATTGGACACGGGGCGAAACTGTTCACATTTCCATTTGCATAGATGAACATTATTAGCTCTTGCACTGATTATGTCATGCTCTCTCTTGAGCAGATAACATCACATGTGGTCAAGGGGAAAAAACATCCAGGGATAGACTGTTCTTCAGCTTGAATCAAATATTCATTGTGTTTGCAGAAGAAGGGTCATTTCAATTTTACCCCTTTCTCCTTACCTGGTATTGCATAACTCACAATGGAAAGGATATAGTTAATGTCCTCTTCCTCGAGCACTATAAGAAGTAATCTGCTTGTAGACTGTGGCATGCCATTGACATACAGTTCAAATTCAGCATGGGTATGGCGAAAGAAATTCTGGAGCTGGATACTGTAGCTGCACATTGAATATTGTTGTAGATTGCATTTCTCGTCACACAAACTATGCATAGGCACTTCTACACAGGATTCAGAGAACACTCAGAACAACACATGAATATTCTTACACCCCCAGATTTGTCAGACGGTGTGTTTTGCCTTTAGATTCAACATACTAATTAGCCCCAAGGAGATCTATCGAACAGTTTGCAATTTTTCCCCCTGATTTTTAATCAGTCTAATTTCTCTCTCCGCCACACAGGCACGTTCGCAGCCGCACACGCAAACCCCCTTGTTTGCATAATGTGCTCTCTGTCTGTCCCAGTGAGACTATGCAGTGTTTGTGCATGCAGCTATTAGTACAGGAAATCTATGGAAAATACAGGATCAACCTCTAACTAATTGCAAAAAAAACGAACTCTGCTGATTTTGCATCTTCAATATATCCTGAATAACAGAAAAAAAGTTGCCTGGAATTGTCTGAGGGGAAAGTGTTGAAAATAGCCTGTACAGTGTGGCCACCATTGACATCATATTATAAGGTAATATTTTCTAAATGTCCTTATGCTTTAAGTAGCATGTGACATATCAAACTAGGGGGTTTTCATGATGCTGAATCCATTCCAAGCATTAGTTTTGCATAAAAACACTCATTGGGCTAAATTTGGCCATAGCAACTTGCCCAAATGTGCTGACCTCATTACATTTTGGCAAGTTGCTATGGCCAAATTTAGCCCAATGAGTGTTTTTATGCAAAACTAATGCTTGGAATGGCTTCAGCATCATGACAACAACCTAGTTTGATATGTCACATGCTACTTAAAGCATAAGGAAATTTAGAAAAGATTGCCTTATAATAGGATGTCAATGGTGGCCATACTGTACAGGCCATTTTCAACACTTTCCACTCAGACAATTCCAGGCAACTTTCTTTCTGTTATTCAGGATATATTGAAGATGCAAAATCAGTTGAGTTTGGTTTTTTTGCAATTAGTTGGAGGTCAAATTACATTATTACTGGACTATATATCATTCTGTGTGTACTGCTGTCTCTGTGTATTTTGTGTGTGTGTGTGTGTGTGTGTGTGTGTGTGTGTGTGTGTGTGTGTGTGTGTGTGTGTGTGTGTGTGTGTGTGTGTGTGTGTGTGCAGTTGTCCATGTTTATTTGTGTGTGTGTGTTTTGGAATATAGAGGGTTCAGTGGTTCACCCACCCCCACCCACCACTCGCCTTAGAGAGTATTGTCCTAGCAAAACCATGATTACTCTGACAATTCAACAGGAAAAACAAAAAAGAACTAGACAAAAAAGAAACACCTTCTGCCAGACTGTTTCCCTCCATTCTGTTATGGAAATGAGATTTTCCATCTAACTCCATCCTCCGTACTTAAATGCTTCTTTGGTGGGTGTTGGACTGTCTAGCCTGTTAACACAATTTCCTCCTACTTAAGTACTCTGTTGTACTGAAAAGCTTTAGTCGACATCCTTGCTTTTGTTACCTGGGTGTGTGTGTGTGTGGGGGGGGGGGGGGGGGGGGGCTGTCTACAAATCACTTAAGGAACTTATAACAATATTAATATAATATGGATCTTTCATTTTGTGTCATTTATTTTTCAAATTAAATCAATGCGAGTTTTAGACTTGCCCTGAGGTCTTTCCAGATGTGCAGCAGCACTGTCAGCAGCAGCAACAGCAACAGCAGCAGCAGCGGTAGCCATCTCTGATTCTAAAATACATAAAAGCACAGAATATGAAATTATGTCTCCCACCTGTACTGCTCTACAAGGCCGAGTATGCATGAACTACGTTTTTGGACACATCGACTTATTTGTGTATCCTGAAAGTCAAATGATAGCCTTAATCCCTATAGTCTATACCCAAAGAATAAATTAGCATATGAAATTAGTGTAGGCCTAATATGCCAATATCTCATTTGGCAGACCAGTTGAAACACTTTTAAACACATGTTTCAGTTAAAAGAAAATGACTGCAGTTTGGTAGCCTATACATGCGGGGCAGTGCTCGTAATTATAGGATTTGTGAAACATCATCCATTTTTCCAGATATGAAATCATCTGAATTAGCATACTCAGAAGTTACCCCTGTTTTTAACTTTGGATGTGCAGCAAACGGCATTTGATTTATGACATAAATAATCCTCACATAGCCTTCAACTTCTGTGAACCGACTTCACTGTAGGCTAGTAGCTTTTTCATAAATTATATTTGTACTTAAGGTGTCTGCTGTCGTAAAACTTTATAGTTAGAGGAATTCAAAGTTTCAACACCAAAGTAGTAACTGTAGCAAACTGGACATTTGGAATGAATGCCAAAGTTTTAATTTGTGTTGTTTCTCATAACATGAATTTGGCACCCTATCCGCAAACATCACACACTCAGCCCGCAACCTAGGTGTTTTCTTCGATCCAGATATTTCCTTCCAACACCCAAGTCACCAAAGTAGTCCAGTCATGTTACCATCAAATCAGAAATATCGCTAAAATTTAAAAAAAAATGTCATATGCAGACCTGGAAACCGTCATACACGCGTTCATATCTTCACGACTGGATTACTGCAATTCAATATACTCTGGTATGAGCAAAACATATATATCTCGCCTCCAGATGGTGCAGAACTCTGCGGCTCGCCTTCTCACCAACACAAGAAAACGTGAGCATATCACACCTATTTTAGCTACTCTTCACTGGCTCCCTGTGAGCTACAGAATTGATTTTATTACTTTTAAAGCTCTACATGGTCTAGCTCCCATTTATATAACAGACTTGCTGCAACCCCATAACCCTGTGCGCTGCCTCAGATCTTCGGATAGGGCCCTCCTAGTTCCTCTTGCAACACGTCTGGTCACTCGGGGTGACCGGGCCTTTGAGGCTCGGACACCTTTGCTCTGGAACTCCCTGCCACTGGCTCTTAGGTTAGCTGAATCAGTGTCTTCTTTTAAAACGCTTTTAAAAACATCTATATGCCAAGTGTTTTTCCTAATATTGTTTTTAATTGTTTTATTGACCTGTTCTTCATATTTCATTGTTTCTGATGTTTTGATGTTTTTATGATTCCTGTTTTATAACCTGTCTGTAAAGCACTTTGTAACTATATGTTTGGAAAGGTGCTATACAAATAAAATTCATTCATTCATGCATTCATAAACACACGTCTGTTGGGTAACAGGTACGGTCGCCCCTTTTCTATCTCGCCCCCGCAAAAAGTGAAGAACGGTCGCCCCGGAATTTCAGAAAGTGAAGATAACTCTCCCCAAAGCCGTGGATAACTCGCCTCATGTTTATTTTACCATATTTATCCTATTTTAGAACATGCTACTCACCAGTTTAGCCACTGCACTGATCATTGTTGTATACCATTTCCATAGACAGCTGTTGTTCTGGTTGTTGTAGCCTATACCATTTCCATATCAAATCAAATCAAATCAAACTTTATTTGTATAGCACATTTCCAACGACCGAGGTCGAACCAAAGTGCTTCACAATACATCACAGAGCATAAGAACATACATCGAGAGTAATACAAGAATAAAAGGAAAGAAAAGCATTATGTAAAAATATGTCAGAACAGAACCATATATCAAAAACAAAAGGCAGTTCCATAGGTGCATGGGAACATAGTGCATAGGTAGGCTATAAAGGCCACGGTAAACTTAATTTAATTAGGAAACGCGATTGAAAAGAAATTAGTCTTTAGCAAGGATTTAAAAGTCGCCAAAGACCGAGCTGAGCGAACATGAAATGGCAGGGCATTCCAGAGAGTGGGTCCGGCCACAGCAAAAGCGCGGTCTCCTTTGGTCCTGAAGTGTGTATCAGGGACAGTCAAGAGAGACTGGTTAGCCGATCTCAGGGCTCTTGTTGGGACATATGGCGTGATAGATAGATAGCTGTCAGACGCGTAACTAGATGTCATTGGGCCCCGACGCAGGCTGATCAGTGAGTGCCCCCGACAGCACCGCCCCCCCACCTCCGCCCCCATGCAGTCGCGTTGTCTGTCTTTCTGTCTGTCTGTCTGAAAAAGTACAGGAGTATCTATCTAGCCTACGTTTTTGCTATTCTGCTATGTCTGTCTGGAAAAGTACAGTATTTGTATCTATCTAGCCTACTTTTTTGCTATTCTGCTATGTCAACTTTGAAACCATTTATTTTACACTGGCAAGAGTTAATGATCTATAAGGATCTATTTGGTTAACAACTTTTTTTTATAAGTAAATAAACTGTTACAAATCCTGTGTTTGTGCCAGGTGATCAGTGTTACTTATTACATATTACTATTTTATTAAGTAAAATTATATTACTTATATTACTCTCTCTCTCTCATCTCTCTCTCTCTCTGTTACCTCGGAAATACAACGGTTTTAACGGGTGACTTGTCCGGACATTTAGGGGCGACTTCGCCAGAGATTTTAGGGCGACTTCGCCGGACATTGGGGCGACTGTTCCCGACGGTAGGGGCAACCGTTCTTCGCGGTTGGGGGCGAGATGGAAAAAAGGGGCGAGTCGTTTGGTATTCGTTCGTTGTCCTTCAAGTTCCACAGCCGTCTGCCGTCTAGCACCTCCCACCTTTCACTGGGGGACATTCAGGGAGGAAAAACCGGAAAACGGGAGGCCTGAGGTCACCAGCTGCATAGAACAGAAACAAATACCACAGTGCCCTCTGGTGGCAGCACCAGTCAATTCACCTCCTTACATTTGTATTGTTGTAGTTAAATCCATGTTGTTGTTCCAAATTTATTGTTTTTTAATGTGCAAATAAAAAAAATGAATAATCCTATGGAGCATAAGAATTGTATGATAGCGGATACATTATAACTATATGTATCTTACTCCAGCTATAATCCAGCTCTTTCCATTCCCTCTTGTGTATACTTCCTGCAATGTAGAAATATATGCTCTGCAATGGTTTTCAACCAGTGGTCCTTGGGGGGGTTCAAGGTGGTCCCCAGCGCAATGATGGAGAGTTGGTAACCAAATGGACCCTTATTACATATTTAACCCTTGACAGTGTAAAATTAAACCTAATGGACCCTTATGCCACCAAAATGTGGAAAGTCCTATACCAACGGTCATTGAGATGTGAATCCCTTGACTCCTTCAAAACCGCTCTCAAAGGGCACCGACGTCTGCAATTGAAAACTGGCCCCCATAAAATCTGAATCCTCCCACACACCCCTTTTTCCCCTCACTGTATTGTATGTATGTTTTCTTTTTCCCTTTTTGAGTGCTCCCTTACGGAGCTATGTGTGTGTGTGGGTGGGTGGGTGGCTGTGTCTGAGCACGAAAACAGCATGTTTGTTTTCACCATCTGTGCGCAACCTAACACACACACAAACACACACGCACATATTAACTGTATATATGATGATTTCGGGTGTGCCAGTACAGTACAGTGACAGTCCAGTACAGTAGAGGGTACAGTAGAGGGACCCCCACACGGTAACTGTAATTTCTCAACCGTTTCGGACGTGGGGCGGCACGCCGGAACCGGCCCCGGCACCCTGGGCGCGTTCCCTCACTCCACACAGGTGTGATTTTTACCCCCACTGTGATGATTTCCTGTTTTTTGGCTACATGCCTATAGAAGTGTATATTTGCATGTCTCTAAATGGTATGATGAATTGAACAAGCTGAGTGGACCCTCTCGTAAACAAGTGTAGTGCTTTGTTGGGTCGTCCACTCTCGGTTAACAGTTTCTGTATTGATGGTATAAGAGCACCCCTCACTTCACACAAGTGTGATTTGTGTTATTCATCATGAATTGATTGCATTGGGCTTGAATGGAAACAAGACTGCAAGGACTTTTTTTGTGTTCTCCCTTTTGGAATCAGTGTTTGACTGTTCCATGTCCAATCAATAGGCCTATAACATAGAAATGACAAAATTGTTATACTTTGTTTAAAATGTAATTTTTCGTCCGATGCATTGGTTTGATTAATACTGTAATAAACCTTGTCTCAGGTATGAGATGTACAGAATATTTCAACTGTGGGCATTAATAACAGAGGCAGAACTTCCCACTAACATTACAAAATACTGCTTTATTTATTGAATTCATTCATATGCAAAGACAATAATAAAACATACCGAATGCACTGAATGCAAACCCACTACAATCCCGTCAGAGCACAATAATACAAATCAGTGAATTCATTGAATGAAAGCCATCCGCCGATGGGCTTTAAAGGCATCAATTCATAACCTACACATAACATCAGCTCACAACACATTTAAAGCAATAATTCCTGATACCTAAAAGTCTACAATAAAGCAGTACACATATATTCTGATTCACTGAATGAATGTCTTTCAAGCGCTACTTATCTTTCCCCACAGTTGCGACCCCTCACAGGGTCGGAGCTTTGGTGCTGGGTCGTTCAGTCTGTGTTGGTGTGTGGGAACCACCGCCGGTCCAATGCTGTGAGCCGTCTCCGTTGGCTGTAGGAGACCGCTCGCCCAAACTGGAGAGCGGAATAACCTATTTGTCCCCGCTATATGTTTCTCTAGGAAACCTATATAACCCCTGGCTATCTTCGCTGCCGGCAGCCCTAAACAGCGTGCGAACGGCACCAACCCCCGGAGTGCACGAACAAGATAGCTCAACTGGCTCAATATGCCAGCAATGCGAACAGAGCTCCGCTCTCCAGACACCCCGTGTCATACTGAGCAAAACAGTTTTATAGTATCTCCTTCCTCAAACCAATCATGTCCAGCCATGCGTGATCAGCGCGGTGCACGTCTCTCACACTCAGGTGACGGCCATCAGTCTGTGATTGACACTTGTCATTGCTAACGTCGCTCCATGTTCAGGTTCACTACAATACATTTGTATGTGTATTAATTAAGATGAATACTTGTCTCACGAATCAGACAAGTTGTCTGATATTTGTCATATCGGTATCAGTGAATATGCCAGTCTAACCACCGATCCGACACAGGGGTAAGGGGTTGACACTATGGCAGGTAAATACAATGTTGGGACATGTTGAGTTTGCTTTGGAGTGCCCAAACTGCAAGTGCACATTGAGTGAGGAGTCTGCTATAAACACAACACGAGATATATAGCTAGATAGCCATAAACACAACATGAGATCACGACACTGGTATCGGGATCGGATCGGAAGCGAAAAGTGTATCGGGACATCCCTAATTTTTACCCCCGTAGTCTTTCTCCCCAATTTAGTCTGCATGACAATTAAGTCCTCCCCACACACATCTACGTGTAGTCACTGTTGTATCCTACTGAGCGGAGCCCACATATCATGATTGATTTACCGACCGGCGACCACATAGGAGAGTATAAATGTTATATATATATTATATATGTTATAACACATTGTAAAATGACCTGTGATTGCCTCTTTCTGTGGAATGTTCATTAGGGAAGTTCCATTTAAATATAATCAGTAACCACTTGAGTAGAAGTACTCAAGTTGTTAAGTACTCAACAACTATAGCCCTTTGGACCAAAATGCCTGAATGTACCTTGTGCTGTTTGCATTTTTCTTTTGTCTAATAAAATATTCAATCAATCAATCAAAGACTGTATTAACTCCCTAACTCATTAGGGGAGAAACAATCTCTCTAGGAAGTTTGATCATCCAATTACATCATTTGATATAGTTCTGTGTTGAACTAGTAGAGTAGAAAAGTAGAACATATTCAGTAAACCATAAATATATACTACATATTCTACTGCCATCTTGTGTTCACTCCCCCTCTTGCTCTCTCTCTCTGTCACACACACACAGTTTTTGGGGACTGGTGGATAAGTACTTTTTGTTACCGTGTGTGGGTGGGTGCACCGTGTGTGTGTGTGTGTGTGTGTGTGTGCGTGCGTGCGTGCCTGCGTGGGGGTCTTTACCAACTCGCCCCTGCGAAAAGCCTCATACTATCATTATAATTATACGCCACCTTAATTGAGTTTTCTCATGCTCTCTTGCTGACTTTGAACATGGTGGACCCTATTGTAAACAAGTGAAGCATTTACACTAGTTTACAATAGGTTCCATGAACTTTATGGCGTAACAGTTTTGTATTGAGTTGTGCTTGAAATGTACTGTAATTCTCCAATCTGTTAAAAAAAATCCTCAATCAATCAATCAATCAATCAATGGTAGGCTACGGCTTGACAGATGACGCTCCAGAATGCAGCCTTGTAACTTCTTTTTTTTGTAGCAGAGGCAAACTAATATTGTTTATGCGTTTGCTTTGATGGAATAATTGATTGAACACGTACGCCGTAATATGATTTGATTTGGGTGTGTTCTAAATAAAGTGTTTGTTGATTATTATTATGTGTAATTTATTTGTATGTAAACTTGAAATATTATTGTACTGTAAAAAGTTATTGATCTTTATCCTTTTATTTCCTTTGTAGTATAGGCTAATAGTATTAGTTCACTATCTAGGCCTATATATCAGATTAATACATGATAATTCATGTTCAATCAATTATTCAATAAAAACAAACCGCATAAACAATATTAGTTTATTGCCTCTTCTACAAAAACAAAGGAAAAAAAATACAAGTTAGTTACAAGGCTGCAGCCTGTCGAGCGTGCCAAGCTGTCATTCTCGGAGGAAAGTCTGGTGCGGGGCAGTATCGGTAGCCGGCATGTGGGCAGTGTCGGTAGGCCAATCAGAGGCAGGCGGGGCGTTACCATGTCTATGCTCGGACGCACCCTGGCCAAGACCTACGCTGAAAAGACTATCAGCGGAAGTGGCGGAAGTGTTGCGTGTAAGATAACTACGTCACGCGGTGCGGCTGTGTTTACTAGTCCCCACCCAATGATCATTTCAGCGGGAATACATTTTCGGGAACACAACGCTGCGATTGGTCAAAAAACGTTAACTTCCGGGGGGGGGGGTTACACGGCGGAAGTCCTGCCTTAGATAGCTTATTTGTCCTAGGTTGTGACCAGGCTCTTCTTTTTCGCAGTTAAGTGAGCCTGGGACCGAGGCTAGCTCGGACGTAGAATAGATTAATTTGGTGGCCGGGCGGCGGCCATTTTAGTTCACAATGTATTGTTATTGTTTATCTGCCAGTTAGGAGTGAAATCCACCCTCTGAATAATCTACTTGATATAAGTGACTAAATTAGCCATCTATGTTGTTTGATTGACAAATACTGTTGTTGGGTATTGTTGTGCTAGTTTGAAAACAGTGTCGTTGTTAAGCAGCTCAACCCTGAAACACAGCAGGTAAGATGAACTGATTCACCTTGTTTTTACTACATGTATCTTTAATATTACTCATCTTTTAACATGGAACAACAGAGTATTCCTCTCATATCTGCTTGTTTGTTATAAATAATCATAAACAAGCAGTAGTTAAGCAGCAGTAATACAACTGTACGTAACTTGTTTGTTATAAACAACCAGTCTAGTTAATACTAGCAGCAGTAGCCTATAGCTCTGGTACATAACCCTAATGCTATTTCTGCCCTGCATTAAGGCTTAATGCAGGGCCTAATTAGCATTAGGGCTATGGACCAGAGCTAGCAGCAGTAATAATATTGTAACTTGTTTGTTATAAACAACCAGTATAGTTAATACTAGCAGCAGTAATAATATTCCTCCGAAATCTAGCTCGCTTGGCTACGTGGCTTGTTGCCTGCCTGCTCTGCTGAGTTGGAGATCGGGGTTCGATTCCAGCTCAGGGTGCTAAACGTTACAATATATACATTGTTTGGTTGCATCATCACTATTATTAATTTAACCATAACGTTACATCAGTGTGTTGTAGCCATGTAGTGGATGAGAGAGAGAGAGAGAGAGAGAGAGAGAGAGAGACACACAAGACAGACAGACAGACAGACAGACAGACAGACAGAGGGTTTAGATTGATTGATACATTTTTTTTAACAGTATGTAGAATGAACTTCATTTACATTAAGGTTTACATACATGGTACATGGTAGTGAATCTTGTAGACCAGGCTCATTGCAATATGCTGTACTCTGTCGTCAACCTAAGCTATTCCAGCGGCAGCCTATGAACATGGGCAGGGGTGAGGTGGGTTCGGGCGGGGAGTGAGGCCAAGTAGTAGCCTGACCAGTTTGTTTTGGGAAGTCTGGAGCCTTGTTTAGCCGAGGTGGACGGGTGGTAAATTTGGTATAGGCCTATAGTCTTTTTTATTGGCCTGAAATATTGTCTTTATACATTCATGAATCCACTTGCTGACCGTATTGGGCAATTTTTTTATAGGGGTTTCTTGTGACCCTACCATTAACATCCTATGGCAGGCAAAAATGTCAAACTTTCCTTTTGCTTTAAGTAGCATGTGACATGTCAAACTAAGGGATTTTCATGATTCTGAATCCATTCCAAGCATTCGTTTTGCACAAAATACACTCCTTGGGCTAAAAACGGCCATAGACATCATGACAAATGTGATGAGGTCAGCACATTTTGGGCACATTAATTTTGGGCAAGTGGCTATGGCTGCTTACGCATGAAAATACTCCTTGGGCTAAATTCGGCCATAGCCACTTGCCCAAATGTGCCCAAATGTGCTGACCTCATCACATTTGTGATGACGGCTATGGGAATTTTTAGGCAAAGGAGTGTTTTTTTGTGCAAAACTAATGCTTGCAATGGATTCAGCATCATGAAAACCCCCTAGTTTGACATGTCACATGCTACTTAAAGTATAATGAAATTTGGAATGTTTTGCCTGGTTGATAATGGTACCCCAACATTCAGCAGCGGTCACAAAGTTTCCCAAGGGAGTTGGGTTGGGCTTCTGTGATAGTAGACACCTTTATAAACACATCTGTGAAGAAAGCTAGTGGTAAGCATTTTTTTCCCAGATTTGCCACAACTTAAGCTAACTTTACCTAACTATTGGGGGGAAGCATGCACCGCTTCTCGCCAGTGCCATACTGCTGCCAGATCTCCTTCAACCCCAGTGATTGGAAGCATGGGGTGTAGTGTAGCAGTAATGTGAAGGTGTCTGTATCATTGGAGACTATGACAACTCTCTTTTTTATTTTTTTATGCAATTGTTAACAATAGCCAAAGATACATATCCATTGGCCAATTAAACGGTTCACTGCAGCTCAACAGTCAGTGTTCAGATGTCTATGAACTCTGCATTTAAAGGCTTGAAGACCATTGTCTGTGATGGAGTAAACTACATGCTCTGGTAGGCTGTTCCACACCCTGACAGCAGTGTGGAGAAAAGTTCTGTCCAATGTGCGTGTTTTGGAGCCTGGGGGGTCGAAAGCATGTTCTGGTGTGGCTGTGCATCGGCCGGTGTTTCGCCGTCTTGTGTAAGGTGGAGGGAGCATGTCCTGGAGGTCCCTAGGGCAGTGGGAGGGGGGGGCTCTCGGTGGTGAGTTTACTGGCCACTCTCCTCAGTGCTGCCAACTTCTGACCGGCCCGGATGGAGATTTTAGTCAGGTGTTTCGACCAGGACAGCTTGGGGTCTATTTTGACACCCAGGACGTCAAGCTCATTTGTAAATGGTAAATGGTGCATTTATATAGCGCCTTTATCCAAGGCGCTTTACATAGATTGTGCATTACATTCACCCATTCACACGCACATTCATACACTGATGGCAGCAGAAACCATGCAAGGCACCAACCAGCACATCAGGAGCAATTAGGGGTTCAGAGTCTTGCTCAAGGACACTCTGGGGGAGCCCAGGTTCGAACTGGCAACCTTGCGGTTACCATCCAGCCACTCTACCCCTGGCCACCACCGCCGTGAAGGTCAGCCGGTGCCCATTGAATTGCAGGTCCAGCTGTGATGGAATCCTCTTTCGTGAGATTGTCATGAACTTGCACTTTGATGGTTCAAAGGTGGTCTTCCATCGATCTCCCCAGATGGATATTCGTTGGAGATCCCGGTTCAGGCTAGCCTCCACTTCAGCCCTATGTGTCTGGAGATCGTATGCGTGCATAAAGGGTTGAGTCGTTGGCGTACATGTACAGTTCATTCACACACACTTCAACCAGGTCATCGATGAAGATGGAGAATACGATTGAACCCTGTGGTACTGAGGCATTGATGGAACAAGGTTCTGAGGCCTGGCCTGACAGGACAACTCTGATGGATCTGTTCGATAGGTAGCTTTGGAGCCATTGGAGCAGCTTTCCTGACTCTCCTCTCAAGGAGAGTTTAGCCACCAGACCGTGATGTCACACCTTTGTTGCTGAGGGATAGGTATGTCCCTGTTCATGCCAACAATGTCGATTCCTGTTCTTGAATCTGTGCGCCACATGCGCTAGATACATCTCAATGTAATAATTGAGTATGATATGGATGAACTCTGGCTCTTGGCAAAGGGATGATGTTGACCTCATGATGGTATTGATAACGGCACCTAAAGTAGGGAATTGTGCTAGTGGCATCTGCCGCATTTTCTTATTTTTTAAATATTTTTTATTCCACGATTTTGTAACCCATTTTTCACCCCTGTGTCAATTATCTAATGTGATCCTGGGCTCTACACACCCTCTGCCAACCTAGTCCCCATATATGGGGGACATGGGGAGAGCAACAGACTTTAACTCGTGCTTCCTTCATGCCTGAGTGTCCCAGTTGCTCCTTTACACCTGACAGGGGGGAGTTTCCCTGGTTGGACGTAGCGCGTGGAAGGAACACGTTATTCCAACCAGTTCCTTTCCCCTCCATCAGGCGCCCCGGCAGGCCAGGGGGAGGCAGTTTTAGAGTCCAGGATTCATCTGCCGCATTTTCGACATGAAGTCTACCACAACATGAGTGTCAAAAGTAGACTTTGGACTCCATTGGGTGAGGTCAAGTTCAGGCTCAATCTCAGTTTTGACTTGTTGACATGAGCTGGAAGGTCACCATCAAACAAGGGAGATGCTGAGAGCACATCACGAGTAACTATCTCCTGGATATTCATGCGCCGCTCCTTAGCAATGTCCATACTCCTATGTGCCCCGGCCATGTATTCAGAATGGTTGTTGGTGTCTTCTGTGGTTGCTAGTTGAAATGAGGTAGCTTCCGCTTTGGTATGGTTGTGCTCATTGTCTTGGTCTTCTCAACTAACATTTCCTGTCTGTATGAGCGGTAGACACGCTCCCCATTTTTAGACAGTTTAGCAAGCGTGCAGCGACCCCTCGGTCAACAGCCTGCTTTGTGAACAGATTGTGCAGTGGAACAGGTACATTGAATGCCATCGAGTATGGATTCTGACGCTCTAGCACAAAGTCCAGCAGCTTCACCACATTACAATTGAAAATGTAAGGCTGCGAGTGGTACTCGGTGCATGCTGGAGATGGCATTCTGTGTCTTTCATGGTGTGGTTGTTTGTGAGAAGGTTGAAGACATTGGTGATTGACCCAATCTTAGAGAGCTCAAATTCTGCCACAGAATTTGCATTGTGTGTGGCTCCTACTACATAGTGACCAACTGGACCCTTTGACACTCACTGAATGGTCTGCTCGACCTTCATGCCACCTCCTACAGCGCAGAACCAGCCTGGGTGATCCTGAACAACTCAATGGCCTACAGAGAAGCGCCGGTAGAGCTCAGGATGTGTGAACTCTAGAACCTTGATTTGTTCAAGATACCATGAGCCATGCCACAGGTAGTTTATGCAGTCACATTCTGCAAAGATTGGCATAGAGTCATTGATAGTAGCCACATGTAGATTCCAGTTTTACAGCATTCTTGATGATGGCCACCAACTCCAGCCAAACTCCAAAGAACTGGCATGCCGATGTGGCTGCGGTGCTGCTGGAGTTCCATGCATGTAAAACCCATCACACTAACTGGCAAACACACAATTGTGCACTTTGAGTAAAATACTGTTATTTCATTTTGTGTTATGATTTTGTTTGTATACCAACACTACATTGCGTGGCATCATTCAAAAGAGGACGTTCAATTCCTTTTCATGAATGCCTCCGAATGGCGGGGTTAATGGCCTCAGCGGTCTACTTAATCCTGCATTTTATAAATCCCTCGGACTCAAAGACATTCCGAAGGGCAGAACTGTGTACTCGTACACTTTCCCCATGAAACCGAAGCACAGACATTTTCTGTGGGGGGTATATCGGAATTTGAAAATAATAATTTATTAATAATAATGCCCGCTTTCTGCCCAGTCGCTTCGGAGAATATGATTCTTCTGGAGGTGGGCGGTTTTGAGGTGAATTGGAGCCTGTATCCTGTCTATTGTGCGGATGATCCACGGGTTAGCCCCGGATATCCGCCACTGTGACAGATGACGTGACGGGGGATTCCCTATACTCGAGGGAAGGCCAGTCAGTATGATGGTGGCGTCGTCTGGGCGCGGTGCGATGGCCTGCCTGAGGGGAGACTTACCTTTGGTGAAATGTCGCCCTCTGGTGGGTGAATAAAAATATGGGCGTGACGGCCCCGGCCGGGTTATGCCTCCCACATATGGGCTTATGCCCTTCAGTGTTATTGTTGTTTGTTTTCTTTATTGAACAACTCAAAACGGGCACATTTTGTGAATTGCATGTGACAACATATGGGGTCTGAACAAGGGTGCTCACTGCATCCTGTACAGCCCACTTTAGGCGCTTTTGCGCCTAAAGTGGGCTGTCCCTCACATGCTACTTAAAGCATAATGAAATTTTGACATTTTTGCCGTATATAGGTAATGGTATGGTCACATATAAACCTTATAAAATACATTTCTCAATACCGACAGCCGGTCAGCAAGTGGTTTCATTAATGTATGCAAGTATATAGGCAATGTTTTAGGCCAATCAAAAAAACAATATAACCAATTTCCCACTCCACAACCCCAGCTGCCGGACTATAGGTCTCCAGTTATTAAAGTCCTTCCGTATTCACTTGATTTCAGACCGGAGTCCAGACTGCAGGTGAAGACGAACTCTCCAGACTCATAAGAACTACAATACCCGTGATGCATCACTCACAGGTGAAGATGAACTCTCCAGACTCAGCCAGGGACGTTTCTATTAAACAGGAAGCTGAACACGTTTCTATTAAACAGGAAGCTGAAGACCAGCCACACCTCAGTAAGTTTCATGTGCTCTTCCTTTCTTTAACCCATTAAGACCTGAGACCAGATTCTACAAATGTCTTCTAAATCATGACAGTTTTCTAAAAGAAAATGTTTGTATGTCAGTGGTCCTCAAACTTTTCCATGTCAAGGAGCACCACAATTATATGTATTTGGTCGCCGACCCCCATTTCAAAAGATGTTGTTCCAGGGACATCCAGAAGCTAACTCTTAAAAGCTAAGCTGACACAGATGCGTTTCCGGTCTTAATGGGTTAATATTTTCTGTTATGTAGGGCTGCCACAATGTCTTATTTTCACTGTACAATAACTATGGCAAACTAGAAAATATTGTTCCTGAAGAAACAATGTATTTTTCTAAAATCTTTCAGAACAGTAATTATGAACTGTTTAGTCAATCTTATCTTGGTAGGTAATAGCTCATTTTGTACATGGAACATGGAAGGAGAATGGATTTACATTTTATGAATCCAGTGTTGACCATCATGTTGTGTTTCTGCTCCTAGACATCCTGCACATGGTTGTGTGTAAAGAGGAGGTTTCTCCTGAACAGGAGAGGAGCCCCAGACTGCTCCAGGAAGAACCAAAGCCTTTACACATTAATGATGAACAGGAGGAGCATAAAGAGGAACAGGAGGAGCTTAAAGAGGACCAGGAGGAACTACTTCAAAGACCAGAGGAACCTGCTGGGTTAATGTTGACATTACTAGCAGTGAAAGATGAAGAAGAAAATTATGATGAGGATGATGAAGAAGACATATCTTCCCACTGCTCTGAGATTGAAGTTGAACTTGAATCTGACACTGAAGTCACTGAAGACAGTGATGATTGGGAGGAGACCAGTGAAGACGATGATGACGAACGACGTGACAAGAGTTTCAGTGACTCAGGTTCCCTGAAGAAGCACCAGCGTGTCCCCACTGGAGAAAAACCTTTTAAATGTAAACATTGTAACAAGAGTTTCAGTCGGACAGTTGACCTGAAGAGACACGTTCGTGTCCACACTGGAGAAAAACCTTTCCAATGTAAACATTGTGACAAGAGTTTCAGTCAGTTACATCACCTGAAGGCACACCAGCATGTCCACACAGGAGAAAAACCTTTCCAATGTAAACATTGTGACAAGAGTTTCAGTGATTCAAGTAATTTGAAGACACACCTTCGTGTCCACACTGGAGAAAAACCTTTCCAATGTAAACATTGTGACAAGAGTTTCAGTGATTCAAGTAATTTGAAGACACACCTTCGTGTCCACACAGGAGAAAAACCTTTCAAATGTAAACATTGTGACAAGAGTTTTACTGAATCATCTTCCCTGATAAAACACCAGCGTATCCACACTGGAGAAAAACCTTTCCACTGTAAATATTGTGAAAAGAGTTTCAATTATTCATGTAATTTGAAGACACACCTTCGTGTCCACACTGAAGATAAACCTTTCCAGTGTAAACATTGTGACAAGAGTTTCAATTATTCATGGAATTTGAAGTCACACCTTCGTGTCCACGCAGAAAAACCTTTTCACTGTAAACATTGTAACAAGAGTTTTACTATATCAGATTCCCTGAAGATACACCAGCGTGTCCACACTGGAGAAAAACCTTTTCAATGTAAACATTGTGACAAGAGATTCAGTGATTCAAGTAATTTGAAGGCACACCTTCGTGTCCACACAGGAGAAAAACCTTTCCAATGTAAACATTGTGACAAGAGTTTCATTCAGTCATCTAACCTGAAGAAACACCAGCGTGTCCACACTGGAGGAAAAACCTTTTAACTGCAAACATTGTAACACAAGTTTTACTGAATTATCTTCCCTGAAAATACACCAACGTGTCCACTGGAGAAAAACCTTTCAAATGTAAACATTGTGATAAGAGTTTCAGATTTCAGGTAACCTGAAGAAGCACCAGCATATCCACACTGGAGAAAAACCTTCCCAATGTAAACATTGTGACAAGAGTTTCAGTTACTCAGGTTCCCTGACAACACACCAGCTTGATCACACTGGAGAAAAACCTTTCCAAGAGTTACAACGATTCAAGTAATCTGAAGAAACACACTTCTCACAGGACAAAAAAAAGATGTCCACTTTAAATTGTGTGACCTCAGGTCACTTGCTAAGACACCATTGCATTCACACCATAGGGTAAAACAGAATAATTCCAATATAAATGAGCTCGCTGGGAGGATCAAATTAACCAGCTGTGTGTTCGTATGGAGGTTGATAGACAAAGACAATATTATGGATTATTATACTGCTCCTATATTTCAAAACAAATATGGGTAAATTCTCCTTCTACAGCACGGCCACCCAGGCGTGGAATGCCCTGACCCCTCCCCTAAAAAAAATACAATCACTCACATCTTTTAAAACAGGTCTGAAAGTCCACCTTTCAGCAGGCCCAATGATCACTTTTCCTTTAAACAGGTGATCACTAACCTGACTCCGCCAGATGGGGCAGCAGAGAGTACACTGGGTCAGGTTAGGTGATCACCCCCCCTCCTTACTTTCTCCCACTCTGTACATATAGTGTTTTATTAGGGACCAAGAAGTCACGTAGTGACTTTGGTCACTTATTGTTTTTGTGTCTGACTGAATGGTGCAGTCGGTTTTCGCGAAACGTGGTAATCTGGTAGAGGTCTATGCCAAACGGTGAATATGCGAAGCCCAAGGCGATTGGCCAAATGGTGGCGCTATAGCGCTCAATTGAAAATGCTAACTTTGAACGTGCATAGCTCATGAACCGTTTGACCGTTGGCAATGACACTTTGATACCCATATGCGTCTCCTCATGCTGAACAACTTTCGTGTTCTGACTTTTGACCTCTGACCTTTAGATCACCCGCCATTTTGAATTATATGATCAGTACTTCTTCTCCTTCCGCCAAAAATAGCTGTTCTGACTGAACCGTGCAGTCGGTTTTCGCAAAACTTGTCAACATGATAGAGGACCATGCCAAACGGTGACTATGCGAAGCCCATCATGATTGGCCAAATGGTGGCGCTATAGCACTCAATTGATGCAAACCTTGCAAACTTGCAAACTTTGAACGTGCATATCTCATGAACCGTTTGACCGTTGGCAATGACACTTTGATACACATATGTGTCTCCTCATTCCGAACAACTTTCGTGTTCTGACTTTTGACCTCTGACCTTTTAGATCACCCGCCATTTTGAATTATATGAAAAACAGTTCAAATGTAACTCCTCCCAGAATCTTTGCTCAAAATGCACAAAAACTTGTGAAAAAAAGTGAAAAAATGAACCAATGAAAATGGCTGTTTTGTGAAACTTCTTCTGCACCTAATACCTATATGAATACTGAATGATGTTACTGTTTAGAATGAGTCAACTGACTGTGTCTGCATAGCTCAGTTGGTAGAGCTCTCGCCGTTGGACCACAAGCTTGTGTGTTCAAATCCGGGTAAAGACAACTCAGTGTATGCATTGTGTGCTGCAAGATTTGTGATGACTCAACTATAGAAATATTATATATGTGGGCTATATCAGTGAGATCAATAACTTTAAAGACTGGTGTGATAATAGCCACCTTATGTTAAACACCACAAAAACTAAAGAGATGATCTTCAATCCAAATCCATGGTTATGAACGATTGTCTGCCTAACAGGCAGGCGGGCAGGCAGGCAGGCAGGCAGACTTTAACTGTGCGTGAAAACACACTGTAGTAATGGATAAAGACATGCCTAAAATGAGGACACACCTTCTTGTTACCAAATCACTGAATGGTTTTACTGTTTACAATATAGTCACTGATTGTCTCTGTGTAGGTCAGTCAGTAGAGCTCCTGCCTTCTGTCCACAAGGTTGTGAGTTAAAATCCCGGTACCGACAACTCAGCTCGTCAGTCTCATTTGTGCATGTTGTTCTTATTGCGCATTGTTCTTCTTCTATCTTGGTCCCGCTTTATCGCTGCTTGCAGCTATATTTTTGTTGTTGTTGATTATATTGTATTTTTGTTGAGGGGCGGTAGCTCCTCCTATGGGACTTATTTGTGTGAACAAAAACACGATGATTTGAGTGGCTGACCCCATAGCGATGATTTGATTGGCTGACCCCATAGCGATGATTTGATTGGCTGATGTACATATTGAGGATAAAAAGTGAGGGCAGAAAAAGTGAAGACGCCAAAAGTGATTGGCCGGAATGACATTTGTGATGATTTGATTGGCTGAGCATGGCATGTGATGTTTGACGATGAAGAGCAGAGTATGAAGAGCACCTGTCACTGCACACAAGTGTAATTTTGTTATTCTTCATGGCATGTCTATGAATTGATTGCATTGGGCCTGAATGGAAACAAGACCGCAAGGACTTTTTCTGTGTTCTCCCTTTTGGAATCAGTGTTTGACTGAACTCTGTTATGTGCAATCAATAGAACATAGAAATGACAAAATTGTTACTAATTTGTTTATTTATTTTTTCCTCCAATGCATTGGTTTGATTCATTAATTACTTGGTTTGATTAATACTTGTCTGATTGGTTTGACCTGTTAAATATATTACATTATACTTTACCTGCGGAAATGAAATGCACAGCATTGTTGAAATGAAACATAATTATTAATTTCACCTGTGCAAATATATCTGAAAATAATATTTGTAGTAGCCAATATATCTTTCTCCCCACACACATCTATGTGTAGTCACTGCTGTTGTATCCTACTGAGCGGAGCCCATACCGCAGCTCCCCTTATGATTTACCGACCACATATGAGAGTATAACTGTTATATATTATATTATGTTATAACACAGTGTAAAATAAACTGAAACTAAAAGAATAGGCAAACTAAAGAATATTTTGGTGTCGTTGGATAAGATTCTTTCCACAAGTCCATGCTGCATTAGGAGAGATAACATGCAAACGTTGATCAAAATAACAATTCTTCTACATTCTCTAATTGTGTAGTCTTCTTGTAAATTAAGTAAATGCAGAATAAAGGTACCGCAACCTATTTTGATGTTCTATTATGGTCTCCTCTTCTAGGCAGTATTTAGATTTATTTTTTGCAATGTTTTTTTTTCTCGTTTGCAGCTTATCATTAATTTTGTCTGCACCACTATACCACCATACTCGGCTTCCCTATTCTCAATGGGTTCCAAAGAGTTGGCCTTATATTGCCACTATATTTAATCAAATTAATTGAGAATTGAGAACTCGGCTTGATATGCCCTTTATGCTAATGCAGCCCTATCCTTTCAGATGCGGTGGGTGTGTCTTGCTTAATTTCCTTCATTGCAAAACGGCTTGCTCCTTGTTGACCTGCCCATATGCTGTTGTATATAATACGCCTACTTGATGTTTTGTACTCATACCTGACAAAGACCCGGAAGGGTCGAAACGTTGTTACTCAATAAAAGTTTTCTGGGAGCTGATATTCAGTGTGCGGACAACCCTTCTTTCTCATTGTAACAATAATTTAACTCCTGGGAGCTGATATACAGTGTGCAGACAACCCTTCTTTCTCATTGTAACAATAATTTAACTCTTGAGAGCGTAAAATGAAACCAAATGGATTGATTGATTGAAGTATTTATTAACAGTTTGCAGAATTACAGTACATTTCAACCACAACTCAATACAAAAACTGTTAACTGTGAGTGGACGGATGACCCAATAAAGCACTACCCTTGTTTACAAGAGGGTCCACCTTGCTCAATTCATCATAACATTTAGAGACATACACATACACTTCTATATAGCCAAAACAGGAAATCATCATAAGGGAGGCAAAAAGGGAAAAGAAAACATATACAGTCAGGGGGAAAAGGGGTGGGTGGGGGGATTCAGATTTTACGAGGGCCAGTTTTGAATTGCGGTGCCCTTCGAGAGCGGTTTTGAAGGAGTCAAGGGATGCCCATGTCTTAATGACCATTGGTAGGGCGTTCCACATTTTGGTGGCATAAGGGTCCATTATGTTTAATTTTACACTCAAGAGTTAAAGATATATAAGGGTTAAATATGTAATAAGGGTCCATTTGGTTACCAACTCTCCATCATTGAGCTCCAGCTGGAATCCCCTCAAGGACCATTGGTTGAAAACCACTGCAGTAGAGCAGTCCTGGTGGCGTCCTAGGTGGTGTCCTCCCGCGCACTCAGATCAGCCAACGCAGGAAAGCTGGAAGTACCCTCACTAAAAACGCCGGGACAACGCTCCACACGTCCCAAACTCTTCTCCCTTCTGGCCCCAAAACTGTGGAATGCACTCCCCGTTGCAATCAGAACTGCAGCATCACTCCCAATCTTCCGCCGTAGTCTGAAGACCCACCTTTTCAGACTCCATCATGGCCCATAGCACTTATCCTACCCCCTTAGATAGCACTTTTTAGACTTAGATAGCATTTGAAACAGACTTATAGCATGTCATGTAGACAGCACAATAATTGCATTGTATGTAGTCATAGCACATCATAGTACATATGTATAGCATAGTATAGTATATATGTATATTTAATATGTATAGTGTCATTATATAGATATGTTCTAGTTACGTTCTTAGCTTACAGTGGAGTACCATTCGTTTTTGCCGGGCTGACATGTGTAGGTACCTATCAATGTCAGTCAGCCCAAAAAATACCTCTGGTAGCCACACCTCTGTGGGTGGGGTTTAGCCTTAAGGGGTGTGTTTTTTTCACCCACTGTGTAATATAATAAATGGACAGTAGGTGGCAGTAGGACAGCAACTATACATTCCAGCTAAGTAATTTGCACTGCAGTTTTAGGGATTGTCATTGCTGCTGTCAAGGAGTGAAACAATATACCCATACTCAACCTTTTAATTTTAATTTACCGTAGTATCTCATATATATATATATATATATATATATATATATATATATATAGTTGTGGAAATGTAGATCTGCTGTTTTCAAAAGATTGAAAACTTTAAATGATACATACTTTTTTTTTGTATGTTAAGTACATTACATCTGTAATACAGTTGTGTATTCTTATGACATTAATTTCATTATATATTATTATAATTAGGGGCTTGTTTCTGAAGTGTATGCTTATTTAGGCTTGTTCCCTAATGTTGTTTAAACCTGTGATTATGCTCAAACATTGTCATAAAGCCAAGGACCCCCATGTATTTGTGCACACAGACCCCCATCTGAATGTTTTGTGCCAGGTTTTTTTATTTTATTTGTATAAAACAAAAACTATTTTAGAAAATATCTGATCTACAAGCTCACAACGACGCATTGCGAGCTTGTAGATCTGCTATTCTCAAGTAGCTGCCGATGTCCTATAGTCTTAGTATATAAATATTAAGTATTATAGTAGCTCATTTGTGGAGTGGCTTCTTTTCATCTGGCAACACCGGTTGTTACACTGCTGTGTATAACAGCTGGAGACGAGAGGTAGATGTTGCCAGATTGTGTGAGAGAAATAAGCAATCAGGTCTATGAAAAGAAGCCAAGCCCCAAGTCGCTTATAACAAGCGGACATGGCAACAACGGAGAAATCCATGAAGAGCTCTCGTTTTTAACAGGAGATTTAAGATGTTTCTAACTCATGTCATCATGTCAACGTCGCAACACAAATAATACAAACTACGAAAAACTATGCCATCACATAATCAAATGAAATAGTGTTGTATAAAGTACTGAACTTTATTCCTACAAAATCACGACCGTACGTTCACAGTGAATGAGTTTCTGCCGACCGGAAGCGGCCCAAACTGAACGCGGAAGTGTTGGCTACATAGAGCCCATTGGGAAGGCTGTAGGCTGAGGAAACTGGTTATACTGCCTTTAGCATGGCCAGGCCTAGTGCTCAGACACCTATTAGGTGTTAGACATTAGGCCTGCACCCCCCCCCCCCCCCCCCCCCCCCCCACACACACACACACACACACACACACTTGCTTGGCACAGGTAAACGGCAGGGGGAACCTAGTAATTATAGTAAGACAAAGTATTTTAGCAACTTAGTCTTAGTGTTACTTTTAGTAGCAAATTTATTTCTGATTTAAGCTCAGTCTCAGGCTGCTTAAACTATCTAGTCTTAGCCAACTAAAAATGAACACTGGCATACAATAAACTAAAACATAATTTCTCAGACTCTTCAACAAAGATGGCAAAAACAAACATTCTTTGTTCTGTACTTATACAATTGTATAGTATAAAACACTGATTTTAAAACTTTGGCAAACTATTGCAAACCAGCACTACAGGCTACTTTAAAAAAATAATGTGGGAAATTCTCCCTCTCTCTCTCTCTCTCTCACCACTGATAGAAAAAGAAAAGAAAACACATTTCCCCACCCCCACCATGCAGGCACCTCTGGCTGGAGGACCATGCGTCCCCAGACTGCTGCTGTACTTTTAATTATTATAATCATTTTGATACTTTTTACTTTTACTCAAGTAAATGGTGAATTACAAACTTTTACTTGTAACAAAATAGTTCTACATTGCAGTATTGATACTTTTACTCGAGTAAAAACATTTAGTACTTTTTCCACTACTTGGTTTTAAGTTAGTTTAAAGGGGTATTTGTTTTCTCTTTAAAACATGTCTGGGGTCTACTCAGGTTTTTGAGTGAACCCCATACAGTTTCTCTGTGTAGGGCCAGATAGCACTAGATAGATACCATTATTCTCAATCTCAACTCTCAATTCTTATATGAATCGATCAACTCTAAAGCAAAGCTTGTGAAGCTTGCTACAAGTTGGGTTTTTTTTTATATAAGCAACCAAGCTTCAGAAACAATTAAGCCCAATACGGCAACATGCAACTATAAGTTTTCAAGCTACTTTACAGGGAAACTAGATGGGCATAAATGGGCATAAATGGCTGATTGCAGTATTGATACTTTTACTCAAGTAAAAACATTTGTACTTCTTCCCTCGAGTCTGGCTTGGCTTTTTTCAAACTGCCAAAAAAGTGTCTAATACTGTCACAATCACATAAATAAATATACATACTAAATGAATGGCCCATTTTAGAAAAATGTTATGCGAAAAACCTTCTCAAGATTGGTAGTTAAGACCTTTGTCTACAAATACATCCATTTGAGTGAGGAGATGGAACTGGTTATTCTGCTTTTAGCACTATGGCCAGGGGCCAGGCACAGGACACATTAATGCATGGGGCTTGCTATTGTCTTAATACACACAGGTAAACGACAGGGGGAGGGGAAGCACTTTAATGTCATGGAACTGAATGGCTCTGCATGCTTTGTGTGTGTATTTGATGTCAAAAAGTGTCTGTAGATTGCTGGTACTCAGACTGTCCACATGCAAAGTCAAACGTCCAAATAAAGGCCCATATGCTAAATTACGGTAGTTAAGCAAACCCATTACAGAGAAAGAATGTGAATGCATGTGCAAATGTGAATGAATGCATGCATTTTCAGAGGACATCACTAAGCATGTCCTGCTGTATCAGAGTGTGAGGAGAGCAATCCACAACAGAGAGAGACAAAGCAGTCTACAGCAGGGCCATTAGCGGGGCGGGTGGGGGAGGGGGAGTAGCAGCGTTGTTTCCTTTTTGAAAATCATCTCGAGGGCCGCATTGGACCTCTCACTGGGCCGCATGCGGCCCACGGATGATGTGGTTTATGAAGTTTATTGATCGCCAAACCCCATCTCTCTCTCTCTCTCTCTCAATTCAATTTCTGTATTTATTTATTGTCTACCCTTTTAATAGAAGCGCAGGGAACAGAGCTGATCTACAAGCCTACACATGTAGCATCAGCGATCTCTTGTGGAGACAGAGACGCGCGGTGCAAAGAAGCATTGAAGCAACACAATTATTAAAGTTTCTTAAACGTAATTTTCAATTATTTGTATTGATGCTTGTTTGTGCTTGAAATGTACTGTACTGTACTCTGGGCAGCCCACAACAGCAAGTTCATGAAGTTTGATTGATTGATTGAATAGTTTATTGACAGTGGTGGAAAGTAACTAAATACATTTACTTAAGTACTGTACTTAACCCTTAGAAGAGCAAAGACGCCAATTGGCGTCTTCATCAGAATTCCGTAAATGAGCAATGACGCCAATTGGCGTCTTTCTCTTTTTTGATTAATCTAAACATATTAATATGCTCCGAAGCGCTGTTTAAATTCCTGAGCTTATATTCCAACTACATTACCCAGAAAACCCGTGTCACGTGACACACGTGTACGTGTTGCCATTGGAAGCTGGTCCCACCCCCTGTAAACAGTGGGGGCAGAGGGAGTCTTCATAGTTTTCATTGTTTTGCCTGTTTTGCCGTCTCGCCCGAGCGATTTTCTAGCAGAAAAAGTTGAAAGCAGTACTATTTATTTGAGCGAGTTTTGTGGTAGTAGTATTGATCCATACGCGTCCCAGTCGCCTTCTCCAGGCGGAGTAGCCCTGGTCCAGTGCTTACAGCGAGACTCGCTGCTCCCTCCCTCCTTTTTTCATTGTCTCCCCATCGTCGTCCGATGAGCTATACCGGGAAACCATTGAAGAAGACGATCAACCCGGAATGTTTTGAGGTAATCTTATTGTAGAAAATGCCCTTCTATAGTGATCAGAAATCATAAGATGATCGCTACAAATAGATGCTTGGATAATTACTACTACTAGTCAGATCATGACGCCAGAATGACTCACCACGATGGCCCCCAGCCATTAGCCAGCACCAAAGGTGCTGGCTAATGGGGGGGTTGGTGTCGGTCGGTGCATTGGTGCTGGCTAATGGCTGGAGGGTGGTGTCGATCGGTTGGTCGGTGCAGTACAAATGTATCGTAGCAGGCATGCACGCATGGCAGTACAAGTATTTTATATTGTAGCGTGCCTTATAGGCGATCTGATCTTTAGAGTAATGTTCGCTCCTTTTATTTACTGTCTACAAAGACGGAGAACAAACATGCATCGTTTACTGAAGCAACGCGTGGTTATAATGACCTTGCTACAAGGATCGGAGGGGGGACGGGGAGTGAAGCTAACAGTAGCGTATTATATAAGATCTGTATGACGTTTCATTGACGTCTGAGCTTGCATGATAATCGCATTCATTGTATATTGTATACAATCATGATTGTACATTGTTTAGTGTGTCTCCGTGTGATGATGATGATGACGATGATGTCAGATAGCCTACGTCCCCCCCCCCCCCCCCCCCCCAACTGGCTATTGGCCGGGCTGACTACAGCTAAATGTTTATTTTTATATATTTAGAACTGGCATCAGATGAGGAGGAGGATGATGATGATGATGATGATGATGATGAAGACGAAGAGTCAAGACTGCGATGGAGTTCTCCGACACTGAACCGGATGCATTCATTCATTTCAGTTGTTGTTTTTTTTAAATTTAGCCTACACACACACACACCGTCAAGAACAACTGGAATGCAGTGGTTTGGGGACACTGGGGAGTTTGGGGACAACTGTTTTGTATGTAGGCCTATTTATTTTCTGTAATATTTATTATAATTGTATTATGTTAGTAGTCATAAAAAATAAAAGACGCTTTTACAATGAGTTAGACCTGTCATGGCTATTTTGTTCACTATTCTGAGGTTTATGGTTTGACTAAGCGAGTTTCAACTGTGATTTACTCTGTAACGGTAGATGGTAAGAACCCAATTTTTTGTTATAATACAGTATACATTCAAGTCTATATTTTGATACATATCATGGGCACAAAGTCATATCAAAACAATGTCCTTGGATGTGTTTTTTATCAAAACTGTTTCTTCACAACAGGTTTTTGAGATACATGCATGAATAGACAAGGTACTGGTAAGACTATGTAAACATGGTATATATCAAAATGTGCGTTAGAATGTCTAATTTTACCCCAAAAAAGAATTGAGTTTATATGATGTTCCATTTCAGAGCTAGGGGGACTTTTAGCTGGATAGGTCAGATTGATCATGACTGACCATGCTATTTATAGATGGCAAAATATCTACAGTGGTACATGTGAGAAACTTTTTATTTTATTTTAATTGAACTAGACAACTCACCCTTTAAAATGAGATATTGCATGGCTATGTACGCCCAGCAGAAAAAAAGTTATTTAGAAAATAAAACTTCAACCGGGCATAACTTTTTTTGTTGTCCTAGAAACACTACCCAGTGTAAATGCAGGCTCTTTTAAATGGCTTCCAACACAAAAACTAAACATTTTATCAACTCAGTTCATTTTTTTCCTGGAAGCAGACAAGCCAAGCTTTCTCTGAAGGTCTTTCGTTGTCACACATTCACAACAGAGAATTTTCAATAAATCATTCAAAAACGCCATTCTGCCATAGAGAAGTCCACAAACTATATAGAAATCCTTGAAACTCTCAAAGAGTTAAGTACAATTTTGAGGAATTTGTACTTTACTTGAGTAATTCCATTTTCCAATACTTTCACTTCTACTTGAAAACTTTAGTTACTAGTTACTTTGGAGATTGTAATTTTTATTAGAAAACACCCATTAACCACTCCAGCCCTATATATTTTGGCCATTTGAAAATAGCAGATCTACAAGCTCACAATGCGTCACGATGCGACGCATTGTGAGCTTGTGGATCGGCTATTTTCAAAAGATTTTGTGCACATTTTGAACTTGTGAAATGGGACATTCTGCAATATGAGTACTTTTACTTTTAGTATTTTAAGTACATTTTGATGCCGCTACTTTTGTACTTTTACTTGAGTACATTTTTAATACGGGACTTTCACTTGTAACAGAGTACTTCTAAATTGCACTATTGGTACTTTTACTTAAGTAAAACAATTGAGTACTTTTTCCACCACTGTTTATTGAACATAAATGTAATAACAGCAACAGAGTACAGTAAAACACTCAGTCCAAAACAAAAGCATAGCACCAAAAACGTTTTCATTTAGGCATGACATGAAGAATTACATATACAACTAAATTCAAAAGATGGACATAAGTACAGTAGGGGGGACATTCACATGCCAGTCGGCTTTCCGTTGCGTTTAATGACCTCGGGCAAAACATTAAAAAGGTGACTGATGTATGTGTCACACTGAGCACGGGGCAGCTTTGTGTGCCAAAACTGGAGAATGGCCAGCCTTAGTTCTTCCCTCGAGTCTGGCTTGGCTTCACAACGTATGAAATGTTTCATTTGATGCCAGACGTTCTCGATAGGGTTCATATCAGGGGACCTGAAAACAAAGAAACACGTACAGTTTAGCAATAGCCAGTAGTAAGTAAGAAGTAAAATAAATAAAAAGAGGTATACATATATAACCATTATAATCATTCATTACTCACTCGGCTGGTGTTTTGACCCAATTGACGCCTTGCTGTGCGATGTAGGCCTTTGCAGCGGTGTGCTTGGGATCATTATCTGGAAATTAGAAATAAGAGTGTATACTGTAAGCATTGATGCAATTTTAAACATTCCAAACACTCAAAGAACGAAATTTCAATAAAAACTTCTATAATAGTATTTGCTTACCTTGGAAAAATCGATGTGTTGGCAGTATCCACTTCTGGTTGAGATATGGAACGACCGCGTCCCTGATGATTGCTTGTTCAAAGAAAATTCTGTCCATAATTCCTGGAAGTGCATAATTAATTACATTCATCAGGGCACTGGTCAAGCAATAATAATAATAATAATAATAATAATAATAATAATAATAATAATATAGATTTAAATTACATACCATCAAATACAACAATCGGCCCTGCGCCCTGTCTGCTGATGGCTCCCCATACATGCAACTTTACTGGATGTTTTACTACTTGCTTGATGGAGTCATGGTCTTTCCTGCGATAACAGTAGCGTGCATTTTTTTCCAAAGCAATCGTGCTTTCGTCTGTAATACAAGACAAGTCATTGAGACAACATATTAATAATAATAATAATAATAATAATAATAATAATAATAATAATAATAATAATAATAATAATAATAATAATCGTTATCTCACTGACCTGTAAATATGACATCATGAAATAACTCGCCAGTCTTCAGCCATTCTTGCGCCTGAAGAAGTCGAAGATGCTTGTTTTTGTCCCTGGTCAAAGGAACCGTTCTGTGGGGACAGGACAATATACAGAACAGAATTACTAATTGCGTTGAATAACACAGTATAGGTGAAATTACATACTGTAGATTGGATTTGTACCGAACATTGAACATTTTCTACTGGGTTTACCTTGCACGTCCAAAAGACCATGTGAGCTCATCTATCGCTTTCCGAACGGAGTTCCGACCCAGACTGATATTATGGTCCCGCAAAAGTAGGGCTTGGATCTTCGGGGTAGAAAGTTCATCATTCTGTCGTAGTAGTCCATCTATAAGTTCTATCACCTGACTGAAAAGTAAAATACGGTAGATGTATTATCACATTGTTGTCCAATTAAGACATAGCCTACATGAAATGGAAGAAAACCATTGAAGGAGGTTATTCTACACTGTACTTGCTTACCTTGACAATTTACGCCGTTGTACAACTTTTTTTGCAGGCCTTTCATGGTAATAGTGGCGAATAGTTCTGTCAGTCAAGTTCACGCCTAATGCTGTCAGATTCTCCTTTATTCTATGCAGGGTCAAATTCTGTTCATGCCACAATCTTATATTCTCACGTGTTTGTAAAGCAAGAGGCATTTTGTACTACAGTATACTGTAAGTAGCCTAATGATGACAGACAGCTGTATGTTGTCTCTTAAACATTTATAAACATGTCACAATTTCAGAGGCGTGACAGCACACGCCCACATTAGCTGACCATGACTTTAAAACGGGAGCACCCCACTCAGCACCCACTCAGTCGTGACTCGTCAGGATAGAATAATGGACTCTGTTAACTTCTATGCTAGCGCGATGTCTACTGTGAGTGTGAGACCAAAGCGAACAGCGGCGAGCAGACAGCCTGTGGGTGCCAAAACACGTTTGGTGAAGAGAAAAGCGACAACTGCAGTTAATGATGGAGCGTCCACTAGCAGCCTGCAGACCACACCAGTAGCGAAGAAGTCGAAAATACGCTTGGTGAAAAAGAAAGCGGCTTTTGTGCTGAACACCGAGGTTCCAGAGGCGGATGACTCTGATACAGTTCGCGGAATCTACGAATCTGCCCGCATACTGCAACAAGAAGTCATTGCCAAGCACAGTGACGCTATGCAGGCGTTAAAGGACAGTCACCATGCCGAGATCTCAAAGCTTCAACTTGATCACATGGAGGAGGTGTCAGATTTACAAGCAGACTTGGCTCTAACGAGGCAATGCATTGTAGACGCAGGCCAACACAGCGCACAGCGGGAGACAGACTTGAACGAGAGAGAGGAGGTGTTACGGCAGCGAGAGACTGATATTGCTTCAGCACCTTCACAAACTGAGGCCACGCATACCACTGCCTATTGGAGAATTAAGTGTCTTGAGTTGGAAATGGAAAAAAGGCTCAGTGACAGAGAGAAAGTGCTGGATGACAGACACAGACAGGCAGTGCAGAGAGAGGCCGCAGTCGAGGAAAGAGAGAGAGCCGTAGACGAGAAAGAGAGACAGGTTGATCGTGACAGAGAGCAGAGACAGGCTGAAGATGTGTTACCAAAACAACTGGCAGATATACGGTTGTGTGAAATCTCTCACCACCAACAAGCCGAAATCAGTCGCTTAGTAGGGCTGCAAGGCTGTAACCGTCCGGGACGTTATGCTTCCATATTGTTTAGTTACGTGACTCCTCTACACTTGTATCAGTCCTGGGTGAAAAGGGTTAACTGGAATGGTAACGGGACAAAATCCAAACTACCGCACAATCTGAAAGAGTACATTTTGAACTCTTGTAAGGAAAGGTACTATCCCAACGACGAAATAGCTGCAGTAGACAGACAAGCCATTGTTACTGAGATTAATGACAATCTGCGTAAAAGAAGAGATTGGAATAACAGACAGTGAATAGCCTATGTTCTTTGACAAGCATGCATTGTTTCCTTTTTTGTGTGCTTTTTATTTCAATCAATGTGCTGTAGCCTACTGAACTGAGGATATGATTATTGTCTTTGACACGCATGAAACGTTAACTTTGTTTCTTTTTTGCTGTACTGTTCTTTTTTGTTGGACAAATAAATCTGCTTCATAGTACATTCATGGTTTCATGGTCTATTAATATTATTATGAGCTCTTATAATTACTGTTTTATTTTATCCTCCTGCGTTTCTCCGAAACGAACCCCGTCAAAAATGAACCTTGAACAATAATTCGATTGCAGCTGTAATAATTTTAGCGCAGCGCCTGCTGCTTGGTGGTAGCCTAATTATTTATTTAACCTTTATTTAACCAGTAAAAACACATTGAGAAATGTAACCAGTAAAAACACAGTCAATGATAAATTAATTTAGCACGCAATGGCGTTAGACATTGATCGCACACATTTTGCTGAGAGTCAAGGGCTATGAACGTGCACCAACATGTGACATTTCATGGCAGCATAATACAACGTGGCAGCATAATACAACTTTTAATCACTGCCTTTAGTTAGTGGTTCCTTATATTATATAATATAATTTTAAATAAATTACAGGCTGCAGATTTCGTTTCTCAGTCATTCTTATTCACGTTTTATTCAGGGGTTGTGCATGGTGGTGTGGCGCACCAGCGCCCCCTATGGACCGGCCGCCACTGCGTTAGAGGCATATTTGCTTTTCTTTATTGTAATAAGTTTGGCGCAGCGCGTGGCACTGTGCTTCTTCTACTTTGCAAACTTTAAAATACAAAAAGGGTTTAATTGCAAACATTTCATCAATAATCATCAAGACAATTCAGATTAAACGATAATAGATGCCACACAATACACACATACACACACAGTCTGATTGAACATTTTATTAACATTTATTCACATTTGCACATTCTCTCTTATATGGGTTTGGTAAACCACTACATCTCAGAGGCAAATATTGTATTTGTACGCCACTACATTTATTTGCAAACTTTAGTTACTAGTTACTTTGGTGATTTTGATTATTATAAAAAAACATGCATTAACCACTTCCTCAGTATAGTAGACTATTTGAAAATAGCCGATCTACAAGCTCACAATACGTCGTGATGTGCTAGATTATGAGCTTGTAGATTTGCTATTTTCAAAAGATTTGTATACATTTGAAAACTTGAAATGGGACATTCTTAAGTACACTTTGATACCAATAATTTTGTACTTTTACTCAAGTAAATGTTGAATACCGGACTGTTACTTGTAACAGTATGTATTTCAATGTATTTCTATATTGCAGTATTGATACTTTTACTCAAGTACAAAATGTGATACTTTTCCCACCACTCCACTGCATATTGCAAGCTATACTCAGTGCAGCTCTGCTCATCATGGCTTGAAGCCACCTGGTGGTTGAATGGCCACTCCACATATTAAAATAAACCTGTGGGTGTGGCTGAGAATCTGGGGGTGGGTCTGTGGGTGTGTCTATCAGAGGTACCTCTGGGTTCTGATAAATGTCCTTTTGAGACTGAGGCAAAAAGGAATGGGACTCCACTGTACGCATGTTTCTTGATAAATGCATTTTATATATGTGATGTATTCCCATACTTTTGTTCTTGCCTAATGTAAGTCGCTCTGGATTAAGAGCGTCTGCTAAATGCCTAAATTGTAAATTGTAAATTGTAAATTGTCCTAGTGTTTCCTGTCCTCCCTAGTAGATACATCCTGTCTTGACTCACCCATACTGTGTATCGTTAACGCTGTTCACCCACCTGTGTTCTGTTGGTGATTCAGCCAATCCTGTGTGTGCTGTTGGCGATTCAGCCAATCCTGTGTGTGCTGTATTGGTGCTTCAGCCAATCCTGTGCTAATTATCCATGGTGTTCAACTGTGTGCTGTTAGCCCTGTGTCTATATATACAGCCCAGTTCTTCTCATTCATTTTGTTTGTTCTACTTTTCTCTTCTGGGCCCTGATCGCTGGTAACCTGACTCCGCCAGATGGGGCAGCAGAGAGTACACTGGGTTCCCCCCTCCTGCTCCCATCTGGGAACTCTCAGGCAGACTTGATGCTCCGGCCACAAAACGGCCTGGCCAATCAGCGGCAGCTAGAGGCGGGATCAAGGCAGCACTGTGTATGCCTTGATCCCGCCTCTAGGAGGGGGGAACCCAGTGTACTCTCTGCTGCCCCATCTGGCGGAGTCAGGTTAGATCGCTGGTGCTATCTGACAGAAATCTCTCCTGTCCATATTTTAACTTTCTGTGGTTTTGTGTCACACTGAAGTAGCAGATCCACAAGCTCAAAACGCATTATGTGATGTGGTTTGAAGAACTTGTAGATCTGCTAACATTAAACATTAAAGTTTCAAAAGTAGGCCCACAAGCTCAAAACGTGTGATGTGTTTTGAGCTTGTTGAACTGAACACAGTGACATCCTTAATGTTAATGTAATCCTGAAAGATATTTGCTCATAGTGTCAGGTGGATTGGAAATGAAACATAGAGCCAGGAATTATATTCAACTCTTTGTTGATGAAAATATATTCCCTTCATTAAAGGGTAAGGCAGAAGCAAGTGTAATCAATGCAAATCAATAAACAACCAATTGCAATGCAAGCATTAAACAACGTAACCAATCATGTCACTGCTCCAATTAAATGTACTAACAACATTACATTCATTTCAGCCCACATTACACAACAACGTGCCTCAGAACTGATCCTGAACCTCCGCAAAGATCTGACCACGCCCCTGGACTGAAAATCAGTTCCTAGTACCCCTTATTCCTTACAGTGCGATAAACTAATATAAATCCCTGTACATTAAACCATTTAGACCATAGGACGTGTGGAGCCGTCCTAGCTAATCCAACCGATGGATTGTGAGGACATGTACACACGTCCTAGTACTTTTTCATTGATATCGAACGAGGGCAGGGCGGCAGTGGGTCAGGGGTAGATTGACCGGATGGCAACTGCAAGGTTCCCAGTTCGAACCCGGGCTCCCCCAGAGTTAGTGTCGAAGTGTCCTTGAGCAAGAATCTGAACCCCTAATTGCTCCCGATGTGCAGGTTGGTGCCTTGCATGGTTTCTTCCGGCATCGGTGTATGAATGGGTGAATGTAATGCACAATCTTTGTAAAGCGCCTTGGATAAAACTGAACCCAGCCAAAGTGGATGCCATTGTACTGACAGCCTGCGTTCATGGTATGCATGTACGTCACTTATCAGCCTCTCTTCATCCATGTCTGTCGGTGGGTCTGCCCAAATTGTATTCCCATTATAAAATATTTACAAGTGCTGTTTGATGTTCTGAGCTCAAGGTAGAGATGGAAGGGGAGGGGGGCCTGCGACTCGGAGCTGCTTTTAAAGTACAGACCTGCCAGCCATGCCCATGGATACCCGGATGGAGGAAAAAAAGGAATAAGAATACAGTGCGGCAACCCGGCGGCAACGCCTGGAAAATAGAACAGCGGCGCATCGGAGCGTCAGGCAAGGCGTGAACGTGTGCCAGCGCGCGTCTGACGCTGCCGGTGTGGGATAGGTTAATTGAAAATAATGGAGGCGGCTGTTTTGACGTGCGGTGTTCACAGACGGTGTGTGTTGGGCTTTATACATGTATCTACCGTATTCTAGATCTGTTGTTCAAATGATTGACCATTCACTAAAAGTGTTGGATATGCACTGCAGGCTTCTCAGTGTTTTAATATCAAGTTAAAAGTACAGCATTTCAAAACAGGCCTAGGCTCAAACAAAACAAAGACCCAAAGATGGAAAACTGATTAAGAAAATAAAAAATTTTGAGGCGACGTGGAGAAAAACGAATACATTTCATTTAAAAAAATAAGACTGGTCCAGTTTAAGGTTATAAATAAAATCAACTTTACTCCTTCAAAGTTATTCAGAGCTAAACCGAAGAACTGAGTCCAGAGTGCTGGAGATGTAATGAGAATGACGGCACTCTGGTACATCTTCTGTGTACCAAAGTGCCAAAGGCACATTTTGGTTGATCACCTACCACGTACTGTACGATCTCCCATAGTGGAAGTTTGCTGATTTTCCCCCAGTGAACATATACCTGTAGTTCTGTCAACTGGGGACTGTAGCAGCATATGAGAAAATTGTCTTCCCATCTTATTAATCAGGTCGAGATACTTTGTATTGTGGTCAGCAATAGAGGTAATAAACTCCTACCAGATGTTGGATCATCTTTTACCTGATTGTGTGATTTATTTGGATGTACAGTAGCCTATACTGTATCTACTGCTATGTTTCCTTTTATATTATTTATTAGGATTTTTTACGATCGTGTGTACTTCCTGTTTATAATGGTTAATGTACGGCTTGTATTGAAAACAATAAACAGTTGTCATAAAAAAGAAAGACCTTTTAATTATCAAACTGGCAGATAACGAACAATAGTGTTAAAACAGGAATAAACTGTTTTAAAACATGAATAAATAGTACCACTCGGCAAGAACATGAACTACAACAGCTTGAGACAGTAATAGAAATACATTTGCATAAACCTGTTTTCTCACATAAGCATTCCAGAATTAATATTTCAGGTAGTCCATCCAGAATATTCTGGAACAGCCAATTGTGTCGTAGTGCTACTTTTGGGGGACGCCCCATAAGACATGCACGTGCATTTGCATGCGCATTTGCGTGCACATTCGAAAAAGTTAGCTAGGGAAATTAAGGGAATGGAGGGGAGAGGTGGAATGCTTGGTGAAATAGGGCAAGCCAAAGAGCCAGTGCAACAAGAACAAGCTTGCAAGCTAGAAAAAAAATAGAAAAAAAGGCCTATGGAAGATGGTGCTCCATCAAAGTCTTTGAATTTGGAGTTGTCCTCATTCCCGGTTTCTTCAACATTCAATGTCTTTGACAGATATTATGAGCAGGTCTAGGGTGTGTTTGGCTTCTGTGACCAGGGGGTTTTCTTCTCACTGTAAAGAGTACACATAACACACATAATGTTGAAATATCAAGGTTCAAGGTTCAAGTTTATTTAGTGTCCTCGAAGGGCAAATTGGGTTGCAGCATAGTCAGTACATTAAACAATGAAACGGTACAAATAAACAACAAACTGTTCACATAGCAGATACCAAAGTACAAAGGTGCACATAACCATTAAAGTGCAGGCGTTAAAGTGCTATGCGATAGGTCATAGAAAGTGCGTGTGCATAGACATTAGGCACGAGACCAATACAGTAAAAAGTGCTTATCATAAGGTTATCTCCTTGATCTACCCACAGCAGCATTTAGTGTGCAAATAGAGACAGGGACAAAGGAATGTTTGTGCCTGTTTTTGTGGCATGGGTACTCTCCGTGTAGTGGGTGAGCAGCATCAGATCGGATACACAGGGCTTTGTTAAGCACCTGTTTCTTAAAGATCTGGTCTAGGCTGTTCATTTGTGAGCCAATTATTTTAGAGTGAAGAAAAAAGTGGAATGTCCGCACACGATATAGTTCTGCTCACCGTCTTTTTTATTTCAACCTAAATATAACAACGTTTCGCCCCTCCGGGCTTTCTCAAGTTCCAATTATTTTAGAGGCCACTTTTACAATTTTCCCTAGGGAATTATTGTCTCTGATGCAGAGATTACCATACCAACAGATAATCGAGAAATAAATGACGGACTCGATGTAGGCACTGTAAAACAGTTTCATCAGAGTCTTGTCGACATTGAACTTAGCCAATTTCCTTAGACAGTACAGGCGTTGTTGACCTTTTTTATACATCACATCAGTATTTAGGTCGAATTTCAGCTTGTCATCAATAATTGTGCCTAGATATTTGTAGCTGGGTACAATATCTACAGTCTGTCCATTGACAACACTCTTCTGGGGGGGATTGTGGGGAACGTCTAAAATCTATGCATAGCTCTTTTGTTTTAGAGACTTTAAGATGCAAGAAGGCATTGTCACACCAGGATATAATAATAATAATAAATATAGCTGCAAGCAGCGATAAAGCGGGACCAAGATAGAAGAAAACAGAAAACAACAACCTTGCGGTCCAAGGGCAAGTACTGTACCGTACAGTACGGTACAGTACAGTACAGCACAGTATGGTACAGTACAGTACCATATGGTACAGTACGGCACAGTATGGTACAGTACGGTATTACACTATTGCACTTATTACACTATTGCACGTATTACACTATTACACTATTACACTATTGCACTTATTACACTATTACAAAATTAGACGTATTACACTATTTCACTATTACACTATTGCACTTATTACACTATTACAAAATTAGACTCATTACCCTTACAGTTACTAGTATCTCTATTATTATGATGCCATGTCCTAGTGCCTGATGGGTCAAATTTGTCCCAGACATTGAAAAAAATAAATAGGCATATTCATTGTTATTTGCACTGCAGTCTTGGCCAAGTTAAGCTATGCCTATTGGCTATTAAGTCATCTTAGCTTAATTGCGGTGCTTATTCTTCAAACAAACAGAAAAAAAAAAAACACTTTATAGGCCTACTCTATAAAAACTATTGTTAGAATCCACCTTCAGAATTAAACTTCATTATGTGAATGTATTCTATATTGCGGTAGTTAGAATGAAAAATAAACTCAGTACTTACTTTCTGCCGTTTTTTTTGAAGTTTGATTTCCTTAAGTGTTATTTCCTGGATGTCTGTTGGGAATTTTCTTGGGAAGAGGGGGGCTGAGGTGAATTGTATGTTGCTGCTGCTGGTGAGTTTTATGTTGAATTTGTTGGTATCTGTAAGACAAAATGCACACATTTATTTATTATGGTAATATTTGGTAGTTATTTTACTGTAGGTCTATAGGCATATAAAATAGCAAATGTTAAATGAGTGAATGTAGGCAATTCAACTTACATTTGTTGGTAGTCTTTTGAATATTGGTTAGTTTTGATGGGGTTTGGTCCTGGTCCAGTTGTGTTATTGTTTGATGGTGGGATGTGGACAATGATACGACATCTATATACTGATCTGGTCCCATCTGTAGTGTGAAATTAAAGTATTTATTGTTTTTTTGGCTGAGTTTGATTTGTGATGTGTTGAAAATGAATCCGGTGGCTTGACTGTCGTCTCTGTCGTATTTAGCCTGTTTGGCCGATGTCGCCAGTGTCCTTATCCTGCTTATCCTTATCCTGCATATGCTGAGTCTCTGTTTGTTCCTTAATTGGTTATTTATAGTGGAACTGTGAGATGGAGGATGACTGATTTAAGCAGTCACACCTGGCCTGAGTCAAACTAGAACTGGACTCAGAGCTGGGTGTGGCTGCGCACCTGTTGTGCATGGACTTGATCAAGGCACAACAGGTTAAATCAGTCATCTCCACAAACACTCAGGAGAGAGCGTCTGTGCAGACAGCGGAGACCTGTGTAAAGTAATATTAATGTGAATTATTCCCTGAACTGAGAGGAATAAACCAGTCTACTTAAGGAAGCTGCCTTGTGTTGTGTCCTTCCTTGCCCTGGGTAGTGACTAGTCGGTCACAGGAACATATTCAAATTAGGTGATTTTCGAAATCATTATTAATTATAATTGTATTTATAGGATCTGTACCGTTAGTTAGTTATGTATTTGGAAGACTGTTCAGGCTTGTCACACTTGCATGTTGCACCAGCCCCTGTTCACAGTAACAATATATGTACATTCATATTTTTATTTTTTATAAAGTATATTTATTGAACAAAAATAAAAACAATAAACACAAACACAACATATGTTATCTATACTGAAAGTATGAGGTATTTCTTATAGCATGTAACATGCTCAGTCTATCCCTGTAACATAGTATCTAGTAGAAAGAAATGCGTTTACAAGGATAGTAAACTAAACCTGTTCAGCTCATGACTCTAAACATTTACAAGTTAATGAATTATGATGCACCAAAGTTGTGAGCTTGTGAATTTGCTATACCCACTTTCTGCTAAATATGTGAAAAATGTCCACCAAGATTTGATGCAATTGTCAATTTTTTGCACAATCCTGAACTATAGTGACTTTCCTAAATTAGGGAATACAGGGTGAAAAATTGGTTAACATTGATTGTAATAAAAGTTTGCAGAAATACAGTACATTTCAAGCACAACTCAATACAAAGACTGAGAGCCCACGCAAAACTGCCCAAAAATCACTTTCACCTAGAAAATCCTGTGCGGTAATACCAAAGACGTCCACAGACGTCTTGGGCACAAAATGTGTGGACGACCCAATAAAGCATTAGAGGGTCCACCTTTATTCATCAACAGAAACCTTCTACAAAGGTTTTTGCAGAGATCTCCACCAATAACTATTTTGACTAATGGATAAAGTGTGTTCAGCAGTTTGATGGTATAAAAATCACACCTGTGTGAAGTGAGGGGTGCTAATATAAAGTGTAACTCATGTTGATTAGGTGATGTAATGGTGATGTAAAACAAATGGTGCCAACACAAACATTAAATGCCATTAACAATAAAGAGACAATATGATGTAATGAGGGACCATATGATGTACATTTCCCCTTCATTGTCAATGGTGTTTTTAAAACAAACATTGAACTCCTGATCTTGGGAGAAGACAAAACGCAGGTGGAGGAGGCACTCAGTTCAGAACTAACCAAAATCCGAACTTGGCTTACTGATAACAAACTTTCATTGCATCTTGGTAAAACATAATCCATTCTTTTTGGGTCTAACCATTCCCTCAGTAGGGTAAATGTAGATGATTTCAAGGTCAGAGTTGACGACATATTGATCTCTAGCAATGAAGAGGTTACATATCTGGGCTGTATCCTGGACAACACGCTGACAGGTGAAGGCATGGCAACAAGAGCGATCATAAGAGTAAATCAAATGACAAGATTCTTGGGCAGAATCTCCTCCTTTGTTAACAAGAGAGCTCTCAGGACATTAGCTGGAGCTCTTATTCAGCCCTTGTTTGACTATGCTTGCACCTCCTGGTTCTCTAACATCTCAATGGCACAAAAAACTAAGCTCCAGACCTCCCAAAACAAACTAATCTGACTTATTCTAGGCCTAGGGCCCATGACCCACCTGTTTGTAACACATTTTGATAACATAGCTTGGCTCCGGGTAGAAGACAGAGTCAAGCAATTGAAAATGGGACTGACTTTCAAAATTGTAAATGCAGATCTGCCCTCCATGCCATCAGTGCCCATTTACTTAACTGATTACCTAAAAAAGGTGATCAACTCCCACAGCCACAACACTAGAGGGAGCGTGAATAATGATAATATGGGTGAATTAAGCAATATTACACGAGAGGGTGTGGGTTAACGTGATTATTGCCACGACAGGGATGCGGTAAGGAAGGAACGAGACGAAGTCTCGTTCCTTCCTTACCGCATCACTGAAGTGGCAATAATCACGTTAACCCACACCCTCGAGTGTAATATTGCAATTATACCACAGTTACCCTTAAAACTAAGAGAATCGCTGAAAAAAATATATTTTTTAATGACAGATGTAGTCACTACGACCACAAATGTCCCAAGAAACTAGCTAGCCTAGCCACCGAGTTTGCTAGCGCTCTGGGAGAACAGAGCAGCTGAATTCTTTGTTTTGATTAGGTGGTGAATGGTGCTGGTTTAACCCACGGCTAGAAGGCTGTTTCAACCAATCAGATTGCTTCCTCGAAACGACCTGTGGTATAATTCACCTTCCACAACACTGCCACTCAGGTGTGGAATGCCTTGGAATCACTGGTTTTCTTTAAAAAAGGACTGAAAATGCAACTGTCACTGTCATCAACATAAGCCATAACTCTATTCCCCCCCTCTCCAATTAATTTCTATTCCAACCCGTACATAGATTGAATGTCTTGTTGAGATATTTAAATTGTTGATGTTGTTGTGAATGCATGCATGGGACCCGGATTGAAACAAGACTGCAAGGTCTGTCTTCGGTGATGTCCCATTGGCCAAATGTGCGTTACTGTACCCTGTACTGTTTTGCATCTTATTGTCTAATAAAATTATCAATCAATCAAAACTAAAAACAAACATTAAACCCCCTCAAAAATAAACTATTACAAGATTCAATAATCAATGTATTTATTAGAACTACACCAAGCAAGTGTGATCCTTTATGTGATTCTGCAGTGTGGTTCTTTGGTCATTGATGCCAGGATTTCTGTATTGTCCTTGTTCTGTAACATCTGCAGGATCTCTAGAAAGTACAATGCAGGCAGTGAAACATATTGTTATCAAGCACAATGCAAGCTGTATTGTCACATATCAAGTACACTGTATCTCAGTTTCAGTACACATCTATTTTATCTATTTTCTAATATTAGATGTAGTGTAGTGATGTAGTGATATGTGCTATGATTTATAACAGCCAATAGATGGCAATGATGATGACTATATACTACTGCTATATCTAGACCAGTGGTTCCCAAACTTTTTCATGTCAAGGACCCCCAAATTGACACCAATTAGCCTGCGGCCCCCCATTTGAAAACATATGCCAGGGACCCCCCATAAGAGAACCAAATGGAACCAACAGGTCCATTTGGTTCCCTTTGTACACTCTGAGTTACAGACCTATAGGGGACCATCTGGTTACCAACTATCATTTAGCTGGGGACCCCCTGGAACTCCAAGGACCCATGGGGGTCTCCAGACCCCACTTGGTCATCTAGATGGAAAGAATTTATCCAAATTCAATTCAATCATAACTAACAATGTACAGTAAATCTAAGCAGTATAGAAAATCAAGGGCAGAGATTCATGATTAATTGTGTTTAATGCTATGTTATATTTGAAGTAAGTCAAATTAAACTTTTAAGCCCAAACCACACCAAAGGGTTGGGATGTGATCTGTTTAAGATAAACCACAGCAATGCGATCTTAACAGGAAAATGGTTTTGTCTCAAAGGTGTCCCTACTGGTGTGGTTTGGGGTTTTACAAGTGCTTGTCAGGGTGTTTAAGAATGATTATTCTGGGGAATTAAGACCTGAACAAGTTGAGAAACACTGGTTTAAGGATAAGTTGTTTTTTGCAATAATTGTGTATTACTTTGGAATTGTTAGTAGGTGAACATAATTTGTTCTTTAGGTTGACTGCAAAATGCAAAAAGTGCTAAAGTGAACATAACTTTCTTCAAAACATAAAAAGACAACATAAACAAAAATATTGAATAATTTTTTTTCAAAAACAGTTTTTCCAACATAAAAACAAACAATTTCAATAACAAACTAAGTTGCAAAAACAAATAAAAAATAAATAAAATACATTACTTCATTAAGTCATCTAAATCATCAAAGGGAAAGGGGGGGCTGTTGCTGGTGCGGTTGTGCTCTGGGGGTGCTTGGGAGTGTGAGATGGATGTAATAATCAGTGATGGGGTGTATTCAATAGTGATGTGCTCCTGGTCCAAAAAGTGCTCTGTGATAGTGGCTGCTGTTGTGAGGTGAGTGAGATTGTATCTGTTTAAATAAGTGCGTATAGGGCCCATTGTGAGTGTAAGTCTTGTGTTTTCTGTGTCTTTTGGCGGTTGTATGACTAGTGTTCCTGAACCGAGTGTGTTAAATCGGTGAGTTTTTTGGGTCATGTGACAATTAGTGCAGGTGTTTGTGGTTTTATTGTGGTCAAATGTGTCGTGGAAGTCATGACAAAGTGCACAGTCTATGTTATCTGTGATTTGTGCTCCTACAATTTCTCCCGTGATAGTGCTCGATGGTGGGGTGTCTATGGCAAGTGCGTGAATTGAGGGGGGAATGACAAGTGGTGTATGAAGGCGTGTGATTGTGGAGGATTTGGTGGTGGTTAGTGATGAAGTGGGGAGTGTGCGGTGAGTGAGGTTGGTGATAGTGTAGGATGTGTCTTTGTGCAATGTGTCCGTTTGTGTGTTCCAGATTGTCAGTTGGGATTTGTGGGTGGCGTCTGCAATATCGATTAGTTGTTGGTTCATGGGTCCATTGGTGCAAGTGTATCCGGGTGTGCAGGGGTGTATCTTGGTGATGGTGCAGGTGATCTGTCCAATCTGATGAGAAAAGAAAAGACATTAGTATATTTAGTTATACTTTTGATATATGATGTCAGTGTTGTATAGCCTTGGAAACCCAGACATTTTTATTTCCAGGGACAGAGTCCACTTCAATTCAGCATAGAGTAGGGCAAATATTGATCACTCTGAGTCAATTTAACAAAAGGTACAGACAATCAGAATTCAGCACACACACACACACACACACACACACCTGTCACTCTAATTAATTAGTCTCATGTTGTGCAGGTGCGTCTAGATACTTTTAGAAGTGTTTTTTTTAGCCTTGAGAGAAGTGGGGGGGATGGTTGGGTGGAGCTCCACTGCACCACTACACCTGACAATTGCCATGATTTGCAAGATTAGATTCATATTGGGTTGGATTTAAAGTTTTAATCTAGAGAACGAGGCAAAGTTTGAGAGATCGAAAAGTGCCGTGAAACCTCTTTGGGAGTGAGGAAAATAGTTTTTTTGTTTAGAGGATACCCATTAGCTGACAGCACTGCTGGCCATTATTCTTGATTTGATTTCGCTTGACCACGTTATTGGTTTTATTAGCTTGTCTATAGGCCTACCATAAATGTTTATCATTTTGTCTAATACAGAAAACTCCTTGAAGAATTGGGGCTGGGCGGAAAAATCACAACCCAGCGGGCTGGCAAGAAGTGGGAAAATCTCAAAAAGAAATACAGGGTAATGATATATTTGTGTGTGTGTGTGTGTGTGTGTGTGTGTGTTTTCCCTATACATGCTATTGCCAAAAATCATATTTATTACACAGATAGGTCAGTGGTTCTCAACCTGTGTTGGGACCCACAGGGAGGTTTTCTCAATCAACAGTAAACAATTCAACCTACAGTATCTGCACATCTCGGTGACAAATGTTTTTTTGGGGCAGGTAGTATATAATGTATAAAGTAAATAAATAGTTAGTAACTACAATCACAATAATTGATTTCTTAAATACAGATTAATTTATTTTAAATAACCACACCTGGTCCTTCTCCTAAAAAGAAGAAGACCAGCACCAGCAGTGGTATTGTTGAGTTCCTGAAACAGGAGAGTGAGAAGGAACAGAAGCGCTTCAATGCGAGCGAGGAGAAGACTGACCGTTTGTTGGAGCTGTTTGAGATATTTTGTGATAGTTTGTGATATGTTGCTGATATAATATATCAGCAACATATCACAGCGTATCCACCATCTTAGTTGCTCAATTTGTTTTATTTTGGCTGCTGTTGAATTGAATTTCTGTTGTTTACAATATTTGAAACCCAGGGTCTATGTTTTCTTTTAGCTGCTGTTTGAACACTGCTGTTCCAGCTGTATTTGCTGCTATTTCTAAAAATACTTCTGTTCAGCTGTATTTGCTGCTATTTCTAAAAATACTTCTGTTCAGCTGTATTTGCTGCTATTTCTAAAAATACTTCTGTTCAGCTGTATTTGCTGCTATTTCTAAAAAATACTTCTGTTCAGCTGTGTTTGCTGCTATTTCTGCTGCTATTTCTTGTACTGGAGATCTGTACTGTACTGATACTGAAACTCAGGGCGTTTTTCATGCCATTTCATGCAGGGTGTCCTGCGGCGTTTGACAGCTGCTCCTCCTAAACCGGCCACCTTTTAACTTGTTTTAGTCCTAATTTTATCTGTCATGCTTATTCACAGCTATCGCACCAACTTACTTTAATAGCATAACAATTCTACGCCGGATGTACAGATCACGAGTGCTGTTATTGCTTTATCGCCTGCCTCGGTCTGGAAGGCTACATACACCGGCAGTAGCCCCGGGGCTAGTTTGACAGCTAGCCTACGGGCGCTGGCTGACAGCTAGCCCGGCAGCCATCCAACACTGCATGGATCGTCACACCTCGACAACGAAGAGAGAACACCCAACATACAAGCTGACTCAACGCAACAGGCCCACTCTCTGGGCCTTTGCCGGTGAGTTTCGCTCCGGTTGAGACCTGCTGTCAATACTGTGTAAAATGTCGTACGTCTACTCATCGCTGTGGGCTACCGTTGAGTAGCCCTCGCGGGTACGTCTCGTGAACTGCACTGCTGTCTGACTGCCTACCTGTCATCAACACCTGTCCATTACCACTACACACTTTACTGGCCATAGCTTTCTCTTTCCCCAGCACCACCATCACCATGCCTCCACTCACCGCATCACCTAGCTGCGACGGGTGCTTTCGCCTGTCCAGAAGAATCGCTGAATTGGAGGGAAGGATCACCATACTCCATCAAATTAAGGATGATGAGCTGCTCCTCGACTCCCTGTGTCCTGAATCTCTCGGTACCGTCTCCCCAGTCCCAGAATCGGACTTTCGGACGACAGGGTCGTTGGCCCTGCCGCGCCATCCCAACCAACGGCTGAGCTGGATGATACTGTCCCTGAGCCATCAGACCACTGGGCCCTGTTGGGAGCTGAGCCAAAAGCCCAGTCTTGCTCTACTCCGGGCCCCTGGTCAACCGTATCCAGAAAAAAAGGAAATAAAACATACTTCCGTGACAATAAATCACAGCCTGTTCTCCCGACGTCGCCCACCTTTGCTCGGCGACAGATGTTGTTGTCGGCAGTAGACATTCCGGCGGGGGTCCTCCTCCTCCTAAAGCTCTCCAGGACATGCTTCCTTCTCTCCCACCCACCATCAAATGCATAATAGTCCACGTTGGCACTAATGATACGGCTCGTCGCCAATCGGAGCTGCTACGAGATCAATTTTTACACCTTATCGATCTCCATCTTTCCTCCTCTCTGGTCCCATCCCAACGTTTTGCCGTAGCGACGAGCAGTTCAGTAGACTCGTTAGCCTCAGTTCCTGGCTCCAGTGAGTCTGCCGCACGTTCGATATAGGCTACATCGACAATTTTAATTTATTCTGGGACCGTCCCTCCTTCTTCTACAGAGACGGTCTACATCCAAGTAGACGGGGTAGCCAGGCTTTGGCGTCCAATATAGCCCTTAGCCGCCACCTCCTCGCTCCCTACTTGACCACAATATTGACCAGTGCCGTCTTGTCCCCCACTGATTGACGTCCCCCCGGTCCCGGCTCACATCACATTAGTTCCGCCTTACTCTCCATAACTTCCAATGGGCTCGGACCAACATCTACGTTCACTCTCACAGCCCCCGTTTTCTACACCAGTACGTCTAACAATGCCACTGCTCACCTATGCAATTTAAGTAACATAAAAACAATAATTAGTTGCAGGCCACCTAAAATTATAACAAACAGTCACGTGGATCATGTCCTTCTCAGACCCTTGAGACGGTTTATAGCTCCACCCAGCCCAGGCATCTCCACTCTCAGGATTGCTCTATTTAATGTTAGATCAATTAATTAAAAAACCCATTGGCTGAAAGACCTTTTTATTGACCGCAACCTGAAACTTGGGTACAGCCTGGTGATTTCACCCAATTTCCTGATCTTCTCCCCCCTGATTGCTCATTTTTTAATTCCCCACGGTCCTCTGGTATAGGTGGTGGTCTCACTACAGTTTATAGATCCCACCTATCGTGTCGACTTATCCCAGCCCCCTGCTATTCCAGTTTCGAACTCCAACTATTTGAGCTGAACTCGTCCTCCCCTGTGCTTTTCGCCCTGGTCTATCGCCCCCCTAAATCCAAGGACTTCATAAATGATTTTGGAGACTTCCTTTCAGGGATTATGACAAAATACGACTACAAAAAAAATTTTTTTTTCAGGGCAAGACCTCGACCTCACGCGTGCAGACTCGGCCCCCAGCCTGGTACCCTAGTCAAAATATGGCCCTCGAGGAAAATTAATTGGGGAACCCCTAGGGCCTAGGCTTATTTCCATTGTGGTTCTCTGTATATCTGAATCGGTCAGAATCGGTATCAGCAGATATGACCCTGCAAATAATCGGAGTTCGGTCATAATCGTGCACCCCTAATAAAAAGAGAGGTCCTCGGAACACAGTTTAGGTAGGTTGTGGACCAGCAATGTTCGGAAATGCATTGGCCATTTGACATTCAAGGATTTGCTGTGTGACAGCCCAGATACAGTAGAATCACTTCCATTTAATACTTTGCTTTGCACACTTTAAATTAAATACAAAAATAAGAAAAATGCTGTGAGTTCTCACGAGACTCTGTGCCACGTAAACATTATACACGAATTCGGCTATTAAGATAATTATGAATCATTCATTCGATCTCGCAAGACTCAAGAGAGTTCATTTCTCAGCACAAAACGCAGTCCATACAGGACTGGAGCATATAGAGAAAGAAAGAAAAGTTTTACAGCATATTAGGCTGCACTATTTCATAATAAAATTATATACATTCGAATCATTCGAAATTTGTTCGAACCAAAGTAATTTTTGGCCAATTCTGGCAGCACTATACTGGAATAGTATCTCAAAGAAGTTGTTAGTTATGCTTCCATGAGGTGGATGCTTAAAAAAAAAGATAACAATAAAGGACAATGAAAACAAAAACAAAATCAAATAAAGAACGAGTTTCCTCTCATCATGTACAGGACAGTGGACGCCCCCTTCTATGACAGGTGTTGAATCTTCTCTCTACGATTCCATCAACTGGTTCTCTGTAGGGTGTGATGAGACAGATTGGTGTTTCCAAACAGGGGTAGCCCCCATCACCTAGAAGGATGTAGCGGGGGGTGGGGGGGGGGGGGGGGGGGGGGGGGGGGTACTGTCTGGCCCTGAAAAAGGTGCTGTTCTTCATGATCCGGGTGTCATGAACTGCCCCCGGGTAACCCACAAAGATGTCCAACAACCTCCCATCCGAATCACAAATTGCCTGCATGGTAATTGAATAGAAGTTTTTGTAATTCAAGTAGTCCAGGTGGTGCGTCTTGGGGGGTTTGATCCTCACATGGCTGCCGTCTATCGCACCAACTACATTACTGGAAGCTGGGGTTTTAGATAAGTGCGCAAATCCTTGGCCGACAGCATGGAGCTCATCTGCCCGAGGGAACCGGATGGCGAGGCTCTGGTGGCGACAAATGTGCTTGGCCACTCGATGACAATTCGATGGCATGTGGACAGGGGGATGCTGAACGTGTTCAACACACACCGGTACGAGAGACCATGAGCCAGCCAGTAGATGTAGACCAGGACTTCCATTTCATTACCCCAGCCATGGTCCTGGTCTCTCTGCAGTAGCCTCTGGACAGCGTTCATTGACCTTCTGGTGAGACGGAAGTCAGCTCTCAGCTCCCTCTCGACGTCAAACCATAACCGCAGCACAGGCACGGTGTTGTTCAACTGGCAGTAAACTGCACGTCGACCTCTCTGAAATTGAAAAAAAAGAGAAGTTTGTTTAGTTTGTCATTTTTATGTTGTACCAGGTGTAATGATAATCAATTTATTTTCCTAACAAAGTTAATACGGTTAAAACAGCATACTTAAAACACAATGGGTAGGCCTAACAATAAATAACAGAATAAACAGCAACAAAAATAATCTTATAACAAAAGCAGAAACCACTTTTAGAAGTGATTTGAAAGAAGACACTGATTCTGCTAGCCTCAGCTACACAGGTAGAAGACAGGGGTGTAACATCAGGTTGAATATCTCTGAGCAAAGTGTCCCTGAAAATGTGTACAGACCGTAGGCCTACAGCAAAGGATTCCCACCTTCCCCAAGCTAATAAAGGCAATAATGTGTAGGATAGCATTACTCAGTTCAGTTCAGTTTATTTTGGTCATAGAATGAACATTGAATGCATTAATTCCATTTGATCATAACTTTGCACTATACAGACAAATGGTTTATGTTGAAGCCAGTGGCTTATTTTGCCTATCCCTTTTACACCAAGCAGACTTGAAAGGAAATAAATAATAATATATACATCTAACACACACACAGGGGGGGGGGGGGGGGGGGGGGGCAGTAAACAAACAGGGGAAAACAAACAAACAGATCACACAATCAACGTGTGTATTTCGACACAAATGGCTATCAACGTTACATCAACCAACAATTTACTAGTTAAACAAATACAAATCAATCGTTGGTTAACGTTAGTTCGAAGCTGTAACGAGTAACGTTATAAGTTACAACATTGCCAAGCTCGAGGGCTTATGAGCTTATTATTACACTAGCTTGCTGCTACGGGTCTACATACCTCTAACTGCACCACCAATACTCCAAACATGTCGGATGAACCTTCGCTTTCTTGCTCCCGCTTGTTTCGCCGCCGTCAGCCGCAGAAAAATAGTAATCGCCCAAGCAAAAGAAACAATAATAGCCGGAGAAGGCATTATACAGGTTGGTTTACCACTGGAACGCTGAAACGGGATGTTTACGTCCAAGGGTTTCCGTCGCACAATTGCATCGCACAGCGATGCCGTTGGAATTTATAAGGGACGTTCCAATTCCTAGGGGGATGATTCCCCTTGACACTCATTATGTAGGGGCAAGGGGAAGGGGCAAGGGATAAGGGGTAGGGCCAAGGGATGAGGGGTAGGGTTAAAAAAGGAATTGGGAAAGGGCCTTAAAGTTAATAGGCATATTCATTGTTATTTGCACTGCAGTCTTGGCCAAGTTAAGCTATGCCTATTGGCTATTAAGTCATCTTAGCTTAATTGCGGTGCTTATTCTTCAAACAAACAGAAAAAAAAACACTTTATAGGCCTACTCTATAAAAACTATTGTTAGAATCCACCTTCAGAATTAAACTTCATTATGTGAATGTATTCTATATTGCGGTAGTTAGAATGAAAAATAAACTCAGTACTTACTTTCTGCCGGTTTTTTTTATGTTTGATTTCCTTAAGTGTTATTTCCTGGATGTCTGTTGGGGATTTTCTTGGGAAGAGGGGGGCTGAGGTGAATTGTATGTTGCTGCTGCTGGTGAGTTTTATGTTGAATTTGTTGGTATTTGTAAGACAAAATGCACACATTTATTTATGATGGTAATATTTGGTAGTTATTTTACTGTAGGTCTATAGGCATATAAAATAGCAAATGTTAAATGAGTGAATGTAGGCAATTCAACTTACATTTGTTGGTAGTCTTTTGAATATTGGTTAGTTTTGATGGGGTTTGGTCCTGGTCCAGTTGTGTTGATGGTGGTATGTGGAAAATGATACGCAATCTATATACTGATCTGGTCCCGTCTGTAGTGTGAAATTAAAGTATTTATTGTTTTTTTGGCTGAGTTTGATTTGTGATGTGTTGAAAATGAATCCGGTGGCTTGACTGTCGTGTCTGTCGTATTTAGCCTGTTTGGCCGATGTCGCAAGTGTCCTTATCCTGCTTATCCTTATCCTGCATATGCTGAGTCTCTGTTTGTTCCTTAATTGGTTATTTATAGTGGAACTGTGAGATGGAGGATGACTGATTTAAGCAGTCACACCTGGCCTGAGTCAAACTAGAACTGGACTCAGAGCTGGGTGTGGCTGCGCACCTGTTGTGCATGGACTTGATCAAGGCACAACAGGTTAAATCAGTCATCTCCACAAACACTCAGGAGAGAGCCTCTGTGCAGACAGCGGAGACCTGTGTAAAGTAATATTAATGTGAATTATTCCCTGAACTGAGAGGAATAAACCAGTCTACTTAAGGAAGCTGCCTTGTGTTGTGTCCTTCCTTGCCCTGGGTAGTGACTAGTCGGTCACAGGAACATATTCAAATTAGGTGATTTTCGAAATCATTATTAATTATAATTGTATTTATAGGATTTTAAGCATTTGTATATTGTGTTCTTGTTTTTATATATAAAATGTTTTGCAATGTGATGTGTGCATTGAAGGGAAACACAGCACATTTATTTAACCAATATTTTATTATTTCTAATATAAGAAAAAGGTTAACACTTTTAACACATTTATTGAAAAATTAGGATCTAATTCACGCCAGCATTTCTTTAATTTGAGCTCTTATTTTGAAAAGCCGTCATTTCCGCTCCACAAACAGTAGTTTTCACACAGCTGGGCGGGCCTTGTTTACAATGTGAATCCAGGCCGGAGCTCCGGAGAGCTCTAGATCGTGGCGTCAAAGAAACGCTGTTTTGACCAAAAATGCCATCTGGGACAAGGAATAGGAGATACAGGCGATTGAAAGAAATGGATAGAATGGATTCTTATGGCGACGACGATCTAAGATTGGCGATCCAGTGCTGTGCTAACAACACAGCTAGCTAACCGGCTAACGTGAGTAGCATTTTGGCTCGAGCAATCAAACGCGCTATAAAAGCTCAATTGCCGAAGGCCGTCGGCAATGGCGTTAAGCGTCAGTATCAAAATTAGGCTTCAATTGACTTTAATCGTCGGCAATGGCGCGGAGGGTGTTAAAACAGTTTCACTGCCTTAATTGATCCCAGTCATACTTCTCATTTGCCGGAAATTCCAAAGAACTTTGAAGGCCTATTGCATATTTTGTCATGACAATATCACGAAATGTCTCAAATGAAAGAGGGGTCTTTCCTCTTTACTCAGAAAAATTACGTTTCTAGCATGTTGCATTCTTTAGATACAGGCAGTTTTATACACATCGGTTTCACCCTAAACAGGCCTCTGGCCTCTGCTTTTGTAGTTATTCTCATTTGTTTGCAGCACACTTTTGTTATGCCCACAGCATATCCTCTATTATAGTGACAGAGACATACCATATATCAAATGAAAGCTGTAACACTCTACTTTCACCAGGAAAAGAGATACAATTTCTATCATGTTTAATTTTCAAAATGTAGCCATTTGAATGAGTACAACACTTTAGAAAAACATCTCAAAGCTTTGACCAGTCACATTTATATACCCATAGCATATTTTTGTAATAATGTGAACATGTCACGGAATATACCAATTGAAAGGGGAGTATTTCCTCTTTACCCAGAAAAATGTTTCTAGCATGTTGCATTCCTTAGCAATAGTCAATTCAATAGAGCTTGTTTTCCTTTTAGAAATTTGAATAAACCTTCAAGTTCAATAGAGCTTCAAGAAACAGGAAAAAAACACTTGTGACTATCCATCAAGCCGAATTGACTTGATCTTTTTATTTGTACACATAAAACAGTAATAAGGGCGACTGTGGCTCAAGAGGTAGAGCAGGTCGTCCAATGATCCATGGGTCGGCGGTTCGAATCCCGGCTCCTCCTGTCTACATGTCGAAGTGTCCTTGGGCAAGACACTGAACCCCAAATTGCTCCCGTGTGCTGGTTGGTACCTTGCATGGCTTCCGCCGCAATCGGTGTATGAATGTGTGTGTGAATGGGTGAATGTAATGCACAAACTATGTAAAGCGCCTTGGATAAAGGCGCTATATAAATGCACCATTTACCATTTAAGAAAAAAAAAAAGAAAAAGGAAAAAGCTTCTTTACATACACCAATCAGGCAATCACACAAAAGTAGGAGTGTGTGCGTGTGCGTGCGTGTGTGTGGTGTGTGTAAAGTTCTCAGGCCGACCCTGCACGGCTGGCATTTGCATAGTCAGGCAGTGTGTGATAGTGGGTGAAGCAGATCTTTCTGTGCAGTGGCATACAACAAGCAGCACACTGGTATCTCGTCTCACTCCGCTTGTTCTTCATTTTGCAGACTCTGCATTCCCTCATTGGGTTCTGTTTTTTGGCACCGGGTGCTGGTTGAATTTTCACCGGAATATGGGCTGTTGTCAGAGGTGCGATGCGTGCAGAGAGCCTGGACCGAGGGTCGCGCCCCCCTGGTGCCCTGGTTGGTTTTGTGGGGCTAGTCCACACCTTGACCAGACTTTCTATGAAGGTCATCATGTCCTTCACAGCTCCCTGAGGATTTCTCTTCTGGTACAGGACGAAGGAGTTGAAAATGCAGATTTGCATCATATAAAAGACATACTTGTTGGTCCATTTGTAGGACTTTGGGATGAAGGGATAGTAGGAAATCCGTTGGTCCAACTTATCCACACCATTCATGCCGTTGTTGTATTCCTTCACACAGACCGGCTTGGCAACAGTAGTCAGGCCTTCTTTTTTCTTCCATCTGCGGATGTCAACCATCTCATCTGGGTGGAAGGTCGTCACCATGCGCACTACCTTGGTGTCTCACCATGCCAAAGTCAGAACCGTGTCTGTGTGTCTCACGATTCTGTCCCCGACTTCCAGGGTGGAATTGGATGCCTGTGCCACTTCTGGTGGGGCCCCTCTGTTTCTCCGGAGTGTTCCGCAGACATGGGTCTTCATTTCAAGCAGCAGGTTGCACATGGCGACAGAGTTATAAAAATTGTCCATGTACAATGTCTAGCCATGGTGTTTTAGGCGTCCTAGGAGTGAGGGAACTATCTCAATCAAGACACCAGGCTCTCCACAATAAGGCCGCATGTTGAAAGCATAACCAGTGTCACTATCACATACCACATAACTTCGAATTCCATAACGAGTTGGCTTGTTCGGCGAATACACCCTGAAGCTCAAACGGCCACGAAACAGCAATGTCCCTTATCGATACTGATCTTCTGTGAAGGCTGAAACAGGGCCTGGAACTTTGTCACCATGTAGTCGAAGATGGGGCGTATTTTGTGGAGCCTGTCATTTGGATCCAACTTGTCGTTGAAGTGGATGAAGCGCATAATGTTCTGAAATCTGTTGCGAGCCATGACCTTGGCAAAATATGGGGTGGCGGTGATCTCCTCTGTGGACCAGTAAAGTTAAATTGCTGGTTTCCAAACTAGACCGGACAGTCGTGGGCAGTCGTGGGCTCTGGAGTGTGGCATGAATGGCATTTCAGCAATTGACTTCTCTGCGTAGACATTTGTCTGATAGACTATCATATCCATTAGCTCATCAGTCACAAACAGGCTGAAGAAGTCCACTGGCTGGTCTGACTCTAGCTCTGCAGCACTGTTGATCGGCCCAGGTGTAGCAGTGAATGGAATGTCCTTAGGCTGCCAAGGAACTTGCTCCGTACCACGCCAGCCAGGAGACACTGGCTCCTCACGGACACTGCCCTTTCCTCGGCCTGTGAATCATAGAAATACAATATATGCATTTACAATAGGCCTACATGTACTTACAATAAAATGCAATACTGTTGTGACAACTGGTGGAGCTGTTGCCCCCATGACCCGAGTACAGATAAGCGGTATACACATGCCTACATGTATTTAGAATAAATAAGTAAAATAAATAATGTGCTGTTGTATCCACACAGAAAACATTTAGGCAAACAGAATGAACGTGTAGTCTGATCAACAACCACTAGATGGCAATGATGCTCTTATGCTGGCAATTCTGACGAATAAAGTCACATGTGATGTGTAAAGGTTTTGAAATAAAGCAAAACAAATGTATTTTCTCTTACCCTTGCCTTTGCCTTTTCCTTTTCCAGGCCTTGTTGGACTGGATCTGGGGGGTGAGGGTTGAGGCTGGCTGATCTCAGCACCTAGAAACATCAAATAAATAGATATATTTATTTATGTGATGTGCAAAAAAAAATGACATGTACACAGTACACCAACTTGAATGTAACAAGTCTCACCAATTACAACAGGCCTACATGTATTTAGAATAATAAATAAGTAAAATCAATAATCTTACCTCCAGACACAACACCACCAGCATCATCACATTCATCCTCCTCCTCCCCAGAGCCTAGAAAAATAACACATTACATAAAAAACAAATACATTTTCACTTTTGGAAGACATTTTACCCAGTCAAATAGCATTTACATTCAGTCACGAGTGAGATCACAATAAAAACGAAAACTTACTGGCTCCCTGACGCACAGGCGCACTCTGAGGGAATGGGCTGTCCCTCTTACGTAGCGGTGGTCTGAACGGTTTCTACGTCAAGTCCATGGGATCGTCGTTAGTAACACATACCAAAAAATAATCTTTATTGACGTATAATCGTTCAACATGCGTGTATAGAAACATACACTCATTCAATGATTAGCTTTATCACACACACACACACACACACACACACACACACACAGCGAGAGAGAGGGAGACAACTATAACGCATTAGAACCATTCATCACCGCCACACACAGAGAGGGGGTGGATTCTAACAACAAAATAAACGAAAGAAATAAACCATGATATATGCACCAACCTGATGGATCGGCAGTGGACTTCTGAGAGTTGTATGGACTCTCCAACACGTCCCGGTCGGTCAGGGATCTTCCACTAGTGGGTGTGGAAAAGATGGACGGTATGTCCCTACTCTCCGGGGTAGTCAATGGCTCAGCTGGTTCTTCATCCGACATCTCGGACCCCGTCGGGGAGGGCAGCGAAATAGTCGAACATGGTTGCCTGACCAGGACCCGCCGCGCTCGGGAGACGCTTACCCCGGCCCCGGGCTCGGCCTCTTCCACGTCCATGGTTCGGAGCACTGGGTCCTGGGACTGGAATGGAGGCTGCTCTCCCGACACCACTTTGCCCAGGGACCGGGCTAGCATTACGGCTGCGGCCAACTAATCGCCCGCTGGCACGGCTCGGTGCAGGGACTGGGACTGGAATGGAGGCTGCTCGCCCGACACGACTTTGCCCATGAGGGACCGGGCTAGCATTACGGCTGCGGCCAACTGACCACCCGCGGGCACGGCTGGGTGCAGGGACTGGAACGGAGGCACTGGGTCCTGGGACTGGAACGGAGGCAGCTCGAGCTCGCTCAACACCACTCTGCCTACCGATACGGCCAAAACGAAGGCTCGCTGGAACCACGGCTGGGTGCAGGACCAGATACTGGTACAGAGGCAGCTCTCCCAACACCACTCCTCGCAGGAACAGGGCTACCTTCCCGGCTGCGGAGAGCGAAGCGATCACTGGCTCTTTTAGGACGCTTTGGACCAGGCATTTCACTAACACTATAGGCTACTACTACACGGGTAAACTCACGTCTCTCTCTCACACGACTTCTCCATTCGTATACTCCCACAAATGAAACGTGAGTGAAATTGCCTTTTTATATTGTTTGTGTTTTGATTGCAAATCCCTTTCATGTGGTAGGGCTGTACTGCCATGGGGATGCTTGTTTTGGGTTACAATGCCTTGTTTTGGGTTCCATTGTATGAGCCATCAGCCCGCACAGCGCCATCTCTTTTGATGGAGGAGACATTGTTGTTGCACGTGTAGCTGTTGTTGTGATCACGTGGTCTATGGTTCCCTTTGATCGGCAGTTTATTTTGGTGTTGAGTTGGTGGTCAATGTGACCCACTGCGGACCACTGCTAGAGAAAAGCCTTTGATCAACCATCCCTTTGACTAGGTTGTTTTTGAACACACTATTTCTGACTTTTTTTTTTATCACAGAAGTCTGAGATTTTGTGACGGGCTGGGGAAGGGTCCCATGTAATGTAAACACAAATAATAGCAAAATGGCGGATTTAGCGTATTAGGCAGTGAGAGATATTGGTGATTATGTCGGGTACAACGGGTTATGCACAATCAGTGCCGGAAGTCCTTCAAAATAGGAGCTCTGGGGTGCCGGAACAACATGGCCGCTTTTACTCGGAAAGCCATGACCCGGAAACAATCCACTAAAAAAAGTTCACTTTACATAGCTAGCTTATATTGCGATCGTTTTAGTTTATACAATATATGATCCAAAAAGCGTTCATATTTTGCGGGAGAGACGGGTGAGGAGCAGAAATGAAGCGCCAGCATATCGATCCGTTCAATACCACGGAGAGCGCCCTGGATTAGGAGAAACGAGTCATTCTTTCCGCCGCGCTAACGGCTAACTCAATGATGAGCTAACAATTGCCTAGAGCGCAGCATACGGTAGCCGAGAGGCTAACTGACAAAATTCAGAATATTCTTATCTCGCCCCGTATCATTGAGGATGCGTTAAGACGTGTGAGGACGTCGTATGCACCCCTCGGTTCCATTCCCTAGGACGTGCTGACACGTCCTATGTACGTAAACGGTTAATACACGATAATCAACATTAACACTTTAATTTAGAACACAGCCAAATCAAATCATATAGTAGAGGACCTGACTAAGATATGTATGCACTTCATTTAGGAGAGAACTTCATTTAGGAGAGAACTGTTCTTGACTAATATGAACCCCGCAAACAATTTGGGGACTTTAGGTCAGTCGGACCACAAGGTTGTGTGTTCAAATCTGGGTACTGACAACTCAGCTCGTCAGTCTTATTTGTGCATATTTGTTCTTATTGCGTATTGTCTTCTTTCTTGGTCCCACCTTATCGCTGCTTGCAGCTATATTCTTTCATTATAATGGTAAAAAGGCGAATGTACACTTGAATAAATGATTGATTCATTGTCAAATAATAATATTTAGATTTATGAGTTGATTTACTAAACAGTGTAATGAAGTTACAGCACTGCTTTGCCTGTTAGAGTAAGCATGTTTATTTGTACATTTCAACAAGGAAGGCAGTGTGCTTTACACACACAACATTAAGAGCAAAGTAAAGTGTGATGCATTCACAATAAAAGGACTTTTGAATACAATCAAAACTATTGGTTTAGAAAAAAACAAAATACAATAAAAAGCAAACTGAATACAGACCCATAAACCTCAGTAAAAAACAGCAGTAAACAGAACCGTCTTGGGCTTTGATTTCAAACAAAGTGTTGTAGATGTGACAGGAGTTGGGTTAGGTAGAGATTCAGCCAGACTGTTGAACACTCAACATTGTGACAGGAGTTGGGTTAGGTAGAGATTCAGCCAGACTGTTGAACACTCAACATTGTGACAGGAGTTGGGTTAGGTAGAGGTTCAGCCAGACTGTTGAACACTCAACATTGTTTTACTTACTTTATTTTTTAATTCAATACATTTTTCACACACAGTGTTAACAATGGATTTTCAAAACTTAATAAAAATACTACATCGAAGCTGTTTATATTCGGACATGGGCTAACATTTCAATAACTGTGAATCCCTATAGTATTTAGAATAAAATGCACTGTTTTCCAAAATGTCAGTTTGTCACCTCCCTCTTCACATTCAATAGATCCCGTGATCTTCTGTGGCCAGATGTAATTTCCTGGGGTCTAGTAGGACTATAGAAAACAATTAAGAAATCGCTGTACAATTTGGTAAAACAAATACATTTACCCACTTGTTTTAATGCCCCCGCCCCCTGCTACAAACGCTAAAAGTGTTTAAACGAAAGAAAGCAGCAAATGAAAAAGTATATAACACTGATCTTTTACTTTCTCTAATAACCTAAAACATGAACCTTGGTTGAAAAAAACCCAAAGTTGTCCTTTAAGGTTTAACATGAGGAGAAAAAAGATCAGGAGAATGGAGGCCTCTATTGACAGGATTGATTTAATAGTTTATTAGACGTGAATGTAAAACAGCAACAGAGTTCAGTCAAACACTGATTCCAAAAGGGAATCAGTGTTTTCCATGCAGGCCCTATGCAATCAATTCATAATAGCAGAAGAACAAAAATCACACTTTGTGTGAAGTGAGGGGCGCTCTTATCACATACACATTCCATGCTCAGCCAATCAAATCATCACAAATGTCATTCCAGCCAATCATTTTTGCCGTCTTCACTTTTTCTGCCCTCACTGTTTTTATCCTCAATATGTACATCAGCCAATCAAATCATCGCTATGGGATGATGATCAGCCAATCAAATCATCGTGTTTGTGTTCACACAAAGACAAAGCCCAATAGGAGGAGCTAGCGCCCCTCAACAAAAATTCAACATCATCAAAAACAACAACAACAAAATATATCATTACAGGAAATAATAAAGCACTATATGTACAGAGTGGGAGAAAGTTAGGAGGGGGGGTCACCTGTTTAAAGGAGAAGTGATCATTTCCTCTTCATTGGGCCTGCTGAAAGGTGGACTTTCAGGCCTGTTTTAAAAGATGTAAGTGATCTGCATTCTTTGAGGGAAGGGGTCAGGGCATTCCACTCCTGGGTGGCCGTGCTGTAGAAGGAGAATTTCCCCATATTTGTTTTGAAATATAGGAGCAGTATAATAATCCATGATAATCCATAATAATCCATGCAGCTGTTTAATTTGATCCTCCCAGTGAGCTCATTTTACATTCATTCAAGTTTTGTTTATTCTCGAAATTACACTGAGTAATCGAACTCATTTTCAGTGTCGTCGAGTAATACAATATCATATAGAAAAAACATCACAATACATCAGAAGATCAAGAAAAGAAAAACAAAATATGTACATTTGAATTACATTAGGTTTACAAATAAAAAGCCAAGACAAATTTCAAAACGATCTAAAAACAGTTACATGTTGTGGGGATCTGTATGCTCACCAAGGTTTTAAAACGACTTAACACTTACTAATTCACGCCAGCATTTTTCCATTGAACTCTTATTTTGAAAAGCCACATTTCCAGACTACCGGTACTGAACATAAACTAGGAAGTCAAACGGGTGGGTGATTATGGCCACGATGATTTTAATGCCGCGATCCTGTGTTATTGAGAGCACCAGCAGCAACCAGATGTAAGTAGCATTATGGCTTGATCAATCTAAAGCGCTATAAAAGCGCAATTGCCATTGATCTACGGCAACGGCGTTGAGGGTTTTATTAAATAATGAGCTTTAATTGACGTAGATCTCGGCCAATGGCGTTCTAAGTGTTAAGGGTACCAATGTCGTTTGCAGGTCATTCCATGTATTAGGGCCACATAAGCCAAAAGCAAGTTCAGAGCTAACTTTTGGTACCTTAAATTTTGGGAAACTACTTGACCGGGTGTACTTCAGAAAAGATGAGATGAATTTAGGACAATCTCCAAGCATGGCTTTATACAAGAACAGTTGCCAATGCAGTTTTCGTCTCTCTGTCAGGGAGGACCATCCAACCTTGTTATATAAGATACATTGGTGAGTACCATAGCTATCACCCGTAATCGATGAGTGATAAACAGAGTCTAGGGATTTAAGAGTGGGTGCTGCTGCATGTCTATAGATGGTGTCTCAATAATCCAAGACAGACAGGAACACATAGTGGAAACTTTCTTTTTTTTACCCCATGGTGTGAATGCAATGGTGTCTTAGTTATTTAAACTTAGGTCACATCGTTTAAAGTGGACATATGTTGTATTGTCCTGTGAGAACTGAGGACAAGAAGGTGGTAACGAAGATGACTTGAATCCTTGAAACTCTTGTCACAATGTTTACATTGTAAAGATTTTTCTTCAGTGTGGACACAAAGGTGTGACTTCAGATGACTTGAATAATTGAAACCCTTGTGACAATGTTTACATTGGAAAGGTGTTTCTCCAGTGTGGATACGAAGGTGTGTTCTCAGGGAAGATGATACAGTAAACCTCTTGTCACAATGTTTACATTGGAAAGGTTTTTCTCCAGTGTGGACACGAAGGTGTGTTTTCAGGGTAGATGATGCAGTAAAACTCTTGTCACAATGTTTACATTGGAAAGGTTTTTCTCCAGTGTGGAAATACTGGTGTGTCTTCAGGGAACGTGACTGTCTGAAACTCTTGTTACAATCTTTACATTGGAAAGGTTTTTCTCCAGTGTGGACATGCTGGTGTGTCTTCAGGTGAAATGACCCATTGAAACTCTTGTCACAATGTTTACATTGAAAAGGTTTAATTCCTGTGTGGACACTCTGGTGTTTTTTCAGGTTACCTGCCAAACTGAAACTCTTGTCACAATGTTTACATTGGAATGGTTTTTCTCCAGTGTGGACATGAAGGTGTCGCTTCAGGAGAGATGAGTCTCTGAAACGCTTGTCACAATATTTACAGTGGAAAGGTTTTTCTTCAGTGTGGACACGAAGGTGTTTCTTCAAATTACTTGAATTGTTGAAAATCTTGCCACAATGTTTACATTGGAAAGGTTTAATTCCTGTGTGGACACTCTGGTGTTTTTTCAGGTTACCTGCCAAACTGAAACTCTTGTCACAATGTTTACATTGGAATGGTTTTTCTCCAGTGTGGACATGAAGGTGTCGCTTCAGGAGAGATAAGTCTCTGAAACGCTTGTCACAATATTTACAGTGGAAAGGTTTTTCTTCAGTGTGGACACGAAGGTGTTTCTTCAAATTACTTGAATTGTTGAAAATCTTGCCACAATGTTTACATTGGAAAGGTTTTTCTCCAGTGTGGACACGAAGGTGTTGCTTTAGGTTACCTGACTTACTGAAACTCTTGTCACAATGTTCACAGTTAAAAGGTTTTTCTCCAGTGTGTACACGCTGGTGTTTCTTCAGGGAACCTGAGTCACTGAAACTCTTGTCACGCCGTTTGTCATCATCTTCACTGGTCTCCTCCCAATCATCACTGTCTTCAGTGACTTCAGTGTCAGATTCAAGTTCAACTTCAATCTCAGAGCAGTGGGAAGATATGTGTTCTTCTTCTTCATCATCATCATCATTTTCTTCTTCACCTTTCACTGCTAGTAATGTCAACGTTGACCCAACAGGTTCCTCTGGTCTTTGAAGTAGTTCCTCCTGTTCCTCTTTAACGTGTGGAGGCTCTGGTTCTTCCTGGAGCAGTCTTGGGCTCCTCTCCTGTTCAGGAGAAACCTCCTCTTTACACACAACCATGTGCAGGATGTCTAGGAGCAGAAACATAACATGATGGTCAACACTGGATTCCTAAAATGTAAATCCATTCTTCTTCCATGTTCCATGTTAGAGCGGATGAGCTTTTTTGTCACCCGAATCCGCATGTGCATAATTATAATCCGCCCGTTATCCGACCGCAATTTATTAATTAATCCAATTTATTAATCCGCACCACCCGCAATCCGCTGCGCAGGGAAGCGCCCAGCGTATACAGTAGCGTATACAGTATAGCCAATCTACAAGCTCACAACGCGACGCTGCGACGCGTTGTGAGCTTGTAGATCGGCTATTTATACTACTTGTACAAACAATGTCACTCACCACTCTCTCGACAGTTCACCAATGTTACGTAGTGGTTGTATATATCCATTTCCATGGTAACACGCCGTCCACGTTTTCGCGACGTATTTTCATACAGCATATCCAGCGGTCATCAGCGGCAGGGTAAAGAACTTAATCACTCCCAGTCCCACACCGAACGTATATTCCTCCCTTCTGTTTTACTTAGTTTTAAGTTTCTCTCAGACTCACTAGCTGCCTGTTAGCAACTTTAGCGTAGCTGCCTGTAGGAGACCACTGTGTTGTTGTTGTTGTGCAACAGGACCCAACTTCATAGGCGGCTAATTTGTGCCAGATCATGGAAAATGATTAAATTAAAATACTACTACTAACGCACGCACGCCGAGATTGTGTGCGTTTTAAAAGCTATAATAAGCATATGTATATACTTTATTATGCCATTACTTTATTTCCCGCATTATTTCACCCGCGGTTTATCCTATATTAATTTATAATAAATTGAATTGACCCTAATCCACCCTAAACTGCGGTTCACCCGCGGCAACCGCGGCTAAATCCGCCACCCGCTGGTCTCTATTCCATGTACAAAATGAGCTATTACCTACCAAGATAAGATTGACTAAACCGTTACTAACTACAGGTTATTACTGTTCTGAAAGATTTTATCAAAATACATTGTTTCTTCAGGAACAATATTTTCTTTCACATGAAACTTACTGAGGTGTGGCTGGTCTTCAGCTTCCTGTTTAATAGAAACGTCTTCAGCTTCTTGTTTAATAGAAACGTCTTCATCTTCCTGTTTAATAGAAACGTCTTCAGCTTCCTGTTTAATAGAAACGTCCCTGGCTGAGTCTGGAGAGTTCATCTTCACCTGGGAGTGATGCATCATGGGTATTGTAGTTCTTATGAGTCTGGAGAGTTCGTCTTCACCTGCAGTCTGGACTCCGGTCTGAAATCAAGTGAATAAGGAAGGACTTTAATAACTGGAGACCTATAGTCCGGCAGCCAGGGGTGGGGAGTGGGAAATGTGTTTTTATTGGCCTAAAATATTGCCTATATACTTAAAAATCACACCCGTGTGAACTGAGTGGTGCAACTACACATTTATTGTTATAGTTACTGTACATTAGAACCAGGAAAGCATCTGTGTCATAAGTACTCTCCGCATGAATTCAGTCTCAACAGTGTCATTTTCCTAACATCTGTTGAGGAATAACTATAAAATTGATTATATAGAGATTGATTCACTCTGACGTGATATCTGTGATGTCAGTGACGTCACATACTAACCATAGCAACCATGCTCGTTTTTTTGGTTGCTAACCATAGCAACCATGCTCGTTTTTTTGGTACGAACAAACACAGGTACACGGGTACACAGGTACAAAGCCAGTTGTTGGAGTGGTTTGCACCACTCAAAAATACTTTAATTAATGAGTCCACTTGCTGACCGGCTGTCGGTATTAGGGTTGGGATTCGTTAGGATTTTAACGGTTCCGGTTCCTAACGGTTCCCTTAACGGATCCTAATATTATTATTTCCCCCTTTTTTCTGACATAGATTATGCTTTTATTATAAATAACCTAACCAAGTACATAATAAACACAAATTCATTAATTCAATTATTGAAAATGCACTTTACAATTATGAGGTGGCACTATTATTTAAACTTCACCACCACCACCAGCAGCTAGCCACCACAACAATATCATTGTTGCAATTTGTACTGTATATTGCAATTTGTAGCCTACTGTATATTAAATATACAGTACACATTGCAATAATGATATTGTTGTGGTGACAAATGTTGTCTTTAATGTTCAGATTAATGTAATATGAAGGACCCCTTACCCTAATGGAAACAAGCCATAGTGCTTTCTTGGATTATAAAATCCTCTTAGCAGACCTTGTATTGAACTGTATAGGCTACGTTCCTGTGCTTTTTTCCGCAAACTTTTTATAAAGTAATCTATGGAGGTATATGCACCTAAACGCTGGGCTCTCAACAGTCACGCGATTAATTTAGAGCCAAATCAAAAGCAGTTGAGTTGCTTATAAGTTGTAAAAAATAAGTGCAGACAAATTGATTTGGCTCTATAGTTAACGTGATTCATAAAATATCAGACAGAAAGACGTCGAGTCATTGGCGTTCTAAATTAACACCATTAACAACAGTTGTACAATACGCCTAATGAAAAGCTCTGTAGACGTTAGTAGTTTTTATTTTCTATTACGTTACTAGCCTGGGGAAAGTAAACCAGCCTTGCATCAGATCGTCCCCCGTCGGCTGTGGTGAAGCTGCGGGGAGAGCGGGCACGGCTTTCCGCATGGCTCACAAACGTGATGTGCCTAGATTATTCTCGTGAGTTGTGGACTCGTGTAGGCATATTGATTTTGAGATGTTTCCTCAATGTGGACGTGGTACAAGTTGCAACAACCTTTGCAGAGGGAACTATAGCATCGCATTTATTGCACTTTGCGTGCTCACTGCTCAGCCTCAGTCATTTCCCTCTCTGTTAACCACACTTTGGAGAGAGATCTGTGCGACATACTGTCCCAGTGTCCCACTCGCTCCGCGGCGGTCGCTGAATGCACAGAACAGTGGGCTTATCCTCCCCGACCCCACTCACTCTGTAGGTGGGGTGACGTCACCCCAGGCTCTGCTTGCATGCACACACAGCGGAGCTAAATGACGACTGATGAGAACCGTTTGGGGAACCGTTAATAAAAAAACGATGGAACCGGCTCCGGATCCGCAATGTCGGAACCGGGTCTGAAATGGACCCGGTTCCGAATCCCAACCCTAGTCGGTATTGAGCAATTTATTTTATAAGGTCTTATATGTGACCATACCATTACATATATACGGCAAGATGTCAACATTTCATTATGCTTTAACGCTTAGGCCGTCAGCATTTGATAACTTGTGATATAATTCACGCCAGCATTATTCCCTGTTTAACTCTTATTTGGAAGAGCAAAAAACCCAGACCGGAAGTTATGATCTTATGTTAGGGTGTGTGACGATGCATCATCATTCCATGTTTACCGCGGGTGCTGCTAAAACATAATGGAGGCGCATCACAGCGCTGGCTCTGGGCCGTGGAATAAACCTTGTTTGGACCAAAAATGCCATCTGGGACAAGGAATAGGAGATACAGGCGATTGAAAGAAACAGAATCAAACCCCGGCCCTGCCCTACCCGAACTGGGTCGACCCGAGGCTCGGCCAGACCCTAACAATTACCACAATGTTAACACTTTCATCGCTCCCCTGGTGTCCATGTGAAATTACTGCAGGCAGCCAGGCAATATCTGTGAATAAGCGCCAACTACTTCCAGCCCACACAGCCCAATACAATGAGAGGAGGAGCAACAAGTTTTACGAGCAGCAGCCGCCATGTCTTAGTTTTCACCACAAGAGGTAATATGGCTTGCACGATGCGATGCGATGCGGAGAAAACAAGCAGCAAAGAAACGACAATGAGCAACCAGATGCTAACGTGAGTAGCATTCAAATCAATCAAAAGCACTATAAAAGACCAATTGCCATTGATCTACGCCGTCAATGGTGGAGTTTTCAGTAACATGTGATGTGTCAAACTAGGGGCTTGTCATGATTCTGAATCCATTCCAAGCATTAGTTTTGCACAAAAAACACTAATTGGGCTAAAAACGGCCATAGCCGTCATCATATAAATGTGATGAGGTCAGCACATTTTGGGCACATTTGAACAAGTGGCTATTGCTGTTTTTAGCCCAAGGAGTGTTTTTGTGGATGGAATGGATTCAGAATCCTTGCCTTATATAGGTTGTTAATGGTATAGTCACATATATCCTCCTATAAAAAACAATTGATCATTACCGTCAGCCGCTCAGCAAGTCGACTCATGAATGTATGCATATAAACAATATTTCAGGAAAAAAATATATAAATTTCCCGCTTTAAACAAAAGAAGCCTGTTGGCTGCCAGACTAATGATGCATAGCCTGCGGAGTTAGTTCAGGCAGACATACTCGAGGGGGTTCATGCCATGCTCAAGGCACATACTATACTCAAGGGGTTAACATGCTGCATTACTATGTGGGTGTATAAGCGTGTGCAAGTCCCACATGTCATTCGCTGATGTGGCAGTCAGCTGACCTATTGGGCGGGCTACTTAAGCTCACCAGTCTGCATGCTCTTCCTGCCTTCCTCTGCACATGGTTCCTGGTTGTTATGTGATGTTTGCTGTTCCTCGTGGTTGTTTCTGCTGCTTGCTGTCCGTGCGTGCAGCTACTGCTGCCTAAATTATGCTTCTCAGCTACTGTCCATGCTGTGATAAGGGCCAGGTTGTATACAAAATATATTGAGTTTGATATGATTCTGCTTATGCTGCTGAGTTCTATTATGTGGCTTCAACAAGCTACATAATTAGTCCTTAGGCCGGGTGAGATATCGTTGTCCTAAAAAGGGACAAGACATATGTGGTATCATTTTGTTCGTCTGACATCCAGGAGTGCTACATTGTGTGATAGCAGTTTCAGAAGGGCAGCTGAATATGATTTTAGGGGTATAATCTGATTATGCAAAACCATATAATTCATTGTTATCTAAACTCCAAAATTATTCACTTTTATGCACATTTCTGATGTTTGTACCATGGATGGGTATGGCCAACATCATAATAGAACAACATACATGCTGAATTATACTTATTGTAGCCATACCGGGAAAATCCACAATATAGTCCTTAGGCCAGAGGCCATAAAAAGGGACAAAGCGACAATGTGATTTTTGTATTGCTACATGTCTGTAGTTTATGAAATGATGTGATAGCAATGTCAAAATGGCAGCTGATTACTAGTTTTTGGCCCTTAAACTGATATATGATGAAAGCAATGGTATACAGTATAGTGAAAGGCATAACTCAACGACTAATGGGCCGATTTGGATGATTCTGACATCAAAGTATACATTTTCTGGGGTGCTGAGTTCATTTAAGAGGTGACTGAAGCAATTCAAGTTCAGGGTCATGTGTCAAAGGTCAATGTCAAGGTCATTTTGGATCCAAACTGTCCTATAATACTACACATGTCTTGGATTGGTTTCGATCACATTTTCTCCTGTCTACCTCTGATTCGGAATCCGTAGATTAACGTTGCACAGGTTGTGGAAGAGCGCCCTCTATGGTAAACACTGAAAACACCAAATTACGTCTATATATGCCAATGGCTGTATTGAACTATGCAACCTCTTCCTCATCAGAACTGTCCTGTTCAACTGTAGGCATTAAATCTTCCTCAGGTGCTTGGTTTGTACAGTTCTGGAGTTTGCAGAGGTATGTACATCTCAAACCATTGCTGAGACAACTGCAGTTAGGAAGCTTGCATACTTGTGCACATTTACAGGCCAAAAACTCAAGGACTACATCTGGTGCAGGGGTTGTGCGCATCCACTGAATTTCTAACTCTCCAGTTGTCCATCCACTCTGTATGGGATCTGGTACAGATGGGTGAGTCTGCAGAGAGCATCTCCATATTCTAGTCTGGTAATTGGCACGGAGGGCATGATGGGAGTTGACTGGAATCAGCCTCCCCTCTCCTGGCACAGAAAAGATGGTAGCAGATCTCGTTCACATCACTGGAGGTGGTCCCAGACAGGTACCAGCTACAAGTGAACTGCTGCAGTCGGTCAAAGAGCTCTGTTGAAACATCCCAAGTCTGGCCAAGTTGTTTGAATGTCTCTTGAAAATCAGGGTTTTTCTTCAATAACCTGCATTCAGATTTCCATGACCAGCAAAGGCACTCACAATGTCACATCCTGTAAATATGTGACAGACTCTCACAGAGGTTCTCTCCCAAACCAAGGCCACAAACCGTGTGAGGTTTTGTGTACCACACTTCTGATAGATAGGACAAGGGATGTGTTTTTGGAATGCTAAACAGAGAACCATTTCATCAGTATCTCCAGAAGTAACATAATACAGCTTGTGTGGTCCTCATTTACTCGTTTATTACATGTTTTCCTGAGTTGCTTTGTGTGCTGGCCGTACAACCTTGAGTTTGAGAGTTCCTGACTCTTCAAAGTAAGAGTCTAAATGGTTTCTACATCCTCATAAACCCATAAAAAGTTGTATGACTCATGATTCTATGATGTTTAATTCAGACGTTTAAGATGTACCCTGTTTCAGAGAGGCAGGTATTGTGGATTTTCCAAGAAGTATAATGTCTGTTGTTCTATTATGATGTTGGTCATGCCCATCCATGGTACAAACATCAGAAATGTGCATAAAAGTGAATAATTTTGAAGTTTAGATAACAATGAATTATATGGTTTTGCATAATCAGATTATACCCCTAAATATTCAGCTCCCCTTATGAAACTGCTATCACACAATTTAGCACTCCTGGATGTCAGACGAACAAAATTATACCACATATGTCTTGTCCCTTTTTAGGGCAACAATATCCGATAATAAGGCCTCTGGCCTAAGGACTAAATAGCCTGTTTTGTTAATTAAGCCGAATGCGCAGACAGTGCTGCAGCTTCTATTGTAATGTGGTAAGTGTTCTATAGTTAAAGCCAGGTTATCATTTTGCTTATGTTTTGCCAAGTTAGCTCAGGTGCAGCGTTTGTCCCCTCCAGCTATGGGTCCTCAACTCATGTGCAGTGTGTTGCCACGTCTGCTTTTATAAGCAACGTTGGGCTTGTTTCCTGTAGTCAATTGTTTGTTTCTGGTGTTCTGTCATGGATCCAAAATTGAACTTGTCCAAAATTAACTGTATTGTTTCAAGTCATTGTAGTCATTAGGGTACATATTGTAGGTTTAAGTTCTCATGTGACGAGTCTGGGACGGGTATGGGACGGCTCCTGTCGGTCTAGTTTCTCTAGTGCAGGGGTTCTCAACCTGTGGGTTGAGAACGGCTGGAAAGTGGAAATGAAGAGTTTACATATAGTACACATAGTACATGCATACACCTTCCCTAATGATTGATGATGATTTGTATACATAGATATCACAGACTTAGTTATTTAGTTAAGTATTGAATAGATCATTTAATGATATTTAGTATTGATGGCAAGGGGGTGGGAGCAATAAGCTATGCTTCTTCTCACTCCTTTTGAATTTGCTTTTTTATTATTTTGTACTGCGTGTTATTCTGACGTTTCTGTTTATTATATCTGTTTTCAGTATGTATTTATGGTGTATTGTCTCTATTATTAAGGTTATTGTAGCAGTACATTTATATTGGGGTTCGGGAGGGGGTGAGGCGGGGGTCCCGAGACATTGCCAAAGCATTTCCGGGGGTCCCCGGCCAAAAACCAAGAACCCCTGCTCTAGTGTATACTCTCCCCACTCTTTGAGGTCAGAAGTTCAGATCAAATATATACAGTATATAGCGTCACGTCACTATGTCCCAGTGTCACCTTTAATGTTGATTCATATCGTATGTTCTGTTTAAAAAAAAACAAGTTGATTAGTCCTTGAGTAGGATTAGGTAATGGCAGTCGCTTCGTGGGACTGAAGATGTTTCAGAAGGTGGTAGGCTAGCAGTTGCTCAGTTCGAATTGCTATACCGATTCATTTCCGTGCAGCTAACATCCACTGCCAAGAGCTCCTAAGCATTATCTCATCACTTATCCGTGAGAGGATCTGGGATGAAGGAAGGCAGCCATAGACGTATGTCTATGTTCGCAGCAAGCTTGGCTTCCGTGTCGCAGTGCTTGTTGCGACCTATTGAATCGTTTTCCCCGGTGCAGTCTGGGAAATGTAGCTTGCTAGTTTGTATTCAGCTCAGTAATTGATTTGATGTCACTCAGTGCCACTATATTATCGAGTATCAGCAATTAGGCAAATATCACACACAGTGATAATGTTTAATGTCCATTTAATTCCGCAGTGGATATATCATAAGTTTGGGTTAGTCGTGTCATTCATTCAGTAGTGTTGTTGGAATGTATGATCATTAATTGCCTGTATATATATATATATCACTGTATGTATATTTATATCTATACCTTTATTGAGAGCACGTGACCTGATACCGGTCACGTGATCATGTGATCTGTGTATATAAGGAAGTGAAAATAAACACACAAGCTCTCTCAGCCATTGTCTAAGAAGCAACAGTATATCTGTCTCTCTGAGTTTCTTTGTTTGTCCTCCGTCATGTTTCCGGCTAGCTTTGAGTTATTGTTGGTTTGACGCGATACGCTAGCTTTGTTTAACAGGTCATGGAGCCCAGTGTTAAGAACAACAACAACCAATGGAGCCGGATTCGTTTTGACGGAGATGAAAGGAACTTTGATCACGGCACTGAGGAATGCGGAGGAGACTTTGAGTGATGGCTTGCTAACAGCTATGGTTCTGAAGGGGCTGCCAGAATCGTGTAAGCCATTTTTCCATCCACATCGCACAGAGTGACGACAGGATCACCTTTGCCGACTTTAAGGCCAAACTGAGGAGTTACGAGATCACTGAAAGGTTCAGTAGCAGTTCCGGGGATGACAGCGTGATGAGACTAAGAAGCAAGGACAACGACATGAGACTGTCCTGTTATAATTGCGGCCAGAGGGGGCACAAATCGTTTGAGTGCGGAGATGCTGCTGGTCAGAGAGAACAGAGACAGTGGTGCAGTCTTTGCAGAAGTCCAACACATAACGACACCAACTGTAGACGGAGAAGACGAAAAGACAGACTGTCCTGTTATAATTGCGGCCAGAGGGGGCACAAATCGTTTGAGTGCGGAGATGCTGCTGGTCAGAGAGAACAGAGACAGTGGTGCAGTCTTTGCAGAAGTCTAACACATAACGACACCAACTGTAGACGGAGAAGACGAAAAGACAACGTCAAGGTGACGCAGGATGAAGAGGAGCACACGTTCGCCTTCGGGGTGGGCCAGGTGAACCGCGACTCGGACGGCGCCAGGAGACCGAAGCAGAGACTTTGTCGGAGTAATACTCTGAGCAGAGGGCTGATGGTCGACACCGGGGCTACGTCACATATTGTGACCGACGTGAAGAAGTTCCGAAACTTCGATGAGAATTTCGAGCCACGGAGGAATGTTCTGGAGATGGCTGATGGAGTGAGGGCCTCTGGCGTAGCGCTGAAGAGAGGTACTCCAGTGTTTTACCTGAGAGATACCAAGGGTCGAGAGGTGGAAACGATGCTGAAGGGGGCGCTGTATGTTCCATCCTTTCCCCAAGACATTTTATCAGTCAACGCAGCAACATCAAATGGAGCCACATTCATCTTCAAAGAGGGACAGAACAAGTTCATCCAGAGACGGCACGACATTCGACATTAAGGTACATGACAGGTTGTTTTATGTAAACACCGTTGATGAGAGTATTGATGTTGATGAATGTCATGGGTGCTATGACATCAAGACGTGGCATGAGATTCTGGGACATTGCAACTACGAAGATGTGTTAAAACTGCAGAATGTAACTGATGGTATGGAAATTAAAGGCAAGGTTGATATTTCCAAGTTGTCATGCGATGTGTGTATAGAAGGTAAATTTGTTCAGAGCCGAAATAGAGAACCAGACCAAAGAGCTAAAGCAGCACTAGAACTTGTACACACTGATTTATCTGGACCAATTGATCCAACGGCTAAAGACGGATTCAAATATGCTTTAGCATTTACTGACGACTATTCAGGAGTTACTTTTGTTTATTTCTTGAAATCTAAGAGTGACACAGTCCAAGCTACAGAGAAGTACATTGCCGATGTTTCACCCTATGGGAAAATTAAGTGTATTCGTTCGGATAATGGTACTGAGTATACTTCTGGTCACTTTCAGGCATTGTTAAGCGGAAAGTCCATTAGACATGAGACCTCAGCTCCATACTCACCCCATCAGAATGGGACAGCTGAAAGAAATTGGCGAACGCTGTTTGAGATGGCCAGATGTATGCTGATTGAGTGCACCAAGGGAATTGTGGACATAAGCGGTAATGACGGCTGCTGTTATCCGAAATAGATGTTTCAATAAGCGTGTAGGACAGACCCCATATTACATGCTGACAGGAAAGAGGCCAAACCTTTCAAGAATGATAACTTTTGGGTCCCCATGCTATGCATATAAACAAAAAAAGAAAAAGTTGGATTCACGATGTGAAAAAGGGATATTTGTAGGATATGATAAAAATAGCCCAGCCTATTTAGTGTTTTATCCCGACACTGGGAAGGTAACTAAGCACAGATTGGTAAAGTTCATTCAAAGGAATGTCATTGAGATTCAGACCCAAACAGATTGGGATGATGATTGCAGTGGGGGAAGGACTGTAAACCACCTCCCTGAAGATAGGGAAACTAACGAGACACAAGAACAAGAGGTTGTGGTTGAAATTAGTGATTTGGCAAATGTTCAGGCAGGTGAAGATGGCCAAACCAGTGAGATACAGGAACAAGAAGCAGGGGAGATGGATGATTTGGTCAGTGCTCAGGCAGGTGACAGTGGCCAGAGTGCAACATATCCCAGAAGAAAAGTGAAACACCTCAGTATTTAAAGGATTATGAGTGTCAAGTAAAATCTGATGACCTAGATGACATAACCTTTGATTATTGTTATAGAGTCATTTGTGATGTGCCACACACAGTAAAGCAGGCAATGGCATCACCTGACTCTAAGTTATGGGCAAGAGCTATGGATGAGGAAATTGAATCACTAAAGGAAAATGACACGTTTACCCTGACTAAACTGCCAGAAGGAAAATAAATAGTGGGGGGTAGATGGGTGTATGCTTTAAAAACAAATGCAGATGAATCTAAACAATTCAAGGCACGTTATGTAGCCAAAGGTTTCAATCAAAAACCAGGTGTGGATTATGAAGAGACTTTTTCACCAACGGCAAACCAGACTAGTGTGAGGGTATTGATGCAAAAGGCAGCACAAGAGAATATGATCTTACACCAAATGGACGTCAAAACGGCCTATTTGCATGCACCAATAGAGATTTACATGAGACAACCAGAGGGATATGAAGTTACATCTGAGAATGGGGACATGCTGGTGTGTAAACTAAATAAATCTTTGTATGGTTTAAAACAATCAGGGAGAAATTGGAACAAGATGTTGCATGATTTTTTAACTAAAAATCAATTTATTCAGAACCCAGTTGATTATTGTGTTTACACAAGGGAAATGAAGGATCAAAAGGTATTCATTTTATTTTGGGTCGATGATATAATAATTGCAGCAAGTGATGACAATGTGATGATTGATGTCAAAGAAATGCTTACAGCAAAATTCAGAATGAAAGACTTAGGCAAATTGAAACATTTCATTGGTATTGATTTTGAACAAGGTGAACATTATGTGACTATGTCACAAAGGAAATATGTTGACAAAATATTGACTAGATTTTACATGCAGGACTGCAAGCCAAGAACAACACCCTGTGAGGCAAAGCTGAACTACACTGACAGCAGTGAGTCATTGGGGGATGTGAGAAAATACAGGGAAGTTGTGGGTAGTCTAATATACTTGACTACTTGTACCAGGCCAGATCTGAGTTTTGTAGTGGGAAAACTTTCGCAATATTTTTCTAAACCAACAGAAGAGCAGTGGATCACAGTGAAACATGTGCTGAGATATCTGAAGGGAACCAGGGAAAAATCCTTATGCTATAGGAAATGTGAGGAACTAGGCTTGATAGCATATAGTGATGCAAACTGGGCAGAAGATGCAAGTGACAGACGTAGCACTAGTGGTTATTGTGTCAGCCTAAACCCAGAGGGCCCTTTGATTTCATGGAGGTCTAAAAAGCAATACACCGTAGCACTTTCAACTTGTGAAGCTGAGTACATGGCTTTAGCGGCAACTCTACAAGAGTGTTTGTATTGATGGATTTCTTTACATGCAGCCAAAGATTTATGAGGACAATCAAGGTACAATAGCGTTAGCTAAAAATCCTGTACAGAGACAGAGGTCAAAACATATTGACATAAGATACCACTTTGTAAGATCAACTGTCAATGATGGTAAAGTGATTCTCGAGTATTGTCCAACTGAACAAATGGTTGCCGATGTTATGACAAAACCAGCCAGGCTGTGTCAATTGAGGAATTTTGAGGGTTTCATGTTTGGAGAATAACATACAGTCCAAGGTTTTTTTTGTTTCTCTTTCAAGGTTTTTTTTGTTGTTATTTCTTTGTGTACCAATTCACGATCAAGTGGGGGTGTTGGAATGTATGATCATTAATTGCCTGTATATATATATATCACTGTATGTATATTTATATCTATACCTTTGAGAGCATGTGACCTGATACCGGTCACGTGATCATGTGATCTGTGTATATAAGGAAGTGAAAATAAATACACAAGCTCTCTCAGCCATTGTCTAAGAAGCAACAGTATATCTGTCTCTCTGAGTTTCTTTGTTTGTCCTCCGTCATGTTTCCGGCTAGCTTTGAGTTATTGTTGGTTTGACGCGATACGCTAGCTTTGTTTAACAAGTGTCATCAGGACGATGGATCCAAATGTTGGAAATACTTTTGGCCCACGGTGCTCATTAAACGTTTATGGTAAAGTAGTCTATAGTTGTCTATAGTTGTGTAAGATGGCCAGTATACAGTATCTTGCTGTTCTATTTAACGTTGCAGTTAGTAGGGATGGGGCCGATTTTCTTTGTGGCTGCTTGGTAGCTACTTTATCAGGTGAAATCTTGTTTTAAGCCTTCGTTTTCTGGTACCAGCTCAGCGGCCTCGTGGTTAGACGTGTCCGCCCCGGGTCTGAGAGGTTGTGGCTCGATCACCGGCTGTGTCATACCAAAGACTCTGGAAAATGGTGCCAGTGCCTCCTTCGATCCTCGCCCCTCAGCATCAATGGTCGGAATGGAGTAAGTCCCTGCGTCATACTAGTGTCACGTCCAGGGGCTGTACGTGTACATCAATCCGCCTCTCACTACTGAACAAAAGTTAAGCTCCTGCCCCCGGGCATCATGACTTGGCAAGGCTTGTTTTCCGCTCATCTTAGTTATTGCAACTAATGGCTTTGGATGGCAATCAAAATTAACTAGACCTGTACGTGCCCATCGACCACCGGCCTACTTGACGTTGAGAATGATGCAACTTGGGATCCTAATAATACCCGTCATCATAGCACCCATTTTAACTATCTGTCCCTTTTGTGCCCGTACTGTATATGGAGATCTTCGTATCTGTCTGCCTCTGTCTGTCTGCATGTGCCTGAAGAGTGCAAACTGACCGTGAAAGTGGACTGGTTAAGTAATCAATTTAGGCTGATTAGGCCCACTGGCAGAGCCTGACCAGAGATTTTGTGGTGGTTCTGGACTCGATGCCGGGCACTGCACTCCCTGTGGGGGTGTGGAACGTGTGTGTCGAATTTGAAGTTGGTGGGGCAATCGGTTCTCGAGTTACGTGCATTACAACCGTGCACGCACACAGAGACGTGGCACATTTATAGTAGTGTGGCCGGTGGGAGCAGTGTGGGGTAGTGACGAGTAGTGTGGGCGTGTCTCTGGTGTGCACTCAAACTTCAGTGGCGCCAGAGGAGAGCGGGATCAAACATTTCTGTGAGAAGGCTGTAGCAAGCCGTGTTACTCGCAACGAGAGGGAGAGTTGCGAGCAGGGCTTCGATGCTAAAGTGTTCGGGTGAGTAGCCTTAGCCTAAAAGAGAGCTTGCTTCTGTGATCGCTAAGTTTGACATGCAGTATGTTTAGTTAACCAAACTGAATCGGTATCCCGTAGGAACGACAGTCCGTTCCAACGAGGAAAGGAGACGAGGCAGGGAGTTAGCAACTCACGTTGAAAAGGTATTGCTGTTGTTCCGGCTATTTGCACTATGTGTGTAATGTGTAATGTTTGTATCGTAATTTGTTAAGTAATGAAGGCAACGTGTCATGGTTTCCAGAGGGATGCAATGAGAGCTTGCCATTGTAATTCGTTTGGGGCGTCGCCCACGCTGAGGGTAGTGCAGTCATGAATTAAAGTGTAAGTTCGCTCTCTCTCTCTCTTTAGCGTTGACGTGTTTATTTGTATTTTCGAGATGTGTATGATTAATCCAAATGTAACTAAAAGGTAATTTAAATGTGGTTATTTCTAGTGAGGAACATGCTGGTTGAGAACCCACATCTATGTATTAATTGACGTGTGCTCAGCTGTAGCAGTTTGTCTTTGGTGAGTCCTTAGTTTATATATTGATAGCCCAGCTATATGTATTAATGTTGTATGGTAACGGGTTCATGGTGTATATTCATTGTGTTAATTTCCATTTCCTGTACAGATGTGATCACGAGTGGTCACTGCTTTAGCCATACTGAATTAAGCTGTAGGTTTTATTGGTAATAGGGAAAGCTAATGTTCTTGTATGATTTAATCTGTCTCTACTTTTATTGTTAACTTTGGTACGTAATAAAGTCCATATTTTATATATTGCATTTTCCAATAAAGATTGTATATTTTAATAATAAGTCTGTGGTCCGTCTAGTATGTACCTATAGCCTCTGGTTACAGTAGGATTCAAGTAAATAAATTCATAGTTAATGGCATCGACGTTGTCAAATAACTGTAGCCATTTGTCATCGCTTCCTCATCGAAGCTGTTTAGTGTAATACATGTATTAATAATAATAATTCAATCATAATACAAATAAGTGGCTATACAGGTCAGGCACACATCTTGGCCTGCTTTCTCTCAAAGCATGTTTTATCTGTGGCTCATGCGTTCAACATGTTCACGACCCTCAGATGTTCTTTTGGTCCTAGCTTTCTTTCAGCACAAATCACAGATGTCCTAAGGTTGCTACAGTCAGGAGATTCACCAATGATTCTTCAGCCGGTGTTGGCCGCCATGGCCGGTTGGGGTTTCTTCGAAGGTGATGGTTCTAGTATCTGGCGAAGAAGTAAATCCATCACCATCACCCATGTGCAGGCTGCAGTGCTGTCGATTCTGCAGCATGATTATAGATTGCTTGTATGGAGCATAGTAGTGTATCTCATCTTAGTTCCAGAAGAGGGTGGTCTTGCACAGTTTATTGGGTCTGCATGATATGAAGCTTATTTTAACTTCTTTAAAGCTCAAAATCAATTGCTCAAAGGCCTCATGAGAGCATATGCTGCTCATGTAAGTAAATTCATGAGAGCCTCTATCACTTGGGTGTTTAAATAGTTTAGGAAATAAGAGCTAAGACTTTTCTCTCTAAATATTGGTATCTCTCTTTAAATGGCTTATCGGGCTTGTGAGGTGTGGGAAGTCTCTTCTGCTGATCTTTGACCCTCAGCATGATCTCTGTTTTCCGATCCGTGCTTAGGATCCCCTATTCACTCTTCAAATCATTCAGTCAGGATGAAGTATAAGTAACTCTGTCTCTGCTTGTGTCTTTTAGTTTTGCATTGGGCAACCTGCTTTTGGCTGCATTCTGGACTCTGCAAGGTGGCGTGAGCACATTCCCTTGCTACTCCTGATTCTACTGCCATGCTGATGCGCCAGTCGCCAACCGAAACCCAGGCCAATCCTCAGCTGCCCATGGCTCACCATTACGTGCATCTAATCGGGAGAGCTTTCAGTTGTTGATTCAGGATGTAATGATTGCAGTGCCGTACTTGTTCAGGAATGGTAATCTTTATTACCTTGCATATACGGTGGTCGCTGGGGGAAGTTCTTGGTGGCACGTCACAAGCTAATGTTAAAAATGGTTCAGTAGGTTCCTCTATAGTGGCATTAGATAATGGTAATGGTTGTTTCCTCATATTGGCATTAGAGGAAAGCTGGTGTAATGGTAAAGTAATTGTTCCTCTATAGCGGCATTAGAGGATCATCGGGCCGATGGTGTTTATTCATACTGGCGTAGAGGAACGTTGGCGTAACGGAGAATGGTCGCACTACACGTAAGCCCTGTGAAATAGTTCAGGTAAGCCTCATGGCTGCGGCGTGCAGTCACGGCTACACTTAGCTCGTAAATTAGTATATCCTTGCAGGATCCAGAAATGCATAGCTTGTATTTCGTCACTATTCTAGTGGGACATCTGCCAGGATATATATCGGTTGAGTATTCCCGTAGGCCGATGGTGTTTCCTCATAAGGAACGTTGGCGTAACCAATGGTGTGTCCTCATACTGGCGTTAGAGGAACGTCGGAGTAATCGGGCCGATGGTGTTTCCTAACGTCGGCATTGCACTACACGTAAGCCAAGTGAAAACAGTTCAGTAGAATAACGGCGAGTGGCAGCCATGCAAGGCCTCTCTTCACTTAAAGTTTAAGGTTAGTATGTCCCAGCCGATCCCAGGTGGCTGTCTTCGTGTGTTGGGGGGGAAAAGGATGAGATATCGGCTCGGTCATTATTGGGTTGAGTCTTCTCCCCTCAGTTTCTCACTAGATAGGATATACCTCTACAGTAGCTCTGGAGGAATAAGGGCCTTTCTCGGCCCCACCTCTCTCCCTGTGTTTTAGGATCCAAGATGGCCGCAGCACCTGGAGGGGGTGGGGCATCGGTGAGCGGGCGGGGTCGACATATGACCTTACTGAGCTGCATTCAAGACACTTGCCTTGTGTCTGACACCTGACTTGTGTCTGAACACAGCTTTAATGGATGTGTTCTGCCCCCCTCCCCCCATCAAACAAAATGTTTGGTCAAACCATATGGGGTTCCATTGGAAATGCATTGGAGTGGCCATTAAACACAGACACAAGACAAACGCAAGACAGGTGTCTTGAATTTGTGAACGCAGCCCAGTAAGGCCACCCCCTCCTGGTGCTGCGGCCATCTTGGATCCTAAAACACAGGGAGAGAGGTGGGGCAGAGAAAGGCCCGTATTGCCTCACGGCGGCGGCGTGCAGCCATGGCTACACATTTATAGAAGCTCTCTTGCAAAGTTAGAATATCCTTGCAGGATCCAGAAATGCATAGCTTGCATTTTGTCACTATTCATAGTGGGACATCTGCCTGGATGTATATCGGTTGAGATTTCCCGTAGGGCGTTCTTGGTTCTGCTATGTTGGGGGGTTAGTATATCCGTGCAGGATCCAGAAATGCATAGCTTGTATTTCGTCACTTTGTATTCATAGTGGGTCACCTGCCCGGATGGACGGTGAGAGTTCACCAAACGTATGCGTATTGGGGTTTTTTATTGTATATCTATCTCCCTGCTCTTAATGTTTTACGATGGTGTTTAATCGCGCCGAGCAGGGAGAACATGCAGCAGAGCCGAACGCCAAGTCTAATATTGTATGCACACTTGTATTCTCATTCTCTAAGAAATATTGGTTAAATCTATTCGTGAGTTGTCTGACTGAAATGATGCGTAGCCTGTGGAGTTAGTTCAGGCAGACATACTCGAGGGGGTTCATGCCATGCTCAAGGCGCATACTATACTCAAGGGGTTAACATGCTGCATTACTATGTGGGTGTATAAGCGTGTGCAAGTCACACACGTCATTCGCTGATGTGGCAGTCAGCTGACCTATTGGGCGGGCTACTTAAGCTCACTAGTCTGCATGCTCTTCGCTGATGTGGCAGTCAGCTGACCTATTGGGCGGGCTACTTAAACTCACTAGTCTGCATGCTCTTCCTGCCTTCCTCTGCATATGGTTCCTGGTTGTTATGTGATGTTAGCTCCCAGCACCACCGGTGGGCTCTGTTATTTATGCTCCCCATGGGGGTTTTATTGTCCCTGCTCTTAATGTTTTATGATGGTGTTTAATCGTGCCGAGCAGGGAGAAAATGCAGCAGAGCCGAACGCCAAGTCTAATATTGTATGCACACTTGTATTCTCATTCTCTAAGAAATATTGGTTAAATCTATTTGTGAGTTGTCTGACTGAACTAGTGGTGTTAGCCCAACTCTCCAACATTTACATTTTTTTAATTCAGGATTCCAAGTGTGTGAGTGGGTTGTGCGTGTGGAAGCACTTTGGTTTCAAGGAGTGTGGTGTGGAACAACAAACCAATACCGTGTTAAGATGTGTTACAATGGTGTGTGTTAGGGTTACATTTCAATGTTGTGTGTTAGGGTAGGACAGTAACCAAAGTCGACTTCTCAACAAGTCGACTTCATTGTCACAAGTCAACTCGCACCAAGAGAAGTCGAACAAATAATTAAACTAGAAAGTGCCCCTCGGGGCACAGGCCTCCACCAAGCCAGGTCAGGTTGTGGCCTCCTGGTGGCGCTATAACAGGCCAATGTGAAAAGCGTGGGATATAATCCTCAGCCTAGTAAGAAAGTGTGTGAAAGATTTCACGTAAATTGCATGCTGCGTTCATGATTTGAGGCTTTTTGTTCAAAACGGGCCAATCTTGCAAACTTTGAAAGCTAATTATAGCCAAGTAGAATGGAATATGAAATATCGGACAGATCCGACTTGAGCACATGACTGTAGAGATACTGTGTAACGATTTGCGAGATTTTTGGACAGAATGGAGGAGGAGTAGTATCAAAATGTGTTTTACAAAAGCTGCCTCATGGTGGCGCTATAATAGGCCGCTCTAGAAAATGTGGGGCAGAGGTTCATCGTTGGCATCCATGGAGTGTGTGTGCAAAGTTTGGCATCGACCGGGTTAACTGTGCTGGAGATTAGCTGGTAACGGACAGACGGACGAAAGGACGGACGGGCGGACACACACACGGACGGAGTGCAAAACATACTCTCTCCCCATGCCTTTGGCCTGGTGGAGACAAAAATCTGATTGACTAAGATGTATGTGTTAACATGACAGTGGACAGAGTACAAATCCTGCTCATTTACAAACTATGTTTGCACCTTTGACAACCTGCAGCTTGAAAAGGCCTTCAGCTCAGCTCTGAACTAGAATCTGCACCTGGCTCGCTGATAACAAACTATCATTACACCTGGGAAAAACTGAATCCATTCTCTTTGGATCAAATAGTAATCTCCACAAGGCAGATGGCATCTTAGTTAGAGTGGGTGACAATATTATCGCACAGAAAGATGAAATTACCTACCTAGGTTCCATCCTGGAGGCAATGTTTTCCTGTGATAAAATGGCCACCAATGTAAAAAAAGAAAAACTCAACCAAAGAACAAGATTCCTATACAATACAGGATCTCCTCACTTTCACTGGTCAACAAAAACACCATGAAGACCCTAACAGGAGCCCTCGTAAAAGGTTTATTTGAATCCTTTAGCGCCATCTAGTGAACAGAACAGGACAGAGAACAGTGTGCATGGCAGGCAGAACAGGACTGAGAGAACAGTGTGCATGGCAGGCAGAACAGGACAGAGAACAGTGTGCACGGCAGGCAGAACAGGACTGAGAGAACAGTGTGCACGGCAGGCAGAACAGGACTGAGAGAACAGTGTGCATGGCAGGCAGAACAGGACTGAGAGACAGTCTGCTCCCACTCTACGGCGCTTGTTTCTTGTCCAAGCAGAAAACTTTGTCCCTTACTCTCTATCTGCTTCACTGGGTTTTTAATACATGGTGTTCTACCAAGTTCCATTGTATCAGTCTTATTAGTGCCCGTCATTAAAGACAAGTCTGGGAAGCTGAATAGCTCCGATAATTATCGACCAATAGCCCTGGCCAGTATTTTATCCAAGGTCTTGGAGAGGACTATACTGAACAGACTGGAGAAGTTTGTCCTGATGTCTGACAACCAGTTCGGTTTTAAACCTAAACATGGTACCGATATGTGTATCCTTGCCCTAAAGGAAATTTTAGATTTATATAACGGGCATAATACCACTATTTTTACATGTTTTATTGACTTATCGAAGGCCTTTGATCGTGTCAATCACGAAAAATTATTTAATAAATTACAGAACAGAGGGGTTCCTACCTCTTTAATAAGAATCCTGGCCTTTTGGTATACACATCAAACTATGTGTGTTAGATGGGGTAACTGTGTGTCGTCACATTTTACTGTGAAAAATGGCGTCAGACAGGGAAGCATTTTATCCCCTTTGCTTTTTAATTTATATATGGATGACCTATCTAAACAGCTGAACAGCTGTGATACAGGGTGTCGGGTCGGCGACACAGTCATCAACCACTTGATGTACGCAGATGATTTGGTCATCCTATGCCCATATAGTGCTGGCCTTCAGCAGTTACTGAGGGTCTGTTCTCAATATGGCTCAGACTGTGACATTATTTATAATGCGAAGAAGAGTAACATCATGATTGTAAGAACCAAGGAAGACAGTAAACTGTCATTTCCAGTCTTTTTTCTGTCTGGTACAGCCCTTAAAGTCTGTGATGAGGTCAAGTACTTAGGCCACTATTTAACAAATGACCTATCTGATGATAGGGACATATACAGGCAACGTAGAATGCTATATGCACAAGCAAACATGATTGTTCGTAAGTTTAGTATGTGTTCAACTTCTGTGAAGTCCACACTATTTATATCTTTTTGCACACCTATGTATACTGCCCACTTGTGGCGGCGCTACAAAAAGGGCAGTATGCAGAAACTCAATGTGGCTTATAATGATGCCATGAGACTACTGCTTAAAGTGCCACGGTGCAGCAGTGCAAGCGAAATGTTTGTCAGCATCGGCGTACCCACCTGCTCAGCTGTGCTGAGGAACCTCATGTACAAATGTATGTGTAGGCTGTCTGATTCTGCCAACAGCATTATTGTTATTCTGACTAACCCTTTATTGAGTTCAGTCAGGTTTGTTTCTAAACTGTGGAACCATTGGCGTGTAAGCCTGTATAGTATGCACTTGTGATTTTATGCAGACAATGTCTGCCTTTTGTTTGTCTCTGTATTTGTATGTTTTGTTTTTTTATGTCACTATGGACCTTGTGTCTTTAATAAAGTTTGATTGATTGATTGATTGTCCGGGTTAAACAGGAAGGTGGGGGCCTCTGTGAGGACCACAACACCACTCGCATTAGCTCACAGCCTTTAGCTAGCAGTACAACCAGCTACATTTTCTCAGCGATGCGGTACAAACTCAAAAATGATTTACGATCGTCGGGTGTGCGGCGGCCCACCATGGACAGCTCTCGAACCTTTGGAGATACGGTGCTTTGAAAATCAGGTTATAATGGAGGCTCAACGGAGCTGGATTTAAAAATCCCATCGTTGATGGGGACGGAGGCTCTCCATATTAGCCGGAGCAAGGCTAAAAGGTAAACAGACAGACGGAGCGTTCATATATGGAGTAAACGGTTGTCTACGAACATACGCGTAGATAGCACCAGTATGTACCATTAGCCTAGCTACATTTATAAACGTAGATAGCAGCGAAATAATTAACTATGCATGCACCCTTGGTACCACAGCACCTCAAAGGCCCTTAAAACAAGGCTCCAGACTTCACAAAACAAACTGGTCAGGCTACTACTTGGCCTCCCTCCCCGAACCCACCTCACCCCTGCCCATTTTCATAGGCTGCCGCTGGAATGGCTTAGGTTGACGACAGAGTACAGCATTTTGCAATTGGCCTGGCCTACAAGTTTCACTACCTTCACTACCAAGGTTCTTTCAAGGTTCTCTACCACCTTAAGATACCCATGTTCCTGTCTAAATACTTCCTTAATGTAAATGAAGTCCACAATCTCAACACCAGAGAAATGAAATGATTACTATATTTACCCAGGGTATCTGGGCTAAGCTCAAGAACTTGTTTCCAGCCAGGCCCTGCTCATAGAACATTTCATCGTAGTGGTTCAATGCCTTGTTCAAGGGCACTTCAGCGGTGGTAATTTTAACGTGTCGGACCGCTGATTCGAACTGGCGACCTTCCGGTATCAAGACCGCTCCGCAATCCGTTCGGCCACCGCTGCCAAGAGGGAGTTCAACAAACTACATGCAACCCAGATTTGGCTCAAACAATGGATTAAATGTGGAACGCCCTACCAACAGCAATTAAGAAATGTGAATCCCAAATTCCTTCAAAACCTATGGGCGTCTGCAGTTCGAAACTGGTCCCCAAAGTCCCCCCCCCCCAAAAAAACCCAACAACAAAACAAGTTACAATATGATTACTGCTGGTAGTATAAGTATTAACTACTGCTTGTTTAGGATCACATTTATAACAAACTGATTGATTGAAGTATTTATTAACAGTTTGCAGAATTACAGTACATTTCAAGTACAACTCAATACAAAAACTGTTGACTGTGGACGACACCAGAAAGCATTACTTGTTTACAATCGGGTCCACCCTTTTCAATTAATCAGAACATGTAGAGACGTACAGAGATACACTTCTATATAGTAACCAAAAACAGGAAATCATCATAAAAGGAGGTAAAAGGGGAAAACATCTAGGGCTGCATCTTGTGCCACCCTTAACCCTAGCCGCAATTTGCAACTCTAGATTTTTTTATAATGGGATGAATCTTGAGTTGCAATACCCTCCATTGACTCCCCACTCATCATTTTGCGTTTGCGATCTGCTTGTCTTAAACGACGTTAAACTCACCAACATTGCAGCTGTAGTCCAAGCTTGAATTATTCTCTTTCAATCTGCCGAGCTTGTTTTTCATAAAAATCCCCCGTAGACATGTTATGAGCTACTTTCTGTCAAGAAATTCTGTGCAAGTGATTATTTTTCTAAGTGCTGGAGTTTGGAAGCGCTCGTCGTAAATCACTGAACGTCCCTGCATGCATCTGTTTCGCATTTGCACATAATGCAGGAGGCAGCAGCGCGACCCCTTAATACAAACGAGCGCTTCCAAACTCCAACATTTCTTCTTCTTGACAGAAAGTAGCTCATAACATGTCTACGGGGGATTTTTATGAAAAACAAGCTCGGCAGATTGAAAGAGAATAATTCAAGCTTGGACTACAGCTGCAATGTTGGTGAGTTTAACGTCGTTTAAGACAAGCAGATCGCAAACGCAAAATGATGAGTGGGGAGTCAATGGAGGGTATTGCAACTCTAGATTCATCCCATTATAAAAAAATCTAGAGTTGCAAATTGCGGCTACCTTAACCCTTATCCCTAAACGTATTTGCCATTTTTTTACTATTTTGAAAAACATTTTACGTTGTGAGCTTGTAGATCAGCTATTTTAACTATTTAAAAAAAATAATAAGGGGATAAGGGGATAAGGCAAGATCATATAACCCATAGTGAGGGGAAAAGGGGGCCAGTTTTGAATTGCAAAACAAGTTACAATATTATTATTGCTGCTAGTATTAACTACTGCTGGTTTATAACAAGTTACAATATTATTACTGCTGCTAGTATTAAGTACTGCTTGTTTAGGATCCTTTATAACTAACAAGCAGATATGAGATAAATACTCGTCGTGTTGTTCCATTTTAAAAGATGAGTCAATAATATAAAAGATAAATGTAGTAAAAACAAGGTGAATCAGTTAATCTTACCTGCTGTGTTTCAGGGTTGAGCTGCTTAACGACCACACTGTTTTCAAACCGTTTAAAACCTTTTACTATTATTATTATTATTATTGTGTTGTCAAACCACACTGCTAGCAGGCTAACAGCTAGCTGTGTGTGAACGCAAATAGGCCTACTGTGCAAGGGCTGTGCGCATGCGCACTAGCCCTGCTGCTGCAGAGTTTAGAGTAGAGACGGCACCGGATTTCTCCTCTCATCCACTTGCATTCAGTTGCTCAAAAGCGCATGAGGCGATTTCACTCCTCCTTCCGGCTAGGAACAGAGTGCATTCTGGGAAGAATTGGGCCAAATCGTGAACGCGCTGGTCCGTTGACTAGCATTGCACGCGTTCGCGTATGAAAGAGCGTCCACGTGTCGTCATGAACGTGCGCAATGATAGTCAACGGACCAGAATTGGCCCAGCGCTGCAATACCAAATTCGGCCACTATGTCCATTTCTCCTCAGGGTTTCCTCCGGGTGCCGTCTCTATTCATATACTCTAAGCTGCAGAGGCAGCAGAGCCATATGTAAGACAGAGTTACGACAACTCTGTTCACTTCACGGGGCTTTACGGAATGCATTGGAGTCTATGGGCTCGCGCGAGAACATGAACCACGTGACAAGGCTGTTTTCTGCCCCTCAATGTCGTAACTCTCTGTGGCTCTGCCCTGCTGGAGCCTGGAGCGTGCACGGTGCACGTACCATAAACGGTCACTAGGGGGAGCCATGGTACAGTGTAATACAGTGGGGCGCAGCTATGGAACAGCTATAGAGCTGATTACTCTCCCATAGAGATTTACTAAAATATTGATATCAATTATTCTAAGCCTAGAATCAGTCCATCCAGGATCCTGGTGAGTGATCATGACCATAACACCTCTGATTCTGAGAAAACAAACAAACAACAAGATTGCATATTTAATTATATGATTTACTACATTTAATAAATGCTCTTTGTTTAGCGTTTTTCATTTTCATTTATTCACAGAATCAGAGGTTTTATGGTCATGATTCACCAGGATCATGGAAGGCTTGATTCTATAGCTTAAAATAATTTATATAAATATTTGAATACATTTAAGTATATTTTTTAAATAAATGTAGAAATATTTGTGGGGGGAAAATGAATGGTCATCAAAGTCTATCTTCACTAAATCATTTTAAATGTAAACTTAAAACCATTTGATGAATCACATCTAACAATTCAATGTCAGTCTCTTCCACACACACTACACATACACTTTACATTTCCACTAATATGTATTTTTACTTTTTCATTTATACTGTGTATCCATTTTTGTATTATTCACGTTTGATTTTATGATTTCTTTTGTTAAATTAGATTAACTTTATAAATCCCCACAGGGTTTTCTAAATCTCACCCTACAATATGTTGTTGTTCCAAATGTGTTGTTTTAAAATGTGTGAATACAAAAATAAAAATAGTTCTATCCATCATAGAAATTGTATTATAGCAAATACATTACACCAATATTCCCTTTATTCTAACTCCAGCTAATCCAGCTCTTTCCATTCCCTCCTTTCTTCTGTATACTTCCTGCAGTACAGAAGTATACAGATTTCTTGATTAATTGAAAATGGAGGACCTTGATGTAAACAAGTCTTGGTTTACAACACTGATGATGTGTCCAAGTTCATGATGTTTAATTAACTGAAGAACTCTGGAAGTGTTGCAGTACCAGTGACAACCAGGAACAGACTGAAGAACTCTGGAAGTGTTGCAGTACCAGTGACAACCAGGAACAGACTGAAGAACTCTGGGAATTGTAGTACCAGTGACAACAGACAGTGGGGGTTGTAGTGTAGCATGCCACTTGGACACAGGCCGGGGTCTGATCAGCCATGGTTGGGTCGCATGGAGGAGGGTGTCTGTTGTAAGACCAAGAAACACCCAACGATCCCAGGTCTACAACACTGATGATGTGTCCAAGTTCATGCATCAGTAGATGTTTAATTAACTGTATCTGCTGCTGCTGTGTGTATCCTGACTCAGACTGTATGTCAACTACAACATGGAGAGATGTCAAGGTGTCTGATTTCAATACACATCATGTACCATATAGTCTATGGCATAGACTTACTTTATTCTGTTATTCTATTTGATCATAAAAGGCAAATGTACTCTTGAATAAATATACAAATTGATTCATTGTCTAATAATAATAATAATATTTAGATTTATGAATTGATTTACTAAACAGTGTAATGAAGTTACAGCACTGCTTTGCCCATTAGAGTAAGCACGTTTATTTGTACATTTCAACAAGGAAGGCAGTGTGCTTTACACACACACCCTTTAGGCTACTTTATTTGTTTATTTAGACAGGACATTGCATATTAATGGATGTTACATGGACGTAAATACACCGGATATAGCACAGTTGCTAATTTTCATCCGCAGTCCTCACAAGAAACACAAAACGGAAAACAGACAGGCAAACAGTGGAATACATTTACATAACATTACATAGGGAACACAGCATAAAAAAGAAATACACCTAAAATAATCATGAATGGTTGCAGCTTTGGTTTTCAAGCAACCATTTTTTCAGATTGTATTTAAGAGATGGAAATGTAGCACAATCCCTTATAGACGCCTTATCAGACGACGTCACACTGATAAGAAACGGCAGCAGAAGAACACCACCTCTCATAAGATGCAATGGAAAAGTTCTAACTGCACTCACGTGTAGAAAATGCCCCATCAAACTTTCAGATGCTGTTTTTCTCCCAGTGTGGAGGAAGAATGATTAGGATTTTTATTGTGATCTCTCGCCCTTGAAATATATAATCCTTGGTTTCTGTTGTGTTTGAACAATAATAGCAATTCAAAACAGTTGTCCTCAAAACCACACCTCCAGTCGCTGTCATAAGAACGGGAGGTGCGCACATGAACACGGCAGCAGAGCCTATTTGTGCACGGCTGCACGCGCACCTGCAGTCCATCAAGTATAATTTATGCTTCGTCCCGCGATGGTGTCGCGCACGCAGACCTCTACGCTCACAACAGTCGCATCTGCGATGCGATGTGAGCTTGTATATCAGCTGTTCTCTGTGCGCAATACTGTTGGGCTTTGAAGTATAAATGTCTCCTAGGGTGCATCTCACTAGCCAACTCACAAGAGGAGGTTGAATGGACTGAAACCAGCGCTCCCCAAAACAACAGGTTTGGAGATCTGTTGGGAATTGATTACATGAAACAGTCACCTGTGCGCCCATTCCCAATGTTTGTAAACAAATAATTGGTCTATATGCAGAGGAAGGCCATTCCATGCTACACAACCCTGTACTGAGAGGACATTTTGGCCGAAGGTTGTTTGCCGGTGCGGCACTTCGCAGTCTCCTCGAGTGGTTGCTCTGGTACTGATTCCCCTATCGGGCTTTCGTTTAATGAATTCACTTAGGGGGGGGCGGGCACAGACCATGTAGGGTCTTGTATATGACCCCAACCTGTTTGAAAATGTTAAAGTTATCAAAGCTAAAAAAATTGAGCCTCCGGAGGATGTTACAATGATGATATGAGTGGGGCTTCCTGTCAAACACTTTGAGCGCACTCTTGTAGAGCTGTTCTATGGGTTTGAGAGTAGTCACACCTGTGCAAGACCAGTTTGTGAAACAGTATTCAACATGTGATAGGATCATACAGTGAAGATACGATCTGGCCGCTCCAACTGTCAGGAATGGTCTAATTTGTTTAAAATGTTGAATTTAATCGTATTAGTGACTTTCTTCACATGTTTTTTAAAGGTTAGGGTTGAGTCTAATATGACTCCGAGGTACTTGAACTCTGGGACAAGGTCAAGTTCCTCTCCACCCAGAAACACATTTGAGGACTCCAACACAACTGTTTTTTTGGAGAAGGCCATGCAGACTGTCTTTTTGGCATTCAAGAGCAGACATGAATCTATAAGCCAGTCTTGAATGCTTGTCAGGGCTGATGTTAAAATTATTGACACATCTGCATAGCTTTTACCATGGGCAAGCATCATCTGCATACATCTGGACATGTAGATTATTACATACTTCAGGTAGGTAATAATTATGTACAGATAGAACAAAATTGGACCTAACTTTTAAAAACCTTTCTTTTTACACAGGCTTTCCCATAGATAGCCTGTTTATTGTTTATTATGTGGTGTTATGTTATTTTATTTATTGTCCGTTCAATGATTTAAACAATGTTTTTTGTTGTTGTTGATTTATCCCACAAACTCAATTGTACTGTATTTTATATGCAATGTAAAGCACTTTGTGAATTTTGTTCTGAAAAGCGCTCTATAAATAAAGTTTATTATTATTATTATTATTATAGTATTGAGCCCTGGGGGACACCGACCGAACAGGTGTGGTAGGGAGATTGTACACTGTTGACACTTACACACTGTTTTCTGGTGGATAGATAGGAACTAAACCATTCTATAGCTTCTGGAGAGAAATTAAAATGTGTTAATTTGGACAAGAGGACCCGGTGACAGACGGTGTCGAACGCCTTCTTGAAGTCCAGGAACACTGCCATTGCACAGGGAGCTCTGTTCAAAGCACACTTTAATTTTTCTATGAACAGGCAGTTTGCTGATTCAGTGGAGTGGAAGGCCCGAAACCCAAACTGCATGGGATGCAGTGGCCTTTGTCTAGGTGTTTGATGATAGTCTTACTCTTGACAATCCACTTTTCAGCCACATCTGGGCGGAAACCCCTTTAGGTGTTTTAAGCATTATGTTATACTTTAGCTATTGAAAAATAGCAGATCTACAAGGTGGTGAAAATGTGGTGCAAATCTTTGAATATATATTCTTTCACAGCAAACGTTTTTAACTCGAATCTTTGCTCCTGGGGGGTCCCTGGAATAACATATTTTCAGATGGGGGTCTAAATGGGTTAAGAGCAATGTAAAGTGTGATGCATTCACAATAAAGTTACATTTGAATACAATCAAAACTATTGGTTTAGAATAGAAAAATAAGAATAAAATAAAAAGCAAACTGAATACAGACCCATAAACCTCAGTAAAAAGCAGCAGTAAACAGAAACGTCTTGGGCTTTGATTTCAAACAAAGTGTTGTAGATGTGACAGGAGTTGGGTTAGGTAGAGGTTCAGCCAGACTGTTGAACACTCAACATTGTTTTACTTACTTTATTTTTTAATTCAAGACATTTTTCCACACATTGTTAACAATACATTTTCAAAACATCCAAAGTATTTTATCTAGGGATGGACAATATTTTATCAAATCGTTATGGGTCGATGTTGGCCTTAAAATGCAATATTGGTATTAGCCTGAAGTTTTAAAATAAAAATACTACATCGAAGCTGTTTATATTCCGACATAGGCTAACATTTCAATAACTGTGAATCCCTATAGTATTTGGAATAAAATGCACTGTTTTCCAAAATGTCAGTTTGTCACCTCCCTCTTCACATTCAATAGATCCTGTGATCTTTTGTGGCCAGATGTAATTTCCTGGGGTCTAGTAGGACTAAAACAAATACATTTACCCACTTGTTCGAATGCCCCCACCCCATGCCAAAAATAGCTAAAATTGTTTAAACGAAAGAAAGCAGCAAATGAAAAATATATATAACACTCATCTTTTACTTTCTCTAATAACCTAAAACATGAACCTTTGTTGAAAAAAAAACCAAAGTTGTCCTTTAAGGGTTTAACATGAGGAGAAAAACAAAAGAGCAGGAGAATGGAGGCCTCTATTGACAGGATTGATTTAATAGTTTATTAGACATGAATGTAAAAACAGCAACAGAGTTCAGTCAGGCACTGATTCCAAAAGGGAGAACACAAAAACAAAGTCCTGGCGGTCTTATTTCCATTCAGGCCCTATGCAATCAATTCACAATAGCAGAACAAATCACACTTGTGTGAAGTGAGGGGTGCTCTTATCACATCATACATCACATTCCATGCTCAGCCAATCAAATCATCACAAATCTGATTCAGGCCCAAATGTCATTCCATTTGTGCCGTCTTCACTTCTTCTGCCCTCACAATTATATCCTCAATATGTACATCAGCCAATCAAATCATCGCTATGGGGTGATGATCAGCCAATCAAATCATCGTGTTTGTGTTCACGCAAAGACAAAGCCCAATAGGAGGAGCTAGCACCCCTCAACAAAAGTTCAATATCATCAAAAACAACAACAAAATATATCATTACAGGAAATAATAAAACACTATATGTACAGAGTGGGAGAAGTTAGGAGGGGGGTGGTCACCTGTTTAAAGGAGAAGTGATCATTTCCTCTTCATTGGGCCTGCTGAAAGGTGGACTTTCAGGCCTGTTTTAAAAGATGTAAGTGATCTGCATTTTTTGAGGGAAGGGGTCAGGGCATTCCATGCCTGGGTGGCCGTGCTGTAGAAGGAGAATTGACCCATATTTGTTTTGAAATATAGGAGCAGTATAATAATCCATAACATTGTCCTTGTCTATCGACCTCCCTACGAACATACAGCTGTTTAATTTGATCCTCCCAGTGAGCTCATTTTTCATTCTTCAAGTTTTGTTTATTCTCGAAATTACACTGAGTTTTACACAAATTACACTCATTTTCAGTGTCGTCGAGTAATACAATATCATATAGAAAAAACATCACAATACATCAGAAGATCAGGAAAAGAAAAACAAAAGATATACAGTACATGTGAATTACATAGGTTTACAAATAACTAAGAACATTTTCAAAACGATCTAACAGTTACATATTGTGGGGGTCTGTATGCTCACCAAGGGTTTAAAACGACTTAAGGGTACCAATGTGGTCTGTTTCAATGTCGTTTGCAGGTCATTCCATGTGTCATTCCACAGAAGCCAAAAGCAGAGCTAACTTACCTTGAATTTGGGGAAACTACTTGACCGGGAGCGGGTGTACTTCAGAAAAGATTAGATGTAGTTAGGACAATCTCCAAGCATGGCTTTATACAAGAACAGGTGCCAATGCAGTTTTCGTCTCTCTGTCAGGGAGGACCATCCAACCTTGTTAGATTATATAAGATACAATGGTGAGTACCATAGCTATCACCCGTAATAAATCGAGTCGATGAGTGATAAACAGAGTCTATGGATTTAAGAGTGGATGCTGCTGCATGTCTATAGATTATGTCTCCATAATCCAAGACAGACAGGAACACATAGTGGACACTTTTTTTTACCCCATGGTGTGAATGCAATGGTGTCTTAGCAAGTGACCTGAGTTATTTAAACTTAGGTCACACCGTTTAAAGTGGACGTCATTTTGTATTGTCCTGTTAGAACTGTGGACACGAAGGTGTGACTTCAGATGGCTTGAATTCTTGAAGTTCAGGGCACTTCAGGGCACTTGAATGACTGAAACTCTTGTCACAATGTTGACAGTGGAAAGGTTTTTCTCCAGTGTGGACACGAAGGTGTGACTTCAGATGACTAGAATTGTTGAAACTCTTGTCACAATGTTTACATGGGAAGTTTTTTCTTCAGTATGGACACGAAGGTGTTTTCAGGGAAGATGATGCAGTAAAACTCTTGTCACAATGTTTGCATTGGAAAGGTTTTTCTTCAGTGTGGACATACTGGTGTCTGTTCAGGTCATCTGACCGTTTGAAACTCTTGTCACAATGTTGACAGTGGAAAGGTTTTTCTCCAGTGTGGACACGCTGGTGTTTCTTCAGGGAACCTGACTCACTGAAACACTTGTCACAATGTTTACATTGGAAAGGTTTTTCTCCAGTGTGGACACGAAGGTGTTTTTTCAGGGAAGATGATGCAGTAAAACTCTTGTCACAATGTTTACATTGGAAAGGTTTTTCTCCTGTGTGGACATTAGGCATGCCGCGGTTTACCGAATTTCGGTAATACCGCGACAGGAACAGCCACGGTGTTGATACCATGAGATTTCCGAGCTTACGGTATTTTAATACAGCGTTGGTGGGCGGCGCATGCTGCGCGCATGCAGTGCAACTCCACTCCCAGACTAAGGCAAAACATTTATTTTCACCACACAGCTGCAGTAGATTGAAAAGTTGCTTCCTACCTTTGAGTTAAGGTCATTACACACTGGCGAATTAGCGACGCGATTTATTCGTGCGAATAATTCGCCTTTTTTAAAACCAATTGAAGTCAATGCAAGCTTCCACATCAGTGGTGAATGTGCGAATGTGCGAAAATGCGACCGTTTTCGCTCTTTATTTGTTCGCTCCGGTGTCGAATTTTGCAGACATTCGCAGGCGAACTGCAACACCACTGACCAATCACAACGCATGTTGTTGTCTCGTTGACATGTGGGTGATTGACGTCACAGCAACAACAGCAACAACCATGGCGGGGAATTTTATATCATTTGTGCAGGAGCACCAGGGGTTATGGGACTAGTCTTGTCTCGACTTTAGGGACACAAACCTCAAAGAAAATATATGGATAGAGATCGAGAAGGATCTCGGACTCGGTGGTGAGTATATATATATATATATATATATATATATCCTCAGCTCAAACGTATGTAACGTAGCTAGCATATGAAGCTAAGTAGCTAAACTGACCTGCCCGGCTGCCCCTGTAACTTTTTCAGAGTCAACTAAAAGTTTGTATATGGTTTCATAGGTAGTTGTTTAACGATGTCAATTGTGCTATTTTATTATTGGCATGTAATATAAACACACTTCTAATCAGAATTATCATAATATGATCATTCTGATTAGAAGCGTGTTTATATTATTGTGTCTGGACTCTGGTGTTGAGTTGGCTGTATGTAATACCAGTGAGTGAATGGGATACCGTCATCCCAAATACAAAACAATGATATACACTTTATACAGGGTCCCGAAAGGGGCTAAGCAATTTATTGAGTGATATATTGAGGTAATATTTTATTAGCAGTTCACATAAGAAAAGCACAGGGCTGTCAGGGCAGTACTGTTCTGATACAAGGTCTACTTTTGTGATGTGACAATACAGATGATTCGGATTCTGATTTAAACCCAAGAAAGTACTATGGCTTGTTTACATTGGGGTCCTTATTCATTGAGACCTTGTGGTCCTTTGTACTCAATTCATTGAAAGCCACTATGCCTCTATTTCATAGTTGGTGAGGCAAAAAAGTGGTGGAAAAACCTTCGGGACACCTACATGCGTCACAAGAAGGAGAAGAAAGAGGAGGAGAGGAGTGGCTCAGCAGGCAAGCCAAAGAAGAAGTGGGTGCATTGGGATGCCATGCATGCCATGTTGGAGAAGCCCACTGCATGCAGGAGGTACTGTAGACCATGGTTCTCAACCTGTGGGTCGGGACACCCATGGGTCACTCCCCACATAATTTTAATAAATGAAAAATAGTACTATTGGTACATCAAAAGTGATCATCAACAAACTTGTCGGTAGCATTGATTGGCCACATAATAATAATAATAAAAGTTGTGAGGTATTGTGAGCTTGTAGATCTGCTATTTTCACAATAATTACCTGTTGAGCTGAGTCAAACTAAATTGAATGCCTCAACTCCTATAATTCAATGCTTATCATGGTGGGGTCCCCATAGTCCTCAAATCGGTCAGTCAGTATCAGCTATACATTTGGAATAAATGAATGAATGACTGAGTTTGAACTGACTCCACATCATGGAATATTTCCTACTTGAAGGAGCTATGTTAAAAAGTTGACAAAGTGTCCCACCTGTCATTTTTATGCAAATGAGTGCCGCAATTATATAAAAATCAGACCCAACTGAAGTAGGGTTTAATATTTTCCCGCATTTGGCTCATTTTAAATCCCAGGAATTTGCAAACCTTTTCCCGGGAACTGACTGACTGGCTGGCTGGTTGACTCGCTGGTTGACTGGCTGGCTGGCTGGTTGGCTGGCTGACTGGTTGACTGACTGACTGACTGGCTGGTTGGTTGGCTGACTGGCTGGTTGGCTGGCTGACTGACTGGCTGGTTGGCTGACTGACTGACTGGCTGGCTGGTTGGTTGACTGGTTGGTTGACTGGCTGGCTGACTGGCTGGTTGGCTGACTGACTGGTTGACTGACTGGCTGGCTGGTTGGCTGGTTGACTGACTGGCTGGCTGGCTGGCTGACTGACTGACTGGTTGACTGGCTGGTTGGTTGACTGGCTGGTTGACTGGCTGACTGGCTGGCTGGTTGACTGGCTGGTTGACTGGCTGGTTGACTGACTGGTTGGCTGGCTGGTTGGTTGACTGGCTGGCTGGCTGGTTGGTTGGTTGACTGGCTGGCTGACTGGCTGGTTGACTGACTGGCTGGTTGACTGGCTGGTTGGTTGACTGGCTGGCTGACTGGCTGGTTGGCTGACTGACTGACTGGCTGGCTGGTTGACTGACTGGCTGACTGGCTGGTTGGCTGACTGGCTGGTTGGCTGGCTGGCTGGCTGACTGACTGGTTGGCTGACTGACTGACTGGCTGGTTGGCTGACTGACTGGCTGGCTGGTTGGCTGACTGGTTGGCTGGCTGGCTGGCTGACTGACTGGTTGGCTGACTGACTGACTGGCTGGTTGGCTGACTGACTGGCTGGCTGGCTGGCTGACTGGCTGCCATTGGCCTACTATTGTTCATACTGAGGATGTTAGTTGTATGATGTTGCGCTATGTGCTATAAAGCAGTGGATTTCAACCAGTGGTCCGGGAAACACCAGTGGTCCTTGAGCGCGTTTCAGGTGGTCCCAAGCTAAATGATGGAGAGTTGTTAACCAAATTGACCCAGTTATTAAATTTTTTACTCTTGAGTGTAAAATGAAACTACATGGACCAAGAGTTACTTAATTTACAATAAATCTACATGGGGGGCAAATCTACATTGTTCATTACTCAATTTGAGTAATGAACAATAGTATACGGCAGTATACACATTATAGAATGGCCTGCACTATGCAAAACTAAATACAGTCACACAATCCATTACAGTATTCTGCCCTGTACACACTTGCAGGCAAATATGTAAACAACAGTACACAGCTTTAAAATGCAGCATCTGTCTAGATACCATATTTGTGAAAATATGTGGTCCCTGACCCTCAAAATAAAGGTCTAGACACCTTATTTCTTCATTTAAGTGCAATATTGGTGCAAATATTCAAATTAGTGCCGCCATTATCGAAAAATCTATTTTCAATATATAATTCAGCCAATATTGCACTTAAATGAACAAATAAGGTGTCTAGACCTACCGGTATGTTTTGAGGGTCAAGGATCTCAGTGAACTATTCTTAAAGTGACCACATATCTTTACAAATATGGTATCTAGACAGATGCTGCATTCTCAGACCCAAAACGTACAATATTTTGTCGTCGTCGGATTGGATTTTGTCCACAATTCCATAATGTATTGATGTTAGTAGTAGTACTATAGGAGAGATAACAGTCGTTCAAAATAACAATTATTCTACTGTGTACTGTTGGTTACATTAGATTAGATTAGATTAGATTCAATTTATTGTCACTGCACATAGTATACAAATACTTTGACAATGAAATGAAGAGTGGTGTCTAGCCAGAAGTGCAATACAGTAATGCAGTAAATGAGAGAATAAATGCAGAAAAATGTACAGTATGTACAGTAATGTATACAGAATAATAAATATAATAAATAGTAATGAGTATGATGGTAGAACCAAGCATAATCTGGATAAGTACATGAGAAGAAAGAAGAAATAACTGTACAGTGCAAGTAATGCACATAGCATATATACAGTATGCACATTGCACACCCACCCCACACATACCCATACTCAACATGCTACTGAATAAAAGCATGAGTTCAGATGGGTAGAGGGATGGAGGGATGGAGGGACGGAAGGGGGTCAGAGTTCAATGGGGTGGGGGGGGGGGGGTGGGCAGAGTTCAGCAGGGAGACAGCAACTGGAAAGAAGAAGGGAAAAGAGTCTGTGGTTTGGATGAGAGGCGTCTTTCACAATACCTCTCGCCTTACGCAGACATCTCTGGCGCTGTAGGTCCTCAATGGAGGGGAGTTGTGTGCCGAATTGCCGATGATGTATTGGGCAGTCTTGACTACCCGTTGCTGCAGGATCATCCGGTCAGAAACTGTGCAGTTGTTATACCATACTGAGATGCAGTTGGTTAGTATGCTCTCAATGGTGCAGCGGTAGAAGTTCACTAAAATCCGTGGAGACAGGTGAGCCTTCCTCAGTCTCCTCCAGTTGAGAGCCCATGAGAGGTCCTCAGAGAGGTGGACACCCAGAAACCTAAAACTGGACACCCGCTCCACCACCACCCCGTTGATGTAGATAGAGGTGTGGTCACAGCGGTTGGCTCTCCTGTAGTCCCCAATGAACTCCTTTGTCTTTGTGGTGTTGAGAGCCAGGTTGTTGCTGGTGCACCACGCCGCCAGGTGCTGGACCTCCTCCCTGTAGGCCGACTCGTCGTTGTTTTTAATCCGGCCTACCACCGTGGTGTCGTCCGCAAACTTGACGATGATGTTAGATCTGTGTACAGGAACGCAGTCGTGGGTGAAGAGGGAGTAGAGGAGAGGACTGAGCACACAGCCCTGTGGTACTCCATCCAGTGTTCAGTGTCAGGGTGGAGGAGGTGTAGTTATCTAACCTGACAGACTGAGGTCTGTTGGTCAGTAAGTCCAGAATCCAGTTGCAGAGTGACGTACTGATGCCAAGGTGATGCAGTTTGGTGACCAGTTTAGAGGGGATGATGGTGTTGAATGCAGAGCTGAAGTCGATGAACAGCATTCTTACATAGGTGTTGGTGAGTTCCAGGTGGGTCAGAGCTGTGTGTATTGCAGTGGAAATGGCATCCTCAGTTGACCTGTTGTGACGGTAGGCATACTGATGAGGGTCCAGGGCCGGGGTAGACAGGTTTTCATGTGAGCCAGTACCAGCCTCTCAAAGCACTTTGTGATGATGGGGGTAAGTGCCACGGGCGGAAGTCATTCAAGCGTGTTGCAGTGGAATGTTTAGGTACAGGCACGATGGTAGCGGTTTTTAGGCACACAGGAATGACTGCCTGAGACAGAGAGATATTGAATATGTCACAGAAAACCCCTGCCAGCTGCTCAGCGCATGCCCTCAACACACGACCAGGGATGCCGTCAGGTCCCGCAGCCTTCCGCGCATTAACCCTGCTCAGTGTGGTGTATACTATACACTGCATGCTTTTATTGTGAAGGGTCTCAGTTCTCACAGCCTGCATATTTCCACGTGCTGAAAATAGCTGATCGACAAGCTCACAACGCGTTGCGTCCGCAACGCGTTGTGAGCTGGTAAATCAGGCATTTTCAGCATGGAACACGTGTACGACGAAGAATAAATCAGGCATCACTGCGCTTCTGTGGAGGGAGGGAGATATATCAGATATATTGTGTTGGCCGAACGAGGCGATCATGTATGGACACTTGGACAGTTGGACAGCTATTTTGGACAGCTATTTTTCGTGGCACATTATGTTTAATCACAACAACGTCACGTTTACTTTACCTCCTCAGTGTTTGGGTCGGGACATGTAGGACTGTATGTGTCTGCTGTCTACGTGCATATGCGCTCTGCTCGCTCCAGTCTTTCTGGAGGGAGCGAAATGTAGCGTCTTCTGGATGCATCTCTTTAGCATTAACATTTCAATGGCCGAGGGTCGTTAGTCTATTGTTCCGTCGTTGTTGTTATCGCACGTCTAATGGTTAGTCAGCTAGTGTACGTGACAACAACAACGACGCAACAGTAGGAAGCCTGCAGCCCAGTAGCTATAATATTGCTTTCGGGGAGTTAGTTAGTGTTACTTTCGGTCAAATCAGGCGGCACACCTGGACACATCAAACGGCACAGTAAAGTGCCGCGGCACACAGGTTGGGAAACACTGGTGTATAGTATACCTCACTGGTAGAGAGTGTGAGCGGTTGGTCACCTGGTGGAACGCTGGATTTGGTGTCAGCTCTGAAGATGTAGCGTCCTTCTAGCTCTATCACGCTGCTGGGGATACTGTCACTGAGCCATGTTTCCGTGAAAATCAAAATATTGCAGTCCATGATCCTTTTCTGTGAGGTGATTCGGAGCCGCAGCTCGTCCATTTTGTTCGCCAGGGACCGAACATTGGCGAGGAGGATGGTAGGTAGCAGTAGCCGATGGGGGTATAGCTTGTATCCCACTCCGCTTACCCCTCCTTTGTTTACGGTCTCTACGGTACAGTACAGTACAGTACAGTACAGTACAGTACAGTGGAATACAGTACAGTACAGTGGCGTCCAGTCCAGTCCAGTGGATTACAGTACAGAACAGTACAGTACAGTACAGTGGAATACAGTGGAGTACAGTTGAGTACAGTACAGTAGAGTACAGTAAAGTACAGTGGAGTACAGTAGAGTACAGTGGAGTACAGTAGAGTACAGTGGGGTACAGTACAATGGAGTACAGCGGAGTCCAGTACAGTACAGTACAGTGGAGTACAGTACAGTCCAGTACAGTGGAGTACAGTCCAGTTCAGTACAGTGGAATACAGTACAGTACAGCGGCGTACAGTCCAGTCCAGTGGATTACAGTACAGTGCAGAACAGTACAGTACAGTGGAATACAGTACAGTGGAGTACAGTGGAGTACAGTGGAGTACAGTACAGTACAGTCCAGTCCAGTGGATTACAGTACAGTACAGTACAGTGGAGTACAGTCCAGTACAGTGGAATACAGTACAGTACAGTGGCATACAGTACAGTCCAGTCCAGTGGATTACAGTACAGAACGGTACAGAACAGTACAGTACAGTACAGTGGAATACAGTACAGTACAGAGGAGTACAGTATACTATTCCCGCTAGGTTGACACATTTACGAAATCCAAGCAACTTGGTATATAGAAATATTGCCACTTGCCATGCTTGCTTTTAGATGGAAATAAAAACAAGCAAAACAAACAATAGGGCCACTCAGCCAGGTTGCCAACTTCTCACTTTCCAAGCAACTGGATATATGAAAACATCATGGTTGCCATGTTTGCTTTTCCAAGTAAAAAAAACAAACAAAAAACAGTATCGACTATCGCCCTTCCGCTATTGCCTTCTTCCCATTTGCGATGTGTGGCGCTAGGATGAGCGGGCCAAAGGCCTGCGAAATTCTAGTTACTATAATGTGTATACTGCCATATACTATTGTTCATTATTCTATTTGTGTAGATTTCTTGTAAATGAAGTAATGCAGATGTTTAACAATAATGTAACTCTTGGTCCATGTGGTTTCATTTGACACTCAAGAGTTAAAAATCTAATAACTGGGTCCATTTGGTTAACAACTCTCCATCATTTAGCTGGGGACCAGCTGGAACCCCCTCAAGGACCACTGGTGGTTCCCGGACCACTGGTTGAAAACCACTGCTTTATAGCATATAGCGTTAAGCGTAACATCATACAAAAAGCATCATCAGTATGAACAATAGTAGGCTATATGACAGGGGCGGCGGTGGCTCAGGGGTAGAGTGGCTGGATGGTAACCGCAAGGTTGCCAGTTCGAACCCGGGCTCCCCCAGAGTTGGTGTCGAAGGGTCCTTGAGCAAGACACTGAACCCCTAATTGCTCCTGATGTGCTGGTTGGTGCCTTGCATGGTTTCCGCCACCATCGACTGATTGAGGGTAGCTACTGGGACGTAAGTCGGGACTTGATCACCCCGGCTGGGTCGCCTGAGTGAGGAGTATGATGTTGGAAGACCCAAAACCCTTTTGACCGCAGGATACATCACTGAGGATACGTCTCAGGTGCATCCATGCAATGTTCTTTTAGTTATATAGTGAAAATAGATTTTTGAGTGGTGCTAGCGGCACACACACACACACACACACACACACACACACACACACACACACACACACACACACACACACACACACACACACACACACACACACACACACACACACACGCATGCCAGGGAGGAGTACAGTGCAGCATTTCTCTTAGCAGACACTTTGCCAGCTTTTTAACATAGCTCATTCAAGTAGGAAATATTCCATGATGTGGAGTGAGTTCAAACTCAGTCATTCATTAATTTATTCCAAATGTATACTAACTGACCGATTTGAGGTATAGTGCAGAGTTGTGGCTACAGAATTTAGCGATTTTCAAGATAGAAAGGTCATCGTGGGCTTAAATTGAAGCTTAAGGATATGGGAAGTTTTCTATATACAAGTGAGGCAGTGATATTCACCATAATGTGCTGGAAAATAACCATCTTTGTTATTTGTTAAGCGGACAGTATATATTTTTGTGTTTCTGGAGATGATGTAGGTCATATTTAAGAATACAATGGTAGATAGCCCCAAAATCCTATTCTGCTACTTACCCCCTCTCATGTGTCAGAATACTTCATGCCAAATCTCACACTTCCATGTTTATTTATGTAATTTTAGTGAATTTTTATTTGCCTTTACACAATTTTGCCAGAGACATATACTACTACCAGTTCAAACATGTTCCATGAACCACTGCTGTAGGATATAGCCATGTTGCAACTCGTAATGTCATCAACGTACTGTAATAAAAGGTGATAATATAAAGGTCATAACGTATCTTGTCTTTTGTAAATTGTCACTGTCATTCTGTCACTCAATGTTATTTTTTATTTAAAACAAAGCACTCCTAAATGTCTCATTACCATGTGGTGGCACAGTTCTAATTAGTTCTCCCTAAATAGGACCGAGAGCAATTTACACGTGGAGGAAGAGGGTGAGGATGGTGCTGCTGGGCCATCAGACCATGCTGGGCCATCAGACCATGTGTCCAATCCACCAGAAAGTGAGGGGGAGAGTGGTTCTGCTGTAGCCTCCAGGTAGAACTGCAACTATCGATTATCTTTTTAGCAATTATTTGATCAATTACTTACAGTATATTAGTTGCTTTATGAGCTTATCGATCAAACAGATTAGTATACCTGTTGCACCCCTCTACTCCCAGACAAGGCAAGCCAAAAAGAAAGACAAGTTGCAGCGACACCAACGTCGTGGAGGAATACCTTTTGAGGAAGGAAGCCAGGGCAGACCAGCGTGACAAAGACAGAGAACAGCAGAGAGATGAGGTTACTCTGTTCCTGCTGAGTTTGTCACCTGCGATGAGGAGATTGCCCCAAGATAGGCAATCCTGGCTAAGGCACAAGATGACAGGGCTTTTCCATGAGGCCGAATTTGGACCGGCCTATTCTCAGCATCAGCAGCAGTACCAGGATTTTACCTGTCTGTAATTTGTAACAGGGTATGCTCAATTTGCTCATGCATAAAGTGTTTGGTAAATTGAGTGCCAAAGTGAGTTTAACATTGTTTAACGTTTCATGCAATCAGATGGGGCAGATTTTTTATTAAACTTTTATTTAACCAGTAAAAAGCACATTGAGACTAAAGTCTCTTTTAGTGTGAACTTTCACACGTGTAAAATAGACTTTAGTCTTAATAAAAAATAAAAGTGGCAAAGAACTACTTTCTGGCCTTGACAGCCCTTACATACAAACAGTAAAGCCCCATCTGATTGCATGAAACGTTAAACTCACTTTGGCACTCAATTTGCCACACACTTTACACTCAGTAGGTGGTAGTGGTTTCTGAGCCTATGATGATGTCACGTGCATACGTTTCAAATGTTATACGTATACCTTTCAAATGTTGATGTTCTTAAAGGACCACTTTTCAACTTATCTTCATATAAGTCCTCACTAATGTTCATGATAAAATACCACAATCAGAAACCCGTCCACCAGTGACATCATCATTAGGCAGATTTACTTTTAAACAATATTTTTTTTAAACAATATTTAGATTTGTATCATCGTGAGAACGATGGCTTCCATTTTCACATAACTATTCAGGAATAGAAGGCCTGCAGTTTCTATTAGCTTGGATTCCCCATCGATGATGTCACTGGTGGACAGGTTTCTGAACTGCCCAGCCCTCCTATGAGACACAGACAGAGAGTAGAAAATAATTGTGGTATTTTATCATGAACATTATATGAGTAAGTTGAAAAGTGGTGAAGTGGTCCTTTAAGAACATGAACCTGAGGTAACATTTCAAAGATACGGGGTAGAATAGAGTTTAAATTGTTTGCGGCTCAGATACAGGATACAGGGGCTGTTTCATGAGGCAGATTTCGGGCCTGCCTATTCGCAGCAGCAGCACTATACCAAGACTATGCCTGTCTGTAAATAATGCTGCTAGATCGTTGCTGTCAGGCCAAAACCTCTTACCTCATTTTTTTTTCTTCTATAAAGTAATCCATTAAGACCTGAGAACAGATTATTCTACAAATGTCATCTAAATCCTGATAGTTTTCCGAAACCTTATGTTTCTATGCCAGTGGTTCAACTTCTCAAACTATTTCATGTCAAGAACCCCACAAATGATATGTAATTGCCCGCCGACCCCCATCTGAAACAAAATGGTTCCAGGGACCCCCCCAGAAGCAAAGATTTGAGTTAAAAATGTAATACAATAATATATATTGAAAGATTTGCACACTTTTTCATGATTTTTCAAGAATAGCAGATCTACAAGCTCATGAGCTTGTAGATCTTCTATTTTTCACCAGCTAAAGTTTAACATAATGGTTAAAGTGGTTAAAAGCTGAGGGGACACAGATGCATCCCAGGTCTTGATGGATTAATGCCTTACTTTGTCATACTTTGTTTTATAAATATTATTTATGTATTGACTTCAGTTCCAGGAAGTCACACCTCAGGTTCGTGCTCTAGTCTACAGTGTTAAAAAATTGTATTTTGAGTTCTTGTTCGCTGCTAAACTTTAAATTCATTATTGTCTCCACCAGGCCGAAAACATGGGGAGAGAGTATGTTTTGCACTCCGTCCGTGTGTGTGTGTCCGTCCTTCCTTCCTTCCTTCCTTCCGTCCGTCCGTTATCAGCTAATCTCCGCCACCGTTGGCCCGATCCATGCCAAACTTTGCACACACACTCCCTGGATGCCAACAACGAACCTCTGCCCCAAATATTCTTCAACGGCCTGTTATAGCGCCACCATGAGGCTGATTTAGGCAAAACACATTTCTGTAGATTACTCGTACACATTTTATCCATACATCACACAATTCGGTATACACTATCTTCATAGTCATGTGATCAACACGGTTCTGCACCATTTCCCATCTTCCATCCTGATTGGCTAAGATTGGCTTCCAAAGCTCACATGATTGGTCCGTTTCGAACAAAATGCCACAAATCACAAACACAGTGTGCAATTTCCGTGAAATTATACACGCACATTTCCACTAGGCCGAGGACGACATGCCACTCATTTCTTTCCAAATCAGCCTCATGGTGGCGCTATAACAGGCCAATTCCTGTTTTTAGCTATAACTGCATCGATCTGTATACAACTTATGTATGCGCACTCCCTAGAGGCCATGGAAAAACATTGTCTCTGCATCCCTCCACATCTGCCGGTTATAGCGCCACCATGAGGCCGATTTCTGCAAAACACATTGCTTATGTTAGTCGCACAGATTTCATCCAAATCTCACGCAAATCGGTACACATGATCTCTGTAGTCATGTGAACAAGACGAGTCTGTTGGATTTCTCAGATTCTACACTGATTGGCTAACATTGCCTTCCAAAGTTTTCAGGAGTGGCCCGTTTTGTTCAAAATGCTGCACATATCCTGCTCATCCAGAATTCTATCCTCAGAGATGCTATGAGTGATCTGGCTCTGCATTTCCTCAACAAAAGAAAATTGTTGGAAAAAACAAACAAACAAAAAAACATGTTTATATTACTCCTAAACATTTTGCCAAACATCTCACACAGTCCTATCCTCCTGGTGGAGACCTGTGCCCAGAAGGGCACTTTTTCTAGTTTCATTTGTATTGTTGAAGCACTTTTTTTAAGCACTTTGTTTTTTTCTTACATTTAATTGTTTACATATGTAACTGTTTACAAAATGTTGACATTTATTACATAAACAAAGTCAAGAAACATGGCTTTTTTATTTATGGTATGTGTTCAAAAACTTATAGAGAGATGACTTCCGCACACGGCGGTAGTTAATTTGGAGCAGGTGCGATGATGACGAGGCATATACAATGTGGAAAGGAGAGACACCCGTACACCGCCACTTGCTGGGTTCAGAGCATTTATTGAACCTTTTGGTCTTGCGACCTTCCTCAGGCAAAACAAAACGTTCAAACTGGCATACTGTAGACCAGACAAATACATCAGAAACTACAAACCATTTCAAAGTAAAAAGTTCCACCATGTGTCTCCACAGTAAGCTGAATTATAAAACGTGTGAATAGAGTTTCTAGGTAGTAATAAATAAGTAGTAATGAATAAATAATACAAGTTTGTGCTATTGCCATTGAGAATGCATTGTGTGTTTAAGTTAAATAACTCAGAAACTACAAACTAGGTAGTAATAAATAAGTAGTAATGAATAAATAATACAAGTTTGTGCTATTGCCATTGAGAATGCATTGTGTGTTTAAGTTAAATAACTCAAACTACAAACTAGGTAGTAATAAATAAGTAGTAATGAATAAATAATACAAGTTTGTGCTATTGCCATTGAGAATGCATTGTGTGTTTAAGTTAAATAACTCAGAAACTACAAACCATTTAAAAGTAAAAAGTTTCCACCATGTGTCTCCACATTAAGCTGAATTACAAATAGTGTGAATGGAGTTTCTAGGTGAAAGTGATTTTTTTGATGTGCCAATATCTGCCATTGAGCCCCATTTATACATTTCTCAAATTTGAAAGCACTATATTTCTAAAACTGAAACATTTCAAAGATTCCTTTTCAGGCAAACATGTCCACCGTAAGATGAACTAAATATGTTTGAATGGGGTTTCTAGGTGTAAGTATATAGGACTAATAGCATGCCAAAGTTTGTGCTATTGCCATTGAGAATGCATTGTGCGTTTAAGTTAAATAACTCAGAAACTACAAACCATTTCAAAGTAAAGTTCCACCATGTGTCTCCACAGTAAGCTGAATTATAAAATGTGTGAATGGAGTTTCTAGGTAGTAATAAATAAGTAGTAATAAATAAATAATACAAGTTTGTGCTATTGCCATTGAGAATGCATTGTGTGTTTAAGTTAAATAACTCAGAAACTACAAACTAGGTAGTAATAAATAAACAATACAAGTTTGTGCTATTGCCATTGAGAATGCATTGTGTGTTTAAGTTAAATAACTCAGAAACTACAAACCATTTCAAAGTAAAAAGTTTCCACCATCTGTCTCCACAGTAAGCTGAATTATAAAACGTGTGAATGGAGTTTCTAGGTAGTAATAAATAAGTAGTAATACATAAATAATAAAAGTTTGTGCTATTGCCATTGAGAATGCATTGTGTGTTTAAGTTAAATAACTCAGAAACTACAAACCATTTCAAAGTTAAAAGTTCCACCATGTGTCTCCACAGTAAGCTGAATTACAAATACTGTGAATGGAGTTTCTAGGTGAAAGTAATAAAGTAGAAATAAATAAATAAATAATACAAGTTTGTGCTATTGCCATTGAGAATGCACCAGTCAGTGCCTCACACGAGAACCACGGCGAACATGGGCATATTGCCAAGGCACTTCTCCAGCTGGTGAAGTGAAGTACTGGCGAAATGTATCCCTGATCCTTTTGGACTCTTCCGATGCCCTGTTCTCCCGCAGGTTCCTCAGTGGTCTGAGGATGCTCTCGCCAGCCTCGTCGTCGTCGTCAAACTCATCCTCATCTGGCTCATCATGGCCCACAGTCTTTGAAGACTGGATGTAATTGTGGAGGATGCAGGTTGCCCTCACCACACTGTCGGCTGTTTCCGGGCCGACTTGTAGTCTGCCACTGTAGACCCTCCAGCATTTGGTGAGGATACCAAAGGCGTTCTCCACAATCCGACGGGCTCTCGAGAGACGGTAATTAAATACCCGTGAGTCTTCAGGAAGACGGCGCCCCGAATAAGGCCGGAGGAGGTACTGCTTCATGGGGAAGGCCTCGTCACCCACTGCCACATATGGCAAAGGTCCCAACTCTGCTGCCTTTGGTAGGAGAGATGGTGGAGGGACGTCCAGCTGGTCTGCCTGGAGATCTCTGCCTAGTTTGGAGTTGGCAAAGATTCCCCTGTCACTGTTGCCACCATAACCCCCAACATCAACGCAGATGAATCTGTAGTCTGCATCCACCATGGCCAGCAGAACTACAGAGAAGGTTCCCTTATAGTTGTAGAAAAGGGATCCGGAGTTGGGAGGGGCCTGGATCACGGCATGTTTCCCATCCAGAGCCCCGATGCAGTGGGGGAAGTTCCAGCGCTCCTCAAACCTCCTAGCGATGCTCAGCCACCTATCCTTGTCTGGAACAGGCATGAGGGTGTCTTTGAGGACATCCCAGATGGCATCACAGGTTTCCCGCATAATCTGTGCCACAGTTGAAACCCCAAGGTGGAAACTTGTGGCGATGGTGCTGAAGCTGTCACCGGTGGCTAGGAATCTACAAAGACAAGAGAAAGGAGTATTAGCCTATATTTTCTTACTTATCTATCCTTATACAATATTATGGTCACACACACAAATTGGCTTGCTTATTTATGTATTTATTTTCTATACAGGTAATGTTTATATCACAAGATGTAGGCTACAAATGCTGTTTTCCAGGATCATAGGACCAACATATAGCATTTTCATCCTGCACATAATTCTACATTAATTTAAACTCACATGCATTGAACTCTGACTGGGGAGACAGTCTAAAAATCATACATGCTGATGTGAAAGAAAATGTTTCTAAAGAAGAAGAGAAAAAAATAAAGGTTGCTATGTGTGTGTCAACAATCAAAATCGGATGTTAATATATAATTTGGATGTGGTGTCATAATTAAACGTAATGTCGATATGGCACGCCGACTATCAAGAAAATAAAGACACGGCACTTCATGTCAAAAAGGTTGCAGATCCCTGATTAATAGCATTGTTTTTGTGGGTGTGGTGCACGGTTTCCCCCAGCAGGTGGTGCCTTTGAGTAAGGTGAGGAAGTTTGACCGTCACGAGTTAAAACAGGTGTATTTTAATTGTATTATACTATTCAATGCTCAAAGTTATTTGTCTTCACAGGGATATAATATTAAGGTAAACTAAAAGGTAGTGAGTGACTACTATAGGCTACTAGTGAAGAAATCTTTATAGCCTGCCCTGTAGCCTTCTTGGCTGGGAGTAAAATAGCCTATATAGCCTGACAGCCTGTCGATATATAAAACAGGATTTTAAAAACAGGCTGTAGGTAGGTATTGTTGGGCAACACCCCTGGACATTAATGGGAAAGTTATTAATCTCGAAGTTAAAATATAAGTAGTAGGCCTAGGCAAGTCTACATGGCATAGCTGATAGCTGTCTTTCTTTGGAGCGCCGAGAGGCCAATTGAATAGAACAGATGTATGTAGGCCTGTTTTATTAAACACTCAATAAGTCATAACGGGACTTTGTCTCATTCCTCATATACAGTATACTATAGCCTATATTATATTAATATGGTTTCTTACCTCAGACATGTGGCTAGCCTCTGTTCCGGATCAATAGGCTCCCTGAAGTTGGTTGTCTCCTTCTGGAGACGTGGAGTCAGCTGTCGGAGCAGTTCTTGAAATTGTCCGAGGGACATTCGGAAATACTGCTTGAATTTCCTGGGGTATTTTTTGAGCTCCTGAATGGTGGTGTGGAACTCACCCATGTCCTCTCGCAATTTCAATATTGGGTGTACCCAAAAACTCCTTAGTTTTCTTTCTATTCTGTAAAACCATAAGTAGCTCTTCATCACTTGATGTCGAAGAAGACTCCATTGTGGCTGTGGCGCGAAACAATTCCCGCCGCGCCAGTGACGCGAAACATCTCCCGCCACGCAACTCCCGCCACGGCAGTGACGCCACGGCCCACGAAACAATGTATTTATTAATTCCCGGTTCTATAGCAGCAATAGTGGGGAGGTGCTGACCACGGGAGACAAAACATGTAAAGGGCAGATTTATTCACGATACAAAACACTTTTATTAAAGACCAACGTTTCGGCACCTGCAGTGCCTGCAAGGTATTAAAGAAAGGATACCAATTATTACATAAAGCGAGAGGAGGAGGAGGAGGACGAGGAGGAGGAGGAGAGAGGAGAGGAGAGGAGAGGTGAGGAGAGGGGAGAGGAGAGGAGAGGAGAGGAGGAGGGAGAGGAGAGGAGAGAGGAGTGGCTAATCGCACAATATGCGTCGCATAGATGTGTACACTGTATAGGCAAACACGAATAAATTCGCCGGGCAAATATTTCGCATTTTCGGATCGCTTATTCGCATCGCGTCGCTAATTCGCCAGTGTGTAATAACCTTTAGTGTTGCTGAAAGACACCCAGATCCAATTGTATATATATATATATATTTCCACATGTACTAAACTAAAAGTGTGAACTGTCAAGTGTCAACACAGAGGCACGCAGTTGTGAGCATGCGCAGATTGCACTACAGCGTGCAGGGTACAAAACGGCCATTAGGGGGAGCCATAGTACAGTGAAATACAGTGGGGAATAGCTATTGATTCATTGATTGAATACTTTATTGGCAGAAATGTAATCAGTATAGGGTACAGTCAAACACATGTCCAAAGGGATCACTGAAAAAAGTCCTTGCAGTCTTGTTTCCATTCGGTCCTGGGTAATCAATTCATAATCATGACAAGTCACATGACAAATAACAAAATTAAAATTATCATAAAAGGTAAAAATAAAAAAATAAGATATGTAGGCCTACAGGTTGGGGAACAAAGAAGGGCTTATAAGGAGGTGGGGGTAGTCACTAGACTAGTATTTTTGAATATAAATACCGTGGAATACCGAGGTATAGGTTTTCAATACCGGCACCGTACCGTACTGTAAAATCTCATACCGTGGCATGCCTAGTGGACATACTGGTGTCTTTTCAGGGAACCTGACACGCTGAAACTCTTGTCACAATGTTTACATTGGAAAGGTGTTTCTCCAGTGTGGACATACTGGTGTGACTTCAGATGACTTGAAAAGTTGAAACTCTTGTCACAATGTTGACAGTGGAAAGGTTTTTCTCCTGTGTGGACATTAGTGACTGACACGGGAGTGGATTTTCACTCCTGTCCCATCCCACTCCTGCAGAAAAAATCCTGTCCTGTCCCAATCCTGGGCCAGAGTAAAAAAAAAAATCCCATCCTGTCCCACTCCTGTAGAATGACTCCTGATCCCATCCCGCTCCCACTCGAAATTACTCCCGCTCCTGTTTTGTTTTTTTTCTAGGAAAAGTTATTCTATATCTATCCATCTATCTATCTACCGGTATCTATCTATCGCTTCCTGCTTCTCAAGACAGATAGCCTACCAATACAAAAAATAAAAATAAAGTGGGCAATGGTGGATTTAACTTTGACTACCAAATACAGTATATCCTATTCATATCAATATTAAAACAAAACCAAGAACAGTTCTGACTGTTGACAAGTGCTTTGTCAATTGTTGAGATATATAATAGCCAATAAAAACATATATAAATATTTTTTACACACAGTAATAAACGTAATACAGATCTTCTCTTATGGGGGTCCCTGTCATATTTTCAAATGGGGGTCCGCGGGCTAATAAAATGTTGATTTAGGGGTCCTTGACATGAAAATGTTTGGGAACCACTGGTGTATGGGACTCGTTTGTGAGAAAGAAGGGAGACGATGTATTGAACATTCGCTCAGCCTAAAACAGCTGTTCAGGGAGCCAAGCAAGTGCCAACAGTAACAGCGTTAGCATGTAGCTAACGTAGCATCACAATTGCAAGTTGCAACGTTGCCACTGCCAGGGGAAACAAATGCATCAGGATGATCTGGCTATAAATAATCGATTATATCACATCACCGGCGCGATGCAGAATCATGCAAGGCCGCACTGCGATGTCTTCATATTAAACTTTATGAAACGTCCACTGGATTGCATGAAGGAAGTTTTCATCCTCTCCCGGTTGGAGCGGACTCAGCGGAGCCTGGAAGCATTAGCACTGCTGGGGTATGTAGTTCTTTTGACTTGCGTCAGCAAGTCAAAAGAGTGTTGGCTCACTGAAAGATGACTACAACAAAGATGGGCGCTTCTGTTCTTTTGGTTGGCAGCGCGACCAGTTGAAAATGTCATTCACGATCCTGCATGCTCCTGTTGATTTACATTCCCGTCCCGTCCCGATCACGGGATTAATACAAATATTAATCCCATCCCGCGTGAATCCTGCGGGAATCCCGTGACCCGCGGGAGTCCCGACAAAATGTCAGTCTCTAGTGGACATACTGGTGTCTGTTCAGGTTATCTGGCCTACTGAAACTCTTGTCACAGTGTTCACATTGGAAAGGTTTTTCTCCAGTGTGGACACGAAGGTGTGTTTTCAGGGAAGATGATGCAGTAAAACTCTTGTCACAATGTTTACATTGGAAAGGTTTTTCTCCAGTGTGGACATACTGGTGTCTGTTCAGGCCACCTGACAGACTGAAACTCTTGTCACAATGTTTACATTGGAAAGGTTTTTCTCTAGTATGGACACGAAGGTGTTGCTTTAGGTTACCTGACTGACTGAAACTCTTGTCACAATGTTTACAGTTAAAAGGATTTTCTCCAGTGTGGACACGCTGGTGCTTCTTCAGGGAACCTGAGTCACTGAAAATCATCACTGTCTTCAGTGACTTCAGTGTCAGATTCAAGTTCAACTTCAACCTCAGAGCAGTGGGAAGATATATCTTCTTCATCATCATTTTCTTCTTCAACTTTCACTGCTAGTAATGTCAACGTTGACCCAACAGGTTCCTCTGGTTTTTGAAGTAGTTCTTCCTGTTCCTCTTTAAGCTCCTCCTGTTCCTTTTTAAGCTCCTCCTGTTCATCTTTAATGTGTGGAGGCTCTTGTTCCTCCTGGAGCAGACTGGGGCTCCTCTCCTGTTCAGGAGAAACCTCCTCTTTACACATAACACAACCATGTGCAGGATGTCTAGGAGCAGAAACATAACATGATGGTCAAAACTGGATTACTAAAATGTAAATCCATTCTTCCACATGTTCTATGTACAAAATGAGCTATTACCTACCAAGATAAGAACCGTTACTAATTACAGATTATTACTGTTCTGGAATTTTTAGCAACATACTAAAAAAGTAATGTGAAGTAATATATTTAGTTACTTTAACACCAAGATGAATAATGATGTTAAAGCAAATATTTAATTTAATTTTGAATCATGAAATTCTGAAACAATGTTAAAATCATGAAACTTCTCACCTGGGCTCTGATTTGGAAGTAAATTAATCATGCCACTCAGTGCATGACGTTATGAAACAGAAGCACTTCTGACAATGAAAGCTTGAAATGTGGACCGACGTTAGCTTAACAATCTATGTAAAAGATTTCCACTCTTTTACATAGATTGTTAACACTCTTGGCGCCGAGGCCAGATTCGAGCCATGTGATACGGAAAGATACAAGGGGTTGACAAGAGCCAAGAATTTGGAGAAATATCTAAAAAATTATTGAATATTCTCTGTTTTGTCTTTGTGAACACACACTATCTTAAAATAAGCATTAGCATGTCTGCTATCATGGAAAAAATAAACTAATGTGGAAGTTGATAAAAGAGACGAGCAGACGGAGTATAGGGAGTCTCGGTACTTTACTTCCAAACAACATCAAGAACACACAGGTACAGGTACTTCCTTTTATCACTTCCTCACTGCACCCATAACCAACCACCAGTGTCCATTCTGATGTGAGACATCTCCATCTAGTGTCCACCACACAGCCCCCCCCCCCCCCCCCCCCCCCCCAAGAACACTCAGAATTGACAAGTGCAACACATTAAACCTCTATAAACCCCCCCAACAGTACACCCAGTGACTTTTAGTCCCTTTTAGGATGTCTGACTGCACGACCATAACGACTGTATGTCACAGTAACAGGGGGCGTGGCAGGGTTAGAGGTAGGGGCAGGGGGACGTCCCCGCAGACGATGAGGCTTTGCCGGGGGAAAGGCAGGAGTCACAATGGCTGGAGGGGCCGGGGCAGTTCTGGTTGGCCGACCCCGGCGTGGAGGCTGAGCCAGCTGCACCGGCTCGTCTGGAGCCATATGAGCAGGCTTAAGGCGATCGACTGAAATCCGCTCCTTATTCCCCCCCATGTCCACTACAAAGTTCTTGGGGCCCACCTCGAGGACCCGGAAGGGCCCGTCATACGGAGCCTGCAGCGGAGAGCGGTGGGCATCATGCCGGATAAAGACGTAGCGGGCAGCCATGAGGTCCTTCGGGATGTAGGACTGGGGAAGGCAGTGGTGTGTAGGAACCGGGGCAAACGCACTCGCGTCCCGGAGGGTAGAGCGCTGAACCGCGGTGGACCAAGGGCCAGAGGAACCAGGGAGAAACTCCCCAGGGACCCTCAGCGGCTGACCAAAGACCAGCTCGGCCGAAGAGGACTGCAGGTCCTCCTTTGGTGCTGAACGCAGGCCCAACATGACCCACGGGAGACGGTCGATCCAGTTGTGGCCCGTGAGCGTGGCGCGGAGAGCAGCCTTCATTGAGCGGTGAAAACGCTCACACATTCCATTGGCTTTCGGGTTGTATACGGTGGTACGATGGAGTTTCACCCCCAGTCTCTCAGCCACGGCGCTCCACAGCTCAGAAGTGAACTGGGCTCCCCTGTCCAAAGTGAGATCCGATGGAGTGCCAAACCGGGCCACCCAGCCGGAGATGAACGCCCGAGCGACCTCCGACGCTGTCATAGATTTCAGGGGAACCACTTCTGGCCACCTGGTGGTCCTGTCCACCATAGTGAGGAGGTAAGTGAACTCCTGGGACGGGGAAAGTGGGCCAACTAGGTCCACATGGACATGGTCGAACCGCCTCTCCGGAATGAGAAACGGCTCCAGGGGAGCCCTTGTGTGCCGATGTACCTTTGCCCGCTGACACGCCACACAGGAGGCCGCCCATGCTCTGACGTCCCTCCGAAGACCTGGCCAGACGAACTTTTCCCCCACCAGCTTAACCGACGCCCTTACACCCGGGTGTGAAAGGGCATGAATGGCGTCAAACACCCGGCGGCGCCAGTCTTTCGGAACCATGGGGCGGGGCTGGCCAGTGGAGACGTCACAAAGGAGTGTGGCGCCGCTGTCGTGGAATGCCACATCCTCCAGTCGCAGTCCTGTCACTGCCGTCCTAAACGCCTGAAGGTCTGAGTCGTTGAGCTGGTCCTCGGCCATAGCAGCGTAGTCCATCCCCAGGTGCACGGGACTGATGCGTCTCCGGGAGAGACAGTCCGCCACCTGGTTGTCTTTGCCGGCCACATGCTGGATGTCTGTCGTAAACTCCGATATGGCGCTGTTGCCGACCGGACCACGGCTCCGTTGTCTTGGCCATGGCAAAGGTCAGGGGCTTATGATCCACATATGCGGTGAACTCCCTGCCCTCCAGTAGGAACCTGAAGTGCCGTACTGCCAGGAAAAGGGCCAGCAGCTCCCTGTCAAATGTGCTGTATTTTCTCTCAGTGTCCCGGAGCTTCTTACTGAAAAAGGCTAGGGGCTGCCAGGCGCCAGAGACCCACTGCTCACACACCGCACCTACTGCGTAGTCGGAGGCATCAGTGGTGAGGGCTATCAGAGCAGCAGGGGACGGGTGTGCCAGCATGGCAGCCTTGGCGAGAGCAGCTTTAGCGTCCTCAAATGACTGGACCCGCTCCGGGGACCAGTCCACGGCATCGTTGTCCTTCTTGCCCCTCAACGCCTCGTACAAGGGGTGCATGATTTGAGCAGCATGGGCTATAAAGCGATTGTAGAAATTAACCATACCCAGAAATTCCTGTAGGGGCTTGACGGTGAGTGGGCGGGGGAAAACGGTGATGGCCTCCACCTTGGCGGGTAGTGGAACGGCACCCGCTGGGGAGACGTGGTGCCCAAGAAATTCCATCGCGGGCAGGCCGAACTGACACTTCGCCGGATTGACAATCAGTCCGTGCTCGTTGAGCCGCTCAAACAGCTGCTGGAGGTGGCCCTGATGCTCGACTGCCGACCCGCTAGCCACCAGAATGTCATCAAGATAAATGAACAGGAATGGCATGCCCCGCAGCGCAGAATCCATCATCCGCTGGAATGTCTGCGCTGCCCTTTTAAGGCCGAATGGCATCCGCAGGAACTCAAACAGTCCAAACGGGGTGATCACAGCGGTTTTGGGCACGTCCAGCGGATGGACCGGCACCTGGTGGTAGCCACGCACAAAATCTATCTTAGAAAAGATGGTGGCCCCTGCCAGGTGGGCAGAGAAATCCTGGATATGGGGAACTGGGTACCGGTCGTGCGTGGTAATTTTGTTCAGGCGCCGAAAATCACCACACGGACGCCACTTTCCATCCGCTTTGGGGACCATGTGCAGAGGGGACACCCACGGACTGTTGGATCGACGTACAATGCCGAGCCGCTCCATCGTGGCGAACTCCTCCTTGGCTATTGCCAACTTAGCAGCATCCAGGCGGCGTGCTCGTGCGTAAACTGGCGGCCCCACTGTTTGAATGTAATGTTCCACTCCATGCTTGGCCACGGAGGCAGAGAACGCAGGGACAGTCAGGGCAGGGAAATCGGCTAGGAGGCGCTGGTATACATCTCCTGTGGCGAGCATATTGGCCAGGGGAGGCGGCCCTGGCCCCCCCAGTGTGCACGGGTATGTGTCAAAGGACACAGAGTCCATCAGCCGACGATTTGCGACATCGACCAACAGTCTGTTAGCACACAAAAAATCCGCGCCCAGTATAGGCACCGACACAGAAGCAATAATAAAGTCCCAGGCAAACTGGTGTCCATTAAAACACACAGTGACATACCTGTTACAAAACGTATGGATGGCAGTACTATTAGCCACATACAGCGGCGGTCCATGTCCGCTTCCCAATGCGTCCGCGGCAGACGCAGGCAGGATGCTCCTCTGCGCGCCCGAGTCCACCAGCAGGCGCCTACCAGAAGACGTGTCCTCAATAAACAGCAGCTCATTGGTGACGCCAGCACTCATAGCCGCTAACGAGCGCCGGCTCTGGCGTTTCCCTGGTTCCAAAACAGCATGGTGGCGTGCAACGTTTCGCCTTGGTGCCAAAACGGCGATGATATTAACATAATCCGTCATCATGCTGTCGCTCGGTCACCCGATCGCGGCGATCAGACACCGCAGCCACTGTGTACTGTCGGGAAGCCAACAGTATCTTATCCGCTTCCTCGGCTAACCCACGGTAATCCTTGGTGCGCACCAGAGGCGAGCTGGCCAGCGCTGTGCGCACCGGAGTCGGGAGTTGGCGCAGGAAAAGTTGGACAAAAATAAACGTTGCGTCACCTGAACCGAGTAGCGCCAACATGTTTTCCATCAGCACCGTAGGTTTCATGTCCCCCAATCCATTAAGGGACAATAGGCGATCTGCCCGCTCCTCGTCTGACAGCTGGAACAAGCGCAGCAACTCTGCTTTGAGAGCGATGTATTTACCGTCTGCTGGTGGGTCCCTGAGGGATCCCATCATCCGGCGGGTGGTGGAGGAATCCAACGCAGCGACTACATGGTAGTATTTGGTGTCATCCACCGTGATTCCTCGGAGGTGAAACTGTGCCTCAATATGTTGAAACCACGAGGCCGGATCATGTTGCCAAAACTCTGGCAACTTAACTGTAGCCGCATACACCGGTACGGCAGCCGCGTCAGCGTTCATGTTCAAGTTCAATTAAACGTCAAGGTCACCACTGTGGAAGTTGATAAAAGAGACGAGCAGACGGAGTATAGGGAGTCTCAGTACTTTACTTCCAAACAACATCAAGAACACACAGGTACAGGTACTTCCTTATATCACTTCCTCACTGCACCCATAACCAACCACCAGTGTCCATTCTGATGTGAGACATCTCCATCTAGTGTCCACCACACTAACTTGATAAAATGTACCAGTATGAAGCTGTAAGCAGCTGAATACAGCCCGTTTTCACCCAAAACAGCACACACTTTCAAAGTACTTTCTACTAGGACTACATATCCATGACATATCTCAAATTAAACCTTATGGTGTTGACTATAATTTAAAAAAAAAAATAAGCTTCTCACATTTTCCATTATAGAAATATGGGTAACACTTGCAGATAAGGTTCATGAAATAATGATTAACTAATGATTAACTAATACATTAGTTAATCATTATTTCATCACAATTCATCATGAATTCATCATTATTCATCATGATTCATGATGATTCATCATGAATCGTCATTAGTTAACCATGATTTGTAAATGATTTATAGATCTAATTTTTTCGCTCAAATCTATGCCCACGATGAGTGTTCATAGGAGGGTAGGGTTAGTGAGCAGACTCGGTCTATCTGCAGGTCCTTCCTGGTTGTACCCATGGGTCATTTTTATCAATTCCATGCCCACGATGAGTGCTCAAAGGTGGGTATGGGTCTCTCCGGTGCTCTCCCTGGTGCTTTATGGATCATTTTTGGACTCTCCCAATTTGCCCAAATCTATACCCCGGATGAGTGCTCATAGGCGGGTAGGGTTAGTGAGCAGACTTGGGTCTCTGGTGGTCATTTTTCTCAATTCTATGCCCACGATGAGTGCTCAAAGGTGGGTAGGGTTCTGTCCGGAGCTCTCCCTGGTGCTTTATGGATCATTTTTGGACTCCCCCATTTTGCCCAAATCTATACCCAGGTAGAGTGCTCGGGACGGGAATGAAAGTCAACAGGAGCGTGCAGGAGCGTTAATGACATTTTCAACTGGTCGCGCTGCCAACCAAAAGAACAGAAGCGCCCATCTTTGTTGTAGTCATCTTTCAGTGAGCCAACACTCTTTTGACTTGCGTCAGCAAGTCAAAAGAAGTACATACCCCAGCAGTGCTAATGCTTCCAGGCTCCGCTCCAACCGGGAGAGGATGAAAACTTCCTTCATGCAATCCAGTGGACGTTTCATAAAGTTTAATATGAAGACATCGCAGTGCGGCCGTGCATGATTCTGCATCGCGCCGGTGATGTGATATAATCGATTATTTATAGCCAGATCATCCTGATGCATTTGTTTCCCCTGGCAGTGGCAACGTTGCAACTTGCAATTGTGATGCTACGTTAGCTACATGCTAACGCTGTTACTGTTGGCACTTGCTTGGCTCCCTGAACAGCTGTCTGAGGCTGAGCGAATGTTCTACAATACATCGTCTCCCTTCTTTCTCCCAAACGAGTCCCATACACCAGTGGTTCCCAAACATTTTCATGTCAAGGACCCCTAAATCAACATTTATTAGCCCGCGGACCCCCATTTGAAAAGATGCCAGGGACCCCCATAAGAGAAGATCTGTATTACGTTTATTACTGTGTGTAAAAATTATTTATATTATGTTTTTATTGGCTATTATATATCTCAACAATTGACAAAGCACTTGTCAACCGTCAGAACTGTTCTTGGTTTTGTTTTAATATCGATATGAATAGGATATACTGTATTTAATCCACCATTGCCCACTTTATATATTTTTTTTGTATTGGTAGGCTATCTGTCTTGAGAAGCAGGAAGAGATAGATGGATAGATGGATAGATGGATGGATAGATAGATATAGAATAACTTTTCCTAATGAAAAAAAAAATTCGAGTGGGAGCGGGATGGGATCAGGAGTCATTCTACAGGAGTGGGACAGGATGGGATTTTGTTTTTTACTCTGGTCCAGGATTGGGACAGGACAGGAGTTTTTCTGCAGGAGTGGGATGGGACAGGAGTGAAAATCCACTCCCGTGTCAGTCTCTAGTCCGGAGCTATCCCTGGTGTTTTATGGATCATTTTTGGACTCACCCATTTTGCCCAAATCTATACCCAAGGATGAGTGCTCATAGGCGGGTAGGGTTTGTGAGCAAACCCGGTGTCTCTGGTGGTCATTTTTTCTCAATTCTATGCCCACGATGAGTGCTCAAAAGTGGGTAGGGGTCTGTCCGGAGCTCTCCCTGGTGTTTTATGGATCATTTTTGGACTCACCCATTTTGCCCAAATCTAATACCCTGGATGAGTGCTTGGGTAGGGGTCTCTCCAGAGGTCTCCCTGGTAGTTTATGGGTCATTTCATCATCATGAACTATACCATTACATTTTACTTACTTACTAGAGAGTTGGACTCTATTAATGATTAACTATCATTAGTTATTAGTTAGTTCCTGGAGATTTGGACCCTAAAGTAAAGTTACAACTTTTTCATCATGAAGCAATTATGAACGACTGTAGTTATTAGTTAGTTCATGGTTATTTGCACCCCAAAGTAAAGTGACAACATTTCCATCATTACCTAATCATGAACTAGCTGTAGTTAATAGTTAGTTAATGGATATTTGCACCCCAAAGTAAAGTGACAACATTTTAACCTTGAACTAGCTGTAGTTAATAGTTGACTTACTTGACTTATTCCTGTAGGCTCCTAGGTGGAGCATAGGGCCGCAATCACACCCCGCCATCGGATTCTGTTTTGAGCAGTTTTTTTCAGATGGGCCCACGGTAATCCGGTCGTCTTTGCCTCACTCTCCACTGATCTTCTCCAGGTCTGTTTTGGCCACCCCACTTTTCTTTTGCCCTGTGGGTTCCAGTCCAGTGCTTGCCTAGTGATGTTGTCAGTAGGTTTTCGGAGGGTGTGTCCAATCCACCCCCACTTTCTCTTCTTCACATCCTGGCTGATGGAATTTTGGTTGGTTTTCTCCAACAGGCTGGCATTTGATATTATATCGGGCCACCTGATGTTCAGAATGCGCCTTAGGCATCTGTTGACAAATGTCTGGAGTTTGTTGGTGGTAGTATTTGTCACTCTCCATGTCTCTGATCCATAGAGGAGAACTGACTTGACGTTGGTGTTAAATATTCTGGTCTTATTTCGGAGGGACAGTGCCTTGGAGTTCCAGATGGGTCGTAGCGCGGTGAGTTAATAGTTAATAGTAGTTAATAGTTAGTTAATGGTTATTTGCACCCCAAAGTAAAGTGACAACATTTCCATCATTACCTAATCATGAACTAGCTGTAGTTAATAGTTGACTGTAAACGCAGGGAAAAACAGCTCCACAGTTAGCCCAGGGAAGAAAAGGAGACAGAGTCTAAACGCAGGGAAAAACAGCTCCACAGTTAGCGCAGGGAAGAAAAGGAGACCGACTGTAAACCCAGGGAACAAGAAGAGCTCCACAGTTAGCCCAGGGAAGAAGAGATTGACCAAGAACAACGATGCCTCGGATGAATCAACCGATGAGTGCGCCCCAATTAATGTACTGCCTCCCTCAAATACTGAAGGCCGCCGAGTGTATGACAAGAGGAACTACTGCCTTTTTTGTCAGAAGGCAACATCAAAAATCGCTCGACACCTTGACACTGTCCACAAAAATGAAGTGGAGGTTGCAAAGGCATTGTATCACCCAAAAGGTTCTAAAGAAAGACGGAAGCGGCTGAGCATCCTAAGGAACAGAGGAAACTTTGTCCACAATAACGATGTGGTGAGACAGGACATCTTGCTGCACGTTAGCGACCACATAGGAATACACCGGGTAAAGATTGTATTTACTGTGTTCATTGTCAAGGTCTTTACTCAAAGAAAACATTATGGAAACATGTAAAAATCTGTCCAGTGAAGGCAAGAGATGAAACACCCAATGTTGGAAGACAAAGATCCTGTTGGTATGGACATCAGTGAACGTCTAAAGAATCTTCTACAGCTGGGACAATATATGGTCAACAAATTGAAGACAAAGAATTCCAATTATGCTGACTACATAAAGGCGAGAATGAGAGAAGTTGGAAGAGTGCTTCTTGAGGCGAAAAAGATTACCCCTCTGAAGAAGATAGAGGAATTCTTCATTCCCCAACACTTTATGCTTGTTGTGTCTTCTACTAAATCAGCAGCTAAATACAAGCCCAAAGACGACACCTATGGAATCCCATCATTAGCGCTAAAGGTTGGCTACAGCCTAAAGAAACTGAGCTGTATTGTTGAGAGCAACGCTATGATGGTAAACGATGATGTCACAGCTGAACTAGCACGAAAGTATAGACAGATACATACCACAAGATGGGAAGAATACATCTCTGCTGGAGCACTACGCACGCTTAGGGAGGGGAGGTTGAATATGCCACAGATTTTGCCATTTGCAGAAGACGTGAAGAAGTTGAACTTCTCCATGGAAAATGATCTACACATTTACCAGAAAATCAATCAATCAACCCTACCCCAAAAGAACTACGCTGCTCTGGCTAAGGTCACCCTTGGTTTGGCAATCACGTTCAACAGGAGAAGAGAAGGAGAAGTTTCCCTAATGACACTGGATGGTTTCATGTCACGAAACAAGTCGAAGTTGAATGAAGACGTGGCCATAATCTTGACTCCTTTCGAAAGGAAAATGTGTGAGATCTTCGCAAGAGTTGAGATCAGAGGGAAAAAGGACATAATGGTCCCTGTCCTGTTAAAGCCATCACTGGTGAGTGCAATGGAGCTGTTGATTAAAATGCGTGTGACATGTCAAGTGCCCACTGAAAACGCATTCATGTTCACAAGACCAAAAGCCTTATCTGCATACAGAGGTGGAGATTGCTTGAAGCAATATGCAAACATCTGTGGTGCCAAAAACCCTGAAGCCTTGCCCTCAACAACACTGCGAAAACACATTGCAACAATGTCTCAAATATTGAACTTGGAAGAAAATGAGTGTGACCAACTTGACAACTTCTTGGGCCATGACATCAGAGTCCATAGACAATACTACCGCCTACCATCAGGAACTCTCCAGCTTGCGAGGATGAGCAAGGTTCTCCTTGCTATAGAAAAGCATCCCTATATATTATATACATATTTTTAACTCCCAGTAACCTAATATGGCATATTTTACTATTGTTATTGTAAAATATTATAAGATGGTGAAATCTGAATGAATTGTACTTTATTGAGCAAAACAGATTTGGGTTGTACCTTCAAATTAATTCAAGCAATACCATATTAGCCACAATATTCATGTAAACATGAAATGTAAACAAGTGCAAGAAGTGCAAATTTACTTTCATTCAAGAAATTCTATTCTCCTCCAGTTCCTGGCATAATGTTGCGAGGAGAACAGAAGAGATAGTAGTCGTTTTGGTTGGAACTGACTGAAAATAACTTTGTACTTCAAGTTTAAAATTAAGTGTCAATATAGATTCCAAATATTACCAAAATATGACGCGGCACACCTGGGCTGTCGCCACGGCACCCCAATGTGCCCCTCACCCACTTTGAGAACTCCTGCATTAGTGGTATTTTAATTTCTCAACAGAACCAGTGACCAGCACCACAACAAAGGAGGCACCAGCAAAATCAAGGCGGAGGTGGAGAGCAGAGGAAGTGAAAGCGGTGGAGGACAATATGATGGACTTCATCAAGACCTTCACCGTACCTCCCAAAAAGAGCTGCGATCTTTGCCTTCAAAGTGCACCAGAGGCACTAATATATAGGTCCTGGACCGATGTGAAGAACTTTGTCCGAAACCATATCACTGCATTGAAAAGAAAGGTTAACCCTTAATGGGGCTGTTGTGGCTACAATTTCTGTTCTGTGGCTAAATGTGCTGTTGTCCCCCAAAGGACATGCAGCCTCATGTGACCTTCTCTCCTTTCAAATTAACGTAATCATTTCGAACACTCGTCATTTCACATTTTGGTCCTGAAAATATCACCTGTCTTTAATTACCCTTCAAACCATCATTTTCTTGAGTTAGGCTACCGTGTGTACTTATCTTTGACTTTGGGAATTCACTGTTCGGACTCCGGGTCAGTTCTGTCAAATGAAAATGTAGATGTTTCTCATCATTCTGGAGGTGTAATATACTATTTTGCATCTTGAAGTTTGCATATTTGCCTTGACTAGGGATGTGCATTGGAATCGGCCACACATCGGTCTTCGGACGATATTTGCCGGTGTCGTCAAATAGGGCTGACATATCTAAAGCCGATATTTATCTGTTGTTGAAATGCATGCCTTATGCTCTGGCTTTGTTGGTGTGTTGGTTATCTGCAGCCTACCAAGCAGTAGATTCTGAAGTTATTTCTTATAATGAAGATTTATCAATATCGGCACCCCTAGTCTCGACTGTTTTTGATGTCCATGGCACATCATTTATTAAATGCACTGAACCCAAAATTTACTTCCTGTGTTTGTGATTTGAGAAAAGTAGACCACACAAAATGAGGTTGTGTATAACCTAATACCCCAAAGGTGGCTTACAGTAGTTTGTGTGTAGCCCCCACAGTTTACTTTTTGTTCTTGTAGAGTTTGTGTGAAGGCAATTAGATCCCGAAGTGTGTAGCCTAAGGCAAAGGTCAAAGTGTTATCAAATGCATAGCACTAGTAGTTATTTTTGAACGGTACGTGACATACTTGTGACATGGAAAGTGACAATACAGAGATGCATTACATCATTGAAAAGTGCAAAACATACCAAGAATATCAAATCCTACACAATGAAACACTACAGTTCAATTAAAGGCAAGGACAAAGGGATGGTATGAACGGATAAAGTACATTTTTATTTTACATATTGAATTTATTTTTATAGTGATTTTACAAACATTGTTACCAATGACAGTAAATAAAACAAACTGCTTTCGTAGTCAGCATAAAAAAACAAGCAAGCAATCAGCAATCAAGCAATCAGAGCTGAAATAAGCACACTAAACACTTAGTTTACAAGCCCGAGTAGGAGCCTAAGTGGGGCTTTAAATGTGATCAATTATATCTTATTAGAATCATTTCTGTAGCTCATAGGCAGCCAGTATAGAGCAGCCAGGATATGTCCCCAAAGGTGGCTTAAAGTAGGCTGTGTATAGACCAAGGCCCCAAAGGTGACTTCCTGTAGTGTGAATTAAGCCCCGCCCAAGATGTGTGTGTGTGTGTGTGTGTGTGTGTGTGTGTGTGTGTGTGTGTGTAATTAAAAGTGTGATTCAAACATAATTGTTACATATACCACCTACAGTAAACTGCACACAATCCTACTCTGCATATAATGGGAGTTAATGGGGAAACAATGATTGTCCCACAAATGTATTAAAGCTACTCTTTTGAAAATGCTATCATGTCTCAAAGTACTTATATGGACCCAACAAACAAAATGGTAGCAAAGAGATTTTGCCACCAAAAATGTCCCTCACTTCTGGTCTGGCCCATGGACTAATGGGCATAAGGGCTACCCTTGCATGCGGGCCCTTTGTCTAAGACACATTTCTTCCTCGGGAGACAAATAATAAAGAACCTTGAACCCACTTTTGGCGTCTTCACTTTTTCTGCCCTCACTTTTTATCCTCAATATGTACATCAGCCAATCAAATCATCTCTATGGGATGATGATCAGCCAATCAAATCATCGTGTTTGTGTTCACACAAAGACAAAGCCTAATAGAAGGAACTAGCACCCCTAAACAAACATTCAATATCATCAATAACAACAACAACAACAACAACAACATATATCATTACAGGAAAATATAAAAAACTACATGTACAGAGTGGGAGAAAGTTAGGAGGGGGGGGGGGGGTGGTTACCTGTTTAAAAGAGAAGTGACTTTCAGGCCTGTTTTAAAAGATGTAAGTGATTGCATTTTTGAGGGAAGGGGTCAGCTTTAGAAGGAGAATTTACCCATATTTGTTTTGAAATATAAAAGCAGTATAATAATCCATAATATTGTCCTTATCTATCGGCCTCCGACGAACATACAGCTGTTTATTTTGATCCTCCCAGCGAGGTCATTTATAGTGGAAACTTTCTTTTTTTACCCTGTGGTGTGAATGCAATGGTGTCTTAGCAAGTGACCTGAGTTAAACTTTGGTCACACCGTTTACAGTTGACACCTTTTTTTTGTCCTGTGATAACTGTGGACACCAAGGTGTCTCTTCAGATTACTTGAGTTGTTGAATGTTTTTCTCCAGTGTGGACACGAAGGTGTCGCTTCAGGAGAGATGAGATTCTGAAACTAATGTTACAATGTTTACAGTGAAAAGGTGTTTCTCCTGTGTGGAGATAAAGGTGTGTCTTCAGGTTAACTGACTGAATGAAACTCTTGTTACAATGTTTACATTTGAAAGGTTTTTCTCCAGTGTGGACACGAAGGTGTGTTTTCAAGGAGGTTGATGAAGTAAAACTCTTGTCACAATGTTGACATTGGAAAGGTTTTTCTCCTGTGTGGATACGCTCGTGTGCCTGCAGGTGATGTAACTGAATGAAACTCTTGTCACAATGTTTACATTGGAAAGGTTTTTGTCCAGTGTGGATATGCTCGTGTCTCTTCAGGGAAACTGACTCTCTGAAACTCTTGTCACAATGTTTACATTGGAAAGGTTTTTCTCCAGTGTGGACACGCTGGTGCTTCTTCAGGGACCCCGAGTAACTGAAACTCTTGTCAAAATGTTTACATTGGAAAGGTTTTTCTCCAGTGTGGAGATGAAGGTGTGTTTTCAAGGAGGTTGATGAAGTAAAACTCTTGTCACAATGTTGACATTGGAAAGGTTTTTCTCCTGTGTGGACACGCTTGTGTGCCTGCAGGTGATGTAACTGAATGAAACTATTGTCACAATGTTTACATTGGAAAGGTTTTTGTCCAGTGTGGATATGCTCGTGTCTCTTCAGGGAAACGGACTCTCTGAAACTCTTGTCACAATATTTACATTGGAAAGGTTTTTCTCCAGTGTGGACACGCTGGTGTCGCTTCAGGAGAGATGAGTTTCTGAAACTCGTATCACAATGTTTACATTGTGACATTGTGGACACAAAGGTGTCTCTTCAGGTCACCTGACCGAGTGAAACTGTTGTAACAATGTTTACATTGGAAAGGTTTTTCTCCAGTGTGGACATGAAGGTGCGTCTTCAAATTACTTGAAACACTGAAACTCTTGTCACAATGTTTACAGTGGAAAGGTTTTTCTCCAGTGTGGACATGCTGGTGCTTCTTCAGGTCACCTGACCGAGTGAAACTGTTGTAACAATGTTTACATTGGAAAGGTTTTTCTCCAGTGTGGACACGAAGGTGCGTCTTCAAATTACTTGAAACACTGAAACTCTTGTCACAATGTTTACAGTGGAAAGGTTTTTCTCCAGTGTGGACACGAAGGTGTGTCTCCAGAATCAATGGATAACTAAAACTCTTGTCACAATGTTTACATTTGCAAGGTTTTTCTCCAGTGTGGACACGAAGGTGCGTCTTCAAATTACTTGAATCACTGAAACTCTTGTCACAATGTTTACAGTGGTAAGGTTTTTCTCCAGTGTGGACACGGAGGTGTGTTTTCAAGGATGTTGATGAAGTAAAACTCTTGTCACAATGTTGACATTGGAAAGGTTTTTCTCCAGTGTGGACACGAAGGTGCGTCTTCAAATTACTTGAATCTCTGAAACTCTTGTCACAATGTTTACAGTGGAAAGGTTTTTCTCCGGTATGGACACGAAGGTGTCGCTTCAGTAGAGATAAGTGACTGAAACTCTTGTCACAATGTTTACAGTGGAAAGGTTTTTCTCCAGTGTGGACATGCTGGTGCTTCTTCAGGGAACCTGAACCACTGAAACTCTTGTCACGCCGTTCGTCATCATCTTCTTCACTGGTCTCCTCCCAATCATCACTGTCTTCAGTGACTTCCGTGTCAGATTCAAGTTCAACTTCAACCTCAGAGCAGTGGTAGGATATGTCTTCTTCACCATCATCATCATCATTTTCTTCACCTTTCACTGCTAGTAATGTCAACGTTAACCCAACAGGTTCTTCTGGTCTTTGAAGTAGCTCCTCATGCTCCTCTTTAAGCTCCTCCTGTTCCTCTTTAATGTGTTGAGGCTCTGGTTCCTCCTGGAGCAGACTGGGGCTCCTCTCCTCTTCAGAAGAAACCTCCTCTGTACACACAACCATGTGCAAGAAGTCTAGGAGCAGAAACATAACATGATGGTCAACACTGGATTCCTAAAATGTAAATCCATTCTTTTTCCATGTTCCATGTACAACATGAGCTATTACCTACCAAGATCGTTAAATCTAGCGACTGGACAGCGGGGACCCGTCTAACACAGGATATTTTGTTAGAATTGGACGGGATGATTTAGATTGCGAGTTAACGTTTTAAGATTTTCGTTGTCGTCGGCAGGGGGGGGATTTTTTCGATGACGTCCCACTGTTGTGCAACATCGAGGATTGTGCAACAGGCGCTCCTAGGCTGTAGAGCGATGCAATCGGTTTTCATGTCAATAAATGTCGTCTTTTGGAGGCATACTTTGGTTAGACATAGCATTGGTCCGACTGGATTAACCCATTTAGGCCTGAGGCAGATTCTAAAAACGCCTCTATATCCTGACCTAAGTTCTCTGAAAAACAAATATTTATATAGCAGCTCAAATTTCTTACATTTTTGAGTGGTGTAAACCAATCCTACAACTGGCTTTTGTGTGCAGAAAAAATGAGCATGGTTGCTATGTTCAAAATAATTTCTGACGTAATTAAATCACACCCGGGTGAACTGGATGACCGTAGCAACCATGCTCATTTTTTCTGCACAAAAAAAGCCAGTTGTGAAATCACATCCGGGTGTGATTTCATTACGTCAGATCAGAGCTGATCAGGCTATATAATACCTTACCTTATATAATACCTCACATCGGACAAAAACTCCAGCTGAATCAACTTCATGGTCACAAATCATCACATCAGAAGACGACCCTACCTAGCCAAAGATCTTTAAAGACGGTGGGAAGCCCAATAGACGAGTCTTGTTCGACACCAAGAGAATATTAGATCACGGCTGCTCTTTACCAAGACAGACCCTCCTGACCAGACCCCAGCCAGACCCTCCTGACCAGACCACAGCTCATAGCTGATTAGGCTATATAATATCTTACGTTATATAATACCGTACACCAGACAAACACCCCAGCTGAATCAACTGCATGGTCACAGATCATTTTCAGAAGACGATACTTTCCATTCACATAAAATGAAACAACATAAAATTGACGACCCAACATAAATCAGAAGACGACCCTACCAGAATCAGACCTGAAGGCCATTCAGTCTTTGAGACCCTTGAAGCCAAAGATTTTAAAGACTGAATGCTGAACTCAATAGCCTAGATCTAGGAAAGTGGTCACTCAGTTCACTCGGGTGTGATTTCATTACGTCAGACATTACGTCAGACCACAGCTGATCATGCTATATAAAACCTTACACCACTCAGTTCACACGGGTGTGATTTTTTAATACTGTACATACTGTACAGAACCAAAAAATGGGTTCACCAAAAGGGGTTCCCGCACAGAATGGGTTAAGGTTGGTGAGGGGTGCGTTAAAACGACCGGATTAAGGTTGGTGAGGGGTGCGTTAAGGGTTGGGAGAGGGTTAAGGTGGTTGCACACCGGCCGCGTTTTTCGGAAAACCGATGGAGAAACGCAGCTAAAAATCCGAATTCGCATCCGATTCGCGCCCGGTGTGTGGAGACCTTTAAGGTTAGGTTTAGGTGTGCTGCCCCGTGGGAGGTTAGGGTTAGGGTGAGGGGTTTGAGATATCGGACCAATGGTATGTCTAACCAAGAGCATGGACCCGTAACATCATTATTATTTTTTGTGTTAAAGTAACTAAATATATTACTAAACATAACTTTTTCAGTATTTATGCTAAAATCTTTCAGAACAGTAATAAGCAAGTGTAAAACGATACTTCACACCCTACCTCTGATTTGGAAGTAAATTTGTCATGCCACTCAGTGCATGACGTCATGAAACAGAAGTAAAAAGCACTTCTGACAATGAAAGCTTGAAAGTTTTCTACTGCGTAGCTCTGTACGTCTGGAAATGTGTCTGTGAGTCTGTGAATCTGTCTGCCTGTGTGTCTGGGGCAAATTTCACAAACTTACTGTGTGATCAAATTTTACAAACTACTGTAGCGATCAGCGCCAAATATCTTGTTCACGCTGCCAAGCAAGTATTTTTCCACACCTGATGGAAATTGCGTCGCACATAATGGTCATGTTTCAATTCTGTAAATAAGAAAGTGCAGACCCTAAGCTTGCAAATACTTGAAAGTTGTTAACCACTTAAACACTCTATACTAAGTGAACTAACCATCTGTACTTACACTGTATACTTAGTGAACTAACCCTCAACCACACAATACACAGACAGAGATACCAAGTCAAACTGAACATGTACTATTTATACTACTATGTTTTGGCTTGCAGCAAGCCCACATTGTTTCTTCAGGAACAATATAGTCAGTTCCACTATGTCTTTTTGTAGGATTTGCATATCTAGGCCTATACATTTTTGGAAAGGGTATTATGTAAGGAATCAGAAAATCAATGTTCCCATTTGCCCAGATGTCTGTGGCTGGCCATATTGGAATTTACAAAATGGCCACCGTAAAATGTACGTTTTGTAATATCTCTGCCTCTAAATAAGCTAGAACATTGATTTCAACGGCTAAACCTACATTTGCAGCATCAAGAAATCCAATGGTGGTAGTTATGAAGCTACAAAAAAATTCAACATTAACCCTTAGATGCATGACTGGGTCCAAAATGACCTGGTGTGGTTATTCAGCTTCACTATATCATTTTGTTGGATTGTTTTTGCAGAAAATCAATGTTTGCATTTGCCCAGATGTCTGTGGTGGCCATATTGGATTTTACAAAATAGCAGCCGTAAAATGTATGTTTTGTAATATCTTGGCTTCTAAATAAGTTGGAACATTGATTGTAATGGATAAACCTATATTTTCAGGTCAAGGAATCCAATGGTCCAAGTTACCATTTAATTTTTTTGTATCCTACCATTGGAATATGTAAACCACCATATGGGTAAAAAAAAACAGCACATCCCAGGCAGTCAGTCAGATATTAGCCTGGCCCGGCGTGGTGTGCTTTCTGGTCTTGGACCATCTCAAGGATGACCTTTGGGGCTGGGAGGACCTCTGTGGTCGTTGGTTTCAGCATGCCATCAAGTGAACGGAGTAACCATTTTCCAGAGGATCCAGCTGTCAATCCTGCAGAGCAATAGCTGCTTGTGCTCATGCCCTTGTTTGGATATGGACTCTCAAGATGTGCTGCTTCAGAACTCCAGGTGTTGGAGGGAGCTTGTCACTTTCTGCCCTATATTTGCAGAACAGATGCATCGCAGTTCAGGTATTGTCTTGATGTTGATTGTAAGCTGCACATACAAAGGACTCCAGTATTGATAGCATTCCTTCCGTCACATCTGCTTCATAGACCTGCAGCCAGGTTGCCTTGCTTATATGGGAGAACCTCTGTGTTGTCGGCCCCAGTGCATGCATGCAAGGCTGGGAAAACCTTTGCCCTTTCTTTACCTAGAGCTCGTCACAGTGGTTCAATCTGCACAACACCAGAGGGCAGAGGCCATATAAATGGACGTGTTCTTCAGCAAGAGGTCATAGTCTGCTGTGACTATAGTACTAAAACGTCTGTATCTGGGGAGAAAAATACCAACTGTGCCTCAGCAGGTACTTGGTCTCCTTCAGACCTCTAACTCGAATCACAGCAAACTATGACCTCTTGCTGAAGAACACGTCCATTTATATGGCCTCTAGGTAAAGAAAGAGAAAAGGCTTCCATGCATTCACTCACTGGGACCGACAACACAGGAGGTTCCCCCATACTGTATGCAGGTTGCCTTGCCTAGTCCTTTGTATGTGCAGCTTTCTCACCCAAGGGTATCAACATCAAGAAAATCCCTGAACTGCGATGGGATCTGCTCCCTCCAACACCTGGAGCTCTGAAGTCCATGTCCAAACGAGGGCATGGGCATTGGGCACAAGCAGCCATTGCTCTGCAGGATCAACAGCTGGATCCCCTGCAAAATGGATACTTAAAACACTTGGATGGCCTGCTGAAACCAACTACCACAGAGGTCCTCACAGCCCAAAGGCCATTCTTGAGATGGTCCAATGCAAGTGAAAATCTGACGGTTCTTCTTGCAGATGTTCCTGCAAAGCTATAAGGACTTAGCCTATACTGACATGTGTCAGTGCAGCAGCCAGTGCCAGAACGATGCACGAAAGTGATGATGATGATGATGCATAGAGGCTGTCTATGGTTACACATCATGTTTAAGATGGTTACACAAACATCCAAAGTTCACAGTTAAAAGTTAAAAGTGGTTCAGGCGCATGCCACATACTGTATAGGCTCTGGCCTGACAGCGCGGCGCGTGTTTAAGTCCTGTTCATGCCGACCTTTGAGCGTGTCTCTCTCCCCTTCTCTCTCTCCCTCTTTCCTGTCTATCTTTACTATCAATAAATGCAGAAAATAAAAAATTCTCAATAAAAATAACAAGCCGTAAATAACATTTACGGCTGCCATTTTGTAAAATCCAATATGGCCGGCACAGACATCTGGGCAACTGCAAACATTGATTTTCTGATTCCTTAGACAATACCCTTTCAAAAAATGTATAGTAATGCAAATCTTAAAAAAATAAATCCAACAAAATTTGCTGACTAACCACACTAGGTCATTTTGGACCCAGTCATGCATCTAAGGGTTAACACCATGGAGGCCCAGGGCAGAGTTCTCCGTCCAAGTTCAAGGTCATGGTCAGTTGCCCGAGACGGAGATTGATAAACAGGACGGAGATTAATGATAACAAAACCATTCGCATCGCTCTAGAGCCTTGGAGCGCTTGTTGCCCGATCCGATGACCTGTCAAAAAGTGACGTCATCGAAAATCTCCCCTGCCTGTTTAGCTGACGAAAACGAAAATCTTAAAACGATCATAACTCCCGATCTAAATCATCCCGTCTAATTCTGAAAAAATATCCTGTGTTTGACGGCCTTCCGCGGTCCAGTCGCTAGTCGCGATAGATTTATTATTACCTCCCGTTGTTGTCGATCGACTCTAGAGTGGTGTGGCTATTGTTAGCTGCTGCACAGACATGCACACCAGCTTCTGGTGCGCCGGTAAAAGTGGTCCGTGCGCTACAAATGATGGGCACCCTGGATGAAATGGATTAAATAGTTCCGGGCCTCTAAGGTGCTAATGTTGGATTTTTTTTGTAGCTTCATAACTACCACCATTGGATTCCTTGATGCTGAAAATGTAGGTTTAGCAGTTGAAATCAATGTTCTAGCTTATTTAGAGGCAGAGATATCACAAAATGTACATTTTACGGTGGCCATTTTGTAAATTCCAATATGGCCGCCACAGACATCTGGGCAAATCTTCAAAAAAAATCCAACAAAACTTTAAACCAAAGCATAAGGGACCTGACTAATATTTTCTAGTTTGCCATTGTTATTGTACAGTGAAAATAAGACATTGTGGCAGCCCTACAGAACAGATAATATTAACCCATTAAGACCGGAGGTCCCTGGAACAAAATGTTTTCAGATGGTTGTCAGCAGCCAAATACATATCATTTTGGAGCTCCTTGACGTGGAAAAGTTTGAGAACCACTGGCATAGAAAAGAAAACTGTCATGATTTAGAAGACATTATAATCTGGTCTCAGGTCAAGAAAGGAAGAGCACATGAAACTTACTGAGGTGTGGGTGGACTTCAGCTTCCTGTTTAATAGAAACGTCTCCAGCTTCCTGTTTAATAGAAACGTCTTCAACTTCCTGTTTAATAGAAACATCTTCAGGTTCCTGTTTAATAGAAACGTCTTCAACTTCCTGTTTAATAGAAACGTCTCCAGCTTCCTGTTTAATAGAAACGTCTTCAACTTCCTGTTTAATAGAAACATCTTCAGGTTCCTGTTTAATAGAAACGTCTTCAACTTCCTGTTTAATAGAAACGTCTTCAGGTTCCTGTTTAATAGAAACGTCTTCAACTTCCTGTTTAATAGAAACGTCTCCAGCTTCCTGTTTAATAGAAACGTCTTCAACTTCCTGTTTAATAGAAACGTCTTCAACTTCCTGTTTAATAGAAACGTCTTCAACTTCCTGTTTAATAGAAACGTCTTCAACTTCCTGTTTAATAGAAACGTCCCTGGCCGAGTCTGGAGATTTCATCTTCACCTGGGAGTGATGCATCATGGGTATAGTTCTTATGAGTCTGGAGAGTTCGTCTTCACCTGCAGTCTGGACTCAAGTGGTCTGAAATCAAGTGAATAAGGAAGAACTTTAATAACTGGAAACCTATAGTCCGGCAGCTGGGGGTGTGGAGTGGGAAATTTGTTATACTACAGCGGTGCCCATGGGGAAGGCCTACTTGGAGCGATGCAAGTTGTAAATGCATACGGAGTACAGGGGGTGTGGAGGCCTTTTTGGGGCGGTTATGGACAACTGTTGGTCCAATACTCTCGACACCGGCCACTGCACCCCTTGCGGTGCCCGTGGGGCCTCTACAGTGGTGCTCGTTGGGCACTGGCCTACTTGGAATGATGCAAGTTGGAAATTAATGCCCCACCCAGCCACATATGCATTGGAGCCTCTACAGTGGTGCCCGTTGGGCACTGGCCTATTTGGAACGATGCAAGTTAGAAATGCATGCCCCACCCAGATATTATGTCTGTCTGCCTTTGATGCCCATATATGGAGTTATTTGTAAGGCATGCCCAAATATGGAATATATGCAGCCAGCTTGTGGAGTTCTGTGTCCGGCATGCCCAAATATGGAGTGTTGTGAGGTCAGAACAGGCCAGCTCCATAATATGGACGCTGGGCAGGGGCCTGGTCCAGAGCCCGGCAAGAGTACTTTTTGGGGAGGTTCTGGACAACTGTGGGTCTGACCGACTCGACACCGGGCACTGCACCCCCTGCTGTGGTGTGGAACGTGTGTGTCAAATTTGAAGTCAGTGGGGCTAACGGTTCTTGAGTTACGTGGATTACATACATACATACATACATACATACATACATACATACATACATACATACATACATACATACATACATACATACATACATACAGGATCCCCTGTCTCTGACCACCCCCAATATAGTTTATATCATCACCTGCACACAATGTCATAAACATTACATAGGAGAAACCAGTCACACATTAGAAACACGCCTCAAACAACACCTATATCACATCAAACGAGCAGACCTACACACTACCCTGTACACACACTTTCAATCCCATCCCATTGCTAACCTCATCGTTTCAGGTCTGGAATGTGGAGTCCGATGGACCAGTGGACAGCGGAAACTAATGGAGCATAGATGGATTAATAAATTGCAAACAGTAACACCCACTGGTCTAAATGAAAGAAGCTGACTATCAAACACCCACATAGTACACTCACACCTCATTCATTTTTATGTTCATCTTTCTGTTCAATTAAATAAATTGTATCCAGGCCTTGCTGTGAACTTTTACTCTTTTAGGTTGTTTTATTAATGTCCATTTTTTACCAAGTATATCCATTTTACCATTGTGTTTTAGAGGATGGGTTCGGACCATGGTTTAGGTATGCGGTCTAGTCTAACTTGGACTCAGGGGGGTGGACGCCTCTGCCTTGCATAGTCCCCAGTGAATAGGCAGGTTGCCCTTCACTGGTAACCTTACTTTGGATTTTAAATATATTAAGGTATTGTAGGCTGGGATTTTACAAAAAAGCCCCCCTTTTAAATACATACAGACATACAGACATACATACATACTTATAAGGTATGCCATCTGGTGGCTAATGAACCAAACACACATTCTCAGAAGTTGAAGCAGTTTTAGAGGACCCACTTTTAGGCCAGTGCAACAGAGCATGCTTTTGCCTTTTTTAAAACCTTACCCATTTTAACCAAATACATACATACATACATACATGCATACATATTATCAGGGTTAAAGGTCAAGGGTCATAGGTTCATTTTCAAATATATGCAAATATCATGAACAATGGGATTGCAAGACTAAATAAACATTGAACATCAATGATGTTTACATGAAATGTTACCAAAAAGCATCGCTGGGGCTTACAGGGTTAATTAACTTGGGTTTAGACAAGGAACAATGAAGTGAAGTGAATAAGGTGAAAGTAACTAATGTGTTTTTAATATGCTGCCTCAGTTCAAGCAGCAGGGAGCGTACAGTGCAACCATTTCTGTGAGCGTAAATTGTAACAAGTAGGGATGGGAGATGATATTTGATCACATAGCCAGCCTTTATTTGACCTTGGTGAGGACTCGGAGAGTGATCTAAGTAGGGCTGCTCAGCTCAATTAATTTCTATTTTAATTCAGGATTCCAACAAATATATATTACACTGCTAGGACTAGCTTTGACGGTTCCCACATTTTGTGACTGTGAGAGAGAAACAAGCAACCAGGGGCCTATTTCACAAAACTTGGATTAACTAATCCAGGATTTAAGCCAAAACCAGGCTTGTTAAATCCTGGTCTGTACAGCCTGGTTTATTAATTTCACCCCTGGAAGAAACTCCAGTCACTCAATGTTAATGGTATTTGTAGTAGATAACAGCAGCACAATTTGAAATTTGCACCCTCTGGCCAGAAAAATAATAAAGTCTGTGAATTTGACTAGGGTATGACTGGATTGCTGAATTCCTACAATGTCCACAATGCTTTGCTGCATTGCTCCTCCTTGGAGGTGTGGCTTTTTCTTCCATAAACAAATGCCACATGCCAGGGAGCCAGTGTTGCCATGTCAACTTATTATAAGCAACTTTGGGTTTGTTTGTTTTTTTGGTAAATAGCCAGCTTATGTGCCTAATATGCACATAATTTACAGGTATCATATATAACAAAAATATGTGTGCCTAATATTATTTTGTAATATTTCCACTTTGTATTGATCTGGTTGCTTATTTATCTCGCAAGTCAGTCAGATCTGGCAACAATCGGTTTATTCATGCTGGGCCATTGCTGACCTGTCCAGACTTTGTTTGTCGAGTTATTGCTTGTACACAACGTGAAGACTGCTACTTCCTGGACCAGTAAACAAGCATTTGGAGTCGGCCCATGGCGTATTTTGTTTTCTCTATGGGACATATGTCTTCAGGAATTAGCTGGACCCGCATCTTGCTGCTCTCGATCATTACAAGGTGAAAAACATGATTAGTCTCGTTGTCTATATTTATTGTAGCAAACTAAATATATCGGCACAGTATCACTAGACTGCGCGCAAGTGCGTGTTTTCTCAGATGTTTCGTCTTTGCCACCATAAGAAGAAAGACTGGTGACAGGATCTGGAGCTCCAGCATCCACACTTGTATAATAAAACAAAACGTTTGATATTCATGTGTGCGACTCCCAATTATCTTTTAGAACATTCACTGTAAACTTATGATGTGCATTATTCTTTACATGACATGCTAATGATGTGTTTTGTACCATGCAGTTTCATCATGCTTTTAATTTAGTGGATAATGGTTTGACTGTACAGTACATTAAAACAAATAATGAGAATGTAGGCCTACAAGTTATGTAATATGCCATTTCTGCCTAAATAAAACAGACATGAAAAGGTTAAAATGAACCCTATACTGTAGGCTATAGATAGCCGCAATTTGCAACTCTAGATTTGTTTTTATAATAAGATGATTCATCCCAATATAAACAGATCTAGAGTTGCAAATTGCTGCTAACTGTATATATAGCATTTGGGGTCCAACATTGTCATACAACGTGGTCAGACAAGCAAGCAAGTTGTAATGTAGCGGTTTTATTACATGTTTTCTGAGGTTTAAAATACAATTCTAAAATAAATTATGACATGAAGGCTTGGAAAAAATAATGTTCTTGTGAGCCAGCAGCCAGCCATACAGAAGCAGTCTCCATCTCCACACCACCACGGTATTGTCTGCATGAGAATAACATAGGTTAGATCTGTACAAACGTGAAGCCCGGTTTATACTGTATTCAAATTGCATTACGGTGTGGGCGTGTGGCACCCCGAAAATATCTGCTGCGTCTATGACCTGGAATAGTGGAATTATCTTGCCATGATATACCTATAGGCTACCTACTACGACACTCAGGCACTGAACTAAACATTGTACTGCCCTACTTTTATAAATCTCTCAGCAATCAATTCCTATATTATTATGACAAGTTTGCATAATGTTTACACTTTGCAGAAATACTAGCCATGGTTCACATGACGCTCGTATGACAGAAATACTTACTTGATCAAGTAAAAAATATCCAGGGCCAGGCTGCCCTGCATGCTCCTTTCATCTGCGCCGGGGTTGCTCTTCTGTGTATTCCGGTTCAAATAAATATTGTCCATGGAGTGCTGCAGTATCACTCTGCAGACACCATGATAGTAAACAAACAATCTGAGGAATGCAGGCCTGCAACGTGGGTGGGTTTTGTTTTGTTTTGTTTTATTTAGATGCCGGCTTAGGTATATTTATTATTTAAAGGTGTGTTTGCATTTTGTATTGTGTTTGTGTATATAGTGTATGGTATTGTATTGTTTCCCTATTCCCTAAATCCAATTACCTTTTCCCTAAACTACTATATTATTTTAACTAAAGCATTTCAAATCCATTTCCTGGTATTTGTCTTACATTAATTCCAAGGTTTTAAAGAGGTTTTCACTTTGAGTGGTATTATTTATGGTTTTAGTTAAGTGCTGATATTGAGGATTTATTGCTTCACAACTCTAACTAATAGCAAGACGAACTTAAAGCCTTCCTCTATTATTACAGGGATCAGATGGGCTACACCAATATTTTAAAGAAACTTTACAGATAAACAAGTCCAAAGTAGCTTATAATGACTAGACTTGGCAACACAGTGAACAGTTCTACAAGCTCACAATATGAAATATAAGATATTAATAGGCTAGTATTGTTAATATCCTTCAAACTGAGATATATTTCATAACTGTTCATAACACAATCATATCTTAAATTATATATTGTATGACTGTTATCACCGTCATCATGAATAAACAAGTTAAACATGTACACATCTTATTGGACATTAATTTCATTACCAATTATCATAGGGCTCCTGGTCTAATGGGCCACCTGGCCTGAGAAACCCGTTCTCAAGGACTTACTTCTGGACATTATTTAGGTAGCAACCGTAGCACACACATATTCTGAATGCCTTCGGCAGAGTTCAAATGAGCCATAACTCCAGGATTGCAGTGAGATTAATCTATGCCCACAATTTACAATTTAGGCATTTAGCAGACGCTCTTAATCCAGAGCGATTTACATTAGGCAAGAACAAACAGCATGGCAATACATCACATACATAAAAAAGTAGTATTCAAGAAACATGTGTAAGCTAAGAACGTAACAGTGGAATCTCTATATAATAAGTCTCTCCTCCCCCCCAGTGCAGCACTGTTATTGTGTCGACCAGAAGCAGAAACCACTGGTTGCTGGAGTATACCATTCTAACGGACTGTCAAAGTTATTTCCACAGAGTCGGCACACGTTGTTTTTTTTCTTAGACGGTGTGGTTCTTTAGCCATTCTCCTCATTTTCCTCGCATAGCCTCGTTTGAAGTTCCACTGGTAATGATTTCCTCACGGTGTTATTTTGACGGGTGCACACTGCTCAGAGCCCTGACGTCACATCGACAAGCGACGCCTACGCAGAAGGGTTGACTCCCACGTTTAGGCCAGTGCAGCCCATGCGTAAATCCAGGCTTTCATTTTTCGCACTGACGAAATGAAAGCCTGGGTATCGAGGCTAGTGAGGGTACTTCCAGCTTCCCTGCGTTGGCTGATCTGAGTGCGCGGGAGGGTTTGTATAGGGTTCGATCATAGTTGCCAGATGTGGGGGAGCCATACCTTTGGTTGCTTTGAATGCCATCATCAGAGTTAACAGTTTTTGTATTGAGTTGTACTTGAAATGTACTGTAATTCTGCAAACTGTTAATAAATCATATATATATATATATATATATATATATATATATATATATATGAGCTTTGTCAGGTGCTATAGGTCATAGCACCTGACGAAGCTCACGGCGAAACACGAGTGTGCAGTCCCTTCCTTGGAAGGTTTTTCTCTTGTTGATGTCTATGCCTGCTTACTAGACTTCGCTAGACTTCGACCTCGCACGGGTCTTTTTGGATGTGCAGGAGTCCCTTTTTTGTCTCATATATATATATATATATATATATATTATTGAAGCATTCCATTTAACAATGATGTTTTGTCGCTCTTTTGCCGCTCCCTAAAAGCTCAGTGAGATGTTTAGTTCAGATTTAGCCCAGATAAGTGAAAGAGAGCCACCCTTTGGTCAACATGAAAACTACAACCAATTATTAATTCCCTTTTTTAACTTTATTTAACTGGATATATTACAATTTTGTTTTTTGTTTTTCCTTTTTCTGTACGTCTTTAAATGTTAAGATGAATTGAAAATGGAGGACCCTGATGTAAACAAGTCTTAAAATAAGCAGTTTTTGTATTATTGACCTGTGCATTAGTTTTAAATGTATCCATTCTACGTACTGTGAATACAATGTTCAATGAAATTAAATGAAATTAAATGATTACTATATTTACCCAGGGTATCTGGGCTAAGCTCAAGAACTTGTTTCCAGCCAGGCCCTGCTCATAGAACATTTCATCGTAGTGGTTCAATGCCTTGTTCAAGGGCACTTCAGCGGTGGTAATTTTAACGTGTCGGACCGCTGATTCGAACTGGCGACCTTCCGGTACCAAGACCGCTCCGCAATCCGTTCGGCCACCGCTGCCACTAAATCAATCAATCTACCCCCCCCCCCTCTCTCTCTCTCTGCTAGTATTAACTACTGCTTGTTTATAACAAACACATTACAATATTATTACTGCTGCTAGTATTAACTACTGGTTGTTTAGGATCATTTATAACAAACAAGCAGATATGACAGAAATACCCGTCATGTTGTTCCATGTTAAAAGATGAGTCAATAATATAAAAGATGAATGTAGTAAAAACAATTGAATCAGTTCATCTTACCTGCTGTGTTTCAGTGTTGAGCTGCTTAACGACCACACTGTTTTCAAACGTTTTACTATTAGTATTATTATTGTGTTTTCAAACCACACTGCTAACTAGCTGTGTGTGTGTGTGTGTATGCCTGCGGCCTGCCTATATCTCAGGGTTGTGCGCATGCGCACTAGCCCTTCTGGAGCGTGCACGGTGCACGTACCATAAACGATCACTAGGGGGAGCCATGGTACAGTGTAATACAGTGGGGAGCAGCTACGAAACAGCTATAGAGCTGGAAACTCTCCCATAGAGATTTAATGAAATATTTACAACAAGATTGCATATTTTATTATATGATATACTACATTTAATAAATGCTCTTTGTTTAGCATTTTTTATTTTCATTTATTCACAGAATCAAAGGTTTTATGGTAATGTTAAATGATTCACCAGGATGCTGGAAGGCTTGATTCTAGGCTTAAAATATACACATTTTTAAATACATTTATAAATAGTTTTTGTAAATCTCTATGGATAAAAATGAATGGCCGGTTTTTTTCAGTGGGTCCATAAAATCACGCCCACTTCTATGTTCTATCTACACTGTGATGTCATCGTCTATCTTCACTAAATCATTTTAAATATAAACTTAGAACCATTGATGAATGAAATCTAACAATTCATTGTCAGTCTCTTCCACACACACTTTTCCTTTCTACAAATATGTATTTTTACTTTTTCATTTATACTGTGTATCCATTGTATTATGTATGCTGCCAATAATTTGGTTGATTTTTATGATTTATTTGCATTTTTGTTAAATTAGATTAACCGTATAAACCCCATGGGGTTTTCTAAATCTCACCTGCACAACCCTAGTTGTTCCAAATGTGTTGTTTTTAGACGTAACGCTTGCCATTCAGGCCAAAAAGCTCTATTTTGGTTTCATCAGACCAGAGAATCTTGTTAATAATGGTCTGAGAGTCGTTTAGGTGCCTTTTGGCAAACTCCAAGCGCGCTGTGACGCCCAGCTGTCATGTGCCTTTGAGGGGCAATTCACACTATGGTCCCGGGTGCGCACTCGGGACCACTTGGCAGATGTTGTGGTAATGTGAATGATGCGTACCGTTCCCGGGAGCGGATCGCCCAACCGTCCCCGAGACCGCATGGGGGGCGGGTCTCTGGACAGTTGAAGTGTATTCAGATACGGATCGTTCCAATGTGAATGCATGCGTACCTAAAGAAGGAAGTGGACTGTTTTTTTTAAGAACGTGACATGATCTCTAGTCGACGAGCCAAGCGTCAACAAAAAAAAACACAGACGGTGCACGACGCGCAACACCAGCTCATTTCTCAACGCCGCCCGCCGCCGATCTACAAGCTCACAACGCGTCGCAGCTTGCAGATATGGTATGTTGAATCTGCTATACGCGCAGCACCGCAGTACGCGCTGATCTTGGACTACACGTGGCTCTTGGGCTTTGCTTGGCATAGTTTCCAAAGTAAAACAAAATAATAATAATGCTAAAGTAGAATCCATTAAACTAATATCAAACACAACACTGGAGCACAGAACTGACTGACACAGTGAATAGCAGGCAGGCTGACAGTGAAATAGTATAACGGCAAAGAGCCAAAAGAGGGAATGCAATGCAGTGTGTCTGGATGTATTGGAGACCATGTCGCGGAGTTGATGGTCAGTGTCCGTGCGCACCAGCCATCAAGCACACCGCCATCTGAAGGATTAAAGTGTGTTATGCAAGTGTACCCGGGTGCGCTGTTGAATCTCGGGCAATGTGAATCATGGCCATCGGGGACCAGGCAACCGTATTCGGAAACGGTTCCAATGAAACGGATTCAGTCCCTCTCAGTGTGAATTGCCTATTAGGAGGCTTCGGTCTGGAGGAAACCAGGCACCGCTCATCACCTGGCAAATACCATCTCTACGGTGAAGCATGGTGGTGGCAGCATCATGCTGTGGGGATGTTTTTCAACAGCAGGAACTGGGAGACTTGTCAGGATAGAAGGAAAGATGAATGGAGCAGTGTACAGAGACATCCTGGATGAAAACCTTCTCCAGAGCGCTCAGGACCTCCGACTTGGTCAACGATTCACCTTCCAACAGGACAACGACCCCAAGCACACAGCTAAAATAATGAAGGATAGGTTTTAGGACAACTCTGTGAAAGTCCTTGAGTGGCCCAGCCAGAGCCCAGACTTAAACCCCATTGAGCATCTCTGGAAGGACCTGAAAATAGCTGTGCAACGACGCTCCCCGTCTAACCTGACAGAGCTTGAGAGGATCTGCAGAGAAGAAGGGGGAAAATACCCCAAATTCAAGTGTGCCAAGCTTGTAGCATCATTCCCAAAAGGCTTAAGGCTGTAAATGCTGCCAAAGGTGCCTCAACTTAGTACTAAGTCAAGAGTGTGAATACTTATGTACATGTGTTTTCCCAGTTTCTTATTTTTAATAAATTAACAAAATATTTGAAAAAACCTTTTTCACTTCATCATTATGGGGTATTGTGTGTAGATTGATGAGGAAATGTTTTGAAATGAGGCGGTAACAAAACAAAATGTGGTAAAAGTGAAGGAGTGTGAATACTTTCCGGATGCACTGTATATATCAGAGGGACAACATCAGAACATGCATCTCAGGCTTGTACACTCTCAATCTAGTAGCAAGTCTCCGCGCATGACTTGACACAGTTCCTGAACAGAGGCAGTTCGTTAGTATAGCATGCCCCCTTTCGGACTGGAGGGAACCAACCCCAGGATATCACATTCCTTTCCCCTTAAGCTGAACACAAATTACACAAGTAGACTTCCCCCAAAATCCACAATAGTCCTTCTGCAATTACTCATCTGTACACATGAAAGCACTTAAAGCATCCTCAAATATAACAACAGCCTCTTTTAATTTCTCTCTTTTTTTTTTAAAGAAAGCACTTAAAGCATCCTCACATATAACAACAATGACAGCCTCTTTTTTTTAACAAAGCATATTATACAACTTCAATTAACTTAGTCCCACAGGGAAGGTGGGTAGACCACCACACTTCTTATGAGCCTCAGAGCGCATTTTTGAGAGAGGACTCACTATTCACACACAAAGTCATAAAAGTGAGCAGGAGCTTGTCTCACCCTTGTGGAATGGCGCAGTGTCGGTGCTGACTCGGCTCCCCCAGATGGCGGTCCCTCAGCAGGAGGTTGACCCGGAACCACCCCCGGAGCGGCTGTCCCCTCACCGACGGGAGGTGTGATGAGTCCTCAGCCGAGGGCTCCGTGGACTGGTCTGGAAACTGCAGACCTCCAGTCTCCAAGGTCTCCTCTGTAGCTGTCGTGCGTCTGACCTTCTACCCCCTCCTATCTGTGCCGTATACGACACAGGCCCGGTACTCCCCTGTCTCCTCGATGATTGCTGGAATCCACTTCGGGCCGTAGCTGTAGTTCCGAACAAACACGTCATCCCCCGGTGCAAAACTCCTCCGCTTGCTGTGTGTATCATGCCTTTTTACATGGCTTGGTTGAATGCTCGATTCTGATTGGTCAATCGCTGAATTCAGCGGTGAGTTATGTGTTGATAATGACCGCTCCGCTCTATAACAGACCTCTGCCTAATCAAACCCTCTGAGCACCAGCTGCGCGGCTGCGCCCCACTTACTTTTACTTTTCTTCATTCATTGTCAATGGGAATTTAATGTTTGTGTAGGATGGAAATCTGCACTAATAGCTGAATATAGGGGGGGCTAGCGGCCCTCAAAAACAAGACCAAACAAAGAGCATCATTGTTAAATGGAATGCTTCAAATTATATACTTTTTTTGCGACCACAGGTCGCACACTTACTATGCAAACGTCCAGTGATGCTGTAACCCTAACTCAAGCCTGTCACAGGCTCCCGTCACATCACGCTCTTCACACACACTCCGGCACCGTTAACCCGGTCGATGCCAAACTTTGCACACACACTCCCTGGATGCCAACGATGAACCTCTGCCCTACATTTTCCAGAACGGCCTGTTATAGCACCACCAGGAGGCAAACTTTTATAAAACACATTTTTTGATATTACTCCTCCATATTTTGTCAAAAAATCCCGCAAATCGTTACAGAGTATCTCTATAGTCATGTGCTCAAGACAGATCTGTCCGATATTTCATATTCCATCCTGATTGGCTAATTGTGTGTGTGTGTGTGTGTGTGTGTGTGTGTGTGTGTGTGTGTGTGTGTGTGTGTGTGTGTGTGTGTGTGTGTGTGTGTGTGCAGGCTCTGTATGGCTACGGGAGTACACCCCGAACGAAAAATCTGTGTTCTGGAGATTCACACTGGGCAGGATACCGACAGACCGGATCTCTGGCAGTCCCCTGCAATCCCAATCAGCAGAAGGTCGTCATGCTCGTCATGCCACTGGAAGATGCTGGATGGGGCCAAGATAGTGAGAGTAGGTACTGCACACCCCTACACTCACTTAAATCTACTCTCTTCACAGGCCCTACTCCCCCCCCACCCCACCCCTACCCCCTTACAAAGCCCTGTGGCGATGGGGAAGGGCAGTGGGTGCAGGTCAGGATGTGACTGGGAGCACCTAGCCCAACCCTACACACAGGCGGCATGGGAGAGATGGTCGCTGAGACGTGGGACGGAAACAGCATGTCTCTTCAGCAGCTTCCTTTGTGACTGAGCAGCCCCGCTCTGCTCACCCCTGAAGTGGGAGAGGCCTAGAAAAGGTGGCCCAAAAATAGCCTGTTCCTCCTCAACCCGGACAGCTCACCGCTGCTGTCGGGTCATCCCTTTCTGCGGTCGAAACACAAAAAAAAAAGATACCCTTTACAGTTGCAACCTGGAATGTGCGTACCTCTTAGACGCATCAAAGGAATCCACCCGTCCCCGCAGGAAAACAGCAATGGTTGCCCACGAGCTGAGGAGATACAACGTGGATATAACAGCTCTCAGCTAAACCCACTTTCATGGTGAGGACTCTCTAACAGAGGCAGGAGAAGGTTACACCTTTTTTCTGGAAAGGGCTTCCCCCAGATTCTCGCCGCCTCCACGGGGTAGGCTTTGCTGTGAAGTCATGTCTGCTTAAAAAGCTCCCAGAAACACCAACAGGCATCAGCGAAAGGCTGATGACGTGGTGGATTCCCCTCTTGAAAGGTCGACATGCAACACTCATCAACGCATACACACCAACCCTGGATGCCAGTGAGGAATTGAAGGACTGCTTCTACAGCACGCTCGACTCACACTGGTCATCCAGAAGACACCACCAAATGACAAACTCCTTTTACTACGGGCTATGGGAAGGCGTACTTGGCAGACATGGCATGGGCAAGCTGAACGACCATGGTCTCAGGCTACTAGATCCAAATATTGGCATCTGATAGATTATGTAATCATCAGACAGGCTGACCAGAGAGAGGTCCAGATCACCAGGGCTATGTGGGGTGCAGAATGCTGGACGGACCACAGGATGATTCGGTCAAAAATCAACCTGGAGATCCTCCCGCAGCACCGCAAAGAGGCCTCCAGCAAGAAGCTTGATTGCGGTGCCCTTAAATCCCTCACAGCCACTCACCATCTAATAGGCCTACTTGCAGCCGAGCTGTACAAGATCCCAGAGAGCCCTGCCATCGAGGACACAAATGCTGCCTGGAACATACTGCGCACATCCATTTACCGTGCTGCCGAAGAATCAGTGGGATTCACCAAAAAACTTCACCAAGATTGGTTTGACAAAAACGCACCTGGCATTCACGACCTTCTCTTTAACTTCTTCTCTAACCCTAACTAAATAAGGATATTGCATTTTAAGGCCAACATTGGCCCATACCGATTTGATGACCGATTAATTGTCCATCCCTAGATAAAATACTTTGTAAAAGTTTAGAAAATGTATTGTTAACAATGTGTGGAAAAATGTCTTGAATTAAAAAAATATGTTGAGTGTTCAACAGTCTGGCTAAACCTCTACCTAACCCAACTCCTGTCACATCTACAACACTTTGTTTGAAATCAAAGCCCAAGACGTTTCCGTTTACTGCTGCTTTTTACTGAGGTTTATGGGTCTGTATTCAGTTTGCTTTTTATCCTATTCTTATTTTCTATTATAATATATAGTTTTGATTGTATTCAAATGTCCTTTTATTGTGAATACATCACTCTTTACATTGCTCTTAATGGTTTGTGTCTGCCTTCCTTGTTGAAATGTACAAATAAACATGCTTACTCCAATGGGCAAAGCAGTGCTGTAACTTCAGTACACGGTTTAGTAAATCAATTCATAAATCAAAATATTATTAGACAATGAATCAATCAGTATATTTATTCAAGAGTACATTTGCCTTTTTTGATCAAATATAATAAAATAATAAAGTAAATCTATGGTACATGATGTGTATTGAAATAAGACACATTGACGTCTCTCCATGTTGCAGTTGGCATACAGTTTAGTCAGGATACAGAAAGCAGCAGTAGATAATTAAACATCTACTGATGCATGAACTTGGACACATCATCCGTGTTGTAAACCTGGGATAGTTGGGTGTTTCTGGTTCTTACAACAGACACCCTCCTCCAGGCGACCCAACCAAGGCTGATCAGACCCTGGCCTGTGTCCAAGTAGCATGTTACACTGTGTCACGGTAAATATTACAGATTTGTAACTCACAAGTTCAGATTTGCAACTCACGTGAGTGAGTGTATCCAAGTTCAGATTTGTGTTTTGTATCCGTGTTTCGCATCTGTGTTTTGTATTTGTGTTTTGTATCTGTAATTGCATCTGTGTTTTGTATCCGTGTTTCACATCTGTGTTTTGTATTTGTGTTTCAAACACAGATGCGAAACACGGATACAAAACACAGATGTGAATTACAGATACAAAACACAAATACAAAAAACAGATGCGAAACACGGATACAAAACACAGATGCGAAATACAGATACAAAACACAAATCTGAACTTGTGGATACAAAACACAAATGTGAACCTGTGAGTTCACTCACGTTGTAACGATCAGATATTAATATCACTGCTACCATTATTTAAATCACGGGTTGTGAATGATCTCCTCTTAGGATACAATTGAGGAAGTGGAATGTAATGAAATAGTCTAAATATGCACGCAGTAAACAGTCAGAAAACAAAGCTCACGTTAACCTTTTATCTCAAGTCAAATCAAAGTTAGGAATCAACAGTTATACAGTACAGACAGGGTTGAATGAAATGAATGAATGAACCGAGTGTCCGTGTCTCACGCACGCACGCCCGCGCTTGCTTATTGTTTTGTATAGTTCCGTGGTTGTTTCCAAACAAAGTGACAGTCTGTTTCTCCAGCGTTCCCTCCCGAACGTAACACTCCCTTAGAACGTAGAAGTAGTAAAGTAGTAAAGTAATAAAGTAAAGTAAGTCCCCGTAGCGAACGTAATCCAGCTGAATCCAAAGGAAGGACGAAAAAGTTGATCCTCGCGGGACGATGAAATAAATAAATAAAAGACGAACGATCTCACCAGTTGCTGAAGAATGTCTCGAGCCTCCTCGAACCGTGAGCGCAATCGTTATTTTTGCTATAGCTTTGTTTAACGAGGTATTAAAGAGAAAACGTATCCAGGTCCCTCGTAGACTCCCTGTTTGTTTGTTCTCTCTCCCCGTCAGGTCTCCCTGGCAAGCCAGTAACCTCCACCTCCTATATGGGCGTCAGTCCAACTCCAGACACGTGTCAATCAAATGATATCAAATCATAAACAGAGTCTTTAAAACCCCCCAAATAATAACAAAATCACAACATAGACAGCACAGAATATATAGGACCTTACCTTTGACAGATGGCGTTAATTAGAAATATTAAATAATACAACATACACTTTTAAATGTTGATATTAAAATAAATCATTGTACAACTTGTGTGGCAGTTGCTACAACGTGAGTTGCAAATCTGAACTTGTGAGTTTACAAATCTGTAATATTTACTGTGACACTTCACACGACAGTCTGTAGCGACACAGTCTGTAGCGTTTTGGGTTCCTTCTCACAGAATAAGTTATTTGGGCTGCCAACCCTCTCCACCCCCGGTCGGTCGCCATCTCTCCGGCCGTCTCCGGCCGTCCTCTGTCTCCAGATATCACCACCCTCTTGGTGGTCGTCACCCAGTTTGTCACTGGTACTGAAACTGAAACACTCCCAGAGTTCTTCATCATTAAACATCTACTGATGCATAAACTTGGACACATCATCAGTGTTCTAAACCAAGACTTGTTTACATCAGGGTCCTCCATTTTCAATTCATCAAGAAATCTGTATAGCTGGAGTAAGAATAAAGGGCTATGCTGCATATGCTAGTTTTCATTTGCACATTTAAAAACAACACAAATTGGAACAACATTACATTATAGGGTTGTGCAGGTGAGATTTAGAAAACCCTGTGGGGTTTATAAGGTTAATCTCATCTAATTTAACAACAACATTTTGAATAAATCATACAAATCTAACATAAATTATTTGGCAACATAAATAATACAACAATGGATACACAGTAGGCTATTTAAATGAAAAAGTAAAAATACATATTTATAGAAAGGAGAAGTGTATGTGTAGTGTGTGTGGAAGAGACTGACTGACTGTTAGATTTCATTCATCAAATGGTTCTAAGTTTATATTTAAAATTATTTAGTGAAGGTAGACTTTGATGACATCACAGTATAAGATAGCAGTGCGTGGTTTTATGGACCCACTGAAAAAGTGGCCATTCAGTTTTTTCCATAGAGATTTGCAAAGATATGTATACATATATTTAAAAATATGTATATTTAAATGTATTAGAATATTTGTATCAATTATTTTAAGCCTAGAATTAAGCTTCCCTTGATCCTGGTGAATCATGGCCATAAAACCTCTGATTCTGTGAATAAATTAAAATGAAAAACGCTAAACAAAGAGCATTTATTTATCATAATAATTGAATATGCAATCTTGTTGTTTGTTTGTTTTCTCACAGAATCAGAGGTGTTATGGTCATGATTCACCAGGATCCTGGATGGATTGATTCTAGGCTTAGAATAATTTATATAAATATTTTAGTAAATCTCCATGGGAGAGTTCTCAGCTCTATAGCTGTTCCATAGCTGCTCCCCCTTACACTGTACCATGGCTCCCCGTAGTGACCGTTTATGGTACGTGCACCGTGCACGCTTCCAGGCTCCAGCAGGGCAGAGCCAGACATAACCAGTGTTGTAACTAACGCCCTTACATCACGTTACGTTACCTAACGGCGCTACTTTTTGCAGTAACTTGTAACGGAGGCTTTACATTTCCCTATTCCATAACGGCCTTATAGTTATTGTCCGAGCGTTACCCGCGTTATAGCGTTATGTCAACGTATGATCCAAGTGAAAAGTTTCCCCATACAGAGCCGTGAGTCTGTCATACAGGCTCTGTGCTGACTGCTGCTGAGAGAGCGCGCCGCTCTCTGTGTTGTACTGTGTTGACAGTTTCGTTTGTGCTCTCATACTAGCCTCTGAGCCCACATGGCTACCACCCTGGGCAGGACCTGCCCTGAAAAGACTATCAGCGGAAGTGGCGGAAGTGTTGCGTGTAAGATAACTACGTCACGCGGTGCGGCTGTGTTTACTAGTCCCCACCCAATGATCATTTCAGCGGGAATACATTTTCGGGAACACAACGCGGCGATTGGTCAAAAAACGTTAACTTCCGGGGGGGGGGTTACACGGCGGAAGTCCTGCCTTAGATAGCTTATTTGTCCTAGGTTGTGACCAGGCTCTTCTTTTTCGCAGTTAAGTGAGCCTGGGACCGAGGCTACATGGCTACGCACCCTGACATGAACAAAGCATGTCGCAGAAGAGGTCATTGATTGGCTAACGTAGGGCCAGATTTCAGGGTAAGCCAATCAGAGACAGTCTGACAGAGTAGGGCGGGTCTTACTCGTGTATGGCTGTGGCAGAGCCATATGTAAACACTTAACACACACACACAAACCCTTCCTCTCTCACTCACACACGGAGTCAGAGAGAGGGCCACTGCACTGAGGGAGGAGGAAGGATTATAGGCTACTAACCTTGTAACCATAAACAGCTTTGCTGTTTTCATCTTCAATTAACCAAAATAAAATCCACACGTGAGGAGCGCAGTGGTAGAACTACGTTAGCCAAGCTAGCTGCTGCCTGCTAACGTTGCAAACAACAGCTGTAACAAGTTGTCTATTGATTGCCTGTCGTGTGTGTGTGTGTGTGTGTGTGTGTGTGTGTGTGTGTGTGTGTGTGTGTGTGTGTGTGTGCGCCAGCGCGCCAGCCAACTGAAGGACAACCTTTTTCCCCCCATCTTGACCAGCCTAATATGATTATTGCATTTTGGCTATATGCAATAACTAACTGCAAGCCAGTGAGGAATGAACCAATCAGTAGCATTGTCAGTCTTAATTTCTAGTTCATATTAATTTAGTTGCCAATAAGTTTACTGTTGGCCAGTGTTTTGAGACATATTGTCTTTTATTGCTAAAAAAAAGTAATGGTAAAAACAAATTCTACATGCATTAAAAAAGTGGCCAGTGATCTTGAAAGTGGCAAATTTCAGTGGTGGAGTAAAAACAACAAGGTCACATGGCTTTGGAGAGTTTGGGCAGCAGATCTACAAGCTCTCAACATGTCATGCTGCAATGTGATGTGGGCTTGTAGATCACCAATTTTGATAAACTAGAACGGTGCCCATAGAGCCTCTACAGCCCATTGGGCACTGATCTACTTGGAACGATGCAAGTTGGAAATTAATGCCCCACCCAGATATTATGTCTGTCTCCCTTTTATGCCCATATATGGAGTTCTTTGTAAGGCATGCCCAAATAGGGAGTATATGCAGCCAGCTTGTGGAGTTCTGTCTTCTGTGTCAGGCATGCCCAAATATGGAGTGCTGTGAGGTCAGAACAGGCCAGCTCCATATATGGATGCTGGGCATTTGCCCGGTCAAGAGCCCGGGCAGAGGCCTTTTTGGGGCGGTTCTGGACAATTACACACACACACACTTGGTGCATTCATAGATAGATAGATAGATAGATATTGAAAAAAGTATATATATGCTGCTACAGTACATGTTTGCACTTGAATAAAAAAAAAAGCTGCATTTGATGGAGGGGGGAATTGTGTCTGAAACGATGTTGGTGCTTCTTGCGCTTCCTTTTTTTTTAAACTTAAATTCATATCGGCTCATAATATCGGCTATCAGCTTTTTGATTGTCCACTAATCGGTGATCGGATATATCGGCCAAAAACCATATCGGTCGATCACTACTCAAAATCTCTGTCTGAACATGTTTTATTGTTCCACTACATTTCATAATGTTAGGAGAGAGTTGTCTTTTCTCTTACTGTGTGACAGAACAAAAAACCTTCTTTTAAATCGTTTTTTATATTATTATTTTTTAAAGTAAAGTAAAGTAACTTTAAAAGTTACTTTCATAAAGTAAAGTAAAGTAAAGTAAAGTAACTTATCTAAAAAAAAGTTACTCTTTTAGATAAGTAACTATAACTATAACTCTTTACTTTTTAAAAGTAACTTGAACAACACTGGACATAACAGAGTTGCGACATTGAGGGGGCAGAAAACAGCCTGGTGGTCACATGGTTCATGTACTCACGCGAGCCCATAGACTCCAATGCATTACGTAAACTCCCGGATGTCCCCATTCAATAGAAGTCTATCTAGAAGAGTCGCCATTGGACTGAAGCCCCATTAAGTGAACAGAGTTGTCGTAAGTTCGTAATTCTATTTTACTCTATTGCTCTGCAGCAGGGCTGGTGTGCAGCAGCGCATGTGCACAGCCCGTGCGTTCACACACAGCTAGCTGTTATTTAGCAATGTGGTTTGAAAACAGTTTAATAATAAAAGTAAAACGTTTGAAAACCGTTTAATAATAATAGAAAACATTGTGGTCGTTAAGCAGCTCAACCCTGAAACACAGCAGGTAAGATGAACGGATTCACCTTGTTTTAATGTATTGTAGGCATATCTTTTATATGAATGACTCGTCTATTAGGCCTAACATGGAACAACATGACGAGTATTTCTCTCATCTGCTTGTTTGTTATAAATGATCCTAAACAAGCAGTAGTTAATACTAGCAGCAGTAATAATATTGTAACTTGTTTGTTATAAACAAGCAGTAGTTAATAGGCCTACTGTACTAGCAGCAGTAATAATATTGTAACTCGCTCCTCCAAAGGGAGCTTAGCTCTCTTGGCTACGTGGCTTGTTGCCTGCGGCCTGCCTGCTCTGCTGAGTTGGAGATTGGGGTTCGAGAGAGAGGTGGGGGGAGGGGGAGAGAGAGAGACGCTTTAGAATCTAAAGTCGCAGGGAGCCCAGTATCTATTGCTATCGGGGAAGGGTCGGCCGTCGGGGTTACTTTTAAGCCTGGAATTAAAAACGTCTGGGTTTCCGAGGCTACTTTTGCACAAAATAATTTGATCACTGGAAATTAACTATATATATACAACATCTGTGAGTTTGACATACTACACTGATGAAATGAAATGAAATGAAATGATTACTATATTTACCCAGGGTATCTGGGCTAAGCTCAAGAACTTGTTTCCAGCCAGGCCCTGCTCATAGAACACATTTCATCGTAGTGGTTCAATGCCTTGTTCAAGGGCACTTCAGCGGTGGTAATTTTAACGTGTCGGACCGCTGATTCGAACTGGCGACCTTCCGGTATCAAGACCGCTCCGCAATCCGTTCGGCCACCGCTGCCACTAAGACAGCATGTTAGCATAACGATGAAGACATTGTGCTCCGGTATCCGGTGCACACACCATTGAATTAAATAAACAATGGTTAATGACCTATTGTGTTGTGGTGCACACACCATTGTAACAATGGTTAATGTCCTATTGTGTTGTGGTGGACACACCATTGAAATGTAACCATAACCCTACCACACATCAGTGTAACAAATCTTAACACGGTATTGGTTTGTTGTTCCTCACCACACTCCTTGAATGTTTCCAAATAGATGAATTTGTTGTACTTTTCTTGTTGACCAAAGGGTGGCGCTCTTTATAGATCTGAACAAAACATCTCACTAAGCTTTTAGAGAGCGGCAAAAGAGAGGTAACCTGACTCTGCCAGAAGGTGGCAGTAGTGAGTTCCTCCTCCTGCTTCCATCTGGTCTCTCTCGGGCAGACGATGTACTCCGAACCAGTGCTGATCAGAGCGATATGCGGCCGCTAGAGGCGGGATCAAGGCGAGACTGATGACGTATTGAAGCTGTGGCACAGTGCACATGTAAACACAACCTAACAAGACTACAACTCGGAAATATTATGGCGATATCAGATTTTTGTCCCGCTGCTTCGGGTTCATCGTTTCTGCTTGAGAGAGACCAGATGCAGGTAGGAGGAGGGAACTTGTGAACTCAATACTGCCGTAATCTGGCGGAGTCATGTTAAAAGAGAGGGTAAGACAAAACAAAGAGCATCAACATTGTTAAATGGAATGGATACCGGAGAACTCGCCTGTTTACCAAGTCGCCGTGGTGAAAATTCTTCATCAATGTCTTCATCGTTATGCTAACATCCTGTCTTCATCAGTGTAGTGTGTCAAACTCACAGATGTTATAGTTAATTTCCAAAGTGATCACATTATTTTGTGCAATTAAATGGTCAGCTAGATAATGATAAAAAGTTAAGTATGTTAATACCAATGATATTAAGTATAGGCCTACCATTTCAGGATATTGTTTACTATTGGATTACATTGCTTCGGTACTTTGGTGTTTAAACTTTTAGCATTCCTACTTTCTCTAGTGTTAACTCTAAACAACTATCCTCTCTCTCTCTCTCTCTCTCTCTCTCTCTCTCTCTCTCTCTCTCTCTCTCTCTCTCAATTCAATGCAATTTAAATAAAGATGAAGTAAAACGCGCGCATGCACGCACGCATGCACGCACGCACGCACGCACGCACGCACGCACGCACGCACACACACACACGTGTTGGAATCCTGAATTAAAATAGTAATGAATTGAGCAGCCCTATTTAGATCACTCCCCTCACCGAGGTCAAATACAGGCTGGCTATGTTTTGATCAAATATGATCTCCCATCCCTACTTGTTACAATTTACGCTCACATAAATGGTTGCACTGTACGCTCCCTGCTGCTTGAACTGAGGCAGAACATTAAAAACACATTGGTTACTTTCACCTAATTCACTTTAGTTCCTTTAGAAAAATTGTTCCTTTTGTAAACTTAAGTTAAGTATTTTCTTCCCTAATGCATGAATCCCATAATCTCCACATTGACATGTTGGAGAGTTGGGCTATCACCACTAGTAGTCTGGCAGCCAACAGGCCTCTTTTGTTTAAAGTGGGAAATGTATATATATATAGATTTTGAAATATTGTTTAAATGCATACAGATTCTGAATCCATTCCATCCACAAAAACACTCCTTGGGCTAAAAACGGCAATAGCCACTTGTCCAAATGTGCCCAAAATGTGCTGACCTCATCACATTTGTGATGACGGCTATGGCCGTTTTTAGCCCAATAAGTTTTGTGCAAAACTAATGGATTCAGAATCATGACAACCCCCTGGTTTGATACATCACATGCTACTTAAAGCATAATGACATTTTGCCTTATAAAACCTTATAAAATAAATTGCTCAATACCGACAGCCGGTCAGCAAGTGGTTATATATAGTATATAAACAGGGTTGGGAAGGTTACTTTTAAAAAGTAATCCCCTACAGTTACAAGTTACTTGCTATAAATTGTAGTCAGTAACGTAATCAGAGTACCACAATTTAAAAAGTAACGGGTTACTTTCAGTTACTTTTGGATTACTTTTAAGCAAACCTCTATTTAATTACATAAAACAAGTTTTACCATTGATAACCAGAGCAGAATGTTTAGCCTATATCAAATTAAGAAAAAACTACAGAAATATTGTTAAATCAGTGGTTCTCAACCTTTTTACAAGTACCACCATTATGATTCATGTTAAAATGTAGTCCTATTCAGCTAGGCACAGGTTTGCACAAAAGGCAAATTAATTCCTAATCATTATAATAATAATTCCTAATCATTATAATACATATACAAATATAAATAATATATGTAGACAAATAAGCTTGCTAGCGCAATTGTTATATGCGCGATTTAGTGAACCAGTTTGACTTCGCGATGCGATCCACAGCTGTAATTAATCGCGGGCTGATTCAGTTTGCATCTAGAAATCAACGCTGTCGCTAAGCCATGGAGCCATCCATGGAGTTATGGTTATGTCCGCATCATATAGTGAGCAATGCATCGCCTGGTGTGCCATTTGAACAACGGCGTTACATGTAATCCGTTACTTCCCAACCCTGTATATAAATATAGGTAATATTTTAGGCCAATAAAAAAAACGATATAACAAATTTCCCGCTCCACACCCCCAGCTGCCGGACTGCAGGTGAAGACGAACTCTCCAGACTCGTAAGAACTACAATACCCATGATGCATCACTCCCAGGTGAAGATGAACTCTCCAGACTCAGCCAGGGATGTTTCTATTAAACAGGAAGCTGAAGACGTTTCTATTAAACAGGAAGCTGAAGACCACCCACACCTCAGTAAGTTTCATGTGATCTTCCTTTCTTTAATATTTTCTGTGCTGTAGGGCTGCCACTTATTTTCACTGGACAATAACAATGGCAAACTAGAAAATATTGTTCCTGAAGAAACAATGTGGGCTCGCTGCAAACCAAAACATAGTAGTATAAATAGTACAAATTCTCTCCTTCCATCAAGATATTTGGTGGAAACAATAAAAGTAGAGGGCCGACCCCAATCAACTAAGTATTAGTCTCTGAAGTACAGAGGGTATAGAGTGTTTAAGTACAGAGGGTTAGTTCACTAAGTATAGAGTGTTTAAGTGCAGAGTGTTAGTTCACTAAGTATAGTGTTTAAGTGGTTAGCAACTATAAAGTATTTTACAAAACTGAAACATTACCATTATGTGAGACGCAATTTATATCAGGTGTGGAAAAATACTTGCATGGCCGACAGGCAGCATGAGCAAGACATTTGGCGCTGATCAGTATAGTAGCTTGTGAGATTTGATCACTATGGTAGTTTGTGAGATTTGATCGCTACAGTACTTTGTGAGATTTGATCGCTACAGCAGTTTGTGAGATTTGCCCCAGACACACAGGCAGACAGATTCACAGACCCATTTACAGACGCACAGGCAGACAGATTCACAGACTCACAGACACATTTCCACTACGTACAGAGCTACGCAGTGGAAATCTTTTACATAGATTGTTAAGCTACCATCGGTCCACATTTAAAGCTTTCATTGTCAGAAGTGCTTCTGTTTCATAACGTCATTGAGTGGCATGACTAATTTACTTCCAAATCAGAGCTCAGGTGTGAAGTAGGCCTATCATGATGTTTTTTTAATTGTTTCAGAATTTCATCAAATTAAATATTTGCTGTAACATAATTATACATTTGTGTTAAAGTAACTAAATATATTACTTCACATGACTTGTTTTGTATTTTGCTAAAATCTTGCTAAAACTTTCAAAACAGTAATAACCTGTAGTTAGTAATAGGCATGCCGCGGTTTACTGAATTTCGGTAATACCGCGACAGGAACAGCCACGGTGTTGATACCGTGAGATTTCCGAGTTTACGGTATTTTAATACAGCGTTGGTGGGCGGCGCATGCTGTGCGCATGCAGTGGAACTCCACTCCCAGACTAAGGCAAAACATTTATTTTCACCACACAGCTGCAGTAGATTGAAAAGTTGCTTTCTACCTTTGAGTTAGTGTTGCTGAAAGACACCCAGATCCAATTGTATATTCCATATTTCCACAGTACTAAACTAAAAGTGTGAACTGTCAAGTGTCAACACAGAGGCACGCAGTTGTGAGCATGCGCAGATTGCACTACAGCGTGCAGGGTACAAAACGGCCATTAGGGGGAGCCATAGTACAGTGAAATACAGTGGGGAATAGCTATTGATTCATTGATGGAATACTTTATTGGCAGAAATGTAATCAGTATAGGGTACAGTCAAACACATGTCCAAAGGGATCACTGAAAAAAGTCCTTGCAGTCTTGTTTCCATTCGGTCCTGGGTAATCAATTCATAATCATGACAAGTCACATGACAAATAACAAAATTCAAATTATCATAAAAGGTAAAAATAAAAAAATAAGATATGTAGGCCTGCAGGTTGGGGAACAAAGAAGGGCTTATAAGGAGGTGGGGGTAGTCACTAGACAGGTGGGGGGGGGGGGCAATCTTTTTTTTCTCCTTTTTTTTTAATATAAATACCGTGGAATACCGAGGTATAGGTTTTCAATACCGGCACCGTACCGTACTGTCAAATCTCATACCGTGGCATGCCTAGTTAGTAACGGTTTAATCAATCTCATTTCGGTAGGTAATATCTCATTTTGTACATGGAAGAAGAATGGATTTATATTCTAGGCATCCAGTGTTGACCATCATGTTATGTTTCTGCTCCTAGACATCCTGCACATGGTTGTGTGTAAAGAGGACGTTTCTCCTGAACAGGAGAGGAGCCCCAGTCTGCTCCAGGACGAACCAGAGCCTCTACACATTAAAGATGAACAGGAGGAGCTTAATGAGGAACAGGAGGAACTACTTCAAAGACCAGAGGAACCTGTTGCGTCAACGTTGACATTACTAGCAGTGAAAGGTGAAGAAGAAAATGATGATGATGATGGTGAAGAAGACATATCTTCCCACTGCTCTGAGGTTGAAGTTGAACTTGAATCTGACACTGAAGTCACTGAAGACAGTGATGATTGGGAGACCAGTGAAGACGATGATGACGAACGGCGTGACAAGAGCTTCAGTGGTTCAGGTTCCCTGAAGAAGCACCAGCATGTCCACACTGGAGAAAAACCTTTCCACTGTAAACATTGTGACAAGAGTTTCAGTCACTCATCTCTCCTGAAGCGACACCTTCGTGTCCATACCGGAGAAAAACCTTTCCACTGTAAACATTGTGACAAGAGTTTCAGTGATTCAAGTAATTTGAAGACGCACCTTCGTGTCCACACTGGAGAAAAACCTTTCCAATGTAAACATTGTAACAAGAGTTTTAATTATTCATGGCTTCTGGAGACACACCTTCGTGTCCACACTGGAGAAAAACCTTTCAAATGTAAACATTGTGACAAGAGTTTCAGTGATTCAAGTTCCCTGAAGAAGCATCACCGTGTCCACACTGGAGAAAAACCTTTCCACTGTAAACATTGTGACAAGAGTTTCAGTGATTCAAGTAATTTGAAGACACACCTTCGTGTCCACACTGGAGAAAAACCTTTCCAATGTAAACATTGTAACAAGAGTTTTAACGTTTCAAGTCATTTGAAGTCAGACCTTCGTTTCCACACCGGAGTTAAACCTTTCCAATGTAAACATTGTGACAAGAGTTTCAGCCAGGCAGGTGCACTGAAGCGACACCTTCGTGTCCACACTGGAGAAAAAAAACATTTCACTGTAAACATTGTAACAAGAGTTTCAGTGAGTCAGGTTCCCTGAAGTCACACCTTCGTCTCCACACAGGAGAAAAACCCTACCAATGTAAACATTGTAACAAGAGTTTCAGACATTCAGGTTCCCTGAAGAAACACCAGTGTCCACACTGTAGAAAACTGTTGAAATGTAAACATTGTGGATGTCAAACGACTCATATTTGGCAAATCGATAAATCGAGGCCGCAATTTGACGTGTCTATCGATGTTTTTGCCTTTTTCTTTTGTTTGCTTCTTTTTTTTGTTGACGACTATGCATTCCTTTAAGCAACACAACTTCTGCAGCTGCATCCATATGTTTAGAATTTGCATCAAAGCCCAATAATAAAAAAATAAACTTTATTTTGTAAACAACAACGACACTGAAGGAGCAGCGGCGCTATCCCAACTGTCCCAACTGTCAAGTGTCTGCAGCCTGTCACGAGTCCCATAATTAACTAATTAACCAAGTAATTGACACACGTTCCGTATTTTAATGTCGGGTAGGGAAATAAATACAGTATGAATGACGGCGCGATTTATTTGACAAGTCTGTCCTGTCTCAGTCCTCACAACGACAGAGCGCTGAAGAGCGTACCTTTCTCAATGTGAGTGAGGCAGTTTACTCCCTTTGTGAGCAGTGTTGCCAGAGTTTGTGAGAGAAATAAGCATCCAGGTCTATGAAAACAAGCCAAAAAGAGGAGACTACTAGGCTATTTGAAAATAGCCAATCTACAAGCTCACAACGCGTCACAGATCTGCTATTTTCAAAACAATCATGGAATTATTATTATTATTATTATTATCATCCTTAACAAAAGGTGGAATATTCTTTTTTACCAACAACACAAATCTTGTATGCGGGTTCCTGGCACAAAATAATGTCTAGATCTAGGGTCCTTAGTTGGACAAATACATTAATCTGGAGGTCCTTGACATGAAAATGTGTGGGAATCACTTGTTTAAACAACATTGCCCAATAAGGCAACTACACTTTAGAAACAAGCCAAAATAAGCAATTACACTTTAGAAACCAGGCTAAGCCCAAATAAATAACTACACTTTTAGAAAGAAGCCCCAAAAAATGCAACCTGCAACTACAAATCTTTTACAAGCAACTTTACAGAAAAACAAGCCCAAAGTCGCTTATAGTGACTTTGGGCCAATGAGTTGTGAACCTGGGATCTGGAAAGCTCAGAGCTGCAGCCATTGGCTCATGACACGGGCACACGACCAATGGCAAAGCGGATTCGGTGTTGCTAACATGTGTATTTTCCTTTAATTGCACAAATAATTAAACAGGAAGTGCTACTCATTTCTTCTCAAGATCTTGCCAAAGGCAGCAGCATGTTACTGTTGTCTGCCTTCATATGATGTCTTTTCCCTATTTGGTTTACACATGGAAGTTGCTTTTAAGCATAGAATGTGCTTTTGTCTGATAGTTCTTAGATACATCATACTTATGTGAGAAATGTATACCCAGGGGGCAAAGGGGGTTGACCTGCATTTGTCATAACATACAAAGTTGTCCACCAGAAATAATATCTATGACCCCGTAGGATCACAACTTATATGGACAACCCGGTCACTTTTTGGGCTTAAGTCCAATATGGCCGCCCCAATATTAGCCCCTATTAGTTATAATGGGGGGTGAATAGGGCAACATTTTAAACTGAGATATATTTCCACGAAACTTCTCAGGTTGATCAATGATATGAATACGAACATTTTTGGTATTGCGACAGGGCCTTCTCTGTGGCCGCCCCTACCCTCTGGAACGCTCTCCCCAAACACATCAGAGATGCCCCCTCACTTCCCACCTTCAAATCTGCACTAAAAACCCACCTGTTCACCATCACATTTCCAAGCTGATGTGTTTTTAAAATTTGTTTATTGGTTTTATTCTTTTAATTGTTTTTTTCTAATAAAGTTGTCCTTTTCTTGTTCCCCCCCTGGCCCCAACACATGTAAAGCGTCTTTGAGTGTCAAGAAAAGCGCTATATAAATCCCAGATATTATTATTATTATTATTATTATTGCAAGTTTCCATGAAATCCAATATGGCCGCCACAATATTAGCACCAAGAAAATAGGTTTTGGCTCTAACTTCTGAACCAGATGAGCTAGAAATGCAAACTTGGTGTCTATTTCATGGTTTCTGACCATGAGAGACTCAATGGAATACCTATTTTTATTATTGGGTGTGTCTGGACCCTTATTGTGCATATTTACAAGATGGTGGCTACCCGAAATAGTGCTTTGATTGTGATGATGATTGTTGACTGTTTTGGCAAACACAAGCAATATGAATCCATTGGCTAAGATTCATGGCACAGAAGAAACATATATTCTTGAGCTTGCATATTGTCAAAATGGCTGCAAACATGAAAAAGAAAAGAGACGTTACATTTCCTGTCAGATCCTATTACCCAGGGGGGCAAACCACCCCTTTTTTGGATACCTGCATTTGCCATAACATCAAAGGTTGTCCACCACAAATATCTATGACCCAATAGAATCACAACCTATATGGACACACAAGTCAATTTATTTTCTGGAAATCCAATATGGCCGCCACAATATTAGCCCCCATTAGCCTATAATGCAGGTGAATAGGGCAACATTTTTAACTGAGGGATATTTCCACGAAACTTCACAGGTTGATCAATGATATGAATACCATATTTTTTTGTATTGGAAGTTTCCATGATATCCAATATGGCCACCACAATACTAGCACCCAGAAAATTGGTTTGGCTCTAAATTCTGAACCAGATGAGCTAGAAATACAAACTCATGGTTTCTAACCACGAGAGATATATAAATATTTTAGCCATAATTCCCCTGTATTAAGTATATTATTGTTCTGGGGTGTTTCTTTGCAGAAAGACATCCCTCTGGCTGTATTTTGGTTTTGTTCTACTGTTTATGTTGACAATCATCCCAGGCAGAGACGTGCATCGCCAAGCCGGACATACCTTCCTTCACTGAGTATGGATGGTCTCTCAGTGACGGGAATGCAGTCCCCTGTCCATCTACAGAGCCAGCCTGGCCTATGTCAATGAACAAGACAATATCATGTAGCTGTATCAAAGGCTGCCAGAAAATCTTTGCCAGGGACTGGAGACAAGATGCAGCAGGAGCTTCATTCCATTCCTGACTGGGAATGGCTCAGATCTATTCTCTTGGACTCTGGCTGGCATCCTGTCATGAAAGGACGCGATGGGAGAGATCAATGTCCCTGGACAGCCAAACTTGCCAGGGATCTGCCATAGGCCCTCACGAGTCACGATTGACTGTGTGAAAGGCCTTGGTGAGGTCGACAAACACCATATAGAGACCCTTCTGCTCTCTGCACTTTTCTTGCAGCTGGTGATGAATATTTTAGCCTCAGATATACTATTATTTGAGACACATTTAACTAAGAGACATTTTTAAGTTGGGGCTTGTGAAATCTCAAACAGATGGTACACTAAAGATAACATCTCCAGTTCCCCTTTAGGGTCCTGTTCCCGAGTTGTATAACTATATGGGGTGAAATTTAACCTTCTGCTGAACAGTGGGTGGTAAGCTGTAAATTCCTCAACACAATTGACTATCTTCCAACCTGGGCCCAAAGTAAGCTGACCCTTTGTTGAAATAACTCATTCCCCTTTTGCAGCTGTGTCTTAAGCCTCCGGGCCGGAGCCACAGCTAAAAGCCACAGCTAAAATAACAGTCCCATAGTCTTCTCCAAGATCTTAGTTACTAGATAGAAGTCACTAAACATACCTTTCTCTAAGTAAGCCCTGTAGCATTTATTGACAAACCATTCAGTAAGTTCCAGTTTAATTATAAATATATAAACTAGTCATTTGAATCCTGTCATTTAGTAAGTTCCAGTTTAATTATAAATACGTTAACTAGTCATTTGATTATTGTCACTTAGTTCCAATATTTAGTTTGTATTAAGGTTGAATCATAATGATAGAGAAGACAGACATTGTATAGGTACTTTCATTTTCTTTGTAACTGAGTATCATATTTTGAATTAGTCTTAAAGCAAGACTCAGTTAATATGTGCCTTACTGTTTAATTACTAGAAGTTTTGTTTTGGATTACGAATTCATTAAGATGTAGTCTCATTGTGTGGGCTGACACAGGTCTAGTAGATCCGCCCTGAGCACCGGAACTTTCTCTGTCTCACGCTGTTTTCATTGGCTGAGCACAGAGGAGGAGTTCTGTGGGCAGGATCAGGAAGGCGGATCTTGCAACATTTTATAAGCCCTAACCCATAGCAGAGTAACTTTTGTGCTCACCCGTACTAAGCTGATTTGAATATGCGTGTGCGGTGACTCCAAGGGCCATTGTTCCCGAAAACTGCCTTGTAAAGCTGCATTCGTATCTCTTTCAATAAAACTTGGATACAACTTTAAGACAAAGAAAACTCTCCGTTTGGACTTCCTTGACACGCCGACACCACTGCAAACTACACAGAACCGTTATTAAATATACATCACTGGCAAATGGAAAAGATCACGTCACAGGTACCTCTGCCTCCGTGGAAACCACATTGGGATCCAGGGACAACATTCTCAGCATGGCTGATTAGCCGGTTGAGGATGATTCTTGCTAAGATCTTTCCTGCGATGTTCAGGAGGGCTATACCGTGATGGTTATCGCAGTATGCCCTGTCCCCTTTCCTCTTGTAAACATGCACTATGGATGCGTCCTTGAAGTCTTGAGGGACTTCCCCCTCTTCCAGATTACCTGGTACAGGTGCCAAGCGTCCATTCTTGTAGATGTCTGCGGGCAACCCATCACCTCCTGGTGCCTTTCCAGAAGTGGTTTGTTGGAGTGCTTTCACTGTCTCTGCACTGGTGGGGGGGTCAGCCAGATCAGCTTTGATTGGCAGCTGGGGTATCTTCGGAAATTGAGGACTCTCTGTTTAAGACCTCACTGAAGTGCTCTTCCCAGCGTGCTAGGATGTCACTCTTGTCAGTGAGCAGGACACTCAGGAATGGAATGAAGCTCCTGCTGCATCTTGTCTCCAGTCCCTGGCACATGAACAGATTTTCTGGCAGCCTTTGATACAGCTACATGATATTGTCTTGTTCATTGACATAGGCCAGACTGGCTCTGTAGATGTACAGGGGACTGCATTCCCGTCACTGAGAGACCATCCAGACTCAGTGAAGGAATATGGATGTCCGGCTTGGCGATGCACGTCCCTGCCTGGGATGATTGTCAACATAAACAGAGGAAATGCCAACAAACAGTAGAACAAAACCAAAATACAGCCAGAGGGATGTCTTTCTGCAAAGAAACACCCCAGAACAATAATATCTTTCGTGGTTAGAAACCATGAGTTTGTATTTCTAGCTCATCTAGAGCCAAACCAATTTTCTGGGTGCTAGTATTGTGGTGGCCATATTGGATATCATGGAAACTTCCAATACAAAACAAATATGGTATTCATATCATTGATCAACCTGTGAAGTTTCGTGGAAATATCCCTCAGTTAAAAATGTTGCCCTATTCACCAGCATTATCTGGCTAATGGGGGCTAATATTGTGGTGGCCATATTGGATTTCCAGCAAAGAAATTGACCGGTGTGTCTATATAGGTTGTGATTCTATTGGGTCATAGATATGTCTGGTGGACAACCTTTGATGTTATGGCAAATGCAGGTATCCAAAAAAGAGGTGGTTTGCCCCCCTGGGTAATAGGAACTGACAGGAAATGTAATGTCTCTTTTATTTTTCATGTTTGCAGCCATTTTGACAATATGCAAGCTCAAGAATATATGTTTCTTCTGTGCCATGAATCTTAGCCAATGGATTCATATTGCTTGTGTTTGCCAAAACAGTCAACAATCATCATCACAATCAAAGCACTATTTTGGGTAGCCACCATCTTGTAAATATGCAAAATAAGGGTCCAGACACACCCAATAATAAAAATAGGTATTCCATTGAGTCTCTCATGGTCAGAAACCATGAAATACACACCAAGTTTGCATTTCTAGCTCATCTGGTTCAGAAGTTAGAGCCAAAACCTATTTTCTTGGTGCTAATATTGTGGCGGCCATATTGTGGTGTCCATATTGGAAATATCTCTCAGTTTAAAAATGTGCCCTATTCACCCCCCATTGTAACTAATAGGGGCTAATATTGGGGCGGCCATATTGGACTTTCGCCCAAAAATTGACCGGGTTGTCCATATAGGTTGTGATCCTACGGGGTCATAGATATTATTTCTGGTGGACAACTTTGTATGTTATGACAAATGCAGGTTTCCTAAATAAAGGGGTATCTACAATAAGGCGAGGGCAGGCGTCCGCCTGTCCAAATCCATTTCTGGCCTGGCCAAAATCCATACAATGAGAAAAAAAGAGAAAAAAAGAGTAAGTATATTGTAACAAGAGCATCTGTAAAGTATGTAACTAAATAATGTTCTCAATGCTTTACTTCTTACTATTTATCTGTATTTAAACCAGACGACCTGGAGAAAAAAATAAAGTAAATAAATGTGTGTGTGTGTGTGTGCGTGTGTGTGCGTGTGTGTGTGCGTGTGCGTGTGTGCGCGTGGGGGTGTGTGTGTGCGCGTGTTGTCTGGTGGACAACTTTGTATGTTATGACAAATGCAGGTTTCCTAAAAAAAAGGGGTATCTACAATAAGGCGAGGGCAGGCGTCCGCCTGTCCAAATCCATTTCTGGCCTGGCCAAAATCCATACAATGAGAAAAAAAGAGGACAAAAACAAGACATGAGAACTATTAGTGTACAGCTGATTGGCCGTTGCGGTAGAGCGCGACCCTCAATCACCCATTGGAATGCAAATGCAAGCCTTTCAGCCTTTGTATACTACTCGTCTGGCAGGTATATCTCTTTGAAAACCTTTAGTGCTACGATTGTGCGCGGGGAGACGACAATTAACACATCTTGCCTGTCCAAAAAGTAATTATTGCCTGCCCAAAATGTAATTCCTGGAAACGCCACTGGTTTGCCCCCTGGGTAGTACAGTATTTTTGGTTAATCTGCTAATTGCTATGCAGCCATGCTAACAGAGCATGCTAATTCATGTTATGGCTTGTTTTTATTTCATTGTTTAGTGCATTTAAAACAGATTTTAATGCTGACATGTAGACACACTTATTATGGTCTTTATGTGAAGATGTAGACTTACATTCACTGTCTGTAGCAGCTAATAGTCTCGTAATGTTTGTGTTGGTGAAATGTTATGTAGGCCTTAAATACTATGCTTGTCTGTTAGTGCTTACTGCCTTTTTTACTGACATAAAAAATTGGATGTCACAAAATGTCCTTAAACTGAATGATTCTAAATCAGAAATTATCATTTTCGGTCCTCCACACTCCACCCTCTCATTCCACTCTGAACTCGGCACTCTATCTGCAAACATTACACACTCAGCCCAAAACCTGGGTGTTTTCTTTGACCCTGACATCTCCTTTAACACCCAAGTCACCAAAGTTGTCCAGTCCTGCAATAAAATCATTTTTGTCACATGCAGACCTATAGAAACCGTTATACACTCCTTCATTTCTTCACGACTAGATTATTGTAACTGTCTATTCCGGCATGAGCAAAATACATATAGCACGTCTCCAGATGGTGCAGAACTCTGCGGCACGCCTACTCACCAACACACGAAAACGTGAGCATATCACGCCAATCATGGCTACCCTACACTGGCTCCCTGTGAGCTACAGAATCGATTTCAAGGTTTTATTGATCACTTTCAAAGCCCTACATGGACTAGCCCCCAGCTACATCACGGACATGCTAAAACCCCACAGGCCGGTGCGCAGCCTCAGATCTGCAAATAGGGCCCTTCTTGTTCCACCCATAACTCACCTTGTCACCCGAGGTGAACAGGCTTTTGCGGCCCGCGCTCCATCGCTCTGGAATGCCCTCCCCTTGGCCCTTAGGCAAGCGGAGACAGTGCCCGCTTTTAAACAGATTTTAAAAACACACCTGTATGTCAAATGTTTTTCCTAATTTCAGTTTTTGAGTGGTGTAAACCACTCCTACAACTGGCTTTGTTAGTGCAGAAAAAATGAGCATGGTTGCTATGTTCACCCTGTTCACCCGGGTGTGATTTCATTATTGTTGAGTGGTGTAAACCACTCCTACAACTGGCTTTGTTAGTGCAGAAAAAATGAGCATGGTTGCTATGTTCACCCTGTTCACCCGAGTGTGATTTCATTACGTCAGACATGATTTCATTACGTCAGACAGGCTATATTACACCACTCAGTTCACACGGGTGTGATTTTATATGTATGTGTGGATGTGCATGTAGACCTATGTGTATATATGTATATGTAGATATGCATATATGGATGTGTGTATGTATATATTAATTTATTTACTTTTCTTTCTATCCTCGATGTGTTTTGATGTGATGTTATGCTTTGTTATTTCTAATGTTCTTGATGTTCTTTATGATGTTTTTAATCCTGTCTGTAAAGCACTTTGTAACTTTATGTTTGGAAAGGTGCTATATAAATAAAATTCATGCAAGTTATTAAGTATTATAAGTAGTATATAATTATTAAATAGTATTATAAGTTATTATAACGTTTATAATGTGTTATGATTAAGGTTATAAAGTACGGTATTATGATTATTTATGAGTGCTTATAAATATAATTATACATGTTTATGAGAAGATTTTAATATCTTATAAGTGTGTTCATGATGCGTTATAAACATGGGATGCATAGCAAGTGTTACCGCCTATAGGCTTGTTTCCATTGTGGTCCTCTGTATAATATCGGAATCGGCAGATATGACCCTGCAAATAATCGGTGATCGGATATCGGTCATAATTTCATAATCGTGCACCACTAGTATCCGAGGCTTGTAAGAACCACAGTTGCAGGCATGTGTTTGTTTAGTTGTAAAGTGCCTCTGTAGCGTGCCTCTGTAGTGTCTGTCGTCCACTTTGCACTCTGCTCCTGTATTCTTGCAAAAACAAAATTGCTGCAAGCTCACAACATGGGGGTTAAAGACAAAATTCTGCCTGTAATGCCATGCACAGAACAACAACAACAACAACAGCAGCAGGTTGTTTGAAGAGTTGAGCAGTTTTTATAACAGATCAAATAATATATGAAATCATTAAAAGTAATAAAACAGCATGAAGAGTAAATAATGAGTGGATGAGTTGTGTACATACAGTAGGTTGCACAGACCCTCAGGTTGTCCATAGGGATGGTACATGTACTGTAGATGTCACGTGGAGAGTACAGGTTGATGAGTGTGATCTGGTTGAGTCTTGTTAGCTCTGCAGATGGAGCCGTTCCTCCAGACTGTCCAGTAGATGTGATCCTCAAACACAGTGATAGCCATGATGCAGTCCTGACTCACAACTACAGAGACACACAAAACCATTATTTGAACAACAGCATGAGGAAGTATATTGTAACAAGAGCATCTGTAAAGTATGTAACTAAATAATGTTCTCAATGCTTTACTTCTTACTATTTATCTGTATTTAAACCAGACGACCTGGAGAAAAAAAGAAAGTAAATAAATGTGTGTGTGTGTGTGTGTGTGTGTGTGTGTGTGTGTGTGTGTGTGTGTGTGTGCGTGTGCGTGTGTGCGTGTGGGGGTGTGTGTGTGCGCGTGTGCGTCAGTGTGTGTCAGTGTGTGTGTGCGTGCGTGCGTGCGTGCGTGCGTGTGTGCGTGCGTGCGTGCGTATAGTCTTTTGAATAATATTCCATTTAGTTTAAGAAACATTTTAGTCACCGGAAATCTTTTAGTTTAGATAAATCAACTGTAGATGTAGACTTGGTTGCATGCTGAAAATAGGTGATCTACAAGCTCACAATGTGGCGCGCTGCAACACGTTGTGATGCGCTGTGAGTTTGTAGATCGGCTATTTTCAGCATGCAACCAATCCGAAAATTACTTTTATTTTAATTCTCTCCTCCACTAGTCCATCTTAAACATTTTAGTTTAGTCCTTTAGATTTAGAAGGTGCGGACAGTTGGAGAAACGCTTTCCACGGAGGCCTTTCCTCTTCTCGTGGTTCAAAGAGCTCCGTTCCGCCTTCGGACGGGAAGCCGGCTGCAGCGTCTGACAGCGACCAGCCCGGGTCTGAGAAGACCTTTTCCAAAGCGTCGGCCGAGGACTCGTAGGAGGCCTCGACGCCGGCGAGCAGCCGCTGCTCCAGCAGTCTGACCTGGCGCTGGAAGATCTGCTCCTGAACGCCCCACAGCCAACGCTTTGTCCTCTCCCTGCGTGTCACCATGCAGGTCAGGGTGCGCAGCCTCTCCAGGCCGTAGCGTAGCTGGTTGAAGTGCCAGAGGCTCTCATCGTTCTCCCCTGCCCTCGTCTTGGGCGCGAGCAACGGCCGGTTGAGGTAATTTTCCTCGTCACTCGTCTTGGGCTGGAGGAGCGGCCGGTTGAGGTCATTCTCCTCGCAACTCGTCTTGTGCGCGAGCAGCGGCTGGTTGAAGTTGGCCGTCCGTTTCAGCTTCCAGTACTGGAACACAAAGTCCACCGTCTCAGGAGACAGCTCGAGGCGTCGTGCCACTTCCTCTACGTCCACACGCTGGTAGAAGTCCTCTTGGATTCCTTCCTGGATGAAGGTAAAGGAAACGGAGGAGGACGTCTCCCGGTCCCTTGGAGGTTTTTGTGGCTTACAGAGGTCCACCATCTTCTCTTGCTCGAAGAGGTCTTCCTCAACGGAGGTACAGGAACTGTAGGAGGACTTCCTCCAGTGATGCCGACGTTCTCGCGGGTCACAGAGACGCAGCCTCTTCTCTTCCGGTCGCCGGGCTCTCGGGACCACCGGCTCACCGGCGGGACGTCTGGACGACCCCGGGAGACCTAGATGAGCAAAGGAAGAGATGTCCTCCTCCTGGATGAAGGACCAGGCGCTGGAGAACATGTTCCAGTCTTGCGGAGGTTCTTTCAGCTTGCGGAAGTTCTCCCTCCTCTGTTCCTGGAATGATTCCTCCTCCTGTTCCCGTTGGACAGAGGTCCAGGAACAGTCTCGTCGAAGCTCTTGTGGACGTTTTTCTAGCTTGGAAAAGTTCTTGCCCTTCGCTTCTGGGAAGTCCCAGGAACAGTCTTGCCAAGTGTTTTGTGGAGGTTTTTGGGAAGGTTCTTGTGTTTTTTCTAGCTCTTCCCTCGTCTCTTCTGGGAACTCCTCCTGTTCCTGGACAGAGGTCCAGGAACAGTCTTGCAGAGTTTCTCGTGGAGTTTCTTTTAGGGGTTGTGGTGGCAGCTCATGCTCAGGTTCTTGTGGAGGTTGAGGTGGCAGTTCATTCTCAGGTTCTTGCTGAGGTTGAGGTGGCAGTTCAATCTCAGGTTCTTGTGGAGGTTGAGGTGGCAGTTCATTCTCAGGTTCTTGTGGAGGTTGAGGTGGCAGTTCATTCTCAGGTTCTTGTGGAGGTTGAGGTGGCAATTCATTCTCAGGTTCTTGCTGAGGTTGAGGTGGCAGTTCATTCTCAGGTTCTTGTGGAGGTTGAGGTGGCAGTTCATTCTCAGGTTCTTGTGGAGGTTGAGGTGGCAATTCATTCTCAGGTTCTTGTGGAGGTTGAGGTGGCAGTTCATTCTCAGGTTCTTGTGGAGGTTGAGGTGGCAGTTCATTCTCAGGTTCTTGTGGCATGAAGAGAGGCGTCCTCTTCTCTTCCCGCTGCCGGCCGCTCGTCAAGAACATGGGCTCACCAACGGTGGGACGTCTGGAGGACGTCTGGAGACCCGGAGGAACAGAGGAAGAGGACAGGATGTCCTCGTCTCTCGGCCCGCCTCTCCCATTCCCTCTTTCGTCTCTGCTTCCCGCCTCCTCCCCTCCGGAGTCTCTGTCCCCGCTGCTCCCCTGCCCAGAGTGTCCGGTGGGGCGGTGGGATTTGAACTTGACCTCGTCCTCCATGCCTTTCACATCCCATGTGAAAGACGCGTCCAAGAACTTGACGCTCGACTCCTTGCTGTTGTCCCGCGAGAGTGCGATATGACCGCCACCCGAGCAGCCGTCGGATGGATTCTGAAACCGAAGACCCCCCGTGGGATTCATAACGTCTACAATATTATCATTATTACTATAGTTCTTACGTCCAGAGCTGCTAACAGTCTCCAACTCCTCCAGAACTCGCTCCATGGTGATCTCGTCGAGCGATGGCGTTCCCGTCCTGGCGAACTCCTCATTGACGACGTGCATCCAGGCCATGTCCTCCTCGTCCAGGTTGTAGCGACATGTCGCTAACGTCCCGTTAGCCGCGTCCGTGTGGGCGCCCCCCAGAGGAGGCCGCGGCGGGTTCGACAACGCCCCGACGATCAGGTTCTCGGGCAGAGCGAACGGAACGTGCCTTTCGTCGCCGGGCTTCTCATCGGAGGCGGGCAGCGTGCGGACTGCCCGCGGAGGCGCCGCGGACCCCTCGGGGGGGTCGACAGGGACTTGAACTGGCTTCTCCCACTCGGCCCTCCACGGGTCGGCCAGGACATGGTAGTCCTCCGGGCGCAGCTTGTGGGAGTCGCGGAGCGTCATGGCGCTGATCAGGTCCGTGCGGAACACCTCGGTCGCTCGCCTTTCTTCTCCTCGTCTCGTCCGTTTGTAGCGTTCGGACCAGCAAGTGGCGCCATCGTCTCCTCCGTGCCTGCTTCTCTTCATGATCGTGACCTCGGCTAAGTTTCAGTTTTTTGAGTTCGGGTTGGGGGGGGATAAAAGGTGATCGTTCTGTAAATCTCCAAACTTACCACATTAGCAAGCTAAGCCTGAAAAATTTTAGCTGGCTTTGACCCGCATTCACGCATCAAACACCGGTGGCCCGATATTTGGTTTTTCCCGCTTAGAAAGTCCTTACGTGCCACTATGATCCCTGATGTCACTTTGACCTTTAGCGACCTTACGCGGGGGCTACGTTGGGAGAAAACAAAATGGCTGGCATTACGGCGTGACTTCTTGTGGTCATGGATGCCGTACGTCATCACTGACGTATAGGTGATGTATGACTCCATATTTAGCCACGGTTTCACTAACCTCAAAAGACCCAAAATTTGTTGGCCATGAATGGCCTACTTTTGCGCGAGCAGAGCGTGCAACCAAGTTATATCTGAGTTATATGTCTATATAAATCCCGTTCCAGATATCCACTACAACGGGTTCTAAATGTTTTAGTGTCCTAAGTTTGAAACTCAAATTGGTTACGTCATCCACATATTGTGTATTTTTGGTCAATCAGGGATTGACTGATGACGTAACTATGTATGTTTATGTAAAAAGGCTGGTTCCTCATTGGCCGAGGGACAACACCGACATATGCCCCTCGGCCAATCAGGGATTGGCTGATGATGTAACTATGTATGTTTATGTAAAAACGGTGGTTCCTGATTGGCCGAGGGTATCACCAAAAATGCACAATCCCTGATTGGCCGAGGGTGTCACCAAAAATTCACAATCCCTGATTGGCTGAGGGTGTCACCGACATACGCAGCCGAAAACAGTACTTGCACCGTTCTGCTCGCGCAAGAAATTAGTAAAGCAAACGCCTTGTTTCTTCGCCTGGAAAGGAGCCAATCAGCTTAGGTGGTTCAACAATCTGGTTAGGATGCCACTCGGGCGTCTCCCTATAAGGAGCCAGCTTAGGTGGTTATGGCATCTGGTTAGGATGCCTCTCGGGCGTCTCCCTAGGGAGGTCCTCGAGGCACGTCCCATTGGGAGGAGACTCTGGAGCAGACCAAGGTGCAGTTGGAGGAATCACATCGACTCACTGGCCTTGGAACGTCTCGGGATCCCCCAGGAGGAAGTTACTTATGTTGCTATGGGGAGGGAAGTCTGGAGATCTCTGGTTGAGCTGTTGCCCCCTTGACCCGACTAAGGATAAGCGGTTGAAGATGGATGGATCGATGGATGGAAGTACAGAGTCCTCTAAACTCACGTTTCGGAGGTCCGCAAAATAATTCAGATTTTATTTTAATATTTATCCTAGTGAATGATGGTGTGTGTGATATGAAATGTGAGTTTACCATCACACCATCACAGTAATCCTTAATCATATTCCATCATATTCAAGGGCTTTTGGATAGAAATGAGACAGACTCCATGCAGTCACTTTCAGTTGAGTTAGTGTCCAGAGTGTCTGTGAGGTTTTTCTGACCAATTTTGAGATTTTGAAGTTTATTATCTTTGACCATGAAGCTCTCAGAAGGTTCCTCTTCCATGAATTTAACTTGTCGACAAGTCCACTCCCACCAGCCAGAGTCCATTTGTTTTTACTCCTCTTTTTTCCATGTTATTGTGTGTGTGTAGACTCTGGACACGGAAAAACATGGTGGAGGGAAAAGAAGAAAAAAAGTCCAGAAGACAACAATAATGGCAGACATGGTGGCGAGAGAGAATTCAGCAAGTGAAACCTCGCCGACCGCGAGGAACAAAGAGCACAGTCACAGGTCACATGTGTGGAAGTACTTCACTCTAGATGAAGAGAAACAAACAGCACAGCCACTGGTCCCTCTAGACGAAGAGAAACAAACAGCACAGTCACTGAGTCACTCTATATGAGGAGAAACAAACAGCACAGTCACTGGGTCACACTACAATAGATAAAATAAGCGGGCACCGCAAAATCCCGCATCCTCCCGCAATTAAACCGGATGGAAAACCTCACCTGACCCAGCAGCATAAATGAATGAGTCGCACGCAGCCACGCACACACACACAGGTGAAAAATGGCGGAACAGCAGCAACAACAAACTGAACAAAGCAAGAAGGAGACAACAAATGACGCTGAGAAGAAGCTCAAAGCAGGAGAGTATAAATTAAAAGAAAAGAAAGGAGCCAAGTCTGACATGACACACGTTTCTCCGTTGTTACAGACACAAATGGAAACAAACTGGAGTTCGCTAGTTGCAGCAAATGCAATAAAGTGTTGACATACAACAGCCACAAACTGGTACGTCTGGATTAAGGAGGCATACCTGTATAATTCTTCCCGGCCAAACATAGCTTGTCTTGAAACAAGACAGCGGCTAAACAAGATGCTACCCAGCAATGTGTTACACTGTGTTGTAAAGATATTCGGCCTTATGATATGGTCGCGGGGGCCGGCTTTGTAAACATTGTCCAGCACTTCGTTAATCTCGCTGCTAAACATGGCAAATTCAATGTGAAGGACGTCCTGCCTCATCCAACCACGGTATCCAGACACGTTGGGAAAAACGCCCAAGCCCTGAAAGCGTCCGTGGCAGAGGAAATAAAGCCCATCATTGAAACGTATGGATGTGCCATCACCACCGATATATGGACAGAGGATTACCATAGGATTTCCAGCACAATCCATTACACGGACAACGACGTTGGGCTTGTGTCGAGGGTGTTATTTGCGGCTCCCTTTGAAGATGGTGTGTCCAAAACACAAGACAACATCAGGAACCTGCTGTTCCAGAAACTCGCTGCATCACTGTTGGTTAGCCGTGTTGTGTTCGTCACTGACCGCGGAGCCAACATCGTTGCTGCCCTGCACGCCTACACCAGGTTTAACTGCAACGTACACATCCTAAATGTCATCCTGTCAAGTGCATTTTCACCAGCTGTACTGGAGAAGACACCCGCGCTGTCTGAACTGATAACTAGTTCAAAGAAGTTGGTCAAATATTTCAAACATTCAGGTCTGCAGAACAGCTTGGACACATCACTTAAGCAATCTATCGAGACCCGATGGAATTCAAATTATGACATGCTTGATTCCATACTGAAACAGTATGATGTGGTCTCCGCATTACTGTTGGCCAACAACCAATATGACAGAATTGCGCAGATCAATGTAAATACACTGAAAACCGTGGTTGAATTCCTAAAGCAATTCAAAGAAACCACCAATGAGCTCGAGGGAAACAACTGCACAACCGCACCGCTTGCCCTGCCATGGTCCATCAAACCCATTGAACATTGCCAAGCGCACACAACGTCAGCCTTGCTCTCTGAAGTCGCCAAAGTGTGCGTTAAACGCCTGCAAGAACTCATGGGCACATCAACATATACACCAAATAAATCTCTCCACATGCTGTTTAGGATGGCAACGTTCCTGATGCCTAAGCTGCGACTGCTACGGATGCTGGGCCCTGATGCAAGAGATGACGTAGTCAAAAGTATGTATTATATGTAATGTAATATGAATGAATTATGTGAACTAGACAGATAATATTATAGGCATATGCTAATTTATTGGCATTATTTTTGTTAACGTGTTGCCCTTTTTACCCATGTTTATATCTAGGCCTATATGAAAAGGTCAGGCCTATTAATAATCAATCATTGTGTAATCCAAAGGTGCAAAGGAATACATCCTAAAGATGGAGTTTGACCAGGTCCCACAAACGGAGGAGGATGCACCACCACCAGCGAAAAAGCAGGACTGATTTTCTGATTGGGAAGATGACCCAGCCTTGATCGAGAACAAAACTGTGGACGATGAATTAACGGAATATATCAGCACCCGACTCGCGGAGAAGCCAGACCCAGAGAACGTTCTTCTGTGGTGGGGGTTCAATAAGGATCGCTTGCCAGTGCTCTCAAAACTGGCACGATTTATCCAGAGGCGATTCTTCCTAAACGCAGACTACGCAGACTGCGTAGGGCCCCCGCCGCCCCCGAATTCACAAAAGGCCCCCGCTTGCCCTGCGCAAAGTCGGCAAAGAGCGTGCTACGTTATTTGCGTACCGACGTTACGCAAGGAACGGTGAGCACAGGGCGGGCGGAGCCGTGGGGGCCTTTTTACGTTATTTGCGCAGTGAGTGTAACGCTGCTCAGAATGGTGAAATCTTCCGCCAACAGCGTACCTTAGTGATCAGAATCAAGGACAGGCCTATCGTAGTAGACATTTCCACCACGCGGAAACGCCCCCCTTTCAAAGTGTTTCGGTGTCGTTTCGGACGGACGGGAGAGTAGCATATAAAAGACAACAACAACAACAACAACACAGATCTCACGGAACTCATCTTCAATCATGAAGCGTCTTTATCCTTCAGGAAATGATAAAAAGTTAAAGAAAATGCGTAAGGATGAACTGCGGAAGGAGCAATCAGGTAAATAAACATGCCAACTTGCAGACTGACTTGCAGTGTCCTGTGCTGTGAATGTCGCGGTTTGTTGTTGTTGTGTTTACAGGCTGAGCCACGCTGGTGGCTAGGCTAGTACTGCTGCTGCTTGCTGCAGTTTGTAATCAATAATCATCTCTTTGTGTGTGTGGGGGGGACCCGGGGGTGTGTGTGTGTGTGTGTATATATATATATATATATACAATTGAGTTATATATTAAAAAAAAATATCCTTGTGTTTGTATCTATAATTTCCAGGGGCTATGCTTAAGTTTGTGACTAAAGCCACAACACAGCCTGCATCAGATACAAGTGAGTCAGATTTGAGCGATGTAGAGGCAGCCACAGCCAGTACCTCTACCAGCACAACCAGAGGTGCACAGCAGCCTCCATCCGATCCAACCAGCTCAACACAGAGTGTAGAGGCACAGTCTGATGTGAGTGAAGAGGCAGTGTCTGATGTGAGAGTGGACTCAGTGGAGGCAGAGTCTGATGTGAGTGAACTTGAAGAGGCAGAGTCTGATGTGAGAGTGGAGGCAGAGTCTGATGTTAGTGAACTTGAAGAGGCAGAGTCTGATGTGAGAGTGGAGGCAGAGTCTGATGTGAGTGAACTTGAAGAGGCAGAGTCTGATGTGAGAGTGGAGGCAGAGTCTGATGTGAGTGAACTTGAAGAGGCAGAGTCTGATGTGAGTGAACTTGAAGAGGCAGAGTCTGATGTGAGTGTAGAGGCAGCCACGGCCACTGCATCAGATCTAAGCAGACCAGTTGTTGCTCCACCAACTGACCCAGCAGATTGGCCCCCAGTCTTAACGGATGTTATGAGGACTGAGTTAGTGCGCAGTGGTCCATTCAATCCAGGACCAGATTTTTCTTACCCCAGAGACCAAAAAGAGCAAAAAAGAGCTTTCCATAAAGGCTTATTACAGAGACGGCTGGCAAATGGGGAACAGGTGACCAGGAGTTGGCTTTCATACTCCACAAAAAAAATGCTGTGTATTGTTTTTTGCTGTAAGCTCTTTTCTACAAAAGACTACAACATAATAAAGCAGGGCGTGAATGACTGGTCAAATATCAATGCTGTTCTGCAAAGCCATGAGGGTAGTTCTGAACACACAAGTAGTAGGATTAAGTGGAGAGAACTTGATCTACGCCTACGTCGTGGACAGACGCTTGACCATATTCAAATTACACTTTTGGAGGCTGAAAGAAAGAGATGGCGAGATGTCCTTACACGGCTCATATGTATTACCCAGTCTCTGGCTGAAAGAAACCTAGCATTCAGGGGTTCATCACAACAACTCTTCCAGCCACATAATGGGAACTTCCTGCAAGAGGTTGAGTTAATGGCAAAGTTTGACCCTGTTCTGCAAACTCATATCAGCAAAATTAAAGATGGAACGACACATACTCATTACCTTGGGAGCAAGACACAGAATGAGCTCATACAGATTGTGAGTGACACCATTCTGGAATCAATTGTGGCTCAAATAAGACGGTCAAAATACTACTCCATTATCTTGGACTGTACACCGGACATTAGCCACCAGGAGCAGATGTCCATTATCCTCAGAAGCGTCAGCCTTCCTGAAGAGGAAAAGCCAGAAGAGAAAAAGCCAGAGATTAAGCTAGAGATTAAGGAGCACTTCCTCGGCTTTGTTAATGTAGTGGAAACAACAGGCTTGAATCTGACTAATGTTATCTTAAATAGCCTGGATGAGCTGAAGATTCCTTTTGAAGCTGGCAGAGGCCAGTCCTATGATAATGGAGCCAACATGAAGGGCAGGCACCAAGGAGTACAAGCCAGACTGCTCCAAATGAATCCCAGAGCCGTGTTTGTGCCATGTGGAGCACATACGCTAAACCTTGTCATTGCAGATGCTGCCAAGTCATCAAAAGATGCAGTTGGGTTTTTCGGGCACATGCAAAAGCTCTTCACTTTCTTCGCAGCTGGCACACAAAGATGGAGTGTTTTGAAGAAACATGTGAACATAACTGTGAAGTCCTGGAGTGACACAAGGTGGGAGAGTAGGATCCAAAGTGTGGAGGCAGTCCGATATCAGGTTTCTGAAGTCCGGGAGGCGTTACTGGAAGCCAGACAGACCATCAATGATCCTGTGGCCAAGGTGGAGGCACAAGCCCTTGCAGAGGAAGTTGGGTCCTACCGCTTCTTAATTTGCTGTGTCGTATGGTATGACATACTCACAATGACACACACTGTGAACAAGCAGCTCCAAAAGGCCTCAATACAGCTCGATGTAGCAGTGAGTTCCATTTCAAAAGCAACGGCTTCCCTCACTGCATACCGGCAAACTGGATTCGCTGACGCCCAGACATCAGCCAAAAGCCTTTGTGAAGAACTGAATGTGGATGCTGTTCTGAAGGAGAAGAGGCTGAGAAACACCAGGAGACAATTCAGCTATGAGGCTCCTGATGAACCAATGGCTGATGCACTGAAAAACCTTGAAGTCAACTTCTTTAACATGGTGGTCGACTCTGCTGTGACATCCATGAATGAGAGATTTGAAACACTTAACCAGGTGAAAAACAAATATGGAGTGCTGCTGAACTTCACCACTGCCTCTCAGATGTCCAGTGAATCTTTAAAGGCCCACTGCATGAAGGTTGAAAATACTCTAAGCGTGGGAGATGACTGTGACATCAGCGGACGGGATCTGGCACAAGAGATCCTGGATTTACCTGATCTGCCATCAAAGGACATGACTGCATTTCAGCTACTTTCCTTTCTCAGTGAGAAAAAACTGGATGATGTCTATCCTAACCTTTGGATAGCCCTAAGAATTGCAGTCACCCTACCAGTAACCGTAGCATCGGCAGAGAGGAGCTTCTCAAAGTTAATCAAAACCTACCTGAGGTCTACCATGTCACAGGAACGTTTGAGTGGTCTGGCCATCATGAGCATAAACCATGAAGTGGGAAAGAGCCTGTCCTATGATGACATCATTGATGATTTCGCCTCCAGAAAGTGCAGAAGAGCAACATTTTGAGGCATGTTTTTGACTCAAACAATAAAACATTAAAATGTTTTTTACACTTTGTATGGCATAAGTGCCTTTGTGTAAATTGGACTGCTTAACTAACTGTGACATACTTTCAAAATTTCTTCCAGGCAGTCCAGATAGACTGGTGTCCATGCTGAATCGCTGATGCAGAAAATTCTGTACATGCTGGATGTAGAGAGAACCAAAGCTTAGCTTAGCTGTTGTGTGAAGTTTTTCTTTAAATATATAAATATTACTACTGTTTTGAGACAGTCCTAGCCTATAGGCTTATGTTTACATTGTATAGCTGAATAAGCTAATTGCACAGCTGTATTGTTTTATTTATTTGTATTTGTATACTGTTACTACTTTGTTATAGAGAGCTGCCTGCAGCTATAGGCTTATGTTTACATTGTATAGCTGAATAAGCTAATTGCACAGCTGTATTGTTTTATTTATTTTTATTTGTATACTGTTACTACTTATAGAGAGCTGCCTGCAGCTATAGCCTATAGGCTTATGTTTACATTGTATAGCTGAATAAGCTAATTAATTGCACAGCTGTATTGTTTACTGTTACTACTTAGAGGGCCCCTGTGGTCACTGGGGTCCACTGAGCAGAGGACCACTGGGGTCCACTGAGCAGAGGACCACTGGGGTCCACTGAGCAGAGGACCACTGAGCAGAGGACCACAGGGGTCCACTGAGCAGAGGACCACTGGGGTCCACTGAGCAGAGGACCACTGGGGTCCACTGAGCAGAGGACCACTGGGGTCCACTGAGCAGAGGACCACTGCAGGGTCCACTGAGCAGAGGACCACTGGGGTCCACTGAGCAGAGGACCACTGGGGTCCACTGAGCAGAGGACCACTGCAGGGTCCACTGAGCAGAGGACCACTGGGGTCCACTGAGCAGAGGACCACTGGGGTCCACTGAGCAGAGGACCACAGGGGTCCCCTGAGCAGAGGACCACTGGTGAATAAGCTGAATAAGCTAATTGCACAGCTGTATTGTTTTATTTATTTTTATTTGTATACTGTTACTACTTATAGAGAGCTGCCTGCAGCTATAGCCTATAGGCTTATGTTTACATTGTATAGCTGAATAAGCTAATTAATTGCACAGCTGTATTGTTTACTGTTACTACTTAGAGGGCAAAAGACAGACAGACAGACAGACAGACAGACAATAAATGTTTATACCTTATTCTGCTCTGTTTGTCTACTGTTTGTCTACTTAATTTTAAACTGTTTCAAAACCCCCCATTTTTTCATGGGGGGCCCCCTTGCTACAATCATGCTTAGGGCCCCTTGGAGGCCAGAATCGGCACTGCCTGTGCATCCCCGCATCCTCTGCGCCCTCGGAGAGGGCTTTTAGTGTCTGTGGACGCATTATGGAGGAAAGACGCACAGGCCTTGGGCCTATATTTGTAGGCTATTTTGGCTGCTGCGCTCAGTGCGCTGCCTTCAGTCAGTGCCTTGTTAGGCTACTCGCTACTGTGATTTGTTTTAATTGTTTTAATTGGCCTTATAGGCCTATTTGTATTTGGCTGCTGCGCTCGTGCGCTGCCTTGTTAGGCTATAATAAAAAGGCCAACGTTATTATTTAATCTGTTTGTGTGGTCACTGGTCGTGCTTTTACATTTGTTATAGAGGAATCATTTTAAATGTTCCCGACAGGTATAGGTTATAGCCAATGTGAATAATAGCTAATAATATTTGGGCTAATAACCACAGTTAGCGGTCAATATGGTTGTTAACTTGTTGCTGTCCAGTGTCCTCCTCCATGATGCTGTATTGTGTATAATAGGCTAATGCTGTGTACAGTATAGTGACGCCACCGCGCGCCTTTCTTTCTCTATTAACTTGCGGCCTCTCGCCCTCAATCTGTTTCTGTCTGTTTTTCGATCTCAATAGAAATTTGGCGGGTTTAGCGGGACTAAACGATAAAATTGCGGGATGGTGCGGGACTAAATCTGACTTATTTTTTTGTTGCGGGCGGGAGCGGCGGACAGGCCGTCACCGCGGGCGGTCAAAAATAAAATCATTGCGGGCGCGGGAGGGAATGGGCTGAAATTCCACGAGAGCGGGCGGGAACGGGATCAATAAATCACTCCCGCGCAGGGCTCTACTATACGGCAGGGCTCTACTATATAGTGCTATGTTTACATAAAATGCTATAAGTCTACATAAACTGCCATAAGTCTACATAAAATGCTGTCTAAGTTACATAAGTTGAGCCTTTGCATACGCCTGTAGGAGGTCGAGGCTAGGGCAAGTACTACGGAAACTGCTATGGGCTAAGATGGAGTCTGAAGAGGTGCATTTTCAGACTGTGGCGGAAGACTGGGAGGCTAGATGAAGAGAAACAAACAGCACAGTCACTGGGTCACTCTAGATGAAGAGAAACAAACAGCACAGTCACTGGGTCACTATATGAAGATAGACAAACAGCACAGTCACTGGGTCACTCTAACAAACAGCACAGTCACTGGGTCACTCTAGATGAAGAGAAACAAACAGGACCGTCACTGGGTCACTCTAGATGAAGATAAACAAACAGCACAGTCACTGGGTCACTACACACTTTCATAAAATGCCATAAGTCTACATAAACTGCCATAAGTCTACATAAAATGCTGTCTAAGTTACATAAGTTGAGCCTTTGCATACGCCTGTAGGAGGTCGAGGCTAGGGCAAGTACTACGGAAACTGCTATGGGCTAAGATGGAGTCTGAAGAGGTGCATTTTCAGACTGTGGCGGAAGACTGGGAGGCTAGATGAAGAGAAACAAACAGCACAGTCACTGGGTCACTCTAGATGAAGAGAAAGAAACAGCACAGTCACTGGGTCACTATATGAAGATAGACAAACAGCACAGTCACTGGGTCACTCTAACAAACAGCACAGTCACTGGGTCACTCTAGATGAAGAGAAACAAACAGCACAGTTACTGGGTCACTATATGAAGATAGACAAACAGCACAGTCACTGGGTCACTATATGAAGTTAGACAAACAGCACAGTCACTGGGTCACTCTAACAAACAGCACAGTCACTGGGTCACTCTAGATGAAGAGAAACAAACAGCACAGTCACTGGGTCACTCTAGATGAAGAGAAACAAACAGCACAGTTACTGGGTCACTATATGAAGATAGACAAACAGCACAGTCACTGGGTCACTATATGAAGATAGACAAACAGCACAGTCACTGGGTCACTCTATATGAATAGAAACAAACAGCACAGTTACTGGGTCACACTAGATGAAGAGAAACAAACAGCACAATCACTGGGTCACTCTAACAAACAGCACAGTCACTGGGTCACTCTAGATGAAGAGAAACAAAAAACAGTCACTTGGTCACTCTAGATGAAGAGAAACAAAAAGCACAGTCACTGGTCACTCTAACAGACAGCACAGTCACTGGGTCACTATATGAAGAGAAATAAACAGCACAGTCACTGGGTCACTCTAGAGGAAGAGAAACAAACAGGACCGTCACTGGGTCACTCTAGATGAAGATAAACAAACAGCACAGTCGCTGGGTCACTCTAGAGGAAAATAAACAAACAGCACACTCACTGGGTCACTACATGAAGAGAAACAAACAGCACAGTCACTGGGTCACTCTAGAGGAAGACAAACAAACAGCACAGTCACTGGGTCACTCTAGATTAAGAGAAACAAACAGCACAGTCACTGGTCACTCTAGATGAAGAGAATAACTGGCAGAACTACAACCTCACAATGCGTCGCATCAAGACTCATTGTGATTGTGAGCTTGTAGATCAACTACTTTCCAATGGCCAAATATAATAGGATTTATAGGTTTGAAGTGGTTAAAATAGGTTGACATTTTTGTCAATTATCTCGTAACTCTTTTTTTCCAGGTAGGTACGTATATACAGACGTCGACGCTAGGTGGCGTCATATCCCAGGTCCGTATATATACGTACCCCAACGTATACTCTGTCTATATAATGGTTGAGGCCTACGGAAGCTTTTAACATTGGTCCGGTTCCTAAAGCAAAGCCCCACCGTTACAACTATGGGATTGCAAATATAAACACAGTGCAAAGCAGTTGAAAGGAGGATTTTCAAACCTCCATAAATCGGACTCCAGGATCACTGTCCTTGGTGGATCTTGTCTGCCATCCACATTTCGGATTTAATTTGTGACTTTGTACCGCGACGCTGCCACCATGTAAAAGCTTCTGACGAAAGGTAAACAGTGTGTGCTTGTTCCAATGTGTAGCGAGTGTGGGGGCGGGGGGGCGGTCTTTTAAAGTGAACGCGTATGCTGGCACTAGGAACTGGGGTTTATGCTAACAGCTAGCCGCAATTATAGAGTTAAGAAATCATGGTGTATAATATTCTGACCATGCCCTAATGAAAAGAGGTACTTGGAATGAGGATAAGTTGATTTTAGGTGTTTAGGGTTTCAATTAGCCACTTTAAAGGTCCTGTAAAACACTCCACTCACATGTGGTGAAAACCTGACATTCAGATTACATCTGTGCCCACACTTAACAGTAGAATCTAGTTCCTGATAGAGGAGGGAGCTCCAGGTGGGCATCCGGTCCTTTCTTGGAACAGTCATCGTGTCACCTATGCTCAGCGGCGGTCAAAGAGAGGTCCCGAGTGTGAGCGGTGACGGATAGAGGGTGTTGACTCGCACACTCATACACTCATTTAGTGAGGCTGCGTGAACAACACAATCTGCTTTATAAGTCACTGTCTACAGGTTGCGACGGTGAAACAAAAAGCTTCTATTTCACAAGTACACACTCATAAATGCTTCGGTGCAGGCGGTAAGGTCAGTGGTGCAGCCCTGTTCATATGCCTGCTAAGAGGACTGTCCTACCTGTCATTGGGCTCCACTGACCACACACACACACACACACACACACACACACACACACATGCATGCAGACTGTGCACGTAAAATAAACCTCATCAAGACAGTGCTCGCCTCGTAATTCCTCACGCGTTAGTGTTTAAAATTGCCACATCAGTACTTAATCACATTATAAAAATGGGCGATGGGAAAATAAAATAACCAAATTATTGAATATGTGGCGAAACCTCTAACATGTATTTGTAACCAATCATTAAAAACAGGAATATTTCTTAACAATATTGAAGAAAAGTCGTCTTTCTTCCGGTTTAAGCTGAGACAAGGTGTCAAGATGGTCCTATGTCTGACTTACTCAAATTGTTTAGCAAGAATGCCATTACAATTTCTTCGGATTTCTGGTGAGTTTCGTTTTGAGATTCTGAAAGTCCGTGAAAGATAATGTTGTCCCTCATGCAACCAGCTCGTTAAGCCTGGCGTCCATGTCCACAATCTTAGAATGCCTGTGTTTCCCCTCATTGGCAAGCTTTCTTGCTGGAGGAACGCACGCTTGATCCTCTCGTGCACACAATTTGGACACAGGACGCCACCATAGGCCTTGCTGACGTTTTTCTGTGGCTTTGCCAGCCTCATCAGGACGTGTGGTCTAGCTCCCCGGATGCCATGCAGTGTTCTTGTGCAGGTGGCACATTTTGGCGGCTTGCCCACCTTCTTAGTGTACACAATGTGGTTACCAGGCGTGTGGGACAGCTTGATTCTGTTGGATGGAGTGTTGTAAGAGAGCCTACGGCGGTAAGTCAGACATAGGACCATCTTGACACCTTGTCTCAGCTTAAACCGGAAGAGAGAGGACTTCTGCTATCTTCATCTTGTAATGGAATATTCCTGTTTTTAATGATTGGTTACAAATACTGTATATGTTAGAGGTTTCTCCACATATTCAATAATACTTTTAACTAATGTCATATCAATTCCGTTATTGTCTATAGACGTCTTATAGCCTTACACTTATTGACAATGCCAATTATTTATTTTTCATCTGTTCCATAGAGTACATAGAGTTTGACACCTTTATGGTTTAGCTCTCCACAATATTTGTATTGCCAGTCTTTGGGATCTTCTTAGCGACTTAGCCAAATCAGGACCAACCTTAACAAGAAAAATAATTGAATTAATCTGCCACTAAATTAATTTCATTAATAGTACCTTCCATGTATTTTTAATATTGCTCTTGTTTTCCTCCAGTATTTTACTGTAATAATCCCTTTTACTGCTTCCCATTATTCGTTCGTTATATATGTCTTATACGTGAGTTCTGGACATTGAACTGTCCACAGGTTGCTGTGGACAGTTCAGATGTCCGCCTACCACAGTGACATCATCGATAGGGCTTTCTATTCATGGAAAGTTAACATGCATGTCATTATGGAAGGCATTATTCTCACGCTAATATAAATTTTATTGATTGAATAGTTTATTAGACAGATGTAAAAAACAGAAACGTGTATTAGACAGAGATGTAAAAAACAGAAACAGTAGAGTAAAAAAAATAGTCCAAAAGGTATGTAAAAATTTGTATCATCACAGGAAAAACAATGTAAAATAGCAAGAGGGTCCAACTTTGCTTTACTTCCCATATCTGCGTGAGGTTGGCGGACGCATTATTAGGAGACGGGAAGAATGTTGGAGTCTATTCACTTCCAATGGGAGAGTGAACGAGAGTGAACGAGGAAGAACTTTTTCCAAAAAGTGTACAGTATTTGTTAAAATCATGCTTTTATGTGGACACGCCCACCAGTTAATTAAGTATGCCTGGTGGGTGGTGATGGGTGGTGATCCACCTGAACTGAAGCCGCACCCACAGCTGTAGTTGTATGATAAAGGGGGAGGGGTTAGGGGAGGGGCTGATAGTGTGATGTCACTATATTACTGTTTATTTCATTGGCCCGTTTGACTGTCAAGGGTTCAGCCTCCAGGAAGAAACCCTAAATACAAAGTTAATACACCATTGCACATAAAAACGACTCCAGGGTGTCTAATGAAGTACTGTCACCTCATAGACACATGAAAAACTCGAAAAATACAAACATTGTGGCACTCCATCTTTAACTCCATGATCACTGAACTAAATTTGTTTAGTGAATTCATCACAAGGCACAAAATATTTCCAAGATATGTATACTAAAATGCCTTCTTTTAGCGAGACAAATCAGGAGAAAATCGACTTTGTTATCGACCTTTCTTTATCCCAGCAACAAACTCTTGCGAGATTTGAGAGCAGTCTGGAAGAGTCTCACTGTCCATCTGCAATTTGTCGGACGACACATAGGATGTTGTTGTCAACCTGGGGGAGGGGAGGGGGAGGGTGGTTGGAAGGTCGGGGGAGAAGCAAACCACGCCTACTTTATTTAGGAGACCATTTGTGTACCATTTTAGTTTAGTTCTAGTTTGCCTCTTTTTTAAGCGATGATATTTGAGTAGTAGTTGGATTTGGCCTGATTTACGGCAAGCTGATATCTCACCATTAGCTCCTTGAGACTAGTGAGAGATGAATGCCGTTGGTTTTGCCTTCCAACTACGTTCCGCTTTTCTACACTCTCTTCTAAGGGAACGGGTATGATCATTGAGCCATGGTTGTTTATTTAGCTTGAGTGTTCTTACTTTAAAAGGAGCAATACAATCTAAAATAGAAGTAGGGCATGTTCAACTGAAAAACTCAGATCATTATAGCCTAATACGTTTTACTGAAATTATCATTACCCAGGAGGTGGCGGTGGCTTAGGGGTAGAGTGGCTGGATGGAAACCGCAAGGTTGCCAGTTCGAACCCGGGCTCCCCCAGAGTTAGTGTCGAAGTGTCCTTGAGCAAGACACTGAACCCCTAATTGCTCCTGATGTGCTGGTTGGTGCCTTGCATGGTTTCCCCTGCCATCAGTGTATGAATGTATGGGTGAAGGTAATGCACAATCTATGTAAAGCGCCTTGGCTAAAGGTGCTATATAAATGCACCATTTATAGGACAAATGCCCACCCTGTTTTACAGGACATGGTCATATCTATTAAAATGTATTTTCACTTAACGTAATTTTAATCATACATGTTCAGGATACCATTTTAAATTCGTAAGTGTAATTTGACCGTTTTTTTTTAATACTTTAGTCTTACCAATCATTTCTTCCCTGCAATCATATCGTAATATAAAAAGTAAAGTTTTTTTTAACAAACAATGGTAAGATTAGAGATAACAATCTGCTCTGTTTCCCCAAACAATCAATGGTAGCCCCATTAAACACACAAACTCTAGTGTTGGGCGAACATTCTGTAAGCTTTAATGAAGTGTAGTGTAGAACAGAGGGAGCCTAGTACAATCTTCAGAGAATAGAGATTTCCATTTGATCAATTCAGTCTAGGGCTAAGCCGGCCGTACTCTCTCTAGAGAGAGAAAATCAGACAAAAATATTGATCCAACCATTCGCGGTCATCACCAATGTTCAGGGTCCAATGGTAATAAGATGCATGGGATACAGTTCACAGGCCACGTTCCAGGGAAAGGCAAGTCCATCCATTTAACGCTTCGTAGTCTTGGTCTGCGATGACCAGCTCTAGGAGTGTGGGGTTTCCCACTATCTGATCCCCATACTCATACTCTCGTAGATCTTCTTCCACGTCGTGCCGATAGTAGACCGCCTGCAGAAAGGATAGATGCATTTCATTAACATAGCACCACAAAGGCCTTAAAAACAAGGCTCCAGACATTCCAAAACAAACTAGTGAGGCTACTGCTCACTAGGACTATTACCAGAATTATTCAAAAGAGTAAATGTAGCAAATTAGGTTACTTTGAGCCAGAATGCACATTGCATTTGTCTATATACATTATGCCAGTGGTTTTCAACCAGTGGACCGGGGACCACCAGTGGTCCTTGAGGGGATTCAAGGTGGTCCCAGAGTACTATAGACGAATAACAGTTTAACCCTGTAAGACCCACCGTTGCAATAATACAACATCTTTTAATTAATTAATTAATTTAAAAAAAATCCTGTTCTTTTTTCACCTAAACGTCATCATTGATGTTCATTGCATTGGTCATGATATTTGCATATAAATACCCCCCACAGAGGCTGAAATTCACACTTTTTTTTTTTTTGGACAATTTTAACCTATGACCTTTGACCTTAAACCCTGATAAAAGTAAGTAAAATAACTGTAATATATGTTTTTTGTGATCATTAGAATGTCTAGAACATGTTTTATTTATTATTGTGAAAGATATCCCCCAAATGTAAATTATGAATGTATTATTATTATTTTAATAATTATTATAAATGTGCATAAAATTTGCTTTTTTTGCCCCACACTAATTATCCATAATGTATAAATGATGGATAAGGGGTCAGGACAACAAGGCCTTTTCGTGGAGGGGTCAGAATAAAATTCGGACTTACAAACTGTTATTCGTCTACAGTACTCAAATGATGGAATGTTGTGGAATGTTGTAACCAACGATAAAAAACGATAAAAAAATATTATTTAGTTTTGGGTCTGTTTTTCGATGGTCGGTGGCTCAAATGCTGAATAAATAATGGGTCTTGATATGAAAAAAAGGTCGAAAACCACTGCATTATGCGGAAATAAAGCAAATAAAATAGAGTTATCAAGTATCAATAATGTTGTCATTTTATCAACTGGCCCCTGGCCCATTACCCCTGTGGCCCACAGGTTCAGCTATTAGAATTGCCAGGCAGGAGGCCTAGAGGAAACGAAAGGAAAAGAAGACTTTCCTGTGTCTTTTTTGGCAAACTGTTAATAAAGTATTCAATCAATCAAACAATCAATGATACACATGTTTTGACTGACAAGTTTTGTTCAAATGTATTTAAACTCCCCTCACCGTATCATATTGGCCAACGAATGGCCGAATGAGCTGGTTGTGGGCATACTGAATCAGGTCAGTGATGCTGACGTTGTCGTTGTCGTGGGTCCAGTAGTGACTCCAGTCTCTGCCACCCCAAGAGAGGCGCCTCGAGTCGGTCACTTCCCAGTCGTCCATTTCGCGGACAATAATAACTTCCACACCACTTGGAATATCTGGCCATGTCTGGAGAAAAAAGCAAAGGAACAATATCAAATCAAATTCATTTATATAGCACTTTTAAAAACAACGCTCATTGGCCTGGGCCATGGCTCAGCGGTCCAGGCACCTTGGCCGGTAGCCCGAGCCTGGCAGTGTGCCGCGGGTTCGACTCCCGATCCCGACGGCCTACTGTCTGTCCCTCTATAAAAAAATATAAAATAAAGGCGAAAGCCGCAAAAAACAACGCTCTTTGTACCAAAGTGCTTCACATGTCAGAATACAGTACAATACAATACAGTAAAATACAGTGCAGAAATATAAGGCAGTCAATAATGAAACAACTGGCAATTAAAGCAAAATAATCTAAAATAGAAACGTGCAGGATCATATGTGGGGGATACAAAGGCTTGAGAATATAAAGTTTTATGTCGTTAAGTGGATTGTTTACACAGCACTGCAAGAAAGCAGTCGGTGAGTGGTATTGGGTCAAACCACAAGCTGCAGCCATGTAACCCCAACCATTGATCAAGTAAGAACAAGAATTCAGCGATTGACCGATCAAAATCAACTATTCAACCAAGCCGTGTAATAAAAAAACAATAATTTCGTACTATAACCGTATAAGTAACGCCATTAAACTGATCAGTTCCCAAGAAGAGTAAAACATTTTGAAAGACTTACCTGCGTCGTGCGTGTTGTAGACGGTTTAAATTTAAGATAGCCGCTTCACGATAATTCAGTATTTTAGCTGTGACGTGAGCGTCCCCTGCTGAGATACTTCCGGGTCCTACTTTTGTGTCGCTTTTGTGTCCCCATAGAGTTATACTGTGACGCTCCGTCTGACTAAATCTGAGACGAAAACAACCACGAAAGTCTAATTTTACCGCTTTCCTCGCAACAACAAAGCTGCTGCTCTCCCAAATCTGGCTGTGACAGGCCGTCTGCCCCACACTGAATACTATCGCCATTTTATTTCATTGTGTCAACTAAATCCTCATTAATGCAAACTAGATTCAACATACTCAAGCCTGCAAACATTCTAAATATGCCCCCGAAATATTTTACCACCTTCAATAATAATGATAATAATAGTCTTTATTGTCTCCACATCATGTTTTTTTTTGTCATGGACCAAAACATTAATAATTCTACTTGAGTTGGAAGCATTAAGACCAATTTTAACCCTCAATGCCTTCCTTTCTGAAAAATAACGTCATTGTAAAAAGATCCACGCGTTTACATATTCTATTTACAATGAGATGCAGACGGGAGCTGGTGCCACTTGGACCCGTCGGACTTAAATACTGAATTAAGCTGCGTCACTGCCGTGTTGCCATATCCGCTTATTATCAGTGCTTGTATTTTGGTAGTTGCAAGCTGCGCTTTTTTGGGCTTCTTTCTAAAGTGTATGTTTCCTAATGTTGTTTAAAGCAGTGTTTCTCAAACATTGTCCTGTCAAGGACCCCCATCTGAAACCTGTTTTGTGCTAGGGACCCCCATATCAGCAATAGGCTAGAGTGGATTCTTAGTGGCTTCTTTTGGGCTTTTTTTCATAGACCTGGTCACTTATTTCTGTAGCTAAATCTATCACTCCGGAGGCCTGAGAGTAACAAAAATCAACGAATAGCATAATACTTTTCCAAGTGTCTGTTTTCACAACTGAATGACTACCAAATGAGATGAGTACACTGGGGCGACTGTGGCTCAAGAGGTAGAGCAGGTCGCCCAGTGATCCATGGGTCGGCGGTTCGAATCCCGGCTCCTCCTGTCTACATGTCGAAGTGTCCTTGGGCAAGACACTGAACCCCAAATTGCTCCCGATGTGCTGGTTGGTACCTTGCATGGCTTCCACCGCAATCGGTGTATGAATGTGTGTATGAATGGGTGAATGTCAAGCACAATCTATGTAAAGCGCCTTGGATAAAGGCATTTAGTACACAAATTGAATGTAGATATATTCAACATCCCTATGAAATACACAATTGTAATTTCATAGCTAAACAAATGATGTACTGCTGAAGTTACATTGCTGCTGCTATAGCATTTTGTTGAAGCCATTATGTGTCAGTTACCTTGAGGGCAGCTGTTGCTCCCAGGCCGACATCCACTTGTTTTGCGTGGACCCAGAGCTGCTGGTCTGTTACGTCCGAGATAGGATCCGACAGGAAGCACGCACATCTCAAGAAATTCTGCAGGTGCTGGTCAAAAATATACGTAAAATGAAAAAGGAAGGGATGTCCGCACACTGAATTGTAGCTCCCAGGAAGATTATTTATTTGTTACAACGTTTCGACCACTGTGGGTCTTCGTCAGGTATGAGTACACAACATCAAGAGGCGTATTATATACAACAGCATAATGGGCAGGTCAACAAGGAACAAGCTCTGTTGCAATGATGAAAATCAAGCTAGACACGCCCACCGCATCAGAAAGGATGAGGCTGCAATCAGCATGTAGGGTATGTCTAGCTAAGGACTCTATATATAAATATATTGAAAATAGTGGCTCTAAGGCCAACTCTTTAGAACCCAAAAGAAAAGTATAAAGGTGCAGACATAGTTAAAAGTAAGCTGCAAACCAATAAGAACATTGCAAAGGATAAAAAATGCTGCCTACAGGATGAGACCAAAATATAATAACAAAATATATAATAGGGTACTGTAATTACAGTACAAAATAATGAGGGCATAGCATAGGGACAAAGAATGGCAATAACACAAATAATACACAAAAGTTAAAAAGATAAAACATAAAATGGCTTGACATCAAATTCCCCATTGAGCCCTTGAGGCGCCATAGTGTTGAGTGTATAAATGTAAAAAGCTTCATTATGTCCCATTTTTTTAAATCCACCTTGTCAAGGTGGACAACCTTGACAAGCTTTACCGGGGTAACATCAAGGTGCTCTTAATAAAGCGTCTGAGAAGGCTCTGAAAACAGAATACAGTATAGACTTACTTCAAGTATATTTAGAACAAGGTTATTGGAACGAACTACAAACCAATAATAAAAGCTAATCATTGTATTTAATTGCTTGCCTCCTGTACTTAATGGCGCATGAATAAAACAAATTCAATACATTATTAGTCATTATGCCTACCCTGATCAGATCCTCCAAATCCTTACAGAGGAAAGGAATCATTAGGGCGACTGTGGCTCAAGAGGTAGAGCAGGTTGTCCAGTGATCCATGGGTCGGCGGTTTGAATCCCGGCTCCTCCTGTCTACATGTCGAAGTGTCCTTGGGCAAGACACTGAACCCCAAATTGCCCCTGATGTGCTGGTTGGTACCTTGCATGGCTTCCGCCACAATCGGTGTATGAATGTGTGTGTGAATGGGTGAATGTAATGCACAATCTATGTAAAGCGCCTTGGATAAAGGCGCTATATAAATGCACCATTTACCATTTAGGGCAATACTTGGTGAGAAATGGCTGGAAGGTGTTTGATACACTAGCGAAGAAGTGCATCTTTGCTAGGATAAGAGGATCAGTAGAGGCTTCTGCGATGGTGTCATAAGACGCTGTCCTTGGGTTGGGGAGCTTCTTGGCTTTAACGTGATTCACATTTGTGACAATATGTGGCCAAATCGCAATGGCTCTCTCCACTGCTGGCAGGTTTTCGAGCCAACGATGCCCACAGAACGGCTGAGATAAGAGATCCGACTTGGTCACCAACAAAAAATCTTCCCTCCTTGCAGCCAGGTGCACAATGAAACAGAGGACATCCCACACTACATAGCAGACAATTGCACGAGTCTCTCCGATCCGAGTCCGAGTCGAGTAGCAAGTAATTTGGTCCAAGTCTCAAGCAAGTCTCAAGTTTTTCTGTTGTGGGCAAGTCAAGTCAAGTCGAGTCTCAAGTTTTTACCCTCAAGTCCAAGTCGAGTTGCAAGTCGTCAAATCGAGTCGAGTCATCGAGTCTCGAGTCCAATACTCTGCCGGACAGGCCGGTTACTTAAGTTGTCCGAGTCAGCTTGTCTCAAGTCGAGTCGAGTCTGGAGTCATTGTCTTCCAAGTCAAGTCGAGTCTCAAGTTTTTACCCTCAAGTCCAAGTCGAGTTGCAAGTCGTCAAATCAATGACTCGAGTCGGACTCGAGTCGAGTCATCGAGTCTCGAGTCCAATACTCTGCTACATAGCCATTTTTAAATGAGTTATGCAGTGTGTGAAGGCCTCAACTGCCAACTATTTGCATTTGGGCTCCAGCACACCGCTCTTTGTGTTCCTCTTGCAAGAGCTCAACAAACTTCCAATTGACATTGGGCCCATCCATTGATATGGAGATCAAGTTGCTGGAATTCAGCTCCTTTATGCCTTCCTGCACATTGAAAAAAAAGAAAGGAAAAAGAGAGAATACATTATGATTTATTAATGTATATGTGCCAAGACATCCACATTAGCTAATGGTAAGATTGTTTTGCCTATTTCAATTCATGTATTGTTCATTTATTACATGGACAGTGCAAAACAAGAGTAGCCAACAGCTCATTTATAGCTGGTGTGCAGGTAGGTAACAGCTATCAGAGATTCTTATATTGTTGGAGATAAAACCACCCATAAAAACCAACACTTCATCATAATTTAATTGTAATAGAGAATGAGTTCTAATGTATTCTAATTAGGGCTGTCAAATGATTACAATTTTTAATCAGATTAATCACAGCTTCAAAATTAATTTAATCATGATTAATCACCATTCGAACTATGTCCAAAATATGCCATATTTTCCTGTATATTGTTGTGGAAATGTTAATATAAATGACAGAAATCGGATATAAATTAGTTTTTTGTTTTCTAATGCATTTATATATGAAGTGAGCATTTGTAGACCTACACTTTGAGTTAAATTAACACTGGCTTTTGGCCATGTAGACTGGGGTCCCCCATGAGGAAGTCACTAATGTTGCTCTGGAGAGGGAAGTCTGGAACACTGGTGGAGCTGTTGCCCCGCGACCCGACCACGGATAAGCGGTTGAAGATGGATGGATGGATGGAGACTGGGGTCCCAGTCCAGAGATAAAAATCATAATGAAATGGCCTAGGCTACTTTCTATCAATTTAATTTGGGGGTCCTTGAAATTAAAATGGCTGAGAATCAATGGGTTAAACTGTAGACTATAGTTAATTCACAAAATACAATAACATGGCACATAACCATTTTTGAAACAGGGCTTGGTTAGAAAAGCCTATATTTTGCGCTAAAGTAATATATTGAATAACATATAAATGTAGGTGTTAAGGCTAGAATGGCATTGTAGAGAAGTGGACTATAGTGAGAGACGAGATTGTCTCTCCTTCATTGCGGGACTGCAGGACTCTGGAGATAGTTAGTCGTGAATGATCAGCTTCAGTCAGTGTTTTGGTTCGTACCTGGAGTTGTGCATTATCTGCGCTGTGCACAGCAGCACAGGAGAACTGTCTTTATATCCATGGTCGTTTTCAGTTGCTTTCCATGTGCGACACAAAAGTACCATGTGTTTGTTTTGGTAATAGCCTACTGCAGGCGCAGCCATGCTGATTCACGTAATCGCGTTGGACAAAACGAAACCAGGCGGACCAACGTTAATGGCTTAATGCACGTAGGACCCGCATTTTCAAACTGTCCACAAGTTGCGACGGACCCGACGGTACTATAAAGTGTTGTGAGGGATTCTTGCAGAGCGCTGCGTCTGATCCCGATAGCTACACAGCACTAGTAGTGTGCGTGTGTGCATGCGTGCGGAGGAAGAAGACTGGAGGAGGCGTGTGTGTGCGTGTGTGTGTGACTGTGTGTAGCCTAATGAATGATGATCCAAAGGGGCTTTGCTAGGCACTGTAGGCAGACAAAGTAACGCAACAGAGTTACAGAATCAAACCACTTGGCAACCCATTGAACCCAACTACAATACACAAGCTACAGTGTATCTCTCTGGTGTTGTTCAATCATGATTGTGCGCTACACAGTGACAGATTTGTTATGCACTGGACGTTCCTGAGCCTCGCGTTAGGGGCATATACTCTAAGGTTAGGGGGAACACTGCGCATGCGTTAATTGCGTTAAATATTTTAACGCAATTAATTAACGCAATTAATTAACGTCGTTAACGCGTTATTTTTGACAGCCTTAATTCTAATTTTACTTTTACTAAGTATTTTTTCTTACACGCGCACACACACACACACACACACACACACACACACACACACACACACACACACACACACACACACACACACACTCACACACACACACACACACACACACACCCCCCTCCCTTTGTGACTTGTGTCTTACTTACATTATAATGATCCAGCATATCCTCTGCTCTGGAGTGGCCCATAAACTGGGAACCGTAGTAACTTGAGATGACATAGGAACCCGTCTCATCTTTGGTCCTCAGGTGGAGATCCATTTGTTTGCTTTTTGTTGTTTTATTCATGCTTTCATCGAACATGCGCAACAGTTCTTTCTTGACAAATGATGCGATGCTATGTATGCTGTCTTGTTTTCTCCACACGTGAATTTTTGTACATATTCTGAATAGAACCTCCGCCCTCTGTGTCTCTGGTGGAGATACCATATGGCTCATTGACTGCTGCTGGGCGGCTGGAGTTGTAGTAGCCAGCGAGTGTGCAGTCCTTTCTGTCTCTGGTGCACGTGAAAACCCTAGTCCACTGCTACTACTCGCAGCATCTGCGTATTTAGTGTGTTTCACCGAACACATGTGCAAATCTATCGCCTTGATGCCCATTGTCCCCAAAGTGATGGTTTTTTGGCAATACTTGCACCTCGTCTCAAGGTCGCTTGCTGCTGGTGCCAACCATGGCTGGTATTTTTCTATTTCTGTCCATTTAGCGTTGAATTTGCATTTCCCCATTTTAGTTTTTGGAGCGACGACATTACACAAACAACGACCACACACAGCTAGCTATAGCAGGTCGGACCCTAGCAATAGGCTAACCTAGTCACGCCTGACAACAATGCACAGTTGCACAAATGCACACGGCCGCACCCACGCCTGCCTGATCATCTTCAGACAGCAGCTAGCCGAAGTGGAGGTCACATGACTTGTAATTTGTATAAACTATAATCAAATAAATACTGGTATGTATTATGGGTTGTATTTTCCATTTATTATGAATTGTATTTTCCCATGAGCCTTAAATACACCATCTTAAAATGTAAGACCTACGGCCAAATTTAAGACAAAATAAGACCTTCATTTCACGATTTGTTTATTTAAGACTTTTTAAGACTTTTAAGGACCCGCAGGAACCCTGGAAAAGAGTGCCATTTCTTCTTACATCTTGGATGGTAATTGGATGATTTGAGGCATTTTGTTCCAAAATGTGTTTTGCAAAACTCCACCTGTTGGTGGCGCTATAACAGGCCAATGTGAAAAGGGTGGGATATATTCCTCAGCCTAGTAGGAAAGTCTGTGAAAGATTTCACGTAAATTGCACGCTGTTCATGATTAGCCAATTAGGATGGAATATGAAATATCAGATCCGTCTTGAACACATGACTATAGAGATGTGTGTAGCGATTCGCGGGATTTTTGGACAGAATCTGGAGGAGTAATGTAAAAAAAAGTTTTTCAAAAGTCGGCCTCCTTGTGACGCTATAACAGGCCGTTCTAAATTTGGGGGAGAGGTTCATCGTTGGCATCCAGGGAGTGTGCGTGCAAAATTTGGCACCGACTGGGGTAACAGTGCCGGAGATTAGCTGGTAACAGACGGACGGACGCACACACACACACACACACGGACAGACTCACTCACGGACGGAGTGGACGGAGTGTCTCCACCAGGACAGAGTCTCCACCAGACATTGAAATATTGGTGTCAACTTTCAAAAGTATGAAGTAGGCTATTATATATACAGGTGCATCTAAAAAAATATTGTGTAAAGTAAAGTAAATTTTCTTCCGTAAAAAGTTAAAGTAAAACTTCTATTTTCATTGCGCATAAAGTGAAATATTTAAAACCTTTTTTTGTTTTATTCTTGGTGATTCTGGCACACAGCTCATGAAAATCTAAAAATCATATCTCAAAATATTAGAATATTTGGTAACCCTTCATTTTACGGTACGGTAATTACCAGCACCCACAGCTCGGGACGCTGTGGGTGCTGGCGGCGTGTTCCCTCCTCTACATCATCAGTGCCCATATACCCGAGGCGGGGTTGGCGAAAGGGCCTTTCTGTGTGGAGTTTGCATGTTCTCCCCGTGTCCCCTAGGGTAGGTACCCTCACAAAAAACATGCAGTAATCCTCGTATCTAAACTGCCTCCCCTGGCCAACCGGGGCGCCTGATGGAGGGGAAAGGAACTGGTTGGAATAACGTGTTCCTTCCACGCGCTACGTCCAACCAGGGAAACTCCCCCTGTCAGGTGTAAATGAGTAACTTGGACACTCAGGCATGAAGGAAGCATGAGTTCAAGTCCGTTGCTCTCCCCATGTCCCCCATATATGGGGACTAGGTTGGCGGAGGGTGTGTAGAGCCCAGGATCACATTAGATAATTGACACAGGGGTGAAAAATGGGTTACAAAATGTACCCATTAATTACCTGGTAATTACATGGTAACTTCAAGATACATTACTCAGTAATTACTATTTAATTCAATATTTTCCCTGACAACTACCAGGTAATTACCCAGTATGTATAACTATTTACTGTATAATCTCCTGGTAATTACATGGAATTTACCATGGCAAATGACACACTGGTTGCCAGGTAATTACCAAGTATGTTCCTGACAATTACCAGGTATTTATACGTTTTTACTATGTAATTACCAGCTTACTACCCGGTATTTATAAGTATTTACTCTGCTACCAGGCAAGATACCCATATAGGTACTATAGGTAAACCACGTATTTTCAACAACTACCAGGTATTTACTCTGCTACCAGGCAAGTTACCCAGTAGGTACTAGGTCATTAAGTATTTTCAACTACCAGGTAATTACATGGTAACTGTATTCACTGTGTTTACATTGGTACTACCCTTGTAAACACATGGGTAGTATGGAAATTACCAGTTGTTACTAGGTGACAACTAACATGTAATTACCTGATAGGTACCCAGTAAGTAAGGAGGAACTGTGCTGTAAAAGGAAGCGTGCTCTATTTCCATGATATTACCATGTCAATGGTAATATTAATGGTAATGGTAATATTACCTGGCAATTATGATCCTCCCTCGCATAAGGCATAAGGCTCAGACAAAGAAACAGGCGAGAGTGCAGGTAATATAGTTATCCTGTTTTTGCGTATTTGTCACCGGGTGGTGGTGTATTAATAATGCATTTTATCTTTATGTAGTTGATGGCTGGTAATGGTGGGGTTGCTGGTGTTCGGGAACTTGTTTCCTCTTATCTCATCAGGGTTAATATACAGATGCAGTGTGTAAAGTGTGCTGTCCATGGGGAGAAGCAGACTTATGGACACGTGTTGGAGACACATTAGACAAATCTAATTGACTAAATCTACAGTTGATTTAGTCAACATCTAAAATGTATTTTGGCGGGTCATAATGGCTGATTTTACACTTGGTTGCATGCTGAAAATAGCCGATGTACAAGCTCACAACCAAGCATAAAATGACTCGTCTTTTAGTTTTACTGGATCTCTTCTCCACTAGTGCCCTCCTTATATTTCAGTCTAGTTTTAATTTATTTTACGAAATTGTTAGTGTATTAGTCTTAGCTTTCGTCATCATAGCTTAGTCTTTATTGTCTCCACCAGGCCGAAGGCATGGGGAGAGAGTATGTTTTGCACTCCGTCCGTCTGTCCGTCCTTCCGTCTGTGAACAGCTAATCTCCGGCACCGTTAACCCGGTCGATGCCAAATTTTGCACACACACTCCCTGGATGCCAACGATGAACCTCTGCCCCAACATTTCCAGAACGTCCTGTTATAGCGCCACCAGGAGGCCGCTTTGTGCAAAACAAGTTTTTGGACAGTACACCTACAGATTTTGTCCAAACATCACGCAAATTGGTACACAGTCTCTCTAGAGACATTCAACGAAACGGGTCTTTCAGATTTCTCAGACTCCATCCTGATTGGCTAAGATTGGCTTCCAAGAGCTCAGTTTCAAACAAAATGCTGCAAATCATGAACACATCGTGTGATTTCCGTGAAATTGTGCACGCACATTTCCACTAGGCCGAGGAAGAAATGCCAAATGAACATTTTCAACTAAGCCTCATGGTGGTGCTATAACTGGCCGAAAAGTGTTTTTACCTCTAACTGCAGGGATCTGTGGATAACTTTGTATGCCAACTCCCTAGAGGCCAAGGAAAAACCTTTGCCTGGAATTTTTCACATCTGCTCTTTATAGCGCCACCAGGAGGCCGACATATGTAAAACACATTTTCTAATATTACTCCTTCAGATTTTATCCAAATTTCACGCAAATCGGTACACATGCTCTTCATAGTCATGTGATCAAGACGGGTTTGTTTGATTTCTCATAATCCACCCTCATTGGCTACGATTGGCTTCTAAACTTTTCAGGAGTAGCCCGCTTTGTACCCGTTTTGTACAAATCTCCACAACTACTCAACGCAGCGTCCAATTGTAGTGAAACTGTGCATGCATATTCCCACTAGGCTTTGGAAGAAATGCCACTTGACAGTTTTCAAATCAGCCTCATGGTGGCGCTACAACAGGCCAAGCCACGTCTCACACACACACACACACACACACACACACACACACACAAACACACACACACACACACACACACACACACACACACACACACACACACACACACACACACACACACACACACACACACACACACCTCCTAAACATTTTGCCAAACATCACACACACACTCCTATCCTCCTGGTGGAGACCTGTGCCCAGAAGGGCACTTTTTCTAGTTTAGCTTTACAGCGGGGCGTGCACGTCCTCGCCGCACAGCTCCAGGAAGGAGGAGGATGAGGAGAGGTCGCCGGTCGGACCACCGTTGGATTCCTCGCACAGGCTGTCCTGCGAGTCGCACTCCTCCTCCGCCATCGATGTCCTTGAAGTCGTCCGCGTCTATATTCTCACGCCCTCGCTTCGGTCGCCCGCCGCATCCTCCGTCATCGCGGGACTGAACCCTGCAGCGTCTCCTCCTCTTCTTCCGTCAACTCCTCTCCGGAGTCGGTTATGGTCGATTCCGAGGTCAGAGACTGAATGGGGGAATAGTCCTCGGAGCCTCTGTTCGGTTGGTTGTGATTGGACGACCCCTCCTGGACCATGGAGGAGGGCTCAGATACGATGGAGGAGGAGCTACACTCCGAGGGGTCTTCTACAGTTTCCACGCCCAGGTCCTCCTCTGCAGGGGCGGCCACCTTGGTCAGGCAGCCCCCCATCTCCGGTGGGAATGGCAACAGCATGGACAGCCCAGGCATGTGGTGAGCTTGGTCCACCCTGTTCAAAGTCCACCATGACACAGCTTTTGTTTCGCCTCAGATTGGTCAAATGTCTTTCGGTGTCAACCTGCGGTTTGCTAAGATCATCTTCTATGGTCAAGCCGTCACCAGGACCAGCGAAAAAATGTCCGCCTACATCTTGTGGGCTCCTGTCATTCTCTGCATCGTAGTCAGAGAAGTAGGCCGAGTCCCTGTATGGGTTCTAAGGCGCAAGTTGGCACCTCGACAGAGTGCATTTCTAGTTATGTCTGTGTCCCTGTTATGCCCATATATGGAGTTCTTTGTCAGGCATGCCCAAATATGGAGTCTATGCAGATGTCAGAAAAATCATTGTGATGTCATAACAGGCCAGCTCCATATATGGAGATAGGATCAGGTCCAGAGCCCGGGTAGAGGCTTTTGTGCTGGTTCTGGACAACCGGCTATCCGACGGACTCGACACCGGACACTGCACTCCCTGTGGGGGTGTGGAACGCGTGTTTAGAATTTGAAGTCGGTGGGGCAAAAATCGAGTTATGGGGATTACAGACGTACGTACACATGTACAGAGATTTGGTGCATTTATAGATATAGATCGGTGCCCGTTGGAGCCTCTACAGCGGTGCCGGGCACTGGCCTACATGGAACTATGCCAGTTGGAAATGCATGCCCCACCCAGATAGTATGTCTATATCCCTTATATGGAGTTCTTTGTCAGGCATGCCCAAATATGGAGTCTATGCAGACGTCAGAATGATGTCATAACAGTCCAGCTCCATATATGGACACTGGTTAGGGGCCCTGTCTAAAGCCCGAGTAGAGGCGGTTTTGGACAACCGTGGGTCCGACCGACTCGACACTGGCCACTGCCCTCCCTGTGGTTGTGTGGAACGTGTGTGTCGAATTTGAAGTCGGTGGGGCGATACTTGGTGCATTTATAGTTAGATGATTACGTCATGTTGTAGGATAGCTAATGAGCTATCCTACAATATGACGTAATCATGCCATGACATCACAGCCGTGAAATTGATCTTTAAAATTAACTGCCCGATTCACTAAAATATAAGATAGCTCAAACTAGTACTGGTTGTCCGAGTTAGATCCCGCTGCAGTGGTGTCCGATTAGAACTTAACCAGAGCTTCTTACAAGACTCTCACTATACTTTCACGTTATCTGGCTAGCCCAATGGACATTCAGTCTCCATACATGGGGATACCCGATATATCCATACCAACTTATTCAAGTCTATTAGTGCAATCTCCATATTTGGGTTGTGCTGTCCCAGAGCTCCATATATGGGGATGAAGGTGACATTCAGCTCTCACATCAGGCTAATGTAGAAACCTCAGACGATGCCAGTTGGCTGGCATCGTCATCATGACATGCATCCAGTAGGACCGTATAAAAGGATTAGAACAGCACTAGTTTGAGAAAAACATCAGGAAACCTGCCTTCAGCCTAACAATCTCATCTGTAAGTTAGTTGTCAACACTCATTGACGGTGGAGCTGCTGTGTGAAATGTTTCACTGGACGATACATCTGGAAGGAGAACATAGGAAGGACCAGGCTGCTGTGGTGGTCGGACACGAGATCTACTGCTTTGGAGGAGACAGAAACCAGATCAGAAGAGATCACATTGAAGTACACGTCCTCAACACAGTGTCTTTATGCTGGAGGAAGTTGACCCCGGTGACCCCTGGAACAGGAGAACGTCACCTTGAGGTTCCCTCCTGGCGTGAGGACCACACAGCTGTGCTGATTGGTGACACTGTCTACCTCTGGGGAGGGTTGAATAACCAAGGTTACTGCAACTTTCTTTATGCATTTGATGTCGACGCCCACATATGGTTCAAACCCTTGGTGTCTGGGACTGTTCCAAAGGGGAGTAGGAACCACTCAGCCTATGTCTCGGGGAAGGTCATGTTTATCCATTGGGAACACAATGATGACATCTACAAGTTGGACACCAGCACAATGGTCTGGTCTTTAATTAACATCAGAGGAACTAAACCAACTGGTGCAATTGGTCACTCTTCCACCATCATCGGGACAAAGATGTTTGTATTTGGGGGCTATGGGACCCCAAATGGAGGACCAACCAATGGAGGAACACAACATCTGCACAGCTTCTTCCAGAAGAACGCATGAGTCATTCAGCCTTTACCTACAATGGAGAGCTGTACATATTTTGTGGCTGGAACGGTAGCCAGTGCTTCAATGATCTGTGGAAATTCAGTCCAGAGACCTTCTCCTGGAAGAAGGTTGAGCCCAAGGGGGAAGGACCGTCTCCGACCTCTAGGATGTGCTGTTGCATGGTGGGAGATCGTATCATGCTCTTTGGAGGAAACAAACAGATTCTAGAGGATGGAACATACACATCCTCTGATGACCTGTATGTCTTAGACTTCAGTCCTAGCCTCAAGACATTATGCAAGCTATCAGCTATTCAGTACAGTCTGGATCAGTCTGAACTCCCACACAACATCAGATGGGAACAGCAGCTGAGAAGGAAAAAAAATAAGAAAAAAGTCCTGTAAACCAGTCGTTCTAAAACTGTTAGTCCCAATACATTATTCTGATTGGCTGGTTACCGCCACGTGACCGTTGTAAATCTCACCGATAATCCACACCTCCAAACACTTTATATCATTCCCAGCTGATACTGCATCTCTGTAGCTGTACTGGGGAAGGGGAGCACTTGATATTCTTACAAGCCCATGCCGTGCGGGCGTCTAAGCACCGCCCGCGCTCATATGACTGTGCATGTGTAGCTCCGGGCGCCTCCTATTCCCCCGCCACACTGGCTGACTAAAAACAAGTGTGTGGCTCGTTCTGGTGGGCAAAAGTATTTTAAGTAATGGTTGATGCTCCAAAGGTCCACCAAAGGTCTACTTTGTACCATCAACCCCTCCTTCTTTGTGCCTTAAAGAAGCAAAGATCTAAAAAACAAAGGTAAAAATGTACATCAAATAATGAATTCAATTGTAAGCATTATAATACAGCTGAAACATAATATGAAACATTAGTCAAACATCTGATAAATTGTGGATTACAGCTTCAAGAAGCAGTTTGTATAATGATATACAGTATTTTCTTATCTCTATGATGTTACTTGTGTACTTAAATATTGTTATGTTTTTAAATGATTACAGCTTCAAGAAACAGTTTGTATATCGTTGCTTTCGGGAGGAAACCACCTAACTACATTTTTGAGGTTTTTGGTCAGTGTAATTGAACACCTTTTACGTCTGTGTGTTGTTTCGATAATATTGAAAAGTAGTAAAAAATGCTTTGGACAAAACCAACTAACTCCACCACATCTCCCCTTCTCATGGAAGTAATTGACAATATTATATAAAGTCACAACACCAAATTTGATGAGGCAGTATTGCATTTTCAAAATATAAGGTTTTCTTCATTGCCTGAAAAAGGTACATGTGTGACCCAGCTTGACTGAGGGGCTACCATTGGATTTGTTTCCCATTTTTAGTTTTTTCATGTGATATGAAAGCAGGGAATCATAGCTTCAAATTGACATATTGGTTAACACTTAGCTTGCTGACCATTCTAATTAACGGTAACCCTTCATTTTACGGTACGGTAATTACCAGGTAACTACCAGGTAATTACCTGGTAATAATAGGTAAGTACCTGGTATTATCTGGTAACAACCAGGTAGTAGTTATAAGTATTTACCCATTAATTACCTGGTAATTACATGGTAACTTCCAGATGCATTACTCATTAATTACGATGTAATTACCAAGTATTACCCAGTATGTATAACTATTTACTGTATAATCTCCAGGTAATTATATGGAACTTACCATGGTAAATGACACACTGGTTGCCAGGTAATTACAAAGTATGTTCCTGACAATTACCAGGTATTTATACGTTTTTACTATGTAATTACCAGCTAACTACCCGGTATTTATAAGTATTTACTCTGCAACCAGGCACGATACCCTGGTTGCAGGTACTATAGGTATGTAGGTACTATAGGTATACCAAGTATTTTCAACAACTACCAGGTATTTACTCTGCTACCAGGCAAGTTACCCAGTAGGTGCTAGGTCATTACCAAGTATTTTCCTGACAACTACCAGGTAATAACATGGTAACTGTATTCACTGTGTTTACATGGGTACTACCCATGAAACACATGGGTAGTAGCCTACCAGGAAATTACCAGTTGTTACTAGGCAATTTCCTGACAACTACCATGTAATTACCTGATAGGTACCCAGTAAGGAAGGAGGAACTGTGCTGTAAAAGGAAGCGTGCTCTATTTCCATGATATTACCATGTACCTACCTGGCAATTGTAGATTATAATCCCTGGTAATTTCCTGGTAGGCTACCCATGCGTTTACATGGGTAGTACCCATGTAAACACAGTGATTACAGTTACCATGTAATTACCTGGTAGTTGTCAGGAAAATTACCAGTTGTTACTAGGCAATTCCCTGACAACTACCATGTAATTACCTGATAGGTATCCAGTAAGAAAGGAGGAACTGTACTGTGAAAGGAAGTGTGCTCTATTTCCATGATATTACCATGTACCTACCTGGTAATTGTAGATTATAAATTATAATCTATAATTTATAATCCTCCCCATTACCCATCAGGGTGTATTTTGAACTTTGAACTTTGAATTTTGAACTGGCAAAAACTGTTAATTACCAGGTATTTACTGTATAAATTAACTTGTAAAACCAAGCAAGTTACCGTGTAAGAAAGGTGGAATTGTACTGTGAAAGGAAGCGTGGTTTGTTACAGTGAAAGTACAGGGTAATATTATGGAAACAAACCACGCTTCCTTTCACAGTACAGTTCCACCTTTCTTACACGGTAACTTGCTTGGTTTTACCTGTTCATGTACACAGTAAATACTTGGTAATTAACAGTTATTGCCAGTTCAAAATTCAAAGTTCAAAATTCAAAATACACCCTGATGGGTAATGGGGAGGATTATAATCTACAATTACCAGGTAGGTACATGGTAATATCATGGAAATAGAGCACACTTCCTTTCACAGTACAGTTCCTCCTTTCTTACTGGGTACCTATCAGGTAATTACATGGTAGTTGTCAGGAAATTACCTAGTAACAACTGGTCATTTTCCTGACAACTACCAGGTAATTACATGGTAACTGTAATCACTGTGTTTACATGGGTACTACCCATGTAAACGCATGGGTAGCCTACCAGGAAATGACCAGTTGTTACTAGGTAATTTCCTGACAACTACCATGTAATTACCTGATAGGTATCCAGTAAGAAAGGAGGAACTGTACTGTGAAAGGAAGTGTGCTCTATTTCCATGATATTACCATGTACCTACCTGGTAATTGTAGATTATAATCCTCCCCATTACCCATCAGGGTGTATTTTGAACTTTGAACTTTGAACTTTGAATTTTGAACTGGCAATAACTGTTAATTACCAAGTATTTACTGTGTAAATTAACAGGTAAAACCAAGCAAGTTACCATGTAAGAAAGGTGGAACTGTACTGTGAAAGGAAGCGTGGTTTGTTTCCATAATATTACCCTGTACTTTCACTGTAACAAACCACGCTTCCTTTCACAGTACAATTCCACCTTTCTTACACGGTAACTTGCTTGGTTTTACCTGTTAATTTATACAGTAAATACCTGGTAATTAACAGTTATTGCCAGTTCAAAATTCAAAGTTCAAAGTTCAAAATACACTCTGATGGGTAATGGGGAGGATTATAAATTATAGATTATAATTTATAATCTTCAATTACCAGGTAGGTACATGGTAATATCATGGAAATAGAGCACACTTCCTTTCACAGTACAGTTCCTCCTTTCTTACTGGATACCTATCAGGTAATTACATGGTAGTTGTCAGGGAATTACCTAGTAACAACTGGTAATTTTCCTGACAACTACCAGGTAATTACATGGTAACTGTAATCACTGTGTTTACATGGGTACTACCCATGTAAACGCATGGGTAGCCTACCAGGAAATTACCAGTGATTATCTATTATACATTTGAAAAGGTGTGCCCAAAAGCTAACCACGAAAAGAAAGTCACCAGCTACTACGTCACTGACACGCTGCAACACGCTGCAACACACACTGCAACAACACACTAACACGTCACACACTTACCCTCCGCGTCGTTCGTTCCCTATCTCCTCATGTCGCGCCGCACGGCCACACTCAACACCAACCGCGTAAAAATTGTCATCGCACTGCCACTAAAGCCGGATCCCGTCCACACTCGCAAACAATATCAATATCAATAATAAACACAAACACGCCACAAGCACCGACACCCCCGCCTAATTTGTTGCCACGTCTATGAAAACAAGCACAGAAAAAATGCCATTCAACACGCTACTTACACACACTACCACTCGCTTACAATACGCGGACCTGGCAACACTACATTCCCTCACCCATTTGCTCAAAGCACACCACGTGACCCACACAGGGAGGGAGACGATTGCGTGATGCTTCTATGTACAGGATTCTATAGGTCACCACTTTTGGTGTGACACACACACGGCTTCTGTTTACTATGCGTTGTCAACACGTGCTGAGTTGACAAACATTGACCGATTTCGGAGAAGACTGATAGTTTATCCTTTAGTAATTAGGCTGTGGAAGTATTCACACTAGGCAACTTTTGCATTTATTGGGATTGGCAATTTGGGGAGAAAAGGAGGAGGAGGAGGTGATCAAGCTCCACAACACCACATTGGTAGGTAGGCTCAAGGCTGCATTTATTTTCCTTCTTTTTCCTCTCGAGGGTGCATGGGATGATGTGAACCCCTCCAGCAGGCTAGGGAGCACCGCTCCGGTTCGCGGAAAATGACCGCGGGGTGCGGGTTGCCAGGTTTTTTTATAAGTAAAGTATTTACATTCAATTAAAAAAATATATATATATAATACATTTTAAATTACGTCATATTTAGCGGCATTTCGACCTAATTTCTCTGTTCTTTGTCAATGGCAAATATTGAGACGTGTGGGGACTAAAGCTGTATATAGGAGGGCCCTCAAACACATTATTTGATAACTTTTCATCGTGCTCCTAAAAAAACATGTGTGCTACTAGCCGCGATTACATACACAGTTAAAATAATAAGAAATTTGCGCCAACGACTGCGTCGACACCTGGCGTGGAACAAACGGGACGAACCGAGGCGCATATATGGATAACAACAACAACACTACACGCGCGCTGCAACACAAAACAGCTGCATACAACGCGTGTCACTGTGCACTTCTGTATCTGTGGACTTCTGTATCGCAACGCGGGGCAACGCAACTCTGGGATGAGCGGGCCGAAGGCCCGCGAAATTCTAGTAATCTACAATTGCCAGGTAGGTACATGGTAATATCATGGAAATAGAGCACTCTTCCTTTTACAGTACAGTTCCTCCTTCCTTACTGGGTACCTATCAGGTAATTACATGGTAGTTGTCAGGAAATTACCTAGTAACAACTGGTAATTTCCTGGTAGGCTACTACCCTCGTGTTTCATGGGTAGTACCCATGTAAACACAGTGAATACAGTTACCATGTTATTACCTGGTAGTTGTCAGGAAAATACTTGGTAATGACCTAGTCCTAGTACCTACTGGGTAACTTGCCTGGTAGCAGAGTAAATACCTGGTAGTTGTTGAAAATACTTGGTATACCTAGTACCTACATACCTATAGTGCCTGGTTGCAGAGTAAATACTTATAAATACCGGGTAGTTAGCTGGTAATTACATAGTAAAAACGTATAAATACCTGGTAATTGTCAGGAACATACTTTGTAATTACCTGGCAACCAGTGTGTCATTTACCATGGTAAGTTCCATATAATTACCAAGAGATTATACAGTAAATAGTTAATCATACTGGGTAATACTTGGTAATTACATAGTAATTACTGAGTAATGTATCTGGAAGTTACCATGTAATTACCAGGTAATTAATGGGTAAATACTTATAACTACTACCTGGTTGTTACCAGGTAATACCAGGTACTTACCTATTATTACCAGGTAATTACCTGGTAGTTACCTGGTAATTACCGTACCGTAAAATGAAGGGTTACCTAATTAACTACATGGCCCTCGCTGCTACATGATAGCATTGGACGAACAAACTTTTCCTAAGCCGACAGTAAATGTTCTCTTATAGCGAGAATCACACAGCATAACTCAAAATAAAGCGTAACTTGTCCACTCTAATTTAAAAAATAAATGTGATTTTACCATCTTCCATTCTGGAGATATGCACCTTTATGTAACACCTGCTTTTGTAGTAACGTACTCTTCTTGAACAGAAAGCCTAATTAGAAGCGGTTTTATGTCAGACGCTGTGTATTGTTCCAACCCGGATAGCCGTGTTCGCCTGCTGTTTTTCCCTCCGAGGTGGAACGACTGTTGTGAGGCTGTCAAGTATTGCTGTCAAGCCTTCCCAACTCTCGTAACAACACAACACATTTGCAATGTTCTATCTGACCGGCGTTGATCATCATGATAAAGAAATAACCGCTCGCCGAGGGACGATACCATTTTTTGTTTGAATATGAAGAAAAAAGGAGACAGAAATCTGACGGACAGACACTGCAGTCACACTCGGGTCAGATTACACACACAACCCCTCAGGTGAAACACAGAGGAGAGAGCCCTCCCCTCCCTGAAACAAAGAGAGAGAAACAAGAAGAGGTGCACCCTGTTGCACCGACACGATCGGCTTGGTATGAAGCCATTCTTTTGCCCGGAGTTGCATGCGAGTCTCCGAGCAGCCATTACGTGACAATATGGGGGTTGCCTGCGATCCTGTTTTCAGGAAGGGAGGGGGAGAGGCATTTTTTTCTTTTTTTTTGGGATCACGTGAGTGTTGTGCTATCATCCAATGCTAGTTGGTAAAGTGCCCGGGTGTGTAGAAAGACGATTGAAAGTAATCAATAAAAACATCGGACCGTTGGGATTTGAACCACGTAGAAATCCTTCTCCCGCACGGGGTGTGTTAATGGTTGTTCAGTTTGACCCACCAGTTTTGGAGATATGGCTTAGAGTAATGTCTCGGCGAGTTGAGAAGAAAACCAGCTTGAAGGTTCACTTCTGGCCATGTCTCTCACCAAAGCATTTTCGGGGGGTCCCCAGCCAAAAACGTTGAGAACCCCTGCTCTAGTATGTGAGTTTGTCTGTGCTATTAAGTCATTTTGGATAAAAAACAAAATAAATGTAAGTTTTTCTCCTCTGGTGAAAAAGCTGGAGGCTGCACAATGGCTGCCCTTCAGTCAAGCTGGGTCACATTTTTCATTAGGTGGTGTCTTCCCGACAGCAGAGATATTATATTATATTTTCTTATCTCTACGATGTTACTTGTGTACTTAATATTGTGACGTTTTTAAATGATTAGTATGCTAATTAGAGAAGGTGAGTGGACATGGTTTAAATCAGTAGTTCTCATACTTGTTTCCCCCTATATGCATTAGGCCAGTGGTTCCCAAAATGGGGTCCAGGGACCCACAGGGGTCCTTGAGGGAGTTCCAGGGAGTCCTCAGCTAAATGATAGTTAGGAACCAAATGGACCCATATGGGTCTGTAATATCTGTATGTAACTCAGAGAGTGACCATTTGTACACTCTCTGAGTTAAATTAACAGTGATTTTACAATATACCATTTGTACACTCTCTGAGTTAAATTAACAGTGATTTTACAATATACATTGGGTTCCCAGAGGTAGAAATACCATTAAATGGGGGATCGTAGCCTAATTGAGGTCAAACCGGAGGCCCTTGACATGATAATGGTTGAGAATCACTGCTAGAACCATAAAAATCTTCTCTTATGGGGGTCCCTGTCATATATTTTCAAATGGGGGTCCGCAGGCTAATGAGTATCATTTTGAGGGTCCTTGACATGATAAAGTTTGAGAACCACTGCATTAGGCCACAAACCCTCCGTAACTTTGGGAACTCAGTGTTAGGGAACTCAGAAGCATCTGGAAGATCCATAAGCAGCCACAACAGCTTAGTATGGTATGGGGCAGTATCTCTCTCACAGGCAAGACAGAACTCGAAGTTGTCATCATTGAAGGCAATCTCAATGCAGTAATATATCGTGATGAGATTCTGGAGCCAGTGATGATCCCATATCTTCACAATCCCTGGGACCTCCAGGATGACAACGTTCTCCCCCACAGAGCCAGGATCATCACAGAGTAGCCTACCTCCAGCATTTTGGAGTGAGGAGGATGGAATGGCCTGCCGTGAGTCCAGACCTCAACCCATTTGAACACTTGTGGAATCAGCTTGGGCGTGCTGTACGTGCTAGAGTGACCAACAGAACCACGTTGGATGACTTGCAACAAATCCTGGTTTAGGAATGGGATGCCATCCCACAGCAAAATGTGGCTATGTTGGTGATCAGCATAAGGAGGAGGTGCCAAGCTGTTGCGAGTTTATTTACATAACAGTGTAAAATGAATAAAGTAAAGAAATGGCCAATGTGTTGTTGTTGGGCAGAAGGAGGGATTACATCGCCTCACTGGCCTTGGAACGTCTCGGGATCCCCCAGAAGGAAGTTAATAATGTTGCTCTGGAGAGGGAAGTCTGGAGCTCTCGCGGGGAGCTGTTGCCCCTGTGACTACGGATAAGCGGTTGAAGATTAATGGATGGATGTGTTGTTTTTTTCCTCATTACAGTGGGAGAATGCAATCATCCATTCAACTCAAAGCAAGGGTTGAATACCAACCATTTTGACAATTTGTTTATATTATTTAATATTATTATTTATATTAGTGTTGCAGTGTTACACTGTAGCCCCCCCCCCCCCCCCCCCCCCCACACACACACGCATGCACGCACGCACACACACACACACGTGTATTTAAGATAATCACACTAATACATATGGCACCATTTGACGATTGGTGCTATATAGCACCAAAAACGGTTCCCCTATGATTTTGAGACAAAGAACCGCTTTTGGTGCTATATAGGCACTGTATGTTTTTAGAGTTTACGAAAGCACAAGTCAATACAAAAACTGCTATAGGCCTATAGCAGTTTTTCTATTGACTTGTGCTTTCGTTTGAAATGTGCTCATTCAACATACTGTGGTTACCTACCTAGGTTCCATCTTGGAGGCAAATCATTCCGGTGATAAAATGGCGACCAATGGCCACCAACGTAATACAGGATCTCGTCACTGGTCAACAAAAACACCTCAAAGACACAGGAGCAAGGTTTCTTTGACATTTGGACATTGTAAACAAAGTGGAAATGCAAATTTGGAACTGAAGACTGAAGAAGAGGAGAAATTATACAAAGTAGGGTGACATTGATGACATCACAATGATATCAAAATCAGTTGAGCTGTTCCTGAGAGCAATTTCCATTAAAGCACCTATATGATATGAAAGCCTGATTGTTCAAAATTGGTTATTTGTGGGGATAGAAAACACATATGGGAGCCCCAAAAACACAAAATAAATTTAAAAAGTTGAATTTTACGTTATAGGTCCTCTTATTCTGGACCTCCCACGTCGCCAAAGACGCTTTTAACGCGTTATTTAGCATTCTATTTAATGATAAACCTATAATGTTGGCTTACCGCATATTTAAGCTCTTGGTCGATCGGCAGCTCCGTGTTCGATTGGCTTTCCCTTCAGCCTCCATGCATTGAAAAAAAGAAAGGTGGGGGCTGAGGCCTTTTTACTCCTTTTTAGGAGCATTCCAGCTCAGATCGCACTGGATGAAAAGTATTTAGCGTGGAAGCAGTTAATGTCAACGAAGTCCACACCCACAACACCAGACGGAGTTCAACAAATAGTTTAGATAGTAGATAGTTTGAAAAGTGGTCCTTTAAGGAACACTTTAACACATTCAGTGTAAAATCATAATAATAATAGAGGAGAGGAGAACATTGTTAAGGCAATACATGACATCAGAAGCCCCAAAAACTCTGTCGTATATTGGAACCACACCACAATGTAATAGCCATATTGCTTATACTGTGTATAACGATGTCACACTCACACACCCCCACGGCCCCACCACACACCGACGGTACCTGTCGTTTTTGCCCCAAGGAACCCTTCCTTCCCCGGGCACAGAAGGTTGTCTTCGCCTCGGGCGTCTCGCATCGCCTCTAGTTTACGTCATCCAAATGATGACGTGAGACGTCATCACTGGCCATATATGGAGCGTGTCTTGAGTGTTTGACGAGGTCAGATCTACATAAGCAGATCCCGGCCAGGCTATATAAGGAGGAGTGTTGAGTGCCGAGAAGCACTCTCGAAGACTTACAAGTACAGTTGTACCTTGAGACGCTCGCCCTGTCCGTTACGACCAACGTCAGTTTTGATCCTCGAACGGATTTCCAACCCAACGGCAAAAGGTGACGACGGTCACTCACCAGGGCTTAACGACCGTAACGCCATGGAGGGTTCCGACGGTGACGACAACAACAACGACGTGATCAACTTCCGGGCTCTGGAGAGAGAGCTGCGCTGGGTGGCGGAGGCAGAGCGGAGGCGCGGCCGCGAGAACGACGCCAAGCTCCGCGCCGTGTCGCAGCGCACGGCGACCTTCGAGGAGTTCCGCGACATCGTCCTGGCGAGTCACCTGACGCCGCTGTCCAAGGACGACAAGAGGGGCTTGGCCCGCACGGCGCCCTGGAACCCTCTGGTGTCTACGGGACACCGCGGGGAAGACAGGTCGGATCCACGTAACGTTAGCGACGCTCACAAACTAGCGGCCTCGGCGGCGACAACCGCGGCAGACGCAGCAGGTCTGACCAGATCGATCTAATAGAAGAGTTGCGACATTGAGGGGGCAGAAACCGAGCGCTCGAGCGCTGTTCATGCAGCCAGAACTGGGACAAGCTGGAGTTTTTAAAGAGGGCGGCGCAAATAAGAGCTATTTTAAGCATGACAACCGTTTTAAAGTATTGTACAGTAACAACTAAAGTCTCTTTAATGTTTATGTAGTATTTCTACAAAACAATCTAAAATAAAGGGATTTAAGATCATTAAAGCTGGGCTCTTGCCTGAGTCCAATTCATTTCTGCCTACTTCCGGTCCAGGACTTGTCCCAGTTGGTTGTCCCAATGCTCAATAGAAGTCTATGTAGGAGAGCCGCCATTGGACTGAATCAGCCCCATGAAGTGAACGCAGTTTGCGTAACTCTGTCTATATCTAAGGCTATTGCGTAGCCAGACAACTATTCCACAATCTCCGAATGCTTATATGTGACCAAGTCTAGCAAAATGGTCCTCATCTCGCCTATAATGAAAAGGCAGAAAATCTAAAATAAACTTGATTTTCTTTTTTTTGTGATTAACACAGCTTGAATGTTGAAGAAGGTTTTCATTCCAACAGATTATTGATTTGGGCAAATTAAATGTATACATTGTATACAAGTCAAAGTAGGCTAGCCAGCTCTAGGTGTTGAAATGTTGTGAACATTCAAAGGGGATTTTCTCAGCTTTGGGTAAAACGGCACAATCATTTTTAAAATGGTCATATCTCCTTCAAATATTTTCCAATTTCATTTAATGATACATCATATGAAAGCTTACATTCTGTACTTTAATAATCTGTAAAAAAATGAAAAATTACTCTGGTCGAGATGAGGGCCTATTTGCTACACCTCCCGAAATACGAGTATAAGGAAGCGGTTTTCGGCGGTTAAGCCTTCACCAGGAGATACAGAGCACATTCATTCACACAGGGACGTGCAGAGAGTGTTAGAGGGGCAGGGGCTGAAATCCCGTGAGAGGGCACTTTAGCGAAAATTTCGCTTCGGGGCGCAACCCAGCACTCTTTAGCTAGTGGAGATAGGAGGAGGAGCTAGCGCCCCTCAAAAATGTGAAAATATCAGGACAAATCACACCTGTGTGAAGTGTATTGTTATAGTTACGTAGTGTACTGTGCTCTGTATTGTAGTATGATACAGATCACAGTACAGTGTACTGTACTGTGCAAAATGTATTATTTTTAAAAAAATGAGAAATGACAGAGTTAGCGTGCATGTGGGGGTCCCCGGTGGGTCCCCAGAACATCCAGAACCCCAGGAACACACCCAGGGGCCCCGGCCCGGGTCCGGCGAGCCTTCCCACATCTGAAGCGGTTGAGGAATGCCTGTGTTACAGCTTTCCGTGCTTGCATTTCTTTCACCTTGTAGTAAATGCTGCGTTCATGGACTGGAGAGGGCAGTTTTTGAGATGTGCTATGCCCAGCCAAATAAGACTCTCCAGCCAAGGTCACACTTAAACGACACTCGATGCGTCTCTATAATTACGGTCTAATCAAGCCGTTTCTCTGCCCCAATCAGCACGACTCACTTAAGACATCCTCGAGTCAATTATTATTTCCATAGCCTAGTGGGCACACAGGCACTCTTAACAGCTAATGTTGATGTCGCGCTGTTGGTAGCGTGGATATTTGTATTTTCTTTTTTTTGCGAGCAACACTGTCGTACCACAGAGTATAAATTGAGCTCGTTTGACCAGAGCTGGAGTTAAAGTGGTAGTGCGCGCGCGTGAGCACGCGTGTGTGTGTGTGTGTGCGCAGACACGATCAGCTCGCCCTTCTTAAGCCATTCAGTGCGGGAACCGCTTTTGGTGTTTTAAGCATTGTCATACTTTATCTATTGAAAAATAGCAGATCTACAAGCGCTGCACAGAGTGCCGAGCTTGTAGGTCTGCTATTTTAGAAAAATCTTGAAAATGTGGCGCAAATCTTTGAATATATATTCTTTCGGAGGGATCGTTTTTAACTCAAATCTTTGCTTCTGGGGGGTTCCTGGAACAACATTTTCAGATAAGGGCTGGTGATTACATATCATTTTTGGGGTCCTTGACATGAAATAGTTTGAAAACCACTGATATAGAAACGTAGGTTTTTCAGAAAACTGTCATGATTTAGAAGACATTTTGTAGAATCTGGTGTCAGTCATGAATGGGTTAAAACCAGTCTGACACAGCAGGGTCACTTTGATTTGAGTCGACGGAACGAATGCAGCGAGTTCTTCCACGTAATTCTGCGCAAAGAAGCTGAACGACGTCGACTTCATATCCCAGCGATGGAGACGTTCCGCGATTTTCTCTAGGTGGTCCTCGGACGAGCCCTCCATCGTCGCTTCCAGTCTTCCTGGTCAGTTCTCCATACATCTGGCCAGTTCGTCCAGTCATCCCTGTTGGTTCTCCATGATACATCTGGCCGGCTTTGCGCTCCTGCATCTTATATGGTAATGTAATCGCGATTTTAACGAAACTCACGTACAAGGTTACAAAGACAACGTGCTGCTGCTGCTGCTCCTCGGTTAACGAACGCTGCCCCTGTGCACGGGAGGAGGGCCAAGAGAAAGAGAGAGAGAGAGAGAGAGAGAGACATCATGGATCCGTCGTGTGCTTCTTGGAACGGAACTGCTGTGGCGGCGCACAGCGGCGAGGAGGACGCGCACACGGCGACGATGTTCCTGGCGTTCAACGTGACGGTCCTCAGTCTGACCTTGACCCTGGGTCTGCCCGGGAACCTGCTGGTGCTCTTGGTGCTCTACAGGTAGGGCGACCAGATGTGGTCTGGGACAGTCCCTAATTTTTACAAGACTTTTCAGGTGTCCCACAAATTGAGACCCCGTCTGTCCCACATTGTGACTGACAGGCATCAGTGTTCAAATTGAGACCCTGTCCCACATTGTGACTGACAGGCATCAGTGTTCAAATTGAGACCCTGTCCCACATTGTGACTGACAGGCATCAGTGTTCAAATTGAGACCCTGTCCCACATTGTGACTGACAGGCATCAGTGTAAATGCCCTATAGTGGTCTTTCTGTTGTGAAGCTCTCTCAGTGTCTCTTTTCCTGCATGATGTTGTTTTTAAGCCTGATAAAATAACATGATAAATGTATATAGTACTCTATAGTCTACAGTGCCAAGTCGGCCATTCCACCCATGTCCAAAATGACCATTTTGAAAACAAAATGTGAGACTCCAGAGGAGTAAAATAACATAATGATAGTCAATATTAGGCCTATGGGCGAATATGTTCATCAAAGCATTAGGCTACATATCAACTTCAGTAATAAGTTGCTAACCCCGTCCCACTTGTCCCACACGAGCGATAATGCTTTCCCTCAAATGGACAGTTTGGATCTGGTCAGAGCCATCTAATAGAAGAGTTACGACATTGAGGGGGCAGAAACCGAGCACTCGAGCGCTGTTCATGCAGCCTGAACTGAGTTGTTTTCTGAGTTGTTTTCAACGAGGGTGGCGCAAATGAGTTATTTTATGCAGGTGTGCAACTGTTTTACAGTAGTGTACAGTACAGTAACAACTAAAGTCTCTTCAATGTTTATGTTGTACTATCACTACAAAACAATCTATTAAAATAAAGGGATTTAAGATCATTAAAGCTGAGCTCCAATGCATTTCTGCCTACTTCCGGTCCAGGACTTGTCCCAGTTGGTTGTCCCCTATTCTCAATAGAAGTCTATGTAGGAGAGCCGCCATTGGACTGAAGCCCCATGAAGTGAACGCAGTTTGCGTAACTCTGTATTATCTAAAGCTCTGGATCTTTTAGGTTTTATGACCTCAATTACACCCAAAAAAAACTTTTGAACATTCAGTGGATCTTCTGTGGTCTGGAGTTTTCTCGTTTGGAAGCCTTTTGAGCTGCAATGAAAACAGGCAAAACAGTGAAAACAGTGACCTCTGCTGGCAAATCCCATTGATATATGGGATTTGCAGCCTGCAGGCGGTGACATCACAAACAGCAGGAAAATCGGAGCACTTGTTTGAGCCAGAAAACCCCAGAACACAGAAAAACGAATGAATGTTAAAAGTTCAGGTTTTTTTGGGTGCAATTGAGCTCAGAAAACCTAAAAATACTTTTATGTCACAATTAACAATGATTTTCAGAATGGATGAATGGAGCCTTTACTGTCTTACAGGACCAGGAGTGTGCGGACGTCCAATGTAGCGTTGCTGGTCAACCTAGCGGCCGGCGACCTGTTGAAGTGCTCTCTGGACACGCCCCTGATGCTGTTCTCCCTGCTGCGCTACGGAGGAACGGATCGGTACCGGGACCACCAGGTAGGGATGGAGCTCCATAACTAATACCCGATACAATCCCATAACAACAAGCTTATCGAGTACCCGGTATCAATAAGCTTTGGGTCTTATCGAGTACCTGGTATCAATAAGCTTTGGGCTTATCGAGTACCCGGTATCAATAAGCTTTGGGGCTTATCGAGTACCCGGTATCAATACGCTTTGGGGCTTATCGAGTACCCGGTATCAATAAGCTTTGGGGCTTATCGAGTACCCGATATCAATAAGCTTTGGGCTTATCGAGTACCCGGTATCAATAAGCTTTGGGGCTTATCGAGTACCCGGTATCAATAAGCTTTGGGGCTTATCGAGTACCCGGTATCAATAAGCTATGGGCTTATCGAGTACCAGGTATCAATCGAGTACCCGGTATCAATACGCTTTGGGCTTATCAAGCCTGTTATGTAGCATAGCGGTCCATGACGTCATGTTAAAACAATCATGGCAAGAGGCGATCAATAAATAAATGTAATCATCCACGCTGGCACAAACATATCGGTCTAAAAGTGTATTGATACCTGCCAACCAGCGCTGTCCAGGGAAACAAAATTATGCTTTTAAAGTGACAGTACACATAATTAACCAGTTAACAGTGCCTTTAATATTATTTTATTGGTAAAAGGTCAATTGCCTTCCATCTGTTAGAAAAGTAGTGTATTTGAAGGCCCTAGTAAAATATACTGGTTCTGTTCAGAATTTATTGTCTCCAGTCTTTCCAAAAAATAATATAAAATGCTCGATAGTGGACTCGATAAGAACCCGGCTCGATAAGCCTGATGATCGATAAGGCGCTCGTTATCAATTCAAATTAACGAGCTCCATCCCTACCACCATGCAGGGCTCCTCAGTGGTGCCCTCTGTTCCCCTGGAGGACCACGAGGGCTCCTCAGTGGCGCCCCCTGTGGCGCTGTGCGCCCTGCAGCAGCTGGTCTACGTGCTGTGCAGCGTGGTCCAGCTGCTCACGCTGGTGGCAATCAGTGTGGAGCGTTTCCACGCCATCGCCCATCCCTTCCAGAGCGAGCGGCGGAAGGTGAGCGCCTTGATGGATTTGGATTGATTTTGATTGCAGTGTTGTTTTTGGCAGCAAATTTTGATTTTTAGTTTTAGTCATATAGTCTCTTGAATAGTTTTAGTCACATTTTAGTCACCTGGAATGTTTTAGTGTTTGTCTAGTTTTAGTCGACTAAATATCATGAGATTTTTGTTGACTAATTCTACAGTTGATTTAGTCGACTAAAATGTATTTTGGTGGGCCTGGATGCCGTCATAATGACTGTTTTTACACTTGCTGAAAATAGCAGATCTACAGGCTCACAACGCGTCGCGTTGCAACCAGGCCTGGAATTTCATCCTTTTAGGGGCAAAGCCACTTGGCCTTTAGTGTGTTCAACCTTTTGAGGACACAAGGCCAAGTGCCAGGGCATGAAGTCCATCAATTAAAACAATGATTTTAAGTCCCCGGTCATAATTATTTTAGCTTAAAGGTTAAGGATGATTACATTTTTTTTTATTTCAAGGCGAACATTGGTTCAGAACAGTGCTTCTTAAATAAATAATCACAGCTTTAAATAACAAAATATAAGTAGCTACTGTTGTAAAATATTGTAAACATGTCTGTAACATGGGGTCCCAGTCCAGAGATGAAAATCATAATGAAATGGCCTAGGACCCTGTCACCCTAGGCTAATTCATATACATTTAATTTGGGGGGTCCTTGAAAATAAAATGGCTGAGGATCACTGGATTAAACTGTGAGTTAATTCACAGAAAATACAATGACAGACAGCCTACATTCATTTTTATAGCCCTATATTTCTGTTCTGCCTTGTTTGTTTTTGTTCTGCTACTGTATATTGTCACAACTGTGTGATATGTTCCTTGTTTTACATTTTCTTCTATTGTTTATACTGTGTAAATTGTTCAGCACCTTCTTTGTTTCGAAAGGTGCTTTATAAATAACATTTACTTACTTACTTACATAACTTTTGAATGAGGGCTTGGTTTAGAAAAGCCTATATTTTGTGCTAAAGTAATATATTGAATAACATAAATGTAGATTTTAAGGCTAGACTGGCATATGGCATTGTGGGGCTGCAGGACTGAGGACTCAAGGAGATAAGTCAAGTGTAAAAAGCATTTTGTACAATTGTGTGCTTATGAACATTTACCACGTTATGTCCGCATTGATACAGAAATGAATGATTATCAAGTGAGCGACGCGTGGTGTACAGTGAGCGCGCTCTGGTGCTTGGCTAGCGTTTGGCTAGCGATATTAGCCGTGGCCAGCGTTGGCTGTTTAAACAATTTTCTCTGTCAACTAACGTAGCGTGGTAAATGGTGGAGGAGTCCTGCAGTCTATGCTGTTGCATGGCGTTGTTTTGTGAGTTTATATCCATGAAGACGAGTCACGTTGGTCTTAACACACGGGCTCTGTGTGATAATAATCTTGAAGCACCGCGCCAGCCGGGCCGAGTGTCAGTGAGTGAGAGCTTTGTGCGCAGCGTGTGGACTAAATGCCCACTGTTTACTCTGTCTGTATGCGTGCATGGCGTGGAGGAGGAGGGAGGAGGCAAAGTAATGCAAAATAATCAAACCACTTGGCAAATGGCAACACAACTACAATACAAGTCTGCGCGAGACGTTGGGGGAAGGTTACCGTAATTACTGGAAAATTGCTCAGAGGAAAAATGGTAAAATGAACTGCTGTGGGCGGCGGTCGGGGCACATGGGCACCGCGGCCACTGTGGCCGTCTGGGCATATCATTTTTCGAGGGGCACACGGCCAAAGAGAGGGGAAACGACGGCCATGGCCGCCGTGAAATTCCTGCCCTGGTTGCAACGCTTTGTGAGATCTGCTATTTTCAGCATGACACCAAGTGTAAAATGACTTATACTGGATCTCTTGTCCACTAGTCGGAAATCGGTGAAAAACTTGCAAATAACCCATGTTTAGTGTTCTAGGCTTAAAGGACAACTTTATTTTTTTTCAACCAAGGAAAGAGAGAAAGTAAAAGGTGAGTGTTCTTTTTTTTTCATTTGCTGCTTTCTTTCGTTTTAGGGATTTTAGCTGTTTTTGACAGGGGGGCGGGGGCATTCGAACAAGGGGCTAAATATGTATTTCTTTACACATTTTTATAGCGATTTCTTTTTTCATTATTTACTAGTCCTACTAGACCCCAATAAATTTCATCTGGCCACAAAAGTTCACAGGATCTATTGAATATGAAGGACGCCTACTTGGGGGAAGCCACACTGTGTGTCATGGGCTCAATATGTCAGTTTGACACATTCAGGAGATCCTGTGATCTTTTGTGGCCAGATGTAATTTCTTGGGGTCTAGTAGGACTATAGTAAATAATAAAAAAATAAATCGCTATAAAACATATTTATACATAATTTAGCCCCATTCTCGAATGCCCCAAATGAAAAAAAATGTACACTCATCTTTTACTTTCTCTCATAACAATCTAAAACATGAACCTTGGTTGGAAAAAACCAAGGTTAAGTATTAAAGCAGCACTTGCTAGATGACTATTTCAATTTATATGTATGTGATGTATTACCATGTTTTTGTTCCTGCTTACTGTAAATCACTCTGGATTAAGTGCTTATGCTTATGCTTAATTGTAATTGTAATTGTAAAAGAGTATTGTTCTACATTGCAGTATTGATAGTGGGCATTCCACTCATTTTCAACATTTTACTATGTCATTAATATACCTTAGAGGTGTTCCCCATTCCCCAAAGTCCCCCATTCTGTGTTTCCTAGAACTGGAGGTCTGAAACAAATCGTTAATGAGTGGTATTCCCCTTTAAGTAAACCATGTATTCACCATGTTAATGAGTGGTATTCCCCTTTAAGTAAACCATGTGAGTACCTTTCCCCCATGCTCCTCCTACTAGGTGAGGGTCCGTCGGTGGATCCTGTCCGTGTGGCCGTGCGGGCTGATCCTTGCCGCTGTCTCGCTGACGACTCTCTCCAAGCGGGCCGTCTTCTTCACGCCATGTCGTCGCGGCGGCGTCTGGGGGGCGGGGCCTAATAAGCTTCACAGCGGCGCTGCCGGTCATTCCGCGATGTCGTCGGAGCCGTCGTCAGGAGCGTGGTCGTACATGCTGGTGGCGCTCTGGGGCTGCTCGCTCACCGCCATCATCCTGCACTACCTGAGGATCTTCAGGATCGTGAGACGGCGCGGCAGGACGGCCTTCGATAGCGGCGTCCGGCTGAGGCCCACGGCCGCGGCGACGGGACGCGTGTGGAGCTGGCTCAGTCTCGCGGCTCCAGGACCAAGGGCAGCTTCAGGACTGCGGACAGCTTCAGGACCGCGGACAGCTTCAGGACTGCAGACAGCTTCAGGACCAAGGACAGCTTCAGGACCAAGGGCAGCTTTAGGACCAAGGACAGCTCCACGGTGCACCACAGTCTTCAGGTCAGTCTTCACGTCAGCACCACGGACAGCTCCAGCACCGCGGACAGCTCCCGTGCAGTGCACCACAGTCATCACGGTGGCAGAGGCCACTCCGCCTCCCGGCAGTTGTGTAAAGTAAGTACTGCACCTTTTGTATGAGTACAGTTTTGATGCATTTGTACTTTAATTGAGCATTTACAATTAATTAGCCCTTCGCTAAAGCCCAGAATGCACGGTCGAATGCCAATCTAAAATAGTTTAGCAACTGTTGCTAAGGACGGCAAGCTTTCGCCACCTCATAGCTGTCGGTGTTATGTTTGCATGGCTGTGTTGTTGAACACATACACAGCTTAAAGACAAAAGGAAACGATCCATATGAGGCACGCATGGTTAAAATGAGGAGGAAAGCCTTTATTAAATTAAAAAGGCAACTGCCAACATGTTTCGACCTAACTGGTCTTGTTATGAGTGCTCTTTTGACAAAAGTTGGTAAAACATTTGAGTTTAATTTTTTTGTCTTCCAGTGACAACAGATCCTCCCCCCCCGCCGCCCCACCACCGCGCCCGGAGATCGTGGGCGCGGTGTGCCTGCTGACGCCCCACGCCAGGGAGCGGGGGAAGAAGCGCGTGGAGGGGAGGCTGGCCAAGCGGTTCGGCTACATCATCGTGGCCTTCACGCTGTTCTGGATGCCCATGGTGGTCACTCTGATCATAAGCATGGTCTCCACTACGGGACGCCGCGGGCCGAACGCCGTGAGTGATTTACTGCACTGCATGCTGATGATTGTAACTCATAGAAACGCCAATGACTTAATTATCGTGCATTTCATGAACTCCCGGGAGCCCCAAATACGTGTTTTACATATCGTTGCTGTCGGGAGGAAACCTCATAACTCCATTTTTGAGGTTTTTGATTTTTTTTTTGGCATAAATCAGTGCTATTGAACACCCTTTACGTGTTGTTTTGAAAATATTGAACCAATGGAAAGTAGTAAAAAGTGCTTTTGACAAAACCTCTTAACTCCATTGGACCCTCAAACTGTCTGCTGAAGCAGCTAACTCCACCACCTCTCCTCATCTGATGGAAGTAATTGACAATATATAAAGTTACAACACCAACTTTGATGAGGCTGTATTGCTTTGTTTTAAAAAATATATGGTTTTCTTAATTTCCTGAAAAAATTATATTTTGAATTTCCTGAAAAATTTACATTTTGGAGTTATGAGGTTTCCTCCCGACAGCATATATATATATATATATATATATATATATATATAATTTGCATAATCGCTCCTCAACTTCTCCGCACGTCCAAAATAAGTAATAAGTAATAATTGAACATCCACATAATCCCCCTCATCTTCCATCTCTCTCCACGGCGCCCCCTCCTGGTTCTTCTCTCTCCACCGCGCAGTTCTTCGTGGAAGTGGAGACGTCGGCGATGGTTCTGACGTGCGTGCCGGCCGCCGTGGACCCTCTCCTCTACGCCGCCGTCACAAGACAGTTCCGCAACGAGTTCGGCAGGATGCTGTCCTCCATTCCGCGATGTCCGCTGAGACGGAAGACCTGAGGAGACAGATGTCCTCCTGAAGACACTGAGGAGACAGATGTCCTCCTGAAGACACTGAGGAGACAGATGTCCTCCTGAAGACACTGAGGAGACAGATGTCCCTCCTGAAGACAATGAGGAGACAGACGTCCTCCTGAAGAAGACCTGAGGAGACAGATGTCCCTCCTGAGGAGACAGATGTCCTCCTGAAGACAATGAGGAGACAGACGTCCTCCTGAAGAAGACCTGAGGAGACAGATGTCCTCTTGAAGACCTGAGGAGACAGATGTCCCTCCTGAGGAGACAGATGTCCTCCTGAAGAAGACCTGAAGAGACAGCTGTCCTCCTGAAGACCTGAGGAGACAGACGTCCTCCTGAAGACACTGAGGAGACAGATGTCCTCCTGAAGAAGACCTGAGGAGACAAATGTTCTCCTGAAGAAGACCTGAGGAGACAGATGTAATCCTGAACACCTGGGGAGACAGATGTCCTCCTGAAGACCTGAGGAGACAGATGTCCTCCTGATGACACTGAGGAGACAGATGTCCTCCTGAAGAAGACCTGAGGAGACATGTCCTCCTGAAGAAGACCTGAGGAGACAGATGTCCTCCTGAAGACACTGAGGAGACAGATGTCCTCCTGAAGACCTGAGGAGACAGATGTCCTCCTGAAGACACTGAGGAGACAGATGTCCTCCTGAAGACACTAAGGAGACAGATGTCCTCCTGAAGACACTAAGGAGACAGATGTCCTCCTGAAGACCTGAGGAGACAGATGTCCTCCTGAAGAGACCTGAGGAGACAGACGTCCTCCTGAAGACACTGAGGAGACAGATGTCCTCCTGAAGAGACCTGAGGAGACAGACGTCCTCCTGAAGACACTGAGGAGACAGACGTCCTCCTGAAGAAGACACTGAGGAGACAGATGTCCTCCTGAAGACACTGAGGAGACAGATGTCCTCCTGAAGAAGACCTGGGACAGATGACAGATGTCCCTCCTGAGGAGACAGATGTCCTCCTGAAGACAATGAGGAGACAGATGTCCTCCTGAAGACACTGAGGAGATCATCATCATTTTTTGACCGCAGTCGAGATCATGGATTCCACAATGCCACGTCAGACTTTCCAGTCCTTCATTTCCATCCCCAGTTCCTGCTTACTGATGCCTGTGTGCGATGACACCAGGGAACTACCGTTTTCTACCTCTGGTCTGCTTTGAGGCAGGACTCCAGAGAAGAAGGGAATATATAACCTCATTGTCAGCTCTGTAGCAGTGGCCGGCAAACTGTGTTCTTCTGGATCGGACTAGTGAAGAAAATGGGGAAGGTTGCCATATATTAGATTAGACGATGGGGGGGGGGGGTTAAAATGATTTTGGGGGGGTCACGTTCTACAATAACACAACATCGCATTGCGGGTGTACAAACCGACTCGTCAGTTTGTAGATCTAGCCTGCTGATCGCTCTTAATCTCAAGGATGATGGGTTCCCCCCATGCGCTCACACACACACACACACACACACACACACACACACACACACACACACACGCACACGCACGCGCGCGCGCACACACACACACACACACACACACACACACACACACACACACACACACACACACACACATGCACACATGCACACGCAGACTAGGAGGCGTTTCTAAAGCAGAGCCCACACACATGTTGTGAATTTGTGGCAGATCTTTACAGATGTTTGTCGGGACAACAATAAGACAATGAGGTCAAAGGTCATAAATTATAGTAATAACAATAATATCCATAATTAACACCTGATGACATCATACGCACAGCAGAATAGTCTCCACGGCCAACAGAAGGGGGCAGTAGAGAGGTGGGGAGGGAGAGGAGACAATCAGAGAGCAGCGAAAACAACAACAACAAAGAGAGAACGTTTTTAACCCAAAACCACACAAAAAGGCTATTGAAAAATAGCAGATCTACAAGCTCGTAGCGCGGCACCGAGTGACGCGCTAATAACTTGTAGATGTGCTATTTTTGAAAAATCGTGATACATGTGGACACAAATCTTTGAATATAATATTCTTTCAGAGCAAACCTTTTTAACTCAAATCTTTGCTTCTGGGGGGGGGGGGGGGGGGGGGGGTCCTGGAACAACATATTTTCAGATGGGGGTCCGCGGGCCGGCCGCTCCAAAAGAACCGGCCGGCCTGCCGGGTCTCGGCTTCGCCTCGGTGATTAAACTCCCTGACAATGACCACCTAGCCAGATATTATCCCTTACATAGACAAAATAAAATCACACCCGTGTGAACTGAGTGGTGTAAGGTTTTATATAGCATCTTTGGCTAGGTAGGGTCGTCTTCTGATGTGATGATTTGTGACCATGAAGTTGATTCAGCTGGAGGTAAGGTATTATATAGCCTGATCAGCTCTGATCTGACGTAATGAAATCACACCCGGATGTGATTTCACAACTGGCTTTTTTTGTGCAGAGAAAATGAGCATGGTTGCTACGGTCATCCAGTTCACCCGGGTGTGATTTAATTACGTCAGAAATTTATTTCTGCACACAAAAGCCAGTTGTAGGAGTGGTTTACACCACTCAAAAATAAAAAGGTACTGGCCTTCCAGTGGAGGCCAGTGGTAAAACATGTGGAGACCTCCTCTACAACACCACACTCTCCGTTAAGCAGAGTGGTGTAAATTAAAAAGTTAAGGGCCAGTGGGGCCAGAGGTAAAAATGTGCCATTTCCAGACTAGAGTGGACGCTCCTATACAACACCAAACTCTCCGCAATATATTATATTTTTTCCTTAAAGAGTATTACTGAGAGATTATGTTTTCAGTAATTGCCAAGCTCAGGCATGTTCTGATTTCAGATAGGCAGCCTTAGCCTTCAAACACCAGGCACAAGGCCTTCACCAGCAAGGCTACTTCAGGCCTCCAGCAGGTAGGCTACCCCAGGGCAGCCCTCCAGCTGCCAGGCAACAACAGTCCCCACAAGGCCTACAACAGCCAGGCTACACCAGGCCTCCAGAAGCCAGGCTACCCCAGGGCAGCTACTACAGGTGCCAGGCAACATCAGGCTCCACTAGGCCTCCAGCAGCCAAGAAACTTCAGGCTCCACTAGGCCTCCACCTGCCAGGCAACATCAGGCTCCACTAGGCCTCCAGCAGCAAGGCTACACCAGGCCTCCAGCAGGCAGGCTACATCGGGCTCCACAAGGCCTCCAGCAGCCACACATCACCAGGCTCCACCTGCCAGGGATCTGTTTGACTCTGCATCAAACATCTCGGTTTTGTGAGACCTTTTGTTAGCTGTTTTGGTGAGTTATTTTGGTTTGTTTGAGTTTAATTTGACTTTTTGCAATCAGTTACCGTGGGTCCCAAAAATAATGCAGCTGTCCAGGAAGAAAAGTTTGTGACTGTCTCTGTTCTTAATGATATGTTAGATCAACAAAAGCACATTTTCAGAGAACTGATGGATCTACAAGAGAAGAACTTTAAATCTTTCTCAAGTCTCATCATGGACTCTACCACAAAAAGAGTTGATGAGCTGGTGAATTCAGTCTGTGACCTTAAACATAGCCTGGAGTTCACACAAGCAGAGACAGATAGTTACAAAAATGCAAAGGTTTTGAACCAGGCAGCACTTGAGTCAAGCACTTTGTTGCTTGGCCAACTGCAATCTGCTCTTGACAAGCTCTCCTCTAAAGAAGACTACCTAGAAAATCAGTCTAGGAGAAATAATATCCTGATCGATGGTATTGAGGATTCTAAATCCGAAACATGGCAAGAGACTGAGATTAAGATAAAAAATCACACCCGTGTGAACTGAGTGGTGTAAGGTTTTATATAGCATGATCAGCTGTGGTCTGACGTAATGTCTGACGTAATGAAATCACATCCGGGTGTGATTTCACTGGCTTTTTTTGTGCAGAAAAAATGAGCATGGTTGCTACAGTCATCCAGTTCACCCGGGTGTGATTTAATTACGTCAGAAATTATTTTAAACATAGCAACCATGCTCATTTTTTTCTGCCAGTTGTAGGAGTGGTTTACACCACTCAAAAAGATGATGTATGATGAACTTGATTTGGACTCCAAACTGATTGAGATAGAGAGGGCACACAGAATTGGCACCTTTCTGCCAGAGGGTCGACCCAGATCTATAATTGCCAAATTGCTCAGATGGAGGTGATTATGAAAAGGGCCAAAAAACTCAAAGGTTCTAAGATCTTCATTAATGAGGATTTTTCTGAAAAAGTCAGACTAAAACGGAAAGAATGAATTCCCCTTCTTCTGGAAGAACGAAAGAAAGGGAACATTGCATATCTCAAATATGATCAGCTGATTTCCCACCCCCCCTCTCGCAGGCCCGTTGCAAGCTGTCAGAGAGAGAATGATGGCCGACGGGGCAGGCAGCACGCCAGCTGGCAGCACGCCAGCTCCTGCTCTCAAACAGTCACGAATAAAACCAGAGATCTACAGAACCACGGAGGGCGGAGTAATTGTGGAGGATGAATTACTCAACTTTCTTTCTGTAAGAATTAAGACTCTGAGCCAGGATGAGATTGTAATATTGGCAACAAACACTTTTGATTCCGATGGAATCGAGGCTTCCAAGAAAGTGCTCTTTGATGTTTGCCCTACTGCCTCGCAAAGGTGTGTTGCGCACAAAGGCCAGCATAAAGACGTCAACAATGTTAAGCTATGCCTTAAAGTGCTGAATGAATTAGTGGATAATATCCCTAGATTCGTTTCTTATTTCCTGGATGATTTGCCGCCAGTGTCATACACAAGCCTGGACGTCACCTGTCTACTACGGCGAATGGATCAACTGTATGCTGAGGTCGGATCACTGAAACGCGTGGCCCAGCCCAAGTTCGAGCTGACGCTGGGGCAGTCAACAATAGACTCACAGCTTTGGAGCGATATTCTGAACACAACATTTGTGCCTCAAGGCTGCTGGCTCCCACAGTCCGTGCCTGGGATGATCACCCTGAGCCAGATGAGACGCTAGAGAATAGCAGTAACGTCAGCCGCCGGCCGCGAACCCCTGCAGAGTCGCTGGAGGAGGAAGGCTTGGAAGCCGCCGGCTTGAGGAGCGCCGCTGTGAGCGACACGTCAGCAGGGAGTACTCTCTCGCCCCGAGGTGGAAGCAGGGCTGTGGCGTCTGGCTCCGGTTCGGTCCGTTCGGACCTGGTAGGTCCAGACCGTCCCGTCGGATCGCTGGTGTCACAATCTCCCGCAACTAGCTCTCCTTCATGGAGTAAAGTTGTGAAGAAAGGGTGGCCCCAGCAGGGGTCGGGGAATGCCGCTGCTCGGTCGGGTTTGCGTGCTGCTGGTTCCACAGGACGGAAGAGACCCGGTGCTGTACCCGTAGTTGGCACGAGTGTTGTGAGTAACATACAAACTGTCACGTCTAAACTAGTGAGTGTATTTGCCACTAAATTCACCCCAGAGCTAGAGGCTGCAACACTTGCTATTTATCTCAAGGATAAACTTCATCGTGAAGTCACTTGTCATAAAATTGATAACGCTCGCAGCAGATTTGGGTCATTCAAAGTGACTGCTGTATGTGATGACATTGGTAACATGTATAGTCCTGAGCTCTGGCCTGCTGGGGCAATTGTCAGGCGATATTATGAACCTCGTAAGGCCCCACTTGTTTAATACTAACCTAATACTAACCCCTCCGTCGGGGAGGGGAACGCGCCTAATGGTGTCACTACAGCCAGCTAATGGGTCTTCGGGTTGTGTCTTACAACTGTCGTGGCCTGCGTATGGGACAGAGCGCAGGGGATAAAGCTCGGCGAATAGTTGTTGACAAACTACTTGAGGATTGTGACATATTATGTCTACAAGAGACATTTTTAGCAAAACAAGACTTAGAAAAACTGAACTCTTTACATTGTCAATTCCACGGAGTGGGAGAATCTACAACTGATCTCAGCTTGGCTGTACTCAGAGGGAGAATACCAGGGGGGGTGGCGATTCTCTGGGACAAGAAGCTTGATGCTGTTATAAAGGCTGTCAGACTTGAAGTAGATTGGTGTGTGGGCGTTCAATATACGCACAACAATAATGATTGTATTATACTTAATGTGTATACACCATACGAGTCCCGTGAGAATGAAGATGTTTATCTCAGTAGACTTGCTTTTATTAATGCTTTTATACAAGATAATTCCTCATGCAGTGTATATGTGGTTGGGGATCTGAACTCTGATATTACCGACAGTAACTCACTGTTTGGAAAACACTTGCTCCACTTCTGTGAAGATAATAATTTTATTCTGTCAACCAAAGGGATCCTGCCTGCTGACAGTTACACATACATTAGTGAAGCCTGGCATTCTACATCCTGGCTTGACCACTGTATTAGTACAGCTGATGGGCATGCAGCTATAATGAATATGAGTATACGGTATGGGTTAGCTACAGCTGATCACATTCCACTTGGATTCACCATAAATGTTAAGGTTCTGCCCACAAAAATGAAAAATGACAGCAATGCTCGTTCTGGTAAACTGGACTGGTCATCTCTGTCTAAAGAGGATTTACAGTCTTACTACATGAAAACTGACTAAGTAATATTTATTTGCCCACAGATGCTATCAGGTGCAATGATGCTAACTGTAAGAGTGTGGAGCATAAAAACGCCCTCTGTACCCTGTATGACAACATAGTGGCTGCCCTGGTTGAAGGTGGCAAACCCCACTACAAGTATAAGGGCAAATTTCATATCAGACCAGGCTGGAATGAGCATGTAGCAATGTACCATGCTGACGCAAGAGAAGCCTTTAAACTGTGGGCTATAGCTGGAAGACCTAGGCAGGGGCCTGAGCTTGAGCATACAATCACAACTAATGCTAGATATAAGTATGCTGTACGTTTCATCTGCAAAAATTAGCAAGTTATGAGGGCAGACTCCATGGCCAGTAAGCTACTGTGTAACAATGTGAATGATTTTTGGAAAGAGGTGAGATCTCTCACTAATAGTAAACCCTCCTTACCCTGCTCTGTAGAAGGAACTTCAGGAGCTGATAATATTGTGGCATTATGGCGACAGCATTATAGCTCTTTATTCAACTGTATTAATAGTGATTTGTTTGTGGATGACTCTGATATGAACAATGATAATATGGGTATAACAACACATGAGGTGTATCAAGCCATGCAACATTTGTCTGTAAACAAAGCATGTGGGATGGATCAGATCACTGCAGAGCACCTGAAAAATGCTAGTCTGAGACTAGCACCACTTTTATCTATCAGTTTTACTGGCTTTATGATCCACGGTGTATTACCGGACTCAATGCTTTCAGTATTGCTTGTCCCAGTTATTAAAGATAAAGCTGGTAAGGTTAGTAGCCTTGATAATTATAGGCCCATAGCTATAGCCAGCATCATCTCCAAAGTAATGGAAAGAATTCTACTGGATAGAGTAACTGAGTATATCCACTCCTTTGATAACCAGTTTGGTTTTAAACCAAAGCATGGTACTGACCTATGTATATTTGCTCTCAAGGAAATTGTGAGCAAATACAAGTCCAGTAATTCATCAGTCCTCATGTGTACAAACCTGAAGTGAAACTGATTGATTATGTGATGATAATGAAGAATATGACGAATACTGAAGAATTTATATTGATATGACAGTGATGATTATGATGATGTTCATTGGTTAAAGTGAGTGAAAGACAGATAATTCTTAATTTTTCCCTCTGTATGACATGTTTTATTCAAAAAACAGTTAGGCGATTTTTCATTCTGTGAATATATGGTTGGTGTCTTTGAAGGCTGATAACTGCAACTAAGCTACCACTTGGGAACTGCTATAAAAAAAACATGATAGCATTTGCCACCTTGAATGTCCCTCACTAGTAAAAATCCTGGTCTGAGCCCATGGACTAGTACTGACGGTCCGGAGTCCGGACTGAGTGTGGGAATGGTAGAGAGAGTGGGGGGGGGGGGGGGGGGGGATGAGAGAGAGGCGGGGCTATTGGAATCTGCCTGCCTGCATTCAGATGCATGTGTCTCTCAACCGTTCTGTCAAACTTCACCGTGCGTTAATCGCGCGTTAATTAAATTAACGCCATTAAAAGGACGTTGAGTTAACGCACGATTAACGCGTTAACTTTGACAGCCTTAATATATATATATTAGTGTGGTTAACCAGACTATAGTTATTGTCTAACTTCCGCTGTGATTGGCCGAGCTTTGCATAACGATTGTAGTAGTTAATTGGCTGTTGTTGGTTACGTAACCAATCTATGTTTTACAATCGTTTATAAAGACATAAATTCCCTTGCAGGGGCAGAAGACCAAATTATTCAAGCGTTATAGAAATTTTAAAATTAGGGAGGGGCCTATGTAAGCGACTGCGGCAACCACACTTTTTATTATTGTTATTGTTATTATTATTATTTACTCTGCCACGGTCTCGCCCAAGCGGACGCAGCAGAGTGCTCCACACCCGTTTCAGCCAATCAAAAGCTGCGGTCAAAAAAATAAAACAAATCGATAAATAAACAAATTAAATAATGGCTCATTTTGGATTTTATTTTGTCAAATCGTTTGAACGAAAGGTACACTGATTGTGGCCAATTACATATAATTTTTGGTGTCCTTGACATGAACTACAGAGCACCGCTGATATAGAAACATATGAATTTCTGAAAACTGTCAGAAAAAGACTTTTTTATTTTGTAATAATGAAATATCTCGCACTGATTCAGTTTGATGGAGGTGATTCACACACTCTGAACCTCATTGTAGTGGGTTGCAAACACAAAAATATTTCGGTATTAACAGAAAATGTATGAATGTTTGTTATCATATATGTCCTTACAGCCTGGTGAGACTAGCACGGAATCTTCAGACTCTACGGATTCTCCTAACTGACTAAAAGCAAATGTAATCCTGATAAGAACAGAAAATGATTGGAGATAGTACATACATGGAACTGCAATAAAAACCTAAAATGGACTGTCATTGTACATTCATGGTAAAGCAAAAGAAATACCATGGATATCAGGGGAAATGTTGTAATTTTCAATGAAAACTTGCAGAGACAGGACTATTGTTCATTTTATGAATTTGTACATTTTGTAAGAGATTAAGGAGTAGACTACTTCAATGTCCCAGGTTTGAATGTGTATTTAATCTGCTATTGTGCGACTGATTCGAACTGAGCTTTCATTTGTTATGTTTGAGCATTTGTGTATTTTACATTAATTGATTCTCACCTAAACTCTAAAACTGTATAATTCATGATAGAAAATAAAATATGTATTAAAACAATTTTTAAATATATAAATAAATATTAACACAATTTTCCCTTGACATTTAGTCTAAATTATCTTTGAGAGGATTTGATTTTTAAAATGTTGTTAAACAAAGAAAATGCATCATGATTAAATAACTGACATTCTATGAACTTTAACATTTTGAATGTCCATCCTCAAAATAAATCCATTACAATGAAAATGATGAGTAAGTGCAACAAGCTCACCCCCACGTCCAAAAAGGTACAGATTTACCATGCGGGGGTCCCCAGGGGTCACCCCAGGGGCCGGCCTATCAAACTACCGGCCGGCATCTCCGCGGACCGGCCGGCCCATCAACCGACCGGCCCATCAAACGACCGGCCGGCCTATCGAAGCGGCCGGCAGGCCGGCCGGTTCATATGGATTCTGCCCTCCCTCTGAAATGAGATGATTCTACAGATCGGTCTGAAAAGCAGAGGTCATGAAAAGGATTGAAAGCCAGTGATCTAGTGGTATATTCTCCACATCTCATGAATCCATAAAAAGCCATTAACAAGAGAGCTTCCAGCATTTTATCCACATAGGGAGTGTACATTTGTGCTCTTAATTTAGAAACTAGCCGGTGCACCAAGGTGATTGTAAGAGGTAAGCGTTTGTCATTGCCTTGAAGTCGTTCTTTTTTGAGGCCGTTGAGAATCAGGTTAATTGAAGGATTCCCTAGGATGCTGCCAACTGAACGATCAATGCAGCGAAGATGGAACTCAAAAGAGTGGACTATAAACGCACATATGATAGGAATGTTAACAGGTAAGGGAGGACAAGCGAAACGAGCACAGAAAGAACAAAAGAACCACCATGCAGAATCGTACAATTTTAATGTGCTTTTAGCTAGCCCGTTCCTCCATAGGCGGCGGGTATGTAAGGCTAGGGAAGGCTTAGCCTTCCCAAAAATGTTGCTGGGTATTTTTTAAATATATATAATATGTGCGCAGCATTATATAGAAGGCTATTGTGTGTGTGTGTGTGTGTGTGTGTGTGTGTGTGTGTGTGTGTGTGTGTGTGTGTGTGTGTGTGTGTTGTCGCTGCCCCCTGGTGATCGCTGATCGGGTCATATGATTGGCTACTTGGTAGCCTTTCTGTAAACCTCTTCCTTCCAGTCGCTTTGTAGCAAACAGTAGCGCGCTGGTTTGTTTTGGAAAACAGCAAAATGCAAAATGGATATAGCCTACCTACGCCCTACGGTCTTTTTCAAGGCAAAGATAAAGTAATTCAGAACTAAGAAGAAGCTGTGAGTCGTCTCGGCTGTCAGCACTCAGCAGCACCACCAGTGACCACAGCAACACTGACACGTTCAGCGGAGTGGCTGCTGTCTGTGTGCCGTCTGTGAAGAGCCATGAGCCGGGAGGGGCAGCAACACCGCCGGGTAATCTCCACACTCTTGGTTTTGCTCTTGGACACAGCTTTTGGAATTCCTGGAAATTAAGAGCGCGTCAGCTATCCGATTCTCGTGACCTGGGATGAAAACAGCGTGCATAATAAAATTGCCCGTCACACATTCCCAAGTGAGGCGCCTGAGGAAGTGATATTGCTCTTGTCTTCATGTCTTTATGTATGTAAATTGTCTTGTTCTTTGTGTTATGTCAAATGTGTGTACGTATATGTGTTCTGCATACTTGGCTGCTGTGTCGCAAGACAAATTTCAGTGTGAACTGACAATAAAGTACTATATCATATCATATCATATCATTGATTAAGGGAATTGAAGACCGCCCCTTATTAATCATGTGGACTGTGGCTTCGTTATCGCACAAAACTGTGATCTTTTTTCGGGACCACTGGCCACCCCATAATAGAGAAGCTACAACGATGGGGTATAATTCGAATAGCGCGATCGATTTACTATCGGCTGGCAAGTCAATCATCTCTTTTGGCCATGATTCTGCAAACCATTCCCCTTTGAAAAAAACCCCGAAACCCACTGAAGGTGCAGCATCTGTGTAGAACTCAATAAGGTTTCGGACGCGTCGTTGTAAAAAAAAGAAATGCCATTCCATTGATCTAGAAAAAGCGACCAAAATCTCAGATCAGACCGGCTTCCTTCATTTAAGAATATAGTGCCCTGCAGATCTTTTGTAGTTTTAGAAAAATCGAGCAGACGGGAAACGAACGAGCGCCCGTGGGCAATAATCCGCATGGCAAAATTGAGATGGCCTAAAGGCGAAAGAAGCTCTCTTTTTGACACTGAAGCTGCGGAGCAAAATTATTTGAGAATACCTCTAATGCGACATAATTTCTCTTCTGGGAGAGAAGCTTGCATAAGAACACTGTCCAGCGTAATTCCTAAAAATTCGAAACGCTTGCAGGGCCCAACCGTTTTCTCCTCAGACAGAGGAACTCCGAGAGAAGAGAAAAAGTGTCTAACAGTAGAGATGCAGCGGGCTGGAGGTGAAACCTTAGAGTATATATGAATAGAGACGGCACCCGGAGGAAACCCTGAGGCGAAATGGACATAGTGGCCGAATTTGGTATTGCAGTTTGGACCCATATCGTGAACGCGCTGGTCCGTTGACTATCATTGCGCACGTTCATGATGACACGTGAACGCTGTTTCACACGTGAACGCACGTGAATGCGTGCAATGATAGTCAACGGCCAGCGCGTTCACGATATGGGTCCAATCCATATCCCAGAATGCACTCTGTTCCTGAGTGAAATCGCCTCATGCGCTTTTGAGCAACTTAATGCAAGTGGATGGGAGGAGAAATCCGGTGCCGTCTCTATTCATATATGTGGAATCTCGAAGTGTGTGTGTGTCGCCTCGGACGGAGCAGGAGAAAGAACAAAGAAAAACCCGTGATGATGGTCTCATGACATCCGCATTTATTTGTTAAACACAGAAGTCAGGGTCGTAACAGAACATGCATGTGAAAAGTACACGCCGTTGACTGTATCTACACCAGCCTCCGTCCCAAAATGAGTCTAGTTGATCAGCCCTGAATGTTGACATTACATGGTATTAAATACTCAAGATTCGCCGTCCCCCAAGAAGTCCCTCCCCTCTCTGGGCATAAACACTTCCTGACTTCTAACCAATGAGGTCTGAGCCTGGCTTCCTGTTAGAGACGGGCATGTCTAGACAAAAGGCAAGTCTCCTGGTAAACATTTAACGGAGTAAGAAATAATACCACAGTAATGAATTAAAGATACAATGAAAATATAAACCTAACGGAAATATATGAACAGAACTATATGAAACTAAACAGAATTATATCAACCTGAACTGACTATATTTAAGAAATGAATGAGCTTGATACATATCACTATATTCCTGAAATAACCCTATGTTAAGAGTACATTTTAGATTAGTACTGAATGCACTAATAGTTTAGTAACCTAGTCTATGTATTAGTTTCCTAGCGTTTATCTTTATTTATTCTATAGTAACAAGAGTGTTTTAAGACATTTTAAGAAGGTAATTTCAACATAATGTTTTTAGAGTCAACATGCATAGATTCTGCAGTAAAACTAGCCGTCTGCTTCACACCTTCTGTGGGCTTCAAGGGAACTTAGAACAAAGGCATTTGCATTATCTCCTAGTAAGGTGTTGCTAGCTCAAGACATTAACAATAGCCCCTTTTGGTCATGGTAAATAGGATACTTTACTCATGAGAAATAGGAGTCGTCTAAAATCTCCACTTTGTGACTGTCCAATTTTAACATTGTTTAGCATTGATCAAGTAGAATATATGCTTATATGATTCATAATTTACCACATATACTCTAAGGGTGAAATGGGGAAATCTACCACTAAGAAATCATCCAATAAATGCAGCAGGAATGGTAGCTTGTAAGTGTTAAAAAAGTGATAAAATCCAGCATAGAGCCTCTGATAAAGTATCAAAAATACGGAGGCTGCTTCTACACCCAAAAGTTAATTTCACTGCGAAATAGAATTTGGAGCGCCATATGAAAAAAATATGTCACTGAGAAGGGTGCAGCGGCATGACTTTGATGCGTCAGTAATATCAGCTTTCCCGAGCCAAGCACATTGTCTACTGTAGCGTAAAACAGAGAAAAAGGAGCTGAAGGAATAAGGCTGTTTATACTCGGGATGGCCCCATTATGAGGAGCAGACAGATCTATAATTAAACGTTTCTTCCCCGAATATTTTCTTGTGGCTATTCCTATGGGAATAGCCACAAGAAAATATAGGATATAACCCTAAATAGGCTGAAAGGACTTGGATTGTAACAGAGTGGTCCTCTCTGTTACTTATTTTGCACAGCATATTGGCACTTTATTAACTTGCACAGTTGTATTTTGCAGTCATGATTTTATTGTTGAATGCTGTTTCCTGTGTAGCTGAGATGGCCACTCAGCCAACGAGTTCCACCTGGGGAAATGCTTGGTGATTATCAAACATGAGGGGCAAGTGCAATGTGGGTTATAGATGCAATATGTTTGGGAAGTGCAATAAGGTGGAGTTCTATTGTTGAGGTTTGATTGAATGCCTAACAATAATTGCCTGTGATGTGTTTCCGTAAGGATTGGGCTGGACCGGGGGTGGTTAAGATGTGCTGTTGTGATTGATTATTTATGTTGTAGCGTGAAGGACTTATAACTTGTGTAGTTCATGTACTGTAGTTCACAGAAACTTGTAACATTTGTATGGTTTAAGGTTTTAGTTTAGTTTATTTGCACGATAAAAACAGTACAAAAAAGGGTAACATCAATAAAAGAGAAATATGTGCAGGTGAGAAAAGAAACCCATGAGGGCTTATATATGGTTCTCACCAAAGATAATATACAAATAGTAAATAGACAAAGTAATCAAACATAGTTATGAAAAACAACAAAAACAAAATAAGCAACAAAATACATTATTTACAGTGTGTGTGATGTGTGTGTATGTGTGAGTGTGTGTGTGTGTCGTATCTGGTGGAACCACATTTCATCAATATATATATATATATATATATTGTTGTGAAAGTGATTTTAATTGCATACTAGGCAAATTGGACAGCCGAGAAGAATATATTGTTTTCAACATGAATTAGTAGGCATTATGTTGATTGTATGTTTTTGTCGTATAATTTGATAAGTTGAGTCATGAGTAGCCTACTTATGGAACAATGAGGTAATTTCCTAGAGACGTGTAGAGAATATTAGTTGAATATTGCTTAGACTCTGGCCTGTTAACGTATTTTTACCTGTACTACCCTAGTAGAGCAGAGTTTTATTTAAAGCATTATAAACGTATATGTTATAGCATGTCCTAAATTAAGCAGTGTAGTATAGCATGTTTTTTCGCTTTATAGTGGTGTCTAGTATTTAATGTGTTGATTAGCAGGGTCGGGCCTTCGCATAAACACGCCCGATCTCGCTTATTTGTAATCAATCAACATTTCAGATTAGATTTTAATAGAACACTAAAAGATTCTACTTATGCTGAAACCGAAATGTAGTTATGTGTAAAGTGTGTAATGAGGATCGCCTGAAGAAGTTATGTAACCTTGATTCCGTCTGTCTCTGTAACCATTTGAATTCTACTGTGATTGTTTGTTTGTCATAGGCCTTTTGTTGTTTTTAATTTTATCTTTTCTTAGTGTCAAGGGAGGAGGGTCAAACCATCAAAAATGTGGTTCCTTTTCTTTTGTGATAAACGTGTAGTACGTTTATCAAGGGAGGAATGTCGTATCTGGTGGAACCACATTTCATCAATATAGCCTAAATCATGTTAAACTAGACAGACTAAATTCACATCTAAAATTGTAGGCATGAATAATACTAGCCATAGTGACCAACAGGACGTGTTTGTATAGACATTCAGGCACCATTCTTCACAGCTTGCACCTATGCTAAATAGCTAGGCCTACTTTGATCTAGGAGCATTCAGACCAGAGGTCTCCTGTTGTGCTTCCTGTGACCTGTCCAGACATTTTGGTTTGGGTGTTAACGACTGTCTGTTTCAAATGTGTATTGGGATTTGGGCTTGTATAAAACTATACTCAAATGTTCAATCTGTAGTAGTGTGTCCTGCCGTCAGGCTGGGTGCATGCATGGCTCCGGCCATGCATCTGAGCTGTACTTTGTCTTTGCAATAAACCTGGACTCCGAAACCTTCATTCATCTGTCTGTTTCAGACTTTCTTCTAAGTATTTTAGAAGCTTGTTCATGAGCTTTATAGAGAGGAAAAGCAGTCTCTTTGTAGTAAAGTTACTTCAATGCACGAGCGCGCTTGAGCCTGAGTGTGCCTAAGTGAACATGCATGTCTGTCTGTGTCTGAGTATGCACAATAAAGCTACATTATGTTAGAATCAAGTGGAGAAAGTTGCTTCGAGAGACTGGCCCTCAATCTATGTTTAAAGTTACAGAGTGAAGATGAGGAGTTGGCAATAAACATGTGTGAATTCCAGAGTAAAGAACCTCTGACTTTTATGGAGAACTGGCTAAGAGTGGTACGGCTAAAGGGAGGATGAATATTATTTGTATTTATGGTATGTTCTGATTTGAAGACACCCCTGTAAATGGTATAGTCCATTCTCATTATCTCCTGCTGGGTATAAAAGGCTGCCATTTTGCCAGTGAACAAAAGTCTGTGCTGGGAGTAGAGAGCTTCCTGCATTTATGCCAGTTGGTAGTGCTCCTTTGGTGAATAAACATACCATTGCCTCTGTACTGTTTCTCCAGCCACTAACACGGCCATTCTTACATGGATAAAGGACCTATCATGAAACCCTTTTTTGTTTCTTTTTCTAGCAGCTCGTCTACCACTGTAGACTCTTTAATGGCCGACTGCACATTTTTACAGACATGCGTAATTTTTGGTAGCCAGCAGAGACCCGCTAGAAAACCCTGCACTAGCCCAGTGATAAAATAATTGACCCAGCATTTATTCGGATGATCTTTGAGAGCAGCAGAGAGCGCAGGAACGTTCACAGGCATGGATGGATGCTTTGCTTTTATTTCTCCGATTTTGGAGCAGGACGGGCTCTCCTTGGGCACACAGATCGAGGGTGGCTGTCTGCGCACCAGCTGCAAATGTGCATATATTTACAATAGGTACATACATTGTCATTGAAATTGATACATATTGGCGTGTTATTGCCTGGAAAGTAAGGAAATTGTTTTTGTTGGGTGGGCCAGAACCCGCGCCTTGGGGACGAGAAGGGCCGGCGCTGGCCAGAAAAGGTGCTTTACGGCACAGGTTGGAACGGTGGGCAAAGAACTTGCAAATTGAGCATGATACAGCTTGATGGCCAGTGAAGTGCCTGCTGATCAAGGCTAAGTCTACGACTGACCAATCAATTTTTTGATTGAATTTCTGGATATACATGGCCGCTTTGGAAGAGAAGCTTTTGTGGTAATCATAAAACAAGACCCCTCTGTAGGTCAGGGCCAAATCTGAAATAATAGACAGGTAAATGTCCAATTTTACTCTGCGCGCGGGGTAGACCTCGCAGAGCGTGTCTCTGTATACTCCAAAGGCTACATTGAACTCTGCTAACGTGAGAGATTTGGACAGTCTAGGGTCGCTATCTTTAAGGATGACGGAAAAAGTCACCACAGTCCACCATCTTTCTATCCGAAGAGTCAGCTGCGCAAATAAGGATCTTGATGAGATTAACATCTTGCCCTGTCAAAGCAAGCAATGCAAAGGCTTCTAAACAATAGCTGCATAATATAACAGTGATTGCAAAGCGCAGTGCTGTATTTAAAGCAAGCGGTGCAAGGCTTGTTTAGCTTATAAACAATAGCTGCATAATTATAACATAGTGATTGCAAAGCGCAGCTCTGTATTTACCTGAGATAATCTGGTTCCTGAGCGCATCGTGAATGGACCCTGCTGGGGATAGAAACGGCGCTCCGGTAGGCAGCGCGCAGACTGCAGTACCCAGGTTTCTCCGAGGCATAGGTGTGCCACCTACTGCCACCTGCTGAATGTTGGAATCCGCAGCATCGGGGTTAGATTCCAGCGCGTCCAGTCTCTGAGACATGCTGGATGGAGATGATTTGAAGTCGCAAAGGGCCGACAACAGCTCAGTGTTTTGCTGCGGGGCTGCTGCAGGAGGAGCGGGGCCCGATGGCTTGATTTTCTTCTGGACGTTACCGGAGGGTTTCCCTTTCCCCTTGCTTTTGCTGGTTGATGCTTCGGGCTCCTCGGTGGCTGCCTCGTCGGGCGTGGCGCGTTCCTGCTCTAATAGAAACTGGAACAGCTCTTCGTGGTTAAGGCCGGGCGGAGCAGATAAGTTATTAGCGTATAGCGCCTCTAGTATCCGCACCACTGGCCAGTCGGACAGGTGTTTTTGGACGTATAGCCGGGAGCTACGGTGCGGCTGAGCAGCTGCCTGCTCCTCGGCTGAGGGAGGCTGGGCAGTATCGGGGACTCCTAGAATGTCGGTGATATCGACGGGGGCCTCCAGCTCCCCTTCGCTCCCCTCTGAGGACTCGGCGTCGGCCATGGTGGAGAGGATGAGGAAGGACGCTAGGAGACCGGTGAAAAGCAACTTCATGGGCAGCACAGCAGAAAGGCAGCGAGGCAGAGAGCGGGGAGGCAGCAGCAGCGACCGCACAGCAGGAGGGAGAAGCCAGGAATGACAGCGGCAGTTTAAATGAGCTGCCCTGATCAGGTAGAGAGTGCACAAGACTAGTCACCTGACCAGGTAGGCGCGTTCACAAGTTGTCTGCCTGAACTACCTACGCAGGCTTCGCATCATTTTTGATTGTGTGGAGTTGTACTTCTTCCTGGAAAACTGGGTTAGTTATTCTGGATTGGACTTCAGATACTTGTAGAACCGTTTGGCTGAGACACCCAGTGTCTCCTGAATGGTTTTCTGGAGCTTATACTTCTTTTATTTTTCCACATACAATTCTGGATATCAGTTGCCTTGTCTTCTCTTGTGATGTACTACGGTATTTCTGTTTAATATTTTTCAGCAGAGCATGATGGTAGACCAGAGTTCTCCGCTCATGATTACTGACTTTTTCCGAGCATCCTTCTTGTTATTTTGAGGAAGTGATTGATTAAGGGAATTGAAGACCGCCCCTTATTAATCATGTGGACTGTGGCTTCGTTATCGCACAAAACTGTTATCTTTTTTCGGGACCACTGGCCACCCCATAATAGAGAAGCTACAACGATGGGGTATAATTCGAATAGCGCGATCGATTTACTATCGGCTGGCAAGTCAATCATCTCTTTTGGCCATGATTCTGCAAACCATTCCCCTTTGAAAAAAAACCCGAAACCCACTGAAGGTGCAGCATCTGTGTAGAACTCAATAAGGTTTCGGACGCGTCGTTGTAAAAAAAAGAAATGCCATTCCATTGATCTAGAAAAAGCGACCAAAATCTCAGATCAGACCGGCTTCCTTCATTTAAGAATATAGTGCCCTGCAGATCTTTTGTAGTTTTAGACAAATCGAGCAGACGGGAAACGAACGATCCGCATGGCAAAATTGAGATGGCCTAAAGGCGAAAGAAGCTCTCTTCTTGACACTGAAGCTGCGGAGCAAAATTATTTGAGAATACCTCTAATGCGACATAATTTCTCTTCTGGGAGAGAAGCTTGCATAAGAACACTGTCCAGCGTAATTCCTAAAAATTCGAAACGCTTGCAGGGCCCAACCGTTTTCTCCTCAGACAGAGGAACTCCGAGAGAAGAGAAAACGTGTCTAACAGTAGAGATGCAGCGGGCTGGAGGTGAAACCTTAGAGTATATATGAATAGAGACGGCACCCGGAGGAAACCCTGAGGCGAAATGGACATAGTGGCCGAATTTGGTATTGCAGTTTGGACCCATATCGTGAACGCGCTGGTCCGTTGACTATCATTGCGCACGTTCATGATGACACGTGAACGCTGTTTCACACGTGAACGCACGTGAATGCGTGCAATGATAGTCAACGGCCAGCGCGTTCACGATATGGGTCCAATCCATATCCCAGAATGCACTCTGTTCCTGAGTGAAATCGCCTCATGCGCTTTTGAGCAACTTAATGCAAGTGGATGGGAGGAGAAATCCGGTGCCGTCTCTATTCATATACTCTAAGGGTGAAATGGGGAAATCTACCACTAAGAAATCATCCAATAAATGCAGCAGGAACGGTAGCTTGTAAGTGTTAAAAAAGTGATAAAATCCAGCATAGAGCCTCTGATAAAGTATCAAAAATACGGGGGCTGCTTCTACACTCAAAAGTTAATTTCACTGCGAAATCGAATTTGGAGTGCCATTTAACACCAAAAAATATGTCACTGAGAAGGGTGCAGCGGCATGACTTTGATGCATCAGTAATATCAGCTTTCCCGAGCCAAGCACATTGTCTACTGTAGCGTAAAACAGAGAAAAAGGAGCTGAAGGAATAAGGCTGTTTATACTCGGGATGGCCCCATTATGAGGAGCAGACAGATCTTAGAGATCTATAATTAAACGTTTCTTCCCCGAATATTTTCTTGTGGCTATTCCTATGGGGCTAACCCTAAATAGGCTGAAAGGACTTGGATTGTAACAGAGTGGTCCTCTCTGTTACTTATTTTGCACAGCATATTGGCACTTTATTAACTTGCACAGTATTTTGCAGTCATGATTTTATTGTTGAATACTGTTTCCTGTTTAGCTGAGATGGCCACTCAGCCAACGAGTTCCACCTGGGGAAATGCTTGGTGATTATCAAACATGAGGGGCAAGTGCATTGTGGGTTATAGATGCAATATGTTTGGGAAGTGCAATAAGGTGGAGTTCTATTGTTGAGGTTTGATTGAATGCCTAACAATAATTGCCTGTGATGTGTTTCCGTAAGGATTGGGCTGGACCAGGGGTGGTTAAGATGTGCTGTTGTGATTGATTATTTATGTTGTAGTGTGAAGGACTTATAACTTGTGTAGTTCATGTACTGTAGTTCACAGAAAAAGGGTAACATCAATAAAAGAGAAATATGTGCAGGTGAGAAAAGAAACCCATGAGGGCTTATATATGGTTCTTACCAAAAATAATATACAAATAGTAAATAGACAAAGTAATCAAACATAGTTATGAAAAACAACAAAAACAAAATAAGCAACAAAATACATTATTTACAGTGTGTGTGATGTGTGTGTATGTGTGAGTGTGTGTGTGCACGAGCGCGCTTGCACGCACGTGCAAGCCTGAGTGTGCCTAAGTGAACATGCATGTCTGTCTGTGTCTGAGTATGCACAATAAAGCTACATTATGTTAGAATCAAGTGGAGAAAGTTGCTTCGAGAGACTGGCCCTCAATCTATGTTTAAAGTTACAGAGTGAAGATGAGGAGTTGGCAATAAACATGTGTGAATTCCAGAGTAAAGAACCTCTGACTTTTATGGAGAACTGGCTAAGAGTGGTACGGCTAAAGGGAGGATGAATATTATTTGTATTTATGGTATGTTCTGATTTGAAGACACCCCTATAAATGGTATAGTCCATTCTCATTATCTCCAGCTGGGTATAAAAGGCTGCCATTTTGCCAGTGAACAAAAGTCTGTGCTGGGAGTAGAGAGCTTCCTGCATGTATGCCAGTTGGTAGTGCTCCTTTGGTGAATAAACATACCATTGCCTCTGTACTGTTTCTCCAGCCACTAACACGGCCATTCTTACATGGATAAAGGACCTATCATGAAACCCTTTTTTGTTTCTTTTTCTAGCAGCTCGTCTACCACTGTAGACTCTTTAATGGCCGACTGCACATTTTTACAGACATGCGTAATTTTTGGTAGCCAGCAGAGACCCGCTAGAAAACCCTGCACTAGCCCAGTGATAAGATAATTGACCCAGCATTTATTCGGATGATCTTTGAGAGCAGCAGAGAGCACAGGAACGTTCACAGGCATGGATGGATGCTTTGCTTTTATTTCTCCGATTTTGGAGCAGGACGGGCTCTCCTTGGGCACACAGATCGAGGGTGGCTGTCTGCGCACCAGCTGCAAATGTGCATATATTTACAATAGGTACATACATTGTCATTTAAATTGATACATATTGGCGTGTTATTGCCTGGAAAGTAAGGAAATTGTTTTTGTTGGGTGGGCCAGAACCCGCGCCTTGGGGACGAGAAGGGCCGGCGCTGGCCAGAAAAGCTGCTTTACGGCACAGGTTGGAACGGTGGGCAAAGGACTTGCAAATTGAGCATGATACAGCTTGATGGCCAGTGAAGTGCCTGCTGATCAAGGCTAAGTCTACGACTGACCAATCAATTTTTTGATTGAATTTCTGGATATACATGGCCGCTTTGGAAGAGAAGCTTTTGTGGTAATCATAAAACAAGACCCCTCTGTAGGTCAGGGCCAAATCTGAAATAATAGACAGGTAAATGTCCAATTTTACTCTGCGCGCGGGGTAGACCTCGCAGAGCGTGTCTCTGTATACTCCAAAGGCTACATTGAACTCTGCTAACGTGAGAGATTTGGACAGTCTAGGGTCGCTATCTTTAAGGATGACGGAAAAGTCACCACAGTCCACCATCTTTCTATCCGAAGAGTCAGCTGCGCAAATAAGGATCTTGATGAGATTAACATCTTGCCCTGTCAAAGCAAGCAATGCAAAGGCTTCTAAACAATAGCTGCATAATATAACAGTGATTGCAAAGCGCAGTGCTGTATTTAAAGCAAGCGGTGCAAGGCTTGTTTAGCTTATAAACAATAGCTGCATAATTATAACATAGTGATTGCAAAGCGCAGCTCTGTATTTACCTGAGATAATCTGGTTCCTGAGCGCATCGTGAATGGACCCTGCTGGGGATAGAAACGGCGCTCCGGTAGGCAGCGCGCAGACTGCAGTACCCAGGTTTCTCCGAGGCATAGGTGTGCCACCTACTGCCACCTGCTGAATGTTGGAATCCGCAGCATCGGGGTTAGATTCCAGCGCGTCCAGTCTCTGAGACATGCTGGATGGAGATGATTTGAAGTCGCAAAGGGCCGACAACAGCTCAGTGTTTTGCTGCGGGGCTGCTGCAGGAGGAGCGGGGCCCGATGGCTTGATTTTCTTCTGGACGTTACCGGAGGGTTTCCCTTTCCCCTTGCTTTTGCTGGTTGATGCTTCGGGCTCCTCGGTGGCTGCCTCGTCGGGCGTGGCGCGTTCCTGCTCTAATAGAAACTGGAACAGCTCTTCGTGGTTAAGGCCGGGCGGAGCAGATAAGTTATTAGCGTATAGCGCCTCTAGTATCCGCACCACTGGCCAGTCGGACAGGTGTTTTTGGACGTATAGCCGGGAGCTACGGTGCGGCTGAGCAGCTGCCTGCTCCTCGGCTGAGGGAGGCTGGGCAGTATCGGGGACTCCTAGAATGTCGGTGATATCGACGGGGGCCTCCAGCTCCCCTTCGCTCCCCTCTGAGGACTCGGCGTCGGCCATGGTGGAGAGGATGAGGAAGGACGCTAGGAGACCGGTGAAAAGCAACTTCATGGGCAGCACAGCAGAAAGGCAGCGAGGCAGAGAGCGGGGAGGCAGCAGCAGCGACCGCACAGCAGGAGGGAGAAGCCAGGAATGACAGCGGCAGTTTAAATGAGCTGCCCTGATCAGGTAGAGAGTGCACAAGACTAGTCACCTGACCAGGTAGGCGCGTTCACAAGTTGTCTGCCTGAACTACCTACGCAGGCTTCGCATCATTTTTGATTGTGTGGAGTTGTACTTCTTCCTGGAAAACTGGGTTAGTTATTCTGGATTGGACTTCAGATACTTGTAGAACCGTTTGGCTGAGACACCCAGTGTCTCCTGAATGGTTTTCTGGAGCTTATACTTCTTTTATTTTTCCACATACAATTCTGGATATCAGTTGCCTTGTCTTCTCTTGTGATGTACTACGGTATTTCTGTTTAATATTTTTCAGCAGAGCATGATGGTAGACCAGAGTTCTCCGCTCATGATTACTGACTTTTTCCGAGCATCCTTCTTGTTATTTTGTTAGGAGAGTCGATGCTGCACAACCGCTGCCAAGGAAGATGGCATGAGCTTCATTTTGAGGTAGGCTCACAGGGCAAACTGCAGACACTTTGACAATCATCTTGACCTTCTGTGTTTTACCCTCCACGATTTGATCCATTTGGTGTTGTGTGAGTTCCTAAGCACGGACGAATCCACCTGCACAAAGACAGCCTTCAGTCAGCGCATTTCCGTAGGTCATCATCCAGGATTGTGGCTTTAGAATCTCGCCGATGAGCTCAGGCAGATTGTACGAAGACCCACTTGAAATCTCTACACGTCCAGGTATCACAAATTGGCACCACTTAGCCGACTTAGGTACCAACATTTCAACCAGATCCCCAAGGAATCAGAGTCTGGCGACATTGCAAAAGCGTAGAGTGCTGGTGAGCAGGGCCATGGTACGTGCAACGTGTGCTTTATGCCTCTTTTCAAAGCAAAAAGTCACATCTGCTTGGAGTAATTTTGGTAACGCCATGTTTTGGCGATGGCCAGATTGTGGGAAGCCACAACATCACTTAGATTCACCTGGTCAGGTAGCAGAGCGAAAGTGGCTATGGATTCGTTAGGGTAAGCCTGTCAGATCCTCTGAAGGACAATGCCACACACCAGTGACATCTTCACATTTCCCATGGAGTAGATCATTTGAAAGCCCTGGACACTGGACAGGTTCCCACTTGTATTCTCTTTTAACCGCCTCCATAATACCATCAATGAATGGGATGGAATTGGATGGGTTTATCCAGTGACAAATCAAACCATCAGGTGGCAACATGTGGCATGAACTGGATCTATGCAGGTCTTGCTGCATGTGGTCTGCATAGTCCACCACAACAGACCTGGGGTAGTATATCGACGTTGCTGCGTTGCCTGTGTTAAGCTGCCAACTCTTGCTGAAGTAGACTCCATATCCTGGATCATTAGGATGAGCATCGTGGTCAGTCCTTATTTCGGTCCAAAAGGCGTTCGCAATGTCATTGCCGTCTCGGAGTCTGAGTCATTGCTGAATCTCGGCTGCAGCCTGCTAAGGTACATAGTATTCAACTATTGTACATAAATAGGTGGGAGCAAGACTATTAAGAGCTTTAAAAGTAAATAATAAAATCTTAAAATCGATCCTGAAAGAGACTGGCAACCAGTGGAGTTCAGCCAACACAGGTGTTATGTGGTCAAATCTCCTGGTACCAGTAATAAGCCTAGCCGCCGCATTCTGGACCAATTGCAGGCGAAGTATCAAGTTTTGCTTGAGACCGGAGTACAGAGCATTACAGTAGTCTAAACGAGAGTATACCAAAGCATTCACAACATTCTTACTAGAAGAAAGAAAGGATTTTATCTTGTGGATGTTTCTTATATGCATGAAGCAAGTTTGTACAACCTTTTTGACCTGATGTTCAAAGCGGAGTTCTGAGTCAAATTGGACACCCAGATTTCTTGCAACGGGAGACACGTCTAAGGGGACCAAACAGAATAATCTCAGATTTATCAGAATTTAGTTTTGAGACATCCATGAGTGAATATCCACCAGGCATGCTTTAAGGAAGGATAGGCAACCGGAGATCAGGCTGTCAATATCGGGCTGCTCGGTACTAGGAGGACAGGGGAGCGCTAAGAAGGCACTAGTAAAGGCATTGGCTGACCTGGAATAACAAATACGGGCTCTCACAGGAGCAGAGCATTTAGGCGTAGGACACGGAAGAGGAGCTTTAAAAACCACAGCTTTGTGGTCGGACAGGCTAAAATCGAATAATTCAATGGTTTGGATTGGTAAACCTAAGGAAATCACCAGGTCCAGTTTGTGACCTGTGAGGTGGGTGGGTCCATTTACAAACTGGGTGATGTCGAATGATTCAATGAGATTCATAAAAGCAGTAAAGAGAGGGTGGGAGGGGCAGTCAACATGGATGTTGTAATCACCTAGCCATATTGATTGATTGATTGATTGATTGTTTATTTATTTTCGTGTCATGCACACCTTGTGCCCAACCCTCATGGGTTTATAAGACACCATTTCACAGTTGCAATTACATCATGTTTTATATTACATAATTTATGCATTTACAGCATGTTTACATTACATAATTCATTATATTACACCTCAGATTTATACAGAGTACTCTGTCTTCTTTCCCAAGCTTGACAGATAAAATATGCTACAACGAAAGTCCTTTTGGCAAAACATATCTCCGTTTTTACATAGTCATTTAAATCTAGGAAATCCCCACATATAGAAGACATCTTATTAACCAGAATATCCCTTATGTCATCGTATTTAGAGCAGTAAAACAAAAAGTCAACTTTGTTTTCAATTTCATCTAGATCACAGAACAGACAATATCTCTCATCTTCAGGGGTGGCATTAGACCTGCCAGTCTCCAGTGCTAATGGTAATGTTCCTGACCTTATTTGAGCACACAGAGAAAGTTGTCTTTTGTTTAAATTATACTTCACATAAGGTTCTACACTGTATACTGTATGTCCTTTATAAGGCAGTAGGTTCGCAACTTAGGTTTGTACCATAGGTCTCTACACCAGTTTTCTTTGTATCTGGAGAACATTGTATTTCTAATGTGTTGAACATTACATTGAAATCTATTTTGAAAAATAAAATAAACTTCTCAGTTCATTTGTCCAGGTGGTCAACCTCTAAGATCCCAATTAAAGATCTTTTTGGTGAGTCTCTCCTCAGACATCTTCACAAGTCTATTCCATAGTCGTATCATTTCACATTTGTGTCTGATGCTTGGAGGTTCCCATCCCATATCCCCGTTAATTGCTAGCAATGGAGTCAGTTTATGGACTCCCAGAAAGGATCGAATAGCTCTATGGTGCACGTTGTTACAGCTCGCATATTCCCGGAAATCCCAAACACCAGAAGCATAGTCGGACACCGGACATACGCCTGATTCGTAAAGTTGAGTATAAGCATTGAATCCTAAACGTCCACAATGTTTAACTTTGTTCATGACAGAGCCCAGTGCCCTGCCCGCTGACTGAGCTAGGATATTGACAGCATCATTAAATGTCATGTGCTCATGTAAGGTCATTCCAAGATACTTGTACTGATCAGTATAAGACAACCATATTGACCCCAAATTAAACACAACTGAACTTCTCTGTATTGTTTTCTGTCTAAAGTGTACTATTTGGGTTTTGTCCTGGTTTGCTTCCAGTCTCCATTTCCAGCACCAGTCTGCAACAATATTCAGCATTAACTGCAGATCGTTCTCCTGTTCAGCAAGTAAGACTATGTCATCCGCATATAATAATATGCTTACATTTTGAGGGGGGGGGGGGGGGTGCGAGGCGAGCAGTGACGCACAATGAATTACACAAGGGCTCCACCGGACGCGTTGCGTCTCCGTCGCGTGCGTCAAATAACGCACCGGTTCAATTTTAATGCACACTAATGTCACGCAACGCGGGCAGTGGAGCCACCCTTCATTGATTCAAAAGGGAACATTCCCTGACGGTGACGGAGACGCGACGCTGACGCGCCCGGTGGAGCCCCGGTGTTTTAGGCTTAAAATAAATAAAACAACGATATAGCAGAGAGAAACGCATGCTTGGATTGGTCTCAATTATTTTATTTAACAATAAGCAACAATTGTTGCTTTCACCCAATCCGCCCAATTGTAGCAGCCTTCATGAAAGCAGTGACGCACAAATAATTAGGCTTACAATAAAACATCCGACCGTAACAAGTCAACATTAAATAAAACTACCTGACACAGGCATTACCTCTCAAATAAAAAAAGATATAATCCAAAGCAGCACAGCAGCACGAACGGCATGTAAAGAAAAGGCATTTGCATTATCTTGCCGTAAAATGAACTGAAATAAAGCGTCATTTAATCGAGGCTTTATGACGAGTGCTTGCTGCGAGGCGCACGCAATCAGAGCTGCCTGGGAGAAATGCGAGGCCCTGTGTTTTAATAATTAATTAATTAATATCCAAAACTATACAAAAAGGCCTGTAGGTTACTGAATTCCAGGTGCTGCCAAATAAGTATAATTACTAGGCTACCAGTCAGTTGCGCAAATATAGGTCAGATCAATTAGCAGAGCGGAGCAGCCTCTCACTGACCAGCTCTTCTTAAAGTTTACTTAGCCTACTTTAATAATATGACATAGTGTTGGATCTCCATCCTCCAGACAAACAAACCTTGGATTATAATTGGATTATGCCTATAATTCTTCTTTCTTCAAAACAGCACGAGCCACAAGGTAAGAAACTATATAATGATTCACTGTTCGCACAGCACCCAGGCAGCTGTTCTTAATCGCGTCACATTCCCATCAAAGTAGCACACTAACTTTGTGATCTTAATTTGCTTATTTTATTTGTAAAAAGCAACACTGTATTAAGACATGGCAGTATAATATTGATGCAAAATGGAAATATTAGAGAGAGAGAGAGAGAGAGAATTGCTTTGAGAGAGAGAGAGAGGGAGAGAGAGAGAGAGAGAGAGAATTGCTTTGAGAGAGAGAGAGAGAGAGAGAGAGAGAGAGAGAGAGAGAGAGAGAATTGCTTTGAGAGAGAGAGAGAGAGAGAGAGAGAGAGAGAGAATTGCTTTGAGAGAGAGAGACACGTAAAGCCGTTCCATTTCAACTCGCAGGCGCGACTCCGTGAGGCCCTGTGCGTTCGCACAACCTAAAAAGCGTCTCTGTCTCTGAGAGTGCAATATTATAGTTAGTTAACGTACTTATAATAGTGCAGAAAAGAGACAATAAATCCCGCTTTGGAGAAGATGCGTTCCGAATCCGAAGGGGTTGTAGTGGCAGGGAATCAGGGATGGATTGACTTCCTTACCACGAGTGAGGGGGGAGAGGGGAGGAGGCGTTGCGAGGTCTGCGAGAGGGAGGGCGAAATCCATTCCAGCCGGTCGGTAGTCCGACGCGGCGGTCGGTAAGTCCGACGGTCGGTCGGTAAGTCCGACGGTCGGTCGGTAAGTCCGACGGTCGGTCGGCAAGTCCGACGGTCGGTCGGCAAGTCCGACGGTCGGTCGGTAAGTCCGACGGTCGGTCGGTAAGTCCGACGGTCGGTCGGTAAGTCCGACGGGCCGTCGGTAAGTCCGACGGGCCGTCGGTAAGTCCGACGGGCGGTCGGTAAGTCTGACGGTCGGTCAGTCGGCTATTTCACATCCGTTTTGGACGGGGGTGGGCTCGTTGGAATCGTGCCGCCCCCCTGGGGGCGTTTTTGGGGGTCTCAAGGTTCGGGGACCCCTGGGGACCCCCCAGGGACCCCCCCATGGTAACTCTGTCATTTGTCAACCGTTTTGGATGGAGGTGGGCTCATTGGAAACGTGTCGCCCCCCTGGGGGTGTTTGTGGGGGTCTCAACGTTCCGGGACCCCTGGGGACCCACCAGGGACCCCCCCCATGGTAACTCTCCCATTTCTCAACCGTTTTGTGGGGGTCTCAAGGTTCGGGGACCCGCTCCAATAACATAATAATATAGGCCTACCTGCAATTAACTAATAATATAGGCCTTTAGGCATTTATTTCAGCAGGTGGCACTAAAGTTATTGTTGCTTCCCACTTACATGAAATTGTATTATTTTATACTTCATGGAAGTACATGAACTACATACAATACAATAGAACTTTGATTTATCTCTGCCCTTATGTTATTGTATGCTGTGTGTGTGTGTCACATTCACATTCCAGGCTAGGGTGTGCAAGACACCTTTGATGATGGGCCATTCTGTAGAACAGAATTAGCCTGGTTAATAAACCAGACCGAATCAGCCGTTGGCAAAAAGAAATGCCTGCCGGCCTGGTTAAAAAGTTCAACAACGGCCACAAACCATTGGATTGTTGTGGATTAACTTCACGTTAACTACAGTTGGTAAATTTGGCATATTACTACATTAAATACTCAATATATGTCTGCGAATGTAACCGTTAAGTCAGTTATTTGCACACTATTATATTAGAGTAAAATCCTCAATGTACATTTAAATCAGTGTAAAAATGTAACCTTGCATGTCAGTTTGGTTGCATTTGTACAGTAGTTATATTAAAATGGAAGATTTCACTGTGTACTAATCTGACCCTACACTGAATTTTATACCTTACTTTCCTTACCAAGTCCAGTCTGACATTGCAAAACCTTAGCTACAGTAACAGTATACATTATGCCTACCTGTTCTTCCATAAAATACATTTAATATACATCGTCTTGGGTGCATTTCTTTTTGTTTCAGAATCAGTGATGACATCAGCCCGGGGTTCAGGATGCAGCAGCTTCAGATCAACATCAGATTTGGAGAATTCAACCAATGCTCAAACAAATGTTCTCTGTTGACTGTTTGGTCCATCTCACACACACACATGTAAACCAAGACACTTTCACAATATTTGACTTTACAATAGCCAGGCCTTACATTATTCAATGCCATTTCCCTAAAATACAAGACGCTACATTGAGTACTATACATTCTATTGTTTCCTGGTGACACAATTAACATATTAAAGCCAACATTTACATCTGCAGTTTCGGTAGGCTAATGTGTGGCTATTGTTCTCAGGTTTCACCACCAATAGTTATTCATCCAGTTCACACTTCACCCTTTACATGACTGTCAGTAGTGTGAAAAACTGATTTCAATGAACGACTCATCATTTGAAAGCTTACATTCTGTGAGTAGTTTCATAATCTGCAAAAGGATGAAAAAGAGCAATGCCCCTTGTGTCCTAAAGCACTGTACTTTGTCACAAATAAATACATTGCTAATTACACGTGAGATATTTACATGTGAGATATTACCTGTATTGTCTGAATGTATTAATAAAGATGACAATTGACAGACATTCATGTGTTTTAATTGAAAAGATGAACATTACTGCAGAATATATGTAAAAGTTGAAAACAAATAGCAAAAGCAGCACAATTAATTCGTCTTGATGTACATCCTTGTCCTTGATCTGAAATAGTAAGACAAAGCAGAATGTTATTTTTTCCATTGAAAGATTGTGATGAAATATGACTGACATGTTCTGGTATGTTAGCTCTATCATTACCAAGTTTTCTATACCAACAGGAAGAGTGGGCACTTAAACATTGTGGGCACCTCAATGTTAAATTGGCAAAGTGCAAGCTTGACCATTTGACATTTAAGGGGCCAAGGGCTAGACATATTTCTACATTAAATTTGGAAGTTGAGGGAAACATTTAGGTCTGATAATGATGTACTGTGGGTGTTTATATCATAGCCTACTTTATTACTTAAGGCCATTTTCATATATTGACCAGATTCCTAGCTCTCTACAGCACATCCACGTGATTCAGAATAGCCTATTTACTGATTTCCCCCACAGGATAATAAAAGGTATCTACAGTATATACAGTATATACACATCTATTGTTAGCTAATATAGACCTTTAAGCCAAGAGGTACGTGTTGTAAACTGAATGGTTAAATCCCTGCTTAGTTATTAATTACCATGTTTAGAATGGTTTTCTGGCTAATGTAGCATAGCTATGATGGCACATTCGTAGCCGTTACTGTTTATTTTCATATAATATAATGGCTGTCAGCGAACTTGATTTTCGTGGTCACCAAGGGGGACTCTTGCTCATAATGTGCGTGTTTTTCTGTTGTTGTGAAATAGCATATCCCATTAGCCTCACAACCATGGGAACTACCGTAATATAAATACTATAAATCAGGCTTACGTGGCTCTAAATGGCTAACTACCAACTAGGAGTGCAAGTAGCTATATAATACTACAAACTAGTGTACAAAACGTAACCGAATGGACCCTTGGCTTAAAGGTCTATATTAGCTAACAATAGATGTGTATATACTGTATATAGATACATTTTATTATCCTGTGGGGGAAATCAGTAAATAGGCTATTCTGAATCACGTGGATGTGCTGTAGAGAGCTAGGAATCTGGTCAATATATGAAAATGGCCTTAAGTAATAAAGTAGGCTATGATATAAACACCCACAGTACATCATTATCAGACCTAAATGTTTCCCTCAACTTCCAAATTTAATGTAGAAATATGTCTAGCCCTTGGCCCCTTAAATGTCAAATGGTCAAGCTTGCACTTTGCCAATTTAACATTGAGGTGCCCACAATGTTTAATTGCCCACTCTTCCTGTTGGTATAGAAAACTTGGTAATGATAGAGCTAACATACCAGAACATGTCAGTCATATTTCATCACAATCTTTCAATGGAAAAAATAACATTCTGCTTTGTCTTACTATTTCAGATCAAGGACAAGGATGTACATCAAGACGAATTCATTGTGCTGCTTTTGCTATTTGTTTTCAACTTTTACATATATTCTGCAGTAATGTTCATCTTTTCAATTAAAACACATGAATGTCTGTCAATTGTCATCTTTATTAATACATTCAGACAATACAGGTAATACCTCACATGTAAATATCTCACAGGTAATTAGCAATGTATTTATTTGTGACAAAGTACAGTGCTTTAGGACACAAGGGGCATTGGTCTTTTTCATCCTTTTGCAGATTATGAAACTACTCACAGAATGTAAGCTTTCAAATGATGAGTCGTTCATTGAAATCAGTTTTTCACACTACTGACAGTCATGTAAAGGGTGAAGTGTGAACTGGATGAATAACTATTGGTGGTGAAACCTGAGAACAATAGCCACACATTAGCCTACCGAAACTGCAGATGTAAATGTTGGCTTTAATATGTTAATTGTGTCACCAGGAAACAATAGAATGTATAGTACTCAATGTAGCGTCTTGTATTTTAGGGAAATGGCATTGAATAATGTAAGGCCTGGCTATTGTAAAGTCAAATATTGTGAAAGTGTCTTGGTTTACATGTGTGTGTGTGAGATGGACCAAACAGTCAACAGAGAACATTTGTTTGAGCATTGGTTGAATTCTCCAAATCTGATGTTGATCTGAAGCTGCTGCATCCTGAACCCCGGGCTGATGTCATCACTGATTCTGAAACAAAAATAAATGCACCCAAGACGATGTATATTAAATGTATTTTATGGAAGAACAGGTAGGCATAATGTATACTGTTACTGTAGCTAAGTTTTGCAATGTCAGACTGGACTTGGTAAGGAAAGTAAGGTATAAAATTCAGTGTAGGGTCAGATTAGTACACAGTGAAATCTTCCATTTTAATATAACTACTGTACAAATGCAACCAAACTGACATGCAAGGTTACATTTTACACTGATTTAAATGTACATTGAGGATTTTACTCTATAATAGTGTGCAAATAACTGACCTAACGGTTACATTCGCAGACATATATTGAGTATTTAATGTAGTAATATGCCAAACTTACCAACTGTAGTTAATGTGAAGTTAATCCACAACAATCCAATGGTTTGTGGCCGTTGTTGAACTTTTTAACCAGGCCGGCAGGCATTTCTTTTTGCCAACGGCTCATTCGGTCTGGTTTATTAACCAGGCTAATTCTGTTCTACAGAATGGCCCATCATCAAAGGTGTCTGGCACACCCTAGCCTGGAATGTGACACACACACAGCATACAATAACATAAGGGCAGAGAGAAATTAAAGTTGTATTGTATATTCATTGATTTAATTCATGGGATTATGTTCTACAGAATGGCCCATCACCAAAGGTGTCTTGCACACCCTAGCCTGGAATGTGAATGTGACACACACACACAGCATACAATAACATAAGGGCAGAGAGAAATCAAAGTTCTATTGTATTGTATGTAGGTCATGTACTTCTAGTAGTACTAGTAGTACAAGTATAAAATAATAACATTTTATGTAAGTGGGAAGCAACAATAACTTTAGTGCCACCTGCTGAAATAAATGCCTAAAGGACTATATTATTAGTTAATTGCAGGTAGGCCTATATTATTATGTTATTGGAGCGGGTCCCCGAACCTTGAGACCCCCACAAAACGGTTGAGAAATGGGAGAGTTACCATGGGGGGGTCCCTGGGGGGTCCCCAGGGGTCCCCGAACCTTGAGACCCCCAAAAACGCCCCCAGGGGGGCGGCACGATTCCAACGAGCCCACCCCCGTCCAAAACGGCTGTGAAATGGCCGACTGACCGACCGTCGGACTTACCGACCGCCCGTCGGACTTACCGACGGTCCGTCGGACTTACCGACGGCCCGTCGGACTTATCGACCGACCGTCGGACTTGCCGACCGACCGTCGGACTTGCCGCCGACCGACCGTCGGACTTACCGACCGACCGTCGGACTTGCCGACCGACCGTCGGACTTGCCGCCGACCGACCGTCGGACTTACCGACCGACCGTCGGACTAACGACCGACCGTCGGACTTACCGACCGTCGGACTTACCGACCGCCGCGTCGGACTTACCGACCGCCGCGTCGGACTACCGACCGACGCGTCGGTCGGCTGGAATGGATATCGCCCTTACTGGTCTGCGAGGCGCCAGCATGCAGTATGGCTCGCGGACCAAATGGGACCGGCTCGCGGACCAAAAGCGGCCGCTTTTTTTTTTAATGACTATTCGATTTTTTATTTCAAGATCGATTCCCGTGCATATCGATCGATCGTCGATTAATCGATTTTTTTGGGTCAGCCCTACTTGTTTCACCCCAAATTGTTGAGGGAACCATCCAGTTCTATACTCGTTAATCTGAACACAGGCGACTGGTGCTTGATAAAGGGACTTGATGGCATTATAGAATTTACCATTGACACCAGATTTTAACAGTCAATACTGTAGGAGGTCTCTGTTAATCCAATCAAATGCCTTCTTGAAGTCGATAAAACAGGCAAAAGGTAGAGTTATTCTGCTTAATTCTTGAATGTATAATAGTAGAGACGACATAAATGTGGTCAATACATGCTCTCCCTTTTCTAAAACCGTTTTGCTCATCCACAAGCAGACCTGTTCTCTCAAGATGGTCTCCAAGTCTGTTGTTTAAGATTGAGGAATACAGTTTATATACACAACTAATAAGACTTATACCTCTGTAGCTAAGTGGTAACTTTGGATCATTCTTTGAAGACTTTGGGATAGGTTTACTAATGCTCTTATTCCACTGTGTAGGAGTGATGCCACTGTCAAAACAAAACTGAAATAATGAATAACAAAACATTAAACAACCTCGGTGACTTCAGCCCCTCATTAGAGATTTCATCGATTCCAGTAGCTTTTTTCATTTTACATCTGTCTATAGCATTTTGTATTTCTTCTCTAGAAAGTTCGGAATTCATTTGGGTTTACATTTTTTAAACAAATAGTTTATTTCAAAAACAACTTAAAAATTCTCTCTCGGCTTAAATTATCCCATAGAGTTTGAAGGTCTCGATTCCAGTAGGGTTTGTAGGATTTTCTGAACTCTTTATTTGATCCTTTTCGTTTTCCACAATTTTGCAATTCTGTATAGACACACCCCCATAGTTTATCATAACAAGCATCTAAATTATTTTGACTAAGCTGTCTGCATCCCAATTGCTCAGTCATGTCCAGTAGTATTGTATTATGTTGGCTAGAGGACAGAAACGACTGAGGGGGTTGTCTTGGTAATTATTCTCTAGGATGCTGTGAATGTAAGTCTTCATTAACAAAATATGGTCTCACTTGAAATTTTAACATTAATAAGGAATGATCAGGTATTTTGCACCTATCGCCTAATAATGAGAAACCCTCACCGCCTACTCTCTCAATTAATTAATTTGGGGTGAAAACATAAAATGCAACACAATTATTTAAACCGTCATGTGGAACAATAATATAGTCTACTACTGCTTTACCCTTAATGATGTAAAATTGTCATTGCCCAAAGGCATTCTACCATTAAGTACACAGCCCTTTACATCTCTTAAAAATTCAATTGATATTTCTCCATAGCTGTTAACGGTGCTGTCTGAATGAACCCTAGTAGAAATATTATCCATTTCATTATTAAAGTCATCAAGGTTACCAATCCGACAATTTAGATCCCCACACAAGTAAATTGCGTCTACATCAGACAATGTAAACATCTGGGTCGTTAAAGACTCAAAGAAAGAATGAGAATTGGTTGATCTCGTAGATCCTTCTGGGGGTAAATAGCAGGTGAAAATAACAAAACAGTAGTCAGAAACTCTATCGTTAAATTGTAGTGCAAGTATTCCTTCCACTGATTTATCCTTTATTTTAATTTCATAAACCTCAAATAAAATATTCTTAACAAAGAAACCAACGCCTCCCGATCCTTTAACTGCTTTAATATGCATGGGTAGGTTTTGACCAAACCTGTCAGGATCTGCCTTCTGTGTGTTGTTTTTGTTGTTCTTGGAACTTATTCTGAAGTTATGCTATGGTGTTCTTGAATCTTATTTTGAAGTGATGCTTTGTGTTTCCTGTTTTCCTTTGTAGTTGGTTCCTGCCTTGTCTCACCTTCCCTGATTTTTGGTTCTTTGTTTCACCTGTGTCTTGTTTTCCCCCAGCCAATCCTGTTGTTGATTTGATTTGAGTTCACCTGTGTCCTGTTAATCTTGTGCCTATTTAAGCCCTGTGTTTGGTTGTGTTCTGTGTTGGATTATTGTATTGTCACCTGAGTTCCTAGTCTGTTTTATGTTTGTTTGATGGTGTTGCTCTCCTGCAAACCTCTGTTTAAATAAACTTCCACTTGATTCTGACTTCCTCGCATTTGGGTCCTACTTGGAAACCACCTCCTGACAAAACCAAGAATAGCCCTGCAACTCAATTACTTAATTTTGTTTTAAATGAGTTTCATTCAGTGAAATAATACTAGGGCTATGGTCCAGTAATATAATTGATCTGAGTTCACTGTTCCACACAGTCCATCCGTTTATATTCCAATGCACTAGTGTCAGATTGTCAGCCTCCCGTGATTTAAAACGGGCATTATTTATGGGTTGGGCAGTTACGGTGGCACCCGCCTTGTGGGTCCGCTGCTATCCAGGCTGGCACCGTTCTCGGTATCCTGGTGCTCGTGCTGTTCCTTCTGCCTGTCACGTTTCACCAGCCTCCCATTGCCGGTCAAGAAATATTCCTTCCCAGCCGGGATTTCTTTGAGAATGGCGTTGTCCGCTCCGCGTTGACGATTTCAGGTGATCGGAATGGCGGGGTTTCTCCCCTTTTCTAAAGACCCCGCCACTCCGACGATTAAACACATCGCCATTCCGACGCAACACACAACCCCGCGCCCCACCCCCACCAAGCACCCCACAGTGACCCACACACCCTCTGAGACGTAGCCCACACAATCAACCCCCCTTCCGAAATTTAAACACCGCGACGCACAGGCAAGGGCGCACAGAATGCATGCCAAATTGTGTGTGTGTGTGTGTGTGTGTGTGTGTTATGATAATACAGTCGGGATGACTACATGCACCCTCTGTAGACATTTTTAAATCTCAACTCAAGACTCACCTCTTCACTCTTGCTTTTAATTGAGTTTTAATATCTGCGTTCCTACTCTGTCCTGACTGATTTGCTGCATGTTGTGTTTTTATTTATTTTTTCTCTATGTTTTTATACTTTTACTTTGTTCTTTGCCATTGTTCTATCATTTTAACTACTTGACTGTGTTTTATTGTATTCTATTTTTGTGTCCTGCCCTGTGAAGCACTTTGAGCTGCATTTATGTATGAAAGGTGCTATACAAATAAAGTTTATTATTATTTATTATTACATGTCTGTCTGTCTGTCTGTCTCTCGCTCTCTCTCTCCCTCCGATCGTCACGATCATCACCTTCAATCCGAAATGAACGCAACAGAACGCATAACAAATGATATGTCACTCAGACATAGGAAATGGTCAATGGACTGGACATCCATATACATTGCGTTGGATGACGTCATGATATGTCAGAGAGAGAGAGAGAGAGATCCAATATTTATTTGTAAATACATTGTTCTGTTTTGATTGTCTTGTTCCACTTCTGCTTTGGCAATGTAAACGTACGTTTTCTCATGCCAATAAAGCTCATTTGAATTGAATTGAGAGAGAGGAGAGAGAGGGGGGGGGGGCAGACACTGACAAGACTAGACAGACTCATGCACGCACGTTTGACTCAAGATAACTCAGATACCGAAAAGTACCAAACTCCCCCTTTTCTCGCTTCCACTCTGTCTATTCTTGCTGTCCCGAATCAACGGAGGTTGCCAAATGCCAATGCAAATAGTGTCATTATAGCAACGTGCGCGTTTGTGTCATAATTGTCTCCACCAGGCCGAAGGCATGGGGAGAGAGTATGTTTTGCACTCCGTCCGTGTGTGTGTGTGTCCTTCCTTCCGTCCGTCCGTCCTTCCGTCCGTCCGTTACCAGCTAATCTCCGGCACCGTTGGCCCGATCAATGCCAAACTCTGCACACACACTCCCTGGATGCCAACGATGAACCTCTGCCCCACATTTTCCAGAACGGCCTGTTATAGCGCCACCATGAGGCAGCTTTTCACATTGTTTACCTAAAACTGCACCGATCTGCGTGATACGTTGCATGCACACTCCCTAGAGGTCAAGGACAAACCTTTGACCTGCATTTTCCGCATCTGCCTTTTATAGCGCCACCAGGAGGCCGACTTTTGTAAAACACATTTTTTGATATTACTCCTCCAGATTCTGTCCAAAAATCTCACAAATCGTTACACAGTATCTCTATGGTCATGTGCTCAAGTCGGATCTGTCCGATATTTCATATTCCATCCTAATTGGCTATAATTGGCTTTCACAGTTTGCAAGATTGCCCCGTTTTGAACAAAAGCCTCAAATCATGAACGCAGCATGCAATTTACGTGAAATCTTTCACACATTTTCTTACTAGGCTGAGGAATATATCCCACCCTTTTCACATTGGCCTGTTATAGCGCCACCAACAGGTTGATTTTTGCAAAACACATTTTTGGAACAAAATGCTTCAAAAACATGTTTATATTAATCCTAAACATTTTGCCAAACATCTCACACAGACCTATCCTCCTGGTGGAGACCTGTGCCCAGAAGGGCACTTTTTCTAGTTAAGTCTGCGGTTGTTGAAAGCAAGATTTGAACTCGCGAAGCATGGACTGGCCTGCTGCCTGCAAATCGGTGTAGTAGTCCACTAGACTAACGAGGCATCTAACAGACTAGGCTATTGTATTTGTATTAGAAGGTGAAGCTCCTCCTTGGTGAGTGTTTTTCTTGGCTACGCCCCGCCCTACTAGTAGTAGCCGGCTGGATAAAACGAGAGCACCCTAGGAAATGGTCCTATGAATATTCTCAGATGGCTTTGCCCAATTAAGGTGCTGAAGGGGGCCGTGGCATCAGTATACTCTCCCCATTTTATTACACAGGTTTATTTTATACATGGAATTGTTTAGTGGGCTGCATCAATATTGAAAAACAAGCTCTTCTGGTAATAATTATTAATTATCGTTTATGTGCCAAGACTTCATCAGAGGCTAGGTTTAGTGTAACATGCTTTAGTTTTAAACACTATAACTATTCTAAACAAATGACAACATGGATCTAATCTAACCTGAGTTCTCAAATGGAACCTAAACCAAAAGTTAGCGTTTACAAAAAGCTGATACCTTAGATTGTTGTTCAAAGTTAACTTCAAAATGTTAACATGCGTTGGCAGGCCGCAGGAAGGAACAACCCAAACAAGCTGCTCCGATAAATCTCAACATTAGTGGATTAATTCAACCCATTCAATAGACACATACACAGAACCACTTACTTCAAGAAATACTCTGTTACAAGTAAGTCCGGTCAAGTCAACATTTACTTGAAGATGATCATCAAATCAAAAAGGGATCAAACCCATAGCCTACTTTGGGCACAGTATAAACTTATAAGCCTATAGGCCTATATTATATACACACACATATATATGTCCAAATGTTTACAAATAAAATAATAAATAAAATAAAAGTAAAATTGAAAATTAAAACAGAAAAACAAAATTAAACAAAGTTATGGATGCAGCGCTGGACTGCATCCCAATATTGCTCCAGGGTCCTGGGTCCACGGCGGAACTGCCGAACAAGCCTCCGAAGCCTGTTGGAGAAAATCATTATATAATTCATTTTAGTCATATAGTAATGTTCTCGTGAACACATTTTGTTGTGCACAAAAAGTTCTATAGGCTAATAACAAGCCCACGCCAGTCCATCGCATTTCAGCCTCAGATCGTCACTCCCACAACAAGCCTTTTATTATTTAATTATGCTTAGCATCAAGAAACTCTCAAACCTTCTATCCAGCTCTCGCCATTTCCTTCGCCGAGGCGGTGCTGGAGAACCGCGCTCAGCGATGGAGCAGACTGTCTCTAACAGTTTCTGCTCGTCCTTCAGACGGTGGATGAACAGCCAAATGGATGGATGGCGCCTGTCCACTCGCGCGTTCCATCTGTGATGCCAACCTGAAATAATCAGAGATCTATAAGAACTAGGATACATGCAGCAGTGCAGCAGCACACATATCACATGGCCCATTGACATTGACACTTGCTCAGTGAATCAAATAGGCCTGCAGTGCAACAGTCTTTGGAATGAGAAATTATTATTATTATTATTAATAATAATAATAATAATAATAATAATAATAATAATAATAATAATAAATCTGAGTTGTTACCCTCCACCGCGTTGTTGCTGCGGTTGTCGCCGCGGCGGCGATAGACGCTCCACACACGTGGCAAGAAGGTCGCGTTCTCCCCTACGTAGGTGTTCTCCATATACTGGATGAAGTCATCCAACGCAGGGTAGCCACGGAACAGCCGGCGTGTCTGTCTGCTCGTACAGAAGGTCCTAAAGGCGCGCCTCAGATGGGTAGTTGGGAGGTAGCCTGTGGCCATCGCCTTCCTGACCCATGCCTTCAGGTACCTGTCCCGCCTGTATGGACCTGCAAAAATTGAGTGAAGAAGTACAATTTAAGTCACTAAAATCGACCTAAGGCCTACAAATTCATAAGCGCTCAACAATCTTTAATAATATATTTTACAAAAGAACCATGAATGAATGGTATTATAACAAATTAACAATTTATAAGTATAATCACTCACCCGCCAAGCCAAGCTTTTTGATTTTGATTTGATTTATTTGATATATTCAAGATACAGTTCAAAAGGAGCAGTACAGAATTTTCAGGATTGCACAAAAAGTCAAAGACTTAATTCCATTGTGGTCCAAATAAATAAATACAGCATATGATATAGGAAGAACATGCGTTGACAATAATGGACATTACAACGACACCATCATAGATCACTAAATAAAACATTAAATACATAATAAATAGATAGATAGATAAATACAGCACTATTCTAGCTTGCCCATCAGCCAGTTTTTCAACATATTTTTTAAAATGTTCAAGGACTGGGCAAATTTAATTTCCCTTGGGATTTTGTTCCAATCCTCCACCCCCGTATATATAAATGCGCTTCTGCCTACCTTATTTTTTAGGTTTGGTAGTTTAAGATCAGCTACACTCGCCCTTGTATTCAAGCTATGGGATTCGTTGACATACGGGAAGTAACCTTTAAAATATGTTGGGCATTTTTCCTTTAAGATTTTATAGACCATAATGAGTCTCAGTTGTTGTATTCTGCCTTCGACTGGAAGCCAATTTAACTCTCTAAAATGGTTAGCACCAATGTGGGTTCTTGGGGAGAGATACAGAACTACCCGCATTAGTTTATTTTGTGATGTCTGTAGCTTATTTTTGGTGTTTTTAGATATACCGCTGTACCAGGTTAGGCTTGTGTAATCAAAGTGACATTGGACTAATGCTGAGGCCAGTGTCCTCATAGTGGTTCTGTCTAGGAATTTGGCGATCCTGGCTAGGAACTTAGTCCTTGCGTGGATCTTGCCAATAACTGAGTGAGCCATCGATTCACTGGTCATGATCTGGTCTAGTGTGCAACCTAGATATGTGACAGATGTTTTCACCTGGAGTTTAACTCCGTTACATTCTACTGAAAAGTTGGATATCTCTCTTAAGTTGTGTCTTGAAGCAAAAACTATACATTCTGATTTACCCAAATGCAGGGATAACTTGTTATCACTTAACCATCTGTTGACTTTTTTTAACTCGTTTTCTAGAGAGCGACTAACTGTTTCCAAGCACTCACCTGTCACCAGTAGTGCAGACTCATCTGCGTACAAAAATAAAGGACATGAACAGGCTGCATCCATGTCATTTATGTAAAGCAAAAATAATAAAGGACCTATTATGCTTCCTTGAGGAACTCCACAGGTGAGTTTTTTCGGCTCCGAGAGCAAACCACCTGTTTCGACCATTTGGAATCTGTCTGAAAGGTAGGACTGTATCAGTGACAGAGCCTCACTTTTAAAACCTATTGCCTTTAATTTATATAATAATATCTGGTGATTGACTGTGTCAAAGGCCTTCTGAAGGTCCAGCATGACCATCCCGCAGTACTTGCCATTGTCAACTTCCTTTTTTATCAGGTCAGTTAGGTATAGCAGGCAGGATTCAGTAGAGTGTGACTGTCTAAAACCCGACTGTAAGTTATATAAAATATCAAACTGATTTACATAGTTTGAAATCTGTTCGTGGATAACTCTTTCGAATATTTTGCTAAGAATGCTTAAAATAGACACTGGCCAGTAATTACTAACATCATCCCTCCTGCCTTTTTTATGTAGGGCAGTAACTCTGGCCTTTTTAAATTCATGAGGCACCTTTGCTTGGGAGATTGAAAGATTTATAATGTGCGTTACATATGGAGCTATCACCTCAGCTCCATCCCGCAAAAAAGTGGCAGGGATGGCATCTAGGCCTGTTGCTTTGGCAGTATCTAATCCTCTTAACATCTTTGCAACTGTTTCCTTTGGTATTTGTGAGAAAGAGAACTGCTCTTTCCCTATGCCTTTGGCCTCGTAATAATGGGTTTCTCCATATTCACCTGTACTAACAGGGAGTTTCTGGACTAAATCGTTAGCAATATTGGTAAAAAATTTATTAAAATTCTCTGCCACACTGGCTTTATCAAAGGTTAAAGAACCATTTATCATAAGACCTACATTTTCGTTTTTCGTTTTGGGCTTATCTTTTGTCCCTAGTAACTTCAGGGTTGCCCAGAGCTTTTTTGAGTCACTTTTATGTTCTTCGATCTTATTCTTAAAAAAATGTTTTTTGGCTTCTTCCACCATTTTTTGTACTTTATTTCTCAACTTTTTGAATTTACTATCTAGTTCTGGTATCCTGTTTCTCTTAAATTTCTTTAATATTTTGTCTCTTAGATGTATTGTGTCTAGAATAGCTTTATTCATCCATGGCTGTGTTCTTTGTTTTATTCTAACCTTCTTTGTTGGAGCTATTCTATCTAAAACATTAAGAAACGTACTTTGAAATTTCGCTCCTACAAGGTCGACATCCCCACTTATCAAAATGTGGGACCAGTCTGTTCTCTTTAGCAGTTCTATGAAGCTATCTTTGTTGTATCTACTGAGTGATCTACACGTAATAGTTTTGTGGCTGTTTATTTTAGCCCTCCTGGCTTTTCTAGTACAGTAGGTAATGAAATGGTCGCTTATTCCATATACAATTACACCACTTTGAGTAATTTTACTTTCATCAGAAACCATTATTAAATCTATTACCGTTTGGCTATGATCCGTGATTCTGGTGGGTTCTGTTATTAACTGAGTAAGACCATTTGTTTGTAAAAGGGTTTTCAGTGAATTGTAATGCTGCCCCTTTACATTTGAAATGTCCACATTTATGTCTCCCATTAATATTGTTTCTTTACTTAGGATATCCAGGTTTAAATATCTGGGTATTGATATATTTCCTTCAATTGAAAAAATTGTGTCTGTAAACTACAATAGAACCATTAGGTCAATCATAGACGATCTCAATCGATGGTGTAATATACCTGTCTCCCTCTCCGGAAGAGTCTCTATTATCAAAATGAACATATTACCTCGAGTAAACTTCTGTAGTTCCATGATTCCTATTGCCCCACCTGTTGCTCATTGGGAAAATTTACATAGAGCAATCTCAAAATGTATATGGCGAGGCAAGCGAGCTCGGGTTAAACTTACTACCTTACAACATGAGCGGCAATCTGGCGGTCTAGCTGTACCAAATGTTAAATTATATTTTCAAGCGTTATCACTTCGTCCTCTGTTGAGTTGGTTTAATTTAAATTCTGAGGCCCCCTGGCTTAATATTGAAAAACATATTGTGGCACCGATTCGTTTACAGGACATTGTCTTCACAGATATTTCACCAAAGCAGTGTAGATTGCGTTATGGTCCTATAATAGCGCATGCCATATCTTTATGGCGCAAATATGAAAAGTTACTTAAATGGGATACTAAGTGGCATGAACATACTCCCTTATTCCATAACCCTTTATTGCTTAGCGGAGGCCGTTGTTTTGTAGCTCAATCATGGTCCAATTGTGGCATTCATGTACTTGCCGATGTTATGGATGATAATGGTTTAAGATCATTCTCTGATCTGAAAGAGTCGTATAACTTACCAGGTACCTCCTTTTTTTTATATTTGCAGCTCCGTTCGGCTATGCGAGCCTATGGAGTTCCATGGACCAAACCAGCTACTCACCCTTTAGTTACTCTCTCTAAAAAAACTGCAGGTCTGTCCAAAGGTCAAGTTTCTATAATTTATAAAGATCTATCACAAAGAGGTACTTCGTTAATACCCGTTATCCAATCTTGGAGCACAGACTTGGGATTAGAACATCATCAATCTATCAATTGGACCAGAGTGTGGGGAAATATTATTATGGCATCACGAAACCCAAATCATCAGCAGATTAATTTCAATTTTGTCCATAAAACATATCTAACCCCCCAGAAAGCTTATAGAATGAGACGTGCTATTTCACCAAACTGTACACTCTGTTCTTTAAATACTACTGGTACCTTTATACATATGATGTGGGAATGCCCCACAGTCAAAAGTTTCTGGGAACAGATAACTCATTATCTATCTAAAGTATTACAAAAACATATTCCCTGTTGTCCTAAATTATTGCTCCTTAATGATGATTCTTTAACTTTAAGTATTGTTCAGAGACGATTCTGGTTGGCAGGAAGTACCGCTGCAAAAAAAAATGTTGGCACTGCGATGGCAAGCTCCACATTCTCTGCCCTTAACAATAGACAGCTGGAACCATATTCTCTATCAAGTTAGGACCTCCACTGTATAACTAGCATGACATATATAACTAATTATATCTGTATAATCACTTATTTTATTTTATTTTGGTCTTTGTTGACACTCTTGCTCGTATCTTTTTCTTTTCAGGCCTATGACGGGGTGGGTTGGGAGGGATTAATTTATTGTTATTTATTTACAATTTGTTTTGATATATGTTTATGTTGCATTTAATTGTTATCATTACTATATTTTTTCTTTTATTTTTTTGTCAACGGTGGTTGGTGCAGGGGTTTGGGGGTAGGATTTAAAAAAAATGAGGCGAGGGGCAAGCCACTGATAATGATTTGAATTACACTTTGTGTGCACTTTCTTGGTATGCCTGTACCTGTGCCTTTCATTCAAAAAATGAAATAAAAATATATCCCAAAAAAAAAAAGGATATCCAGGTTGTTGGCCAAAATGGTTTCCAAGGATCGCATAAAGTGACTCTGGTCCGGGGGTCTGTACAGAGCCCCTATCAAAATAGGCTTGCTTTTGGTCGGGAGGATATCTAGCCAAACTGCTTCGATTTCATCGACATTCAATTCAGTTCTAACATTAAAATTTAAATCAGACCTTACATATAAACACCACCTCCTTGTCTATTTCTGTCCCTGCGGGTGATTACGTAATTTTCTATTTCTATTTCAGAGTCTCTAATGGAAGAATCCAACCATGTTTCTGTGAAACATAAAATACTAATCTTCCCTTTTTTTGTAAGGTCACGTATTTGACACATTTTAGGATATAGACTATGCACATTTAGGTGCAGACAGTGTAGGCCTTTACATGAGAAAACCTGAGTTACCTCCCCCTCAGGATCCCGGGACACTGGCTGAGGGCTCCCCAGAGATTCAGGGGAGAAGTAGCTGCTAGTTAATGCAGACTCTGTCCGATTTAGAGGGTTTAAAGGTATAATTATCGAAGGCTTCAAGGTGACTGTTATTAAATTAAAATTGTTTACCCCCTTCGGTCGCGAAACATGCCGAGGCAGGCGCACCATGGCGGGATTTCTAACATCAATATTGCTATTTGTCCTAATAAGAACTGGACGGTCACTAGTCTTTACCCCTGGGGTTGAAACTGTAGCTATGACTGTAGTAATGGAAGGAGACACTAAACTGGGAACAAAGGAATTGTATATATGGTGATGGAGCATATTGCTTAAAGGTAGTCAACGTGACCTTGGACATGAAAAGTGAGAGGCAAAATTGGCAGTGAGTGTCTTTGAACCTTTAATATTTGGGTGAATATTGTCTCTCTTGTACAGGTGCGCTTTCTTCCAGAAAGAGTCAAAGTGGTTAATGAAATCATGACCTTTAGTAGTGCAATAGTTTTTTAGCCACTGATCAATGTTGTATACACGGCTAAAATGTTCTGAGCCCCTCAAAAGAGTGGGGATTAATCCAGAGAAAATGCAGTTCCTGCCAAGGCTCTTATTTTTTGTCGCCAGGAGCTCATAGTCTTTCTGCAATTTGAATAATTGTTTGCACCTGACGTCGCAAATACCTGCATGAACGATCACTGTTTGGACAGAGGGATGTCGCTCAATGAGCGATGGAATATTCTTCAGTATATCTAAAACTTTAGCACCTGGAAAACAATATGAGATCCCGTTTGGGGTCGCGACGGAACGGATGATCGAGTCTCCCACCAGGAGAAACTTTGGGGGGTTTACCGTGAAACCCCCCGGCCCAAGATGACCGGGAGTAGGGGGAATATTGTTACCCGATCTGGTGACGATGATGTCCGCCGTCACCTGCGCTGGCGTTCGGGAGTGTAGTGGATGACCGGGGATAGCGGCCGCTTCACGGGAGGGATTATTATCCGAAGCCGCTGTCGGAGTAGTAGACTGCGCTGAGGTCGGGTCGTGGAGCGGGGATACTGCTCCGGCGTTGTCAACTGTCCTCCTGGCTCGCATCAGGACTTGGTCAGGCCTCCATCTAGATGTAATGGAGGGGTGGGTCAGACATGGTAGATAAAATAAGAAATAAAATAAAATATTACACACACACACACACACACACTTACTGTTGTTGTGTGACCCGCTCAACCCTCCTCTTAACGTGACGGAGGACAGCCCGGTACATCTCCTCCGTCTTGCCGCTCATCAAGACCATGATGAAAGCCACCACCCTGCCCAGGTAGAGGCTGTGGATGCAGAAGAATTGATAATACGGCCTTGGGCACGTCTTGAACGTCCCGTCCATATAGATCTAAAACAAAATTAATGTCATTATATGCATAGGCATACTGATATAAATTAGACATAGGCCTATATATTATTGCGGAAAACCCTAATGGATGTGTTGCACGTCAGCCGTTTGGGCCACGACCCGGTCATAGACCCGCTTGACGGGGAGGGTTGGGTCTGCAGCCACCTGTTCGAGCATCTGCTCAATTATAGCAGTGGTGGCGACCAGGTCCTCTTCTGCCGCGTGGTCGTGGTTCCCTGGAGGGCTTGTGACGACGATGGCTGGATCGTCGGCCTCCAGATCCAGCCACCTCGTGTGTAGAAACACATTACACCCCCGACGGGCACAACGCCAATAAATCTTATCTGGCTTCGTTTTGTTTCTCAGGTAGCGGAAATTATTAATGACGAGGGCTTTCCCTCCGTGACTATTCGCAATCTGAATGTAAGGTGGTAAAGCTGCTTCAGCGTCCATGATGTAAGAGAATGTATCTCACCATGGGACGCTCTTTTATATCCGTTAACTTGATTGATTAACACCTGATTCCAATACATTGTACGACTACCTCAAACTCATTGGCCGTGGCAAATTGAAAAATGTCAAGAAGTTACATTTTTAACGGGACATTGGTAAGCACCCGTGCGTAATGACTGCGAGCATCCAATCCAAGTCCAGCACCACCTTAGAAATCGCTGTCCAAGGTGCTGAAGTATCATCGTATTTTATTAAACCAACTGCAACCCAACTACAGGTGCCCATGGCAGTTATATTTATGAACATTCATCGTTTTTCATTCTACATAAACCTGTGCGTAAACGTGCGTAATACAGCTCTGAGCCTCTATGGTGTTCATATTCACATTGTGACCCACATTGGACCCTATAGAGCGTTGACATGCAGTCAAAAGCCTAAAATCTTTGGCACTGTGCCAAGACAAGGAAAAACATGGAGTGAAATATTTAATATTTTATATATATATATATATATATATATATATATAATCAACTTTCCAATTTCAGTGCATTTTGGCTTTCAAGGCTTTGCATGGGTGATTCCTGCGCAACAGACATATAGTGTTTATGAGGAACGCACAATATGCCTATACGACCTTATACGTGCAATCAATATAACTGTGGATTGATAGATACATGAATAATATAGCTGTCAACTATAGGCCTAAATCCAGCTAAATCATCATCATTGTGCAATATGGGGTTCCCAGCTGCGCACATCGCCGCTTTGCATGTTCATTCCAAAAATACAGTTAAGTATGGAAACAAATATAGGCTACAGAAAACAGCATGGGGCGTGCGTGCGTCCCGTGACTCCCGTCCGTCAGAGGGGAAGAGTGCGTCTGAAGAGTGCGTCTGAAGTGACGATATGGCTGCAACATTGGATAGCCACTAATAATAATAATAATAATAATAATAATAATAATATGTTGATGAATATAACTATCTTTTTCGTGCGTGCACAGACATTATCATATAGGCTATGTCCTCCCGACCGTGTAAGGTTATTAAAATGGACATAATCAGATATAGACAACTTGTGACTTTGACGCACGCGCGCACACACACACACACACACACACACACACACACACACACACACACACACACACACACACACACACACACACACACACACGTCATTACGACCGTGTTTGCTTTCATGGACAGAATAACAGGCGAGGCAGATATATAGGCTACATCTTTATTTAATTTAATAAAATGATGGGATTAATGGCAGATTAATATGCTTTGACAAAGGTGCAAATATGTCATCCCTACGAGACACACACACACACACACACAGCTGAGCAGAGACGACAAGTTCTTATAATTGTCACGGTGACCCGCCCCGCCCCCCCGCACTCCTTTGCATTTGAATGCTTGAACTGCGCAAACGTAAACAGTCCGGACAGTGAGGACAAAAGAGGTGTTACAAATTATCATTTGGCATGCATTCTGTGCGCCCTTGCCTGTGTGTCGGATGGCAGTGTTTAAATATCGGAGGGGGGGGGGGGGGGGGCGTTGTTTGTGTATACGTTTTGGAGGGTGTGTATGGGCCACTGGGGTGCTTGTGTTGCGTCGGAATGGGGGTGCGTCGGAATGGGGATCAGTCGGAACGGGGGTGCGTCGGAATGCCAGGGTGTAACCCCGTCGATGAACGGGAGGCCCACAATAATGATAGACACATCCGATTGGAATCTGTTGGCTGGGCATGATCCTATGGAGTCAGAACAGTCTCAAAAGTCTCACAGTAGATATTACAGATTTGTAACTCACAAGTTCAGATTTGCAACTCACGTGAGTGAACTCACAGGTTCGCATTTGTGTTTTGTATCCACAAGTTCAGATTTGTGTTTTGTATCTGTATTTTGCATCTGTGTTTTATATCCGTGTTTCGCATCTGTGTTTTGTATTTGTGTTTTGTATCTGTAATTCGAATCTGTGTTTTGTATCCGTGTTTCACATCTGTGTTTTGTATTTGCGTTTTGTATCTGTAATTTGCATCTGTGTTTTGTATCCGGGTTTCGCATCTGTGTTTGAAACACAAATGCAAAACACAGATGTGAAACACGGATACAAAACACAGATGCAAATTACAGATACAAAACACAAATACAAAACACAGATGTGAAACACGGATACAAAACACAGATACAAAACACAAATACAAAACACAAATACAAAACACAGACACGAAACACGGATACAAAACACAAATCTGAACTTGTGGATACAAAAGACAAATGTGAACCTGTGAGTTCACTCACGTGAGTTGCAAATCTGAGCTTGTGAGTTACAAATCTGTGAGACCATTGAGACTACTTTTGAGACTCTTCTGACGTTGGGCGTTAACGAACGTCCTCATTGGCTGAGGGAATCTGTCAATCATTCTGATTGACAGATTCCTCGGCCAATCAGATCGGTCCGCCTTCAGCCATCCTATGGCTCCTTACATTGTGAGGGGGGGGGGCTCCAAATCAATTGGTCGCAGACCCGGACCACTTCCTTGTTTACAACTGGATGAAAGATTTATAGTCATTCTTCAACTGTATTTTCTTAATTTTCACAGTTGTGGACGTATTATTAATGTAATTGACCGTTCGGTTTTTTTGTATACTGTTTTGAGAAATGCCAGCCCGCCCGTCGAGACCCAGACCTCCGTGACTTCCAGGGGCGACTCTCGCCCCTGACGAGGCTCTGTTTTGGGGTATAAAAGTCGAGCGAGTCCCTGGCAGAGCCTGGAAGTCCCTCGGAGCCCAGGAGGTCTGGGGCAAAGTTCCCCCGCCCCCCCCCCCCCCCGACTAATGCGGACCTCGGTGACTTACTGTTAACAACATTAGTCCCCACTATTTACCTGTGCGATAGCAGGAGCATCTTCAATATTAAGGTGAGTAACCTACCAGTCTGTCAAGGATACAATTTTAATAGATTATTCTTATAATTCACAATAGTGCAGTGATATTCAAATCATTAAGGTTAGGGGTTAATTTAATCTATCATCCACATGTGTTATCAAACTCTTAAAGGCGCTGTAAGAGAATCTTTCGCTTAATAATCCCCGCCTACATATTCTGGGGGAACATTAGCCCAAAAAAATTCCGATCTACAAGCTCACAATGCAATAATGCATTGCGATGTGAGCTTATAGATCAGCTATTTTGTGGCAAAGAAATCAGTAAAACAATAGTCTTGTAAAGCAGTGGTTCCCATTATGGGGTCCGGGGACCCCCTTCTGTCATTGCAGTTTCAGGGGGTCCCCAGCTAAATTATATTTTGGAACCAAATGGACCCTTGCAGGTCTGTAACTCTGAGTGTACAAATGGAACCAAATAGACCCGTTTGGTTCCATTTGCAAAATCAACATAGATTTTACAATATAAATTGAGGGTCCCAGAGATAGAAATGCATGTCAAACTGAGGGGTCCTTGAAATTAAACGGGTTGAGAATCACTGCTATAGAGCTGCAACAATCTTCTCTTATGGGGGTCCCTGGCATATCTTTTCAAATGGGGGTCCGCGGGCTAATAAGTGTCAAGTTTAAGTATAACCTTTCAGTTTTGTTAAAGCCTTCTGTTGGTACAGGGAATAAGGTAGTTTAGTTCTGGGGTACCCTGTACATATTGCATGTAGGAGTGGTTAATGTAATACAAAAAAAAATCACACCCGTGTGAAGTGAGGGGCACTCTTATCATCTTATTCTTGTTCTTAATCAACATGAGTTAGACTTTAATATATTAGTGCCCTTCACTTCACACAGGTGTGACTTTTAAAACAAACATTGAATATCACTTTCGCAACCTTTCAAAAGTTGTATCTGATGCCTTGTAGAATATGATCAAGAACGTTTGCTGGCCACAACCTATATGTGACGAGGAAGAGGACGATATCCGCGTTCCAATGCCGTTCCATGTCAGTCTAGTCATTGCATTTTGATGCTGTCCACCAGTTGCCAAATCCTCAGGACCATGTCCTTGGTGCCAGAGGTTTGTTTACAGAAATGCATGGGGGGGGGAGCTCCCCCGCACTGGCCGAGGTCACCGGGGTCAGTGCGAGGAAGCCCAATTCCCTTGTCAGGCTCCTCGCTGCCACAGACGAGCAGCCCAGGGAGATGCTGTAAAAGTGGTCAGCATTCTCCCTGGGCTGCCCGTGGAAGAGCTCCTCCAGTGCTAGTTCCGCTTGGAACGCCCCCCAAGCAGCGTCGTAACCACCGAGCTCCTTACTGGCCTCCAACACGTCCTCCAGCAACTGACACAGGTGTGCCCCACCTCCCGGACCTGCGAGGACAGACCCTTGCCAGCCACATTCTTCACTGGGACCAGCATTGGCTGTTCAGCGAGGTTTTTTAGCTGGGCCAGGTCCATCAGGTCCTCTGGGGCTAGGGAGATGGGGTCACAACCTTTGTCAAGCCGGACCACGCCCTCCAGCCTGGCGCTCAGATGGACCCCCATTTTTGTACACAGGTCGCGGAAGTGCCGGATATAATTGTGGGCTTTTCTGTGCAGCGCCCTGCCCACCTCCACTTTCAGCAGCCCCATGGAGAGGATGACAGCGCTTACTGGATGCCTGTAAAAGGGCGACTGATGTCGGTGCGGTCCATTGCAGTACAGTTGAACAAAGTTCAACTGTACGTCACCGACATCAGCCGCCCTGAAGACACCCAGCAAGCTCTCTGAAAGCCCTCCAACTCCATGGTGGTCCAGTGGGGATTGGGCATTGGCAGCCTCATGCAAGGTGTACGCGGTGTACACCTTGCTTTGGCTGCCAATGACCCTGTGCAGCCCGAACCTGGACCACAGGAGGTCCACTGCCCCATCCCGGTCAGTCACATTTACAGCTGCGTGAATGGACACAGGCTCCACACAGTCCAGTGACTGTTGGTGGAGGAGTTCCTGGATGACAAAAGGGTATGGGGATTTGTCCCCCAGCCGGGTCAGAGTGAGCATCACTTTGATCCCGGCTGGGGTCGACACCTGTGCAATGGCACTGTCCAGGAGGCCAAGAATGAACTCCTGGTCCACTGACAGTACGTTGAACTTTGCCGTGTCAAAGAGGGCGTTTTTTTTAACTGATGGCCTCTTCTTCTCCAGCATGGGGAGGGATCCCAGTATGTCCCTGAAGGCCACTGCCAGGGATTTCTGGTATTCTTGGCACATCTTCCTGGCCTCCTGGAAGGTGTGCAGTTTCCCACTTTCCCTAACCTTACTTGATGGTACCAGTGTTAAATGGAGCTGCCACCCTCCGTCCACATACGCGAGCGTGGACCCATGTACTTGGGACCACTATCGGATAATTGGCTGGCTCATTCCCTTGAGTGGGAGATGTTTCTTAAGAAATGGCCAGTGGAACGGGTGTCCATTTATGACCCTATCTGGGACGAAGAGATAGTGTATCCTCCCTTTGATCGATTCGAGCTCCTTGAGCTCGACCACCACTCCGTCTGTGTCGAATTCAAATTGGAGACTGTCCTCACAGACAGTCTCGTCGACACAGACGGAGTGGATGGCCACGGCTGCCCCCCCGTCCGCCCTGCGCAGGAAACGCCCTGTGTCTCCATTAAATGGAGCCGACATGGCGACAATATTGTCCCCGTTGAGGGCAGCTACGTCAATGTAGCGCTCACTTTCCCATTGTGTCTGGCTTTCCATTGTCACAAATTTTTATTGAAAAAAGGACGTGGCTTCGCCAGTACCTTTATAAATTGTTTAGAAAAACAGGAAAAAATTGTTTTTTTAACAAAAAAAAACTAACAGGCCGTTCACCTTTGATTTATTTTTTAAATTCCCCCACTATAGTTGTTTAGAAAAACTGGAAAAACCACGATAGCATTCGCTCAAAAAAGCACAAAAAGTGAAATTATGGAGGAAGGTAACTGTCTCCTCATGTAATGCATTTCTTATTTCAATTTATACATTACATTGTAGGCCTATTTCATTTGCTAGCCTAGGAATGATCAGAATGGACAAAATATACCATTGCTGATTAAATGTATAGGTGAGATATATATATATATTCAAGCTTGCGTGACAAAATTGCACAATGCATTATGAGCTTGTAGATTGGCTATTATTATTGCAGAATGCTCTGCTTTGGCCTTGTCTACTAGCTGCTAAGGTCTCTTAAATGTTAACTGCAATTAACTCCAGGCACTTGAGATGCTGTATAGTGCTGTAGTAGTCAAAATCACTATTTAAATTGAGAAGCTCTTGTTGAGAAGCTCACAAATTACTCTTATTCTATGCTTCTGCATTGTCTCAAGGAAGCCAAACAAAAATAAGTTTTATGTATCTTTGTCCAAATTCCGCAGACACCCTGGATTATAATCATGACCATGTCTACACCTGGCGCTCAACTGATGACCACACCACCAGTATCAAGAGCGCAGACGAGGGGATTTCTCGGCCTCCAGTGGGCTTTCCACAGACAAGTCAGGCAATGAGGGTCTACGCCTCTACGGTCCACCAGCCACTCATGCAAATTACAGCAGCGTTTTTTAGAACCACCCGCCGCTATGACACCAGATTATTTCAGGACACCAATTTCTTAAAATGAATTAGCAGACACAATTGGAACACAAACTTTTAAGCAGATATGGGTTCTGTCCTGATATGAATAGGGTGTTTCACAAGATGTACAACATTAATCCTTCATATAACTTTTTATGGACTGCTAAACATACTGCTAGATAGATTTCCAATCAAGTCACCACTGTGCTATAGCACCTTTAAACCTTCACAATGACGAGTCCCGTAAACAATAACAAAGTACATGGTTTGACAATTGTATTTTATTTGGACACACCCGGCATCTCATTATGATGTTGCCTGAATTAATTGCTCAACATATTGGACAGTATTGAGATACATGTCCACCCCAAAACAGTCTGAATGTTGCAATGGATTGATGTTGTCTTGTAGTTCCAACATTTCATGATCTGAAAGAGGACTGTACATTACAGGGACATTGACCCCAGAGTGTTCAGACATGTATCCACTCTCCTCCCATTCAATGTCTGGTATCAGCACACTCTGAGAAAGACGAACGGTGTGTATGAACATTGTGCTAATTCAATTTTAAGTAAAGACATTTAAACAAGCACTACGACCTACGAATTACACATCTTATAGTTGTAACATAACAAGAAATACATAACAAGAAATTGTGGAAAATGGAAGTCACAATGTTATGGAAAAGACACTATGTTGACACTCTTCACTACAGGTGCACACAAACATCAATGGGGAATCCAAACTAATAGAAACTGCAGGCTCTCTTCATGGACAATGTGCATGTTATAATAGAAGACATTGTTCTCGCATTAATATAAAAGTTGAAATCTTGTTTGAAATGGCCGAACCTGTCTAACAATAATGACAGATAGGTGGGTTTCTGAACTGTTACAGCCCTCCTGAGACACAGAGTAGACAAACATGTTGCCATCTTATGAGCATTAGTGAGTAAAAATTATATGAAGAGCTGTGCTGAGACATTCAAAAAATCATACATTTATGATTTACCTCTGGTTCAGCAACAGGATTCTGGGCCTGGCCCACCAGCCACAACTGATTTGGTGTCAGGTTTTGCTCCGTCCTGATCGGATGGTTGTCCCAAGCCTCACTGAAGACATCCAGGCTGGCTTGGATGCGTGGCAGGAACACGTAATGGCAGCAGAATAAGTGAAGACTGTTACTGATGTCGAGCAAGTCTTGGTCCTCAAGAGAGTGCAGGATGTTGTAAAATACACCAGTAACACTCATGAACACATCACGCCAGAGGCGTTCAATCCTATATTTGGAAACACACACACACACCATTTATTTCTGTCCACATAAGAGATACAATACAAGGACACAAATATGTACAAGGTACTGTAGAGAATGCAGTAAGTAAATCCTGGTCAAATACCCACTCACCCTTCAGGGGTACAAGTAACAGCGTCTTCGCCATATTTGACGTCTACAGATAGTAGAAGAGATTGCATAGAATTTTGCAAGCCGTTTAGCTGCTTTTCTTGGCATTCCAAGTTGGAAGCCTCTTACAACCAACCTATGTACATGTCCTAGGCTGCCAAAGATAAACACAAGTACATTGCACCTATAGCCTAGCTCTATGATGGTCTGGAGGAGCGGCTGGTATTTAATGACTTTGGTCATAAAGGCTTCTTCTAAGCTAGAATCAAATGTGCAGGCCACTTCTAGAATGGAAACTGATCTGTTCCCTTCATTGACAACATCTGGTGTAGTAGCAGAGAGATGTGCAAAGACTTCATGATTTTCAGTACAGTTGAAAACATGGAGGGTTTGACACAGGAATGTGTCAAGAGACAGTGTAAAAGTAAAATGTTTAGATATGTCATTTGTTATGAGATAACTATTCTGTTGTGGCGTGCTATGTAAAGCCCTTTGTAGGCATAGCAGCTATTCAGAATCTGTGACATGGTTTCTGTAATGAGCCCTGTGGTGTGATGCAAACATTTTCTATTTGCTTATATTTACATCATATTAAAAGCTTTAACTCACCGTTGATTGTGTACACTTTTTCCCGCAATGAAGCTGTTTGTGTCAGTTCCACGAACAGTGAACATTAATTCTGCTACTCCCACATTTTCTCCCCCACGATCTCCTCTCACTCTGAAAATAAAACAAAAACACAAAATAAAATATTTCATGCAAGGACCTTATTATGAAGTGAAATGTGTGTAGCTCTCAAGTACAAGGGCAAAAAGAAGTACATCCATTCAGGTGAAGTTCATTCAGTAAATTCCCAATACGTTTAAATTGAATATTGTTGCATTTAGTTAGACAATATTTTATGACAGGAAAAACATGAATACCTCAGAGGAAAGCCATGGTTGGTCACAGCTTCGTTGAAGAAGGCCAGGTGAGTGTCTGCCCGGTTGATGTCTGCGACCTTCAGGTACATGATCTATAAAAGCACATAGTCTCCACTGACAAAATTATATAGGGGCCAAAACAATCAATGCCCAAATGCTTTGTTCAAGAGTAATACAATTACTAGTAATATATAATTATTTTAACAGGATCTTGTTGCAGCTGAGGTTCAGTGATAAAAGTCAAATCTCACAGAAAGGACAGATTCATACTATATATGTGGAATTTGATAAAGGTTTAAAACATGTTTAAATAGATAATGTTCAGCAAATGATTTGCAGTCGTTTGGTCCTTGACAGTGTAATACACCTACCTTCCTTGAATAGCCATCTATTCCCCCAAAGATAACAAAGTTGTACCTAAATCAAAACACAGGCAATGAAAAAATGAAACTCCCAAAACAATTGTATATAATCTTTAACAGCACCTGACACACACTGTAATTGGCCGATGGGTTTGTAAATAGCGCATTTTATTATGTGGGGAAAAACGGGTGTATTTGTATTTTTCTAATGGGTAAAATAGCACATTTCTGCGCACATAAAATGTCTCCAAATGGCCATCCCTGCTATGCTTGGACATGTGCATAAAGCACTATAGTCTACTAAGGGCAAACGTGTAAAATAATACATGTATTCCAAACTCCCAGTAGCATTCGGAAAATAAAGTGTTTATATGGTGATCTATACCGATTCAAACGGTATATACCACCCCTCCATGCAGAATGAATTTCTGCATGTAAATGGGGCCAATGTGATCTACTATTCTGGCTGCCATGTTCTGTCAAGTTGACACAGACGTACCTGATGAGCTTGTGATTGGTGTCAATGTGCACCAGGTATTTCGGGTAAGGAACTGTGTATGTCCTCCTCACCACACATCCCAGACGGGTCATCCTGGCGAGCACACCAAAACTGTCCACACGATGCATGGACGCATACAGTCGGTCCCACTGCACTCTGTGTCCCTGTGCAAGTAGCGCACCTCGGACTATCCTGTACCCAGCATCTGGCATTGTGCTCTTAATTGTTGTGATCGATGAATCTAATTCATTGTCACTGCAGTTACTGTATGTGGCAGATATTGAGATGTTATTTTCAGACATTCGTCTGAATAGCGTTGCTCTTGACACACCTAGGAGTCTGGTAATGACACTTGATGGCAGACCCATTTCTACAAGATGTGTGAGAGCCTCTACTGACACAGTCAATCGTGGACGGCCTTGGCCTCTTTGCAATGTTAATGTAATGAATGTCTGCTCATTCTCCCTGTCCTGCTGGATAATTGTAATCAGTCGTGAAAGAGCAGAAAGTATGTGCTGTCCTACATCTACCATGTCACCAAGAGCACTTAATAAAACTAAATAATGGCGGCAGGCAAACTGTAACCCTTCGACATCAACAGGTTGCCTCTCCAGGAAGCCAGACAGTCGATCATATAACCTTTGAAGGATGTCACGCCTCACTGATTCCTAGAGGATAAAACATGACAACTGTTATCTGCTGGCTAACATCAAATCACATTTTACACATTTCACATATACATATTTTTAACAGTCCAGCTACGATAACATACTGTACATTATGTTAATGTTATATATATATATATATATATATATATTATATAATGTTATCCCGCTCAAATGTCTTGTTAAAGTAAAAATATATATTCTTGATAATAGTCATGGCTATAGAGTGCAGAGTAACAATGGTCTCTCCAACTCTTTAGTAAAAACTGAAAGTTTTCTATGCTGATTATATACAAATTGGTATTCTGACCTGAAAATGCACTTTACTAAAGATCTAGAGAGATGGGGAGAACAAAGACTTTGTATTCTGATAGTAATAATTGCTATAAAACTATTCAACACCCCTTTTTAAGTTAACTGGTCAGAAATTCAAAAGTATGCAAAATCATGAAGAAAATAAAATGACGCATGCCAAGTCTCTTACAGCGGTTTCATTAGTTCCATCATGCCATGCAAGATTGGGGTTCACCTCAGCTTGTGGAGGTAGATCCTGTAAAACAATCAAGTTTATTTTAAAGAGAGTTGCAGAGACATACTGCTGTTAATTAAAACAAATATATGTTCTGCAAGAGCGTTTTAACAGTAACAATAGTCAATTTCTGCACCTTCAAGTTTAGCTCTGGTCCATAGCCCTAATGCTAATTATAATGCAGGGCAGAATTAACATTAGGACCAGAGCTACTTCAAGTTATGAGTCAATATAGGGCTAATTCCTAAATAAAAATGTAATTCAAGTTGTTTACGTTGACTGGTCGAGCAGCGCATCACAAGCTTGTTTCTCAACAAAGTGGACAGATCATCTGTCCATCGTGTCACATAAAGACGTGTGAACTAACGAATAGTGTACTATGCATCGATCAGGTAGGCTACAATTAATACTGTGACTATATCATTCCACACTAAATTAACTTATAGAGATAAAGGTGTTACTTACAAATTGACGTTGCATATTTCATCCGGTGTGCTCAGATTCACCTATGCTCTGAGTCTGTCAGCACCGCACTGGCAGCATTAAGACTTTAGACTTCTGGTGGTCGAACTTTTCAGAATAAGAGTACCACTGAACCCTTACCCTTTGAACAAAAAGGATTTGAAGGCCTTATCCTTTTACGTTTCCGGCAGACAATGTCGACACCGCTTTTACTGCCGGTCTGCCGCCCTCTACTGGGCAGGGTAGGGTAGGGTAATCACTTCCACACTCACTTGTTAGTGTGGAAGGCACTGAGGAAGGTATTTACTGTTATAATTAAAAATAAGGAGTCTTCATGATCTTCATTCTCAAACTCTTAGTAAACAAAAATGGTACACATTTTTAATTGGAACACCTATTATAACCAGGAGAGAACATGTTCAATTGTAGTGTTCAACTGTTCACATTTTGTCTGCTCATTTGTTACATCACTTCGTAATCCTGCATGATTTGTGCTTGAAATGTACTGCAATTCTGCAAATGGTAATACTTCAATTTCTCTCCCGATTGTATTATGTTCTTTAAAGAGCATGGTGAGGGAAAATGTGCATGCTCAGAGTCAAAATAAACTTCGTGTAGCAAGAAAAACCAATTCATCAAGACATTATACAGGATTTAAACATCCAATTGAAAATTTAAGAAACTGCTCATATGAATACAATTTGATTATACACGCGAGACCTGTTTCACAAGTGTAATGAAGGTCAGATTGTCACAATAGAATCACAGGGTATATAAGGTTTTAAGTTATGGTGCCTTCATAAAATAAAAATTACATCGCCTATTAAAAGCTACATATGCATTGCCCCCAGATATTGTTTACCCAAGAGCTGAGACAAGGAAAGCCATTTTACTGAAATTAATACTATGCTTGTAGAGACACTACACCTCACCTACATAAGCTCCACAGCTTTGTTTCCCTACAGACAGGTCAGGAAGAAAATATAGAACATAATACCAAAAAGTTGACTTTAATAAACATTAAAGTATACATATTCAGTACACGACACATCTCCAGTTGTGTACTTAAACAAGAAATCGTTAAAATGTACTTGAATGATGCAGTTACTGCCTTTTAAGTGACTGCAATACATTTTAAAACCATTACAGTAACACTGTATGCATACGATTACATTTCAAAACAATTATAACTGCCTTCTTCAGTCAAATGCAAGACATTAAAGTCAAATATTACAGTAAGACTAAACCACAAGGTTCCCAATGTACAGTACATAAGCTTCTCCCTCAGGGAATTCAACAATTACAGTTAAACCAATATAAATGTAAAATCAAACAATTACATTAACACTGTCTGCATAGAATTAGAGTTTAACAATTAACTGCCTTCTTTTAAGTAAAGTGCAAGACATTTAAAACAAGTCAAACAATTACATTAACACCGTCTGCATAGAATTAGAGTTTATAACAATTAACTGCCTTTTTTAAGTAAAGTGCAAGACATTTAAACTAAGTAAAAAACTACGATAACACTAAAACATAACATGGTTCGAACACTTGGTTTACGCTACAAATTTCCAAAGCCTACACAATTCCAAACCCAGAGCAGATGGAGTTTAGGCACATGGTCATATCCTGCTGGAAGGCTTCGTAGGTCTTGTAGTGGCTAGGGAGCTCCAATGCATACAGACAGGTGTGAGCCAATGGGTATGAAGCAGTTACAACCTTGACATGGAGGCTAATCGGAAGCTGCTCCCACCCGACCCAGAATTTGGTGAGCTCACGAAGCACCTCTGGTGACCCTAATGGGAGAGAGAAAATTTTAATCTATAATGTTCTAAACCTGTATTTTAGGTGTCTCATAATTTCAACTACAACAATTGCACAGGTTTTCTACTGGTTGAAGTAGTCGTGGGCCAGAAATGTTGACGTGTGTATATATACACACACACACGTATATATATATATATATATGCTCTCCTGGTGGCGCTATAACAGGACGATCTGGAAAATAGCCCATCTACAAGCTCAAAATGTGTGCGTTTTTGCTTGTTAGTTGTAGATCTGATATTTTCAAATTCTGCAACAGAACTGCCATCACCTTTCACAAACTTAAAGTGCACATTTTAATTACAGTTAGTTACCTTCCTCTATGAATTTCCTGAGAAATCCAGTGACCACACTGATTTTCTCCAATGGGATCGGATCGTCCTCTTCATCGTCACTGTCACTCGTTTGTTGTGGCTGGGGCCAATGTATCTTCTCGATCATGGTCTACAGCAGGGGTCGGCAACAGGCGGCCCGCGGGCCAAAATTGGCCCCCCAGAAATAATATCTGGCCCGTGAGATAATTTTGAGATTTTTTTATTTTTTTATTTTTTTTAGCGACCATATTTACAATATGAAAACTGTCACTTAGACAATGTAGGTTACACACCGCTGGAATTAAACATGGAACCTGCAGGCAGCATTAGGTGAGTAATTCATTGTATATGTGTTGGACGTTCGTGGTTGTGCTAATGATAAACGGACAGGTGCTGCCAGTGGGATCCTCCTGCTGCTTAACGACGACACTGTTCTGTGACTAGGTGTACTAGTGTAGCTTTGCATCTGCCCGTGTGAAAGCAGCATAACGTCGTGTCAGCACCATATTTTTCCAGCAAAAAAAAAAGAAAAAAGTTGATTTATATTGGTCAAATAGACCCGAATTAGACCCGAATTAGACCGAATTAGACCCGAATTAGACCCGAAATTTTTCGCGCACGCGCGCTTTGCGCGCGTGCGCTCCTTCACGGGCGCACGCGCGCTGCGCGCGCGCACGCGCCAGACGGCCGGCCCGCGATGGAATGTCTGGGAATAATATTGGCCCGAGGACAATCTCAGTTGCCGACCCCTGGTCTACAGGGCATCACAAGAGCATTTCATTACAAAAGGTTGAGCAAGTTGTGCGTGTCGATGTATCCATCTATAGGCCTACTAAACAAACAAAAATAAACAAACCAGCTTACCTGTGAGCAAATCTCCACAGTAGACTCCCTTGGGAACACTATGGGGTGGACATCCGGTCTGGCTGAAAGAAGCGGCCACACTCCGGTTTCTTTCAGGCCTTTCCGGATCTGTTTGATTGGCTGCATACCATCACCCGATCCCCAAGAAATCAAGCCACAGTATGGGCTCCAATCAGCAAGCATCCATTCCATACGAATGGTGATAGTTGGATCCAATCGCCCCAACCAGTTGGGTGGGTTGGGGGAAATCAGCCTTTTCTTTGGGTGATTCAATGTTAAAATATGTGCTGTGCTGCGTCACGTGACCTAAAATGGCCGACATTATTTTGTATTTATGATGATAAATGATAAATGATAGATGATAAATATATGATAGCCTAGATACATTTTAATAACGTTTCGGCACTAGTAAGTACATTTTGTTAACATTTCCAACAATATTTTCTTGCGTATGGGCATTATGTATGGTATAATTCTCACACTAATATGGACTTTCTGTTAGGGTTGCTATGACAACGTGGGCTCATTTCAGCATATATTATGGTGGTTTTGGCATTTAAATGCACTTTGATAACATTTAAAGTGTTATGTTTATAATGCATTTTATTTTATCTTCCATCAGTGATTTTATATGATTTTTAATGTATTAATTTATTCATTCATGTATTTATTTTGTGCCAACTTTGCCAAGCACTGCCAACCGAAATGAACATTGTTTTTAATTAATAATTATATGATGATATTGATCATGTATTTTGGGCAATCGTGTTTAAATGCTTAATACATTTTTTAATGTGTAAATTAACATTTTTGTTTACTCTAGACTCAGGTTATTAATATTATTATTATTATTATTATTATTAAGGTAATTGTTGGGGGGATTTTTCTGCCTTGATTGCCAGAAAATGATGATGGGAGAGTGACACACGCCCATAGCTATACAGGATATTCCGCCTTACATTATTACTTATTACTTTTATGATGAATTCCTGTTCTGTTCTTTGACTATATAGAAGTGTCTATTTGTACGTCTCTAAATGTTTTGATGAATTGAACATGGTGGACCCTCTTGTAAACAAGTGTAATGCTTAATTGGGTCGTCCACTCACAGTTAACAGTCTTTGTATTGAGTTTGTGCTTGAAATGTACTGTAATTCTGCAAACTGTTAAAGGATCAGTTCGCCACTATAACATGGCCTTTGTCATGCTTTAGTATGACATTCGTTCATGAAAAAAATCTAAATATTTTCATTTTGGCGAACCATTTGGCGAACCATTTTCATATCCAGCCGAGGCACGGTAATATCATTTCCTACAGTACCCACAGTGCATTGCGTGACATCCGCTCCCGCGAAGCAAAAAAAGCGCGCCGCCCGAGTCCGCCCTTTGTAGCGTGTAGGAGTTTTGAGAGCAAAGTTGGAAGCCGTAGTTGGAAGCAGTAGTTGTGATAGAAATAGTAAGTTATACCTTTAGATTTAGACATTTAGTAGTAGTAGTTGTAGCAGCAGTAGTAGGAGTAGTAGTAGGAGTAATAATAATAATAGTAGTAGTAGTAGTATTAGTAGAGGAGACGGAGGAGTAGTATACGGAGGAGGAGGAGACGGAGTAGTAGTAGTAAGTTGTACCTTAGATTTAGACATTTAGTAGTAGTAGTAGTAGTAGTAGTAGTAGTAAGTAGGAGTAGTAGTAGTAGACGGAGTAGTAGAAGTAGACGGAGTAGTAGACGGAGTAGTAGGAGTAGGCAAGTAGGTGTAGTAGAAGGAGTAGGTGTAGTAGAAGGAGTAGGTGTAGTAGAAGGAGTAGGCAAGTAGGTGTAGTAGAAGGAGTAGGTGTAGTAGAAGGAGTGGGCAAGTGATCGGTGGGTACTTATTTAAATGATATAAATGTTTAAAGAAGTTATATAACAGCATTTAAAATGTGTTTTAGTTACACCTTTACATGCAGGGACAGGGTACCGTTTGTACTGGACTGAATGATTTATGGTGACGAGGTAACTTGGGAGTGGGACGTGGAACAACTTCAAGCCCTATGTAGCAGAGTTAGCTAACTGTTATGCTAGCACAGGGTTAGCCAGCACAGGGTAACATGGATCTTTATTGTCCAGTAGTGATGTATTTAGTTTACCGTATGTGTACATCAGTTTATTAATCTGCATTTAGGAGTTTAATTAGCCCTGAAACATGACTGCCATGATAATCAGCAGTCATGTTTCAGGGCTAGAGTTTAATATGATAAATGTGTTGCATGTTGGAGAATAGCTTGCAACGCCAATGGAACATTTGTGTAATTATGTGTTTTAAAACATGGCCATAATAAATAGCTCAAGTGGACTTAAATGAATACTACATGTTTCTTTTCTTTTTTTATCATTCAGGTTGAAGATGGCAGAGCCAGGTAAGCCAGGGTTTGTTGCAGGAGGGAAAATAACTTAATTCTAGCTGGTGCTACTGGAGTGAGGTGCATGTTGTGCATACACTGGATCTGCACAAAATGGTCTATTTTAAACATATCCAAATTGATCCAAATTGCATTTCTGATCTGCTTGTATTAATGACATTAAACTCGCCAACATTGCAGCTGTAGGGAAAGCTTGAATTATCCTCTTTCAAGCTGTACAGCATTTGTTTAATAAAAATCCACCATAGACATGTTATGAGTCAAGAAATTCCGTGCTGTGATATTTTTTCTAAGTGTTGGAGTTGTTATTAACGGGTCGTGCTGCTGTCTCCTGCATTATGTGCACATTTGAAACGGGTGGTATGCAGGGCCGTTCAGTGACTTTGACGAGCGCTTCCAAACTCCAACACAAAGAATCATCTGCACAGAATTTCTTGACAAAGTAGCTGTATAATAGAGCTATGAGATAACCCCACTATTAATAACAGGGGTTATTGTGCAGTGCTGCCTATGTGTTGGTATCAACAATCATTTTTGTTTAAGCCTGGCTGAGCTTGATGCCACCATTTCAGCATGACACATGGAGCTGTATGTACATTTGTAACACTCCTTTCTCCTTTATGACCCAGGCAAGAGAACGGTCATAACCAATGAGACCAAAGAGGTACTCCAGTCCTTCTATGAGGATGGAATGACCAGTGCTACATCTCCACTAGTAATCGATGCTTCCTCCAAGACCGGCTTACCTACAGATGTAACGGTTAGTTTTTTCTGGCTGTTAAGGGGACAGAGTGGCATTCTGACTACGTGGCTGCCGTGTGCGGTTAGGGTTAGTAATGTGGCGAGTTGTAATAGTGATGCGTTAGAATAACGGGCTTCACAATGCCTGTGTGTAACCGTTCTTAAGTTAACAATTAGAAAATTGTGATAGGTTGGGGTTAATTGCAACTGAAACTCTAATGAAGGAATAGGGAATTGGTATTGTTAAAGTTATTATGCCTGTTCTTATCTTCCCTTTGTTTACATGTCACTAATTTTGTCTCTTTCAGAATTGGATTTCAAACCACCGGCGTTGCTGTCAACCAACCCAGTCTACCACCAGTCGACCCAAAAAAAAGCCATCTGGTCCAAGAGATTGGAATGGCTACAACCTCTACTACCAGGATCAGTTGACACGTGAGCATGGTAAGTAATATTGTCTAGACTGTTTAGACTAAATGCTTTAGCCTGAGAGAAGAGGAGAGTGGATGATTATTTACATGCATGTGCTCCTGTACCTCAGCTTGTACTAGTCTAGATTGGCATTTTAGATACTCGAGTGTCAAGTATAGGTGCACACGCGGCAAAAATGTCAGATCTACAAGCTCGCAACACTGTCTGGTTGCAAAGCATTGTGAGCTTGTAGGTTGACTTTGTTAGGTGAGATTTTGCATGTAGAGAATGATGTGTACAACATAACATTATTTCTTAAACATTAGGCCAAGTAAAATGCATATTATAATATGAATTCATACATTCATATGAATTTTCCTGTATAAATGTGTTTTCATAAAACTTCTTGATTGTATAGTTTTAGTAAGTGTAGCTTTAAGAACCAACAGTTCCCGAGCCTATTTAGTTTGAGGCAACTTCATGTACACTTACACCCCCAGTACACGACGCTAATATGTTGCCGCCAATCCTACCTGTGGTGCTTGAGTACGAAGCCAGAGGCATTGGTTTCCATTTTTGGTATGACCTAGCTAGGGAATGAGCCCCGACCTCCCAATATCAGGGCGGAGACTCTAACCACAGCTGGTTAAATTTGAGTGCAACGTTATGCAATGCCCTATGTATTGTTTCCAGGCCAAATGACATGAGTGGCTGGTCACGACTCGGTGAAGAGGAGAGGGAGCAGTACAACAGCAGGGCAGCAGCCATGAAGGAGTCCGGGAGAACTCAAATTCTCACTCCTGAGATGAGGAAGCGGAGGATTGCCATGCACATCCAACGAATAAAGAAGGAGGTTTGTCAGTGCTACTGTATTTCTTCCCAGTGCCCAACTGCCCATGCAGTTGCATTAAGGCAGGTTCTGCTTTAGGGACTACATTTGAGTGTTAATGAATGGTCAAATGGGCTGTGAGATTATGGTACTCAAAATTCAATTGTTGAGAATTCCAATTTCTTAAATATTTTGATTTTGTTCAATATTTTGCAAAGGTTTCCAGTTTGGAGGAGCTGAATGTGGAAGTGGCAACATTGTGGTCCGACTGCCTGAGCCCAGATCTGAGGTGCAACTGCTTGTCCACAAAAAGGGCAAGGGCCTTTTTAGATGGAAGCACTGCAAACCGGTTTGCACATCTTTTGGGTGGTAATATCATCTTGAAAATGTATGTTTACATGTCTTTTTGAATTAACGTGTTGTGTCAATTATTTTTAGGCATTTCACCAGCAGCCAGCAGCACTGCATCTACGACCAACAGTCGTGAGGTGTATCAAGACACAATTAAAAAGGTTCAAGCTGTCTTCAACCAAAAATACAGTAAGCTTTTTTTTTCCTGCAGTAGATACAATTCTAATTTCCGAGGTCACACATTTAGTTTTAGAATACACTTCAATATGTATTGCAAAGAGCATAAAATTACTTTCTGTTTACATCACCTCCATATTGGACATGGCAGAAATTAAACACTGCAGATTGTTATGATCCAGGTGCTCAGTCTATAGCAACAGTCTAGGTTAGTCTGTTCTTAGCAACTCAAGAACTTCACTTGTAGTAAGGGCATTTTATCAGGTATTTGACAAATCTGGGAACTAAATCGTTACCAAGAAATTTCTTCACCAATGTGTTTCTAAAGGTGTCTAATAACATGTACTAAAAGTTTGAAATTCAACTCCCGTGGGAAATTGAGTTATTAGCATAATATGCATAATATGCCCATAACATCCTATATAAGGCAAAAGTCCAAATTTCACCATTCTTTAAGTAGCATGTGACATATGAAACTAGGGTGATTGCATGATTCTGAATCCATTCCAAGCATTAGTTTTGCACAAAAAACACTCCTTGGGCTAAATTAGGCCATATCCAGTTGACCAAATGTGCTGACCTCATCACGTTTGTGTGGCCGTTTTCCTCCCAAGGAGTGTTTTTTGTGCAAGACTAATGCTTGGAATGGATTCAGAATCATGCAAACACCCTAGTTTCATATGTCACATGTTACTTAAAGAATGATGAAATTTGGACTTTTTTGCCTTATATAGGATGTTATGGGCATATTATGCATATTATGCTAATAACTCAATTTCCCACGGGAGTTGAATTTCAAACTTTTAGTACATGTTATTAGACACCTTTAGAAACACATTGGTGAAGAAATTTCTTGGTAACGATTTAGTTCCCAGATTTGCATAGATTTCTCTTACTATTGAAGTGGATAGCACCAGAACTTATGCAATAATTAAATTAACAGCCACATCCCATTATGATGTTCAGGGGTTAAATTGTGATTTCTGTTACCTTCTCACCCACTCTTTCTCTGTATCTTTCTGTGTCCTGTTATCTTTACTTAAAAAGAGGAGGCTGGCGGTTCAGGGAAATTCCCATACAAGGCTTTAAAACTAAAGAAGCTTCAGATCGATGCCGCAGGTCTGCCCGAAGGGGAAACTCTAAAAAAGCCGGCTGACTATGGGAAGGATCAACTCGACAGGATCCTGAAGAGTGCAGACCAGCTGTCATTTAAAATAAGTACGTAGTTTTGATTTGTTGTTGTGATGTAAATACATTACATTATGTATTTGAGTACAGTTTTGTTGTGGCTTTTGCATAAGCTAAATACTAATGGGTAATTAATATAATCTTTCTTAAATATTGTTTCTCTTTAACCAGGCACACCGGTAGATCCAGAAGGCCAGTCAGCCCAGTCCCTTCCAGAAGGTATGGCTCAAATAACAATATGACAACAAACAATTATGGTGTAACTAAACAAAAAGAAAAAGTAAGAAAGGGACAGGGGTTAATGCCGTGGAAGACGCAAACCCGTCTATAGCCCAAGGTAAGACATTGATAATACTCAAAATGCATAACATTTTCAATCAAGTGTTTTTGTTCATCTATTGACCCCCGACGCACAAACATTCATGACAACAATGTTTATAGCTGTAAATTACATTGTGTGTTTGTTTCCATAGCTGCTATGGATACCGCAGAAAATGTACAGCCAAAAAAGAAGAGAAGAAAAATGAAGAAAGGGACACAGGTTAATGAAGTGGACACAAACCTGTCTATACCCCAAGGTAAGACCTTAACACAGCCGACGCGAATCGCGTATCAATACGTTATCAATTAATCAAACGTCGGGTGCGAATCACGTATCAATACGTTTCAATCAATTTTTTATAGCATACTTTCATTCATCTTTTTACCCACCCGGACAATGAAGAACCATCACCCTATCATTGCTGCTTAGTCCCGCTCACGTGATCAGAAAAAAAAAAAAAAACAAAAAAAAAAACCCTCCCCTCCTGAAAACAGGAGGTCGGGCCGCTTTACGTGTAGAAGCCATTGTAAAATGGACGCGCCCATGCCGATCTAGTCTGTGTGTGAAAAGAATCAAATTTCACCTAACCTCGCCTCACCAGGCTTTCCTCCACCTATTGGCTTTTACCCAACACTATAGTACTCGATTCCCCCCTCCCCTCCTGTTTCTCCAGAAGGAGGATCTTGCGAGATGGCTCTCGGAAAAAAACATAATCAACGGAACGCTGCCTAAACACATATGCACCGGATCCGATCGGATCGTCTGCAACACACATGGACAGATGCATGTTTCCTTCTTCATACTGTAGCGACCAAACGATCCCCGAGCCTACAATACTACGAACTAACAAACGAACTACAGTATCGAGAGGGGCCGCCATGACAAAAGACAGTCTACCGTTGGTGGATCACGTATCGCCATGCAGAGCCGTCATAATCGGAGATCGCTCGGACGTGTGGTTGTAACGCTTTTTTATTCATTATAATTGTAGTGATAAGACCGCAATGAACGCATCGGGGACGTAATCGACCCGGGTGTAATGTATAACGAACTTTTCCGCGTCCTAAACCGTGGTGTTGTGATCCGAAGCTTTTTTTTCTCCATCGCCCCCAACGTGCATGCCCAGGCATGTTTCCCTATACTAGCTTGAAAAACAAAATCAGCTGATGACAACGCGTCTCACCGTTATACTATAGTTCTGAACCGAACGGTGGAATGGGACTTTTTATAGCCGTACGGATCAAGACTTTTGCTGCCCAATGTGCCCATGAACCCCCCCCCCCCCAATGTTTTGCGATCAAGACAATGAGGCAATCATCATCATCATCTAAAAGCAGAGTTATGAAGGTTTATAGTCAGACATTGACAGGCAGATATAACAATAAACACAATAAATATGCTATACATCCTATACACCGAATGAAAGCCCTGAATGTGTACTTTTACGAGGAAAAGAGTAAACATTGATCCCATGTACAGTTTGTCATAAATTGGTTACATTGCACATTGCGCCCACCAGATATAACTGCAGAGAAGACATGGACCCGAACTCAATATTCACAAAATAAGGCCTATAGCGACATATAAATACTATATACCGTATGAAACAGAAGACTCTCTGCTTTCATAAGAAAAAAACTTCTACTGTAGTAATAATAAAAATCACACCCATGTGAAGTGAGTGGTGCAACTCTGTCCCATATTCTGTTCTCTGCTTATTCAATACAGCTCGCTATATACGGACTGAGGCAGAAAGTCATGTAAACCTTTTATTTACAGTTTGGTCTGTAAACTTCTACTGTAATAATACAAATCACACCCCTGTGAAGTGAGCGTTGCAACTGTTCTGTACTTATTCACTACAGCTCGCTATATACGGACTGAGACAGAAAGTCATGTAAACCTTTTATTTACAGTTTGGTCTGTAAACTTCTACTGTAATAATAAAAATCACACCCCTGTGAAGTGAGCGGTGCAACTGTTCTCTACCATTGCACCGCGCAACTGTAGAGAACAGTTGCACCGCTCACTTCACAGGGGTGTGATTTTTATTATTACAGTAGAAGTTTACAGACCAAACTGTAAATAAAAGGTTTACATTACTTTCTGTCTCAGTCCGTATATAGCGAGCTGTAGTGAATAAGTACAGAACAGTTGCAACGCTCACTTCACAGGGGTGGGATTTTTATTATTACAGTAGAAGTTTACAGACCAAACTGTAAATAAAAGGTTTACATGACTTTCTGCCTCAGTCCGTATATAGCGAGCTGTATTGAATAAGCAGAGAACAGAATATGGGACAGAGTTGCACCACTCACTTCACATGGGTGTGATTTTTATTATTACTACAGTAGAAGTTTTTTTCTTATGAAAGCAGAGAGTCTTCTGTTTCATACGGTATATAGTATTTATATGTCGCTATAGGCCTTATTTTGTGAATATTGAGGAGTTCACGTCCATGTCTTCTCTGAAGTTATCTGGTGGGCACAAGCTGCATTCAATAACCAATTACTGTCTAACTGTACATGGGATCAATGTTTACTCTTTTCCTCGTAAAAGTACACATTCAGGGCTTTCATTCGGTGTATAGGATGTATAGGATATTTATTGGGTTCAATTTTATATCTGCCTGTCAATGTCTCTGACTTTAAACCATCCATAACTCTGCTCGCTGTTCAAGATAACCACTTCCAGGCAAATGCAGGTGTTGCAAAAAGGTCAATATCTCCAGAATGGAACATGGTAAAATCAAAATGTATTTTTTAAATTGAAGTGGACAAGTTCAGCTTTCTTTTGATGTATGCGTGTGATTCTCGCTATAAGAGAACATTTTGCTGTGGGCCCCCGAACAAGGCCTTTGTGCAATGTTAAACGGTAGCAACATCCAAATAGGCCTGTTGAGATCTTGTAGCAATCAAAGTGTTAATAATACCGGTAGTCAAAATGCATAACATTTTCAATCAAGTGTTTTTGTTTATCTGTTTTCTTACTTTTCTATGTTTTGTCTTTGTAGATGAGAACGCAGATAATGGGACACAAACGGCAACAGACATGCTATTGGCCATTTGTGGCATTGGTATGTCAAATAAGATGAACAAGAAAAGTGGTAACAGTGGTAACCAACCAGTTGAATGCAAACAACAGCCCTGATCCCTCGGAAGCATTATATTGGCATGAGAAAACATACGTTTACATTGCCAAAGCAAGTGTTGAAAATGGGGAAAGTATATGCAGCTTTGTGTTACAGCTATGTCTCATTGCATCGTTGTATAGATTTTTAAACTAGTAGCAGCATTTTTTATTTTGTTGCAGTCACTTTAGGACAAATGGCAGCATTTTTCTTCTCACGACAATTTAAATATTATACAAAAACCAGGCGACCAGGGGTGGAGAGGGTTGGCAGCCCAAACCACTTCTCCCATGAGGAGTAACCCTCGGTGCAGCTCGAGAAACTGTAGTTTGAGTTGTAATGAAGCTGAGATGTGTGCTGTTCAGCAGCAACAATGACGCACAGAAGGTCCGCAACTTCTGGTTAGACTAAGGAGGAGCCAGGCCCGGAGGAAACCCACAGAGCCAGGAGCATCTTAGTGTCGCCAACATCTCAATAGCCATCTTCCCCATTCTCTTAGTCTTGCAGGAGACAGTGGGGGCTGTAGCATGCCTGCACTAGGACACAGGCCGGGGTCTGATCAGCCTTGGTCGGATTGGCCTGACCGGAGGAGGGTGTAAGACCCAGAAACACCCAACGATTCCAGGTTTACAACACTGATGTGGCCACGTTCATACTTCAGAAGTTTAGTTAACATGTGCAGTAGGTCTAGTGGTCTACTTGTTACAGATAGTAGTCTTTAGGGAGGTTGTATTCAATTGGCTAACCTTCTTTTGTCGCAACAGTTCACACATCTTGCTGCTGTATTTGCACATTGCTTTATTTCTCCCAATAGGTGTGGGAGTTTTTTTTGGTGTTGGTCATAGTTTCAAACTCACTTTGGGTGTGAAGTTTTAGGAAGTATATGGCTCTGATGTCTTGGTATAGCGGGCAGGTGGTTAAAAAGTGTAGCTCTGTTTCCACCACATTTTGGGTGCATAGTCCAATGTATAGCCAATGTATATTCTCTTTTTAGTGCATTCCATTTCGCTTTGGTAAGTCTCTTTCCAGTATGTCGGGTAGCTTTCTTTTTGTTTTGTCCAATGGCTTTTCCGTCTGGTGGTTGTGTTTGTGTATATACAGTAGTCCCTCCCTGGTTCAGTTGACTAAGGGCATCCCTGTAGGTTTTCGCTATGATTGAGGGCTATGTTGTGGAGCGTGTCTGGGTTGCTTTCTTTTCGGTGGTTATGAAATTGAAGTGCTCTTTATTCTGATAATGAGTGGGTATCAAGGGTTCAAAGTTGTACAGGTACATAGGTGTAAAACTTATTTTTGTTTGGCTTCCTTACAGACTGGGTGGGGGTGGTGGTGGGGGGGCTAGCGTTTTCCTTTGCCCAGTTTTGCTCTGATTCTTATCAGTTCGTTCATGTATCTGATTGTTCGGGGAAAGAAGCTTTTTTGCAGTCTGTTTCCAGTGGCTTTGAGACTGCGAAAACATTTTCCATGCAGCAGCATCTCAAACGGTTGGGATGGATTGGGTCTTTCAGAATTCCACAAGCTTTGCTGACCCAACGATCGCCGTACAGGGCTTCGATGGGGGGAGATCACATCCACTGATGCATTCGGCTGTTCGCACAACCCTCTGCATTGCCCTCTGCATTGAGGTCGGTGACTGGGTGCAGCTCATAGAGTATATATATAATAGAGACTGAACTGGCGCGAAGCTCCGCCCCCCCAGCTATTCATGTCAGTGGAAGTTGCTCAGTGGCGTTTTGAAGCACCCGGAAGACTGCCGGAAGTCCCTCCCAGGACCTCAACTTTGAGGTCCTGAGTGACGTAGGGCAACCGAGCGCTCAACGTTAAAGCCCAGCTGCACGGGGTTTCCCGGTCATGAATCCACGGGTCCGCCTGTAGTCCCTCCTCCTACCACTAGGACCCAGAGCTTCAACGTTGGAAAGTCTGCCTGCCCCCTTGGTGCAGCTGCCATACCAGGCCGTGAAGCAGCCAATCGGGATGCTCTCTGTGGTGCCTCTGTAGAAAGCTTTTAGGACTTTAGGGCCCATGCCAGCTTTCTTGAGTCTTCTCAGGAAGTAGAGGCGTTGTTGTGCTTTCTTCACCACCCGCTCCGTCTGTACTGCCCAGGTGAGGTCTTCAGTGATGTGTACTCCCAATAATTTGAACTCTGACCCTTTCCACTGCAGCACCCCTGATCTGGATGGGAGTGTGGTCTCTGGGAGGTCTCCTGTAGTCGAAGATCAGCTCTTTTGACTTGTCGACATTGAGAGCCAGGTTGTTCACCTGGCACCATTGTGCCAGGGTATTGCCCTAATTCTGCCCTGCAAGTGTTTTTTGTTGGGTGCAGAGGGTAGAAGTGCAGATAAGTTAACTGAGTCTAATATCGTCAACCAGATTTTTATTTGGATGTCTAGCTTAACGTTCCTTTTGATGGCATAGAAAGCCCTTACCTTTTTCTCAGCTTTGTTTTCCTCTGCTACTGTCAAAAGTCGAATTTTGTTCTCTGCATTTGACCCAGTTCTTGGAGCAGTGAGCCACAGCGAACCCCGACCTCCCAGTTTTAGGGTGGACAGTCTAATCAGTCTTGATAATGATACCATGGTAATGTGTTTTTCTTTCACAAACAGGTCAGAAAAGTCGAGTGAGGAAAGAGACCTCTGTGGATTCCTGCAGTGGCCAGGAAAGCAGTTCCTGCAGTACAATTCCTGCAGTGGAGGCGGAGGTCCACGAAGCGGAGGTGGTTAATTGCCCGGAAGGTGAATTATATCCCAACAATGACCACTCAGTCATACATTATCATGCTTATTACACGACTACTTAATACATAAATTAATAAATTGGCCCAAAATGCAACAAAACAAAGTATTTCCTTGCCTACGGTAATGAAAGTGTCGCACTGGCCAGTCTCTGCCCAGCTGCAGCACTGTCAGAAAACAATGAAGTTGAGTTGCCCAATTAGGATCAAGCATTAAATCAAGCTGTGTAATAAATTGCTATAATGTATGCATTTGTGACTTAACTAGAACATCCATAACACCAAAGTGAAATTAATGGAAAGTGTGAGTGTTTAGAATGTAAATTACAAAACTAATATTCATAATATTGTTGTTGTAACCTTAGGTTATATGCAAAATTATTACTTTTCATGAAATGGAAAGCAGAATGTGTGTTCCTATGCGACTTGTGAGCTTGTAGATCGGCTATGATTGCTACTCACGAGTACTCTTCATATATTATGTTATTACTTATTATATAATTTATAGCAGCAAAGCTATGAATATGCACCATTAACCATGACGCATCACAGTAGATGTAGGCTGTGTTTCAACTCAAAAACTGGTCAAACAAACTGTTCAACAAAATAAGTCTACAGTAAAATACAATTAGTTTTTAAACGGCTGTACACAATTTAACTATCGTTTTAATTGTACTGTTGTTTTTCCAGTGAACAAAAACGTGCCATGCCTTGTCTGTGGGTACTGGTACATGGACAAGAAGAAGAACATGTTCAAGAAATGGCTGAAGTGGGTCCATTGCTCTGTGTGCAACAGATGGTCACACGAAAGTTGTGGGTTTAGATATGGGCCGATGAGGTGTGTTCAATGTAACGTTTAGTGAATGTTGATTGTAGAGATAATTGTATAAGTTAGGAGAGAGGTGGTGATTGTATGACTGTATCAGTCCTACCCTGCTCTGTTCTGCATCAGTGTTCTGCACCTTTTCATAGCCATGCCTACGTGCTATTTAAAAATGGTTAGCTCGGCTTTTTTCAAAAAAAAAGTTTTTAAAACTTGAATTGGGACATTCTGCACGATTGAGTACTTTCTACTTTTGGTACTTTAAGCACCTTTGATACAATACGTTTGTACTTTTATGCAAGTACATTTTTTTGGAGTATTTTACTTGTAATAGAGTTCTACATTGCACTGTTGTTGTTCCACTGTTTTGTGTTGCTCAATAAAGCTGCAACCACTGTTATTGCTGTTTGAGGTTTAAATTACTGCTACTTGATGTTATGTTTTCTTTGGTATGGGAGAGAGTACACGTGTACTTATACAGAGGACCAAGGTGTATGTGACCTGATTGATTTTCTACAACAGGATAGTAATGTTGCATACTGTACAACAATTGTTCAATTATAACTTTGATGTAAAGCCTAGGCCAAATGTTTTTAATATCAGGCACTTGAATTAATCTTCATGGTGACATCCAGATGTCATCGACGCAGCAGGAAAAAGGTTGAACAGGAGAGCTACAGGTGAGGGTAGGAGTTCTTGGCTGCTTGGAGATACTCCATCATGTTGGTTCCAGGCTGAAAAACACACAGAAAAGTGAGGGTGAGTGAGTAAGGACCAAATGTCTACAAAGTATAGAAGTAGATAAAAGTGTATAATTAAAAGAAAAATAATAATAAAAGGTGTCAATTTGTTTTCATTTTACATTCTAAGAGCTAACTTATTGTTAAACATATTAATTTTGCGTCTTATCACTCCTATGGTACAAACATCAACACAGCATGGTATTATGGACAAAATGGTATCCAACGATAAAATGTTCTTTAGTTTTGTCTCTGATAGGCTAAATCTCATCTACTGGTGGTCCATTGGTTGAGAAACAGTGAGAGATGTACTGTATAGACATAGAATGCATATAAAGCGTTAACTTATATCCCCCTCGCAGCACAACGGTGGTCCCTAGGTTGATTCTAAGGCCCTCATTTATCAACCGTGCGTACGCCAAAATATGGGTGTACGCCGAAATTACCGCAATTTTCGGAATTTACGATTTGCGCCAATGTTTGAATTTGAACTTGAGCCAAGACAAAAATCACGTCTGGTCGGGAGCTGTCGTACGCTTTGTCCTCGGCTGTTTTTCTGTCGTAGAACAGCGGAGCAGCATTGTTTGACCAGCTGAGAGGCTGTCACAGGCATCGAAACATATGTATTCACTCCTAAAATGTTTATATAAAACTGTATAGGTATGTATATGGGCTAAATGTAAAAAAGAAAAAAAAAAGTAAAGGAATACGATGTGTCTTTGTGTCATATGAAATTAGTAGGAGATTTCCAACTTTACAAGCAAGCAATTAAAATCGCGCATTTAAAAACAATGTTGCAAGTTAGATGCGTAAGCCATTTAAACAGTGTTTTGCATGATGAGCGCATACATGCAAGGATTTGGGCTGTCTGTGCTGAAATATTTCCATGACGGGACGTTGGAGAGTATAGTGCAGTGCTGCAGCGCGGAGAGTCCCAACATGGGTAGCCTACTGTAGCCTAATCTACAGCAGGCCGATGTCTTTCTGGAGTTACAGTATGTGCAATCTCCTCCTCGTTTAATAAACCCGACGCGTCGCTCGAATGCCAAATGTGCCGTGCCAGCACAAGTGGGAACGCATCGGAGATAGTATAGGCTAAGCCAGCCTGCAGCCCACCACCACCACCACCACTGTCCAGTGCCACATGAGGCTACGGTTTTGGCTGCAATATTCATATAATTGACAGTTGACAGCGAGGCTGTCGAACGGTCAATTGGTCACGGTGTCACGGACGGACCACAGTGATAGAGAGAAACAGACAGGACAGGAGATGCACCTTGCAAAACAGCAGCGTGTGTGCGCGCCTATTTGTTATATAATTCATGGTTCACAGGTTCAGGTTTTCGTTCACTAATATATCTTGTTGTATATTAAATGAATAAAGACTTTAATAATTGAATATACAACTAACAACACAGTGACAGTTGCTTGCAAATTGTGATATGTGCGTGCGTGCGGGGGGGTGAGGCGGGCAGCAAGGGAAGCGAAGCGAGAGGAGAAAAAGACAGGGTAGTCCTACAGCTTTATTTAATTCATGCAGGTTTATTTATTTAAGATACAAGTTGCGTGTGCGTGCGTGCGTCTGTGTGTGTGTATGGGAGGGGGCAGCAAGGCAACTTAGGCAAGCGAGTGAAACTTTTTTCCCCCTGTAACCATGGTTTCCAGGTCGTATTGCAGTTGTTCATGTCGCAAAAACGAGGGCGAGGCTTGATTTCATAGGGCGTGCCAGATTGATTTCAGCCGTCACATTTATCACTACACTGCTAGGAATGAAATTAGGAAGGATCAGCTGTCTGCGATCACTTTATAAATGCCGACCCGACGTGGGTGTACTACGAATCCTACACTCGAATTTGGGGCAGATTTTACACTCAATTGATAAATGAGGGCCTTAGTGAGGGTGGTGGGTGGTGGTCCCTGGCTCATAATCAGTTGAAAAACCCTGCTTTATTAGATAAACGGGAGGTAGGCCTATATTAACAGAAGGAATAAGCTTGTCCTGTTATACCTGTATTTGTAAAGCAATAGCATTGTTAAACTGGCAAAGAGCAGTAGTTAGCCTATTTCAGAGACATCTTGACAAGAATTAATCAATGTTATTGTTTCGGGTGGGGTGAGGTCATATCTAGATGACTAGTCAACTATTTGTCAACTTTTTAGGATTACTCGTCGACTAGTGAAACGCTGTAGTTGTGAATGCCCTACTGTGTTCTTGCTGTGTGCTGTATATGCTTTGTAGATTACACAAACTCATTAATTATACAACAGGTATATGTTAATATTAAAATAAAATGGAAAGTTTCCCTTTAGATGTGCTGGTGGACTTACAGGCTGATGATGGATTTTGATTTTTTTGATTTATTTATTAGATCCCCATTAGCTTGCTGTGAGACACAGCAGCTATTCTTCCTGGGGTCTTAAAACATATCATCATTACATTATGTCTTTTATATTATTACATACATTTACATACAACATTCATCCAACACACAATACAACACAAAACTCATGATCCGTCTACTACATTGCTAGCTAGCTCCACAGTACAATTAAATCTTCAACATTGATAATAAAGTAAATATACATTATAATGGGATATATACTATAATATATAATATAATATACACACTACAACAATATATAACACACAATATATTATATAATGTATATATATATATATATTATATCACAGCTCACATGCATCTCCTTCACATCTCCTGAGTGAACAAAAACAACTTCAGCTTCTTCTTAAAACTCACATAGTTATCTTCATAAACAAAAAACATAGGTAAAGAGTTCCATGCCACCATTGCTCTGTAATGGACTGTTCTTTGTTTAACATTAGTTCTGCATGAAGGCAGCATAAAACGATCCTCTGATGACTGCCGAGTAAAATAATGATGTGTATCTGAGAACAATGATAGATTATTATAAATTATTGCTGGGGTTTTAGTTGTGATGATGTTTTTCACAAACACAGTAATAAATAATCCAACCTACTTTTTACACTTAACCACACTAGATCATTGTTCATTGTACTTACTCTTGTTCGATATGGGCATTGAAGCACTATACGAGCTGCTTTGTTTTGGGCCACCTGTAATCTATTCAAGTTACTTTCTTTCGTATTGGACCAAATTACTGCACAATAATCTAAATGTGATAACACTAATGCTTGTACTAATTGTTTGGTTAAATATTTAGGCAGGTATTTCCTACAATGTTTAATAGCACCCATACCTCTGCCCATTCTTTTCACCATTTCATCTATCTGATTATTCCATGACATTTTATTATCTACAATAATACCTAAGAGTTTTACTTCAGTTACTTGTTCAATATTTTTATCTCCTATGGTTAAGTGTAAAGTTGGTACATTTTTTAATGAGTGATTTGAACCCAATACTATACATTTTGTCTTTTCTTTATTCAGAACCATTTTATTTATTCTCATCCATTTCTCTATTTGTTTTAATTCATAATTTAAAACTCTTGTAAGTTCACTGGATGTATTAGAGGATGTATATATTGTAGAGTCGTCCGCGTACATCGCAACGGTGGCATGTTTTACTGTTACTGTTCTTTACTGTTCTTTGGTAATGGAATAATCTTGGCTATTTTCCATTCCTTAGGACATATGCCTTTATTTAAACTCAGATTCATTATATATGATATAGGCATAGCAATCAAATCAGCCAAATACAGGTTTCAATAACTTAATTTCAAGATTATCTACCCCTGAAGGTTTCTCTAGACTCATTCTCAATGATTTCTCAATTCTGTCAATACTAACATTATTAAAACCAAATTTACATGATTTATTTCTCATAATTTTTTCAGTTATTAATTCATTGGAGAGCTCATCTTTGTTTGTAACTACCATATCACCACATAATTTCGTAATCTTCTTGCTGAAATAATCACCTAGGTAATTAGCAATGTCTAATGGCTTAGTAAAAAACGTGCCTTCTGCTTCCAGATATGAGGGTGTTTGATTTACTTTCCTTCCCGTCAATTCATTGAGTGTGTTCCATATTTTTCTACTGTCTAAATTAGCATTCACAATTCTGTTTTTAAAATAAATCCTTATTGAGAGCCTCTAATGCAGTGTTTGGATCATCTTCCTGTAGGACTGTTGACCAGTCAATTTCCTTTACCTCATCATAATAATTGTTTTCATTAAAATATCTAAACATCCTCTTTTGAAAAAATTTCTGACCTGATTTTGGAACTTTAGTCTTCCTTCCAATTGCAACTATATTATGATCGGTACAACCTACAGGAATTGATACTGCTTTCGAGCACAGCTCAGCCACATTTGTAAAGATTAAGTCAATACAAGTTGATGTTTTTGAACCATCTGCTTTGGAGCATATTCTTGTTGGTTTTGTAACAACTTGTGTCAGATTACAGGTATCTGCACATGAAAGCAATTTACCTCTGAGTGCACAGGACTTTATATCCCAGTTAATATTTATGTCTCCCAGAAAATAAATCTCATTATCTAAATCACACACCCTGTCCAACATCTCACACATTTGATCAAGGTACATTACTGTTGCATCTGGTGGCCTATAACAACACCCAATAAGTATTGGTCGTAAATGAGGTAGTTGAACTTGTAACCAGATTACTTCCACTCCCAAAACAGTTAAATCATCCCTGACTCTTGCTGGTATATGGTCTTGAACATAAATTGCGACTCCACCATTTTCATTCCTATCTTTCCTATAGATATTGTACCCTTCTATCTTTACTAAATAACTGCTTATTGTTGGACCTAGACGTGTTTCTGAAATTGCCAAGATGTGTAAATTATGTTCCAAAATGATTTGTGAAATGTCCTGTACTTTGTTCCTTAGACTGCAAATATTCAAGTGAGCTATTTTTAATCCCTTTTTTGGCAATGTGAAATTACTTTGAGTCATTAATATTCATAATTGTTTCTTTAATCAATGTCCCAAAGTAAAAAGTATGCATTGTGTTACTTAGAGCTATCACATAAACATAGAAGACAAATAAACACATATATACACACACACACACTCCTATCAATTTCCCTGTCATTATTAAATGACACATGAACAGCTGAGAAAACGCCTTCCCCTCTATTTGTAACTTATATTGTGACCCCTTTCCGTTTCCAAAAATAAAAAATAAACAAGATTTCATCAGTTAGTCTATGACATAGGTCTTCTTAAAAACGTCACTTATTCCCATTCCCAATTAGTTCAGACTAGTTCATTGACTTCATTCAGTTAACTTATTCCCATTTCATAAATTAAATTAGTTCAGACTAGTTCATTGACTTCATTCAGTTAACTTATTCCCATTTCATAAAATAATTTAGTTCAGACTAGTTCATTGACTTCATTCAGTAACTTATTCCCATTTCATAAATTAGTCCAGACTTCAGATTCAGTTCACTTTTTCATATCCAAACCTGTTGATGTAATAGTAGGCTTAGGAATGATCTTCAGCTGTGTCTGCTAACTGCTTTAGCGTCCTGTCCATTCTTCAATCCAGGTTCTATCACCTCTTTCCAGAACGCTTCAGCCATTCTATGATCTGTGAATCTCTTTGCTTCATCCCTGAAGGTGATAATTAGCGTGGCCGGGTGGATTATTCCCTGTTTCACCTTGGCGTTCCATAGTTTCTCTCTTATTTCCTTGAAACTTCCTCTTTTCTTTGCCATTTCTTCCGTCAGGTCAGGGAAAATACGCAACTTCATTCCACGCACCTCCATCACGCCTTTCTTCTTTGCAATGTTTACAGCTTTCACCGTGTAGTTCTGCAACCTCACAATCATGGGTCTGCTTCCCGTCTTCAGCACAGGTCCAACCCGGTGTGCCACCTCGACTCCAATACTGGCCACCGACAGTTTTTCTTTAAACATCTCCTCCAACAGTTCTGCCATGTAGCGTGTAGGATTTCCCTGTTCAATACTAGGAGTTAATCCAAACACTCTCACGTTGTATCTTCTGCTGTTGCTTTCTAGCCGCTCGGCCTTCCTTTTAAATTGTTCATTCTCATGTCGGAGTACATCATTTGATTTCTCCAGACATACAAGCCGAGCGTCCATATCACACAGCGTCTCCTCAACGTTAATGAGTTTGCTGGCGCACTCCGACACATCCTGCCTTATAGCATTGAGCTGTGGTTGTAGTTTATCCAACACCGCACCGATCTCCTCTCTGATTATTGTTCGAATCAATGTCGGCAGGTCGGGGTTCTTATTTGCGTCTTTACCTTCCATGTTGATTGTCTCTTGTTCACCCGCAGCACCGCTCCTTTCTGTTTGTGCGGTCTGTGCCCTTGTTGTTATCTTCCGTGTTTTAGCGTCGTTCTTTGGAGGCATCCCGTGGTTGTCAAAGTATCATGTGAGGCTACCTTTACTTCATTGTTACTTATTACTGAAACTCACATTTCCATTGTTTAGTCACAGTTTTGTCAAGTTTTATCGGAGCTCGGCGTTCTCACAGCGTGTTCAGCATGTTCAGCTCATGACGTCACAGGATGAAGGCCTTCTTGCACTCTGCAATGGTGTGGCACACCATTTTACTGCCACGGCCACGTCCAACTTTGTATGGAGTTGGGGGGCGCAAGGCTGGCAACTGCTGCAGGGCGAGATCCCCAATTCCATCTGCAGGAAGACATAGACCAATACGAGGTGGAATGGCATATCCTTTATTTTGTCATTCAATAGCCAACCAGAATGTAACCTATGCCGCTATGTGCAGCCAATAGCGGCTCTGCAGCTGGTTAGTTTATAGTTTAGTTATTCCCACCATTAGGCCAGAAGCTGGCCTAACCATGACAGTGTACAAATGGAAAATAATTGATCAGTTGGGGTCCATTTGTTTCCATTTGTAACACTGTCACAGTTAGACTTGTAAGGGTCAATTTAGACCCCACTAAAGTAACCCAGAGAGTCCCTGGAATCCACTTTGAGAAACCCTGGTCTAGACGAGGCTATAGGAGGAAGGGGTGTGCCCACTGGTATTTGAAGGTGACACTACCTGAGAAGAGGAAAACCCTGGGGTACCTGAAAGTGTGTGCTGTGCGTACCACACCCACACAGAGAGGCTGTCAACGTGGTTGTGGACTCTTGGCATAAGAGGGACTGTCGACTGACAAAGAACCATTTCAATAATATTTTACCTAATGTTAATCCTTCGACCGTCAACTCTAGCTTCCGCTCCAGTCGTGCCACATGCAGGATCTTCTCCGCATAAACTGGGAGCCAGGTCTCGTACAATTTGGGAGCAGCGTCCGCATGTAAGACAAGGAAGTCCTGTGCGATCTATAAAATGGAAAACATTTGAAATCAAATTAAATGTGGCACACTACCAAAACATTATAAACAATGAATAATCACATGTACAATATTCCCTCTTACCATGCCGTTAGTTGCTAGGTGGTCTGGTGGTCAGATCTCTGGTGTTGTCCTTGATCCACTTCGCCCTATAGACCGCCGTGTCCTGCATGTAGGTCGCAAACTCGCAACTTGGCATAACGGTCAACCACTCTTTCAGTTGTACAGCCCGCTCGTCTGATATGGTACATTCTGTAAAAATAACAAAATGTTATCAGTCACTTCACTAGTTGGAATGAACACACATTGTGGAAGGTTTAAAGATTTTATTGAATGAAAGAATGGAATGATGAGGAGGAGAGTGGGGGGAGCGGGGCGTGGGTTCCGGGGGGGTCGCCGACCCTGGAGTCTTTGGGGAGGGGGTCGTGTGGCGGTCAGCCCGCGGCACACATGAAGGCGTGATCCCCCCGTGGGAACTCTGAGGAAGGGAGGAGGTGAGGAGAGAGGGAGGAGGAGATGGAGCAGTGGAGGTGCTGCTGGTCCTGAGGTGGTGATGGGGATGGAGGTGGGATACGAAAAGCATAGAGGATGCTGGGTTGTATTGGGCGGGTATAAGTAGGCTCAGGTAGATTGGCGTGGAGGGCGGAGATTGGCGTGAAGGTGTGGTCAAGGTGTGTTCCTCCGCCTCCTGAACATCTGTTGTTCCAACTCCATTTCACTAGTTGGAATGAACACACATTGTGGAAGGTTTAAAGATTTTATTGAATGAAAGAATGGAATGATGAGGAGGAGAGTGGGGGGAGCGGGGCGTGGGTTCCGGGGGGGTTGCCGACCCTGGAGTCTTTGGGGAGGGGGTCGTGTGGCGATCAGCCCGCGGCACACATGAAGGCGTGATCCCCAAAAGGAAGACGGGGGGCGACCACTAGGCCAGGGAGTTGTGGGCCTGTCTGATGTCGTGGAGGGAGGAGCGGATGTAGGTCAGGTAGGCTTGGGAGGACCATCTGCCGAGCAGGCGGACAGTGTGGTCCTGGAGGCCTCGGCTGGCGGCGGTGGAGGCGGCGCCGATGCGGAAGGAGTGGCCGGAGAAGTTTTCTGACGGGTAGCCTGAGGTGGTGAGGATTTGGCGGAGGTGGAGGAGGAACCAGCAGCGGGTGGCAACGGTTCCGTGTTCATTGGTGAAGAGGGGGTCAGTGGGGAGTAGGCATGCCGCGGTTTACCGAATTTCGGTAATACCGCGACAGGAACAGCCACGGTGTTGATACCGTGAGATTTCCGAGTTTACGGTATTTTAATACAGCGTTGGTGGGCGGCGCATGCTGCGCGCATGCAGTGCAACTCCACTCCCAGACTAAGGCAAAACGTTTATTTTCACCACACAGCTGCAGTAGATTGAAAAGTTGCTTCCTACCTTTGAGTTAGTGTTGCTGAAAGACACCCAGATCCAATTGTATATTCCATATTTCCACATGTACTAAACTAAAAGTGTGAACTGTCAAGTGTCAACAACACAGAGGCACGCAGTTGCGAGCATGCGCAGATTGCATTACAGCGTGCAGGGTACAAAACGGCCATTAGGGGGAGCCATAGTACAGTGAAATACAGTGGGGAATAGCTATTGATTCATTGATTGAATACTTTATTGGCAGAAATGTAATCAGTATAGGGTACAGTCAATGTCCAAAGGGATCACTGAAAAAAGTCCTTGCAGTCTTGTTTCCATTCGGTCCTGGGTAATCAATTCATAATCATGACAAGTCACATGACAAATAACAAAATTCAAATGATCATAAAAAGGGAAAAATAAATAAATAAGATATGTAGGCCTACAGGTTGGGTAACAAAGAAGGGCTTATAAGGAGGTGGGGGTAGTCACTAGACATAGGTGGGAGGGGGGGGGCAATCTTTTTTTTTTTTTTTTTTTTTTTAATATAAATACCGTGGAATACCGAGGTATAGGTTTTCAATACCGGCACCGTACCGTACTGTAAAATCTCATACCGTGGCATGCCTAGTGGGGAGAGCGTGCTGGGATTGTCTGAGGCGGACATGGTTGACCAGGGAGTCGAAAGGACTGGTGGGGGAGTTGATGCGGAAGAGGTAGATGGGAATTGGGCGATGCTGGGAGGACTTGCTTCTTTTCAGGGTGAAGACCAACGTGTCGTGGTCGTGGGAGGCTAAGTCGGAGAGGCAGGGGTGGATTGCGGGGTCGAAGTTATGGTTGGCGGCCGTGAACTCGGAGCAGCGGAGGAAGCCGTAGAAGGCCAGGAGGAACATGGATTCGAGGGTGGAGTTGAGGGTTTGGTTGGCGTAGCCGGAACGGATGGTGTGGATGCAGGAGACCAGGATCTCTATGGTGAGGGGGAGGCGCCGGGGAGGAAGCCGCGGTTCGCCGCGCTGCAAGCCTTTGAGTTGGAGGATGATTTGGGGGTGCTGGGTGAATGGATGGGGCGAACCGGTTAGGAGTTTGGTGAAGAAGCTGATGCCGCATAGGTAGACTCTGATCGTGGAGGAGCGGGTGGAGAGGGTGGAGGCGCTGTAGCTGATGAAGGCGGAGAGGGAGAGGAGATCGAGTGAGGGGAAGTGTAGATTGTGGCGGAGGTGGAAGGACCGGAAGTTGTGCCAATCTGTCCGGTAGGATGAGAGGGTGGAGTCTGCTACGCTCAGCAGGATGGAGCGCTGGGACTGGAGGATGAGGTGGTGGAGAGGGTGTTCTAGGGGAAGATGATCGGAAAATGGAGGGACCGGGACTGGAAGGGGATCGGATTGCGGGGCCAAGGTCTTGAATTTCTGGAACAGAAAACGGGAAAGTTGTGGTGGCCTGGGACGTGGGCGGCGCGGAGGAGAAACTGGTGGGTGACGGAGAGCCAGGTTAGGCGGCGCAGGAGGGACATGACGGGGAGTGAGGAGCAGCGGCCTTTGTTGATGATGTGGACCACGGCCTGGTTGTCCGTGTGGATGAGGACACTCTTGCCGGTCCACTCTGAGCCCCACAGGGCTGCGGCGATGATGATGGGGTAGAGCTCGTGTAGGGTGGAGGACTGGGAATGGTCGGGGTCGAGGATGCGGAAGTCGTCGGGCCAGGGGGAGGAGAACCAGCGTCCTGCGTAGTAGCCTCCGAAGCCTACTGAGGGGGCCGCGTCCGTATAAAGTTGGAGGTCTTCGGGGGAGGAGATGAAGTCGTCATAAAAGAAGGTGATTCCGTTCCAATTGGAGAGGAGGAGGTGCCAAAGGCGGAGCTCCATTTGGCAGGGGGAGTCGAGAGTGACCTGGTGGTGAAGGGAGGGGACTGAGGTGGAAAGGTGGAGGAGGTTGGAGATGAAGGAGCGGCCTTGGGGGACGATGCGTATGGCGTAGTTGAGATGGCCGAGCAGTGAGAGGAGCTGTTGCTTGCTGCACTGGGGGAGGTTCAGGTAATTGGAGAGGAGGAGTGTGATGCGGTTGAGCTTGTCGGGGGGTAGGGAGGCTTGGAGTGATACAGTGTCCAGGGTGATGCCCAGGAACTCAAGGGAAGTGGAAGGGCCCTCTGTCTTCTCTAGGGTGAGGGGGACGCCGAGGTCGTTGAAGACGGAGGTGAGTGTGGTGAGGCCGGAGGCGGGGGGTGCGTGAGGGGGAGTGACGACGAGGAAGTCGTCTAGCAGGTGGGTGACGTAGGGGAGCTTGTGGTTGTTAGTGAGGATCCAGCAGAGGGCTTCGGCTAGTGTGTCGAACAGCTTCGGGCTGCTCTTGCAGCCGAAGGTGAGGCGGACGGCGAAGTAGTAGGCGTCCTGCCAGGAGACCCCAAAAAGGTGCCAAGAATCTGGGTGGAGGGGGAGGATCTTGAAGGCTGCGGTGACGTCGGCTTTGGCCAGCCAAGCGCCTTGGCCGGCGAGTCGGATGAGCCTGATGGCGCCGTCAATGGTGGCGTACTGCAGGGAGAAGGGGGGGCTGGGGATGAGGCTGTTGACGCTGGGGGTGGAGGTGCCGTGGGGGGAGGAGAGGTCGAGGATGATCCTCTTTTTGCCTGAATACTTCCTGGTGGCGAGCCTTCCGGCGAAGATACGGCAATATAGTTCTAGGTCCAGTTGGCCCCAGTATGTGGCTGTGTTGAGCTGATGGAGTCTGGCTGCGGCGGTGGCGGAAAACGGTGGTGCAGCCTGCGAGGCGAGGGAGGACAGGAGGGACGTGAGGTTGTGGGGGGCAGGCGCTGAGGTGGGGGCGTTTGGAGGGGTTTCGCTGATTGGTGGGATTGTACTGGTGGGAAGGAGGGAGCTTGGAAGGGTTGCGCTGTTAGAAGAAATGTGCAGTATGGGGGAAAAGTGGTGGGGAGAAGTGGCGGGAGTGGAGGGGAGGGGAGGGAGGAGGTAGAGGTGGGTGGTGTTGGGTAACTAACACTACATGGGCTTAATGCTTGGCAAGTTAAAGTAATGGCAATACACATGGCATATGTATTACCTCATATATAATATATATACATGCATATTAAATATACATATATATAATATATATATTCCAAATTTAATGTAAGACACCCGACGCTGGAGGGTGGGTAACTGACACCACATTAACTTAAAACTTGACAAGATTAAGTAATAGTAATGAAGTATATTCCAATATAATGTAAGATACCCAAAGCTGGAGGTTGGGGGGGGAAAGGAGGCTGTGTTGACTCTGGAACGTCTGGAACGGCGGGTGACGTCAACAGCAGTGGTGGTAGCGCGAGGAGCGCGCCTCGTGACGTCATCGGGGAGCGCCTGGCTCGAGGAAGGTCCCGGCTGTGTTGTTGTTGTTGTGGTGGTGGTGTCGCAGAACAGCTTGAATAATCCAGCCTTGTTGGTGGAGCGGGCAAATGGGACATTGAGAGCGCGGAGCTGCTTATGGAGTCCCGCTACAGTCCAGTCTGTGATGGCGGGTTGTGGCGGGCTTGGATTGCTGGGGAGGCGCGAGGCGGCGGAGCTGCGGTGAGCGTGGTGTGCGCGCCTGGAGCGCTTGGTGCCGTCGGAGGGTGGTGGTGGGAGGGTAAGTGGTTGGTGGCGTTCCTTCTTCTTAAAAGAGCGGTGTTGGGAACGTGAGGTGCTGCTGCTGCTTTGAGAGCCGGTGCGAGACCGACCTGAGGAAGCACCGGAGGTTGCTGAGCGGCTGGAAGCAGAGTGGTGGGATGCGTTGGATGGCGGGGCGGCGGCGGTCTGGGAAGCGGTGGTGGGACTGTTGTCACCACTGTTGTCGTCTGGGTTGGAGGTACTGGACGTGTCGGGGATGAAGGAGGGCGAACGCCCGGCGCCGGCGGGCGTCGGGCTTCCCTGAGCGTCCCCGGGGGATTCGTCGCCCGAGTCTGGGGCGAGCGGGACGTTGGAGGAGGCCATGGTGGCAGGTGAGCAAGTTGGTATCACTTTGCTGTGGTTTTTTCTTTTGCTGTGGTATGAGTACTGCGGGTACGAGCATACGAAAAGCATAGAGGATGCTGGGTTGTATTGGGCGGGTATAAGTAGGCTCAGGTAGATTGGCGTGGAGGGCGGAGATTGGCGTGAAGGTGTGGTCAAGGTGTGTTCCTCCGCCTCCTGAACATCTGTTGTTCCAACTCCATTAAAAGATGGAAGTTTTGCGTACTCAGTCATCCCTATCAGCAATATTGTGTGTTAAAATAGTTCTAAAACAACTATATATGCTATTGTGTGGTGTCTGGTCATACAAGCTACTGTAGTTCCAAAATTCCTCACATTCACTACAATCAGGCTCTACTCAGATTCTCTGTCTGTGACAGTGTTCCCTAAACGTGCGCATGTTACGTTTTGGGAAAACTTAAGCAAGCAAATGTGCCACATTGTTGGAACTTCCTTCCATTTTTCCGTTTAGTAATGAACTGGTATGACCGCTGTTCGAACAGGACCATCCTCGGGTGCTGGTTGTGGTGCTCGGCCATTCACCCTGAGCGCTGACCTCAGCTTCTTTCTGGTGTTTCGCAGCCTTTCCTCCAGGTACCCACTGGCTGGACGGCCTTTCCGTGCTGGGGTGTACCATATGACCTGCCAAGAATGAATAGAGATGAATAGAGATTTGGCACATTTAGATTTTTTGACAGCATGGCCTTGAATTAGAACAGGGTTTTTCTGTCTGTCCCAAGAGAAGGCCAATTATTGTCCCAGCTTCCAAGGGCATGACAGCAGTGGAAATCACACATCACAGTAGCTTTTCTGGAAGGAGTGAGCTGTATTGTGTCTGTTAAATGATTTAGCATTTTAAGCTCAATGTATGCTTCTCAACGGTCCGTTACTGAGAACTGCAGACCTACAGGCTGACCGCATGTTGTCAGCTTGTAGACTTGTAGTTTTCAGTATCAGCGACACATCACAGCAGAGCATATATTGTAGCCTGGCTAATGAGCCAGACCGAATCAGCCGTTGGCAAAAAAGAATTGCCTGCCGGCGGATTACGGTCTGGAGAGGCTCAATTGTACGCCCATTTCCTACACCAGAGAACTGGTGTGGCCAATCGGGACACGGTATGCAATATGGGCGGGCTTTGGTACAGTGACGTTCAATGCTTGAGACCTTTGACTGACAGTAGCTCTGACCAATTGCTTCAAAGAGAAAATGTTTCAACCCGCCCCCCGGGAAACAAGATCCATACACAGCATCTCCAGACTCAAATACCACACGACAGTGTGATTTGAGTCTGGCTTATTAGCCATGCTACATATATTGGGCTTAATACAAGGGGTGTCACCAAAATTAATAATAAATTGAAAAGCAAAAATGATGAGTCTTTCAAGCAGGGAAATGCCTGAATTATTTAGTGCAATACCAGCAATGATAAACTGTTAGTAACTAAATGTTATGTTCCATGCTTCAACCACAATTCCCACAATAATGTAAACACCATCCTAATACAATGGAATTAAATACAATAATGTCTCAAATGAAATAATATAATGGGGTAGACCTGAATGGTGCTACAGTACAGAGTGACAGGGTTAGTTAGAATGGTAATACAGCAGTGGCGTGCACAGACATTTAGAGGGGCAGGTGCTCAAGTTAAAAAAGGGCACCTTGTGCAGCGCGTGGAACCGGCCGGTTGCCTTAATCCATTTTGGGCGGGAACCCCTTTTGGTGTTAGCATTATGTTATGCTTTAGCTATTGAAAAATAGCAGATCTACAAGCTCATAGCGCGCCACCGAGTGGCGCGCTATGAGCTTGTAGGTCTGCTATTTTTGAAAAATCCAAAAAAAAAAGAGAAAAAAATGTTTTTCTTTTTTCTTTTTCTTTTTCAAAAGGGCACATTGCCAAAAGGGCAGGGGGTGCTCTAGCACCCCCTAGTGTCTATCTGTGCACGCCACTGTAATACAGTAAAGGCAGTGAACAGTAAACAAGGGTCCCGAGAGGGGCTAAATGGTTCTCAAACTGTGGGGGGGTCCCCTCATGATTTTGAAAGGGTCCCCAGATGACAGTGAAGTGATAATTTAAGGACTTAGCATCAAAAGTAATCAACTATATATATATATTTGCAGATGACACCTCTGTGGTAGGCCTAATCACAAACAGTGATGAATCTGGCTATCGTAATGAGATAGATGACCTGGTGAGGTGGTGTGAGAACCGTAATCTCATACTTAACATCTCAAAAACCAAAGAGTTGGTTGTTGACTTTAGGAGGAAGAACAAAACCTTCCTCCCTCCTCTCTCCATAAATGGAGTAGAGGTTGAGAGGGTCTCCTCGTTCCGGTTCCTCGGAACCACCATCCACGAATCCCTATCATGGGAACTCAACACCAGCCTCAAGGTCAGTAAATCCCACCAGCGTCTCTACTTCTTGCGGCAGCTCAGAAAGTTCAAGGTCAGTAAAACAGCTATGATACACTTCTATAGGTCAGTCATTGAGAGCGTGCTCACCTTTTCCATGCTTGTCTGGTACGGTAATACAACCGCACAGGACAGGACACGGTTGGAGAGGGTTACACGTCAGGCAGCTAGGATAATTGGTTCGAGCCTTCCATCGCTGTCATCACTCTATCCCGCTAGATTGGTGAAGAGGGCTAAAAAAATCATAGCCGACTATTCCCATCCAGCCCATTACCTTATCAATCTCCTCCCATCAGGTAGGAGATATGGCAGCATTGGGAGTAGAACCTCCCGTTTTAGAGACAGCACATACCTCCAAGCAGTCAGGCACCTTAACGACACTCTTGCACTTCAAACACAAACTAGACGGTATGCACTTTAATTATAATTATGCACTTTAAAAATTGGTACATAATTTCACTAACCAGTTTCTTCTACTGTCTGTACTGTATACATGCGTCAAAGCTGCAGCTTGGTCCTGGTCTGGTTCTGTTTCTTGTGTCTCTTTTTGTTCTTGTCTTTGTGCTGTTGTTTATTGTGTTGTCTTGTATGTGAGAGGAAGTATCATGACAATTTCCTATCAAACTTGTTTTGAAATGGCAAATAAATACTTGAACTTGAACTTGAACTATATACTAAAAAACAGTGTCCAAATTATCAAAGAATAAAAGAGGCAAACATTTTGAAAATAGCAGATCTACAGACTTCTTTCCATTCCTCTGCATGTTTAACACGACGTCAAGGCATGCTAGAAAGGTTGAGACAATAATAGTGCAAAAACAAAACACTATTTTACCTTGAATGGAGTTCTGCTTTCGTGCCGTTGTTTGGAAATTGTAAGAATTGCGACAGGCACCAAGAAGGTTGTGGCTCTCTCCATATGCATACTAGGCTACTGGGCACGCAGAAGTACAAACCTGCGCTCTTCATCCTCCTCATCCTCTTAACACTTTGATTGCTACAGGATCTCGGCAGGCCTATTTTGATGTTGCTACCGTTTAACATTGCACAAAGGCCTTGTTCGGGGGCCCACAGCAAAATGTTCTCTTATAGCGAGAATCACACGCATACATCAAAAGAAAGCTGAACTTGTCCACTTCAATTTAAAAAATACATTTTGATTTTACCATGTTCCATTCTGGAGATATTGACCTTTTTTTTTTTCTATACACCGAATGAAAGCCCTGAATGTGTACTTTTACGAGGAAAACAGTATACATTGATCCCATCTACAGTTAGACAGTAATTGGTTATTGAATGCAGCTTGTGCCCACCAGATAACTTCAGAGAAGACATGGACGTGAACTCCTCAATATTCACAAAATAAGGCCTATAGCGACATATAAATACTATATACCGTATGAAACAGAAGACTCTCTGCTTTCATAAGAAAAAAACTTCTACTGTAGTAATAAAAATCACACCCATGTGAAGTGAGTAGTGCAACTGTTCTCTACAGTTGCGCGGTGCAACTGTAGAGAACAGTTGCACCGCTCATTTCACAGGGGTGTGATTTTTATTATTACAGTAGAAGTTTACAGACCAAACTGTAAATAAAAGGTTTACATGACTTTCTGTCTCAGTCCGTATATAGCGAGCTGTAGTGAATAAGTACAGAACAGTTGCAACGCTCACTTCACAGGGGTGTGATTTTTATTATTACAGTAGAAGTTTACAGACCAAACTGTAAATAAAAGGTTTACATGACTTTCTGCCTCAGTCCGTATATAGCGAGCTGTATTGAATAAGCAGAGAACAGAATATGGGACAGAGTTGCACCACTCACTTCACACGGGTGTGATTTTTATTATTACTACAGTAGAAGTTTTTTTCTTATGAAAGCAGAGAGTCTTCTGTTTCATACGGTATATAGTATTTATATGTCGCTATAGGCCTTATTTTGTGAATATTGAGTTCGGGTCCATGTCTTCTCTGCAGTTATATCTGGTGGGCGCAATGTGCATCCACCCAGTAACCAATTTATGACAAACTGTACATGGGATCAATGTTTACTCTTTTCCTCGTAAAAGTACACATTCAGGGCTTTCATTCGGTGTATAGGATGTATAGCATATTTATTGTGTTTATTGTTATATCTGCCTGTCAATGTCTGACTATAAACCTTCATAACTCTGCTTTCTTTAGATGATGATGATGATGATTCACTGCTTTCATTGTTTTGATCGCAGTAACATTGGGGGGGGGGGGGGGGGGGTCATGGGCACATTGGGCAGCAAAAGTCTTGATCCGTACGGCTATAAAAAGTCCCATTCCACCGTTCGGTTCAGAACTATAGTATAACGGTGAGACGCGTTGTCATCATCAGCTGATTTTGTTTTTCAAGCTAGTATAGGGGAACATGCCTGGGCATGCACGGTTTAGGACGCGGAAAAGTTCATTATACATTACACCCGGGTCGATTACGTCCCCGACGCGTTCATTGCGGTCTTATCACTACAATTATAATGAATAAAAAAGCGTTACAATCACACGTCCGAGCGATCTCCGATTATGACGGCTCTGCATGGCGATACGTGATCCCCCAACGGTAGACTGTCTGTTGTCATGGCGGCCCCTCTCGATACTGTAGTTCGTTTGTTAGTTCGTAGTATTGTAGGCTCGGGGATCGTTTGGTCGCTACAGTATGAAGAAGTAAACATGCATCTGTCCATGTGTGTTGCAGACGTTGTGCAATGCCGATCTGGTGCAGATCATGTGTTAGGCAGCGTAACAGCGTTCCGTTCATCATGTTTTTTTCCGAGACAGAGCCCCCATCTCGCACGGCCCTCCTCCTGCAGGAGAAACAGGAGGGGAGGGGGGAATCGAGTATTATAGTTGTCGAGTTTATTCCGTGAGTGGGATCATTATAATATTAAGTGCCGGCCCAGCTTATATTTGTAACTTCATGTTGTGTCATTTATGTATAGATGTTTGGTGCTATTATGAAGTTCACTGCCTATACAGTAAATACTCTGTGTTATATAAGAACAGAGATCCTCTTATCAACCAATTACAGTATGTCTCAGGGATGTAGATATTAATACAGCTAATTGGGGGGTAAATGTGTTATACCAATACCAATACTACAAGTCAGGAATGCGAGGTCATACTACATGGTTTGGGGGTAGGAAGTGTCGGGTGACAGAGGAAGGAGCGAGCTATACACAGGGCAGGAGGTGTTCATTCATTCTTTCAGAACAATGTAACAAACGGGATGACGCGTTTAAGTAAGTCCTTTTAATGTGTTATATGTTCGTTAAATGCTCTAAATTCAGTCATAAATGATGCATCTATGCAGTCGCTATATCTGTGAATTAATAGTATGTATCTTGTGTTTCTCTTGTGTTTGCAGTTATTACCTAAACGCCACAGTCTCCGATTCCTTTGTAATGATCACCTATGCTATTGTACTAGATCTAAACACGGGCCAGACAAGGCAAATAAGGCTTTATACTGTACACAAGTTTAGTAGAAGTATGTTTGTACGTGTGTGAGTGTGTTATGAGATAATAGTAATAAAATGGCCAAAATCAAGTGATTGTTTACGGGCATTATTGCAACGTCGAGGCTATGTATGTTTGAGTAATATAAATGTTACAATTGGTGTGTTTTAAATCACAGTTACCAGACCTGTTTGTTATAACCCCTTTGCGGAGGGTTTGAATCAGTAATTAAGCAAAGCTATGAAACAGCAAAGTTTAGTTATATCCGTACAATAGTGTTGGGTGAAAGCCAATAGGTGGAGGAAAGCCTGGTGAGGCGAGGTTAGGTGAAATTTGATTCTTTTCACACACCGACTAGATCATTCCATGGGCGCGTCCATTTTACACTGGCTTCTACACGTAAAGCGGCCCGCCCTCCTGTTTTCAGGAGGGGAGGGTTTTTTTTTTTTTTTTTTCTGATCACGTGAGCGGGACTAAGCAGCAATGACAGGGGGATGGTTCTTCATTGTCCGGGTGGGTAAAAAGATGAATGAAACTATGCTATAAAAAAGTGATTAAAACGTATGGATACGTGGTTCGCACCGGACGTTTGATTAATTGATAACGTATTGATACGCGATTAGCGTTCGCTGTGTTAAAGGCACAATGTCCATTTGGTGAATGTCTCTGTAATCTCTACTCGTGGATCACCACAGCTTGCCATTTAATTTATAAATAATTCATGTAAATTGGCCAATGTGGAGAATCACGTCCCCAGGATAACGTGGGCACTTGCACAACTGTGCCCAGCTTACAGTACAGTATTGTATCATACATTACAGTACAGTACAGTACAGTAAAGTACAGTAGCATGCATTACAGTACAGTGACATACAGTTCATTACAGTACAGTACAGTACAGTACAGTACAGTACAGTACAGTACAGTACAGTACAGTAAACGTGCGGCGTCGAGCACATTTTCTGGAACTAATCGCTCCAGATATTTAAAAAAAATCTGAAACTTCACTCAATCCATATTGAGAGTAAGCCGGATTTAATGGCACACTGATAAAGGTCAAAGGTCAGCAAAAAGACTGCAAAGCTGACCTTTGCCTCAAAATGCCACTTCCTGGTGGTTTTTCAGTGTTCCAGGACCGTGAGAGCTCCAGTCTTTTTCAGTTTCCGGCTCTACGCATCGCCCTGAACACGCCCATATAAGTTTCCTCCCACACAGACATACGGTTTCTCTTAATTGATTAGAGTTATGGGCAATCTTTCCCTCTCAATAACTCGACAACGACAAATTTCGAGATATGTTGTTCAGTTTTTCGAGACGAATAAGTGGATATCTTGTTTGTCCTGGTACGACACTTTTCAAAACTTCAGATCTTCCTTCAGAATGGTGTTAGGTTGTATACCTCTATGTACCTTCCGAAAGTGGAGGAAGCCAACTTAGGAGTGTCATACCGGGACAAACAAGATATCCCCTTGTTCGTCTCAACATATCTCGAAATCGGAATCCAACGCCTTATCGTTTACGAGTTATTAAGCGAGATAGCGAACCTGTAACCCTAATCAATTAAGAGAACCGTATGTCTGTGTGGGAGGAAACTTATATTGGTGTTTTCAGCACAACGAGCTGATCAAGAATCTGGTCTCGGTTTTGCTCTACGACCTCGGCAACCCTAACCCTAAACCTAGAGCGTTTTGGCGTCTAGGGTTAGGGTTAGAGAACGGTAAGTCTGTGTGTGAGGAGAGTTATATTGACACGTTCAGGGCGACGCGCTGATCAATAGTCTTTGATTTGGTTTTCGACCCTTACTTTTCCCTGTAGATACATATTTATGATTATCTCAAAGACGATTTGACAAAACTTTACAATTCTGACATATGTCAGTCTACCCACCGATACGAATCGGTCGGTACCAGGCCCGAACCGGTGGCATGCACGGTTCGCGCTAGGGCATTAACCAACTAGTCGACTAGTTTAATAGTCGACTAGTAAAACCACTAGTTGACCTCGTTGGTACTGGTCGACTAGTTGATTTTTTTTTTTTATTGCCGTTTTTGTGGGCCTCAATATCTACTAATTATCAGATAGATTATAGACACCAATGTACACCGTTTTTAAATCTACAAATATTATAATAAAACCAGCCAGACCGGAAACGGCATGTGTGACTGTGACCCAACCCGGACCCAACCTGCACACTGCTTCCGCCCCAAAGTAACAAGAAGCATGGCTACAACAAACACAGAACATGGTGCGACCGCTCCAGTCCCAGCTAAACAGGCTCGTAATTCAGTTGTGTGGCAGTATTTTACCGAAGACAAGGACAATCACACGGTGGTGTGCAAATTATGTAAGATTGCACTCAAGTACAACAGCAATACGTCTTCTATGTCTAACCACCTGAATGGGAAACACCCGCTTCCCAGCAGCACCGCCGCCGCCAACAGCAGCACCGCGGCGGCCAGCACCAAGCAGACTGCACCGCAGCAGACCACCATGGGAGATTATTCCCAACGCCCACTCACAGACAAGAGAAGAAAGAAGATAACAGAATTACTTATCAACTTTATTGTCAAAGATTGCCGACCAATCGCTGCTCTTCATGGAGAAGGCTTCATGGAATTAATAAAGTTTTTCGAGCCAAACTATACAATCCCGTGTCATACTACAGTCTGGAAGACCATCAACAGGCAGTACAAAACTTTGAGAGGCAACATTGCCGAGGAGATCGAAGGTAAAAGTGTCTCTCTCACTACCGACCTGTGGACATCTTGCACTATGGATCCTTATATTACAGTGACCGCTCACTACATCACAGACCCATGGGACATCAAATCAAGAGTGCTGCTAACAGACAACATGACCGAGAGACACACTGCTATAAATATTGCCGAAAAGCTGACAGAAACCATAAAGGAGTGGAACTTGAGTGTCTTTTCCACTGTTCATGACAACGCAAGCAGCATGAATTTGACAATGGACCTCTGTCAACATTTTCCCAGCCACCTTGGATGCACAGGGCACACCCTTCAACTAGCCATAAAAAAGGGGTTAGATTTACCTGATGTTGCGAAGACTACAACTGCTGCAAGGCGTCTTGTCGGACATTTCCGCCACTCATCAGTTGCACATTGTGCTTTGAAGAAATGTCAGCAAAGTCTGGGTAAGAATCCCCGCAAACTCCAAAACGATTGCGCGACTCGCTGGAATTCCACGTTCACCATGGTGGAATGTCTGTTCGAGCAGCGCATCCCAGTACAGGCCGTTCTAAGCGACGAGGGGACAACGAAGCCGTCCCAGAAAAAGGCCCTGTCCCTTAAAAGCAACCAGTGGGATTTAATGGAGCAGCTAATACCTGTACTGAGGCCTCTGGCCAAGGCAACAACCATAATGTGCGGTCAGGCGCACGTCGGGCTGTCGTTCGTCTATCCCGTCATACTCAACCTGGTTGACAACACGCTAAGAGCGAAAGAGAACGATTTGGCTATTACCCGCACATTCAAGACCACCGTGAAGAACCAGCTCATAACACGCTTCAAGTTGGAGTCGACTGATGATTTGGCTAAATCCATCCCAATCACGGCATGCATGCTGGACCCCCGGTTCAAACAACTCAAATTCCTCCCAGCCAATATCAGAGAGGAAGCCTGGGCGCATCTGGACGACCTGGTACCGGGAGAAGACGAACAACCCAATCCTGGAGCGACAGGTGATGATCATTAACTAAATGAATCCCAATCAAAACCCCACTAATGTTGGCTAATAGCAAGAATTATGATACAATATATTATTTAAAATTGCTCATGCTCACTATATTTTATTAATATTATTATTATTATTATTATTATTATTATACAATATATTAAATTGCATTATATTTCTCATTATATTATATTTGCTCACTATTATATTGCTTACTATATCATTATAGTGCAAATAATTGTAGCTAAGTAGCCTAGGCCTAGGACTAGTTGAATAGATAAGAAATAAATAAATAAAACAACGCAATTAATGTCTCTTAATTTTCACCATAGATGATGATGTCGAGGACGAGGACAGCGCTGGAGTGGAACCGGAGACTCACAAGAAAAAAGGACAGACTGGAGAGTGACTTTGAAGAGTTGTTTGGGCCCCATTACGAAAGCATGGACAAAAAGAAACCCACCACGAATGCAGAAGAGCTGCGCGAATACCAACTGTTGCCCCAAATACCCACAATGGAAAACCCGCTGGCGTGGTGGGCAAAGAACGAGGGTCGTTTCCCCCGTCTTGCTAAACTCTCCAAGACCTACCTGGCGATTCCAGCAACCAGCACTCCCAGCGAACGTGTATTTTCCCTGGCAGGGAACACAGTCACTCGGCAGCGTTCAAGTCTGCATCCTGCCCACGTTAATACACTAATCTTCCTCAATGCAAACCAGAGAGACGGCCCGGTGACAATAATTAAAGAGGAGACAGAGGAGGACGGCATCAGTGTCCGTGATAGCGACAGCGAGTAGATTAGCCTTTTTGACAGATGTCACAGACCAACAGGTGGATTTATTGTTTGTTTTGTTTCATGAGGCCGTGAGACAACTTTTTGGTGAGTCCAGTTTTAATTTGTTGTTATTATTGTAGCAGCAGCTGAAATTGATCCGGGTTTGTTTGAGCCATCTGAAATGTTGTTTGAGACGTTGAGTTCTCAGTACTCACGTGCGAGTGTCTTTGTATCGTTGTCATGTCAACCTGGCTGCTGCGCTAATTAATGTGCCCTGGTGAGCGGCAGGACTCTGTTAATGGCTTATCTTATTAAAAAAAAATTGTTTTCGTTTGAAATATTGATGATACTACATTGTGTGGGTTGCTGTAAAGCATTGAAGTTGCAGTATTAAAAATACAAGTTAAGTGGCATTGATGTTACCTAGAACTCCTCTCTGCGTCTTAATTCAAGATGTTTGTCACATACAGTACATGCATTGTGAAAAACTTAGGCTGGGTGCTGCTCCACAATGCACGCACACCGTTTTCAACCAACCAACCCACCGAACACAGTACACAAAGAATTTTTTTTATTTTTTTTTTATTATTAATTATTAATTTTTACATAATAAGTAGTTAAACGACTAGTCGACTAGTCGACTAGTAAACCAGGCAACTAGTCAACTAGTAAAAATCACTAGAAGTGAATGCCCTAGACTTCGCGCGTGATCTTAAAAAAGCAAATATAAAACAAATATAGAGCAGGCTTCGATTTGAGGCCTTCTGCACCAAGTGAGACTCCATGGGGTCACCGGTTCAAATCCGGGATGGTGCTGTTATTCTGCTGTTGTTATTATCTATGCTGCTGCATTGTCTGAAGGAAGCCAAACCAAAATAAGTTTTACTCATATGTACCTGTACACAAGATGTAACAATTAAGTACAACCTTGAGGCTTGTCAAGAGACAAGACTATTAATCTACCACCAGTCACCAGTATGGCTACATACACACATATTATGAACACATTGAACACTGAATAAAAACGGTACTCCATCCGCAAAGTAGCCGACTTAAGCCAATAAAACAAAGTAAGCAAAGCTCACTTGTGAGCTTGTCGTATCAGAGTAAAAAGTGGGTGAAATTTGTTTTTGTGCATTAATAATTATTATAATATAATATTATATAAAATTATTATCTCCATAATATTATGAGCATCTGTAATTAAGTACACACACAATCAAGAAGGCAAAACATAAAATTAAATTGAAATGTAAGCATTATCCTGGATTCGAACCAGCTAGCCCATAAGGTAATAAACTCGCTCAAATATACAAATTAAAAAAAAGATAGATAAGACAATCTGTGCGTATTGTACTAGTTCTTCTTGGGAATGAGACTGTCGTGGGAACTTAATACTCATAACAGAGACTTTAAGAAATAATCGAGGTAGAGAGTGAACTGAACCAATGTCACGTTTATTACAAGGAACATGGTCTATACCAGTCCAGGGAGGTGCACGGATGCCAGCCTCCCTAGCTGTAGACATGAGTCTCTCTTATACACAGTGAAGAAACACAAATACATTTGAGGTGTGGTCAGTGGTCAGTGGACATGGTTTAAACATGGGTCTTGGGTAAGAATAGGTCATCTTGACAGACAATCAACAGGTGGAAGCCTTGCTCCAGGCAGTGTAGTATTTTATCCCACTACAAGACTGTGTTGTGTGAGCAGAAGTGGAATAAAAAAGACTCAACTTGAGTGGGCTCACTGAAGAATTTGACTCAACATAGGATTTTAATTATGTCAACTTCCATGTAGTTGAGACGTTATCAATTACTTATTTAAGTAATGCAAGTTAAGTTAGAATGCAAGTGATTATAAAGCATTCTTACATTGATTACATTCAAAAGCACTTACAGAAAAGGGGTTATAATGTATTATGATTGCGTTATGAGTGCTGATAAGTGTTATATGCATATCACAATATATTTATACTTCCCACCACTGCCCATTTGTAAGGACACATATGTCCGTTTTATTGCTGTGCCAACAGTGTATTAAAAAGGTACTTTAAGCTTCCATATGCTTTGTAATCCACAATGGCCAAACATACATAACATCAAGCATGATATTTGAGTATTTTATTGTCAGTCCACAATGAAAATGTCTTGTGATCTAGCAGCCATGTTTACAGAACACACATTTGACAAGAGCTACTCCTGTATTTGTACAAAAATACCTGGTTGATCTGTTCACCATGAATAGTAATCGGGGATCTGTGTGCAATCTCTTCTGCATAGCAATTGACACTAGAAACAATTAGATCTTGAGTGCCATATTCAAGTCACTAAAACACAAAAAAAACCAAGACCTGATACAACACCGTGTAATACATTGGTTTACAAATACCATTTGCACAGGGAAGAAAGGTTTCTTGTAATGAGTTGGGTTGCAGTTACTTCTTGAGGTAATCACTACAGGGATAAAACATGACGGAAATACTGTGTACATTTTCAACAAAATGTTCTCTAGTAGTTATACTCATGAACGTAAAACGATAAACCTGTGCAGCACAAATGCTCGTGTATTTAAAAACTGGGGGCAACTGGTTAGATACATAGAAACATGAGATGGGGGGTCCTCCTCACATAACGATAAAACCACTACAGGTACATTGTTTCCATTAATAATTATTTCCACATATTACATAAGGGGTAATGCATGGCTAGGTGGTCATTGTTGATATAAAAATCCCAGACAGGGTGATTTATATATAACAATGACCACCTAGCCATGCATTACCCCACTTATTACACAGCTACTTCATATACAAATGAATACATTGACCCAAAACACAACAAGAGGCATTTCCTTGCTTACGGACCGGTAAAGAAGTGTCACGCTGACCGTCTGCCCAGCTACAGCACATTCAAAAAACAAGGAAGTGAGTTGATCAAATGGAATAATTTTTCGGTATACTGCATCATCCATTTCTCATCTTTCAAAAACATTTTTGAGAGCAATGTTTAGCTGTAAATGACATTGTGTGTTTACACACAATGTCATGTGTGATGTCAACACATCAATGCACACATCAATGTAAACACATCAATGTGATGTTGGAGAACAGCATAAAATCCAAGCAGCGCAGCAACACACTGCTGAATTCAGGGATTGACCAATCAGAATCAAGCCGTGTAATTAAGTACAATAAAACCACAGAAGATAGAAGAACTAGAAGATATGGCCGTTATTACTGAGATACAGTAGATAAAGCCAAACAAATGGAATAAAGCATAATTTATGCTCCGTCATGCAACAGTGTCGCACTGTCGCACACTGAGAATTGCGGACCTACATGTTCACGTTTTTTAGAACAGCATCAGACTGACAAGGCACTGAGTGCCCATCAGGTGTGTGGGATCAGGGCTGTGTGTGTGTGCGTGTGTGTGCGTGTGTGTAGGCTAAAGGGCAAAAATGGAGGCATTCCTCTCCTGAGGCAGACTAGTGCGGGAGAGGACATCTTTAGGACAGAGTCTGGCACCTCTTCATCAGGGAATCTGGGGTAGTTTAATCCTTATGCCTCCCCCTCCTCATAATCCCCTTCTTCCTCAACATCCCCCTCCTCCTCAGTGTCAGAGTCCGTACTGGTGTCAGAGTCGTAGGCTGTGCTGTGCATAACACTATCTAACACATCTGTACTTGAGAGGGTTGGGAGAACATCAGCATACTGTGAGAGACAATTTGAAAATTCCCTTCTGTTACGTGCCACGTAGTGTAGTTTGTGTAGGGTTTGCTCAGTGTTTGGAGACATTTTTTTTGTTTTGGTTTGGTTAGAGAGCATATGATTTAACAAACTTTAGGGTAAGTTTGTTCTTTTTGGTGGGCGTGTTACGTGCCACGTAGTGTAGTTTGTGTAGGGTTGCTCTGTATTCCTCCCCTGTCTCTCCTTCCCTCCACTCTCTCATTCTCTGCAGGTTTGAAGTCCCCAGTCACCTCATCTGTCAATCAGCCTGTTACCTGACTCCTCCCTCATCCAATCACCACCACCTGCTGCCTATAAAAGGCTGAGTCCCACCTGGGCTCACTCTCTCAACCAGCACACCTCAGTTGTTTGTAGCCCTGTCACTGCTGCATCATTTTTGTCTCCTTTTGTGTCCCAGAGCAAACCTTATGTGTTTAATGTTTAATGTTCTACTGAGAACTGTCTGTTAAACAGTCTCTGTTTAACAGACGGCGCTACATCATTTGTGGAGTTGGCCATGGTTGACCAGATAGGGTGGTCAACCTGGAGGATTTCATGGTACTCGAGGGGCTGGTTAGCTGCTGAGGTGTTGAACTCTTGGACCTTCATTTTGATCTTCTGACCAACCATTTTTTTAGACAGCCTGATGGTGATCTTCTGTCCATCTGCAATATAAAGGATTCATTAATATTTAAGATTGAACATTTTCTTAAACAACAAACATTGGATTATATTTACTTACCAGCATATTTCCTCACAAGGCTGCATAAAAACTTGCGCTCCAACACAAGTTTATAGATGGCCTGCAGTGAGTGCTGTCGTTGTTTCTCCTCAATTACACTACGGATGTTTAGACATGTTGTTGTTAGAGTCCATCTTTCACCAACTCCATGTTTCCTCTCCATTGTGCTTATTTTCTTCTCCAATCTGTAAATTGTATGTATATACAGTTACCCGGTACATGCTTATCTGTGCCCAGGCTGTAATCCCCCAGATAGTTGAGGGAAAGAAATAAGAAATCTTGACTAGTGCACACCCAGTTAAGAGGATGTACAGGCTAGGTGTAATGTATGTTTAACCTGTAGCTTTTACATTAACTTGATTCAATAACGTATACTAATATTAGCACAATCACAGTTATACATGTGTGTATGAAAGAAAATCCATGCTTACTTTTCCAAGCATGTTGTGCAGTCAGGATTACAGCTGGTCACACTGAAAAATAATACAAGTAATAAGATTCAATTCCAATTCCAAGGTTACTTTGGAAACTACAGATATGCTTGTGATAGCTTTGACAACACTGTCTAGAACCCTCTTGAAGGAAGGACTAATTCAATAAATAATAATAATGATAATAATGCAAGATTCAATATGACATTTCTCATTACAATGAGAAACTTTTTTTTTCTGCGCACACACACACTCACAGTTCCTGGTGCTCCATTCGTTTTTGGACATAATCTTCTTGCCAGGTCCAATCTATAGACTGCTTGGCCTCCGTCTTGTACTCCTCTGCCCACTGCTGTATGTCAGGCTGAGTGAGGCCTTGAAACAAAAATATAAGATATGTAAGAAACATGTACAACTAATGTTTAAACATAAGCATATTAACCTACAACTGACATTATGCAAGTCATTTCTTCATTGAAAACGAACTAATTGGAAATAGGAAAAGTTCAACTGAGGTTTCTTATGTGAGGGAAACAGCCAAATCAGTAGTTTTCTGATCATTAACTAAATGATCTTCCTCTTCAAGGCATCAGAGAACAGGCCCACAGGAAGAAGTATAACCTTACTTCAATAGGACTTTTCACATGGTGAGGGTTTTAGGGGGAAAGACTCTGTATTACAATCTTCACTTGAATGCATCTTGGCCAGCCGAGCCCAACAGTCATTTCCATGCATCAGTAAAGAGCCCAGAGCCGCACACCAACCTGCCTCGGAGAAAGCCGACAGCGACTGCGGGGTGTTTGGGGAGGCTGACATTGTACGTATCCGTCTTCGTCATGATTTCAGCCATCTCTCCATTCGCTTCCTCTTGAACCGACTTGGCTTTTGCCGCTTTGAGACACAGGACTTTTGCTTTAAAATGAAAAACAAAAACAAACTATTGGTTCTCACAACAACTGGACACAGTGGAGGAAGCAAGTAGACTGAACATTATGCAATTCATGCTAAGGAAAATACATGGACCTGTGAATGGAGGTTTAGGACACCAACCACAGAAAAGGGTGTTTGATTGATTGACAACACATCTTATAGGATCATGCAGATGAGACGGAAGAGAGATAAATGACAAGGGATATGAAATAGTGTTGACTTTGTTAATGGTCTAAAGTTTGGTGTTTTCAAAGTTTTGAAATCATAAAGGTGTAATACATTACAATTACAATCTGAATCTGTTAAGGAATCTGTTACAAGAGTTGGCTTATCCAGGTTTCTGATTATTCTATGTTGTGTACAGAAATGAGTTGAAATGATGCCAAATTTTAAAATGTACTACTGTAATACTGGATCTAAAACCAGAGATAAGAGAAAGAGGGTGGAGAGAGACACACATACACAACCCATCATCACCTTGGCTCTTTCTAGTCTTTGCACTATAGTGCAGCAGGGCATCCGTCAACAAGTCGACTCTATGTGATGGGGTCATTCCTTTGGTCACTTTGCCAAACCGACGAAGGTATGACCAAAGTCTTTCCAGCTGTTCTCCATCACTGAGCCCAGCAGCATCGACATTCCTGCAACTCTGGAAAATCTATTAAACATTGAACCAAAACCAGAAGTAAATATTCAAGTTAGTTATTATGGTCTGTGACAAACTGAAATAGAGTTGCAATGTGTGTGTTTTACTGTATTACTATATATAACCTGACAAACAACACCGTGCCCATAAGCGTGGAATGCAGGCACAGCATATGTTGTTTTGGTCAGAAGATCTGGGTAAAACTTCTGTAATAAAACATAAGATAATACTGCATTACGGATAAAGTAAATTACCAATGTTAATGGTAAACCCATATGCAAAATGTACTATAGATGTTTTGACTAATACAGTACACATACATTTGTATGAAGACACCCAAGGACAAATACTAATTATGTTTCTAGGGTATCATGTTTAGATATTACAATGCAAAATACAAGCAAACATGAAAAAATTACCTCCAGGTGAGGCTTTAATTTGCAGGCAATGTCATACATGAAGATGAGTTTATTGTTTTTTGCCAGATCATCTTTAAGTTCCTTCAGGAGGTAGACAGCATTTGAAAGGCTAAAGAAAATAATAGAAAATGTGAGCTCAGCTGAAACAAGATATTTTAATGCATTTTGATGTGCCAAAGACATTTACTGTACCTCTCGCCTCTCTTTAGACTGAGAAAGCGTCGTGGATGTTCATGTTTGCAGCTTATGCCAAAAACCCCTGTTTCATCCAACTTGGCGTTCTTCAGCTTTGATCTGAGTTTTCCTAAAACAAAATCTTCCTTGGTGAACAACCAATTTATCATACATTCAGACATCCAAAACAAATCTGGGTTCTTATCCTGGATTTTTTTCAAATAACTTGTTTCTTAAATCATGGTACAGTGGAAAACTAAATTAAACTATAATATAATTTATATTCCTATAAACAAGGATTTAATTGCATGACATTGTGTATGTGTTTGAGGCAACTTTCAAATTAACCTGGATTATTTTCATACCAAATTCCAAAATTGCTCATATTCTAGTTATACACAACTCAACGGCACCATATTTACTTCAAATACAGTATAACTAATCCAGTACAGCAACTGATCTTTTTTAGGTTAATGGTAAATGCTGTGTCGGAATACAATATAATTCAGACCCAGCTAATTTGCATTTGTTGTTTTGTTTTATATATGGTATATTATTGATTGATTATTAACATAAAATGAATAAATCATACTTGTGGACAAAGAGGACAGTGTGTCCCATCAGTTATCTCGGGCCCAAGATGACGCAGGGTAGATAGCTGGTACCTCAGATGCCTGAACTCTTCATACGACTCTTTGACGAGAAGGCGGTAGAGGTCCTGGCACTGTAATGCAAACGTTCATATTCACAACAGGGCATAAATTATTGAAATGTTTTTTTTTGTTTTGTTTTAGTGTTAATTAGAAGCCACTGGTATACAAGTTTGGATAAAGGCTATTTTTAACCAAACCTTGGAAGACACTGAGGAATTCTGAATCGCTGAACATATAGCCTTCAGTGATGCACCACATTCCAGCTGCAATCGGCAGATCAGATCAGATCCATGGAAACCGCGCTCTGGGGTCGCTTCACAGTTGCTGGCCAAAGGCCATAACGGAGTAGTGTCGCGACTTCAGTTTCACATTTACAAAATGTGATGGAAACATCATGACACCTTCCTATGATTTATGAGAGAATAGGTGTGAGGTGTTTGTTTTTCATACTTGTCTTCCTTCTGCATGGACTATGATGGTCTACAAATGTTAAGTACCTTGATGATCAAATACTTTAAGTAAACGATCAAATGACATTGGACATTGGTGGCCATCCTTCCTTGACCAATGCCATCTGAAGCCCTCAGGAACCTGCTGCTGAAATTCACCTGCCTTAAAGGAGAATTCCACCAAAGAGGTCCAGGTGTTATTTTGTGCAAAACCTCCTTATTGGCCATTTCCCCTACCATAAGCCCTACATTAATTTAATGGGAATTGAATGGGGCTATGGGGTGTTGTCTGATGTGCTAATTCGCTTATTTCCATCGCTCATAATTATAATTTTTTTGTATATCCTCTCTTCATAATGTAAATAATATCCCAAGCTGCACACTTTACTACTTATTTCGATGGAAATAAGCAAATTAGCACAACACCCCATAGCCCCATTCAATTCAATGCAATTCACTAGGTGCGTTTACATGGACACCTTTCTTCCAATCTGATTAAAATAAACCCGATTGAAGGTTTTGGATCAAGTGTTTACATGGGGCAAGTTCAATCCGATCAGGTGTTTACATGTGCCCACTTTTAATCAGATTAGCTGCTGTTTGTATAATTAAATCAGACCCATCTGAGTGGTGATGTACTCAGGGGCGGCCTTAGAGATCGAGAGGCCCCGTTCATGACGTCATCATTTTAATAATTAATAATTATTATAAAAAAAAAAAAAAACTTGTTTTTGTCAGTGTCTCAGCGCTGCTAGTGCAGTGAGTGCACGCGGGAGGCCCCGTTCATGACGTCATAATTTTAATAATTAATAATTATTATCAAAAAAAATAAATGTTTTTTTTCCCTCTTTTTTTGTCAGTGTCTCAGCGCTGCTAGTGCAGTGAGTGCACGCGGGAGGACCCGTTAATGACGTCATAATTTTAATAATTAATAATTATTATCAAAAAAAATATATATATATTTTTTTAACTACCTATTATGTAAAAGTATAGTACAGTACAGTACAGTAGGCTGAGAGTACACTCCACTAAAAAAATCTCAACTTCCCATCATGCACCTGTGCACGGTGTGAAGCTCGACAGCGCCACTTTGTCACCTGTTGGTACCCTAAACGGACGGACAGACATACATACAGACAGACAGACATAGGGACACACATTGCCGTTCCTTAAGTGGCTGCACCACTCAATAATACATTATTATTATTATACACACAGCTAACCCTATTATTAATAGGCCTATTATTACTATAAAATGGGTCACCACATGTGTTTTCCCACTTTTACCCATTCTTCCCTCCCGCCTTTACACACACTGAAATGTTTTTTTTTGGGGGTTTTTTAATCGGGAGGCCCCCGATGCTCGAGGCCCGTTTCAATTGAAACGATTGAAACATATATAAGGCCGCCACTGGATGTATTTGGATTTGTTTCGTTAATGCAGCAGCAGAGCAGTTTGACTTCAACTTTTCTGATGGGGGAAATGAGTGGAGAAGATGAGCAGAAGAACAAAGGGATTGTAATGGTAGGCCTACCTAATACCTATAGGCTATAGAGCGCCGCAGTCCCGCCCCCTACCATGGCCCAGGAAATGAATCCCAATGCATTTTTCCCATAGACATTTCAAAAAGTAAATAAAATAAATACTTTCTGAAATGTCTATGAGGAAAATGAACGGAGAATAATTTCCTGGGCCATGTAGGGGGCGGGACTGCGACGCTCTATAGGCCTACTGTTACAACGCTGCTGTTTGTGTAGGCCTACAGGCTACAGCCCTACTTGTAGATGGGCTTGCCCACTTCCAACCCATGCCAGTTAGCCCACATGTAGACCATGTTGGAACTACATGGGCTTGCCCACTTCCAACCCATGCAAGTTAGCCCACATGTAGACCATGTTGGAACTACATGTTCCTAGTTCAAGCCCATTCCCACTTGTACCCATGTATCCCGCATTGAAACCACATGGGACCCAAGTGGGCGTGCTGGCTGGGTTCCATCTCTCCTCTCTCATCTCTGTCGAGAATGCAACTAGCCTACTTGGACTGTGTCTGTTTAGCAATGGTAGGCTACTGAATGGTAGAGCCTTCAGACGTCGGAATTGATTGATTTCCAGCTTATTTTGTGGCTAGTAATTAATAACCCTTATGGTCTGAGTCATCTCGTCTTTATACTATTTATTATTAATTCAGCTTTCACATTTTACCCTACCCTATAGTTGCAATGGAAAGAATATTATATTAATATCTATATACAATGAAAAATATTAAGAGTACATGGCATGCAAGCCATTTAAAATGTCAAATAGGCTAATGTGGAATTTTACGCAGGTGGTTCCAAATGATGAATTGATTACATCACTAGCAAAAGACAAAGGTCAAATCATTACTGTAGCTGCAGCGGAGCTGTTCCAACTCTGACTTGAAGCAGCGGAGCTGGTCCGACTCTGACTTGAAGCACACTAAACTGACCAGCTTCAAGTTTAAACCATAATGGCATGTAGGCATAGTATTGGATATCAACTTTCTTCAGCCAAACAGAAACAGATCTGCGATCACAGAGGCAGGGGGGGGGGGGGGGGGGGCAGCGCATGCAACCTCAGGTAGCCTATTATCTCAGTGGCTGCAACACTTTTATTTATTTATACTTTTTATTTGCATGGGAGATTTTCGGCAATAGTGCCGTGTGTGTGTGTGCGCGCACGTGCGCTTGCAGAGAGAGAGGGGGAGAGGGAACGAGAGAGAGAAATACCGCCTCATCGCACTGCCAAAAACAAGGAGGTTAAGCAACAGAAATTGCCGACGATTTGATGTGCAGAAAGAACATATCAGATTCTAATCGGGTTAAGGTGTATACATGGAAGAAATGTCCTCTTGATCGGGTCTAAATTTAGGTGTTTATTTAGGTGTATACATGGATATTTTAAATCGGGTGTATTTAAAACCTTGTTTTAACCCGATTAGAACGTGACATGTAAACGAGGAAATTGAGGGCTTATGGAAGGGGAAGGGGAAATAGCCAATATAATATTTTTGCACAAAATGAAAACACCTGGACCTCTTTTGTGGGGACATAACTACAAAGAAAGGTAAGAAAGCTTTCTAGCATGGGATTCTCCTTGAAAGGACCACCACTTTTCAACCTATCTTCATAGTGCCCACTAATAATGATAAAATGGCAACATTTCTTTCTACTCAGTCTGTGTCTCATAGGAGGGCTGTGGGCACTTCAGAAACCCGTCCACCAGTGACACCATCGATGGGGAATCCAAGCCAATAGAAACTGCAGGCTTTATAGTCCTGAAAAGTTGCAATGGGAAAATGGAAGCCATCGTTAATACAAATCTAAACATCTTGTTTAAAAAAATTCTGTCTAACGATGATGTCACTGGTGGACAGGTTTCTGAACTATGCCCACAGCCCTCCTATGAGACACAGACTGAGTAGAAATAAATTGTGCCATTTTATCATGATTATTAGAGGACCTATTATATGAAGATAGGTTGAAAAGTGGTGAAGTGGTCCTTTAACGATAAACAAACAAACTTTTTAAACCACATTAAATTACAGTGTGTGAGAAGTGTAAGATGATAAATTACTTATGATACATACTGTTACTGTAGAAGTCATACATTTATAGCCACATACAGATTTCTTTGATCATACTTCCAATTCAGAGGTTATGGCAATTCAATAACTCATGTATTACTGTTAAGGATGACGTAACGTCGAAACCCCCATGAAGACGCACGGACACGTCCGTCGAAGGGGAGGTACTGTTAAGGATGACGTAACGTCGAACTAACCGTTACGTCATTCTTCCTTCTTTATAAGGCTATACCCAGCCAGAATCACCTTGTCGGAATATAACCTTACAAACGTAACTCAATTCTAAATCTACCTTCTTAACTTCACAACTTGGTTCAAATCCTTAACTAGTCAAGACAGACCAGACTTTGTCAGACTCCCACCTTCGATCTTAAGAGGCACCCAAACCAAAACCCTAACAATTACAGTCCCCTATCACCACTGACTCGCAAAGTTGGTCTTGTGGGACAGTGTAGTAGACAACCACATGTCTCCTCCAATACATAATTCCTAAATTTCACCTGACATTGGGGAGTTTATCTGGGAGGATGTGATGAATTCAGATTAATCCTAGATCATCGCTTAAATTGTATGGTGCACCATGCAATAACAAATTATTCTCTTTGCTTAATACAAATAATTGGTGTACAGAATGAGCAGAATTTGTCTAATTTGTGCACCCACTTCTTTACACCTGTGATGTGACAATGTTGGGTGATTCTGGGTGATACAAACCTCCCATTTTTCAAGCGTATGCACCACAGTAGTGCTCTGATGAACCCTCTGGACACAGACGGAACAGAAGTATACGTCAACACCACAGTCACTGCACTTCCATAGCTCAATGTCATCAGTGAGGGAAACACTGCACCCTCTGCAGGCTCTCTCATCTGGAGGGCAAAGAAGTTCAGCACTCACACTGAGGAGTATTTGCCTGATTGATTGCCATGCCTCCACAGTGGTGTGCTTCTCTTGACTGGTGCTGGCTGGTTCGTCTTCTGGGAAGTCGTCTGATGGGTGGAAGTCGTTTGATGGGGACAAGGCGCAGGAGCTTAAAACTGGTGGCTGCTTCTGGGACAAGGGGGTCTCTCGTTTCACAAACGAGCGCTGTGTTTTCGTCCTTCCTCTAAGTGGAGTGTATTTCACTTGGACAAAAGCTTTCACCTTTCTTGTTCGGACCATATTGAACAAGCTAATGCATTAGGGGACAAAATCAGGAATGTAAGTGAGGCAAATATGTAGGCCTATATAATAAAAAAATCACACCTGTGTGAACTGAGTGGTGTAAGGTTTTATATAGCCTGATCAGCTCTGATCTGACGTAATTAAATCACACCCGGATGTGATTTCACAACTGGCTTTTTTTGTGCAGAGAAAATGACCACGGTTGCTACGGTCATCCAGTTCACCCGGGTGTGATTTAATTACGTCAGAAATTATTTTGAACATAGCAACCATGGTCATTTTTTTATGCACACAAAAGCCAGTTGTAGGAGTGGTTTACACCACTCAAAAAATACTGAATACTGAAACAGTTTCAGGGTACCGACTAATGTGTTTACCATACAATTGCCACTTTGGAAACATGAGAAAAACCTTACTATCATTTTGCATCATTATGTGCAAGTGTTTAAATTATTGTGACAACAGTTAGCAATGCCAACTATGCTATAGGCCAGGGTAGCCCCTTCGGGACCCTATATCAGTTGTTCCCAAAGTGGTCCTTGAGGGAGTTCCACGGGGTACCCAGCTATGATACTTCATTGGAATCAAATGGACCACGGACCCTAACGGGAGTTAAATTAACATTGATTTTACAATATAAATTGGGGGTCCCAGAGATAGAAATGCCATTCAATGGGGGGGGTCTGTAGACTGCTCTTATGGGGGTCCTTGGCATATATGGTTTACCTTTTCTGCGACGTCCCAAATACAGAAAAGGTAAACTAGACTAGGGTCCCGACAGGGGATAAGGCCTGCCCTGCAGGGCATGTGTCACGTCCCAATTTACATCATCTTCATTCAGTCCAGGAAAAACGCTACGGTGCATATAATAATACCCTGCATGTAAAACGTATTTTTTAAACCATCTTCTATAATATATTGAAATTCTTTATTTGGAATACCCCTTGAGATACAATATCTCGTTTTCGAGAGGGTCCACAAGTATACAGTCGCACAGTATACAGTCAGTACAAGGTAATTACAAGTAATTACAGGTAATTACAGTACAGGGAATTAACAGAAAAGAAAAAAGGAAAACAAAACAAAACACAAAACAAACAGTTACAAGACACAAAACAACTATAATCTCTTTACACGTACTCACCGACGTCACCGTGTTGAAGCTTTTTGATGAATTGAACAAGGTGGACCCTCTTGTAAACAAGTGTAATGCTTAATTGGGTCGTCCACTCACAGTTAACAGTCTTTGTATTGAGTTTGTGCTTGAAATGTACTGTTAATAAATATTTCAATCAATCAATCAATGCTCGCCCACTGACTGCTAGCCTAGCAGTAGCTATCCAAGTAAGTAGCTAACCAAGTAAGCTACTGCTAGCCTAGCAGTAGCTTGCCTCGGTCCTAGACCTAGAATGCCTGTGATCATTTAATTAACTTCGTACATTTTCATGTATCATAGGCATAGATCCATTCCATCCGCTCCTGGTTGAATTCAATTATGTGCGGGCTTAATGTGATAAATACTCCGTTTGTACTCACCCATTAAATAATTCCAAAAACGTGGAGTGAAATATGGTCCTCGCTCTAGTTGTATATCCATGTGAAAGTTCTGGTACAAAACGTGTATTTAGTCAATTATCTCCACTTTTTCAAGAGATGCACACGGACGTCTTTCTCTCCGGGCGAGGGGGGGCCGGATTGATCTGTTGAACAAAGCTAGCGTATCGCGTCAGATTCAACAACAACCAAAGCTAGCCGGAAGCATTACGGAGGGACAATAAGGAGACTCAGAGAGCAGATGTGGGTTTGCTTCCTTAGACCATGGCTGAGAGAAGCGAGTGTTTATTTTACTCATTATATACCCGTCAACACAATTGGCACATCCGGCATCCGGTTTCAGTATAAAAGCATATATAAATATACATACAGTGACAATGATATATTTATATACACAGACAATTAATGATCATTTTTAATACATCTCAACACCCCCACTTGATCGTGAATATTGGTAAACATAAAGATAAATAACCAAACAAAAAACAAAGAACCCTTGAAAAAAAAAACTTTGGACTGTGTGTTATTCTCCAAACATGAAACCCTCAAAATTTCTCAATTGACACAGCCTGGCTGGTTTTGTCATAACATCGGCAACCATTTGTTCAGTTGGACAATTCTCGAGAATCACTTTACCATCATTGACAGTTGATCTTACAAAGTGGTATCTTATGTCAATATGTTTTGACCTCTGTCTCTGTACAGGATTTTTAGCTAACGCTATTGTACCTTGATTGTCCTCGTAAATCTTTGGCTGCATGTAATGAAATTCATCAATACATTGTAACAATTGAATCAAATACAAACACTCTTGTAGAGTTGCCGCTAAAGCCATGTACTCAGCTTCACAAGTTGAAAGTGCTACGGTGTATTGCTTTTTAGACCTCCATGAAATCAAAGGGCCCTCTGGGTTTAGGCTGACACAATAACCACTAGTGCTACGTCTGTCACTTGCATCCTCTGCCCAGTTTGCATCACTATATGCTATCAAGCCTAGTTCCTCACATTTCCTATAGCATAAGGATTTTTCCCTGGTTCCCTTCAGATATCTCAGCACATGTTTCACTGTGATCCACTGCTCTTCTGTTGGTTTAGAAAAATATTGTGAAAGTTTTCCCACTACAAAACTCAGATCTGGCCTGGTACAAGTAGTCAAGTATATTAGACTACCCACAACTTCCCTGTACTTTCTCACATCCCCCAATGACTCACTGCTGTCAGTGTAGTTCAATTTTGCCTCACAGGGTGTTGTTCTTGGCTTGCAGTCCTGCATGTCAAATCTAGTCAATATTTTGTCAACATATTTCCTTTGTGACATAGTCACATAATGTTCACCTTGTTCAAAATCAATACCAATGAAATGTTTCAATTTGCCTAAGTCTTTCATTCTGAATTTTGCTGTAAGCATTTCTTTGACATCAATCATCACATTGTCATCACTTGCTGCAATTATTATATCATCGACCCAAAATAAAATGAATACCTTTTGATCCTTCATTTCCCTTGTGTAAACACAATAATCAACTGGGTTCTGAATAAATTGATTTTTAGTTAAAAAATCATGCAACATCTTGTTCCAATTTCTCCCTGATTGTTTTAAACCATACAAAGATTTATTTAGTTTACACACCAGCATGTCCCCATTCTCAGATGTAACTTCATATTCCTCTGGTTGTCTCATGTAAATCTCAAAATCTATTGGTGCATGCAAATAGGCCGTTTTGATGTCCATTTGGTGTAAGATCATATTCTCTTGTGCTGCCTTTTGCATCAATACCCTCACACTAGTCTGGTTTGCCGTTGGTGAAAAAGTCTCTTCATAATCCACACCTGGTTTTTGATTGAAACCTTTGGCTACATAACGTGCCTTGAATTGTTTAGATTCATCTGCATTTGTTTTTAAAGCATACACCCATCTACCCCCCACTATTTCTTTGCCTTCTGGCAGTTTAGTCAGGGTAAACGTGTCATTTTCCTTTAGTGATTCAATTTCCTCATCCATAGCTCTTGCCCATAACTTAGAGTCAGGTGATGCCATTGCCTGCTTTACTGTGTGTGGCACATCACAAATGACTCTATAACAATAATCAAAGGTTATGTCATCTAGGTCATCAGATTTTACTTGACACTCATAATCCTCCAAATACTGAGGTGGTTTCACTTTTCTTCTGGGATATGTTGCACTCTGGCCACTGTCACCTGCCTGAGCACTGACCAAATCATCCATCTCCCCTGCTTCTTGTTCCTGTATCTCACTGGTTTGGCCATCTTCACCTGCCTGAACATTTGCCAAATCACTCATTTCAACAACCACCTCTTGTTCTTGTGTCTCGTTAGTTTCCCTATCTTCAGGGAGGTGGTTTACAGTCCTTCCCCCACTGCAATCATCATCCCACTCTGTTTGGGTCTGAATCTCAATGACATTCCTTTGAATGAACTTTACCAATCTGTGCTTAGTTACCTTCCCAGTGTCGGGACAAAACACTAAATAGGCTGGGCTATTCTTATCATATCCCACAAATATCCCTTTTTCACATCGTGAATCCAACTTTTTCTTATTTTGTTTATATGCATAGCATGGGGACCCAAAAGTTCTCATTCTTGAAAGGTTTGGCCTCTTTCCTGTCAGCATGTAATATGGGGTCTGTCCTACACGCTTATTGAAACATCTATTTCGAATAACAGCAGCCGTCATTACCGCATATGTCCACAATTCCCTTGGTAATTTGCACTCAATCAGCATACATCTGGCCATCTCAAACAGCATTCGCCAATTTCTTTCAGCTGTCCCATTCTGATGGGGTGAGTATGGAGCTGAGGTCTCATGTCTAATGGACTTTCCGCTTAACAATGCCTGAAAGTGACCAGAAGTATACTCAGTACCATTATCCGAACGAATACACTTAATTTTCCCATAAGGTGAAACATCGGCAATGTACTTCTCTGTAGCTTGGACTGTGTCACTCTTAGATTTCAAGAAATAAACAAAAGTAGCTCCTGAATAGTCGTCAGTAAATGCTAAAGCATATTTGAATCCTTCTTTAGCCGTTGGATCAATTGGTCCAGATAAATCAGTGTGTACAAGTTCTAATGCTGCTTTAGCTCTTTGGTCTGGTTCTCTATTTCGGCTCTGAGCAAATTTACCTTCTATACACACATCACATGACAACTTGGAAATATCAACCTTGCCTTTAATTTCCATACCATCAGTTACATTCTGCAGTTTTAACACATCTTCATAGTTGCAATGTCCCAGAATCTCATGCCACGTCTTGATGTCATAGCATCCATTACATTCATCAACATCAATACTCTCATCAACGGTGTTTACATAAAACAACCTGTCATGTACCTTAATGTCGAATGTCGTGCCGTCTCTCTGGATGAACTTGTTCTGTCCCTCTTTGATGATGAATGTGGCTCCATTTGATGTTGCTGCGTTGACTGAGAAAATGTCTTGGGGAAAGGATGGAACATACAGCGCCCCCTTCAGCATCGTTTCCACCTCTCGACCCTTGGTATCTCTCAGGTAAAACACTGCAGTACCTCTCTCTTCAGCGCTACGCCAGAGGCCCTCACTCCATCAGCCATCTCCAGAACATTCCTCCATGGCTCGAAATTCTCATCGAAGTTTCGGAACTTCTTCACGTCGGTCACAATATGTGACGTAGCCCCGGTGTCGACCATCAGCCCTCTGCTCAAAGTATTACTCCGACAAAGTCTCTGCTTCGGTCTCCCGGCGCCGTCCGAGTCGCGGTTCACCTGGCCCACCTTGAAGGCGAACGCGTGCTCTTCTTCATCCTGCGTCACATTGACGTTGTCTTTCCGTCTTCTTCGTCTGCAGTTGGTATCATTATGTGTTGGACTTCTGCAAAGACTGCACCACTGTCTCTGTTCTTTCTGACCAGCAGCATCTCCTCACTCAAACGATTTGTGCGAAGGTGATCCTGTCATCACTTTGTGCGATGTGGATGGAAAATGGCTTATAAGATTCTGGCAGCCCCTTCAGAACCATTGCTGTTAGCAAGCCATCACTCAAAGTCTCTTCCGCATTTCTCAGTGCCGTGATAGCTGTTTCTGCTCGTATAATATATGCTGTCATTGTTTCATCTGCAGTTTTCCGGAGCGACGTCAGCTCTGTGTACAAACTGATCACCCTCGGTTTCCCCTTGCCCGCATAGTGATCTTTCAGAATCTGTAACGCCTTTCTTCCGTCATCCGCTGCCTCACGCATAACTAACGACAAACTCGTATCATCGAGCACTTGAACCAATTCAGCGTACGCATTTTCATTTTTCTCGACGTCCTCAGCGGCTTTTACCTCGGCTGCTGCGTCTCTTACTGCGGCCTCATCTCCATCGAGTATTTATTCGTCGTCGATATCGGGCTCGTACAGTATGGTGTCTTTCAGCCCTTTCAGTCGGAGGTAACCGAGAAATTTCACCAACCATAATTCAAAGTTCCCTTCATCTCCGTCAAAGCGAATACGGTTCCATTGGTTGTTGCCAGAGATGGGCAAAATACATTGAAAATTTATTTTGTTACAAAATACAAATACTGGGTCACAGAATGTATTTAAATACAAAATACAAATACTGGTCTGAGAAATGTATTTGAGATACAAATACGTATTTTGTATTTTGAAAATACATGAAAATACATTTTCATTAAAATGTATATAATGATAAGTAAATTCATAATTAATTGCCAAATATTAAATTAATGACCTGTCAGAATGTCTAATACATTGAAGGTTATTAAGAATGATACACTTTATATTTTAAGCAAATCAATGTGCTATAACTGTATCAAACAGGACCCACAAAGGAATGGATTGGCCATCTGATTCATCACTGTCACTCCTCTTTGACTTCTACCTCAAGAAAAATGTAGAAAGAGATTGATTGATTGATTGATTGATTGATTGATTAGGCCTACCACCAATTTACATTTAAACCAACAATAAAAAACAAGATAAGTAAACAAGATACTAATGACTAAGATGAATAGATTATCAATTAAAGGAGCATTCAGTGATTTGGAAAACCCCCCGGTCTTCCCCGGTAACAAGATGTGCACATGCAGTGCCGATTCTGGCCTCCAAGGGGCCCTAAGCATGATTGTAGCAAGGGGGCCCCCCATGAAAAAATGGGGGGTTTTGAAACAGTTTAAAACAGTTTTAAGTAGACAAACAGAGCAGAATAAGGTATAAACATTTATTGTCTGTCTGTCTGTGTGTCTGTCTGTGTATGACAGACTGACTGGTATAAACAGCGCCCCCGGTGTAGAGGGATGGTATGACAGACTAGTATAAACAGCGCCCCCAGTGGGGAGGGATGGTATGACAGACTGGTATAAACAGCTCCCCCAGTGGGGAGGGATGGTATGACAGACTGGTATAAACAGTGCCCCCAGTGGGGAGGGATGGTATGACAGACTGACTGGTATAAACAGTGCCCCCAGTGGAGAGGGATGCTATGACAGAGAGACTGGTATAAACAGCATCCCCAGTGGGGAGGGATGGTATAAACAGCACCCCCAGTGTAGAGGGATGGTATAAACAGTGCCCCCAGTGGGGAGAGATGGTATGACAGACTGACTGGTATAAACAGTGCCCCCAGTGGAGAGGGATGCTATGACAGAGAGACTGGTATAAACAGCGTCCCCAGTGGGGAGGGATGGTATAAACAGCACCCCCAGTGTAGAGGGATTGTATAAACAGCGCCCCCAGTGGGGAGGGATGGTATGACAGACTGACTGGTATAAACAGTGCCCCCAGTGGAGAGGGAGGCTATGACAGAGAGACTGGTATAAACAGCGTCCCCAGTGGGGAGGGATGGTATAAACAGCACCCCCAGTGTAGAGGGATGGTATAAACAGTGCCCCCACTGGGGAGGGATGGTATGACAGACTGACTGGTATAAACAGCGCCCCCAGTGGGGAGGGATGGTATGACAGAGAGACTGGTATAAACAGCGCCCCCAGTGGGGAGGGATGGTATGACAGACTGACTGGTATAAACAGTGCTCCCAGTGGGGAGGCTGTGTTGTGGCTTTAGTCACAAACTTAAGCATAGCCCCTGGAAATTATAGATACAAACACAAGGATAAAAAAAAACTCAATTGTGTATATATATATATATATATATATATACACACCCCCGCCGCCCCCCCACTTTGAAAGGGGGGCGTTTCCGCGTGGTGGAAATGTCTACTACGATAGGCCTGTCCTTGATTCTGATCACTAAGGTACGCTGTTGGCGGAAGATTTCACCATTGAGCAGCGTTACACTCACTGCGCAAATAACGTAAAAAGCCCCCACGGCTCCGCCCGCCCTGTGCTCACCGTTCCTTGCCAGGCCTCAAACGGCCTGGCCAATCAGCAGCGGCTATCCCGCCTCTAGCTGCTGCTGATTGGCCAGGCCGTTTTGTGGCCGGGCATCAAGTCTGCCTGAGAGTTCCCAGATGGGAGCAGGAGGGGGGAACCCAGTGTACTCTCTGCTGCCCCATCTGGCGGAGTCAGGTTATGTGTTTTGCCCCTACAGTTTAAACCTGAGGCTGTGTAAAATGACATTAAAAAGTATTTTATGTATTTGAAATACAGAAAATACTAGATCTGAAAGTATCTAGATACAAAATACATCTCATTTCTTCCATCCCAGCAAAATACAAATTACAAAATACAAAAAAGTATTTCAAATACGTATTTCAAATACATGTATTTCAAATACTGCCCATCTCTGGTTGTTGCCTCTACCACTGGGCTCCATGACCTGTTGAACAAAGCTAGCGTATCGCGTCAGATTCAACAACAACCAAAGCTAGCCGGAAGCATTACGGAGGGACAATAAGGAGACTCAGAGAGCAGATGTGGGTTTGCTTCCTTAGACCATGGCTGAGAGAAGCGAGTGTTTATTTTACTCATTATATACCCGTCAACACAATTGGCACATCCGGCATCCGGTTTCAGTATAAAAGCATATATAAATATACATACAGTGACAATGATATATTTATATACACAGACAATTAATGATCATTTTTAATACATCTCAACATGATCGATGAACTGATTTTATGAATACTGTTTACTGTTTACCGCAGACGTCATCACCAATTGACCAGGGAAACACAAAAGTTTGGGTCACACAATTGGCAGGTGGTGTGATTAATTACCCAGCACCTATCGCAAGGCACCTGCCAATTGTGTGACCCAAACGTTTGTGTTTCCCTGGTCAATTGGTGATGACGTCTGCGGTAAACAGGACGTATTCATAAAATCAGTTCATCGATCATTCCGGCCCCCCCCTCGCCCGGAGAGAAAGACGTCCGTGTGCATCTCTTGAAAAAGTGGAGATAATTGACTAAATACACGTTTTTACCAGAACTTTCACATGGATATAAAACTAGAGGACCATATTTCACTCCACGTTTTTGGAATTATTTAATGGGCGAGTACAAACGGAGCATTTATCACATTCAGGCCGCCAAGTTCACGTCCAACATGAAAGCAAGTGCGACCTTTCTATGGCTCTGTATGTGAAATACTGTATATACTGTATGGAACAACAAGAGCCGTTCTAGGGCTAGCCTCGGTCCCAGGCTTACTTGAGCAGTAAAAAGTTTCGACGTCACAACCCAGACTGTTGCCTGCCTCTCTCAATTTGCAAATGCTTCAATAAATCTATAATCTATATTATTCAGAGATTGTGGAATAGTTGCCTGGCTAGTACTATGTCTGGCTCAGAGTGTAGTCCTATGGTCACTGGCCCAGCAACAACAATAAGACTTCCGGAGGTTCCGGTGGCAGGAACTCTTCAGAATAAGAGTATCCTTATGTGGCTTGTGTCAGTCTATTATTATCTATATCAATATTAAGGTAAAAAAGCCCCCCAAAATGATTTAAAATAAATAATAACAATAATAATAATAATAATAATAATAATAATAATAATAATAATGCATTTTGTTATGAAGCACTTTACATGCTCAAGAATCTCAGATTGCTACTGGGTTATAAGCATGGCAAAAAAAGTAATAATAATAATAAAACACCATAAGCAACAAAAAATACCAGCTCAGTGGCCTTGTGGTTAGAGTGTCCGCCCTGAGACTGGGAGGTCGGGGTTCGATCCCTGGCCGGGTCATACCAAAGACTCTAAAAATGGGACCCAGTGCCTCCCTGCTTGGCATCAAGGGTTGGATTGGGGGTAAGTCCCTGTGACATACTAGCGTCATGTCCAGGGGGTGTACTTGTACATCAAGCTGCCTCACGCTACAGAAACAGGAGATAGGCTCCTGCCCTATGGGCCTCATGGCTCGGCAAGGCTACTTACTTATAAGCAACAATCAATATCATGGGACCCAGCTTGGCTAGAAAAATTAAGAGAATTCTTTGTTAAAAAGGTAGGTCTTTAGCCCATTCTTAAAAGCATCAGTGGACTGTGGTGCTCTCAGGTGCAAAGGGAGGGAGAGGGAGTTCCACAGACATGGGGCTGTGTAGCAGAAGGCCCGGTCGCCTGGTCTGTGGGGGACGGGGAGAAGGTGGGTGTTGGAAGAGAGGAGGCTTTGAGTGGCTGGCGATGATTTCTTAATGGTAGGGTGGGGGGTTGGGATTGTGATTGGTCTGTGGTGCGGGTTGGGACAAAAACACCAGTTTGACGTCGGGTCAATGTGCAACTACTGCTGTTGCGCTGCAATGTCGCCTTATCAATCTGACATAGTGGTCTAGTGAATCAAACTTTTTACCGTAAGTTTTACTCTAGAGTCTCGAACTGGCTGTATTTTGTATTTTTTCAACAGTGAGAAAAGCATGGACAAAGTGGCGCTGGCTGATGACGTAAATATACCTAACTCTACTCAGATTCACTAGAACAAAAACGAATCGGCAACAACGCAGCTACGTAATGGGTTATGATATATGAGTCAAACAGGAGGCTAGACAGACTGAGTAGCGAAGTGACAAAACAAATAATGACAAAACGCAGTGAATCAGGCTGGAAACCCAGGCTACTTAACATGGGGCTCCCTACCTATAAACATATACAGCTGGTGATTAGTGTATGTTCACAGACTCCACATAACATTGTCTTGGACCTTCATCAGGTGTCTGAATAAACAGAAGTAAGACACATGATTCCACTTCATGAGTTAAAATAATTTGTCAAAATGTTTGTGACCTGATGTTGTAGTCGAAACATCATGTGTTTATTCTCTGGAATAGTCAAAGTGTGTGCATGCCGTAGCCAGGCACCCTGTTGATGTGTCCATGAGCAAGGCACTGCACCTGCCATTGCTCGTTTACTTTGAAGTTTCTCTGGATGATCATGTCATTAAAAAGATGATCCAACTTCAGTGTGTCCAACTAGTTTCACATCAACCCAAGATCCTCAGAGAGGAATGGGTCGGTTTCTCGTAGAATGAATATCAGTTTTAAACTTGCAGCGGTTCCTTTGCTCCTCACTGTGTCGATGACAAGACGTGCCTTTTCATGGATCACTTTCTTCGCAGAGGCTTCATCATACTCTTCTTTGATCATCACCCCCTTCGCAAACAGTTTGTCCAGGACCTGGTTGAGAATGGGATGTGAAACGCTGTTGATGAAGCTGCTGCGCACAGACAACAGTTTGTATGTCGCTTCATGACTTTGGGTGCGCTGAACATGTTGAAAGGTTGACAGGTCTACATAACCTTCCCATGCACATTTGGAGGTGGTACTGCTGCTTAGAAGCAGCCTAACATGGCTTAAACGCCCCTTTAAATTGATGACAAATGTGGGGACGTAATTGGGATAGTAAGATTCAACATCAAATACTGCTGTATCTGGTTCAATTATAATGGAATCATCTTCAGGTAAAATGGAGAGTGTATATTCTTGATTTGGGACGAGTTTACAGGGATGCTTTTCGATGTAAATCTCTTCTCCAACTAGCTCCCTCCTTTTGCTCTTCACTTGATCCAGTACAACGTTCAGAGGCAGCAGCAACACTTTCAGAGTTGAACTGGGATGGTCATCATCAATCGGTGGTTTATAAAACACTGGCACCAATGCCTGGACAGGACTGGGCTGGACAGGACTGGGCCCATACAACATATCCATGATGATACCATATAAACAAAACCCAGTTACATCGATGATAACATGAGTTTCTGTGATCACTTGGGGTTTGATCAGCTCAAAGCCACCGTCATCCATCACATGGACAACAGACAAGGACTTGCCTCCACCCATGGAGAGGATCTCACAGTGTGGAAAGTGTAATTGACACACAGACCCCTGAGAAGCTTTGATGTCAAACAGTGGTCCTGCAGGTCTCTTGCTCAGCTGGGGTAGAAGATCTCGGCCCCAGGGGACTGTCCTGTAAGTCACCTCTCCCTCTGTCTCCATCTTAAACCCCATGCCGGTCACGCTGCATCGGAACAGTCCTGCGTGGGTGCAGTGGAACCTGTAGCTTTCCTGGTTTTCCACAACAATGATGTCGGGTGTAAATGTCTGTGTTTGGTCCAGTAGTGTAACATAATTTACGCTGTGGGAGCGCTTTGTCTTGTTCTCTAAACACAGGGTTTGGCTCAGTGAGGGTAAGCTGTGAGAACGAGGCAGAGACGTGGATTCTTCCATCCTCAAACCACCGAAGCATGAACTTAGATCAGTTTCATCTTGGAGCTCCAGAGAGGACAGTGACTCTGTAACAGGGTGTTCTTCCAGAGAGGGCAGTGACTCTGCAACAGGGTGTTCTTCCAGAGAGGACAGTGACTCTGCAACAGGGTGTTCTTCCAGAGAGGGCAGTGACTCTGTAACAGGGTGTTCTTCCAGAGAGGACAGTGACTCTGCAACAGGGTGTTCTTCCAGAGAGGGCAGTGACTCTGCAACAGGGTGTTCTTCCAGAGAGGGCAGTGACTCTGCAACAGGGTGTTCTTCCAGAGAGGACAGTGACTCTGCAACAGGGTGTTCTTCCAGAGAGGGCAGTGACTCTGTAACAGGGTGTTCTTCCAGAGAGGACAGTGACTCTGCAACAGGGTGTTCTTCCAGAGAGGGCAGTGACTCTGCAACAGGGTGTTCTTCCAGAGAGGACAGTGACTCTGTAACATGGTGTTCTTCCAGAGAGGACAGTGACTCTGCAACAGGGTGTTCTTCCAGAGAGGGCAGTGACTCTGCAACAGGGTGTTCTTCCAGAGAGGACAGTGACTCTGTAACAGGGTGTTCCTCCAGAGTGGACAGTGACTCTGTAACAGGGTGTTCTTCCAGAGAGGACAGTGACTCTGCAACAGGGTGTTCTTCCAGAGAGGACAGTGACTCTGTAACAGGGTGTTCCTCCAGAGAGGGCAGTGACTCTGCAACAGGGTGTTCTTCCAGAGAGGACAGTGACTCTGTAACAGGGTGTTCCTCCAGAGTGGACAGTGACTCTGTAACAGGGTGTTCTTCCAGAGAGGACAGTGACTCTGTAACATGGTGTTCTTCCAGAGAGGACAGTGACTCTGCAACAGGGTGTTCTTCCAGAGAGGGCAGTGACTCTGCAACAGGGTGTTCTTCCAGAGAGGACAGTGACTCTGTAACAGGGTGTTCCTCCAGAGTGGACAGTGACTCTGTAACAGGGTGTTCTTCCAGAGAGGACAGTGACTCTGTAACAGGGTGTTCTTCCAGAGAGGACAGTGACTCTGTAACAGGGTGTTCCTCCAGAGTGGACAGTGACTCTGTAACAGGGTGTTCTTCCAGAGAGGACAGTGACTCTGTAACAGGGTGTTCTTCCAGAGAGGACAGTGACTCTGTAACAGGGTGTTCTTCCATCTCACCATGCAAAGGAATAGTTCCCTATAGAGAATAGAGAAAGGGGAAATAAAGTCAAGGACATTATTGAAACAAAGATTAACCCAAGACTTTTCCACAACAGTTGGCTGGGTGATTCCTGACTCTTTGCCGATGTTATCCCATTCAGGACGGGAACCCCCTGGTCATTTATGACCTCAGTCATAAATGGGTTGACATGCCTTGACAGTAGTAGAGTTCTGTCCAAACCCGACCCTACCCGAGGGCCGAGCCTAAACTGTATGCTGATTGGTCGGCACAGGCCAAAAAACAGGAGCTCATCGTAAAGAAAGTGGAAAGACATGTTTGTACAGTGTGGGAAAAGAGGGGGGGAGGGGCTCAGACTTTATTTATGGTGGCCAGTTTCGAATTGCAGCCGTCCGCAGGTGCTCTTTGAGAGCGGTTTTGAAGGAGTCTAGGGATTGTGTGTGTGCGTGTGTGCGTGCATGTGATTTAGGGTTGCCACCTTTGAGATCTTGAAATAAGGAACACTTATACGACCACGCGGCAAAGCAGCGCCGTTATCTGGTTATCGGATCACATCGACTAACTGGCCTTGGAACGCCTTGGAATCCCCCAGGAGGACGTTACTAATGTTGCCCTGGAGAGGGAAGTCTGGGGCTCTCTAGTGGAGCTGTTTCCCCCGTGACCCGACTACGGATAAGCGGTTGAAGCTGGATGGATCAGGGACGGATTAACCCAGGAGGGCCCCTGTAATGTGTTGGGTGTTTTTTAATGTTTTTATCATCTTTTTGACCTAGATTTAACAAAATCAATGGCCAATTTCAGGGCCTCAAACCCAGTACCACGCGGTCCAGTTTCCTCAAAGGGCCCCTGACAGCCAAGGGCCCCTGGGCCCCGGTCCCACTGGCCCAATGGCTAATTTGGCCCTGGGATGGATGATTTCACATACCATATTAGCCTTTGGGGTCACTTGGTGGTCACTGAAGGAAGGGGTACCTACTGCACTGGATTTATGAACTGTTATGAAGTAGCCTATTCTGTTTATAACAATATAAGAGTTCTGATTCTGAATCTGAGTTGTTCTTTAAATGGGCGCAATATTTAATTAAATTGATTCATTTATATTAAATACATGTTTATTTATTAGACTTCATTAATAATCAATCAACCATAATAGTCTACTGAAATAACTTGGCTATATGCCCACATCAGCAGCCATTGGCTATTGCATGGGCAGGACAATAGAAATACTACTGATTGACATCTTATAAAAACACAGATTATCACATACCGAATCGATCTCAGGGGCAGTTTCAGTCATGAAGAACTGTGACACTTGTTGTTGGGTGTTCTGTGATCATACTGTTGATCCCTGAAGCATGCTGTTCCCTGCACTCACTATATTTTTTTAAGGCGCTTTTTTGAGACGGACGTGGTGGAGAATCAGCTGTTGTAGAACTTCTAGTACTAGACATTTTAAACTGCGCGGTGCGGCCGGCCGGCGAGACAGGCACTGGATTTGGCACGTCGCCACGGCGCAATTGAGAGCAACAGCAGAGCACACCGCACACAAGCAGATTGGCGGCCACGGGGAGGTTTTTGTTTATGCTCGTGGGAGGTCCTGCGTGACCCCCACAATTGTGCTGTCTTTAATATGTCCTGTTTTATTTTGTTCATTATTGTTAAATTGAGTGTTGACGTTGTGTGACAGATCGCGCAGATTCTATTTGATCAACTCACTTCCTTATGAGGTTCACCTACCTTTGACCAGGGATATACAGTATGAGGTTCACCTACCTTTGACCAGGGATATACCGTATGAGGTTCACCTACCTTTGACCAGGGATATACCGTATGAGGTTCACCTACCTTTGACCAGGGATATACCGTATGAGGTTCACCTACCCTTGACCAGGGATATACCGTAGGAGGTTCACCTACCTTTGACCAGGGATATACCGTAGGAGGTCCACCTACCTTTGACCAGGGATATACCGTAGGAGGTCCACCTACCTTTGACCAGGGATATACCGTATGAGGTTCACCTACCTTTGACCAGGGATATACCGTAGGAGGTCCACCTACCTTTGACCAGGGATATACCGTATGAGGTTCACCTACCCTTGACCAGGGATATACCGTATGAGGTTCACCTACCTTTGACCATGTGTGGAAACCTGTGCAGTAGATCATTCCTGTGGATCTTCTTCAGAACATTCACCATGATCTGAGGAGCATGACTGGGGTAGCTCAACACCATCAGATGAGCGATGCCCTTCTTGGTATTCTTCTCAAGGAAGCACTGTGGTATTAGAACGTCTGGGGTTGGAAGCGGTGGGAGAGGAACGAGGCCTTCAAAGATATCAGGGTGTTGCAAGTGAACCTTGAAGTCCTCGAACTCCCTGGCTTTCAGCTCCTTCAGAGTCTTCAAGATGTGTTCCTCATGTAAATCCATGGTTGGTTCCTGGGGCAAACAGAGAGAGGATGTTAACATCTCAGCTAGTGATCGACCGATAATCGGTCACGGCCGATTATCGGCTTCGATATTCATGTTTTTTATTAATATCGGTATCGGTGGTAAAAGATAATAATCGAAAAAAAACGGCCGATTATTTTATTTTTCCTCATGCGTAAATATTGGCGCAACAACCTCTCACTAAAAATGTGCCGACCAAAAGATACTTAGATTGATTGAAAACAGACATCATGAGCCAATGAAACGAATGAATCCTCTGCGAGTGCGTCTTAAGGAGAGCGTCTACAGTGCTGGGCAGTGGGCACAGAAAAAAAAACAACACTGCATGTGCACAGAGCTGGGGACACCCTGCCGCTTTGTCGTGGAGCAACTGGCTGTTTTACAAGTAAGAGACACAATTATATAACCCTTCACAGCGTGCTTATACATTTACACTTAACATATTATTATCTCGGAAATAATTAACTGTCTGTCTCGCTTTCTCTCTCTCAAAGAGACATGTGGAAAACTTTCCGACAGCCATGAGCCATCACATTCCGCCTTAAACACTCACCAGTTCAACTTCTCCAAGAAGCAACACGGAGCTTGTTTTTCAGGTAATCCGTTCGTTGTAATTTAACACATGTAAAATATAATATAGCATTATGTGACTGACTGCTGACTCGCTTTCGAATGTTTTATCTCGTCTCACAGGAGGGGAAGCCACGGTGTGCTGCAGTTCTACCGTCATCAACGGAGTGAAAGAAGGACATTCTTCTTCCACGGCTGTTTTTAAAGTAAGATAACTTGACTGAACTGCTTTGTTTATAAAAGCATGATTATCATCGACGCGTACATGAAATGTGCGGCCGGTCGAGCTTCTAGTCAACTGTGCAACAAGTAAACATTACTGGGGGCAGCCATTTTGCCCAAAATCAGACGAGGGAGCACAATTGTATGGGTCACGAGATTCAATGTAACACCGTTACATAGAACGTAGCCATGTAGTGTTACATATAAAATGTGACCTTATATAAATGTGCTACCCCAGGTAGCGCATTTATATAAGGGTAAAATTTTCTATGTAACACTATGGCTACATTATTTGCAACGGTGATACACGAATCCCTGACCCATGCTGAAATCACAGTATTTGTATTTAGCATTTTTGGACATTTAGGCTGCCCCACAATATCTCAAAGACATATTTTAGTACTTTACATTTATAGTATGGTATAAATTAATTCAAATATAGTGAAATTAAAAATAGCCAATCTACAAGCTCACAATGTTTTAATGAGGCTTGTAGAGGGCCATTATCAGTATTATTATGTACTTGTTCATTATTACAAAAATAATCATTGACTCTCTCAACCTCCTGTTATTGTAGATGGCTCCTCCGGGACGGCGTATAAGTGTAGTCTGGGACTATTTCACTAAATCAGCAACAGGCACAACAATCTGCAATATTTGCCATGAAAACCCCAGCACAGGATCAGCTTTAAAAAGGAATCAGAATACGACAAACCTCTGGAACCATCTTCAAAACAGTCACAAGCCACTGCACAGTGAAGCTAAAAAGAAGGAAGAGGAAAATCAAAAGCAGAGACGGGCTGCTGCTGAAACTGAAAGTACCTCTTCTCGTTCTCAGCCTACCATTGAGGGCATGTTTGATAACCAAAGAAAGTGGGATAATTCGGATAACAGATCTAAAGAATATGACAAATTAATTATAGAGATGATGGTGACTGACAACCAACCATTCACCATGGTGTCTGATCCTGGCTTTAGGCGCTTAATGGCAAGAGCTGAACCCAGATACCTACTGAAAACCGACAAGTATTATCGAACATCTATGATGCCATCTCTTAATGAAAAGCTACACGCTAAGGTTAAAGCACTGATCCAACCAGAGAATGCTGGTCACTCACTCGCCTTCACTACAGACTGCTGGTCTGGGGCAACAGAGTCACTGATGAGCCTAACATGTCACTTCATTGATCAGCAATGGAGCAGAAAGCAGGTGGTTCTCAACACAAAGGTAATGGTGGGGTCCCACACACATCTTTATATTAAAGAAGTGTTCCTGGGCATGCTTGACTCCTGGGGTATCGACCAAGACCGTGTACTGCTCGTTCTGCGAGACAACGGAGCCAATATTGTAAAGGCAATGAAGGTTGCTGAACTGCCACACTTCGGCTGCACAGCACACACATTACAACTAGTGGTGCGTGATGGCCTGTCATGTCAGAGAGCAGTTATCGACGTCATAGCCATCCTGAAGAAATGTGCTACCCATTTCAATCACTCCGTCCTTGCCAAGCAACGTCTGAAGGCCATTCAAGAAGACCTTGGTATTGTGCAACACAATATCATCCAGGCAGTCCCAACAAGATGGAACTCAGAGCTCCACATGCTGCAAAGAATGCTCGAGCAGAAGAATGCCCTCAGCGTCTACGGCAGTGACCACGGAGGGTTCACAATTCCCGAAGCTCATCAGTGGGCTATTGTGACAAATTTGATTGACACTCTCCTCCCAATAGAGAAAGTGACTTTGGAAGTCAGCCATTATGAGTCCTCTGTTTCCTGCGTCATTCCCAGTGTGATGGTACTGAAGATGCTGCTTGAAGAGGAAGAAGAGTCTGGGAAAGGCATCAGAACCGTCAGAGAAGCCATGAGGAACAGCCTTGTTAGACGATACTCGACATTGGAAGAAACAAAACATGTGGTGCTGGCATGTCTCTTAGATCCCCGCTACAAGTGTCATGCCTTCTCCTCTGACACCACAATGACCAAAGCCAAAGAATGGCTGAAAGAGGATGAACAAGAAATGGAAGTTGCTCAGACTGCTGCTTCAAGTGAGGAATCTGAAGATGAGGAGGGACAGCAGGCTGCAGCACATGGGAGTGATGGCCCTGGGACCCACAAAAGGCAACGGACAGAGGCTGCACAGCAGACACCTCGTTGCCGCATTGATGACATGTACCAGGCTCTGCTAGGGCGCCATGCGGTGCGTGACCCATCAGACAAAGAAGAAGACCTTGATCAACAGCTACAGCGCTACGTAAGAGAGCCAGTGATTGACAGGCAAACAGGTGATCCTTTGCAGTGGTGGAGCCAGAATGAAAAGCACTTCAAGCTTCTTGCACCACTAGCTAGAAAGTATCTCTGCCCACCACCCTCCTCCGTACCAAGTGAGCGCGTCTTTAGTGAAGTCGCTGCAATCTATGAGAAAAAAAGGAACCGTCTCACTGGAGAGCATGCAGAACAACTGTGCTTTCTGCACCACAATCTGGTGCTTCTGAACTGGGAGTATTGAGCCTGAGGGGATGATGATGATGGCTGTGAAAAAAAAAGAACCAAAAAACCTCTGTTGGAGTCTGTTGCTGTACTAAACACAGCCTGCACTTTATACTGTACTACTACGCACTGTGTTGAATGTTCCATATGCTGCTACTGTGCTACAGTACATTGCACTTGTTTAAAAAATGCATTGGGGGGGGGGGGGAGGGGAAAGAGGAGGAGGAGGAGGAGGAGTGTTACTGAACACAATGTTGTTCTTGCATCTTGCTTTTGAAAAGCAATAAATGTTTTCCAATACAAAAAAAAAAAGAACCAAAAAACCTCTGTTGGAGTCTGTTGCTGTACTAAACACAGCCTGCACTTTATACTGTACTACTACGCACTGTGTTGAATGTTCCATATGCTGCTACTGTGCTACAGTACATTGCACTTGTTTAAAAAATGCATTTGGAGGAGGAGGAGGAGGAGGAGTGTTACTGAACACAATGTTGTTGTTCTTGCATCTTGCTTTTGAAAAGCAATAAATGTTTTCCAATACATTTAAAGGAATTCTTGTGTTGAAAGTTATTTCTTTTTTTTTTTTTTTTTTAACTTATATTCATATCGGTTCATCATATCGGTAATCGGGCTTTTTGACTCTTCACAAATCGGTCATCGGTCATATCGGCCAAAATCCATATCGGTCGATCACTAATCTCAGCTTTGTTCTCTAAAGCTGTGTTCACAATGAAAGACACAATAATCATATTTCTAGTCACTTGAATGGAGTTCATTCAATCACTGCACATACTATGGGAACAGTACGGAATTCACACAGGGTGTGTGTGACGTGTCTAGTGCGGCAGTATACAGTAGTAGCATAGAGATGTTTGTAGATAGTGCATGTTGCATGCTGCTTTCTGCTTGCTACTCTCTGCTTAGAGCTGCCGCCGCCAGCTAGCCCCCCTTGGGGGGAGAAAAGAGGAGCCGAGTGTGTAAATCTCCTCCTGCTGGTACATAGCCTCTCCACCACCAAGACTCCTGTAGCGCCTCCCCGTGGCCACGCATGGTAACTGGGTCTCTGCGGACCCAGGCTAAGCTGGAGGGGATCTCGGAGCAGCAGTGGGCCCCAGAGACGCGGCGTATAGGCCCACCATCGTGTGGACATGCCCTGACGCCCGTCAACCCTGCCCCAGCTATGGGTAAATAGCTCCACTGCCTTGTGGGTAAGCTTATTAGGCAAAGGCTAAGGGAGCACACCCTGACAGAAAAGCAATGTGCTGGCGGTGCGCAACAGGGCCTTGAAAGACCAAGGACCCGGCAGCCTCCTGCAGCCATGATGGACCCGGCAGCCTCCTGTAGCCATGATGGGGGACTGGTCGTCATGGGCTCACTGCTCTAGCAGTGATTCCGAAACATATTAATTTCATGGACCCCCAGTTTCACACGCATTATGCTACGGACCCCCAATTTATATTGTAAAACCACTGTTAATTTAACTCTGAGAGTATACAAATGTACACTCTCTGAGTTACAGACCCATGAGGGTCCATTTGGTTCTTAACTATCTCTAATTGAGCTAGGTATACCCTGGAACTCCCTCAAGTACCCCTAGGGGTCCCCGGACCCCACTTTGGGAACCCATGCCATATGCCGTATCAAATTGTGTTGCAGATTAAACCTTTTCATAGATTTCATAGCGTTAGATGTATTTTGGAAATTTGGAAAATTGGCTCTGTAGGCCTACTTGGCCAGGTCTATTTTCTTCCTCTACAACACACCGAAAATAGCCGATCTACAAGCTCAACTTGTAGATTGGCTATTTTCAGCTAAAATGGTACCGCTAGAATAGGGATGCTATGGTTCATGTGTATTGCATTATATTGTCTGTATGTGTGAATTAAAAATTAACTGCAATTGAAAGGAATACAAGTCAAAACCAAATAAAACTCAAACGCAAAATGGAAAGCTATAATGACCTTGTCACCAGGAGGAGGTGCTGATGTCTGATCCATGGACTTCATCTCCATCTGACCAAACCGATTCAAATCCTCACTGTCCATCTGACCAGACGCTTTCTCTACAGAAGAACAACAAACAAACATTCATTACACATGATGAGTGTAGAAGACATGAGGTTTTTTGATTGATTGATTGATTGATTGAAATGTTTAGTATGTAGAATGGGTACATTTCAAGTCAATACAAAAACTGCTACTGCTACTAAAACACTAGACTTGTTTACATCAGGGTCCTCCATTTTCATTCAATTCATCAGAACATTTAAAGACATACAAATATACATGTATATGAAAAACAGGAGCTCATCGTAAAGAAAGTGGAAAGACATGTTTGTACAGTGTGGGAAAAGGGGGGGGGGGAGGGGCTCAGACTTTATTTATGGTGGCCAGTTTCGAATTGCAGCCGTCCGCAGGTGCTCTTTGAGAGCGGTTTTGAAGGAGTCTAGGGATTGTGTGTGTGTGCGTGTGCGTGCGTGTGACTTAGGGTTGCCACCTTTGAGATCTTGAAATAAGGAACACTTATACGACCACACGGCGAAGCAGCGCCGTTATCTGGTTATCGGATCACATCGACTAACGGGCCTTGGAACGCCTTGGAATCCCCCAGGAGGACGTTACTAATGTTGCCCTGGAGAGGGAAGTCTGGGGCTCTCTAGTGGAGCTGTTTCCCCCGTGACCCGACTACGGATAAGCGGTTGAAGCTGGATGGATCAGGGACGGATTAACCCATGAGGGCCCCTGAGCCAGTAATGTGTTGGGTGTTTTTAATGTTTTTATCATCTTTTTGACCTAAATTTAACAAAATCAATGGCCAATTTCAGGGCCTCAAACCCAGTACCACGCGGTCCAGTTTCCTCAAAGGGCCCCTGACAGCCAAGGGCCCCTGGGCCCCGGTCCCACTGGCCCAATGGCTAATTTGGCCCTGGGATGGATGATTTCACATACCATATTAGCCTTTGGGGTCACTTGGTGGTCACTGAAGGAAGGGGTACCTACTGCACTGGATTTATTAACTGTTATGAAGTAGCCTATTCTGTTTATAACAACATAAGAGTTCTGATTCTGAATCTGAGTTGTTCTTTAAATGGACGCAATATTTAATTAAATTGATTAATTTATATTAAATACATGTTTATTTATTAGACTTCATTAATAATCAATCAACCATAATAGTCTACTGAAATAACTTGGCTATATGCCCACATCAGCAGCCATTGGCTATTGCATGGGCAGGACAATAGAAATACTACTGATTGACATCTTATAAAAACACAGATTATCACATACCGAATCGATCTCAGGGGCAGTTTCAGTCATGAAGAACTGTGACACTTGTTGTTGGGTGTTCTGTGATCATACTGTTGATCCCTGAAGCATGCTGTTTGCTATCAAACAGTCCCCCATGCGCCACAGAAAACATACGCCGACATACTTTGCAATTTGCTTTATATTAATCTCCCGTGACGCTGTCAAGCCAGGGATTTGCCTCTTCCCTGCACTCACTATATTTTTTTAAGGCGTTTTCTTTTTTGAGACGGACGTGGTGGAGAATCAGCTGTTGTAGAACTTCTAGTACTAGACATTTTAAACTGCGCGGTGCGGCCGGCCGGCGAGACAGGCACTGGATTTGGCACGTCGCCACGGCGCAATTGAGAGCAACAGCAGAGCACACCGCACACAAGCAGATTGGCGGCCACGGGGAGGTTTTTGTTTATGCTCGTGGGAGGTCCTGCGTGACCCCCACAATTGTGCGGTCTTTAATATGTCCCATGGTTTTTTCATCGGCGAGGGGGATGCCGAGCGCTGCGAAGGTAGCCTTGAGGCACGTTAGGCTGCGAGCGGGGGGGGCTGATGGCGGGTCGATAGTGAGGAAATCATCCGGGAGGTGGACTATGTGGGGGATGTGGTCGTTGTTAAGGAGGATCCAGCATTGGCTGGTTTGGGGGGGTTGTGGGGGCAGGTGGGCCGGTTGTGCGCTCCGCCGCAGTAGGAGCAGACATGGAGCATTTTGCAGGTGTTGAGGTTGCATCCCATGTCATTGAAATTATTACATAACATGCGGGAACCGATGAACATGATTTTTCGGCCCCGCTTGTCCAGGGCTTGGGAGGAGGAGGGGAAAGCGGTCGGGCCGGTGGGGCGGTTGTGTTTTGGCTGTTTGGCAGGGGCTGGTTGGGAGTGCGGCGTGTGCGTGGGAGCTGGGGCGGATGCGGCGGGTCTGGGTGGTGGTTTCGTGGCTGAGAGGACGCACTCAGTGGTGGGGTGGGAGGGGCAGCCGCAGATGGTGCAGGCGAGAGCTCTACTGCCGGCGAAGAGCCGGCAGTAGAGCTCGACGTCGAGGGCGCCCCAGTAGGTGGAGACGTTCCACTGTTGTAGACGGGCTGCTGCTCTTGCTGCGAATTGCCTGTGATACTCGTAGAATAAAGAGCCGCTGAAGCGCGCTGCAAGGTCTGTGATTATGTAGAGATAGTGGTCTAATTCTTGCCTCCTGTCCGGAAACTGAGCGCAGATGACATCACTGAATATGGAGAAGGCTAGAGTGAATTCTGTGTGGGTGAGAGGGGAGTGGGCTGATGAGGAGGATGTGAGGTCGCAGAGGGTTATTGAGAACCCTCCGCAGTCTACTGCTCGTGGCTGGCATGAGTGAGAGGAGGGTTTGAGGATGGAGGCGAGATCTATATCGTTACCCTGCAGGATCTGATGGCGGAGGTGGGTAGGCACTGGAGGTGGGTTGAGTGCGAGCGCGTTCGGTGGCATCACGGTGGCGGCTGCGGAGGAGAGAGAAAAGGGAGGGGGGGAGGGAGGGGGAGGAAGGGGGGAAGGGTGCTCTGGGGCAACTGGGCACCCTGAGGTGGGGGAGGTGCTAGCCGGCTCGGATCGGTGGCCCTGGGAGTGTAGGGCTGGCTAGCGGCCTGGGGGACTGAGAGGGAGAAGGAGAGAGCTGGGGGGGGGGGGGGGGGGGGGGGGGGTGAGAGGAGTGTGCAGGGGGGTTGGATGACAGTGAAGCCTGCATTGACTGGGATGTAAGCCTTAAGGCTTGGGAGGGGCGGGGGGGAAGAGGGGAAGGAGGGGGGAGCAGGCACAGGGGGGTGAGAGGTATGCTGAGGCGGAGGCATTGGTAGTCTGGACTGGGCGGCTGGAGGTCCGAGGCGGCTTAGTATGGACCGGCCTGGAGGTACAGGTAGGAGTGGTTGGCCAGTAAAGGTATGATAACTTGAACTTGAAATGCGTTGGATATTATCATCATTGTTATTTTGGTCATTATTATTATTGCGGATGGCTTGCTCACCTCGGCGGTTCTGGACAGGCAGCACAGAGCCCCCTCTCCTGGCGACGCGTCGGCTGCTGGGGGAAGGACCCGGGATGACGTCATCCGACCGCGACGAGGTTGTTGCCGGACGTGCTGGAGTCGAGCATTGTACCAACAGCGTGAAAAGTTGGCCCTTGTTTGCGGTTCTGCAATGCGGCTCGTTCTTCTCGAGGAGCGCTCTTTTGAGCCGGCAACGGTCCACTCATTGTACGGCCGAATGACCGGCCTGGGTGGCGTGGCGGAGGTGTGCGGAGCCGATGCGGCGGACGCTCTCAGGGACTCGACGAGGAGGGGGTGGAGGTGGGGGGTCGATGCGTGACCGGCGTTGGAGAGGCGGAGGGAGAGGGGGGAGAACGCGGCGACGAGAGGAAGAGAAACGGGGGGATCTCGGTTCCAGCCGGGTTGCCTGCGATCAGTGCGATGCCCTGATGAAACTAGGAGCGGACCGAGGCAGCACGCCGGCCGGCAGTATCCTTTGGGCGGGCAGTATCCTTTGGGCGAGCGGCGTTTCGGGAGGGTCCTGGAAGTCGTCTTCGGTGTTGGGGGATGGAGGTCGAGACTATCCATGGTGACGCGTGAGTAGTACTCAAAAAGTTAAACGAGGTTGCTTTTACGAGCGTGTCGTTCGGTTGTGCGGTGTATCGTACGAGCTAGTACGAGATACGATGCACGAGTGGCTGGTGAAACAGGCTGGCATATATACTCTTCCCTTTAATGGAGCGAGGGCGGTGATAGGGCAGAGAGCTAGGCGGTTGCCATGGCAGCAGGGCCTCGGTGAGTGGCGAGAGTGGAGCTGGCATCGGTAGTCATGGCAGGTAAATGGTGGAGTTGATTGTAGCTGTGGAGAAGGTGGTGAGCTAGATACCTGAGGCTAGGAATAGAATTAGCATGGCATGGTGGCAGAGGAGGTCACCGATCTTAAGCCGAAGGAAGACCAGGAAGAGACGAACAGCGGAAGGAGGAATTAGGTATGTAAATATGGAATACTGTTACTGTTACAAGTCTTTCAAGGATAAGAAAATACTTTTCTTGTAATATTTAACAATACACACCAGTTATACACAATAGGGTTTTAAACAAAATTATATTCAACATCAATTAGTAAATTAGATTTTCTATTTGTATTGTGTTCAATTCTTAACTATATAAAATGTGTAAACAACTAGCATCAGTGATCACTCATCTGTGTTACAGAAGCACACTCTACAAGGCTCTGGCTGGACCCCTCCCTGACCTCTCTGTACTCAAGGTGGAAGAGGCCTACAAAAACATTGATCCCCTGTCCAAGCCCTTAGTCTGCAGCATGGGGATGTCTGCAGACCAACGTATGGTTGACTTCCGCTTTGGACCTGTTCAGGCTGGAAGTGTCCTCTCCTACCAACAGCCTCCAGTTAAATCACGCCACATCACACATCATGTAGAAGCTCCACCATTCCCCCCAATCCCCCTGGATGAGTACAGACTTGACCAGACCCTGCAAGGCTGTGACTTTGTCCTAAGTGAACATGATGAGTTTCACATGAAGTCTGAGAGAATCCTGAAAGGCACAGTTCAAACGGCGGATATGAAGAGGGGCCTGGAGCTCTGACACTTATTTATGCTCTAGTATGTGAGGAGTCTGCCTGTGCTATTCACTCATTAAAAAAAGGGGTTTTTCTCCTGGTGAAATAAAATTACGCCATCGCAAAAAACTTTGATCCAGGGACACCACAGAAGCAAAGATGAGTTAAAAATGTTCGCCACACAAGCGCATGAGCTTGTGAATTTGTTTTTGTTCTTTAGATTTGTAATTCAATAATTTGTAGATGTTATTTTTGTAGATTGTCTATTTAGTTTGGGTCTCAAGCTAAAACGTTTCAGAACCACTGTTTTAGGCTATCTGGGCTGGAACAAACTACAAAGTAGTCCTTTTTCAAACACCACACACGTATACGGTCATACTTTAGACAAAAACCCATACAGGTGCTGTGTACTTCAATTTCAACTGCATTTATTTGTCACACAAGTTTACAGCTGTTGTACAACTTACCCAGAAATGTAATTGTATTTACATTTGAATAATATTAGCAGACAATACAAAATATGAGCATACTTAAAGTCTCTAAATAGACATCACATAGCACGTTTTAGCAACAGCTATTTAGATATTCCAAGTAGGGCAAAAAACTACTTGCAGCTAGAGAGAAGTGAGAACCAAAAAGAGAAAGCCCTAACTTTCAGTATGGTCTTAAGAGAAACTGACAGGAATACAATTCTGCCTTTCAGGCAAAAAGGAAATGACAGAGCTTAAAAAACACAAGAGTCAAGACTGTTATCTGAGCTGAAGAAGTCTGCCATTTCACTAGGCCTATTCATAATTATTATTAAAAAAAAAAAAAAAGTGGTACCAATGCCAAACTGGTATTGGGCTGTTACTGTATATATTTTTTTTCTGGAGAATGTGTCTTGCATAGCAAACTGTTCAAGTTATTTGTTAATAGATATGTTTGTTCATTTTGGTCAATAATAAATTAATCTGATAAAGGTATCAAGCTGCCACTTGAAGCATGTGTATTCTTTATACATTCAAAATAAATATAGCCTATACTTAATCTTTCTTGTTGTTTTTGAGGAATTTATTTAACCCATTTAGGCCTGATGTCGAAATAAGTCTTATTCTGACAGTTTTCTGAAATACCTGTTTCTGTATCAGTGGTGCTCAATATTTCATGTCAAGGACCCCAAACATTGGCTACCGACCCCCATCTGAAAATGTTATTCCAGGAATAACCCTAGCCTAACCCTAACCCACAAACGGTGGCTCTGAAAGAATATATATTCAGAGATTTGTGCCGCATTCACAATTTTTCAAAAATAGCAGACCTACAAGCTCGTAGCGCGGCACGCTGAGCTTGTAGATCTGCTATTTTTCAATAGCTAAAGTGTAACATAATGCTTAAAACACCAAAAGGGGTTCCCGTTCAGAATGGGTTAACAAAATATTGTAACTTCAAGGGATATTTCACTTAAAAATAAAATAAAAATGATTCTTTCTTTTCTTCTTTTAACCCATTTCGACCTGAGACCACATTCTACAAATATCTTCTAAATCCTGACAGTTTTCTGAAAAACCTATGTTTCTGTCAGTGGTGCTCAACCTTTTCCATGTCAAGGACCCCCAGATTTATCTGTATTTGGCCGCTGACCCCCATCTGAAAATATGTAGTTTCAGGGACCCCCCCAGAGGCAAAGGTATGAGTTAAAACGTTTGTGAAAGAATATATTCAAAGATTTGCACCACATTTTCACGATTTTTCAAAAATAGCAGACCTACAAGCTTGTGGCGTGCTATGAGCTTGTAGATCGGCTTGTAGAATCAGTCATTACGACGGCATCAAGGCCCGACAAAATACATTCTAGTTGACTAAATCAGCTGTAGATTTAGTCGACTAAAACTAGACTAACACTAAAACATTCCAGGTGACTAAAATGTGACTAAAACTAAATTAAGTTTCATTCCAAAGACTATGACTAAACTAAAATAGAAATTTGCTGCCAAAAAAATCCACTTAACCATAGTTTTTCCAGTGTTCATTGTTAAATATGTAACAGTACATGGAGTGAGCCATCTCTCTTCCGTTACAATCTGCTGATTACACATGCATAGCAAAATATGACAAAACAATGCAATTGTGATATGATATGATATAGTACTTTGTCAGTTCACACTGAAATTGGTCTTGCGACACAGCAGCCAAGTATGCAGAACACATATACACACATTTGACATAACACAAGAACAAGACAATTTACATATAGTAAATGCATTTTGGGAATGGGAACACTGTTGATGTAACCATGGGGAGTATGGGAACAGTAGTATTAGGCAGAAAATGAAATAGCATTTTCTTGCATCAGCTATTACAGGTGTAATGAATTAAGTTATAAACCATTTAAAAGCCAAACTGGTTTTGGAAACGGAATACTTCCAATATATGTTTACAGGTTACATGCCACAGGCTGGTTGAGTAAGCAAGTCTACAAGCGACACCCAAGTGTTTTGTTTTGACCACCATTTGTCTGGGGGCTAGTTAGTTTGTGCATTGCTGGTTTGCTGTTTTCTGAGACAAGTAAACCGTCCATTGATTGTTGTATGATGATGTCCACTAGTCATACATCATCTCCCTCAGAACTGAAGGGAGTTTTCATTAACACTTTAAGTTGTTTACGTTGTAATCATGTTGTAGGCTATAGTAGCAGCCTCATTAAAGTATTGCTCTATCCTAACATTATTCATACATGAAAAGGTTAAGCAATGAGTATAATATATGCAATAATATAATTGTTTCATGAATCTTAACTGTCCATAACCATTGGTTATGTTCATCTAATTTCAAACAACTATCTCTGCTGAGGAGAATCACAAAGATGCACCGACTGTCAAATTCCGCAGTTGACTGATGCCCTCTGGAATACCTGACCATAATATGAAGCTGAAATTATGCCCTCTGGAATACCTGACCATAATATGAAGCTGAAATTAAGAGCACCAGTCATGCTTCTTAACCTGCCAACAGGTCCTCCTGACCAGACTCTCAAGAATGACATCAGAATGGTGGCGGGTGCAGATGATGGACAAGGCAAGGCAGTTCCCTGTCATTCCAAGTCACCATCAATAAAGGTCAGATAACATTGTGGAAGAGGAGCAGGGGATATTATATATAACATTGTAACATTGGAAGGAACTCACATTCTGTGCTTTTTAGAAATACAACTAGGTATCATAATAGCACATGAAGACAAGAGCAATATCCACCGCTTAGATTATCCTGTGGCTACTACAACTCCTGATTAAGCCTCAAGGTCGACAAAGGACCTCTTTAGTCTGACTTTATTGTATGCTGGTACACCATACAATAAGGCCAGACTAAATTGTGGTGCCCTATGCAGAATCACATGGAATTGCCCAGGCCTTAACAAGAGGCCCATACTGGTAGTTGCTCAGCAAGCAGGCTACGGTCCACGTAGAGTTTATGCTTCCCATCTGAGTCAGTGGGATGTCAGAGTGGAAAAGTTTGTTCAATTTAATCCTACCAATTAGTCTTTCTACGTGGACTCGAAGGTGCACAATCTCCTGTGTTTTCTTCACCTATTCCGCTGGCATCTGGCTCTGTTTTGAGAGGAAGGGTGGGCGATACAGTTTACCAGGGATACAGTCTTCTATCAGAAATCCTTTGTCTGCCATTACAGCCATATGTCAGTAGGCGTTGGAGGCCTGACTGCTTAAACAGTTCTTTGTCACTGATGGAGCCAGCATACAGGGAAGATATAAATGTGACTGCTCCATGCGGTGACATTCCAATCAGACCCTTCAGGGTGGCATGAGACTTGTAGTTGGAGTACAGTTCACTTTGCAGAGGCAGACTTTCTGGCTACCTACCAAATCAAGTAACATCAAATTATTTTTCACACATCAATGTCCTACTGCAACGTTGAGTGATAAGTTAGGTTTATTTGGAATACATTACATATAACACGTAGTGTATTTGAGTGATTATGTTTACCTGTGTGTCTACATATTGGCTCTGCCTGAACTCCCTTGGCAACGCAGCCTGAACTTGCTCTTTAGTCATCCAGATGGTCAGTGAGCCAAGTAGGAAGTACATCCATGTGGGTGGATGTTGTGATGATCCGGCTAACTGTAGATATGTGGATCCCAAAGCGGTCTGCCAAGTCAGTTTCTGTGGACCCCAGGGCCAAGTACATGAGGTAGAGGAACATCTCATCCATAAGAGGAAGAGCATGTCTCTGTAAGACATTGTACAAAACAGATTAGACAATTATGTCAAGCATTCATTTCTCACACACACACACACACACACACACACACACACACACACACACACACACACACACACACACACACACACACACACACACACACACACACACACACACAATAATTACATGAAAACATTATTTCCTCATTTCTCTGCTGGGCTCTCCGTGCTCGAGTGACCCGGATGATGTTGGCAGTGGATGGTGCAATGAGTTGCCAAAAGGCCATCAGGTGCTCATAGCTAGCAAATCTAAGAAACATTAACAGTCATAAGCAAGGTTTCAATTAATGGCATTTACAGCATCATACATTAGTGAAGTTATTCATATGAAATTTATTTGTGCAATATTACATTCACCTTGTGAAGACTTTAATTTGTGAGTCTGAGCCTTTAAATCTATGCAGCCCAAACCGAGATTGAATAGCCATGTCCTCGAGTTGCTTTCTCAGTTGACGGTTTTCATCCCTCAATTCGTCCCTCACCCCACCTTCAGCACCTCCAGGGTCATCATCGGTGCAGTTATCCACTGGTCTCTCTCTCCTCTCCCAAACACTGACACGTTGGCGGACATCATAGCCATTCCATTCGAACAGCACAGGCACTGCTCCCTTTCGGATACGATGGCATCCACCTGCAGTTGTTACCACATCTTCGGGGAGGAAATGCCTGCTGCACACCCTGCTCTTAGAAGTGACTATGAAGTCATCCCTTTTGAGGTTGACAAGCCACCTTGCCCTCAGTTCAGCATCAGCTGGGATGGCATGGAAACTGACCGAACAGACTGAAGCTGATGTAGAGCAAAGAGGGACTGAGCAAAACTCTGCATGTACTTAACAGTGCCTTTCTTCATCCTGGAGCAAAGAAGGATGCGCATATAGACAATTAGATTTAATTGGTCTTTTTTGAGAATCACACATTAAAAAAAATGCTGCATTCTTTAGGTACAGTGTCTTGACCAATACACATATGAGTACATAGAAGCACGGCAGAAATTCATTAAGATGTCATCATCATCCTTCGACTGTCGTCGAGATTGTAGATGGCACGTCTTTCCATCGGGTCCTGTCAGCCATTGCTGCTCCCAGTTCTTGGAATGTCAGTCCTGTGTCCCTGGAGATTGTGTCAGGATATGTATGAGGCCTGGTTCCTCTGGACGATTGGGGGAGCCGCCATAGCAGGATATCTGATATTACTTGATCCTTGGAGCGGTAGCAATGACCAGCAAAGATCGCTCTACGACATGCTACGGTTGTTGTTATTGGTGGCAGTTCACCATAGATCTGCTCTTTGGTTGGATGAGTTTTCCAGGAAATGTTTTTAACACACATCTTGTATATATACGAGTCTTGTATATGTGCCATCAAGCCGGTCTTGTAATTCCTTCTTCATAGTCCATGTCTCAGCACCATATAATAGGATGCTTTCAACACAGGCCCTGAAGAAAGAGACCTTGGTGGAGGTTGAAACGCTGGACTGCCAGACTCTGAGGAGTTTGTTGCAGGCGTTCCAGGCTTGTCCCTTTCTGGCAAGAAAGTCCTTTCTGCTGTCAGCCACATATGAACCCAGATATTTAAAGTCCTCGACTTCCTTAATGTGTGATCCATCCATTGATGTAATACTTGGATGGGTAGGGTCCTCATTCATAAGCATGCACTCCGTTTTCTTGGCATTTAACTTGAGTCCTACTTTGACAGCGGCTTCTTCAAATGAGATGAGCAGCGTCTGAGATGAGCAGACGCACATTAAGATGTGGTATGATACAATAATACAAATGAATAAAATACCTGCCAACACTGTCCTCCTGTATCTGTCAGTATCTGTATCTGTCCGATGCTACCTGGTTGCAGGTCCCTACATACAGAAACAGGGGGTTATTAATATTTGAATTAAAAAATCAAAGATCTACAAGACCACATTGCATTGTGACTTGTTGTGAGCATGTAGATAGTCCACTTTCACCTTTTGTCATGCAATAATAGTGTTTGTACAGATACATACATTGATCTGTGATCAGATGCAGGCAGTGGTGGAAAAAGCAGACATACTGAACATATGTGGCATAACATTATAAAAGTTATGCTGATTATCACACAAGTGTATACTGTAACGTGCCGTTCAATCACACAACAAGCAGACAGTCTTCAGGCATGCTGTATTTCCAACGTATATTTATTTAGTTATCATCACAGTGTATTCATGGCTTGCGCGCCAACCGGGAGCTCCACCGCTGCCCACAATAACACAGTAAAAACTGACAGCTTCCACTTCCTGTCCCTCCCCATAACCAGTCATGTGTCGCCTCCTAATGTGTCCGGCCGGGCAGACACATTACACTACTCCCTCCTAAGATTGAACACACAGTCTGCAATAACATCACTTAGGCATCACAAAGTTCGGACAGAAATATACAAAAATAAACAAAACAAAACACATTTCCATGAAACAAAAATACACATTTTCATTAACACAGTACTCTTTACCTCAGTACAAAATCTTCTTGCCAAACTGGCCTTCTGACATTTCTCTGTGGCCTTGCCACCTGACTCCTGGTCATGTCACACGTATTTTCCCTTACAATTAAATTGGGAGACTCATCAGGGCCCTGTGTTACCATTGTCCCTCTCCCCGCACCCTGTTGGACCACGTTTTCATCCCCTAAATCCCCAGGGTACACATCTTCTCCTTGGGTTGCTGCTAACTCTATTTCCCTTGCTACAGGCCTCCCCCAAAGTGGCAGCCTGGTGTGCACCCCTCGGGCACATTGTCTCCTGCCTCTCCCTGGTGCATCCTGACCCATCTGTGAATCATTAGTTAACACAAAATCAGGATTCTCATCATCATCTCTTGTCATTTGGTTCTCCCTTGATCTTATGTGTATTTCCCATGTATGGCTTCAGTCTGTTATAATGTACCACAGCTTTGTAAGGACCATCACACTGTACCACCTCATACAGTACATCTGACAGTTTTCTCATTATCCTGAAGGGTCCCTTGAACTTCTTCCTGAGCTTCGGCGATAGGCACTTCTTCTTTTGATAATCACGAAGCCACACAAACTCATTCTCCTCATATCTTTGAGGGGTTACCTTCAAATCGAAGTACTCTTTTTGTTTATTTGTGGCCCTTTGGTGATTTTTCTTTACAGCCTCCCTCACTGTGCTTAAATAACCCTGTATCGTTTGCACATATTCACTCGCATATTGGGCCTCCTGCTTTTGAGTTCCCATAACTACATCAACAGGTAGAGTAATCTCGTTACCAAACAGCACCTTATATGGTGTGAACCCTGTGGAAGACTGAACACTGCTTCTATATGCCATCATGACATATGGGAGCATCTCATCCCAGTTGCCCTGATTATCTTCCACAAACACTTTAAGCATGCTGATTAAGGTTTTATTTAGCCTTTCCACTAACCCGTCTGATTGAGGATTATACGGAGTGGTCCTTGATTTATTCATTTGTAGCAATTTGCACATTTCTTGAAAGACTTTTGATTCAAAATTGGAACCTTGGTCGCTGTGTAGAGTGCGCGCGACACCTAATCTCAACACCCATTCCTCCACCAGTTTCTTGGCCACTGTCACAGCCTCTTGGTTAGGTATGGCATAAGATTCTGCCCATCTAGAAAAGTAGTCTGCTACAACCATGATGTACTTATTGCCTCGCACCGTGCAAGGGAAGGGACCCATTAAATCTATGGCTATCCTTTCAAATGGACGGCCTGTTACAGAGCTCGTCATTGGTGCTCTGGGGGAAGGACCTTTACATTTGTAAGCAGCACAGGCCTCACATGTCTTACACCAGGGGTTCTCAACGTTTTTGGCCGGGGACCCCCGGAAATGCTTTGGCAATATCTCGGGACCCCCGCCCCCTCCCGACCCCCAATATAAATTGACTGCTACAATAACCTTAACCCATTTTGGGTGGGAACCCCTTTTGGTGTTTTAAGCATTATGTTATAATTTAGCTATTGAAAAATAGCAGATCTACAAGCTCGTAGCGCGCCACTCGGTGGCGCGCTACGAGCTTGTAGGTCTGCTATTTTTGAAAAATCGTGAAATTATTATTATTATTTATTTTTTTTGAAAATATTTTGGGGACCCCCTAAAATAATTTGGCGACCCCCCGAGGGGTCGCGACCCACGGGTTGAGAACCCCTGTCTTACACCACTGTTTTATGGCCCTCAGCCAGCCTGGCCAGTAAAATCTAGCTCTGATTTTGCCTGTGAGCTTTTCTATTCCTAGATGACCAGCAGTTTTGTCATTGTGCATAAAGGTTAGTATCTCATTGACTAGTTCCTCTGGAACCACCCCCCTCCACATAGTTTCATCCGTCCCATAATTTGTACTCTCTAAGCACAATACACCATTTCTCATGTGTAATGCACCCCAGACTTGCCTAAATGGCTTGAAAGTAGGTCCTGCAAGTAATTCAGCAGGAGGCTCAGTGTTATTCCCCTGTTTCCACTCCTTCAACTGAGGAATCACAGGATCCCTATTCTGTGCTTCCATGAGGAAGTCCATGTTTGTGTGACAATCAGCACTTGCTACAGGTGCCATAGTGACCTCTTGTGGCCCATCTAAGTCCACTGACAGTGTGACATCCATATCATCTTGTCCTGTGCTATCTGACTGAGTATAGCGCCTGGACACCCATCTGCATTACCGTGCAGTTTCCCGGGACGGTGAACTATATCATAGTGATATTGGTCGAGCTGCTCCAACCACCTGGCTAATTGGCCCTCTGGCTGTTTGAAGTTACTGAGCCAACGCAGTGAGCTGTGATCTGTCCTCAGTAAAAACTTCCTTCCTAACAGGTAATGTCTGAAATGTTTCAGGAACACAACCATTGCCAGTAGCTCTTTCTTAGTTGTAGAATACCTCTTTTCTTGTTTCGACAGGGCACGGCTGGCATACGCTACAACTCTCTCTCCACTGTCATGCTTTTGTGATAGGACAGCGCCAATACCTGTGTCACATGCATCGGTGTCCAAAATAAACCCCAATTTTGGGTCAGGGAAGGCCAATATAGGAGCTGCGGTTAATCTCGATTTCAGCTCCTCAAAAGCAGACTCACATTCCAGAGTCCACTGAAACACTTTCCCCTTGTCTGTCAACCGATATAGTGGCTCAGCTATTTGCGCAAAGTTGTCTATGTAACGGCGATAGTATGATGCAAGCCCTAGAAAGCTCCTAGTCTCCGTCACTGACTGAAGTGTAGGCCAAGACCTTATACTATCTGTCTTGGAGGGGTCAGTAGCCACCCCCTCTGCCGAAATAATATGCCCCAAATAGTTGACCCGGGACCTGAACAGGTGGCATTTCGCTGGCTTCACTTTAAGGCCTGCCTGCTGCAACCTGCTCAGGACCCCCTCTAACCGTGACATATGTTCCTGAAATGACCGGTCCACCACAATTATGTCATCTAAGTAAACGAGACATGTTGTCCACTGCATGTCAGCCAACACCAGGTCCATGAGGCGTTGAAAAGTACTCGGTGCATTGCACAATCCAAAACCCATGACGTTGAACTCAAAAAGCCCCCTCTTGGTCAAAAATGCTGTTTTACAGTGCTAGTCAGGATGCATGTCCACTTGCCAGTACCCGCTGGCCAGGTCCAAAGTGGAAAACCACTTGGCACTAGCCAGAGAGTCCAGCGTCTCATCAATTCTAGGAAGCGGATATGCATCCTTCACTGTGTTCTCATTAAGTTTTCTGTAATCGACACAGAACCGAATTGTATTGTCTTTTTTTCTCACTAACACCACAGGTGCCCCCCATGGACTGGTAGATGGCTGAATGATGCTCCTATCTAACATGCTCTGCAAATGGCTGTCAAACTCTGCTTGCAGATGGACAGGAACCCGCCTCAGAGCAGACCAGCTTTGTGCGGCCCAAATCAAAATCCCCAGTACTAAACACACCAGCATGTGCCCTTAGCATTTCTATCACCATCCTGAACTGGGTTCTGTCCAACTGCTCACCATCAAGATTGAGGACTTTTACTAATGACTCTATTTCCCACTTGGGTTGCTGAGTGGGTGTTCGGGATTGCTTTTCATCGCTTAAACAAGCAATGATTGCCGTTTCACAGCCCTCTGCAAAAATGGAATACCCACCCAGTTTTGTACCCTCTCTGAGACATTGGGGGTCAGGTGATAAATTAATCACACGCACAGGTAGTTTCCCCTTATCAGACCTGCCCAGGCTACGGGCTACCATGACACTGTTTTTCTCTGTGACCTCAGTACATGGTTCCATGATACCCTCTGTGCATTCAATGTTAAGAGCACCCTCCACTTTACCCGGAATAAACATTTCAGACCTGGCAGGAATTATAACATCACTCATTACAACCACCCTGCAAACACTTCCCGTCCCTCCCCGTGAGATCAAAGGTACTTGCTTACCCAGGATGGTGCAAACACGTTTCTGCATGTCAATCACTGCTCCATATTTGACTAGGAAATCAGTTCCTACCAGTGCACGTTGGTCAGCGTCGCTGGCAACCACAAAGTCACCAGCAAGGTTCAGTCCATCAATGTTCATTACAGTAGACCACCTCCCCATCACAGTGAGAGGCTGTCCGTTGGCTGCTGTGATGGGTTTGTAGTAAGGTCTCAGCAAGTCCATCCTGCCTCCTGTCGCCTCTCTCCATATCCTTTCCTGCACCATCGACACCTGGGCCCCGGAATCCACCATCACCTCGTATTCCACATCTGCGATGCTGGCCTGTGTGTAGAATCCCTCTCCTACCACACCCGAGGCTACTGTGGCACGAGGATCCTGTGTGGCCGCCTGGGCGTCCTTGGCCACATATGGGCAGTCTCTTTTCATGTGCATGGTGCATCCACAGTGCCAACATGCTCTACTGGGCACAGATGAAGACTGCGTCCGGTCACTCCCCGGGAAACGATATCTTCCTCTCCCCTGTGTTTGCTCACCGGCAGGTCGGCGTCCGCCTCCTCCAGTGGGTCCTGTCGGTCCTCCCATCACTTGTCGTCCATCCCTGTCGGTCAGGTGTCTCACCTCGGTCCGTAACTGTGCAACACTCTCACACAGTGACTCCAACAGTTCTTTAGGCACAGTCATTTTGTCTGTGGTATCTTCAGCAGCACCACACACATTAATCTTGTGGTTGCCTTATCTGCTCCAGTTCACCTGCCACGGCCATAGCCTCTTCCATTGATTTGGGTTTACTGCTGCGCTGTACACGGATGTCAGCATTCCCAATATTAGCAATAAAATGATCACGGGCAAGGGAATCACGAGTAGATGCACTGTAATCTGGATACGCCTTAGCAGCCAGTCGACACACATAGCCGAAATCTCTCAGGTCCTCACCTGCTTTCCGTCTGCGGTCCAGAAAAGCTGCATGGTTCCAGTCAGCATGCACCGGTGGTTCAAAGTGCCTCCGCAGAGCCTCAGTCAGCTCTGTAAAGTTCCCTTTCAGATCCTGTGGTAAATTGCTGCAGAAGATCCTGGCCGATCCCCTCAGTGACAGAATTAGAAAGTTCAGACACTCGGCGGATCTCCAACCATTAATCTCAGCAGCTAACTCAAACTGCTCTATCCAGGCAGTCCACTCGCCCACTTTTCCATCAAAAGGTTCTTGCATAACAACCGGGCGTCGATCCTGCGCCGGTGCCGTTGAAGAGGCTGCGTTCTCCGACGCATCATCATCCGTAACCATTGGCATTGTACGTACGTTGTTATCAAGTTGCCTCGAAGACGTGAGTGGCTCGCTAGCCGCTTAGCTTCTTAGCTTATAGCTAGAGCCTGTGTAGTGCGTAAATTAGAACTGTACTGTAAATTCTGCAAACTGTTAATACATATTTCAATCAATCAATCATCATCATGTAGCCTACCATGGATGATCACATGTATACTTTATTAAGCCATATCCATTATATGTAGCATGGCATAGCACAAGTCTACTTTGAGGACAAAACCGAATTGGACTTGCTTACATCAGGGTCCCCCATTTAACATTGAGCATTTGAGTTAGTAGTAGTATAATGTAACTCCTATAGTTATGAATAATGTATGCAAGATCACAGACGTTCTATAAGGATATATTTAATGGCCATATAACAGATTGGCTTCAGACTGAGCTAATCTGTGATGCTAACGTGACAAGGATGATGCTAGGATAACAGTGTTCTTTGTCATTATCAAACGAGTCTAACAAACGCGATGGTGACACAATTTAATTGATATGTCTCATATAATGATCTGCTGTATATACACAAACAAATGTGATTAAGCCAGCAACAGCTAAACCAGATCAAACAAAACTGTGCCTTTCTCTAACAGTAAACGTTTTTTATACATTAAATAAAGCCCCAAAAGCTTAAAAGACACCACTGATAAAAACACTTACCAAACGTTAGCTTATTAAACAGATTGTAGCATAATAAAATAATGTTTACCTTTTTAGCATCTAGCTGTGTGCACAGCCATTCGCCTACAGTTTTAGGCAGTGCAGAATCCACATGAGTTCTCTTTGGAAATAAACACACGATAAAACAATAACAATAAAAAAGAAAGGTAAATTAATGAAGCATACAAATAAAAGTTTTTTTTAAACGTAATTAAAAAAAATACGAGTGACGAGAAAATAATGTAATTGTCCGTAGAAAAACAGCAGAATCAATGTAAAGTGGATGGGGCGGAAGTGATCCCCGGGGTGATATTCAAACAGGAAGTTCCCCTTAGTCCCGCCTCCTACATTGTGCAAATGGAGAATAGATGCTGTTACTCCGTTCAGCATCAGCTGAGTTGGAGACAGCATCCTTGTACCTGTGGGCTAAGCTGGACAGCACAGGAAGTCTCTCCTGTAGGCCATCCCAGAACACATCCAAATCCACTACATCAGAAGCTGCAGCTCTGAGTGCTGCTGGACCCAGGGTTGTGAAATAAGAATCAAATGCATCTCTTGGCACATGACTGAAACCTGGAATGGCCATCTAGGATGCGATGTGACGAGGATCAAACACCCTGACCTCCTTGAGAAATTCTATGGCTGGCTGGCCATCTGACATGTACTTGGTGAGCTTATCTTCAGCATTGACGTATGCACTGTGCCGAGGATCTCGGTCTTTGTGTGGTGTGGTAGGTCAAACTCCTCGAAGTATTCAGCACACATGTCATACTGTAGCTCTTTGTTGGCAGCAATGACCACCTGCAGATCCTCCAGATAACTGAAGATCTTTATGGTCACTGGGCGTCTGCTCTCGAAGATGTCTAGTAGTATTGAGGATGGGTTTGCACTTGTCATCCATGATATTGATCTGAACATTCAGGGATGGAGCCAGGTTTGGGTCTTGAAGCATGTCATGGAGTCTCTCCACAGACGATGGTACACTTCTGCCACACACCTGTGAATGAAAAACACAGAAAGAAAAGATAAAGAATGTGATATAGGTCAAACAGTTAAGTGTTATATATTACTACGTTTTTATTTTTATATAATTAACTAAGTCATGCTTGTGCATGATTGATAATGATCATTTATTTATTTGTTTATACATTATATACAAATGTGTGTAGGTGTACGGGGCATAATTGGTGGAGAAAGGAACAATTACTGTTAACCCTTAGACAGACTACTACTGGAAAACACGTGGAGTTATGCATTAGTCCGGTCTGTACGTGATTTTCCGTAGTTCTGTTTTTTTACTAATACCAATAGATTAATTCGGTCCGCACCTCTGTATAGAGTATTGAGCATAAATATCAACTACATTTCCCAGAAAACCCGTGTCACGTGACACAGGTGCATCCGTTGCTATAAAAGCTGGTCCCCCCCCGCGGGACAGTTTTGGAGTAGTCTTGGTGTTTGTCGAAAGCGAGTGAGTATATATTGAGCGAGTTTTGTAGCAGTAATAGTAATAGTAGTAGTAGTAGTAGTAGTAGTAGCAGTAATTTAGGTTTATATTTAGTTTATATTTATTAGTTAGTAGTCTGTGTCTGTCTTTGTCTGTAAAAAAAAACAAAAAAACAACAAAAAAGTGTCTGCGTCTTTCTGTCTTATCTGTGTATAGTATCGTTTTAGATTTAGTTTTAGTGTTTAGATATAGAATAGTGCGTGTTTAGTTTAGTGTGTGTTTAGTTTTTACCTGTTTAGTGTGTCCGTCTGTTGGTTTAGCGTTGGTTTGTCCGTGTGCGTCCTGTTTATATAGTGTTTAGTCGATCTGAGAGTAGTTCGACATGGCGCCTAAAAAACGCTCCAAAAAGAAGCTTCCATCTCCCCTTCCCTCTACATCCACTGGTGGTGTGCGTCAAACCACCATGGAGGAACATCTCCGGAAGATCTTCGTCGGGAGGAAGGGTCGACGCCGTGATCCGATTCCTCAGACCGATGATGAGATCTCTGCTAGCGACGGAGAGAAGCCAGTAGAGAAACCAGTAGAGAAGCCAGGAGATGAGAAGCCTCTTGTCCCCCCCGTGCCTGATGCTGAGCTTCTCGTCCCCGGCGTTGAGCCTGGTGTCGTCGACGACGTGGACTTGAAGCCAGTCTTGTCCCCCGTCAAGAAGAAGAGCAGGCTAGGGACTTTGCCCAGTCTACAGCCCAGTGGCAGCGGGCTGCATGATCGCGGCCTTCAAGCTATCACCGAGCCTGAGCCCAGTGGCAGCGGGCTGTCCGATCCCGCTCCCCCGCTGGAGCCTGAGCCCAGTGGCAGCGGGCTGTCCGGTCCTGCTCCCCCGCTGGACTCTAGCGCCGACCCCCTGCTCCGCCGATCCACCCGTGCTACCAGGTTCTCCAAGGGGTTTGTCGCCCCCCCCCCCCATCCTCCTCCGAAGGGGACGACTTTGAGCCTTTTCGAGACAGCAGTGAAGACGAAGCCTCCGTTACGCTCGATGGTAAGAATCTTATTGTCTGTCTGTAACATTGTTACGGAAAATGTCCAGCGTTGTATCCCACCCCCCACTGCTATTATGGCGGTGGAGTCCTAAGCTAACCGTTCAAATATGTATTGAGCTTGCATGATTATCAAATGAATTGATTGTACCGTGGCTTAGATGCTATATATTATGATAAATGTTCCATTACTTTTCCCCCCATCTATTCAGTGTGGATTATCGTTTATGATCGCTGGGGTTGTTTTTTTTTACTTTGTCGCGCCGCTGGGGGAACGGTCAGTGGTATAAAGCAGGCCACACTAAACTAAGCTAATCTATTTTATACTACTACAGCAATAAATTATTGCGCCTGCATGATAATCGAAATAATGTATTGTACCGTGGCTTATAGGCAATCATATAAGATGATCGCTAGAAATAAATGATTTGAATTATTTAGCATGCACGATAATATAAGAAAATGTGTTTTTACGATGACGAAGGTTTGGAGAAGGAGGAACAGCAGCGCTGCTAGCTAGCAGCCGTCTGTCAAGCTTGACAGGCGGCGGCTGCTGCTGCTAGCTTTCGATTATCATGCAGGCGCAATAATTTATAGCTGTAGTAGTATAAAATAGATTAGCTTAGTTTAGTGCGGCCTGCTTTACACCACTGACCGGTTCCCCCAGCGGCGCAACGAAGGCATTTTGTTGTGGTGTGATAATAAAATGGATGATCAACACTGGATGTGTGTTGGCTACAATGTGTTGGCTAAAATGGATCAACACTGAATAGATGGTTGTGTTGGCCACAATTCGTATGTGATTGGCTACATTTTTGTATGAATTAGGTTGCAACAAAAGAATGTATTGTAGCGTGCACTCCAGCTAATTATTTATTTTTATATATTTAGAACCGGGTAATGAGGAGTGGCAAGATGACGAGGAGGACAGTGACATGGGTGCAGGTGAGAAATGTACTCTTTATTATCTAGAGAGCTAAATAACTTGTGTGTGGATGTGGCTAAAGTCTGTCTGCATTTGGCACTATGGAGAATGCTACACCATGCCTCCTCCATTGATTTAAATTGTTATTGTTTTACAGATGATGAACAGCCAAACATATCATCTACAAACGCTGCCTCTGTTCCCATGGAAGCAGGTATAAATACAATGCACAGAACAAAATCATGCATATCATAGTTTATAGTCTCATCACATGTTACAGCTCTACCAGATGTATTCTACATGAATAACAATGTTTTTTATGCTAAATTGTGTATTTCTGTAATTTAGGTGACGACTCAACGGCTTCCCCAGGCTGGTATGCTGATGGGTGGGAGCCACAGCACATCCCATTCACTGGAGAGCCGGGTGTTCACTGTGACCTCACTGCAGAGAGTGATCCAGTGGATTTCTTGGAGCTGTTCCTGACAGATGAGCTGCTCCAGTACATCTGCGATGAGACCAACCGCCATGCGGCGCAGTCCATCCCAAAGGTGTGTATTGTGTAGATTCCACATTGATGTTTTCCCAAATTGATGACTTTGTTGTAATTTCTGCAAATAAATCTAACTTATCTATCTATCTATCTATCTATCTATCTATCTAGGTCCCTAACACGCTCCCACACTCCAGAGTGAAGAAGTGGAAGGTGGTCTCTGTAACAGAGATGAAGAATTTCTTTGGGCTGTACTTTCTGACGGGCATTGTGAAGAAGCCATCCCTGGAGTCGCACTGGTCTCGGCGTCATGCTATTGAGACTCCACATTTCAGGCGCACAATGACACTGAACCGCTTTCTACTGATCAAGAGGTTCCTCCACTTCAGTGACCAGGAGAATCCAGACACAGACCGCATGTTCAAGGTCAGACATGTTCTGAACTACTTAAAGGACAAGTTTCAGAGTCTGTACACCCCAGAGCAGAACATCGCAATCGATGAAGGTATATTGCTCTGGAAGGGAAGGCTATAATTTTTGTATGAATTAGGTTGCAACAAAATAATGTATTGTAGCGTGCACTCCAGCTATTTTTTTTTTTATATATCTAAGGTAAATTGCTCTGGAAGGGAAGGCTATCTTGGAAGACCTACAGCCCTCTGAAGCCGGTGAAATGGGGTATCAAGTCGTACTGCCTGGCAGAGTCCAAGACGGGATACCTCTGGAACATGAAGCCATATATAGGCATAGGCTGTGGGCTTGACCAGACTGTCATGGAGCTTATCGGATCGTTGTCCAACAAAGGTTACCATTTATACATGGACAATCTGTATAATTCAGTGGCCAGGTGTACATTGCTGCAGTCTTTGGGAACCCAGACATGTGGGACAATGCGGAGACACAGGGGGGAACCACCGGAGATAAAGAAGCTGACCAAACCTGGCAACATGAAGCTGGGTGAGACACTGATGCGCCACAACAACGACGGGTTGATGCTGTTGGCTTGGAGGGACAAGAGAATCGTGAAAATGTGCAACACCATCCAGCTTTCGATTATCATGCAGGCGCAATAATTTATAGCTGTAGTAGTATAAAATAGATTAGCTTAGTTTAGTGCGGCCTGCTTTACACCACTGACCGGTTCCCCCAGCGGCGCAACGAAGGCATTTTGTTGTGGTGTGATAATAAAATGGATGATCAACACTGGATGTGTGTTGGCTACAATGTGTTGGCTAAAATGGATCAACACTGAATAGATGGTTGTGTTGGCCACAATTCGTATGTGATTGGCTACATTTTTGTATGAATTAGGTTGCAACAAAAGAATGTATTGTAGCGTGCACTCCAGCTAATCCACCCACACGAGATGGTCACAGTCATTGAGAGGCGTAAGAAAAACGACAGAGCGATGCCAGCGACGCCAGTGACGCCAGGCCAGCCACCCATGGTGACAAAACAGAGGCCAAAATGTGTTGACCAGTACAACAAGCACATGAACGGTGTCGACAAACTTGATCAACATATATCCTATTACATGTTTGCTCGAAAGTCATACAAGTGGCCCGTGAAGTTTGTGCTGTACCTGTTTCAGTTGACCATGTACAACGCGCTCGTGTTGCAACAACTGAAACATGGCAGGGTAAAGAATCTCCTGAACTTTATCATGTTGGTGGTGGACAGGTGGACATCACTGTGACCAGGGAGGAGGAGGAGGGGAGGAGGGGAGGGGCAGTGGGGGGTGATCCTCCAGCCAGGGCAAGGCCAGGTGACAACAACAGGAGACTTGAAGTGTGTTTTGGTGGCCATGTGCCAGTGAGAGTCGATGTTGGTAGAGACTGCAGGCTCCACAAGCTCAGTATCCGTCCCGATGGTAAACCGTTTCGACATGCGACCCACTATTGCTGCCCTGATTGTGAGGTGCCCTTGTGTTTGTTCCCATGTTTTTTTTGTTTACCATCAGAAAAAGGATATCAAGCACCACTTTGAGTAACTGTTCTTTTTTTTTCTGTCTTATTTTCGAAAGCCTACAGCCCTACACCCACAATGTCAACGTCAATAGAAAGAGAACTGTATAGCCTACACACACACTGTCAACGTCAAAATAGTGTGCAACAGTGCGGCTAAGCTTCTTTATCTCCGGTGGTTCGGGGGGGGGGGGGGGGGGGGGGGGGGGGAGGAGGGGGGGGGGCAGTGGGTGGGTGGCCTACACACACAATGTCAACGTCAAAATAGTGTGCAACAGTGCGGCTAAGCTTTATCTCCGGTGGTTCAGGAGGAGGGGGAGGAGGGGGGGCAGTGGGTGGGTGGCCTACACACACAATGTCAACGTCAAATTAGAACTGTACTCTATTGCATTATTTTCTGTAATATTTATTATAATTTTATTATGTTGGTAGTCAGAAAAAATAAAAGTGCACTTTTCCAATCCGAGATACCTGTCATGGCTATTTTTACACTATTCTGAGGTTTATTGTATATGACTAAGCAAGTTTCAACTGTGATTTACTCTGTAACGGTAGATGGTAATAACTCAATTTCTTTTTTATAATACAGTATACATTCAAGTCTATATTTTGATACATTTCATGGGCACCAAGTCATATCAAAACAATGTCCTTGGATGTGTTTTTTATCAAAACTGTGTTTCTTCACAATAGGTTTTTGAGATACATGCATGAATAGACAAGGTACTGGTAAGACTATGTAAACATGGTATATATCAAAAGGTGCGTTAGAATGTCTAATTTTACCCAAAAAAAGAATTGAGTTTATATGATGTTCCAATTCAGAGCTATGGGGACTTTTAGCTGGATAGGTCAGATTGATCATGACTGACCATGCTATTTATAGATGGCAAAATATCTACTGTGGTACATGTGAGAAACTTTTTATTTTATTTTAATTGAACTAGACAACTCACCCTTTAAAATGAGATATTGCATGGCTATGTACGCCCAGCAGAAAAAAAGTTATTTAGAAAATAGAACTTCAACCGGGCATAACTTTTTTTGTTGTCCTAGAAACACTACCCAGTGTAAATGCAGGTAGCCTGGTATCCAGCCTGCTTCGCTACGTTCGGCGGATTTTTTTTTCTCTCTTCGCTTATCAGTCTGGAAAGCCTCCTATCTCCAAGGGAGGCGGGACATGCCAAAAGCTTCGAAACCTAACGTGGCTTCTGATTGGTCTGTGGTGCGGGGCGGGACAAAGCACCAGTGAGACGTCATAGCAAAGCGCAGCTACTGCTACTGAAAAGCATGGAGGGTGGCGCTGGCTGATGACGTAGGTTGCCTAACGCTACTCTCATTCGTTGGAACAACATCCAATCAGCAACGACGTTGACTACGTAACATATGTAGTTCTAGTGTAGTTCTGCAAAACCTCCCAATGGGAGGCTTTCCAGACTGATAAGCGAAGAGAGAAAAAAAAATCCGCCGAACGTAGCGAAGCAGGCTGGATACCAGGCTAAAATGCAGGCTCTTTTAAATGGCTTCCAACACAAAAACTATTTATCAACTCAGTTAATTTTTTTCCTGGAAGCAGACAAGTCAAGCTTTCTCTGAAGGTCTTTCGTTGTCACACATTCACAACAGAGAATTTTCAATAAATCATTCAAAAACGGCATTATGCCATAGAGAAGTCTACCTACTATATAGAAATCCTTGAAACTCTGAAAGAGTTAAGTGAAGTTGTACTTTTCTTTTTTTTTTTACCTGTTTCTCCATCTCAATGAACTCCTTGTACAGTCCAAAGTACCCTCTGTGGTATTGTACGGCAAGCAGGATGTTCAACACGCATCTCCCCTCTACATCTGGAGTCTCATCGAAGATCACAGCAACAGGTTTTCCTGCAAGAAGTGTCTTCAACTCTTATTTTTCCTTCTCATATACGGCTCCCAAGTGTTTCTCTTGCAGCTGGTGAAATCCTGGAATGGCTCCACCATTTATTACCCTTTCATTCAGGAATTTCCTCATTGTAGGGTCACTCTTCTAAAACGGTTAGTCCCAATACTTGATTCTGATTGGCTGGTTACCGTCACGTGACCGTTGTAAATGTCACCGATAACCCACACCTTCAATCACTTTATATCAACCCCACTGCAAAAGCAGTGCTGCTGACCGCTTCACATGTAGTAGTATCACTCCGCCACCCGGAACCAGCTTTGTTGTAATCTGAGTTCCCAGCTTCCCAGAAGTTTTATTTTTCGCCACTAGGGGGGCAGCTTTGTTGTTATGGAATCTTTCACTGTGAATTTTGATTTGTTGGGTGGACTAAGCGTGGACGAGTGGTTGCAAGAAAGCGACAATATGGAGGAAGAACAGAAAACGACATGCAGAAATAAATGACAGCGACCTACAATTGCTTGAAAAGTCAAGAAACTAAGAAGGGACCGTGAAACAGACAATGTGGGCCGTTCGCCGTTTTCAATCCTGGTGTACCGAGAAGGAGTTGTCTATTGACTTTAAAACAATCACAAAAATGGACCTGAATGAGACTTTGCTGCACTTCTATGCAGCAGATTCGACCGTTATCTATGTATTGAATAGGCAAAATCATCCGTTATCAGCATCTTTGAATAGGCCCAATATGGCCATACTGGCATACTCACCATAGCCTGGTCAAGGTTTCCCCCTGGTGGACGTGTCATTTCAAAATATTGTCAGCGCATGGAAACTAGGGGCTAGTACTAATATATACTATTCTCTGCCTATCGGGACGTAACTCGGACGGCGCTGAGTCGGGTCTGGTGGCCGTCGCAACGCTCGGCACGGCGACTCACTCGGCTAGCGCCTCACTCGGCGGTGCCTCACGTAGCTCAAGGCCACCAGACACGGCGCACCTCCGTCAGGACATCAGTGATAATGACAATAGGTGATAATGACATACTGAAACAGTGAGTATGTCAGTATGGCCATTCAAAGGTGCTGATAACGGATGATTTTGCCTATTCAATAGAGAGATAACAGTCGAATGGGGTGCTTCTATGCCACCGTGAAAAACGGGAAATGCGAGTCTTATGGTTTCAGCAGTTATGTTGGGCTACGTGCAGGGCTAAACAGGTACATAAATTATCCACCCATAAGTCGGTCCTGGTGTCTATTGAAAGATTCCGAATTTATCACCAGTAACAATGTCTTTGTTGGAGTACTGAAGAAACTCACCGAGACGGACGTGACAAAACAGCACATCACTAAGCACTAACAGAGGAAGAATCCAAAAACACCACGGGGTCTTGTCAACAAAGTGTGGTTTGATGTGCAGCTGCACATGGGACGCAGATCCAACGAGGGGAACCGTAAACTGAAGCCTGAATTATTTACTGTCCGCCAGGACGAGAACGGTCTCAAGTATGTAACATTATCATTCAACGACGCCAGTGAAAGAAACAAAGAGTCACTGCGGGGATTTATGTTCGCCACTGTGTCCTGTCGCTTCACTGGAGAAATATCTGTCATTGCTGCCGGATAATCCACCCGCATTCTATCTCCATCCAAAGCGAGCAAACTACACTAATGAACGGTGGTAAGTTAACAATGTATTTATTTGTTGCCAATTATGCTCGCTTTGTCATTGTTAGTTAGTGTAGTTTGGTTACTCTACAGTGATGGGAAATTGTCTTATTTCTCCTAACGTTAGGTATACCAGAGATAACCTGACTCCACCAGATGGGGCAGCAGAGAGTACACTGGGTTCCCCCCGGAGCAGGAGGGGGGAACCCAGTGTACTCTCTGCTGCCCCATCTGGCGGAGTCAGGTTATACCAGAGAGCCCATGGGGATAAACTACCTTTCCTCCATGTTGCCTCGGATTTGCAAAGCAGCTAGCACTGCAACTGTCTACACCAACCACTGCTTGCGAAGCACCACGGTACAAAAACTCTCTGATGCGGGTCTCGAGGCTAGAGAAATCATGTCGGTGACTGGTCACAAATGTGAGTCGTCCCTGCAGTCGTACTGGCATCCAAACTACGACGTCAGGAGAAACTGGAGCAATATCCTTGCGAGCAACAAACGCAGCTCCAGTGTGGAGTCGACCCCCCCCTGCCCCCCGAAGAAGAGTTCCACTGACAACATGGCAGAACAGTACTTCAATAATTGCACAATTCTCGGTGATGTACAGATAAATGTGAATCAGGACAAAACTCGTTAAGAATGGCTAGTTATTTTTTGTTGTTGCTTGCAAAAAAAAGACGGTATGTAATGTCATTCACTGCTTGCTTGGGGAAAGGACAAAATAAACAGGGGTGCACACAACTTTTTTTGGTCTAGTACTCAGAGGAGTACCTGGAGGAGTTACTTGGTGCTCCTAAAATGCGGCGACCCGTCTCGCCGGATGGATAAAAGAGGGATGCATGAATAACTTTTAGCAAAACGATATTTATTGGATGAGTGGGGAGTCAATAGATTTGTTTTATAATGGGATGAATCTAGAGTTGCAATACCCTCCGTATTGCAACTCTAGATTCATCCCATTATTAAAAAATATCTAGAGTTGCAAATTGCCTCTAGGTCCATGTGTGGTCCAGCCCTATGGAATGCATATTCTAATAAAAACAACTTAATACTTAATACTAATATTTAGATACATTTTTTATTTTTTATTTAAATAACCGATCTACTAGCTCACAGCGTGTTGCGGAGGCGACACGTTGTGAGCTTGCAGATCAGCTATTTTTTTTAACATGCGACACATCGTACGGCGAAGCATACGTCAGGCTTCCCTTTCGTTTTTAGCCAAGGTGACGTACAGTCAGACAGTCAGACACACATGGATCCTCAGTGCAAAAATAAACAGTCTACACTACCCAACTTTATGATAATAAGGGACAGTATGTCGGGACACGGTGTTGATAAGCTTCATGTTGTGCAGGAGCAGTGCCAGTCCGCAATGCTTTAAACTCTTCCCATTCCACTACGTCGGAACTAAAACCTGTACCCGTAAAAAGTAGGTGGCCGGTGCCTAGGCTGTGAGAGACGGCATCGCACACGAGCAACCATGCTGCTCCAGCACCCGGAAAACAAACACAAGCACAGCGGCGAATGGGAAGAGTGGGCCCCCAGGTACGCAGAAGCGCTTCCCGGCGCTTGATTGACAGCGCAGAATGAATTTTGACGACGCATGCGCACTGGCGTACCGCTTGTGTGCACCCCTGAAAATAAAGTTGATTACAAGTCACAGGTGTGTTGTTTCTACAGCTGGGTGGCCGGCCCGCTGCCGGGAACTACTTTCTTTAGTTTCTTGTAGCTGGTTACTTACAGACGTTCTACTACTGTGAATTATTTTAATTGGGACAGATTTTTCATGTTGCCATATTTGTTAACAGTTTTAGAAAAGCAATAAGCCACTCGAGGTATTTTACAATGGCTCCCCCCAGCCATTGTAAAATACGGGTCTGCTTAATTAGACAAGGGGATGTTCACTGTAGTGCAGGTGGTGACCCAGGTCTCACATAGCTAAAGAAAGTGTATACATGTACTATTGGGCTGTCTTATTTATACTTACTTACGCACACACACACACACACACACACACACACACACACACACACACACACACACACACACACACACACACACACACACACACACACACACACACACACACACACACACACACACACACACACACACACCTAAGAGCATTTAATGTAATCATTAGGCTATTTTCATTCTTTGGCACGTATGCACGTGGGTCAGTGACGTGACACCCCTAAAAAAGTGTTTTTTAAAAACCTTTAAATAACAGGAATAAAAATGATTTACTTTTGTTCTACTCACTCTCATCTTTATGGAAACATATTTTGTTTTTAGATATTTTATTGGAATCAGAATTTATTCAGCATTTTGTTGTACTTGTGCCTAAAATCATCATATGGTGTGACATGACAATAATTGTTTATAAAATGAAAATGGAGTACACCTTTCTTAAGTTACTCACTTTATCAAAGTCCTTTATCATAACTAACCTGTAATCCACTATAGTTTTGTGAAAATGTATTAAATCTGTATATTATTTTCGTAATCAACACTCAATGTGAGGCCCATGTTGTCGGTCTTTCAACATATTTTGTATTTATTGTGACAAAACTTTCTCTAAAATTACACAAATATTTGTGACTCTTCCTGATACTATTTGCTATGTAATCCATGAACATTAATGGTTTCATCATTAATAAAGGTATGCTTTTTTCACTATTTGGAACGTCACACCAAATGATTTAGTGTCACACCGTATGATCATATCTTCATTTTTCAAAGCAAACTGTGTTTTAACCTACCTATTAGTGGGTACTGAACTTTACAGATTGATTAAACAATTACTCAGGAAAAACAGCAACAGGAAAATTGCTTTAACATTGAATAACATGCAATGACTGAATAAAACAAAATTAAACACATTTTATTGTGTATAGTTGCAGATTTTAGGTGAAGCTGTTTAAAACAAATGTTTAAATGGACAAAATAAACACGGGTCTTTGTTATTTATTGTTATATCTGTAGGAAAATACAGTTTGCATCATATGGTGTGACAAAAAAGTCATATGGCGTGACAGGCAGACAGTCACACCATTATGTTTTCTGCACTTAACATAACCTTGAGGCTACTAGCTACACATTAGCATGCTAACACCATGCTAGCTATAACAAAGCAACATAGATTTACATGTAATTATGACAAAAAAATCTAATAACTTTAGCTTTTTTAATGAAAAAGGTGTCACACCCACAGACACTCGGATGAGTCGCATTGGTCAGCGTTCCAACAAGATCGTATTTCATGGAAATGTTAAAATGATAATTCACCACAGACACCTGTCATGCTATTGTAATGCAAGTGCTGAGCAGCCTTACTGAAGAAGGACCTCTCTATCCCAATGGGTGTCCAAACAATTGCCTGTTGAAATTTCCCAAAATGGTGTCACACAATATGATTTTGGTTTGGGGGACAAAATCCTTTTGATCAGAAATGACTGAAAACATTATGCTTGGACTATGCTTGAAAAGATTAGGCTCACAAATAGACATCTATATTATATTTATGGAATTTTTAAAAGAATTTTAGCATTTTTCCCCCTTAGTTTTATTCAAGTTCCTACTTTGAGAAACAGGGCCAGGACAGTCGCACCATATGAGTTTTGCTATGTTTGGTTGAAAATTCTGAAGAAATGAGGAATGAAATGTTTTAATCTTGAGTATGTTCACATGAAGCATAATGTCCTGCACAATATTCAGAAGGATTTTGACAAATATACTTTTTTATTTATACGCGTTTGACACTGAGGACAGCAAAGGACAGCATGTCACGTCACCCACCGCATGTTAAATCACTTGACTTTGTCCCATTCAGTTTTACTAAGAGCATTTATTTTAATCATTAGGTATTTTCATTAATTTCTTTCTGACACGCGCTTCTCTGACACACACACACACACACACACACACACACACACACTTCCCCGTCTCTCATTCAATCTAACCAGCTCAAACGCTACTCACCTCATTTTGTGTTTCCCTTGCGACGGTTTTTGAGGTCGATGCCTCGGTGAACGTCACTTGTTTGGAGACAGCTTTTTTTGTCTGCAGCAGCAGCAAGCATTTTAGCATGTTTAGCGCTAGCGAAATGGTTCGACACCGTTGAGCATGAACGTGTACTCAATGTAACCAAATCACAAACACAAATCAGATACCAGAAAGCACTCTTTTCAGAAACCATCATGTTCCCCAAAGTCACTATACATTTAACCAAACTGTCCTTGGAAACATAATTACTTACAAACGTTGCTTCTCAAGGGCACACAGAAACACAGGACATCAAACTGAAGATGCCTTCTTTCACTGTGAATGACCCAATTGCAAAGCTGGCACTGCTACTAATCACTTAATTTCTGAAAACGCTACACCTGGTTACCTGGAGCATTCACAGGAGTAACATGCACATAAACAAAACATGTACCTAACCCTAGAGGGCACTACACAGCACTGAGGCAAAGTCCTTCTAGTGAGGGTAGGGGTGGGCGATATGGACAAAAGTATTATCACAATATTTTTTCACGATATTATCACGATATTTTTTCGCGCATTTCTATGGTTATTTTTCAAGTTACTTAACAGTACAAGGTACTGTAGGTACAGTAGGCCTAGCCTACAAAAACAGTTAACATTGGTTTATTTTGTAAACACAACCAATAAAGTGCACTCTCTTAAAACAATTAATACAAAAAGATATATTCAAGGCACAGTTTCACAGTAAAACAATTCACAATTCTGTTTAGGTAGCACAGCAGCTCTACTAGCAGTACTAGCAGTAATGTAACATTGATAAACATGAAAATGAGAGTAAAATAAACATACATCAATGAGGAAAAGTCAGTGCCAAACTGTAGACAGTGCCAAACGAATTCTTCTTGAAAAAATAAAATGAGACAACTAAACTACAGAACCAACGAAGACAATGAACCAACAACCAAGTGAAATACTGTCTGAATTCTGACTAGACAGCCTTAGATTTTCACTTATTTTTTTTTATTTTTTTATTTTTTACTTTTTTTTTGTATGACATAACACAGTCACAGATTTCCTACCAGGAAAATCAGTTGGTAAACTTTCTCTGGCTTGAGAGTTGAAAAGTTCAGTGCCAAACTTGAAGTGCAATCAAAGACTTTAGCATAACTGTATGAATATGTTTCAAATGGGAAAAACATAAATTCTTATTGAAAACATAAAATGACCCAACTACAGAACCAATAGACAATGAACCAAGTGCAATACTGTCTGAATCCTGACTAGACATATTTTCCCATTCTCTTTTCTTTTTTTTCACATTTTTTTGGAATGACATAACAGATTTCTTGCCAGGAAGATCAGTTGGTCAACTTTGGTCTGGCTTGAGAGTTGCTCTTTGGCATGTGACAATATTGCCACCAGTGCTGAACACCCTCTGAGGGAGCACGTGTTGCTTGAATGCACAGATACTTTCTAGCTAGTTGGCTAACTCTTGGAAAGTTTCCCTCGTGCTGTTGCCACCATTCCAGAGGATCCTTGCCAAGGGGTGCAATTGGCCCTGCCAGGTAGGACTTAATTTCTCCCTCTATTGCTTCTTTTAGGGATGGAATAGGTGTGCCAGCTGCAGGTAGAAGAGAATTCTTCAAAAAGCTGGCCAGTGATTTCTTAGCTTTCTTTTTGGGGAGGTGGGTTTCTTCCTGAGGCGTGCTCTGTGATGTGGAGGTAGAAGGCTGTGCTGCTGCTTCTTCAGGATGTTGTTCTTCTACAGGGACCCTCAGCAAGGACTCCAGCACAGACACAGCTCTGGCTAGCATCTCCTCTGTCTTGTCACTGTAAATGTCTTGAACCTTGGATCAACAAGTGAGGCCATATCCAGCAGGTCTTGGGTTTTCTCATCCTGATATTGTCAGTGAGGTAATTGAGAACGTCGGTCTTCATTTGGGCTGAGAGCTCTGTATCGTCATCATCCGTTAGCAAGGTTTTTGTTTTGAACTTGTGAAGCACCGGCTTTACATAAGACACACTCACATAGTCTTCACCTAAAGAAAAAAAAAAAAAAACATAGCACTGCAGGTTATTTATTTTATGTATATTGAGTTACACACACACACACACACACACTCACACACACACCTGAGAGTGCATCTGTGAAGTCCCGCAGTGGACCCAGGGCCTTCACGATAGACTCCATAACTTCCTTCTTCTCGTAGCCAGGGGCCAAATGCTTGGTCTTCCTGTCTGCCTTAAGGATCTCAGAAACGGCCCTTTCCTGTTCCATCACTCTCTCCACCATGGCGAGTTTGGATCTGCATCGAGTCGGTGAGTCGGTTTTGAGTTTCTTCTCTGGTAGACCCATCTCAAGTTGAAGCATAGCCAACTCCCTCTTCTTCTTCCAGCTGTAGCTGAATGCACTGACCACTTTCTTGAGGATGGATACGGTTCGCTCAACACGAGGGTCTCTGGAACTTTACTTTTACTTTATTTGTTTATTTGGACAGGACAATGTATATTAATGGACGTCACATGGACGTAAATACACCGGATATAGCACAGTTGTTAATTTTCATCCACAGTCCTCACAATAAACACAAAACGGAAAATAGACAGGCAAACAGTGGAATACATTTACATAACATTACATAGGGAACACAGCATAAAAAATAAATGCACCTAAAATAATCATGAATGGTTGCAGCTTTGGTTTTCAAGCAACCATTTTTTCTAAGAAATGGAAGATGAAGATTTATTAATCTGGTAACCTTTGTCCAACTTGCACAATGCACATCAATGCAAAATAGGGTCTTGTAGATATAGCTTGTAGATATAGTCCATTTACTTTTACACCATTTATAATTATACTATATAAATACTTAGGGCTTCATTGGTTAATAAGATCACACAATACATTTTAATTCACATTTTAATTAAACTATATTTGTAATTGCGCTATTTTTTCATGTTTTTTGTAGATATGGATATTTTATTGAAATGCATCGCAGTCACGCACGCACGCACACACACACACACACACACACACACACACACACACACACACACACACACTTGTAGTCATTCAGATAAGGTCGGGAGGGACTCGGGATTTAATATTACTTTAATAAAATTAATATTAAATCCAGAGTCCCTCCCAAACTTATCTGAATGACGGTGGTAAAATTGTACTCGTTTTTTTTCTCCACTCACCGATGGCGAGGTGAAGTCTGTGGCCAAAGCACTGCAGGCGACTCCACGTGTTATTTTCCAACGCTTTAACCATGTTGGAACCACTGTCTGTGGTCATGCAGGTTGTCACTCCCAGTGATGTCTTAAAAACGAGTCAGTTCTGTAGTACTTGTGCTGCAGGCTTTATTTCTTGCCTTCTTTCAATAAGCCATAACAACAACGTCAAAACTGTCAAATACAAACACAATGAACAGTGATCAGACTCAAAACAATAAAGCATAAAGCATATAAAGATAATGAACATAAAATGCACATAAAACAAGTATTCACCTCACTGGCTGCACGTAGGATCAAAGGGAATGAAGTGGTTTTGGAATCCATATGAACATGAACAACCATGCAAACTGAAAGGAAACAAAACGATCAACAAACCTCATCATGATATACAACATATAACTCAAATATTGACAAATAACTTAAACCATTGATGCAGAAACAACAAAACAAACCTTAAACTTGTGACATGCTGTCTTCAAACATTCCGTCTGCCTGTAGCACAGACGGAAGCATATCATGCTTGTGTGAGCCTTGTCAAAGATACCCATATAAGGGCAGGGCACCGGAAATGACGTAACCAACTTCCGTAAACCAGAACAAATATATATATTTACCCAAATAATTAAATAGTAAACAAAAACATAACATTACGGCAGTTACACAGGTCATGTTCTCATCTTTCAGTCCCCAGCCATCAAGCAAGTCCCTCGATCAGGCCAGTAGCGATCAGTTCCCCTGTGTGGTCTTGTGGGAAGTAAATGGTCTGGAGACATTCACTGTGCAGCTTCCACTTGTGAATGAAATTAATGGTCAGACTTAGATAGGGCTCTGAGGCCATAAATCACTGGTTGCAGCGAAAAACTGAATGCTTTGAATCTGTTGTTGTAATTTCTCTCTGCATTGGATGTACATTTGTGGAATGGCTGTTTGAGAAAAGTATTTGCGACCGGGCACCTCGTATCGCGGGTCGAGTGTTTTCAGCAGCCTCAAAAAACGCTCGTTTTCTACGGTCTTGAATGGGTGCATATCTTTGGCAATATAAAACGCCACTGCATTCGTTATATCTTTGTGGCGTTTGCCTGTCTTTTCATAAGGCATGTGTGTATCAAATGACTGTTTTACGGTTACTTGCTTTGGTTGTGCTGCTTGTGCAGTTTTGCCAGACACACACGGCGGACCTTGTTTCTGTAAAGTGCCGGCATGTTCTTTCGGGTGCTTGCTTTTCAGGTGGTTTCGTAATGTCGATGTGTTGCCATCTGTTGACTTCAACTTCTCTTGTCCGCAAAGTTTGCAAATAATGTTCTTTTGCTCTTTGTCTGTTATCGAGAAACCAAAATAGTTCCACACCACCGACGTGGAGTTCCTTTTGGGAACTAGAACAAGCCCTTCCTCGACTTGCTCAACATGATCTGCATCTGACTCTGTTTCGGTGTCCATTTCTGTCGTCTTTCTTTAGTTTACTACATGTGCTGTGAGAGCGCAGTGACTGAATGCTGTTTCCTCCTCTGCCTAGAAGAAAGGGGGCGGGGACTTTGGGAGTGCTGAGAACTCAACAGATTTATAAGCAAACCATGCCGTCCATCGGGGTGCAGTAGCAACGCGTTGTTAGCTTGTAGATCTTTTATTTTTTGTGAACGAAACCGTCGTACTGCAGAAGTCGGTATAGAACTGCATATATAGAGTGTGCATTCACTGTGTCTGATGCAGCACATTTATCGTGATGGAAACGATAACTCTAAAAAGCCATATCGTGGAGACGTTGTATCGTCCCGACAATATTTATCGCCATATCGAACACCCCTAAGTGAGGGCAGAACACGAACCTCTAGCTCTTTGATTTTCTGCTCCTGATCACCGACCGGACCTACCAGGTCTCCTGGAAAGGTCTGCTATCATCCCCCCGAACCCTCCAAACTGGGGTCCCACAGTGATCTGTACTTGGTCCCCTCCTTTTCTCACTGTACACTAAATCCCTTGGCACTATCATCTCTGCTCACAATATATGCTATCACTGCTATGCCGATGACACACAACTGTTTCTATCCTTCCCCCCCTCTGCCACTCAGGTGGAAGAGCGCATCACTGCATGCCTGGCTGACATCTCACAGTGGATGTCCTCCAACCACCTCAAGCTGAACCCAGACAAGACTGAGCTTCTCTTCTTCCCAGCTAAGTCCTGCCCTATGCAGGAGCTAACTATTTCCGTAGACAACGCCCTGGTAACGTCTGTCCCAACAGCCAGGAACCTTGGTGTTGTCCTGGACAGTCAGCTCTCGTTCAAAACTCACATCACAGCTGTCACTCGATCCTGTAGGTTCACACTCTATAACATACGACAAATTAGACCGTTCCTCACCCAGGAATCAGCCCGGCTCCTAATCCAGACAACAGTCTTGTCAAAACTTGACTATTGTAACTCCCTCCTCACTGGCCTACCGGCATGTGCACTTAAGCCTCTCCAACTGATCCAAAATGCCGCACCTCGCTTGGTCTTCAACCAGCCAAAATTCTCACATGTCTCCCCCCTGCTCCGCTCCCTGCACTGGCTCCCGGTCGCTGCCCGCACAAAATACAAAACTCTGATGCTGGCATTGGAAGCAACCAAAGGTATGGCTCCCCCATATCTTGCAAGCATGATTGAACCCTACAAACCCTCCCGCGCACTCAGATCAGCCAACGCAGGGAAGCTGGAAGTACCCTCACTAAAAACGCCGGGACAACGCTCCACACGTCCCAAACTCTTCTCCCTTCTGGCCCCAAAACTGTGGAATGCACTTCCCGTTGCAATCAGAACTGCAGCATCACTCCCGATCTTCCGCCGTAGTCTGAAAACCCACCTTTTCAGACTCCATCATGGCCCATAGCACTTACCCTACCCCCTTAGACAGCACTTTTTAGACTTAGATAGCATTTGAAACAGACTTATAGCATGTCATGTAGTCAGCACAATAATTGCATTTTATGTAGTCATAGCACTTCATAGTATATATGTACAGCATAGTATAGCATATATGTATAGTGTCATTATATAGATATGTTCTAGTTACGTTCTTAACTAGAACGTAACTAGAACATGTTTCTTGATAAATGCATTTTACATATGTGATGTATTCCCATGCTTTTTTGTTCTTGCTTAATGTAAATCGCTCTGGATTAAGAGCGTCTGCTAAATGCCTACATTGTAAATTGTAAATTGTAAACAGCTTTCACAGTCGGGAGAAGAGTTAAAGGGATAGTTCAGATTTTTTGAACTTAAGTTGTATGAAATACTTGCCATTAATATAGTGGTTGCAACTGTATTAATTGATTGCCCGAGTCCTGTGGTGGGATTTCTGCTCTGGTTTTGGTGAAATATCAAGTAGTTCCGGTCATTTTGTGGGGGGCACTGGGGGCCACGCAGTAAAAGTAAATTAATCCACAAAACTAACTGTTATGGGCTGGCTGTTTTTCTGTTGTGTTTCTGTTTTTTTTCCCTTTTTTCCTATATGGTCTGGCATGGGCGTGTGACTGACTTCCTGGGCTGTGACGTGCTGTATCTACCTCCTGTGGAACTGCACACCTTGGGGTCATCACCTCATCAAGCCCAGCTGATAAAATACCTGGCTCGTCACTCCAGCCCTTGCCAGTTTGTCAGTTGCCGATCGGTAAAGTTACTGTGCCTCTGAGCTCTACGTGTTTTGCTTGCGATCAACTTTATTCTAACTCCTCGTCTCCTTGTGCCCCCAGTGTTCTACGCCGCCTGCCTGCCTGCCTGCCGACCAGCTCAACATAGCCCAACACAGCCCCCAGCTTATTTTTGTTTTTTCACCTGTTTTGTGAATAAATACCTGAGTTTGTATTCATCTGGTTCTGAGTTCTGCTTTTGGGTCCTATCATACTAAACCCTAACACTAACGTAATTTGTATTGTTGACCTATTTCTAAAATATTAGTGCAACTTCCGTTCTTTTTTTACCCCTCTATCACACAGAACTATGTTTTTTGTGTCCATATCACTACGCCCAAAAATTGTTCCATGTGATAGAGGGGTCAAAGTTGAACGAAAGTCTCGCTAATATTTTAGAAATAGGTCAACAATACAAATTACGTTCGTTTTGTGGATTCATTTACTTTTACTGCGTGGCCCCAGTGCCCCCCACAAAATGACCGGAACTACTTAATATTGACCAAAACCAGAGCAGAACTCCCACCATGGGACTCGGGCAATCAATTAATACAGTTGCAACCACTATATTAATGGCAAGTATTTCATACAACTTAAGTTAAAAAAATCTGAACTATCCCTTTAAGTGATGGCATGATAGCCACAAAACACCCAGCCCGGTCGTTGACAGCAGCGGTAGACACAACACCAAATGTCTGATGATTAAAATAGGTGTTGATAGCGAATAGCTATAACAACCATACCCCAAAATAATTTAGGTTAAAACTGACTAAAAAGTATAAAATGTTAGGTTACTTGCGAGACTACTATCTATATCGTGGTTAAGCACGGCTAGAAAGCTGTTTCAACCAATCAGATATTGCTTCCTCGAAACGGTTGTATAATAATTTTGTTGAGGAAGTTTAGGAACCCCTTCAAGGAGTGAGGACCCCATAAGTATAGTGTGTTCTCAAAGTGGGGTCCAGGGACCCCCAGGTGTCCTTGAGGGGCTTCGAGGGGGTCCCCAGCTAAATATAGCAACACAATTAGTTCAACCACTTTGACCTCTAATATGTACATCCAATATTTGAAAATAGCTGATCTACTGGTGAGTTTGTAAAACGGCTATTTTCACCACATCTTGAAGAATCTTTGACAAAATCTGTGACAACACAAACAACACAACTCTTATGGGGGTATATTTTCAGATGGGGTTCGATAGACAAATAACATTAAAAACTAGAAAAAGTGCCCTTCTGGGCACAGGTCTCCACCAGGAGGATAGGAGTGTATGTGATGTTTGGCTAAATGTTTAGGAGTAATGTATGTGTGTGTGTGTGTGTGTGTGTGTGTGTGTGTGACGCAGCTTGGCCTGTTGTAGCGCCACCATGAGGCTGATTTGAAAACTGTCAAGTGGCATTTCTTCCTCAGCCTAGTGGGAATATGCATGCACAGTTTCACCGCAATCGGATGCTGCGTTGAGGAGTTGTGGCGATTTGTACAAAACGGGTACAAAGCGGGCTACTCCTGAAAAGTTTAGAAGCCAATTGTAGCCAATGAGGGTGGATTATGAGAAATCAAACAAATCCGTCTTGATCACATGACTATGGAGAGCATGTGTACCGATTTGCGTGAAATTTGGCTAAAATCTGAAGGAGTAATATGAGAAAATGTGTTTTACATGTGTTGGCCTCCTGGTGGCGCTACAAAGAGCAGATGTGAAAAATTCCAGGCAAAGGTTTTTCCTTGGCCTCTAGGGAGTTGGCATACAAAGTTATCCACAGATCCGTGCAATTAGAGGTAAATACACTTTTCGGCCAGTTATAGCGCCACCATGAGGCTGAGTTGAAAATGTTCACGTGGCATTTCTTCCTCTGCCTAGTGGGAATGTGCGTGCACAATTTCTGGGGAATCACACAATGTGTTCATGATTTGCAGCATTTTGTTTGAAACTGAGCACTCCTGCGAACTTTGGAAGCCAATCTTAGCCAATCAGGATGGCTCTAGAGAGACTGTGTACCAATTTGCGTGATGTTTGGACAAAATCTGTAGGTGTACTGTCCAAAAACTTGTTTTGCACAAAGCGGCCTCCTGGTGGCGCTATAACAGGCCGTTCTGGAAATTTTGGGGCAGAGGTTCACATCCAGGGAGTGTGTGTGCAAAATTTGGCATCGACTGGGTTAACGGTGCCGGAGATTAGCTGTTCACAGACGGACGGACACACGGACACACGGACGGAGTGCAAAACATACTCTCTCCCCATGCCTTCGGCCTGGTGGAGACAATAGTCTGAGCACAGGAAGCTACAAATCTGACATTAGATTAGATTATAGGTTTTTACTTGAAAATACATATAATGCTCGATTACAGGAACTTGTGAAATATCAGCAACAATTTCATTACTACATTTTAAAATACTTTGTAGTATACTCTGTGGTATACTAATCTATAGAGTTCAGGATTCCAGGGGTCCAGGATTAAATCTAGGCTATTGTATCCAAGAGAAACTATTGTTTTAGAATAGTGGTGGAAACAGGCTGTATCCATTGAGCATCAGAAATAATAAGAATAAGAATAAGAATAATAAGAATAATGCATTTTGTTATGAAGCACTTTACATTCTCAAGAATCTCAGATTGCTACTGGGTTAAAAGCATGGCAAAAAAAGTAATAATAATAAAACACCATAAGCAACAATCAATATCAGCTTGGCTAGAAAAATTAAGAGAATGCTTTGTTAAAAGGTAGGTCTTTAGCCCATTCTTAAAAGCATCAATGGACTGTGGCGCTCTCAGGTGCAAAGGGAGGGAGAGGGAGTTCCACAGACATGGAGCTATGTAGCAGAAGGCCCGGTCGCCTGGTCTGTGGGGGACGGGAAGAAGGTGGGTGTTGGAAGAGAGGAGGCTTTGAGTGGCGGTGGGGGGTTGGGATTGTGATTGGTCTGTGGTAGAGACTGACACGGGAGTGGATTTTCACTCCTGTCCCATCCCACTCCTGCAGAAAAAATCCTGTCCTGTCCCAATCCTGGGCCAGAGTAAAAAACAAAATCCCATCCTGTCCCACTCCTGTAGAATGACTCCTGATCCCATCCCGCTCCCACTCGAAATTACTCCCGCTCCCATCCCGCTCCTGTTTTTTTTTTTTTCTAGGAAAAGTTATTCTATATCTATCCATCTATCTATCTACCGGTATCTATCTATCGCTTCCTGCTTCTCAAGACAGATAGCCTACCAATACAAAAAAATAAAATAAAGTGGGCAATGGTGGATTTAACTTTGACTACCAAATACAGTATATCCTATTCATATCAATATTAAAACAAAACCAAGAACAGTTCTGACTGTTGACAAGTGCTTTGTCAATTTTTGAGATATATAATAGCCAATAAAAACATATATAAATATTTTTTACACACAGTAATAAACGTAATACAGATCTTCTCTTATGGGGGTCCCTGGCATATTTTCAAATGGGGGTCCGCGGGCTAATAAATGTTGATTTAGGGGTCCTTAACATGAAAATGTTTGGGAACCACTGGTGTATGGGACTCGTTTGTGAGAAAGAAGGGAGACGATGTATTGAACATTCGCTCAGCCTAAGACAGCTGTTCAGGGAGCCAAGCAAGTGCCAACAGTAACAGCGTTAGCATGTAGCTAACGTAGCATCACAATTGCAAGTTGCCACTGCCAGGGGAAACAAATGCATCAGGATGATCTGGCTATAAATAATCGATTATATCACATCACCGGCGCGATGCAGAATCATGCAAGGCCGCACTGCGATGTCTTCATATTAAATGAAACGTCCACTGGATTGCATGAAGGAAGTTTTCATCCTCTCCCGGTTGGAGCGGACTCAGCGGAGCCTGGAAGCATTAGCACTGATGGGGTATGTAGTTCTTTTGACTTGCGTCAGCAAGTCAAAAGAGTGTTGGCTCACTGAAAGATGACTACAACAAAGATGGGCGCTTCTGTTCTTTTGGTTGGCAGCGCGACCAGTTGAAAATGTCATTCACGATCCTGCACGCTCCTGTTGATTTACATTCCCGTCCCGTCCCGATCACGGGATTAATACAAATATTAATCCCATCCCGCGTGAATCCTGCGGGAATCCCGTGACCCGCGGGAGTCCCGACAAAATGTCAGTCTCTAGTCTGTGGTACGGGTTGGGACAAAAACACCAGTTTGACGTCGGGTCAATGAGCAATTACTGCTGTTGCGCTGCGACATCCCCTTATCAATCTGACATAGTGGAACGATACAGAGGTCTCTCTCTGTGTGTGTGTGTGTGTGTGTGTGTGTGTGTGTGTGTGTGTGTGTGTGTGTGTGTCAGACTGCCACAACAGCTTCGTTCGCTTCCCGCGTTTACGCGTCTTACTTGTCAATCTGACTAGTGAATCAAACGTAACTTTTTACCGTAAGTTTTACTCTCGAGTCTCGAACTGGCTGTATTTTTTTTCAACAGTGAGAAAAGCATGGACAAAGTGGCGCTGGCTGAATATACCTAACTCTACTCCGATTCACTGGAACAAAAACGAATCAACAACGCAGCTATGTAATGGGTTATGAAATATGAGTCAAACAGAGTATAGCGAAGTGACAAAAAAAAATCACAAAACGCAGTGAATCAGGCTGGAAACCCAAGCTACTTAACATGGGGCTCCCTACCTATAAACATATAGGCCTACAGCTGGTGATTAGTGTGTGTTCACACACTCCACATAACATTGTCTTGGACCTTCATCAGGTGTCTGAATAAACAGAATTAAGACACATGATTCCACTTCATGAGTTAAAATAATTTGTCAAAATGTTTGTCCTGACGTTGTAGTCGAAACATGTGTTTATTCTCTGGAATAGTCAAAGTGTGTGCATGCCGTAGCCAGGCACCCTGTTGATGTGTCATTGAGCAAGGCACTGCACCTGCCATTGCTCGTTTACTTTGAAGTTGCTCTGGATGATCATGTCATTAAAAAGATGATCCAACTTCAGTGTGTCCAACTAGTTTCACATCAACCCAAGATCCTCAGAGAGGAATGGGTCGGTTTCTCGTAGAATGAATATCAGTTTTAAACTTGCAGCGGTTCCTTTGCTCCTCACTGTGTCGATGACAAGACGTGCCTTTTCATGGATCACTTTCTTCGCACAGGCTTCATCATACTCTTCTTTGATCATCACCCCCTTCGCAAACAGTTTGTCCAGGACCTGGTTGAGAATGGGATGTGAAACGCTGTTGATGAAGCTGCTGCGCACAGACAACAGTTTGTATGTCGCTTCATGACTTTGTGTGCGCTGAACATGTTGAAAGGTTGACAGGTCTACATAAGCTTCCCATGCACATTTGGAGGTGGTACTGCTGCTTAGAAGCAGCCTAACATGGCTTAAACGCCCCTTTAAATTGATGACAAATGTGGGGACGTAATTGGGATAGTAAGATTCAACATCAAATACTGCTGTATCTGGTTCAATTATAATGGAATCATCTTCAGGTAAAAGGGAGAGTGTATATTCTTGATTTGGGATGAGTTTACAGGGATGCTTTTCGATGTAAATCTCTTCTCCAACTAGCTCCCTCCTTTTGCTCTTCACTTGATCCAGTACAACGTTCAGAGGCAGCAGCAACACTTTCAGAGTTGAACTGGGATGGTCATCATCAATCGGTGGTTTATAAAACAATGGCACCAATGCCTGGACAGGACTGGGCTGGACAACCTGGACAGGACTGGGCCCATACAACATTTCCATGATGATACCATATAAAGAAAACCCAGTTACATCGATGATAACATGAGTTTCTGTGATCACTTGGGGTTTGATCAGCTCAAAGCCACTGTCATCCATCACGTGGACAACAGACAATGACTTGCCTCCACCCATGGAGAGGATCTCACAGTGTGGAAAGTGTAGCTGACACACAGACCCCTGAGAAGCTTTGATGTCAAACAGTGGTCCCGCAGGCCTCTTGCTCAGCTGGGATAGAAGATCTCGGGCCCAGGGGACTGTCCTGTAAGTCACCTCTCCCTCTGTCTCCATCTTAAACCCCATGCTGGTCACGCTGCATCGGAACAGTCCTGCGTGGGTGCAGTGGAACCTGTAGCTTTCCTGGTTTTCCACAACAATGATGTCGGGTGTAAATGTCTGTGTTTTGTCCAGTAGTGTAACATCATTTACGCTGTGGGAGCGCTTTGTCTCTAAACATGGGGTTTGGCTCAGTGAGGGTAAGCTGTGAGAACGAGGCAGAGACGTGGATTCTTCCATCCTCAAACCACCGAAGCATGAACTTAGATCAGTTTCATCTTGGAGCTCCAGAGAGGACAGTGACTCTGTAACATGGTGTTCTTCCAGAGAGGACAGTGACTCTGCAACAGGGTGTTCTTCCAGAGAGGACAGTGACTCTGCAACATGGTGTTCTTCCAGAGAGGACAGGGACTCTGCAACAGGGTGTTCTTCCAGAGAGGACAGTGACTCTGTAACAGGGTGTTCCTCCAGAGTGGACAGTGACTCTGTAACAGGGTGTTCTTCCAGAGAGGACAGTGACTCTGTAACAGGGTGTTCTTCCATCTCACCATGCAAAGGAATAGTTCCCTATAGAGAATAAAGAAAGGGAAAATAAAGTCAAGGACATTAATGAAACAAAGATTAACCCAAGACTTTTCCACAACCATCCTTGCCAATGTAATGGCAGTTTTAGAATGCCAATTCTACTATTCAATAAGAACTATAATTGTATTCCATTCGGTCAAATAGGATGAGACAATCATTCACTACGCAGTCAAACCAACCAACAGCTGTCAATCTGACAGCTGTCACTATTACCTCTACCTACTTGGGTGTGTTCTCAAATTAGTTTGTTTCCTGCTTGCCTCCAACTATCACCCATTTAGAGCAGTCTTCCTGTCAATCTAACAGCTGACTTGACTCCTCCATACTGTCAGCAAAGGTATACTTATTTGTGTGTCACCCTTATCTTTAGCGCAGATCCTTATATGAACATTTTGTATAGCATCTCTGTTATCCCATTTAGAGTAGTTTCCTGTCTGTCAGCAAACACCATGAACAACACCATGAACGGAGATGTTGTAACACCACCTGTTATTATCTGTCCATGTCCTGTTGTATTTGAATAAAACACCTGTCACTGACTGTCAATTTGGGGGTGTGTGGTTGGGAAATAAAGGGGAGGGAAAGGAGAACTTGAAAGAGGAACGGGGTGATGCTTCACTCTTGACTGTACGACGATGAGCAACCATGCTACGATTCTGCTGTACTGAGATGATTGGAACGAATAAAGAACGATGCTGACCATATGCCATACTCCTTGTGCTGTGTCATGCCTTCGCCTCCCTCTGCTGGTTGCCCATGATGGGACCTCATAATTTCCGTAACAAATGGCGCTGTGAGCAGGGTATTTCAGAAAAATGGCATCAGCGTTGGCCAGACGGGTCATTAACAAATGACGCAGTGACGCAGGGCCGATATTTCGTCTTCACCATAGATGAGTACTTGGAAAAAAACCCGACGATTTTAAAGATGGGGGCAAGGCAGAGCCGAAAGAAACTTCGACAAGAAATGAGCGACGCACAGCAAAGGGAGGCGATACTTCGACTCCAGCTAGAGGACCAGAAAAAGCTAATCGACCAGGCAGAATCACGTGTGACACTCCTGGAACAAGAACTTCAAACTGCGGCGTTACTACTACACGCCAACACAACCAACCACCCGGACCAAGCCAACTACGCCGAAACAACCATTCCTGTCAACGATGAAGATGATAGCTACTACAACGACCAAGGAAGGGACACACAACTCCACGTGTCCCTACCAAACAACAACTATTATGCCGACCGCAACCACAACAGAGACCAGCCAGAACCAGACTTTCAAATGACCAAACACAGAGGAAAAGAAATGACCAATCAACTGAGCGGCTTCCAGCTAGACCACATCAGCAAGCCTACCCCAAGACCAAGACAACACCCACCGCCGTGGGAAGCCTGGCGTAACCAGCCTGGCAACCCAGGACCATACCACAGCCGACCAGTGAGAGGACAAGTACAAACCCGAGCCAGGGTTGATGCTGTACTCCAGGAAAGGAAGGACAGAAGAAGACGGCAACTAAACCACGCACGCCATATGGGAGAGGATGAAGCCAGCGCAGCCAACACCAGTCCTGTCAACGACTTGTGCTATTACTGCGGCCAGACAGGTCATATGAAACGTTGGTGTCCACTGAACCATGCTGCTGTATTACGCAGCACAGCAACGACGGGCCAGCAAATCAATTTTGGCTAAAGAAAACAAAACTACGAAAGGGTAAATACAATTGAAAATAACTAGATCTTTAGTTTGTAATTTACCCTATGTGATTTAATCTATTTAGTCTTACATGTGCAAGTAGTGAACTACAAGAGTTTTGATAAACTACTAAAAATCTAATCTAAATTTTAATCTAACTAGACTCCAATCTAAAATTTGTAAAAGTGTAGGCAAGAACAACAATGTTAGAAAATCCTAAAATAGGATGATAAGATATTGGAATTCATTTCCACGCACATATACTGTACTAAAAGGACTCCTCATTTAACACCCCGTGCCCAAAATGGCAAGAGGGGGAGGGGTCATTGGTACAGCCTATGTGTGGGTTAGTTAAAAGGAATACATTTATAGTTTTGCAAATAAATTAATATGGATCTAAGTAATTATTCAACAGTGAGTGTTTCAAGGTGTTAAATCAATAGTGTGAAATCAATCATTTATGATGGTTTAACAAGGTTAAACGTCTAATATTATTTTATCTCCTGTCATTCTGGTATTTACTAGGTAGCACTAGGCCTTTAGTATAGAAAACAGAGAGAAAGGATTTATTTTCGGGGTGAGATCTGCAAAAAATCGAATCTAGTGAGCTTACGAAAGTTAAATAGTTCCTTTCTCTTCAAGGTTGAACGTCCTTTATCAGTATAGTAATACATGATATAAAGCAGTTTCGGGTTGAACGTCCCTTATCAGAAAGTCACTGGTATAAATATGAAATATTCTTTGATTGAACGCTAACTTAAGTACTATAATACAGAAAATGTTGAACGAATGGAGATAATATTTAGACAGAGAAAACCTCACCTTGTTCACATTAGCAACAGTTTAATTTGAATTAATTCGATATTGGAAAAAAACAAATGTCTGATTGACAGCCTTCCTTTCTCTCTCTTTCTCTGTCCAGCTGGCAGAATGGGGGGGGGGAGGAAAGGTATTTGTGTGTTTGTGGGTAACTGAGTTAAAAGTAGCAGAGAGCCTAAACTACAGGATTTGGTCACGGTCAGTCTATTTATTTATTTATTTTCGGGTGTGAAAACAGCCTGAGAGGTGAACTAAACGTGGCCATATTCAATTATTTTATTGTTGAAGTGTTTACATTCTATCCTAATAGAATCCATTTTAATTCTTTCCATTTGAATGTAGATCCTACCCTAATTGTAAGTTTAATCATTTCAGTTAATTTTGTCTTTAACTAAACTATTATAGGTACGTGTAGTGTGGAATTACACTTTACCAACAAATAGTATTGGAAACGGAGCAAAGAATAACTACCTTTTCGAAAATTAGCAGATCTACAAGATCTTCTAGATGTGCCTATCTTCCTAAATTTAACTAGATGTGTTCACTATCTCCTAATTTAACTATAGATGTGTTTTTTTATTGATTCTAGATGTGTCCAGTAATTTTTAAATTTCTTAATAGCGAAACCTTCTTTATCTGACCACTGTCATCAAACATGAATCTAGCCATACAGTTTTAATCATCAATATTTGTCATTCTAAAAATCTCCTGGGCCATGTAAATTAATAAGGTATCAATTTTCATATATAAAGCGGTGGATTGTAATGGCAGTTTTAGAATGCCAATTCTACTATTCAATAAGAACTATAATTGTATTCCATTCGGTCAAATAGGATGAGACAATCATTCACTACGCAGTCAAACCAACCAACAGCTGTCAATCTGACAGCTGTCACTATTACCTCTACCTACTTGGGTGTGTTCTCAAATTAGTTTGTTTCCTGCTTGCCTCCAACTATCACCCATTTAGAGCAGTCTTCCTGTCAATCTAACAGCTGACTTGACTCCTCCATACTGTCAGCAAAGGTATACTTATTTGTGTGTCACCCTTATCTTTAGCGCAGATCCTTATATGAACATTTTGTATAGCATCTCTGTTATCCCATTTAGAGTAGTTTCCTGTCTGTCAGCAAACACCATGAACAACACCATGAACGGAGATGTTGTAACACCACCTGTTATTATCTGTCCATGTCCTGTTGTATTTGAATAAAACACCTGTCACTGACTGTCAATTTGGGGGTGTGTGGTTGGGAAATAAAGGGGAGGGAAAGGAGAACTTGAAAGAGGAACGGGGTGATGCTTCACTCTTGACTGTACGACGATGAGCAACCATGCTACGATTCTGCTGTACTGAGATGATTGGAACGAATAAAGAACGATGCTGACCATATGCCATACTCCTTGTGCTGTGTCATGCCTTCGCCTCCCTCTGCTGGTTGCCCATGATGGGACCTCATAATTTCCGTAACACCAACTGAGTGCTGGGTGATTCCTGACTCTTTGCCGATGTTATCCCATTCAGGACGGGGGGTTCTTGTTGCTATGTATGTACAGTAGCATATCGACCTCAGTCATAAATGGGTTATAACATGCCTTGACAGTAGTAGAGTTCTGTCCAAAGGGCCGAGCCTAAACTGTATGCTTATTGGTCGGCCCAGGCCGAGCCTCGGGTTCCATACAATGCCGTATAAAATTGTGTTGCAGATTAAACCTTTTCATAGATTTCATAGCGTTGGATTAATGTCAATGGATATTTTGATTTTTCTTTTAATTGGCCAGGTCTATTTCCCCCCTCTACAACACACCAAAAATAGCCTCTACAAGCTCAACTTGTAGATTGGCTATTTTCAGCTAAAATGGTACCGCTAGAATAGGGAATGGGATGCTATGGTTCATGCGTATTGCATTATATTGTCTATATGTGTGAATTAAAAATAAACTGCAATTGAAAGAAATACAAGTCAAAACCAAATTAAACTCAAACGCAAAATGGAAAACTATAATCACCTTGTCAGCACCAGGAGGAGGTGCTGATGTCTGATCCATGGACTTCCATGGACCAAACCGATTCAAATCCTCACTGTCATCACTGTCCATCTGACCAGACGCTTTCTCTACAGAAGAACAACAAACACACATTCATTACACATGATGAGTGTAGAAGACATGCAATTTTTTGATTGATTGATTGAAGACTTTATTTATGGGGGCCAGTTTCAAATTGCAGCCGTCCGCAGGTGCTCTTTGAGAGCTGTTTTGAAGGAGTCTAGGGATTGTGTGTGTGTGTGTGTGTGTGTGTGTGTCTGTGTGTGTGTGTGTGTGTGTGTGTGTGTGTGTGTGTGTGTGTGTGTGTGTGTGTTTGTGTGTGTGTGTGTGTGTGTGTGTGTGTGTGTGTGTGTGTGTGTGTGTGTGGCTAGCATCTTACCCATACTCATCAACTTCTTCTCCCACCGCTCAGAACAATTCTCCCGCATCAGTTTCAAGTATTCATCCTGTATTTCACACATCAACAGACAATGAGAGTCAAACTTCATCCAGATGTTAACAGACTGTTAATATTGTTTGGGATTATTTTTGAGTGGTATACGGAGCTTTGTGTGTCCGAGCATGAAAATAGTGTTTGGTTGGTTTTCATCACCAAGTGTCACTGTTGTGCAGCCTAATACACGTACATACACACACACACACACACACACACACACACACACACACACACACACACACACACACACACACACACACACACACACACACACATATTAACTGTATACAGTATGATGATTTTGGGTGTGACAGTACAGTACAGTACAGTACAGTACAGTACAGTACAGTACAGTACAGTAGATGGACCCCCTGGGGACCCCCACATGGTCATTTCTCAACCGTTTCATACGCGGGGCGGCTCGCCGGAACCGGCCCGGCCCCCTGGGCGCGTTCCTGTGGGTCTGGAAGTTCAGGGGACCCCCTGGGGACCACCACACAGTGCACCACTTAGCCTACTTCAAACGGGTGTGATTTTTACTTATTTTCAAAATAAGACTGGACAGATTAGGTCCTCACTAAAGTTAAGTATTTAGTTACCATTTTCATGTATTATTATTTCCAATGTTCTATACTTCTACTCCATTACATCTCAGATGCAAATATTGTACTTTTCTCCAACTACTACAATTATTTGAAAATGTTAATTACTAGTTATTTTTATAATAAAAATCACACCCTGTGTGCTTCACACGGGTCTATTTTGTCTATATACATGACATGAAATAGACACATCTATTTGCTCAGACACAATGATGTAAAATTGTCCATTCAGTGTCAATCAGAATGTTTGCATAGGACAAAGTTTGTGCGCACACACACACACACACACACATGCACAACCCAAACCAATTCAAGCCTATAATTTGAAAATAACCGATCTACAAGCGAATAATGTATTGTAGGAGTAGCTATTTTCAAAGGATTTTATACATTTGGAAACTTGCAAAATGGGATATTCTGCATACTTTTACTTTTAGTACTTTGTGTATGGTATACATACACAAAGTAAAAGTATAAGTGTATGGTATGGGGGCATGGGGTGACGGATTGACTGACTGATGGATTGATGGGAAATGCAAGTTTTCATAGTAAATGCGACCTGTGCTCGCAATAATATATAGCATAATATGCCTACCTATAATATATGTTCAGTCGCTTCCCATCTATCTGTGACTGTGAGCAACTCCTCACACAAATAAACAACCCCTCTCTGGTGCACACTGCACACCTCGCAACTGTTTGCATTAGATTAGCGCCTCGGGATCCCCCAGGAGGAAGTTACTAATGTTGCTCTGGAGAGGGAAGTCTGGAGCTCTCTGGTGGAGCTGTTACGCCCGCGACCTGACTACGGATAACCTGTTGAAGATGGATGGATGGATGGATGGATGGAACAACAATGACCACGTTAACCCTTTATACATAGTTGATCGGGGTTCCCCAGGGCTCTGTACTAGTTCTGATGCTTCATTCTCTCAACGCCAAACCTGTTTGCATAAAATAGCCGATCTAAAAGCTCACAGTGGGTTTAGCCTCGGTCCCAGGCTTACTTTTCTGCGAAAAGAAGAGCCTGGTCACAACGTAAGGCAAAGAAGCTATCGGCGGACGTATCCTCCGGAACATCCATCAGATGTATTTCCCCCGGATACGATATTTTCCCGACCAATCACAACACTTGTTTCATTCGCGGAGAATGTGAACTGATTTGTAAAGCATCAACGTCATTTCCTTGTTTCGGTGGGGACTAGTAAACACAGCCGCACCGCGTAACGTAGTTATCTTACACGCAACACTTCCGCCACTTCCGCTGATAGTCTTTTCAGCGTAGGTCTTGCCCAGGGTGCAGTGGGTTGCATTGTGATGCACTGAAAGCTCGTAGATAGGCTATTTATGTGGAATGTTCACCTCAGTATAAGGACAATAGGGTTCATGTGGCTACCTGGCATCCCTATTTTGGACACATTTTTGAGCAGTTTTTTTTTTATTTCTAACGTTTTTTATGTCTAACTAATGTCTAACAGTTAACACTAGGATGTCTGAAAAAAATGCACTACTAATATGACGGCTAACGGTCAGGCTGACCGGTGTTTTTCGTGCTATTTGATTGGCCATTGTCTCCCCCACTGTCTAATGATCTTCACACCTCTCTCTGCACCCGTTGACGGCTTGCCATTGTCTTCTAAATGTTACATTCCAACGAATTCAAGGCAGCAGTTTCAACTAGACAGGACAACTCAAAGTTATTTTTTATTTCAGTTTACCAAACTATAATTATAGTGACGGTGTGAGCGCTTTATTGAATACCCTTGCGCAGCAAACACTGTCCGACTTTGTATTGAGCCAATACAATAGGCTACCACACGTTATTGCCAGAGCCAGGCACATTGCTCAGACGAAATACGACATTAGTTATATATTGTCATTTTATATAGAGGGGGAAACATCGATGTAATTAATATATATTTGATTGATTGTGCCAAAAAAAGGAAAGAGCTGTGCGTGCGTGCGTGCAAATCAGAAAAGTTTAGGCTACAGACAAAGGAGTTGGGAGTTTGGGAGCGGCTAGCCTTCTAATGCTGCGCACATATTAGCCTATATATATTTTAAAAATACCCAGCATAACTTTTGGGAAGGCTAAGCCTGGCCTAGCCTTACATACCCGCCGCCTATGATCGATGTCATTTATATATATTTGATTTATCGTGCCAGCAGAAAGGTCCGTAGCAGCAGCACGGTTTATATATACACCATAGGATAGATCAAGTCATGTGACGCATCACCGCCACAAATAGTGCTACAGCGTTATCTAAAATGCACTTCCGCATACCTCACCTTCAGTTACTTGGATATTTTCTCCCTCTCCACGAGAGAGGGAGAGAGAGAGAGGGAGAGAGAAAAAAAGAGAGCCGTGATGCGTGGAAATCAGTTCCACTGGTCGCGTGCAGAAAAGTTTACAGACGAAGGACGGACAGAACTGTTCTTCTTACTGACAAAACATTTAGAAGTTCGGGACGTCTATCGGGTTGGACTGATTTCAAACACTGTCATTTTTATTTGGCATCGCGCTGATTCGCGCATCGGCGAACATTCTCGCTGCAAGGAAATGTCGGTCGGGTCAAACAGACCATGCTATAAACTTTATTATTCCAGGATAATTGATTCATTTTTATCATCGCCACCTTACATAATTATGCTATAAAGATGGCGTGTATAGTCAACATGTATTTATATCTATTGAGCTATGCGTTTGGTTGAAACAATACCACACACCATATTTCTTTTTCCGTTTCGAGAAATAAAGTCAGACATCGTTATTTCTGCAAACCGCATATAACAAATATAACATCTAAAACAACATTTAGTTTATGTAAGTTTGTAATGTAAGTTTGCCTACATGTGGAAGGCTAGTTGGAATGCAAATGACACATTAGCTTGAACAATGCCCGTCTCCAGCCGGGAGGGAGGTGTGAAAAGCACTGCTTGTGGGGGAGAAAGGGTGAGGGCTCTAAGAGCGGTCCCACGGACCGAAAAAGAGCAGACATTTTAGTAGAACTATGTCTAAAATCATATTTCCAAAACGTTTCAGATGAAAAAAAAAACAGAGATGGTTTGAATCGAACATTTAGAAAAAGTCATGCAAGGGGAACTTTCTCAGGACTTCATGGGCAAAGAAAATCCACTTCAAAATTTCAAAATCGGTCAGCCTGACCGCTCCGACGCGCTAGTGTTAAATGTTAGAAATGAGTTTGGGATCGCTACATTATAGTTCATGTAATCATTAGAACATGGAGATAATATTAAGTTCTTACCCAGCTGTTACCTGACTCATAAATGTTCCTCTCTATGTTCTGAGCATCAGTCACCAGTTCCTTAGTGTCCTCAGCTGGGTCTCCTGATGATATGTCCCGTACACTGCTCAGCAACAAGGATGAAAGAGACAAAGTCAGACATCACAGGGCCTTTCTCGGCCCCACCCCTCTCCAATAGTTTATATCAGGGGTAGGCAACCTTAAGGTGGCCTTACACTAGCCGATTTTTTTCAATCTGAAATCTGATAGCACCACACACTACAGGATAATCGGAGCGGGGAAGAGCTAGCCTGGCTAATAAGCCAGACTGAATCAGCCGTTGGCAAAAACAAAATTGCCTGCCGGCGGATTACGGTCTGGAGAGGCTCAATTGTACGCCCATTTCCTACACCAGAGAACTGGTGTGGCCAATCGGGACACGGTATGCAATATGGGCGGGCTTTGGTACAGTGACGTTCAATGCTTGAGACCTTTGACTGACAGTAGCTCTGACCAATTGCGTCAAAGAGAAAATGTTTGAACCCGCCCCCCGGGAAACAAGATCCATACACAGCATCTCCAGACTCAAATACCACACGACAGTGTGATTTGAGTCTGGCTTATTAGCCAGGCTAGGGCAGAGCAAATATCAAACATTGTTGATGTTGATTGGGCCGATCCCGATCGCGCTTTGAGCGGTCGGGCACCCCCCGAGCGTCAAAAATGCCCGATCATTGGCTAGTGTAAGGCCACCTTTAGGCACAGGTGCCAACATTGGCACAGGGGACGGTGATCACTGGCACACAAGTGTGTGTGAGAGAGGTTTTTTCGTTTTTCAAATTAAATATTAAAAATAGGTCAGTTAAATTAAGTCCCCTCACATCTACAGTACCAAATTACATCCTGCACATAATTCTACATTCTCCTAACTCTGACTGGGGAGGGAGTCTGAGAGATACAGGTGGATTATTCAGTTCGAGTCTAATGATCATTACATCCTGATGTGAAAGAAAATATTTCTAAACATTATAGCCTATGGACAATCAAAATCGGTTGGATGTGTCGTAATTAAACAATATTACAACAGTAATAATGTTGAACTTGATATGGCACACTAACTATCAATACATTTTAAATGTGGCACTTCGTGCCAAAAAGGTTGCCAACTCCTGGTTTATATTGTGTTTAGGATCCAAGATGGCCAGAGCACCAGGAGGGGGTGGGGCGGACATGAGCGGGTGGGGTCGACATATGCCTTTACTGGGCTGTGTTCACACATTCAAGACGTCTGTCTTGTGTCTGTGTTTAATGGCCGCTCCAATGCATTTCCAATGGAAGCCCATATGGTTTGACCAGACATTTTGTTTGATGGGGGAGGGGGGGCAGAACACATCCATCAAACTGTGTTCAGACACAAGTCAGGTGTCAGACACCAGGCAAGTGTCTTGAATGCAGCCCAGTAAGAGCATATGTCGACCCCGCCCGCTCACCTCCGCCCCACCCCCTCCTGGTGCTGCGGCCATCTTGGATCCTAAACACAATATAAACAATGGGAGAGGGGTATGGGGCCGAGAAAGGCCCTTAGCTGGTCTGGGGTCTAGAAGACGGTGAGAACACATTGTATTGGTTCTGCCTTCTGTGTGATGATGAATACTCACAGCCGGCGGACATAGAAGCCACGGTAGTTCTGTGTGTAGACATTATGCCAATCCTTCCTCAGATCTGCTGCAGAGAAAGGGAGGGCTGTGATGGAGTCCCATCTGAGAGACAGACAATGATAGAAAAAACAAAGAGACATAGAAAGAGGAGAGAATAACAATGTTTTACACAACGCGCACGCACACGTGCGCGCACACACACACACACACACACACACAGTCACACACACACACACACACACACACACACACACACACACACACACACACACACACACACAAACTTATGTAAAAAATATATATAAATAATTGTACCTATTTTTGGAATATTTACTTTCATTTTATACTCCCAGTACCATATTTCAGCATTACAATGTTTTATAATTCAGTCCCAATCAATTCCAGGCATAGTTTAATATATTCAATCGTAGGCTATAAGGAAATGATATGAAGAAGAAAAAAAAAGAATTCCGGTTATTTCTCATATAAAAGTGGTGCTAACAGGTAGAAAGCTACCAAAGTTGGTAGCGTTCGCAGGATGATACCATGGGCATGTGGGAACATAAACATCATCATTCGAATTTGCCACCAGAATCTATTGCTATCAACCCCACTGGCCCATGGACTATAAAATGTAGGCATTTCACAGACGCTCTTAATCCATCATCTATCAAAGGTGATCAGGTTCACAACTGAAGTTCAAAGGTCAAGAACTGTCAATGTTCATAGTGGTAAATGGTGCGTTTATATAGCACCTTTTACCATGGCGCTTAATGGCCCCTACACACTGTAGGAGTTTTAAAGTTGTCGGCGAGTCATCAGATCGTTGTGTATTTCACACTGCAGGAGTCTTTTTTTTTAAATCGGCTGTCATTATATCTTTGTGGCTTTCACACTAAACGATCGATCGCCGACCAGGGATCACACACTGCAAGAGTTCACCAAGATGCGATCCAGACCCGATACATAGCCTATATAGGCAGCGGCTACATCATTTGTTTTTTTATTCCAATTCATTTTGACATGCAAGTGCAGGATGCCGTGAGTGATACAAGCGCGTGAAGAATATAAATACTCCAAAGAGAGACTGCTTTTCCTCTCCCCATAGAGCATAATCAGACCTTAAATACTTAGACTAGAAAATACTCAGGCAAAAATACGGAGAAGTTCTGCAGACAGATAGATGGATGAAGAAGCACAGGCATTCAGATGAAGGTTCCGGAGTCCAGTTTTATTTGCAGAGTTCAATACAGCATCAGCCATGGGGACAGAGCCCCATGGATCCTTCAGCCTCTCGGCTTCCAGACTAACACACGCTCAGATAGGCATTTTCAGTAGACCGTTATACAGATACAGAGACAACAGGAAATGCAAAGGTGGTCTCAGGTTACCCCACCCCCCTGAAGTCTAAAGTGGTCAACATTGTCCAAATTGTCTCCATATATGGTCACCAGGAAACCCAGTGCTAGGAGGCACAGTAGGTGTCCTGGCTTGCTATCAGCAGGCTGATCTATTAGCATACAAGGACCCCTACAGGGCCTGCAGCTGTGGGTCTCTCTCTCAGGGGAGACAAAGATCCGGGTTTACATTTTAGCTAAATCAGACTATATTAATGTGAATTATGGTTTTCCATATACATCATAACCTCCCTTTGAGACAATCATGTCTCATAAAAACGAATATGGAAACACAATTATTGACCCTCGTCCTCCCTTTGGCACTGACTGGAACATCAAGATGACACAAAGAAATCAAACAATTACAGTAGAATTAAAAATGGCTTACAAACTTCCAGGCATTCAAATCACATAACTCGTTACCAGTGTTCTCATTCCATTACAGTATTATCATCGGTGTGCTTATAGAACTCCCCTCTGTGTTCAATTTAATTTCAGGCTAAAACATTACATAGGAAATACAATGAATAAAAATAAGTAAGTAAGTAAATAGTAAAAAATACATTCCAGCCCGAAAACCACAGTAAGAATCTCTCTTACACACTAACAACTTCTCTGTACTGTAATCAACTTCACTTTTAACCTTTACATAACTCAAAACATGATCATTGGCATAAATGATAACCCGTAAACATATATCTGACATTTAAACACAATACACCGTCGCTGAATCCAACCCCTTTTGCTTCACTCCAAAGCACCCAATTATTGAATACAAAGTGTGTTACGGTTCTTCAAACTTTACATCTGATGCTCTTAGCATCAGTTAATGTTAAGGATACATTTTACCATAGTCATCCATAAAATGATTCATTTTTGTTTAGTTAACTCATCTTTTTAGGACATGCAGAAATCATCTATAATTATTTCAACACTCTAGATTTCCAAGACTCGTACAAATAACAGCTGCGGCACTTTGTGATTCACACCCACGAAACAACATAAAAAACCAATGCGAGACCTGACCACCTCTTTGTGATTCACACCCACGAAACAACATAAAAAACCAATGCGAGACCTGACCACCTCGTGCATGCTACTATTATTCACTTACGTTAAAATCCTAGAGTAATTTATATAACTTTAGAGTTTTCCCCACATGTCATAGCAGAAATACCTTCGTTGACTTTTCCCATTCACAAATGTATTCGAACAAAAATAAGAACTTTATGCACAATTAGGACGATTAACACTTATGCGTACGACAGGAGCACTGTCTTTCGCCTGACAAAGAAACATCTAACTAATTTTACTCCGGTAAATATTTCCGTTCAGATCCAAATCTCCCTTAGGCATATTCATCCCATTAAGTCAACTTCCCTAATTAAATACTGACACATAAAATCAACATACATGCCCATTACTATGTTGAACTAGACAAACGTAGACATACATTTGAAATCACAATGGAACGATATCCATCTGATATAATAGAATCTTCTGTAACGTTTCTTCTCCTTTTGTCTCACCTTCGTCAGTGTCTATCAGTCAGCGCACACGGGCCAAACGAGGTTTGTGATGCAGTACACTTATGCACCGCATGGCGTAGGCCGCTCTGTTGTCGAGTTGCCCATTGTCCCGTCCGGAAACTTTCATTCTGAATTCTGATCTGAATTCACTTTATCACCTCCCCCCTTTCAGTCATGACAATACAACATGACTAAAAAACGAGAAAGTGAATCAGTGTCATCACAGGAGCCTGTAGGCCTCCGCGAGGCAGAAACTTGCGATCCGCCGCGTTGCGAGCTTGTAGATCAGCTCTGTCGAGACGCGCCGAGAAGAGCCAACGAAGTGGCCATCGCCTCCCTTGGACCGCTGACCGCCGATGAACGCCCACGGGCCGGGGCACCCTCCCCGCCGCCCAGCCGCTGTCCATCGCCGAGGCACGCACAATCGCCCTCCACCGCAGCCGCTGTGTAGAGTAGACTGTAGGCCGCCTCCCTTCGATCGCCGCTCGACGCCGACTGTAGTCAGAGGTGACGCTCGAGACGCCGACTGTAGTCCCTCCGTCCTCCGTCCATCGCCGGGCAGGAACCGCAGCTGTGCATCGTCGCTCCACAGTGCAGGCCAACCCTGTGTTGAACCCCGTCGGTTCGACTGCAGCGCCGTCGTCGTTCCCCTCCGTTCAAAAAATTGCCGACCGAAATATCTATTAGACTGAATCGTCAACTGTCCACTGGTTCTCTCGCCTGACGCAAAAATGCATCAACACGACCGAGTTCGGCACCACTTTGAAGAATATAAATACTCCAAAGAGAGACTGCTTTTCCTCTCCCCATAGAGCATAATCAGACCTTAAATACTTAGACTAGAAAATACTCAGGCAAAAATACGGAGAAGTTCTGCAGACAGATAGATGGATGAAGAAGCACAGGCATTCAGATGAAGGTTCCGGAGTCCAGTTTTATTTGCAGAGTTCAATACAGCATCAGCCATGGGGACAGAGCCCCATGGATCCTTCAGCCTCTCGGCTTCCAGACTAACACACGCTCAGATAGGCATTTTCAGTAGACCTTTATACAGATACAGAGACAACAGGAAATGCAAAGGTGGTCTCAGGTTACCCCACCCCCCTGAAGTCTAAAGTGGTCAACATTGTCCAAATTGTCTCCATATATGGTCACCAGGAAACCCAGTGCTAGGAGGCACAGTAGGTGTCCTGGCTTGCTATCAGCAGGCTGATCTATTAGCATACAAGGACCCCTACAGGGCCTGCAGCTGTGGGTCTCTCTCTCAGGGGAGACAAAGATCCGGGTTTACATTTTAGCTAAATCAGACTATATTAATGTGAATTATGGTTTTCCATATACATCACGCGAGACCCACACAGGGCGCATCTCTCTCATTCTCTCTCTCTCTCTCTCTCTCTGCGTGCACGGCACGCCACACACACACAGGAATAGCCATGCAGGCTACACACAGGGCGGCATGTTTGTGATAGCGAGACAGGACGTTATAATCTTGAGTTTCATTAAATAACTCTGTCTCTCTCCGCACGTGCACGCACACACACACACACACACACACACACACACACACACACACACACACACAGCGCACGAGGTCCAAACCAAAAGTTTGCTCTGCATGCACTGTTGATTCCGATGCGATTTTACCGTTTTATCAACATTATTCAAGTGAAATGCGTAACGGCAATACTGGGCTAATATAGGCTACCAATATGTGGGTAGCCTACAGGGATTTACCGACGGAATGAAGGTTATATATATATAGGTATATATATCTGATCATCTATACTGTCGACAGACAGACAGACAGATAGACAGCAGTGCTGTGAGCAGTGTGCTCTCATTGGTTCACAGGCCTTATCGGGGCTCACAGGCCTTATCGGGGCGCAGTCGCAACCCAGTTCATACTGTATGATATCCAGTCGGCGACAGAGTCAAATATCAAACGTGCTAGATGTTCAGAAATGGTCGGGGAGGCGTCGGCGAGCGCTTTTATCGGCGCTGGATCTTCTCGCAGCTCCTTTCACACACAGCGAGCAAAACCTCGCCGATCAAAGCCCGATTTTACGTCAGATCGGGGGTTTTGTCGGCGAGCGCCAAAAATGCTCCCCGAAAGCATAATCGGAGCAAATATCGGGCAGTGTGTACGAGCCATTACATAGATTGTGCATTACATTCACCCATTCAGACACACATGGCAGCAGAAACCATGCAAGGCACCAACCAGCACATCAGGAGCAATTAGGGGTTCAGTGTCTTGCTCAAGGACACTTCAACACTAACTCTGGGGGAGCCCGGGTTCGAACTGGCAACCTTGCGGTTACCATCCGGCCACTCTACCCCTGAGCCACCGCCGCCCCATAGACATGCAGCTGAGAAAGAAAGAAAGAAAGAAAGAAAGAAAGAAAGAAAGAAAGAAAGAAAGAAAGAAAGAAAGAAAGAAAGAAGTCAACATGAGTCAACATTACCTTGTGGATAAGCTCTTTGTCATTTTGCAGCCTATGGCTCTGCATCTTAAATCCTCAGCAGTGTTCTTGCAGCCACAGTGTTTACATTTCCAGTCGTCATCATCAGTGGTTGGTTGTGCTGGTGTTTTTGTCCTGGCAATCAGACACAGATTATTATTATAAATTAGCTTACATTATTTAATATTTAATTATAATTAATTAAAACTTTGATGGTACATAAACATGTAATCTGTGTGATCCAAAACACATGATGTCATAAATATGTGGAGTTCGGACTTGCAGAGCTCTATGTAATGAATGTAATGTAATGAATGTAATGAATGGCTGGGTGGTCATTGTTGATAGATATATCCAGTGTTGGGAAAGTTCATCTTTTTTATGATAGTTCAGTTCACAGTTAAAAAGTTTAAAAATGATCCGCAGACTTTTTTCCTATTGGAAAAAAACGTTGGTATTAATAAAGTGACAACTTTTACAATAACTCCATCCAAATTAATTTTGGAAAAAATAGCTCTCTTGCAGAAATGCCACAGGATTCTTAATTATTTTCCTTGTCTTTATTATGGGCCAACTTGTGAAAGCTGCATACTTTTATTGTGAAGACTCTCAGTTCTCAGTTCAGTTCTCACAGCCTGCATATCTCTGCGTGTAGTGCTGAAAATAGCTGATCTAAAAGCTCACATTCCTGAATAAATCAGGAATCACTGCGATTCTGTGGAGGGAGATGTCTTTTGTTGACTGACCGAGGCGATAATGTATGGACTGGACAAATACCTCCTCGACGCAAAAATAACAATCTATTGGAAGCTATTTTTCGTGGCACATTATGTTTAATCAAACAACAACAAAGTTTCCTCAGTGTTTGGGTCGGGAGTCGGGATGTTCTGTGTCTGCTGTCTGCGTGCATGACAGGATCATCATGCAGAGATGCACGCTGCGTGCCGTAGGGCATTAACCAACTAGTCGACTAGTTTAATAGTCGACTAGTAAAACCACTAGTTGACCTTTTTGGTACTGGTCGACTAGTTGATAATTTTTCTTTTTTTAAAAAGCGTCTTTTTTTTCTTTTGTTTTTGTGGGCCTCAAGATCTACTAATTATCAGATAGATTATAGACACCAATGTACACCGTTTTAAAATCTACAAATATTATAATAAAACCAGCCGGACCGGAAACGGCATGTGTGACTGTGACCCAACCCGGACCCAACCTGCACACTGCTTCCACCCCAAAGTAACAAGAAGCATGGCTACAACAAACACAGAACGTGATGCGACTGCTCCAGTCCCAGCTAAACGGGCTCGTCGTTCAGTTGTGTGGCAGTATTTTACCGAAGACAAGGACAATCACACGGTGGTGTGCAAATTATGTAAGATTGCACTCAAGTACAACAGCAATACGTCTGCTATGTCTAACCACCTGGATGGGAAACACCCGCTTCCCAGCAGCAGCACCGCCGCCGCCAACAGCAGCACCGCGGCGGCCAGCACCAAGCAGACTGCACTGCAGCAGACCACCATGGGAGATTATTCCCAACGCCCACTCACAGACAAGAGAAGAAAGAAAATAACAGAATTACTTATCAACTTTATTGTCAAAGATTGCCGACCAATCGCTGCTCTTCATGGAGAAGGCTTCATGGAATTAATCAAGTTTTTCGAGCCAAACTATACAATCCTGTGTCATACTACACTACAGTCTGGAAGACCATCAACAGGCAGTACAAAACTTTGAGAGGCAACATTGCCGAGGAGATCGAAGGTAAAAGTGTCTCTCTCACTATACCGACCTGTGGACATCTTGCACTATGGATCCTTATATTACAGTGACCGCGGCGCTCACTACATCAAATCAAGAGTGCTGCTAACAGACAACATGACCGAGAGACACACTGCTATAAATATTGCCGAAAAGCTGACAGAAACCATAAAGGAGTGGAACTTGAGTGTCTTTTCCACTGTTCATGACAACGCAAGCAGCATGAATTTGGCAATGGACCTCTGTCAACATTTTCCCAGCCACCTTGGATGCACAGGGCACACCCTTCAACTAGCCATAAAAAAGGGGTTAGATTTACCTGATGTTGTGAAGACTACAACTGCTGCTAGGCGTCTTGTCGGACATTTCCGCCACTCATCAGTTGCACATTGTGCTTTGAAGAAATGTCAGCAAAGTCTGGGTAAGAATCCCCGCAAACTCCAAAACGATTGCGCGACTCGCTGGAATTCCACGTTCACCATGGTGGAATGTCTGTTCGAGCAGCGCATCCCAGTACAGGCCGTTCTAAACGACAAGGGGACAACGAAGCCGTCCCAGAAAAAGGCCCTGTCCCTTAAAAGCAACCAGTGGGATTTAATGGAGCAGCTAATACCTGCCTCTAGCCAAGGCAACAACCATAATGTGCGGTCAGGCGCACGTCGGGCTGTCGTTCGTCTATCCCGTCATACTCAACCTCGTTGACAACACGCTGAGAGCGAAAGAGAACGATTTGGCTATTACCCGCACATTCAAGACCACCGTGAAGAACCAGCTCATAACACGCTTCAAGTTGGAGTCGACTGATGATTTGGCTAAATCCATCCCAATCACGGCATGCATGCTGGACCCCCGGTTCAAACAACTCAAATTCCTCCCAGCCAATATCAGAGAGGAAGCCCGGTGACAATAATTAAAGAGGAGACAGAGGAGGACGGCATCAGTGTCCGTGATAGCGACAGCGAGTAGATTAGCCTTTTTGACAGATGTCACAGACCAACAGGTGGATTTATTGTTTGTTTTGTTTCATGAGGCCATGAGACAACTTTTTGGTGAGTCCAGTTTTAATTTGTTATTATTATTGTAGCAGCAGCTGAAATTGATCCGGGTTTGTTTGAGCCATCTGAAATGTTGTTTGAGACGTTGAGTTCTCAGTACTCACGTGCGAGTGTCTTTGTATCGTTGTCATGGCAACCTGACTGCTGCGCTAAATGTGCCCTGGTGAGCGGCAGGACTCTGTTAATGGCTTATCTTATTAAACATTTTTTGTTTTCGTTTGAAATATTGATGATACTACATTGTGTGGGTTGCTGTAAAGCACTATGGATCCTTATATTACAGTGACCGCGGCGCTCACTACATCAAATCAAGAGTGCTGCTAACAGACAACATGACCGAGAGACACACTGCTATAAATATTGCCGAAAAGCTGACAGAAACCATAAAGGAGTGGAACTTGAGTGTCTTTTCCACTGTTCATGACAACGCAAGCAGCATGAATTTGGCAATGGACCTCTGTCAACATTTTCCCAGCCACCTTGGATGCACAGGGCACACCCTTCAACTAGCCATAAAAAAGGGGTTAGATTTACCTGATGTTGTGAAGACTACAACTGCTGCTAGGCGTCTTGTCGGACATTTCCGCCACTCATCAGTTGCACATTGTGCTTTGAAGAAATGTCAGCAAAGTCTGGGTAAGAATCCCCGCAAACTCCAAAACGATTGCGCGACTCGCTGGAATTCCACGTTCACCATGGTGGAATGTCTGTTCGAGCAGCGCATCCCAGTACAGGCCGTTCTAAACGACAAGGGGACAACGAAGCCGTCCCAGAAAAAGGCCCTGTCCCTTAAAAGCAACCAGTGGGATTTAATGGAGCAGCTAATACCTGCCTCTAGCCAAGGCAACAACCATAATGTGCGGTCAGGCGCACGTCGGGCTGTCGTTCGTCTATCCCGTCATACTCAACCTCGTTGACAACACGCTGAGAGCGAAAGAGAACGATTTGGCTATTACCCGCACATTCAAGACCACCGTGAAGAACCAGCTCATAACACGCTTCAAGTTGGAGTCGACTGATGATTTGGCTAAATCCATCCCAATCACGGCATGCATGCTGGACCCCCGGTTCAAACAACTCAAATTCCTCCCAGCCAATATCAGAGAGGAAGCCTGGTGACAATAATTAAAGAGGAGACAGAGGAGGACGGCATCAGTGTCCGTGATAGCGACAGCGAGTAGATTAGCCTTTTTGACAGATGTCACAGACCAACAGGTGGATTTATTGTTTGTTTTGTTTCATGAGGCCATGAGACAACTTTTTGGTGAGTCCAGTTTTAATTTGTTATTATTATTGTAGCAGCAGCTGAAATTGATCCGGGTTTGTTTGAGCCATCTGAAATGTTGTTTGAGACGTTGAGTTCTCAGTACTCACGTGCGAGTGTCTTTGTATCGTTGTCATGGCAACCTGACTGCTGCGCTAAATGTGCCCTGGTGAGCGGCAGGACTCTGTTAATGGCTTATCTTATTAAACATTTTTTGTTTTCGTTTGAAATATTGATGATACTACATTGTGTGGGTTGCTGTAAAGCATTGAAGTTGCAGTATTAAAAATACAAGTGGCATTGTTGTTACCTAGAACTCCTCTCTCTGCGTCTTAATTCAAGATGTTTGTCACATACAGTACATGCATTGTGAAAAACTTAGGCTGGGTGCTGCTCCACAATACACGCACACCGTTTTCAACCAACCAACCAACCGCACACACACAGTACACAGAGATTTTTATTTATTTATTATTAATTATTTATTTTTACATAATAAGTAGTTAAACGACTAGGCAACTAGTCAACTAGTAAAAATCACTAGAAGTGAATGCCCTATGCTCCAGTGAAATTGTAGGCTACGGCTGAGAAAGATTAGTTAATTTGTGTCGGATAAGATTTCCGCTAGATATTAAGACCTGTTTAGGGTGTGTTTTAGTGTGTGTTTTGCCTGGAATAAAGCATTCAACCAAGTCGTGTAATAATACATACATTTATACCAAATACCAAATTTTGGTGCCCAAATCGAAAAAATGCGGAAGTAGACTGTTCTTCCGGGTGCTTCAAAACGCCACTGAGCAACTTCCATCGAAATTAATAGCGTGGGCGTGGGGCTGTCGCTCTGGTTCGGTCTCTATCCTTTCATTACTCTATGGTTAAAGGACCACTTCACCACTTTTTCACCACATCTTCATATAATACTGTAGGTCCTCACTAATAATCATTTTCTACTCGGTCTGTGTCTCATAGGAGGGCTGTGGGCAGTTCAGAAACCGTCCTCCAGTGACATCATCAATGGGGAATACAAGCTAATAGAGACTGCAGGCTTTCTAGTCCTGAAAAGTTGCAATGCGAAAATGGAAGCCATCGTTTTTTTTTTGTAAAAAAAATCCTGTTTAAAAAACAATCTGCCCAATGATGATGTCACTGGAGGACGGTTTCTAAACTGCCCACAGCCCTCCTATGAGACACAGACTTAGTAGAAAGAAATTGTGCGATTTTATCATGATTATTATTGAGGACCTATTATATGAAGATAGGTTGAAAAGTGGTGAAGTGGTCCTTTAAGACACATGAGTGGCTGGTTAAGACTCACCTGTGGCTTCCCAGTGAGGTTAGGGTTAGGTTAGGGTTGTGGGTCAGGTGTCGGACTAATGCCTGTCGGACTGTGGACCTGTCGGACCACACACATGCAACTTGAGAATCTTTATTCGACCTAGACCCATACCCATATGATGATCAACTGCTTGTGCTAGACCCATAGCCAGAGTCTGTCCTAGACCCATAGCCAGAGTCTGTCCAAGACCCATAATAATAATAATAATAATAAAACTTTATTTATATAGCACCTTTTCAAATTTTCATTAGAAAGTGCTTTACAACAACAAATCAAATATACAGCAGAAGACATTTAAAAATAAAACAAAAATTAGGAATTGGGAGTGAAAGCTAATCTATAAAAGTGTGTTTTTAAAAGGGATTTAAAAGAGGACACTGATTCAGCACGCTTGATGTGTAGGGGCAGTGTGTTCCAAAGTATTGGCGCTATGGTGCTGAAGGCCTGGTCTCCTTTAGACTTTAGCCGACAGATTTGAGGGTTAAGAAGGTCATTGGATGAGGATCTCAGGGAGCGGGTTGGGACATAGGGGGAGATAAGATCGGCGATGTAGGGTGGAGCGAGACTGGACCTGGCCTTGAATATGGTGAGAAGGAGTTTGAAATGTATTCTGAAGGGAATTGGGAGCCAGTGCAGGGACGCTAGAACGGGGGTGATATGGTCAAATTTCCTGGAGCCAGTTAGCAGACGAGCAGCAGCATTCTGTACTAGTTGGAGACGATTAATAGATTTTTTAGTGAGGCAGGTATACAGAGAGTTACAGTAGTCTAAGCGTGAGAATATGAATGTGTGAATTACTTTTGTCAGGTCAGAGGGGGATAGAAATTATTTTTATTTTGGCAATGTTTCTTAAATGGTAAAATGATGATTGAGTGACTTTTTTAATGTGGTGTTCGAAGTTGAGGTCAGGATCAAAAGTGACACCTAGATTCTTAACAGTGGGCCTGAGATTTACGGTTAAGGGGCCAAGGTCATTTTCTATTTGGGCTCTGGCGAGAGGGGGGCCAAATACTAGCACCTCAGATTTTGAATCATTAAGCTGGAGGAAGTTTGCTAACATCCAGCTTTTGATGTCCGCAAGGCACTTATGGAGGGTGGATAGGTTGTCTTTATTGTTGGGATCAATGGGAAGATAGAGCTGTGTGTCGTCGGCGTAGAAATGAAAATTAATGTTGTATTTACGGATGATCTCTCCTAGGGGAAGCAGGTAGAGGGAGAATAATATAGGTCCTAAGATTGATCCCTGGAGGACCCCTGACTGTAACGGGGCGAGGGAGGAGGTGAGTTCACCTATGCCAACAGAAAAAAGTCTGTCACTCAGATATGATTTAAACCACTGGAGGGCAACACCAGAGATGCCCACAACCTTCTCCAGTCGATGAATGAGTGTCAAGTGATCAATGGTGTCGAAGGCGGCTGTTAGGTCAAGCAGTATAAGAAGGGAACAATGACCAGCGTCTGCAGATAACAGGAGGTCATTGGTTACTTTCAGAAGGGCAGTTTCAGTGCTGTGGCGGGTGCGGAATCCTGATTGAAATTTCTCAAATAGGTTATTATTATTCAAATGAGTTTGGAGCTGAGCAAAGACCACCTTTTCTACGACTTTGGAAAGGAAGGGGAGTTTAGAAATAGGTCTATAGTTATTCAGGGTGGAGGGATCAAGGTTAGGTTTTTTAAGGAGAGGACTTACCATAGCGGTTTTAAAGAAGGTGGGGACAGTCCCAGAGGATAGAGAACTATTAATTACTGCTAAGATATGAGGACCAACAGTCGGAAGAATTTCCTTCAAAAGTCCAGTTGGAATGTCCAATGGACAGGATGTGGATTTCATTTGAGTGATGGTTTTAGACAGGGAATCTAAAGAAATACTTTTAAAGGAGGAGAAAACACCATTCGGGAGGCTAGGGGTAAACCCAGCATCAATGGGGTTATTTAGGGAGGATTGATCTGAGGCCATATTCGATCTAATTAGATTAATTTTTTCTGTAAAAAAGGTTAAAAATAGCTCACAGCGAATATGAGATATGGGCATGGCAACATTTTTTGGACCAACAACACGCTCGATAGTCTTAAACAGGGTTCGAGGGTTATGCTGGTTGTTGGAGATCAAGGTGGAAAAATATTGTACTCTCGCATCTTTAACTGCTTGGTTATAGGATTTCATTAAAACTCTGAGACTTTTGTGTAGAACAGGGGATTTGGTGGATTTCCACTTGCGTTCTATTTTTCTTAGTTCTCGCTTTAGAGCTCGAGTATGGTCATTGAGCCAGGGTTCAGTTTTAATAGACGCTTTATTCCTGGTTTTAAAAGGCGCTACTAGGTCTAACGTAGCCTGGCAGGAGGCATTAAAGTAGATGAGCTGTTCGTCAGTGGACTGCGTAAAAGCGGGGGTGATAGTAGAGGCATTAAAAGCACTGATGAATCTGGAGGCAGTTGAGGGGTTCAGGATGCGGGAGCGGACGGGGGCAGAGCTTATTCTGGGAGGAGGGGCTGACAACATGTTAAAAGCAATAATGTTGTGATCAGAGCGGGCAAAATCAACAATTTCTATGTTTGAAATGTTCACACCAGAGGAGAGAATCAAATCCAGTGTGTGGCCCCTGTCATGTGTTGGGCCTGAAGGATGGAGCACAAAATTAAAGGATTCTGTCATGTTGAGAAACTCATCAGCGAACAAGTTGTTAGGGCAGCAAACGTGGGTGTTAAAATCGCCCAGGAGGGCCACTCTGTCATATTTTGGCATAATTAGAGACAATAAATCAGAAAATTCAGGAATAAAAGACATATTTAATTTTGGAGGGCGGTAGACTAAAATGAGCAGGATAGGCTGGTGCTTGATGATAAAAAAATGCTAGATACTCAAAAGAGGAGAATTCACCAAATGAGACAGGGGTGCAAATATAATTGTGGTTGAAGATTACTGCAACACCACCACCGCGGCCGATCGGCCTTGATTTCTGCAAATAGCAAAAGGTGGGGGGAGAGGCTGCATTGAGGAGGGTGAAATCATCCGTTTTCAGCCACGTCTCAGTAAGGAGGAAGATATCAATTTGATTAGATGTAATAAAATCATTGCAGATGTTTTCTTTTTCGTTAAGTGACCTGACATTTAACAAAGCCAGTTTAACTTGTACAGAAGCTGGCTGGGGATTGGAATATGGGTGCAATGGGGAACGTTGGGGATATATAAGGTTGCTAAAATTAATTCCAGAATGGTATGGATTATAGTTAACTCTATGACCAAGTTGGACAGGGATAGTACAGTGTGGAATAAACAGGGGTGAAATGGCAGTCATAGTAGGACCATAGGTGGGCCCATGGTCAGTGGGGGGAAGGCTGGGTAATCGGATGGAAATAAGAGATTGAGGGCTGGGACATAAGGCGGCAGGATCCAGTAAATTAAGATGAGAAACTGTAGGGGGGGGTATTAAACTTGGATCAAACCGCGCTACACATCAAGGGTTAAAACTAAAAGCAATGTATTTTATGTAATTGTCACGCAGTAGTGTAGTACCATTAGAGTTAAGGTGTACACCGTCTTTCCTATACAGATCATGGACACGCCAGAAGTAATCAAAATTTGAAATAAAATGAATACCTAATGCCCTGCAGAAATTTTGTAGCCACTGTTGGAAACTAAAAATACGGCTAAAATGTTCACATTTGTTGGACAACGTTGGAATTGGACCCGATATAATGCAACGCAATCCAAGGCTTTCAATAGTGAAACATAGTAGCTCCATGTCAGTCTGCAACTTTGTTGACTGTCGGGCCATGACGTCATTCGTAGCCACGTGAGCAATCACAATAGAGACAGTGGGATGCAGATCTGTAACAGCTGGGACTAATGCAATAAGATCGGAAATCTTTCCACCAGGGAGACAATAGGACACTGCACCAGGGAGAATCAGATGCCTAATCAGACTATCGCCCAGAAGAAGTATGTCAGGCTTGCTGTTGTGTTTGGTGTTGTTGGAACATACAAGCTTCCTAGAGAAGCGTTCTAATACGCGAGCTCGGTTAGCATTGGTGCTGGAGGAGCTAACGTTAGTAATAGCAGCAATATCATCATTGGAAGTGACTGAAGGAGCAATCGGGGGGTCTATCGTTATCGGAATAACAGCAGCCGGAGTGGTTGAGGGTTCAACTGAGGCCGGAATGACTGGTACAATTGCAGCGACAGGCTGCAGGGAGGACAAACAAGGGCGTTTGTCCCCCGGCTGAGTCGTTGGCGACGGCGGAGAGTCCATGGACGGAGGAGGGCTAGCCGAAGCCGGTCGCTTTCTACCCCCAGACCGCTCTGAGGCGGGCGTGGAGCTTTCCCCATTCCCCGTACCCCGGACACCTTGAACTCGGCGAGCCAGGGAGGGAATCGGTGACAGGACAGAAGAGTCCCGGGGGGACTTTGACAGAGGGGAGAACAAGTTGGAGGTTGGAAAGGTCATGTTCAGGCTTGCATCAAAGAGGGGGATCGATACTTTGTTCAGTGATTTGCTTTTGTTACGGCGACCGTTTTTGACGACAGATGCCCAGGAGGATAGGGAGGCAGGTGAGGATCCATCGACAGTGGGAGGTTGGTCGATAGCCGCAGCAGAGGTGGTGGACTGTAGGCTGTCCCCAGGATCGACGTTGGCCTAGCGGGAGCACACTGCCGTTTTCCGGGATAGGAGCTCGACTATCAGCAGCTCAATAGAGCGAAGCTCACCCTCCAACTCAGCGACCTCCGTTAGTGGAGTCATTGGTCCTGTTAAAACAGAAAGACCACAACCAGCGAACGGACACAGACAAAACAGGGACAGAACAGCGATGCGCCAGCGGCTGTAGGACTGGATGAAAGCAGGGAGCGAAACTTACACACACGGGCTCGTTTCAGAGCCCGCAGCGTTGAGACAGCATCAAACAACTTCTAATCCGGAGAATACAGGAGCGAACCTTACCATCGAGGACCCCAGAAGGGTCCGCTGCGGGTGAGGCGTCTCTCTGGTAAGTTCTAGTCGGCGTTGGTTTCCATTGAGAAAAGTTTGTAGCGCAGGACACCCTGCTCTCGGTGTTGGTCGATCGAGTCGACGACAGATTAAAATCGTAGTATGGTCATTAAAACACAGGACCAATAAGCATGTTCCGAATGAGTGAAGTTTAAAATAATAAAGGTTAAGAATGGTTAAACGAGCATAGAGTTGTCAGACTTGACAGCTCCTCCGAATAGGCGTCACACGGCTTGACAGCCGGAAGTGTTGTTAACTGGTTTCGGTTGCTGGACCACGGATGACGGAGGCATGAAGGCTCTGTTCATGCCTCCATAGCCAGAGTCTGTCCTAGACCCATAGCCAGAGTCTGTCCTAGACCCATAGCCAGAGTATGATCCACTGCTTATGTAATGTACAGTAGAAACGTACATACAGCGTGTTAATGTGTTTTAATTTTTGGTAAACAAAGACATTATGTAAGTCTGCAAAGTAACTAGTAACCCTAGCTATCAAATAAGCACACTGTAGCCTACTGGAGTAGAGCTGTTAAGTATTGAAATTCCGTACCCAGTACTCTTACTCATCCGCCTCTTCTCAATCAGCTCCCACTTCTTCTCCAGCATCAGTTTACAGTATTCATCCTGTATTTCACACATCAACACACAATGAGAGACAAACTACATCCAGATGTTAACAGACTGTTCCTTAATATTTGTTGGATTTGTTTGTGTTCTTTTTACTTTACTCGAGTATTCCCAATGTTCTATACTTACTTCTACTTTACTACATCTCAGATGCAAATATACTTTTACTCCACTAGAATCATTTGAAAATTACTATAGTTACTTTGAAGATTTAGATTATTATATAAAAAAAGCACCCACCCACCTGAATTTAAGCCTCACCCACAGCTGTTGTATGATAACGGGGGAGGGGTTAGGGGAAGGGATGATTTCAGTATCACTAAAGTGGTGTATGGTGTGAACACATTGTTGAGCTTTTTTTTTTTGTCACTGAATAGTTAAATGTTAGATATTAGTTTGGGATCGCTACATTGTAGTCCATGTATTCATTAGAACATATGCAAATAAATGTCATGGAGAGAATATTAGGTTCTTACCCAGCTGTTAGCTGTTAACTCATAAATGTTCCTCTCTATGTTCTGAGCATCAGTCACCAGTGCCTTGTCGTCAGCTGGGTCTCCTGATAACCAGCCCTGTACACTGCTCAGCAACACACAGAGAATGAAAGAGACAAAGTCACATATCACAATAAACTCATCATTCAATAAGTGATAATTGTTCAGCTGGTCTAGAAGATGGTGAGAACACATTATATTGGTTCTGCTTTCTGTGTGATGATGAACACTCACAGCCAGCGGACACAGGGGTGACGTTGCATCTGTGTTACGTCTTTATGCCGATCCTTCCTCATGTCTGCTGCAGAGAGAGGGAGGGCTGTGATGGAGTCCAACCTGAGAGAAAGACAATGATAGAAAACACAAAGAGACATAGAAAGAGGAGAGTAACAATGAGGAACACATTATTATGACATCATATTCTATGACATATCTGCAACTGTACACCACCCGTGAGTCCCACAGGGCTCCAGTCCAGAGTGCACCCATTTGGGAAGAACATGCACCCAAGAACATCAAAACATTGTAATTGGTCACACCAGTGCACCTTGCATTTAGCAGTTCTGTCTATGTCGAGGCTATATCTATGTATAGGTTCACATCAATTCAATTAAGTTGCAGTACATGAAAATGTTAGGCGCACAGTGCAACCAACTACAATGTTCAGTCCTGAACAAACACCATCTCTCAATTTCACCCTACTCTTAAACTGTGGGGCTTTTCGTTCTTCTTGAGTGACCTGTAGCAACAGGCTCTGATCCTGACTTCACCTGTCAGCTTGTCTTTATTTGAAACTGTCAGACATAACACATGACGTGATGAATAACATGTTGAAGACAGTTTGATCAAGATTAATTTCTCTATGTTCAACAGTGTAGGCCATTCTGTCAACGCAAAAGGAAAGAATGATGGTACTCACCTTCATAGTTGAAAATATAGCTGGACACATACAATCTAAAGCCCTTGTCCAGCAACGAGTTGGATGCTTTACTGCTGGCTTGTACCATCCTGTGTACATCAGTGATTTTCATCTTTGCTAGCTCCTCTAAGCACCTGGTGTAAAAAGGAGCCACTGCCATTCCTAGAAAAATAATAGATTTTCAAAATATTGCATTCATGTATGTATCCAACTTCCAGCATACAAATGGAACCAAATTGATCAGTACAGGTCCATCCTATCATTTTACACTTTGACTTAGATCTTCATACACTTGTAGGCTTGTAGCAGAGTATGCATGCAGACAGATACTAAACATTGTGTAAACAGAACACAGAAAGCTTCCATATATGATACAATAATACAAATGAATAAAATACCTGCCAACACTGTCCTCCTGTATCTGTCAGTATCTGTATCTGTCCGATGCTACCTGGTTGCGGGTCCCTACACACAGAAACAGGGGGTTATTAATATTTGAATTAAAAAATCAAAGATCTACAAGACCACATTGCATTGTGACTTGTTGTGAGCATGTAGATAGTCCACTTTCACCTTTTGTCATGCAATAATAGTGTTTGTACAGATACATACATTGATCTGTGATCAGATGCAGGCAGTGGTGGAAAAAGCAGACATACTGAACATATGTGGCATAACATTATAAAAGTTATGCTGATTATCACACAAGTGTATACTAACAAACACTGTGGTGTACTCTGTCGTCAACCCTAAGCCATTCCAGCCTGTCAAAGTGGGCGGGGGTGAGGCCAAGTAGGAGCCTGACCAGTTCTTTTAAGGGCCTTTGAGGTGCTGTGGTACCAAGAGGTGCACTGGAGACTGGCAGTTTTAATGCCACTCCAGAAGGAGAGATATTGGACCCCCTAATGCTTTATGGTGTCGTCCACTCACAGTTAACAGTTTTTGTATTGAGTTGTGCTTGAATGTACTGTAAATTCTGCAAACTGTTAATACATATTTCAATCAATCATCATGTAGCCTACCATGGATGATCACATGTATACTTTATTAAGCCATATCCATTATATGTAGCATGGCATAGCACAAGTCTACTTTGAGGACAAAACCGAATTGGACTTGCTTACATCAGGGTCCCCCATTTAACATTGAGCATTTGAGTTAGTAGTAGTATAATGTAACTCCTATAGTTATGAATAATGTATGCAAGATCACAGACGTTCTATAGGGATATATTTAATGGCCATATAACAGATTGGCTTCAGACTGAGCTAATCTGTGATGCTAACGTGACGAGGATGATGCTAGGCTAACAGTGTTCTTTGTCATTATCAAACGAGTCTAACAAACGTGATAGTGACACAATTGAATTGATATGTCTCATATAATGATCTGCTGTATATACACAAACAAATGTGATTAAGCCAGCAATGAGTTCTCTTTGGAAATAAACACACGATAAAACAATAACAATAAAAAAGAAAGGTAAATTAATGAAGCATACAAATAAAAGTTTTTTTTAAACGTAATAACTCGTAAAAAATACGAGTGACGAGAAAATAATGTAATTGTCCGTAGAAAAACAGCAGAATCAATGTAAAGTGGATGGGGCGGAAGTGATCCCCGGGGTGATATTCAAACAGGAAGTTCCCCTTAGTCCCGCCTCCTACATTGTGCAAATGGAGAATAACCTGGTGTTGTCAAACAGAAGGAGGTCAACGACCAACAACAACCTAAAAGCGTTGGTCTTCTTGTGCCACAACGCATCCTCAGTGGAGCGTTTGAGAGGGAGGAGAGGGCGAAGGGAAAGGAGGTAGAGGGGGAGGATTTGGAGGAGTGGGAGGACAGATGTTGAGGGAGAGGGGATGGAGGAAGATTGATTTATTTGGACAGTGACAGACCAGACTATGCAGTCGGAAAAATTCCTGCATTAAATGAGAGTCCACTGTGTTTGAAAATGACATAGGCATACAACTTGAGCACCTTAAGCTTTACTACAACAAAGTTGTAGATTGCACCTTTTGTTTTGTAGCAAATACAGTATTATTGTGTTAACTAAGGTTTAGAACCATTCTTAAAATGGTGAAAATAGCCAATCTACAAGCTCACAACATGTCACAATGTGACATGCTTGTATTTAATTTTTTTGATTTTCACTACTATCCATGTTTAAACTTTTCATGTTTTTTCCCCCATAGATTATGCCTCTACTATGTCACACAAGATTGTCATACACTAGTAGTGAAAATTGACTTATCTACAAGCTCACATGTCCCAATGTGACATGCTGGTCTATTTTCACTACTACTTCTGTATGACACTCTTGTGTGACATAGTACTGTCTTAACTTATGGGGAAAAAACATGAAGGGCTCCATTTTCGTCACCACTAAACCCCTTATCCCTAAACTTCTTTGCCTTTTTTTTTTTTTTTTTTTTTTACTATTTTGCAAAACATTTTTGAATAGTTAAAATGGCCAATCTACAAGCTCACAACATGTCACAATGTGACATGCTTGTATTTAATTTTTTTGATTTTCACTACTATCCATGTTTAAACTTTTCATGTTTTTTCCCCCATAGATTATGCCTCTACTATGTCACACAAGATTGTCATACACTAGTAGTGAAAATTGACTTATCTACAAGCTCACATGTCCCAATGTGACATGCTGGTCTATTTTCACTACTACTTCTGTATGACACTCTTGTGTGACATAGTACTGTCTTAACTTATGGGGAAAAAACATGAAGGGCTCCATTTTCGTCACCACTAAACCCCTTATCCCTAAACTTCTTTGCCTTTTTTTTTTTTTTTTTTTTTACTATTTTGCAAAACATTTTTGAATAGTTAAAATGGCCAATCTACAAGCTCACAACATGTCACAATGTGACATGCTTGTATTTAATTTTTTTGATTTTCACTACTATCCATGTTTAAACTTTTCATGTTTTTTCCCCCATAGATTATGCCTCTACTATGTCACACAAGATTGTCATACACTAGTAGTGAAAATTGACTTATCTACAAGCTCACATGTCCCAATGTGACATGCTGGTCTATTTTCACTACTACTTCTGTATGACACTCTTGTGTGACATAGTACTGTCTTAACTTATGGGGAAAAAACATGAAGGGCTCCATTTTCGTCACCACTAAACCCCTTATCCCTAAACTTCTTTGCCTTTTTTTTTTTTTTTTTTTTTACTATTTTGCAAAACATTTTTGAATAGTTAAAATGGCCAGTCTACAAGCTCACAACTTGTCAATGTAGATTGGCTAGTTGAACTATTCAAAAATGTTTTTCAAAATAGTAAAAAAAAAAAAAAAAAAGGCAAATAAGTTTTGGGATAAGGCATAAGGGGTTTAACGGTGACGAACATGGATATGAGGTTTCTTCCCAACAGCAATTAAAAGTATGTTTGCCTCATTGAGAGATCTGTTTTTTCAAGAGCTGTTATCCTGTGATTTTGGATGTTTGAATCCTGTGAAGTTGATTTTCAACTTTACTCAGTTTCAACGGTGTGTCTGTGAAAATATTGTTCTACCTCACTTTTATTGAGAAGGTTTATTTTCATTTTGACAATTTTTGTGACTCAGGAAAATGACTGCAGTGTTCGAATGAATACAACTTTAGCACTTTACTACAACCGAGTTGTAAGAGATTGCACTTTTTTTGTTTTGTAACAATACAGTAGATTTAAGTTGAGAAAATAAAAAACTGTGAATCTGATGTAGCTTGGTTTTACTATGCTTTAATATGTCTCCTGTTCATTCAGTAGTAGCCTAACAGGGTATTTTTGAGAAGAATCATATTCCGCATCTTTCCGCAACTTTCCGCATATTCTGCATAATCGCAACTGTCCGCATATTCCGCAACGTTCCGCATATTCCGCAACGTTCCGCATAATCGCAACTTTCCGCAAATTCCGCAACTTCCCGCAATTTCACCGCATAAAAGCGCAGAAAAACCCTGCATATTTAATCGCATAATCAAGGATTTTAGCCCGCAAACTCAAGGATTTTAACCCGCATAATCAAAGATTTTTGCCCACGTTTTTCTGGAGGGTGTCTTGACTAATAAGCCATGCTTTCTGGTATCTGATTTGTGTTTGTGATTTGGTTACAGATCCATTTACCTACATCTACTTGACTCTGATAATTGATTCTCCTGTTTGGTTCTTACTTGCCTAGTATACCGACCTGTTTAGTCAATGTATGTTATGTGATGTGTGAAAATTACATGGGTCAATATGAAAAACATATAGTAATACAAGGTTTTTCCAATTGGTTCTGGTACCTCTAGGCATGCTTAAGAATATACTGAAAATCTAGGAATATATACATATGTTCCGGAAAGGCGCCATTTTCGAGATGGAATCCAATATGGCTGCCAGGAGCTTGAAATGGCTATATAAAACTAGTACTAATTAATCATTATTTGGGGTTTTAGGGCTAAAGGAATGTGGCTGAATCAGTGAAAGTGATCAGTGACGGTGTCCATACCAAACCAAAAGTGATGTTCAAGGCCTATCTCCACACCCACTTCCGGTAGATAGTGGTGTCATTTAACATTAGGCATTTACACTTTTTTTCTCTGGAGAATCTAAGTACATTTACTAATGTTAAAATGTCAAAGACCGATAATAATATGAAGAAAACACAATGGTATAGAGCACCGAAGTCTGACGTCACTTTCAGTAGAGGGCACCAACACACAGGTTTATAGGTTTTTTATTTGTATTGAAATCTCCATAGGGCGATTTTATGTCGCTTCATATAAGAACTGTGTTTGAAAAATAAACCGACCACCCCGGCGTTTGTCAGGGGAGTGGCTGTGCGTCGTTAATGATGTCCATTCATATTTGATACAGCCAGTTTCTAGAGAAAATGGAATTAATGTGACCGCAAAAGCCTTGAAACTACATATGAATGCAATGTCGCTGAGCATATACGTCACGCCCAGCTGTCAACATATTGCGTTCCTGAGATTCCTCGTTGACATAAGCTCAGCTGGTGGTGACTCGACTCGTACTAACCACGATACATTATATATCAATAAAATAAAAATAAACGTAATTAACGTTCAGTTTCTGTTGTGCGACGGGCTGCGGGCAGAAGCAGCCTACCCGGAAATGTAGTCTCGCAAAATTCTAGTTCTATACATACAGTATGAAAATGCAATGAGCTGCTCGCTGCTCAGTGGCCTTTTTGGATTATGCAAATTGCCAGTTTGGGCAACCAAGCTAAAATGTCCCCAAATCAAAACAAACAAAAAACAACATTATTAGGTTTAGTATTGAACAGATAGAAGACTAAAAGGTAATATTAATGTACTGTATGTATTGGTGAACGGAAAGCTATCTTATGCATTACTTACACCGTACACTCAATTCAATTAAATTTTATTAAAGTGTCAAATCACAACAAGTTGTCTCAAGACACTTTACAACCAACAAAGATCCACCCAGAGCAAGCAATATTGCGACAATGGTAACGAAAAACTCCCCTTTAGGAAGAAACGTCAGGCAGAACCCGACTCTAGGGTGGGCGGCCATCTGCCTCGCCCGTGTCGGGGGAGAGGGGGGGGGGGGGGGGGGGGGGGGGTGGAGGGGGAATAGGAATAAAGAATAGAAGAGAGATAGACAGGGTGGGCTCCATGGAGGGGCCTGGTCCACATCTGGTCCAGGTCGTGCACTGTGAGGGCGGGTCCACGGTCACACTTCTGGTGGGCTCCATGAAGTGGCCTGCTCCACGGTCACACTCGGCAGTCAATTGGGGGTTAATATTAGAGGTCCACGGAACTGCGAAGTGGAGGACGAAAAGAGACTCCGGGGAGGGATTCCCCGGATGTTGGGTTAGTGGCAGGCCTTACTGGAGCCTATACAGTGTATATTACAAGCACTGCTGGGAGACAAACCCACACAAACAATGTACAATTATGGTATTTAGCAGACACATGTAACACCTGTGTCGTATAGGTAGTGTAGAACAGTTACCAAATTACAATGAAGGGTTAGACGTTGGACTAGTTAGGTTCAGTTAGGTTCGTCTACTGGAGCCAGAGGGGTAAATAATGAGACCAGATGCAAGTCACTGAGTTGGCCGGCTCAATATTTTATATATAATGAAATAGGAAACAAATAAAACAATGCACAAACATATGACAATAGACAATAAATGAAATAGGTACCTTGGTATCAATTAAACCGTTTCTCAAGATGTTCAATCTGAGGGTTTTTAAATCTTAGGGTTTCTGAATCTGTGGGTGCACCCAACTACTCTGACTGACTAATACCTTAAGCAACTCAGTTGCAATATTTGAACCAGTTCAGTATTAATCCAAATTTCACAATCAATTGCTCTTTGAATTTGAATCCAAAAATAAATCACTCAACCGCTCAATCAGAAGTGAGCGGTGCAACTGTTCTCTACAGTTGCACCGCGCAACTGTAGAGAACAGTTGCACCGCTCACTTCACAGGGGTGTGATTTGTATTATTACAGTAGAAGTTTACAGACCAAACTGTAAATAAAAGGTTTACATGACTTTCTGCCTCAGTCCGTATATAGCGAGCTGTATTGAATAAGCAGAGAACAGAATATGGGACAGAGTTGCACCACTCACTTCACATGGGTGTGATTTTTATTATTACTACAGTAGAAGTTTTTTTCTTATGAAAGCAGAGAGTCTTCTGTTTCATATGGTATATAGTATTTATATGTCGCTATAGGCCTTATTTTGTGAATATTGAGGAGTTCACGTCCATGTCTTCTCTGAAGTTATCTGGTGGGCACAAGCTGCATTCAATAACCAATTACTGTCTAACTGTAGATGGGATCAATGTATACTGTTTTCCTCGTAAAAGTACACATTCAGGGCTTTCATTCGGTGTATAGGATGTATAGGATATTTATTGGGTTAAATTTTATATCTGCCTGTCAATGTCTGACTTTAAACCATCCATAAGCTCGCTGTTCAAGATAACCACTTCCAGGCAAATGCAGGTGTTGCAAAAAGGTCAATATCTCCAGAATGGAACATGGTAAAATCAAAATGTATTTTTTAAATTGAAGTGGACAAGTTCAGCTTTCTTTTGATGTATGCGTGTGATTCTCGCTATAAGAGAACATTTTGCTGTGGGCCCCCGAACAAGGCCTTTGTGCAATGTTAAACGGTAGCAACATCAAAATAGGCCTGCCGAGATCCTGTAGCAATCAAAGTGTTAATGTGAGTGTGTCTACTGTTAGCCTGCACTGCTCCTTGCAGGGCAGAGAGCTGTCATGTGTCGATCTTAATTGTCCAGTTCTGCACTGTTCCTCACAGGGCAGAGGGTGTGTGGAGTATGCGTATGACAATGTCCAGTTCTAGTGTGTGTAGTCTGTGTATCACCGCCCAATACTGCACTGCTCCTTGCAGGGCAGTGTATGTGTGACAATTTCCTACCACACTGGGGGGAACAAGGCTACGGCTCTGGGTCTGTCCCAAGGAGAATTCAGCAGGGTCTGGGTTCTTCCAATCACAGGTAGCTCGCCATCCTTGGGCCGACCAGAGTCGGGCTGAATCAGAACAAACGTATCCAAACCAAAAAACCTGACCTGCATAAAGCAAGGCCAGAGGCATCTCTGTGTTAATGTCTAAAACAATACCTTCATTTACACAATAACCTGTATACGGTTTCACTTCAAATACCTATTGGAAATAAATACAGTCAACCTTTCAAATACACATTAATGTAACAATTACAATTCAACAGTAGTTCAAACAAAACAAAACAAAACAAAACAAAATAAAATAAATCTTCCTCTCACCGATGGTGGTTGTATTCCTTACACTCAAATTAGTAACTGCAGGGTCCAGCAATTGTGAGTGAGACACTACAAATAAAAATGAATGACATTGAGTACACATTATTCTAACCAAAATAAATTATAATACATCAAAACATTTTAGCTGAACACCAAACAAACAGTAAATTACAGTTGTATTACTTAATTCTTCATTGAACAAACAACTAGTCACCAGTAGTGCTGAGACTTCCCTCATGTTAGCCACCTAGCAGCTAATGCATCAAACACTGTTTGTCACTCACCAGGGTTTGCAAATGAAATCAGCACATCTGTGCTGCTTTAGATGACTCAATGCTGCTCCTCACAACAGCTAATATCATTAATGCTGTGTTTTGTAGCACACAACTGACGTTTATTATTCTATATTTTCTTAAACAGAAGTTTAGCTTTTCACTCTGTCTGCAGCTCTTCTCTCTGTTTTCACTCTGCTGTCCCTCTGCTCTCTCTCATTGATTAGGACTCGTTTCACCTGCTGTCCCTGCACACAGGCAACAGGCTCAATTGACACTCGTTCAGACCAGTTTGGGCAATGTCTCATCTAATTAGGATGAACTGATCTGAGGGGGTTTTCTGTGTACATTTCAGTGTAGTGAGGGAATATGACTGAATTAATTAATTGTCACTTGAGGACTTTTTAACAGTTATTTATTTATTCATATTGAAGATGAGTTAGCCCATTTTAATCCATTGTATTTATATATTTATTGTAAAGGGTGATTTAGCCCATTTTAACCTATATTCTGGACCTGGGGTACACACACAACACAGGTGCGGGGTTTGGCGGAAGGTTCCCCTTACTCAGTTCTCACCCTTATGACTTTATCGGGTGAGCGAGTACTGGAGACAAGTCTAGCTATAGGCTTTGTCGTAGAGAAAGGTTTTTAACCTAGTCTTGAATGTGCAGAGCGTGTCAGCCCCACGGACCGAAGCCGGGAGAAGGTTCCACAGCTGAGGTGCCTGGGACCTAAACGCCCTGCCTCCTATTGTAACTTTTGATATTTTTGGGACAGTAAGCATTTTTGCATACTGTAAACGCACTGGTGTTCTATTTGGTTTGTAGGGATCGATGAGTTCTTTGAGATATTGTGGTGCCTGACCATTGAGAGCTTTGTAGGTGAGGAGAAGAAAATTGTGTTTTGGCATGTGGTTATAAACGGAGTGATAACACACAGAAAGCTACCACCACTGCAATGCTATCACATATTTTCTAATTCTAGACATGTATACCTTCCCAAAAATCACTATGAGGCTTAGTCGGCCCAATGGTACCGATGACCCCAGATTTGGGGTCCTGGCTCACGGCCTCTATCCTGGAGGACTCTGGCCAGTCATGGGAAAAACGAACAGACCAAGGACATTAAAAACTGTAGAAAGGCAGAAAGTAAATGGAAAAAAGACAAGCTCCTGTCCTCACACAACCTCAGAGATCTGTGCACAAATATCAGGCAGCCGTTAAGGCTATGAGACATAATTATTGCCACCCATTAATTTAATTGCCACCCATTCACACAACTCCAGTCCAGGGTAATGTTCCAATTAAGCCATTCAATCTGTTATAAACCCACCACCCACAACCCTTAGAAGCTTCTCCAGAAAAGTGTGAGGCGTTCCTGCAACATTTTGTTGGCAAGATTGAGGGAATCGGACAGCAGCTGTCTGCAGTACGGTCAGCTCCTGGAGTTTGTCCAGTGCCGCCCTCCTAACTTACCTCCTTCAACCGCGATTGCACTAACAACTTCAATGGAAACTGTCACACACATGAAATCCTCATCATGCCCTGTTGACATAATTCCCACTGTTACGATGGAGAACGTAATGACTGTGGACCCCACTATCGTATCTATTATGATTGTTTTCTCTGTCCACCAGCATATTTCCCTCCAATTTTAAAAATGCCTTGGTCCAATATCTTTTAAAAGCCTTCACTGGACCCCTTAGTTTTAGATAATTTTAGACCCATCTCTAAACTACAGTTTTTATCAAAAGTATTAGAAAAGAATGTGTCTACTCAATTGATTACTTGTATGAATTTTAATTCTGCAGTCTGGTTTAAGGGATTTGCACAGCACAGAAACAGCAAAAGTTACGAATGATCTTCTTTTAAATGACTCTGGTGACTGTTCTATTTTATTCCTTCTAGATCTTAGCTCTGCATTCGACACAGTTGATCATGTCATTTTAATCGACGTCTGAAGAACCTGGACGGCATAAACGACGTTGCACTACAATGGCTAAGTTCTTACCTAGCAGACAGAAGTTTTTCAGTTGTAATTGGGGAGGCCTCCTCTTCACAAGCTCCTTTTAAATGTGGTGTTCCACAAGGTTCTATTCTTGGTCCCTTATTGTTTACAATTTATATGTTGCCAATTGGCAACATTATGAGGAATCATGGAATTCAATGTCATAGTAATGCGGACGACACACAGCTGTACATCCCCCTTAAGCCTGGTGTTACAGGAAATGTACCCTGCCTTCTTGCATGTCTTGCCGACATAAAGATTTGGATGTCATCATATTCGGTCCCGGGCCCCCCAAACTTAACCCACACATTCCACTCTGAATTTGGCACCTTATCCACTAACATCACACACTCAGCCCGCAACCTGGGTCTTCTTCGACCCTGACATTTCTTTCTACACCCAAGTCACCAAAGTAGTCCAGTCTTGCTACCACCAGATTAGGAACCAGATTACTCTAACTCATTACATTCAGGTATGAGCAAAATAAACATATCTTGCCAGTTGGTGCAGAACTATGCGGCTCGCCTTCTCACTAACACTAGGAAACGTGAGCATATCACACCCATTCTGGCTACCCTTCACTGGCTCCCTGTGAGCTACAGAATTGATTTTAACATATTATGGATTACTTTTAAAGCCCTACATGGTCTAGCTCCCAGTTATATAACATGATATTAATTTCAGTGGAAGTTGCTCAGTGGCATTTTGAAGCACCCGGAAGACTGCCGGAAGTATAATTATAACTCAATGGCTCGAGCGACCTCAATTTTGAGGTCCAGGCTTACGCACGTGACGTCATGAACGTCCGTCCACCTCCATTAAAGTGCTGCAATTCCTCATTTCGCCAGTAGGTAGTGGCATGTTGGATAGCCTTACTGGGGTCTTCAGATCCTCGGATAGGACCCTCCTAGTTCCTCCCGCAACTCGCCTTGTCACTCGAGGGAACCGGGCCTTTGTGGCCCGGGCACCTTTGCTCTGGAACTCCCTGCCCTTGGCCCTTAGGCTAGCAGAGTCAGCGTCTTCTAAAATGCTTCTAAAAACACGCGAACAAGAAGGCACTGGAGCAGCTCAGACGATTTAGGCCCTTATTTTATTATATCAGGGTGCAGGTAAAAAGCGACAACGTTTCGATGTGTCAATTACATCTTCGTCAGGTCATAGCCCGAGGGGGCAACACAGTAAGGCTTAAGTACACACATGGTGCAGGGGGCAGGACCTTGGTTAACCAATGTCACACAGCCAGCAATCATTAGTTCATACATAAGTTTCACGTGGAACCTAACAAAATTAAGGAAGAAGACCAAAACTAGTTTGGGGATAGACTGCTTTGGGGGCCAAGTAAATGACCAAGGACATACAGCACAAATAATAATAATAATAATAATATTGGCGTGTTATTGCCTGGAAAGTAAGGCAATTGTTTTTTGTTGGGTGGGCCAGCCTTGGGGACAAGAAGGGCTGGCGCTGGGCAGAAAAGCTGCTTTAGGGCACAGGTCGGAACGGTGGGCAAAGGACTTGCAAATAGAGCATGATACAGCTTGATGGCCCGTGAAGTGCCTGCTGATCAAGGCTAAGTCTACGACTGACCAATCGATTTTTTTTGAATTTCTGGATATACATGGCCGCTTTGGAAGAGAAGCTTTTGTGGTAATCATAAAACAGGACTCCTCTGAAATAATAGACAGGTAAATGTCCAATTCTACTCTGCTTGCGGGGTAGACCTCGCAGAGCGTGTCTCTGTATACCTGCTGCCACCTGCTGAATGTTGGAACCGGCGTCCGGGTTAGATTCCAGCACGTCCAGTCTCTGAGACATGCTGGATGGAGATGATTTGATGTCGCAAAGGGCTGATAACAGCTCAGTGTTTTGCTGCGGGGCTTCTGCAGGAGGAGTGGGGCCCGATGGCTTGATTTTCTTCTGGGCGTTACCGGAGGGTTTCCCTGTGCGCTTCTTTGCTGGGGCTTTCACTTTCCACTTGCCTTTGCTGGTTGATGCTTCGGGCTCCTCGGTGGCTGCCTCATCGGGCATGGTGCGTTCCTGCTCTAATAGAAACTGGAACAGCTCTTCGTGGTTAAGGCCGGGCGGAGCAGATAAGTTATTAACGTATAGCACCTCTAGTATCCGCACCACTGGCCAGTCGGACAGGTGTTTTTGGACGTATAGCCGGGAGCTACGGTGCGGCTGAGCAGCTGCCAATGCCTGCTCCTCGGCTGAGGGAGGCTGGGCAGTATCGGGGACTCCTAGAATGTCGGTGATATCGACGGGGGCCTCCAGCTCCCCTTCGCTCCCCTCTGAGGACTCGGCGTCGGCCATGGTGGAGAGGATGAGGAAGGACACTAGGAGACCGGTGAAAAGCAACTTCATGGGCAGCACAGCAGAAAGGCAATGAGGCAGAGAGCGGAGAGGCAGCAGCAGCGACCGCACAGCAGGAGAGAGAAGCCAGGAATGACAGCGGCAGTTTAAATGAGCCGCCCTGATCAGGTAGAGAGTGCACAAGACTAGTCACCTGACCAGGTAGGCGCGTTCACAAGTTGTCTGCCTGAACTAGCTACGCAGGCTTCGTATCATTTTTGATTGTGTGGAGTTGTACTTCTTCCTGGAAAACTGGGTTAGTTATTCTGGATTGGACTTCAGATACTTGTAGAACCGTTTGACTAGTGTCTCTCTGGAGCTTATACCTCTTTCATTCCTGTAACAGAGGGCCCAATTAACACTCTCTCCGGCATGTAGCTCTTGAACTGCGGGTATCTTTACAGTGTTAAATACAGAGTATATATAGTATATATAATATATTAACATATTGGAAGACATTTTGTTTAATTACACTATCTACAATGGCTAAAATGCAAAGACAATATACAGTATATAAGTATGATTGAACCCTACAAACCCTCCCGCGCACTCAGATCAGCCAATGCAGGGAAGCTGGAAGTACCCTCACTAAAAACGCCGGGACAACGCTCCACACGTCCCAAACTCTTCTCCCTTCTGGCTCCAAAACTGTGGAATGCACTCCCCGTTGCAGTCAGAACTGCAGCATCACTCCCAATCTTTCGCCGTAGTCTGAAAACCCACCTTTTCAGACTCCACCATGGCCCATAGCACTTACCCTACCCCCTTAGACAGCACTTTTTAGACTTAGATAGCATTTGATACAGACTTATAGCATGTTATGTAGACAGCACAATAATTGCATTGTATGTAGTCATAGCACTTCATAGTATATATGTACAGCATAGTATAGTATATATGTATAGTTTATATGTACAGTGTCATTATATAGATATGTTCTAGCTACGTTCTTAGCTTACGCATGTTTCTTGATAAATGCTTTTTATATATGTGATGTATTCCCATGCTTTTGTTCTTGCTAAATGTAAATCGCTCTGGATTAAGAGCGTCTGCTAAATGCCTAAATTGTAAATTGTAAATTGTAATTGTAAATTGTATACCAACCTGCTAACAATAGAGCTCCGTGAAGCCTGATGGTAAAGGCTGTTCAATGCAGCTTCCTCCTTAGCATAGAGCATGTCTCTGATTACCGCAAGGAGTGGAGTCCGGTCTACTGCAGTGATCCACAGCCATCTCCAAGTGGCTTGCAGTAGGTGGAATATACGCAGGACACGGTTTGCTTGGGGAAAGGCTCGTTTTAGTGTCCCTTGCTCTGCCTTGCTGTCATCTGTGAGGAATAACTGCAGTCGCTTTTTTCCGGTCCCCAAGTAGGGAGTTCAGAAGTTCCAGACCCTCGAAGATGACTTGCTCCTCCTCATTAGTGGTGATTATGATGCCCGAGTGACAGGCCGCCAGCAACACTGTGGGTGAGCAGCAGGAACACCCTCCAGTGATCACCATCCAGGTTCCCTGAAGCATCCATAAAGCACATTTCCCCACTGTGCTTTAGGTGCATGTGCACCTCTCTTCATCAATGGGGAGCTGCTTGCTACCAGATGTTGTCATCACCGTGGCACATTGGTCCCAGCACTCAGTGTTGTATTCGTCCACCTTCTTCTCTGTAATGTCCACTCCTGAACTCCCATACTTCTGGGGGAATATTCGCTGGTGTGTTAATTCTTTAGTTAGGCTGTAAAAGAATACACATTTTAACCTGATTGATTGATTGATTGATTGATTAAATCAATCAATCAATCAATCAATCAATCAAACTTTATTAAAGACACAAGGTCCATAGTGACCAAAACATACAAATACAGAGACAAACAAAAGGCAGACATTGTCTACATAAAATCACAAATGCATACTATACAGGCTTACACGCCAATGGTTCCACAATTGATTGATTGATTGAACATTTTATTTACTACATTTACTGATGTCAGAACAGGTCAGCTCCATATATGGAGATATAAGGTTTTGAGGTTTGATGTCAGATGGAGAGTTGCTGGCCGGCTCCATAGGCCTATATATGCAGATCAAAGTCATGGTCTTCTCCATGTATGGTTATCCAGGGTTAGATGAGGTCAGTGTCTTTTTTTTTTTTTTTTAAGATATTTTTTTTGCGGCTTACGCCTTTTTATTGGTTTTTGAAGGGACAGACAGTAGGCTGACAGGAAACGGGAGAGAGATGGGGGAAGACATGCAGTAAAGGCCGTGTCGGGCTCGGGAGTCGAACCCGCGGCACACTGCGACTGGATTACCAGTCGGGTGCCCAGACGGTTACGCCACCGCCTGGGCAGGTCAGTGTCTTTGACCAAAAATGCACAAGATCTAAGGGTCTCCATGATGTCACGTGATGTCACGAGGCATGACCATATAAGTTTAAGGATAAGGGGTAGAGATAGGCCCGGTGTCTCCTCAGCACAAGGATTCTGGGTTGCTAGGGTTCGGGTTACTAGGGGATCAGTAAGGACTTCCATTCCCACACACACACAACCCCATTCAAGCACCCGAGACACACACACACACACACACAAACACACACACACACACACACACACACTGTCGCAGGTGACATTCGACCCTCGTCATTCATGAGGAAGCCAAACATTATTAAAATAAGATCTGGTTGCAAAAGGGGGGAAGTGGCCCTTTGAGTAAAAATTCACACTCGTGTGAAGTGAGCGGTGCCTTTTATCATGATAATGATGTATGATGATGAGAACGTAATACCGCATGACGTCATGTCTGAAAGCCAGACATTGGAGGGGCTTCATCACTGGTCGTTTTTCCCAGAGTAATCTAGTAAAAGAGTGGCGACACTAGCGTTGACTCCCATTGTAACAATGGAATGCGGAAGTGCTCATTCTATCTCAATGGGATAGTTCCAGCCATAGGAGCAACGTTTGGAACTATAGCCCTTACAGCAATTCTTTTTCCCAAGGGGGCAAATGAGAAAATATTTTGGAGGGCCGGGCCAAAAGGCTGAACTTAATTATGCATAATATCAATTTTATTTCTATATAAAAAGCAGTAAATGGCCATGTATGATGATGTACAATAAGAGCGCCCCTCATTTCACATGGGGGTGATTTTTTACTTTCTACTTGCATGCTTGAGACGTTTCCTTTCCCAGTTGAAAACAATGTTTTTGTTTAAGTTACAGTTACTCTCCTTTCAATGACTCTGCCGTGAGCGAGTGACGTCAGCACTTCGCCATCTAGAGCAGTGGTTCTCAACCTGTGGGTCGGGACCCCCAGGGGGGTCCTCACATGATTTTTGGCCGTAGTGATATGGACAAAAAAAAACATATTTCCGTGTGATAGAGGGGTCAAGAATGAACAAAAGTTGCACTATATGGTAGAAATAGCTCAACAATACAAATGCAGATAGTTTTGTGAATTAATTTACTTTTAATGTGTGGCCCCACTGCCCCCCACAAAATGACCGGAACGACTTAATATTCACCAAAATCAGACTAGAATTCCCACCACGGGACTCGGGCAATCATTGAATACAGTTGCAAACACTATATTAATGGCAAGTATTTCATACAGCTTAAAAAACTATCCCTTTATAAGTGATGATAAAACTATCCATACAAAAACAAAACACATGCAATGCGATGCAATGCGATGCAATGACAAATAAACATGCTACAGGGGACAGAACAACCACAATGGTATGTGAGAAGTGACACCAGTGACTAATTACTCATGATTACAAATGTAATTTGTAATTTAGATAGCAAATTATGTAGCCTAGACAGATGCCAGGTCATCATTTGATCTGGCATCTGATTCTACAGTCTATACATGTTTGGGAGGTTTCCAGTGGTGAACCTCTCTCTGATCACATGACATGGGAGGAGGCATGGGGGGGAGGGGGGAATGAAATTGCAACACTTGCATCTGTTGCACAATTCGTTACGATTCAAAGGAGCTTTATTGGCATGAGAAAACACAATGCCAAAGCAAGTGTCAACATATCTTAAAAACAGTTGGAAATGGGTATGTACAGTTGTAGGGGGTAGTTGTTAGGAGTTGTTATAACATGCAATAACAATGGTCAGTGTCAGACCTGCTTGCTGTTGTCACGCACAGAAAACAGATATGCAAGCTC